>NC_067197.1:3099794-4549808 GCF_000699445.3 Schistosoma haematobium
TAGTAGTAGTAGTAGTAGTAGTAGTAGTAGTAGTAGTAGTAGTAGTAGTAGTAGTAGTAGTAGTAGTAGTAGTAGTAATAATAATAATAATAATACAATACCATGTAGATATTCCCTGTGAATGTGAATGTATTATCATAATCAGTACGATTATATATAATACAAGTAATTAGAAGATTATTCTTGTCATAATCATTAGTAATATGATTAGTTTACTTGTCAATCCATCTACTTAATTTTATGAAATAGATTTATAATAGAGTTTCATTATGTAAGAATGTAAAAGAAAGTAAAAAGAGAGAAAGAAAGAAAGAAAAAATAGAATAAAGAAAAATAAAAAAATAATTTTATTCATGTGACAAATATTTAGTTTCTATATGATTTACTTAATGTATATTAATTGCAAATTGTTCTCTCTTTTTTGTTTTTCTTTTGTTTTTACTACTGAATAATTACCTCGTTTTTTTTATTATCGATTTTTGAATCATTTATATGTAGAATATTATTTGAGATAATGATAGATAGTGGATAATAGTAGAATTCATGGGATGCATTTCATCTTAGTTAAGATTAGAGTTGATGTTCACTGTAGACTCGAACCCACTATTGTTTATTTCAAATACTAACACATAATCTACTTAGCTATTGAGTATTGATAACCAATTGCTTGTGTAATCGGTTGAAGTTTAAACTCAATTAGTATTGTTTCCTTGAAACTTCACATTGATATTCAGGACTAAACATCAACTCTGAGATTCAGGTACATCTACATGACGAATCTCAAAAAAGATAAAATGTGATTCTTGCAATCCTCTGTTAGCCATTGTCCATTTTTGTTTATAATGCTTGTGAATTAAAGCAATAATGATGAGGTAATCCATACTGTATCCACATATGCCACTAAGAGATTGGGATCAATTACAGTCCTAAACATCAATGGTATGATTCAAGTAAATAATATCAAATGAATATATGGTTTTTCTTTTAATAAATACATATCGTTCAGTAGTTCGTTTAATATAGAGTTTCAATCTGAAAGTATTGTGGTGCGTGCTACTTATATTGATATAAGTAGTATATGACGCGAGTCAGGGATGTAATGTCTGGCAGCAGAAGATGGAGAAGATCAAGAAATTAAAAGCGGGAATAGAAAGCACTACAGTAAAATTCTTTGAAGACAACTATACATGAGATGCATAATGAAGGTAAAATGTAAAAATTATAAATGCTGAGAATCCAGGCTTTCATGGGGTATATTGATTTATGCATATAACAGTTGATGTCACATGACACATATGGGAATCATATTAGATACATTCATTTAAATGTTCATATACCAGAAATATGGAATGGATTGAAGCTAAGATGAAAAGATTAAAATTCATGGTAGCACTGTTATCAATTGTAGAATACATTTTTCTGAATATTATAAGATACATCGCTTTGAGTACTTTCATTATTCTGTTTTGGCTCAGTGGTCTAAAAATACATGAGGCCCTTCACTACAAAATGAATGTATTTAGTTTGTCATCATTTTTTTGATAAGATCACGCATGAGTACTGTGATAACATCTTGAACTGTAGTGAAAAACTCTTTTAAATATATGGGGATTGTCGAGACTTATAGAAACGTTGTATCCACAATAACGTGCTCTTGTCTGAAATGGTTTTCGGATTCAATTCTCATTTGAACTCAGACTACATAGTATTCTGAGTATAAAGTTTGTCATTTACTGTATACTAGCACAAACGATTCATCATCAATTTACTTTCTAATATATGTATGTGAATATGTTTTCAATACAAATGTCAAGACAGTTCTACTGTATGGGGAGAACAACGAAAGCGTTTATTAACAGTTACATTACTTCGGATCCGTTGGCCATCAGCAACTATCAGCAACATCCTATTGTGGGAGAGAAAAAACCAGATCTCAGTGGGGGAAGAAACCAGAGAGAAGTGTTGGAATTGGATAGGACACAAATTAAGGAAAGCTCCCAACTGCATCACAAGATAAGCCCTCACTTGGAATCCTCAACGCCAAAGGAGAAGTGGAAGACCAAAGAACGCACAGGTTTTGAGTACGATTTTAAATGACATTGTAAGCACAAATTTCTATGAAGTTCATTATCAAGCTGAAACATCTGTCAAACAGTATGTGACTTCTAGTTAGTCAGTTCATACAAGTTACTCAATGATGTATTCTACCTTTACAAATAAAAACTGTCACAAACCTTATCTACTAATAATGAGTTATCTAATGTACACGTTGGTCCACTTCGAAGCTTCATACCTGTGTGTTTGCGCCACAAGATTGAGCTGTACTGATCAGATTATAAAGTTTAAGCCTGAATTATGTCTGCTTCTCCTAGAAACTGGATTGAGTCTTACAATTTGAGCTACCAATTTTAAGCCTATGCGTTATCTGGCTCTCTTGTTAAACAGGATTAAACAGTATTGTTTGAGTTGTCATGTAATAGTCTGGATAGTTTCTGTTTCTCTTGAAAACCAAATATAAAATCATTTCTATCTGAAGTTTGCGCTGATAATGATGTCGTTCAAAAGAACGATAAAAACTCCAAACCATCCAGCTCAAAGAACAAAACTCCATCAAAATCATCCATCTGACCAACAAATCTTCTCCACCATTTACAATGGTATTATATAACTCATGTAAACGTATTTATCCACACCGATTCATTACTCATCTTCTATGGTTTACATTACATAACAAAACCTATAAAAACATTAAATGTTTTATTTGAATAAAACAAAAACAAAAAAACAATAAAGAAAAAGAAACATTTTGAGCAGTTGTACAATGAAAAAAAAAGATTCGATTTTTTTTTAGAAAGGAAGAAAAAAATTTCAACAAAAAAGATTGTTACTAAGATATTTATTTTATCGGTTTTTCTTTTCTTTTTATTCTTTCAATTTCTTTTCTCGATATCGGTCATTTTTTTATGCGAATCTTTTTCTTTTCTTCTTCTTTTTTTCTTTTTCTTTTTTTTATCACAAACAAAAAAATATAGATTGAACATCGATTCATTATTTTGATTGGTAGTTTGAATTCTTTTTTTCTTTTTTGCTTTTCTTTTTGTTCTTCTCTCGTTTTTTTCTTTTTTTCTTTTTAAATTCATTTAAATGACTACACTTATTATTTTTATTATTAGTTTTTCTTTATTAAAATTTTATTTTCATTATTGTTGTTGTTGTTGGTTTTTCTAGAAAAAAATTTTTGTGTGTTTTACTATTCGTTGTAAAACTGAGAAACAATTGAATGGAAAATAATAATAATCACGGTAATAATCATAACAACAACAACAACAACATAAGAAAAGAGAGAAAAGATAGATAGAAGAAATATATGATGCATTTCTCTTTTACTAAATGTAATATGCATTGAATGATTTTATTAATAAAAGGGTGTTGGTTTGTCTGTTTGTTTGTATTCATAATTACAATTGTATAATTAATGTGTATATAGAATACAATGATTATGGTTATTAAACGTTTCCACAGAGAGAGAGAGAGAGAGAAAGAGAGTGAGAGGGGGATGAGGGAGAGAGGGAGAGGGAGGAGAGAAACAAATGACTTGATTATTAGAAATGAAAATAGATCGATCATATTGAATGAAGTAGTTAGGTAGATAGGTAAATGAGGCCAATTATTATTATTATTGAAAAGTAAGGTGTCAAAGAATGGAAGGGATTGTCTATTAGTGAACTCTAAAAATGTAAAAACAAAAACAAAATAATGAATCATAAGAAGGTTAATAAAATTCGTTAATATAATGTAATAAACACTTTTAACATGAGAAGCTACTATATATGGAATTGTGAATACTTACTTTAATTAATGGGATATATTGAGATTAAGGTAGATGTTTTTGATATTGTTAAACTCTAAGTGAAATAATTTGATTAGGTAGTATTCATTGGAAAGGATATTGTCAAGAATGACAAGAAAAGCTTAACTACAAACTATTTTTGATTGAAATCATGAGTCAATTGAAGCTAGACCATCATGGAAAACCTGGAAGCACTGGACAGCCGTTTCGTCCTAGCATGGGACCCTTCAGCAGTGCGCATCTACGATCCCGCACCCCACGAGATTCCAACCCAGGACCTATCAGTGTCGCGCCAGGCGCTTAACCAACTAGACCAATGAGCCGACATCCAATGTTGTTAATGTCTAACCTCAGTCGATCCACAAAATTGCGCGACCATCTTCGATTGTACCGACGTAGACACCTGTTTCTACCCGACACGGATTAGCTCCACTGATCACGGCTTCTCACCAGAACTCCGAGGATTTTCTCACAAAGCTAGTCACTATTTAGTAAAGATAACTCGAAACTTTTGTGATAGTTGAATTCACAAGTTAATTGAAGCTAGATCATCTTGAAAAACCTGGAAACATTGGATGGCTATTACGTCCTATTATGGGACTCTTCAGAAGTGCGCATCTATGATCCCACCTCATGAGATTAGAACCCAAGATCTATTGGTCTCGCTCGTGAGCGCTTAACCTCTAGACCATTGAGCCGCTTGGTATTCAACGGTGTTAATGTCTAAATTCAACTAATCCTCTGATTATAACTTAAAACATTATACATATTCACTTAGTGAAATTTTTTGTAAGTTCATGAAATTCATAACGTATGAAGTGGGAATGGAAATGAACAACCATTGTGTATTTTTTGTGATGTAACTGTCCATAGAATACAATCAATTTCAAATCGACAACGAGGTATCAATGTTGTCTTTAATATTAATGACAACTTGATTGAATAATTTACGGATATGTGGTTTTTAATCTTCATTTACATCTTTACGTTCTGATTCTTCTACAATGCAATAAGTTTACCCCGTTGGGTTAATATAAGTCCAAGGACTGCTTAATATCTCTTTCGACACAATTTAATGACGCCATACCGAGTGGTTGAAGGAGATCTAGAGGTCCTATGGACCATTTAGCATTGTGTACAATTATGGCTGCAACAGGTAGGACATTTATTAGGATAAACCATAGACGGTTCACACAGATGATGGACTAAGTTCACAGTGTTAGGAATGAAGTGAGTAGTTGGGTATGGTTAGTTATACAAGATGGAGATGGTTGACAAACACACCTGAATTTCTCTTATTATTCCACTAATACGATATCTTATGGTTTCTATAACCACGAGAACTTTGATAAATTGGTATTATGAATCATTGAATGTTCTTGTGTGAATGCACAATGCATACATTTGGGGCTATCGGATATGCAAATTTAACACTGGATTACGATATCACACCAGTTATTTAATAAACTAAAGATACGTAGTTTACAATCATTAATATCATTAACACCTACGATCTCGTACTACCCATTGCTGAGAAGTCCCATACAGTTGTCTAGTGCTCCTAGATTTTCAATAGCGATCTAACATTGATCAGTTAAAAATCTTAATAAACACTCTACAATCTCTACAAAACCCTATACTGATCATGAACAGCCTCTTTAAAAAAGACTTTTAGTACTAAAAAGAAACAGTATATGAAGATTGTAAATCTAATGATTCATTAGATTTTCTTTAAAGATATGCAAACCATTTAAACAACTGATATTAATAAAGATGGATAGTGGGTATCATTGGAATCCAGGACACGCGTTTCGTCCTATTTAGGACTCGTCAGCTGGATTTAACCCTTATCTCAGAGTTGATGTCCACTCTGAGACTAGAATCCAGTACCGTTCGCTTCAAACGGCAAACAATGGGAAGATATAAGTAAACAACACCAAATGAATACAACTGATATTAGTTAGTAGACGTTTTAGCTTTGACTGTGTATTTTCCTAAGACAGATAATATAAATCATTATAATAAACATTCTATGACATTTATCTAATGTGCATAATTAAAGAATAAGTGTGAAATAAACATCTTGACAATTCATTCATGAAGTTAGCGCAGTGTTCAACTCTGCCTGGAGCCCTTCTGGGGATGCTGCCGGTTCCAAGCTCGGATAAAGAAGGTGGGTTGGGCATGGGGTTAGAGACCCCATCCCGTACGAAACTAACTCGCTAAAAAACGCTAACTACTACAGTGTTCAAGTATTGAATTCTTAAACATTTTCATTAAGTCAGAATATGTCTAAGTGCACATCTTGAAAGAGAATCCTTTCTAATCATGACGTAACTTACTTGAATAATCAAGGAAATTAATCAGTACAAAGATAAGATGGTGTTTGGAGATAGTCGATAGAAAACCTTAGAACTAAGTTTCAAGCTATTTTGGCACTCGTCAGCAAGGTGCATCTGTAATCTTGAGAGAACTGATTCTCCCTGATGGTTTCGGTCTCGTGTCACCCAGCTTCATAGTCAGAGACGTTATCAATAGACTATTCGAACAACGACTGACATCCTATAACACTGAGATGCATTTACAATTAAATGATCACAAGATGGTGATCAATGTCATATGTGCCAAATAGCACGAAACCTAGGCTCATGGTTTTTGTTGACTAGTGGTCACATTGCAACTTGGTCGATAGAATTCGATCTGAACTTACAAGGACCTAACACATATGATATTGATCAACACCCGGTGACCAATCAATTGCAGTACAAAGATAGATGATCAAACAATGAAGTCTATCTTCGCCGTTTACAGAAAGTAGTTTATGGCTCATAAGTATTAATCAACGTTTAACAGCATAAAATGTGTGCCTAGTCTATTTAGACAAGGAATTATATCATTGTCAGAATGGGTTTTGTGGAGAGTTTTTAGAAATTTCACAGGTTGAAATCATGAGTCAGTTGAAGCGTGGTGCGGGGTCGTGGATGCGCACTGCTGAGGATTCCCATACCAGGACGAAACGGCCGTCCAGTTCTTCCAGGTTTTCAATGGTGGTCTAGCTTCAACTGACTCATGATTTCAACCTGTGAAATTATATCATTTATTGGTCCCTTAGACACGATTAAACTTGGAAATTATAAAAAATTTAAGCCGTAAGAGCAAAATATTTGAAAACATTTTTTCCTGTCTCTTTTCATTATAAACGAAACGACAAAAATATGCATTCACAGCTGCCCCCGAATACCCGGGTACGGCGAAGCATAGGGAGAGTCAGCTTCCTATCTTAAAATACTCTCACATGGCCACGCGTATGAAGCCACTGTCATGGAAGTCCTATTCACTGCATTCTCACAGCATGGGTGTTGTTTACGAAATTGAGACGATGAAAAGCGAATGTCTGGTGCATGAAGTGAGTTGATGGATACAGAGGGTACATCTGGAAGAGTTAGGAAACCCTGATTCCAAATCAATAGTGTACATGAGCTCCATGATCTTTAAGGAACAAACAGTATATGAACCTACTGTTGGTCACCGCCTACCATGAAATCGCATCTTCTGACGTTGTTCCACTGTCTTCTGGATCATACCTTTAGGTCGAAGGCTCTGGGTGTGGCCCCCTAAGAAAACCAGCTGCTTCGGTCTGAGCACCCGCGCAGTATCATAGCCCATACACAAATCAAGTGACTTGTGTGGTGCATATGTATTCGGTGCCCCTTTCTATCAATAGTTAAGTGTTCAAATAAATAAACACATTAGCTGGGAAGCTAACTGTTTACATGCCTCTGACTGAATCAGTCAGTCCATTTATAATGTCCATATATATTTATGTATGTATATATCAAAGACTAGATAGTCCAGCTTAGTCTGAAAACAGATCTCTTCAATGTTTGTCTTTATAAGCAACTTTCTCATATACATTAGATCATATTCTTTTAAGTAATTTTCATAAATCATCTCTCATCATATTATATACTACTTATTATGATTTCTATTCACATCAACATATTTGAACTACATTTTGTTACTATGATACACCAATGAATAAGGATACTATACAATACAATTAACCAATATAAGACATATGAATCAATTCTAGAAAATGAAGATAATAATTATGATATAATAAACTAACAACTAATGTATAAAAATGATAAGAAATAGAAAGCGGAACTAAATCTAGACAGCTACTATCGAAACAGTAGGGTTTGTTTGTTTGTTTGTTTGTTTGTTCCTAATTGAAAAACTATAGACATGCATTTTATACATAAACTAACTATATAAAGAGCTAATACTACTACACTTTACAAGAATAAAAACAAAACAAAACAAAAAAGAAAGAAATTAAGCAACAACATGCAATTGCATAATAATGGTAATCATGACTTAATGATGATGATGATGATGATGATGATGATACTTTGGTAACACAATGATGTAGATGTATCTATTTGTAGTCATTAATGTTTTGTGTCGATTAGTAAATTTAAATGCCGGCTCAGTGGTCTAGTGGTTAAGTGCTCGCGTGCGAAACCAGTAGGTCCTGGATTCGAACCTCGCAGGAGACGAGGTCGTGAATGCGCACGACTGAGGAGTAGTCCCACAATAGGACGAAATGACCGTTCAGTGCTTCGAGGTTTTCCATGGTGGTCTAATATCAACTGACTCACGATCTTAACTATTGAAATTTATATGAATTAAGTTTTACATTTACAGATATTGAGTCATTGTGGATTGAATAGTTCATAGTAATGTTAGTAAGACTAGTAGTGTTGTAAATGAGAACAGTGGTGGGGATAAGTAAATAGATGACTTAGTCAACTCTGAGAACCATACAATAAGTAATTCATTTGCAAAATGTCAATCAATTGTCTCACACTTCATTGTTTCTTCATTTTCATACCAATCATTCTCTTTTTTATCGATCTTCTTAACATTCTGTTTTTAAAAATTTCACTTTCAATTGATGATACATACTACTTATAAATCTATTGACATCAGTAACACACACAACAGTAGTAGTCATGGTAGTAGTATTAGTATGAAACATTAGCTATATGCTTTAAAATCAATCAGAAGTTACCTTTATACTTCAACTGGATAGGTAAGTTACAGTCAGAATTAAATAGTAGATAATAGAACATTAATAGAGGAGATAAATTATGTTCATTGTTATTCTGAATATCTCCGGTTCAAAAAACTATTTATTATTAAATAAAATAAACCGTTTAGTAGTTTGACATCCAAAAGAGAAATTGTATTAACACCTGAAGATCATTATCTTCAACTGTGTAATTTAGAGAAACACCAAATTGTGTCATAAAGCAAGCTCTCACTTGGAATGCTCAAGGTCCAAGGAGAGGAGAAAGATCAAACAACATATTACGTCGCGAAATGCAGACGGGTAAACGAGAGAAGAATGAACAACAATTAGATAGAACTAGAAAAAAAGGCGGAGGACAGAATGGGTTGCAGAGTGCTGGTCGGCGACCTATGCTATATGGCAGCGTAACAAGTAAGGCGGCAAGGGGCAAGTGCGGCAAGCAAGCAAGTGGCGCGCGCGCAAGCGCGCGCGCGCAAGGCAAGCGCAAGCAAGCGCGCAGGCGCAGGCGCGCAAGCGGCGCGCGCGCGCGCGCGCGCAAGGGCAAGTGAGTGCGTGCGCGGCGCGGCGCGCGCGGCGCGAGCGCGCGCTGGCGCGCGCGCGCGCGCGCGGCAAGCAAGTAAGGCAAGGCAAGGGGCGCGCGCGCGCGCGCGCGTAAGCAAGGCGGGCAAGGGGGCAAGGCAAGTGGTGGGGCAAGCAAGGCAAGCAAGGGGGCAAGCGGGCAAGCAAGCAAGGCAAGCAAGTGCGGCAAGTGGGCGCGGGGCAGATAAGTGTCATAAACCTGAATGTATTCCGTAATGAAAGACGTAAACGAATCTAATTTTTCTTTGCAGGTCAACATTCCTCTTGTTATTATATTACAAATAAAAAAGATTAATTGTTTTAAATGTCATCTAAGCTTCAATGACCTACAACTAACTGTTAAAAGGTTGATTAGATGTACAATAGTTGTTGTAATTATAAGAGACAATAACAAGCTACATCAAACTGTACATTGTCAAGGTTAATAATTCACACAAAACACTAAATGACATGGTTAGATGGAAAACAATTAGTCCGTTCTAAGAAGATAAAGATTCATGAAAAAAGAATGAACATGATCTAAAAATATCAAAGTTTTGATGTATTCGTGCAATATACATATTGCCTTGTCAAGAGATTTTAATGCAACCAGCAAACAAACAAACTAGGAAAGGGTCAACGATAAGACAAATTACATAAGGGATAAGTGATAAATGACGATAAAGAGAGAAGAAAGAGAGAGATGGAGGGAGAGGGAGAGACAGATGTAAAATGGTATTAGAAAGTATAGTACATGATAAGACTATTGTTGATATTCAATATAACAAGGTATAATCTTGTGAAGTGATATATCTCGATGAAAATAATGAATGGTAACTGTTCGGATCAAGTTATGCGTGTACATTTTGAATAACTAAACTATGCATATTCATATTCCTCTTATTTTAAGCTTCATTTTAATCTATAGACTATGATTATACGATTTAATATAATTGATTGATGCCCAGTCTGTGAATTACAGTCTCTTCCAATCACAGACACATTTGGCTGAAACTTGTACAAATGTTATTTCCTATTTTATGGTACAAAGTGGTCTGTTTGGTTTGTATATAAACCCAGTATGTTGATTTACTTGTATCTTCCCATTGTTATTTATGACTGCAATTGATCAATCTCTTGTTGGCATTTATGAATCCTTTAAGGAATGCCTCGGTATTATCTTAACATCTAGTTAAAAAAACTGATGAAATATAAAAAGTGATTAAATTTTTCCACATATTAGAATGAATTCAACACTATTCAGTCTAACCGGACAATAATGTGCTTATTAACCGATTTTCTTAGATTATTATAGATTTAATAGGAAATTGTAGATTCATACTGGTGGCAAGTTACAAAATTCTAATAAAACATCTAGTTGACGAGTCCTGAATTCCCCACTGATGTCCACAATTCATCGTTGTTTATAATGCTTGTAAATCAAAACAATATTGAGGCAATACGCACAATATGCTAATAAGAGACTGATCAATTGCAGTCCTAGACATTTATGGTGAGATTCAAGTAAATAATACCAAGTGAGTTTAAACTTCATCCCATTGCACAAGCAAGTGGCTATCAGAACTCAGTAGCTAAGAAGAGAACTTTATAGCGTTTGAAACGAATTGTACTGGGTTCGAGTCTCCAAGTGAACATTAACTCCAAGATTCAACTGCATCCAGCTGACGAGTCCCAGACAGGACGAAACGCGCCTCCTGGATTCCTCACTGCTATCCACAATTCATCGTTGTTTATAATGCTTGTAAATCAAAACAATATCGAGGCAATACGCACAGTATGCATATATGCTAATAAGAGACTGATCAATTACAGTCCTAAACATCAATGGAAAGATTCAAGCCAAACAATACCAAGTGAATTTATCTTTCAAAAGATATTGGAATATTGATGAATGGGATTATGTTTATTTAGACATTCAACTGGTTTCCGTTTTAATTTTAACTTAGAATTAGGAAAAAAAATTGAGGAATTTTTTCTCTCATTAAGGACTGATATTGATTGAAAAATCGTTACCAACTAGATAAAAGTAGATAGCTAGTTTCCTGTTATTTGAAATGCTTCGACAGTGTTACTGATATGACATTATAGATACAAAAAAGTCTTACGATTAGTTCGAAATTGGATGGTTTGTGCTCCTGATTTAAGTTAACTTGTGATTTCGCTCAACCATTATCAAAAGCATAGTTACTTACGTACATTATATGTGATTATGTGTCAGTTCTACAAAAAAACTATTCCGTTTGAATTCATTTTGTATGAGTTGTTTGAATCTACTCATTGTTGTTTATGACTACAATCGATCAGTCTCTTATTGGCATATATGCACCCGGTGAGGATTGCCTTGATATTTCCATTTAATGTAGAGATAGATGGTGGTTAGTAGTAAAATCCAGGACAAGCGTTTTGTCCTGCTTAGGACTCGTCACCTGGATACACATTCACCTCAGTACCGTTCACTTCAAACGTCATCACGTTATCCACTTAGCTATTGATTCAGATATGCACTAGCTTGATCAATAAGGTGAAGTTTTTATTCATTTAGCTACAATACGAAAATGAATTAAAACTTCATCCCACTGCACAAGCTAGTGGTTACTTACTTAAGCCTGTTACCCCCAATGGAGCATAGGCCGCCGTTGACCATTCTCCAACTAGGTCTGTCCTAGGCTTTCTTTTCTAGTTCTATACAATTGTTGTTCATTCTTCTCATGTCTATCTGTCTCCACTTCTCCTTTGGCCTTGAGGATTCCAAGTGAAGGCTTGTCTTGTGATACAGTTGGGTGATTTCCTTAATGTGTGTCCTATCTACTTCCAACGCTTCTTCCTGATTTCTTCCTCCACTGGAATCTCGTTTGTTTTCTCCCATAGTAGGTTGTTGCTGATGGCCAACGGATCCGAAGTATTTTGCGTAAACAGCTAATGATAAACACTTGTTTCTTTTGGATGATAGCTTTCATAGTTCTCCAATTTTTCGCCCCATACAATAGAACTGTTTTGACACTTGTATTGAAAATTCTGACCTTGGTGTTGGTTGGTAGTTGTTTTGAGTTCCAGATGTTCTTCATTTGTAAATATACTTCTCTTGCTTTGCCGATCCGTGCCTTCACATTTGCATCACATCCACAAGCTAACGGTTACCTGGAGTTAATAGCTAAACGGATAACGTGATAGAATTCCAAACAAACGGGACTGGATTTGATTTCCAAAGTGACATGTCCATCTGACAAATCTCAAATAGGATGAAACGCTCGTTCTGGATTCCACTATTAGCCATATTTTGCTTATATTTTATTTGTATTTTTATCATGTATTATCATATTATGAATTAGAAAATAATAGTCCTAATGTCACAACTATACTCTCTTCAAAACGATTTCATCTTACCTTTGTTAAAGCACCTCAACTGATTGGATTAATCACAGTATAGTGAACAAAAACAACAACAACAACAATAATAATACAGTCAATGAAAATAATCAAAGTAATACGAAATAATCATCCATTAAAGCATTATTTATCAACAACTGGAAAAAGCTGGGAAAGAATTGCCCATGTCAGGGTTGGATAGAGTGCTGGTGGTCGAACTATGTAACTCCACGAGGAGTAACAGGCGTAAGTAAATCAGTAAGTAAGTAAATATCAATGTACTGATAGTATGTAATCTATCTCTAGACAAACAACGTGCTACTAACACTCAACTAAGGTAAAAACTAACTGTTTCTTTTCCCTTGAATAAACTATTCGTATATAAATAAATACACTAATGAAACTCATATTAGTAAAATGATAAAAATGTGGAAGAAAAAGAAAAAGGAAAGTGAACAATAGTACAATCAGTCAGTCAGTTACAAGGTAGGACTAGCCACATATATGCATCGATCCAAGTTGCCATACGTCATCAAGACAACAAAATGAACACCGATTTCATACAAGTAGTTAATTCAGTGGTGGCATATAAGGATATATTACAGAAAGAAAGAATTAGTTCGCAGAAACAAAGATATGAAGCTATTTTAATCTCATAGTTTAAGAGAAGACAGAGAGTGTATACACAGATACCATTGTGATCGATCCTGAGCCATGTCACCTAGAGTCTCCAACCGTTATTGCTATCTTGATGTAGTGGTCAGGCTTGCCTATCGTGATGAACTATTCGAGCTATACTAGCTGAAACAGTCGTTCCTGAAGGTACTACATGTCAGGTCGGTTGAAGAGCAGTAAGACTAAAAGCAACAAACCCAAGGTCCGAAGGTGAAGTCATACTGCTGAATGTACAGAGATGTGACAGCTTTTTCCTTCAGTCAACCAGTATAACAGCGATGCTGACTTCCCACAAGGAAGGGTGGGTTTAGAAAAGGCCGACCCTAAAAATACATACTTAGCCTTATCCCACGGATACCCGTCTCCGGCAGTATGGTTTCAACAAGTACGTAGCTAACACGAAAATTACTCAAGAAAAAGCCGTGTGCAACCGACCTCAAGTAGATGTCTGTTGAACAGTACGATCACGCTCTCAGATCACTAAGACCACATCCAATACAATTTACTTTTCAGGTACCTGAAGAAGAACCCTTCCACATTGTGAGCAACCGGAAAGTGATAACCACGCTCATACTTCCAACAGCACTAAAGACCACTATATTCATAATCAACCTCCCTATTCAATCCTCATTATTCCTCGTACAATAAACAACCAAAACAAAGAAAGAAAAAAGGAAAAGAGAAAAAAACAGCAAGAAAAATGCGATTGAAACTAAGACAATTTACTTATAATGATGACTAGAATCTATATATCAAAAAGAAATAATTACAAACAAACAGACAGATAAACAAATAGAAGACAAATATACTCTACTTTCAATATCACATATACAAATATACAAACATAAATGTACAAATACAGATACAGATATAGATATAGATATATATTGAGGAGTTGTGAACTACTCAGCGAAAAAAACGATGAAGCTTCCTTCCAACTAATTATATCAACTACAGTATACTAATTGTGAAGCAAAATATATAGAATAGTTTTTGTTATTGGGTTTCTATCTTAGAAACAATAATGATTGATTTGTTTTGTTTTGTCTAATAACCTACCTGACTAATGGAGTATTTGTTGAATGATGTATAATACAATTGAAGGAACTGAAGAAATTGATAAAATGAAAATAGTCAATTGATTTCTATGACACAAATATTCTCAATCTTAAATAAATATATATATATATATTTCATAGTTGAATTCATCAGTCGATTAAAGCTAGATCATCATTGAAAACCTAAAAGCACTGGACAATCATTTCGTCTTGGGATGATACTTCTTAACAGTTACAATTGATTGATCATTGGGTGGTGGTAATCAATGTCATATGTGTCAAGTCCTTCTTAGTGCAAATTGAATGCTATCAATGTGGCCACTAGTCTCGACTAAAGTCGACACTGAGTACACTATATTGAGATAAGATGGTGGTTGGAGGTAATCAACAGGAAACCCTGGACCCGAGTTTCGTGCTACTTGGCAATGGGCACCTGTAATCTTAAGAGAAATGATACCTACTGACGGGTTTGATCCTGTGTCATCCAGCTTCACAGTCAGAGACGTTACCACTGAGCTATCCGGCCTGCGACCGACCTCCTGTAGGACTAATCAATGTCATGTGTGTCAAGTCCTTCTTAGTGCACATCGAATGCTATCAACTGTGAAGCTAGGTGACACGGGATCGAGTCCGTCAGGGAGTACCGATTCCCTCAAGATTACAGGTACACCATGCTGACGAGTGCCAAGTAGCACGAAACTCGGGTCCAAGGTTTCCTGTTAACTACCTCTAACCACCATCTTCTCAATAGTGCATATCCATCATCTCGTCCACGGGATTCAAACCAAGGACCTATCGGTTTCGACTTATGAATTCAACTATTAAATCACTACAATGAAATTTTGTGCTTTTTTCATGTTTTAAAAGAAAAAATTATGTTTATTCTGTTGTTTACCTACCGTGGAATTTTCGCTGGAAGTAACCACATTGTTGGTGATGTATCTGTTAAATGAATTGGTGTTGTTGTTACATCATTTGGTTGTATATTAGGGATTTTTTGATTGGGATTAAAATTTAATAAATTAGAAGGTGAATGAATTTGTCCTAAAGCCTAAAATGATCAAAAACATAAAACAGGTAAATATATATAAGTAAAGACAATACAATAGTTTAATAATCGTATATATATATATATATCATCAGTTTAGAGGTTGTGGAGATTGTTAAGTTTTTGATTAAGATCATGAACCGATTGATGTTAGACCACCGTTGAATACCCGGAAGCACTGGACAGCCGTTTCGTCCTATTGTGGGACGCTCGCGCGAGAGACTGAAGGCCCTGGGTTTGAATCCCGCAAGCGGGATCGTGGATGCGCACTGATGAGGAGTCCCACAACAGGACAAAACGGTCGTCCAATGCATCCAGGTTTTCAATGATGGTCTAACACCAATCGGCTCATGATCTCAATCAAAAATATATATATCATATTACTGAAGAGATAGTCTGTCAGAAAGAAAGTCGGACAGATTTTCAGGTGAGATTATAATTTATGGGCGACATTTGAGCGACGCTAAGTCACCTTGGGACTGTTTAACCACATACTAGGGTTAAATGAGGGTTATAAAACAGTTTGAAGAATAATGATTATAATATATCGTTGATGGTTAAGGTTAGGAATTAGATTTACGATTTTTCATCATCAACTATAATGCCAGGATTGTATTTAACCAAATGGTTGAATGAATTTCGCGCCGAAATCTAAGACCTTTTATCTTAAATCTGATTGGTTCATCCATAAATTATAATCTCCCTGATTATCCTTTACAGACGAAGCAATCAGAAATAAAATAATGAATCTTGAGTTTTTGGCTAAATAACGTTTGAGCATCATAGTTGGTGTCAGTTCGTAATGAAAACCATAAATCTAATTCCTAACCTTAACCATCAACTGTAACTCATAATTCGTATTATTTACACTACCTTATAATGCTCACTTGTCCTGGTTGTCAGGTGGACACTCTCAAAGTCACTTTAGCGTCATTCAAAGGTCATCCATAAATGATAGTCTCATTAGAAAGTTTATAATAGTAGGTAACTAAATGAAACTCATAGAAACTAGTTATTGTATATTAATGAAATTAGACTTTATTCTTATGGTTATTTATATTCTAATTTCTCTATTCTTTATTGTTAAATACTTGAATATTGTTCGTTTATTTAAATATAAGAAGATAGTTGTTTACAAAACTTCAAGAACATGGCGTCATTATAAAGGTGAAGAAGTATAAATTTGGAAAGGAATCATTGAAGTTCTTGAGTCATATGATACTCGCTGATTTGACTCGCACGCTTACTCACTTGCCCGCTTGGTTTTTTGGCATTACTATTTCATGCTTGCTTAGGGTATTGGTAATTATGGTTATCTGTACTTGATACAATAATAAACTTAATCAACACTTTGTATTCACTTTCTGATCAATATGCCGTTTAGGCGGTATCTAGTGACGGTTATCAGGACATACTGTATAAAAAGTTTAAGAATTATATTGAATACCGACCACTACAAGATAACAAAGACTAATTGAAACATTCAGTGCGATATCTTCATTGAATATGACAATGTATGATTAACTTCAGATTGTAAACACTTAATACTGAAAGGATACATCTAAATGGTTTAATATTTAATATGTGGAAAGATGATTGATAACTAAAGCATTAGATTTCTATCATGGACTAACCATATGAGAATTATTGAAAACTTGGAATGTAAACTTATGATCATACATGAACTCAAAGTAGGATCATCCTATCTAGTAGCATTCATGATACTATTGACTTATATAGTTGGAATTAACTAAGGTAAGAGTATAGTATAGGGACAAATTTGTCAGCTTGTTAGAAAACAATAATATCTAAATTAATCCTTTTAAATATAGATGCTTTCCGGCTCATTGGTTCAGAGGTAAAGTATTCGAGTGCAAGACCAAAGATCTTGGGTTCGAATCCCGCAAGCAGAATCCTGGAAGAGTACCGTTGAGGAATCCCACAATAGAACGAAACGGCCATCGTGTACTTCAATTTTAAACTTTACTTCAATTTTATTGGTGTATGCGCTACTCATTTTCAAAGTAATCTTAATAATCTCATTACAGTTTCTGATATACCTTTTATACATTCGTTATCAAAATCTTTTAAGGAATAAACTAAGAGTTATTGGGAAATAGAGGAGAAAACACATACTGAACTCCATTCAGTGTTTACTTTTATTTCGTATAAAAAACAAAATAAAAACTAATTAACTCCTTTTGAATCCCCTCTAGGGCTACTGCCGGTCCCAAGCCAGGATAAAGAAGAAGGGTTGAGTATAGGGTTAGCGATCACATCCCATAGAAAACGAACTCGCTAACAAAAAAGAATACACTAACCTTTTGGTTTAATGCTATCAGTGAATATGGTGTATTATTTGACCAATTCTGTAGTTGAATCTGTTGTTTTAATGTTTCAACATCTAATTGAATAGAAGGTAACGACTGATTGTGTTGTTGCTGTTGGTGATGGTGTTGTTGTTGTTGTTGTAATGATTGTTGTCCAATAGTTTGTTGTGATTGATGTGTATGAAGTGGTTGATTACGTTGATCATTTAAATTTGTTAAAATATTATAAGTTAAATTAGGTAATAATGCTTGAATTGTTCCAGATGGTGCAAGATTTATAAGATTTGGAATGGTTGTATTTAAATAATTACCAACTGATGTTAATGTCCCTGTAGAATTTATATAGGCTGTAGGTGAATTATAAGTAAAATTTAAAGGACATGAAGGTTGAAGATTTACATCAGACTGAATACCAAGTTGTGGAAATCTAGTCATTGTTGTAGAATGACCTAATTATTGAAATAGAACGAAATAAATCATAGTTCAATGAGATTGTTTAAAATATGTTGAAGTTTCAAAATGAAATAGGCATTAACTTTAATTAAGCAACTGATGATCATGAATTACCAAAACTTGGATTCATGGTATTGATGTGCGTAATAATCGTGCATATGTACAATAAGATTGAATGCTTTTATTAACCGTAAGTATTGTGGAAGTATCTGTGTTATCCTGTACACTGCCAATGTTATAAATATAAATTCTCGGAGTTCTAGTGAGAAGCCTTGACTAATGCAACTAACACGCGTCGGGTAGAGATAGGTATCTACCTCCGTACAATGGAAAATGGTCGTGCAATTTCATGAATTGGTTGAAGTTACACATGAACACCGTAGGTTACCGGTTCAATGGTCTAGAGGTTAAGCGTTCGCGCGAGAGACCGATAGGTCCTGAGTTCGAATCCCGCGAGTGAGATTGTGAACGCACTGATGAAGAGTTCCACAATAAGACGAAATGGCTGTCCAGTGCTTTAAGGTTTTCAATGGTGGTCTAACATCAATCAGTTCATGATCTCAATTACTGAAAATAGATATCAGTAGTTCATATCACATATTCTATTTGTTATTTGAGTTAACAACTGTTTGCAAGAAACTTTCACAACCATCCATGTTAAAGTTGAATGTATCTTATGAAATTGATGTTATTTGTGATTAGATTTTAGACTGTAGGTTAAAGATACGACTGGCAAAAAAAAATGCATTAAATGTCTCTCAATATGTAAATGAATCATTCTGACCTTTTGTAAATGACCTTTCTAATTTACACCGAATCAGATGATATAGTTCAGCATTTTTTAAAACATAAAACATTTAATAATTGAATTCATGATTCGATTAAAGGCATACCACCATGGAAAACCTTGAAGCACTGGATAGTCGTTTTGTCCTAGTATGGGACTGCTCAGTTGTGTACATCCACGATCCCTCACGTGAACCTCATGCACAGGATCTTCGGTCTCACTCACTAATGCTTAATCTGTGAGTCGCTGAACCGGCATCCAAAGGTGTTAATGTTTAACATCAACCAATCCATGATAATACGCGACCGTCCACCATTGCCTTCAGTGAATAGCTGATAATAATCATCATCATGTGTTCACTACTAACTAGCTTCAAGATGTGCTTCCTGGAGTTCTAGTGAGAAGCCATGACCAGTGGATTCCAACCATGAATTCGTTGAAGGTAGGCATTAACACCGTCGGATGTTTGCTCAGTGATCTAGAGATAAAGCATTCGAGCGAAGATACTGGGTTCGAGTCCCACTTGCGGGATTGTGGATGCTCACTACTGAGCAGTCCCATACTAGAACAAAACGGCTTCCAGGTTATCCATGGTGGTCTAGCTCATGAATTCAACTATCAAATGACTAAAATCTTCACAAACCTACATTCTGACACAAAACGTGGTTTAATGCATTAGCATAACTAACCATTTGGTAGTACAGCTGCAGATGGGAATTCAATAGGATTTGAATGATGAAGATTTTGATGATGTATACCTGAGGATTCCATTGTTAGATTTGATGTAGTTAAAGGTTGTCCAACATAATTGTTAGATGTTAATGGAAATGATTGAAACTGATTGAATGGCATCACTGAATATTAAGAAAAATTAATAAATAAATAAAAGGCTTTAGCTATCAAAATTGTAGTTTAGTGGTTATAATGAGTAGTTGTTTAATAAAAATATTACATGAGCTACTTACTTACTTAAGCCTGTTATCCCTAATAGAGGAGTATATTACCGCTTACGAGCAGTATCCATTGGAATCTGTTCAAAGCAACCCTTTTCCAAGTGTTCCGAGTTACTATTCATACTTTCGATATCTGCTTCCTATTCACAGCGCAGTGTGTTCTCTAGTCTTCTACTTTTCCGTTTCCTCTCATCATTCCATGTTAGCGCTTGCTTCATGATGATGTTTAGTGAGTTATGTAATTTATGTCCTATCCGCTTCCAACGTCTTTTCCTAATTTCCTCTTCAGTTGGAACCTGGTTTGTTTTTTCACATAGTAGGCTGCTGCTGGTGCTATCCAATCAATGGACATTAAGTATCTTAAGTAGACAATTGTTTACTTCTTTGATGATGGTTGTACTAGTTCTCCAAGTTTCAGCTCCATACAGTAGAACTGTCTTGATGTTCGCATTAAAGATTCTGACTTTGATATGGATTGACAGTTGTTTTAAGTTCCATATGTTCTTCAATTCTGGGAATGCTGTCTTTGACTTGCCAATCCTCACATTCACGTCTGCATCAGATCCTCGTTGTTTATCGATGATGTTTCCTAGGTATGTGAAAGTTTTCACATCTTTAAGAACTTCTCCATCACATGTGATTGATTTGGTTGGTAATCTCTGTGTTGTATTTCTCATTTTCTCTTGTTTTTATTGAGGTCTATTGATGCTTCACTGGTTTTCATCATCTGCATTTGTTCGTATGTATAGAATAGAAGAGCTAGGTAATCTCCGAAATCCAATTCGTCTAGTTACATCCAACCTGTTCATTATAATTCGTGCTTATTACATTACATTATAGTAAATCAACCGTAAGAATAACATTACGATTAAAAATACGATAAGAGACTAATATATCAAATTCATATCTCCAACTACTTATCTACATTGCTTTCAGTAGCTAATTATTATCATTAAACTTCATAACATCAATGGATATTGTTCTAAGCTTAGAACATGAACTTGTTCATAGTGAATATGTTACATTATTCATTATATTATTCAAAATATCATAAAACATTTTAATGACACAATATGTGGAAGTTGAAGAATGCTGGTCAGCAGCCTGTACTCCATTGGGAGTAACAGGCGTAAGTAAGCGAGTAAGTAAGTAAGTAAGGGAGGGAGGGAGGGAGGGAGTAAATAAGTAATTAAGCACATGGAAGTTGTACAATCTTTAGTTTCATTAGTATAAAATGATAATGAAATAAACATGACCATACATTTATCTGTCAGGACATTTTACTTTAAAAGGTCAATTATCCACATGAGATAGTAGGGTAATGATATAGTTACTAAATTGTCATTAAACTATCATTGATATATTAGAAATGAAATTTTATCAGGTCAACTTAAAATTTACATAAATCAGGCTTGAATTCTTTAATGGTCAATGTTTTTATAAACCTAATGAATTTACTGATGACAATTTTCATAGAAAGTTCCCCTCTCTCATTCTTTGTCTCTCTCAAAGAAAAACAAACATTTCCAGGTCAATATTTGGATTTGTTTCAGAAATGTTTTCTAATATATACCTATATCAATAGTTGAGATCATGAATCAATTGAGGGTAGATCACCATGGAAAAACTGGAAGTATTGGACGGCCGTTTTGTCCTACTGTGGGAATCTTCGGCAGTGAGCATCCACGACTCCTGGACCTATCATTCTCGCGCGCAGTGACCAGTGGAGTTTAACCGGGTATGCTGTAAGATAATTACTCACTAAGGAAAATGGTGGATGTGTCGCGCAATTTCTTGGAGTAGTTAAAGTTAGACATTAACACCGTTGGATACCGGTCGGCTCAGCGGTCTAGAGGTTAAGTGTTCGCGCATGAGACCGATAGGTCCTTGGTTCGAATCTCTCGAGGTGGGATCGTGCTTCCAGGTTTTCCATGGTTGGTTAGCTTCAATTGATTCATGATCTCAACCATTAAAATTAATATAATGTCTACAAAATCCCTTTTGATACACATATATGATTAAAGTGTATGAAATATAATTGGTTCACACATACCACATTTTCCCATAATCTCCATCTTCTTAACATATAGAGGCTAAGCGTTCACGAGTGAGACCGAAAGTCCTGGGTTCGGATCCTGAGTGTGGGATCATGGGTGCGACTACTGAGGAGTCCATACTAGGAAGAAACGGTACTTTCAGGTTTTCAATGGTGACCTAAATCAATCAATTCATGATCTCAACCAAATCCGTCAGCGGGTATCAGTTCCCTTAAGATTACAGGTACCCCTTGTTGACGACTGTCAAGTAGCACGAAACTCGGGTCTAGGGTTTCCTGTTGACTACCTCCAGCCACCATCTTATCTCATCATAGTGCACACGGTGTCGAGTCTAGTCGAGACTAGTGGTCAGATTGCATCTCGATCGATAGCATTCAATCTACACTAAGAAGGACTTGACACACATGAGATTGATCACCACCCAGTGATCAATCAATTGAGAAAGCACTTTATTAACCGCCTGAACATTTAGACTTTGTATCTTTTCTCACTTTCGAGTCATCATCAATCTTCAACCTCATAAACCTGGATCGAAAACAGAAGGTTCGATGCATGAAATGGGTTATAATTCTAAGATAATTTCCTTACAGAAAACAAGGATATTTAAGAATTATATCTGTTCTCGAGTTCATAGAAAATGATAACAAACTTTATAATTTTCCAACAGCATATAGAAACATAATCTGTCGTTTTCTAGTATTTTCTTTAGTTTCAAAATAACTCTGATTATTTGAAACATATTTGTTTATAAGGGTTTCTGGAGTAATGTTATTAGTTGAATTCATGAGCCATGACCGGTGGAGTTTAATCTGTGTCATGAAGAGCAGGCATCTACCTCAGATAATGGATGAAGGGTTGCTCAAGATCATGGATCGATTGAAGTCAGTCATTAATATCGTTGGATGACAGCTCAATGGTCTACAGGTTAGGCGTTCGCCTGAGAGATATAAAGTCCTAAGTTCGAATCCCGAGAGAGAAATCATGGATGCGCACTACTGAGGAGTTTCACACTAGGATGAAATTGTCATTCAGTGCTTGTGGGTTTTCAGTAGTGGTCTAACTTAGATCAACTATGGAAACATTTTTTTAAACATCTTCCTGCCATGTATTACATCACTAATTTGTAATCATCTGACTAACTATTCCATCATTTCATTTCATTTCATTATGTTTAACAAATACAATAATTTATCATTCTTTATAGTAAATAAATGTATTAACTGAAATTATTCGCTATAAATAAGTCATACTTTAACTTACATGATGCATAAGCAAGTGATACAAATGCAGATCCTGAGTTCTGTAAATTTTGATTTATATTCTGATAGTGTTGTTGCTGTTGATGTTGTTGTTGTCTTGATGCAAGAGCAGCTGCAGCTATGGTAGCTGCAGCTGTAGCTGCTGAATCAACTTCATTTGGTAAAGCTAAATAGATAAAGAAAATTGATAATGATCAAACAATCATTGGAATCGAAATTGCAAGCATTTTATGGAGATTATTGAATAGACCGTAGTTGGAAATTCTTTGATGATCAGAAAACATCGGACATTTGCTTCGTATTAGTACTGGAGTTCATAGGAGTGTAAAATCTACGACTCAATCACTGGGGATAGGAACATAGAACCAGAAAATGGCCGAAAATACTTTATCTGTGATTATCACATTATCTTAACTTCGCTTCTAATAGAATGATTTATTACAATTGTATACCTATAAATGGTAATATATAGGAGGTGATCTTATTTGGGATGCTGTTGAAAGATAAGAAGCAGAGGGCAGTCATTTCCAAGTGAATTTCTTTGGTTCGATTCCTTCCGGAGTTATGCGTGATTACTGAAACGATCAGGTACTAGCTGATTATGTTTATGACAATGAATGTACATGAAATGGGTTTTAATCTTTGGAAGAGAATCAGTTTTTATAAAGGTTGAATATATAGTTTGCTAACGATTGCCAAATCTTAAAGTAACTCAGATTTGTCATTTTCTAATGACTGTTCTCAAGTATTAAACAAGTGAATCTAATATATTTACTTGATGTTGTTTACTTGTATATTCCAAGCGAACGGTACTGGGTTCGAGTCCCAGAGTGAACATCAAGTCTGAGATGCAAAACCATCCAGTTGACGAGTCTCAAACAGGATGAAACGCGTGTCCTGGATTCTACTGCTAGCCATTATCCATCATTGCCAACTGAATCCAACACTGACAATAGTAATTATTAGGTAATAAATTTTGTTTGTAATTTTAATTATTAATTGCTTTTTACTATGGATTAAAAGGTGTTATATTAAATATGGTTATCGTTAAGTTACATAGTCCATAGGTGTCACTGTTATTAAATAACAGTTGCTCAGGAAAGGACCTAACTCCACCTGGAGCCCCTTTCGGTCTAATGCCGGTCCCAAGTCCGGATAAAGAAGGAGCGTTGGGCATGAGTTAGCGACCCCATCCTGCACAAACCTAACTCGGAAAAAACGCTGACCAGAAAAAAACAATTCAAATCATTCAAACTCTGTCCTAAGAGTTAGAACTTTTTCATTTAGGAGAGTTATGACGCCTACTGGTGAAAGCTGAGTTCTTTCGGAACTCACGAGGCTGATGCCCCTTCTAACAACCAAAGCAACCATTAATTTGGATACATAGAATGCTCGTACAATGTTTAAGACTGGTAGAATTTTCCGAACTGCTGCAGAAATGAAGAGAAAAGCACCTAAACATTCTACAAACAACTGGGAAAGACTGCTCAGGACAGAGTTGAATAGAGAGTACTGGTGTGTGGCCTATGCTCCTCCATGAGGTGAAAGACTTCAATTCTTGGTATTACAAAGTCCAGTATTAAGTTGGTTTGCATTTAGAATTAGAGAATTGATTGTCATTAGCTTTTATGTAAATAATTGACTTCCACTCTGAAGTATATTAAGTGGAATTTTTTTTGAAGGAAAAAAATAGAGAAAAAAAGGGATTTAAGAATAATGGTTTGAAGTACTTCCTGGAAATGAACTTCCATTCATTTTTAACTTTATGGTAATATATTCTATGTATGAAACTCTTTTGTAAACTATGAATTAAGTAGTATTGTGGTGTGTGTTACTGATATCGGCATATATATAAGTAGTATGTATGATCAATCGAAAGTGAAATATGTGGAGGAGGAGGAGACGGTTATGAAGATCAAAGAAATGAGAATGAGAACAAAGAATGATTGGTCTGGGAACGAAAGAACAATGAAGTCAGAGACGATTGACTGACATTTTGCAAATGAATTATTTACTGTATGGTTCTGAGATTTTACTATGAGATTATGTAATTTTGTATTCAAATACATTCTATTGGTTCTCATTTATGTGGTCGATCACCATAGTATGACTTACCAAATGCATTAGGTAATAAACTTCGTTGTTTCACTAAAGCATTACTTGAACTCAGTACTTCTTTTGGTAGAGCTCGTTTTGCTTCCACCTACAATGTTAATAAAACAAATTTAAACAAAGTGTATTTATTATCAAAAAACGTTTTGTGTATATTATATTGATTTCAATGGTTGTGATCATGAATCAATTGAAGTTAGACAACCATTGAAAACCTGGAAACACTGAACAACCGTTTCGTCTCATTATGGCACTCCTCAGAAGAGCGCATCCACGATCCCACTTCGAGAGATTCGAACCAAGGACCTATCGGTCTCATGCGCGAACGCTTAACTTGTAGACCACTGAGCCGGCTGGTATTCAACGATGTTAGTGTTTAACTTCAACTAATCCACGGAAATGAGTGACATATCCAACATTTTCCCTAGTAAATTATTATCTCACAACAGACCCGGTTGAACTCCACTGGTCACTGATTCTCAGTGTAATTAAGTTGGTGTTTATAACAAATTATGTTCATGTTCATAATGAGGTGATTAGTACTGAAAAAAAGTGCAATTTACATTACTGATTTTTCTTTTAGAAAAAGTACTTTCACCAACAATTTTGTGGTAATTTCAGTAATTCGATAAAGTACTAAAATATCAAATGATTCTATGATTCTTTCATTCTAATGCATGAAAACAATATTACTTACTTACTTACTTACTCCCTCACTTACTTACTTACTTACTTACTTACTTACTTACTTACTTACTTCACTTACTTCACTTACTTCACTCACTCACTCACTCACTCACTCACTCACTCACTCACTCACTCACTCACACTCACTCACTCACTCACTCACTCACTCACTCACTCACTCACTCACTACCACTCTCACTCACTCACTCACACTCACTGCCTCACTCACTCCACTCACTCCACCACTCACTCACCTCACTCACTCACTCACTCACTCACCTCACTCACTCACTCACCCACTCACCACTCCTCACTCACTCACTCACTCACTCACTCACTCACTCCACTCACTCACTCACTCTACTACTTACTTACTTACTTACTTACTTACTTACTTACTTACTTACTTACTTACTTACTTACTTACTTACTTACAGGTGTTACTCCCAATTGAGCATCGGCGGTTGACCAACACTCTCTCACCTAACACTATACCTTGACAACTCATAATGGGGACTTAGAATTATATTCAGTACTGAAATAATTAATGTTAGTTTAAGTGATCTAATTCATAGTCATTTATAGTGTAACACAGATTCATGGGCTTTAATCTTTCCCAATAATGAGAGTTATAATATACAGTGATTTATATGTAAATGTTAAATTCTACTCTCTATGTACACTTCTCCCGTATTACGATTCATATATCTGATATAGAAAGTTTAGTTAATTGAAATTCAATCTAAGCTACATTATTATTTAGAATAAGAACTATTCAGTTATAATAATCATAAATCAATTGTTAAATCAATAAATCGATAAAACATTACAATAAAATCGATAAGAATATAAAAAAATTTCTGTTTATCATTGATTATGAAAGAAGGATTCACTTTTATTGATTTTCATTTGTTTCAGGAAATAGTGAATGATTTCCGTTTTTGTTTTTTATTTTTGCTTTGGTTGTTTCGATAATTTATGAATTTCAATAATACTAAGTGTATTCAATGTCACGAAAATTCAATGCCTCATTTATATTATGAAATGATTAAACAATCTAAGTAAAACAAAATCTCTGTAGTATCCAAAACGTTTGGTATTAAGCATGAATGCTTTTTATTTCTAGATTTCCTAATGTGTTTGGATATTGATTAAGTGATTTAGCAATTTGATTTTGGTAAATGGTACTTGAGATTTAATGTTCGATTCCTGGTTAAAGAATTGTGAATAACTACTGATGAAGGGTCAGAAATGAGGACGAAACGGATTTCAAATTTGTCTGGGTTTTTAATAGTTGCTTAAACTAGTACTGTACATGATGTTAAACCATATACTTAATTAATATCTAGAAACTGAGAAGAATTGAATCTCAAATCATTGATATAAATGGTACAAATGATCTCATGACCAAGATTTGTTATTGTCTTATACCAAGACAAAATAATTTTCTAGTAATCCTTTAATGTTATTGGTTAATTAGTCAAATTTATAGTATGGTGTTAGCCAGAGATTAGAACTGGTTATGTTAATCAGTCAGTCAGCTACAACGTAGGACCAGGAGCATACATGCATCAGTTCAAGTTGCCACACCTCATTAGAACAACAAGATCAACACGAAATTCATAGAAGTAGTTAATTCAGTGGCGGTAATATATAAAAGAAAGATTTTGTATAAGGATAAAGTACAGGAAGAAAGAATTAGTTCATCGAAAGAAAGATATGAAGCGATTTTAATCTTATAGTTTAAGGAAAGACTGTGAGCCATGTCACCATGAGTCTCCAACCATTGGTTACCATAATCAAACGGAACCCAACCAAGTAATCTGCATGTACAAACAGACCGTTGTTGCTACCTTGACGTGGTGGTCGGGCTCGCCTATTGTGAGCTATACTGGCTGCAACAATCGTTCCTCAAGTTCTTACCACGACAGAAAGGTCGGTTGAAGAACGGTAAGACTAAAGCAACAAACTCAAGGTTCGAAGTCGTAGTTCTGGATGTACAGAGGTATGACAGAAGTAAGGTCTTTTCTTCAGACAACTAGCATAGTAGCGATGCTGTTTTTCCACAAGGAGAGGTGCGGTTAGAAAACGTCGACCCTAAAAATGCACCCCTCGTCTTATCCCACTGATATTCGTCTCTGGCGGCAAGGACTCAAAAGTACGGAGCTAACACGAAAACCACTCACGAAAGGTCGTGTGTGACCGACCTCAAGCGGTTGTCCCTTGTGCACTGCGGTCACGCTCTCAGGTCACTATGACCACATCTAGTACAATTTACCTTTCAGATACATCCAGAACAACCGCTCCACGGTGTTGGAAACCGGAAATTGATAACCGCAGTCAAGACAACTGTATACATTATCATGTTAATCAGTCAAACACAACTTTTGCATCTATTGTATTTTGAAGTGGAATTTTCGTGAAAGTATTACATTTATGTAAAGAAAAAAAGAAAAGAACAACACCGAGTTCGGAACATGTTGGAAATAAACAGGAAAGTGTAGATGAACTCTTGAAGAAATTGATATTGTAAGTAGAGTTCGAACCACTGATTCACAGATTGAGAAGTTACCAATGAACATTTAAAAGGATGCATTGAGATAGATTAAATAGATGGTGGTATGTTTTAAACTTAAACTGAAGCTATTCAAATTCAGACCTGCGCTAAACAAGTGATGTCTTTAAGATGACCAATATTAGTGATATTAACATCCTTAAGAGTGAAGCTTCACCTTTTTGACAAATTTTAACGAATATGAAATTTAGGTCAAGAGTTTACTATAGACTACTACTCACTACTTATAAACTGTATTTCATAAATAAACTAGTCATCTATTCAAGATATCAGATTATTCAAAAACACTGACTAAATATTTATTATTTAGGATATATTCAGTTAAACAAAACAGTTGGCCGTAAATAGACATCCCAGATTTTTTAAATATTCAGATTAATAACTCTTCTAGTCGAATGCTAAATTCGGTTTCCTAAGCCCTTCTAGTAACCACTAGGCTTAATCTATACAGTAACTTGAACACAAGAGAAACCTTTTACTCTAAAGGTTCGTTTTTATAGTATTTTAGATGACCTTGGGTTTCCGGAAAATTCTGGAGTGCTACTAAACATAATAGCAGTATAAGTAATCAACCAATCCGAAACACGACATGTGACTTGACACTTTCGCGATGACTAGTATAGGGGTTGTGGAGATTATTACGTTTTTGATTGAGATCATGAACCGATTGATGTTAGACCACCTTTGGAAACCTGGAAGCACTGGACGGCCGTTTCGTCCTATTGTGGTCCTGGGTTTGAATCCCGCGAGCGGGATCGTGGATGCGCACTGCTGAGACGTCTCACAATAGGACGAAACGGCCGTCCATTGCTTCAAGTTTTCCAAAGATGGTCTAACATCAATCGGTTCATGAACTCAGCCAAAAGCTTTCTAGATGTTTTTGGATAAAACGTCTATTGAATGCTGATTGGATAAGGGAGTGTCTCAGTGTTTTTCAGAGCCTTTATATTCAGCTTTTTTTCCAGGAATTTTCTGGATCCCCTCAACACAAAGTATTGATCAATTGCATATTTTTATAAAATGGATAATAAAATAATCTCAGAAAAATCAACTCAAATTATTGATGTATGATTTAATATATTGAAGTGATATTTATTTTCAATAGTTGCGATGATCAATCGATTGAAGCTAGACCACCATGGAAAATCTAGAAGCACTGGATGGTCGTTTCGTCCTATTCTGGACTTTTCAACAGTGCGCATCCACGATTCTAACTCGTGAGATTAGAACCCAAGACCAGTCTGTCTAGTATAGGGTTGTGGAGATTGTTGCATTTCGTTAAGGGCATGGCGTTTAAGAGTCCTTCCATTTGGTCGAACTCGAGAGCGACGTATAGATTTCCAATACAACTTTGGATACAAGTTAGTTTCTATGCACTCCTTCATAAAATCAACATTTTTCATCGCCTCACTGAGCCTTGTGCTATACCTCAGATACTCGTTGAGAACCTTTAACGCAAATGTTTGCTCAGAACGTTTCAATATAGTATTGTTGAATTTCATTGAAATCATGAACTGATTTAAGTTAGAATACCACTAGACACATAGGGTTCACGTAGGGGAGTTGGAAAACCCTGAATTCAAATCAATGGTGCACCTGGGCAAATGGTATTCATGATCACCGGCTACCATGGGACTGCATTTCCTGCCGTTGCCCTACTTCTTTGTGTATCAGACATTTAAGTCCAAGGCTCCGGGTGTGGCCTCCTAAGAAAAACACCTGGTTCGGTTTGGGCAGTCGGACAGTATCCCAGCCCTCACACAAATCAGATGATATATATGGAGCATATCTATTTGGTGTCTCTTTGTACCAATAATTACATGTTCAGATAAATAAAGAAATTAAATCATTTCATGATATTAGTGAAATACAATGGACTCAACAACGCCATACTGACAATTATCCCGTGTATTTTTTTATAAGAGGAGGGGGCTTTGTTAATTGGTTTAGTAATCCGATTCTCACAATCTTGAGGGTACATGTTTATGAACATGTTACGATCAAAACGGTCTGAATACGATATGAGTATAATTTGTTTTAAAAGAAATCTACTATTGTACTTAAATACCATACCGTAATGATCAGATGGATGGACTAAGTAGAAATGTACCCAATTCTCAACTAGCAACAAATATGACTTAACTTTCATTATACATAAATCTTTCTTAACTAGTACTCTGTAACCAATACTTGTGTAACTATGCAAGAATACAAACATTTCAATCATTTTCAAAGGATATATCATAAAGAGTTAAGGGAACATTGAAAACTGTAACACAGTTGGAAAACGTATTTGAAACAAGCATAGATAAATGGATAAATTAAAATGTAAGTCTCAGTTTCTGTGACATGCTGAGTAATTTAATTAACTTGAAAAGTAGGGTTTCTTTCAACAACAACAACAACAACAACCCATAATTACGCAATTCTGTTACATTTCTGAAGAAGAAACAGTTTGAAACTACGGATAATTTTAGTATTTTTGTTTATTGGAATATTGTTATGAACTACGGACTGGAGTCCCTGTGGGGCTGCTGTCGGTTTCAAGCTCAGAAAAAGAAGGAAGGTTGGGCATGGGATTACTGATCCCATCCCGTAGAAAATTAACTTACTTAAAAAAAACGCTAACCAGAAAATTATTCTCGACTTCAAGACGTACTATTTGTACGATCAATAATGATGATGTCTATCTGATCTAATCATAATTGGTAAAGTATTGTATCAGTTTATGACGTATTAGCTGAGTAATCAATAATATTAATCAGTAAATCGTTGTACTTTTGATGCTATTATAGTTAATTTGAAAGTTTCTGTGAATGTGTTAATCAGCTTTCTTCAATGTGATTGGTGTTTATTTTGAAGCAAGATTTTTTCTACGGGATGGGAGTACCGACCTCATGTACAAACTTCCTGCTTTACCGTGGCTTGGGAATTACAGTCACACTAGAAATGCTACAGGCGGCGTCTTGTACGTAGTGTACGGAGTTGAAACGTGGAGAACTATCACAAATGTCATCAAAAACGTACAAGTATTCATAAACAGTTGTCTACACAAGATACTCAATATCCATTCACCAGATATCATCAACAACACTCTTCTGTGAAAGAGAAAAAACAGCTTCCAGTTGAAGAGAATATTAGGGAAAGATGTTGAAAGTGGTTAGGATACACATTGAGGAAATCACCAAACCTCATCACGAGACAACCCTAATATAGAATGCTGAAGGGCAGTGGAAAAACGGAAGATCAAAGAACACATTATGTGGAGAAATAGAAGCAGATATGAAAATGATGAATAATAACTAGAAAGAAATGGAAAGGATTGTCCAGGACAGAGTTGTATGAGGAGTGCTGGTGGGTGACCAATGCTCCTGCACGAGAAGTAACTGGTGTAAGTCAATCAGCTTAGTGAATCATTTAGATAATTTATTAATATTTATGAAAGTTTCATTTTATATTCATAAATTATATTAACAAACTGTGGATTTCTTTCTTTCATCTCTTATTTCATTTGGATTCTTCTTCTTCTTCTTCTTCTTGTTTATTCTTCCTCTTCAATAAATAGAATTAATGAATTTTAACCTAACAAAATGATGATTATTCCCAAGAGTGAAAATGACCGAATAGAAATACAATTTATCCATATTGAATATTTTTATATATAACTTATTCGGTAATAAAAATGACAAGAAACGTTTTGGGGGGGGGGTAATGGGAGGGGGAGGAGGGACACAGAGAAACATCGAATGGAATAGTTAAATGAATAAATGAACACATTGTATATGACGCTTGAAAAATGATATTGAAGTCAATTCATTATTATTATCATTAGGTAACTATGCATGTTGATACATTTTCAATCCTGTAAGCCAATTAAGGAAGTATATACCTAGAAACAATTGTTAGAACTAATGAGAATGAATGTTAAAGGTTAGTTTTTTTTAAGTTACAATATTAAGATTGTCTATTGATGATTTATATTTTTAGGATTTATTATTATAATGGATATTTATAGAACCTATGATTGATTAAACTGTAAAATTGTGCATGGAAGACAGTTGACAAACTCGTTCGAAGTAAAGACTAGTGTTAGGTAAGGTTGCTTACTCTTGACCTTTCTCTTTCGCTTGGTAATCGACTGGATCATGAAGATGTCAATATCAAGGGGTAAGCATGGGATACAGTAGACAGATAAGATGCAGTTGGACGATCTAGACTTCGCAGATGATCTGGCCCTCCTATCGCACACGCAACAAAAAATGCAAGAGAAAACGACTAGTGTAGGAGAAGCAACCTCAGCAGCAGTAGGTCTCAATATACACAAAGAGAAATGCAAGATTCTCCAACTCAACACAGCATGCACCAATCCATTCACACTTGACGGAGAAGATTTGGAAGATGCAAAAACCGTTACATATCTGGGTAGAATTATTGATGAACACGGTGGATCTGACGCAGATGTGAGAGAGTGGATCGGTAAAGCAAGAGCAGCATATATACAATTGAAGAACATCTGGAACTCAAAACAACTGTCAACCAACACTAAAGTTAGAATTTTCAATACAAATGGGGCGGAAACTTGGAGAACTACGAGTGCTTATTAACAGCTGTCTACGCAAAAATACTTCGGATTCGTTGGTCAGACACTATCAGCAACGACCTACTATGGGAGAGAGCAAACCAGATTTCAGTGGAAGAAGAAATCAGGAAGAAGCAATGGAACTGCACAGGGTATACATTGAGGAAATCACCCAACTGTGCCACAAGACAAGCCCTCACATGGAGTCCTCAACGCCAAAGGAGAAGTGGAATACCAGAGAACACATTACGCCGAGAAACGGAGACAGACAGATATAAGAAGAATGAACAACGATTACATAGAACTAGAAAGGCAGGCCCAGGACAGTGTGAGTTTGAGAATGCTGGTCAGTGGCCTATGCTCTATTGGGAATAACAGGTGTGAGTAAGTAAGTATTTAGATAAATTAATCATAATCAGAATGAGGTTGTAGAGATCATGCTATTTTATTAAAATCATGATACAATCTTCGTTAGACAATCAATTAAAAACTAGAAGCACTCGATATCCACATTACCATAATATGGATATCCTCTGCAGCGTGAATCAATAACTCGAAAGCTAACAAATCCAATCTATGACCCTCGCTCTTGGAAATGAATGCTTAACCTCTAGACCACTGAGTTTTGATACAATCTTGTACGCGTCCAACTCCAATTAATTCATGATATTGCACGTAACTCCCTCACTCCCCATTAGCTTGAACTTCATTTCGAACTAGTTTTGATAAAAAAAATTCTCAGAATTCTACTAGGACGAAACCGACATCCAGTCGTTCCAGGATTTCATTGGTTATCCAATAATAAAATACATCATTGCTGTTATGCTTTCATTCTGAATGGTAACTTTAGTTCAGAAATTAGATAATTAAATTCAGAGATTTTGTATAAATAATGTTGTATGATGTATATTAAACGAGAAGTTGTGATCCAATGCATGACTTAGAGTATGATTCATGGACGACTTTTATATGAACAAACCTAATTAATATCATACTCTTACTTTACCCTATTAATATAATTTTCACTAGAAGGAGGAAGTTTATCGTTTAAACCATACAAAATAACTAATAATAACAACACTGTCACTATAAGACTCTTAACAGGTGTTAACAGTTTTGGATGTCGACAGTATCGAAAATAAGATGGATGATGGCTAACAGTAGAATCTAGGATGAGTGCTTCGTCCTAGTTTGGACTCTTCAGCTGCATCTCAGAGTTAATGTTCAATCCGGGTGCGTGCTAGTTTCTACTACTAGTCACCATCCATCTTTGCTTATAACGTTTGTGACTTAAGGCAATATCGAGATACTCCGTACAGGATGCACATATGATAATAAAGGACTGATCGATTGTAGTCCTAAATATCAATGCGAAGAGATGGTGGAGAAGATTTGTAGCTTAGGTGCTTAATTTTGATGGAGTTTTGTTCTCTGAGCTGGATGGTTCGGTCGTGGAGCTTTCATCGTTCTTCTGAACGACATCATCTATCTGAAGTTTGTGCTGATGATGTCATTCAGAAGAACGATGAAAGCTCCACGACCAAACCATCCAGCTCAGAGAACAAAACTCCATCAAAATCAATCAGAAGATTCAAATAAACAATACCAAATGTACTTAAAAAAAACATGGTTTATAATACTCTATTATAAAGTGTGGTAATTTACATAACTAGATTTAAGGATAATAAACATTGGGATAACATTCACTTATAAATAACAAAAGTGATTTAACACAAACAGTCGCAGTTACTTTCTCATCCATCAATCTTTCTATTAGAAAAGTCCCGATCTAAAAAGCTTATGAACGCTAATTCGTAAGAAACAACAAACTGTCCATCTTATCGGTAATCATGTGATCTAATGATACCAGTTTGTTTACAAAATTGACATAATGTCTAGTAGGAACAAAAACTAACGTGTTTATAATAGGATAGATTTCAACAAGTGAAGTTAGCGCGTTATTTGAAATAGATCCACGCTTTGAGATCTACGGAAAAGCGGTTCCCCATAAGATCACATCTACACAGTGGAAAACATGAACCTTGAAAACACGGAATCTATTCCAGAAAAGCTACTACACTTTGCTGGAAAAGGGTATAAAAACCAAATTTGCTTGAACACCATATCACACCACTATTCAAAAACACGTACAATATGCCACTTTGCTACAATAACCAATTAACTACATCGTAAAAGTATATACACACAATGTCGTTGTACAGTAAACAAAATACTTAAAACATTTTACTTTTTTTAATGGTTGGGTTCATGAGTCATTTGAAGCTAGATCATCATAGAAAACCTGGAAGCACTGAACAGCTGTTTCATCCCATTATGGGATTACTCAGAAGTGCGCATCTACGACTCCGCCTCGCGAGATTCAAACACAGGACCTATCAGTCTCGTTCACGAACACTTAACCTTCAGACCACTTAGACGACCGGCAACCAATGGTGTTAATGTCTAACTTCAATCAATCCACGAAATTTTACTTTTATCCACTGTTCATTTTGTTCAAATCCTACTTTGCAAAAAAAAGGGAAATTGATTTTATCCACTTGAATAATCTGTAAATGACTTTCAAATTTTGTGAGGTCTATATCATAATCGGTTACAGTTGAATAGTTTTAAATTCATTGAACTTAATCAACTGTACTACTAAATTTTGTGAGTAGTACACTGTAATTTCAGTATATATATATGCAATATTTTTAGATAAGATAATGAAATACATCACAACAGAGGGGGGAGGAAGGTGGATAATAAATAGTGATATATACTACTGTTAGTTACTTAAAACTCTCTGTTATATGTTTATGTATATTTTGTTTTTATTACGTGTTATATATACGTCCAAAAATCAAGGTGTGACAATGGGACCAACTACTTTAGACAACTAGCTACAAGTATATATGGAATACTGTATAGTTCTGCAAGAAACTAACACGGTAAATTGAACATTGATAAGATAAACACTTGTATACAACAATAATGGACTACTGATTTAAAGGTCATGATCATTTGAGTAGTAAAATAACATTTAGATAGAAAAAAAGTCAGATATAAACTCGTCCCGCTTGGAGCTCCTCCGGGACTACCAAGCTCAGATAAAGGGGGAGGATTGGGCATAGGATTAGCGACTCCACCCCGTAGAAAACCAAGTCGCTAAAAAAACGCTAAGTAATCTTGACCATACTAGAATCTTGTGACTTTGCTTTCGTTTCATTACGTTAATCAGATAGACGAAAGTTTTCAATTACAGTCTAAAGGATTCTATCAACAACTGACTAACTTAGATCTATTAAAAGGTCAGTCAAAAATTGAAAAAAAAATCAAACAGCAATCTAGTCTTAGTATGAAAAGTCCTATTGACGTATACATACAACTCATCATGAATTAGTACTCAAGATCTCAAATATCTTCTCAAAAATTGCTTTTAACATTCATAAACACTTAAGAAGATTATGTCAATGAAAAGAAGATAAGAAAGTTTCATGGAGTTCAATATATCTTGTGGAAGTGATAAGTTCTCTATTTTGGATAGTTCAATCATTGCTCTCTGATCGCTCATTAATCGATCTACATGGAAATGGACTCATGTAAAACAACTAGATAGTCAAAGATTACCTCAAAGGAGATTATGATGAAATCAAACAAATAAATAACAGACACACACACACACACTGTGGATATGAATCAATCGGATTCCATGTCAATAAAATAAGCTGTTAGGCTATTCGTATAGGAATTTACGATATCGTCTTGAAAGACAACGAAATCTTCACAGTTGAACCAATCAGATCAAAGTATACATTTCTAAGATCCTCATTCTAATCTGCAATTATTATCCCTTACCTTAAATTAAAAACATTTAAAGTTATAATACGGACACATAAAATATTTTTGTATATGGATTTTATACAAGTCACCAAACTCATGTTTGCTAGCCTTTTCAATCTCCCAGTTGTGTTATGAACTGAAATTGATCAGTTTCCTTTGACTTGTGTGTAATGTATGCAGATTATTTTGATTTTATAATCAAGTCACAAATTGAATGTACCTCCATTACAGTGTTGATATTCACACCACTGTCTGACTGTGCTTTCAAAGCTACTAATCTCATGATATCTTTCTTAAATCATTGAATGAAAGGAGTGTAATACATAAATATCGATGGGTAGCTTGATAATATTGAAATAGTTACACAACAATTGCCAGAGTTGTCTGTCTAGATTGATATAAGCCAATCAATATATATTCATGTATTTTTTGATTGAGGTCACGAATCAATTGATGTTAGACTACCTTCGGAAACCTGAAAGCACTGGATGGCCGTTTCGTCCTAGTATGAAACTCCTCAGCAGTGCACATCCACATTCCCGCTCCTCGCTAGATTCGAACCCAGGACCTATTAGTCTCACACCAGGCGCTTAATCAACTAGACCACTGAGCCGGCATCCAATGGTGTTAGTGTCTAACATCAACCAATCCACGAAATTGCGCGACCATCTTCCATTGTACTGAGGTACCTGAGATACCTGTCTCTACTCGACAAGGATTAGCTCCACTGATCACGGCTTCTCAATAGAACTCCGAGAATTCTCTAATGAAGCTAGTCACTAGTGAGCACATGTTAATTATCAGTATAGGGGGTTGTGAAGATTGTTAAGTTTTTTAACTGAGATCATGTAATTTTAGCTTTATGTATTAAATCATCTTATATATAATTATACGTTTATTATTTAGGTGTAATAGGTCACTATTAGAATGAAAATAAATTCAGTTATGGACCGAAATGAAATAGAGCGAATCGACGAATATTAAAAGAATTCTAGAGATTTATTGGTGAGACTATAATTTATGGATGACCTTTGAAAGACGCCTTAGTGACTTTGGGAATGTCTACCTATTTACAAGGGTTAAATAAGGGTTATAAAGCAGTTTGAAGAATAAGGATTATGATTCGTAATTGATGGTTAGCATAAGCAATTTGATTTATGATGTTCATCACGAACTGATATCAGCTATAATGTCAAAATGTTATTTAGCCAAATAGATGAATGAATCCAAGACCTGTTATCCTAAATCTGACTAGTTGATCCATAACTTACAGTTTCACCGATTTATCTTCATACTTTTTTAAAAGATTTTTATTGAAAATCTCTTTGAGTATACAATGAATACCGATTCATAAAAGCTTTCCATAAAGAATTTCTTCAAAAAGCATTCATATGCTTCATATTTCTTCAAAATTTAGTTACTTATTTATTCCTGTTATCCCTCGTTGATGAGCATTTGCCGATCACCAGCACACCCCATACAACTCTGTCCTCGACAATCCTTTCCAGTTACTATTTATCCTTTTCATATCTGCTTCTATTTCTCCACATTATGTGTTCTTTGATCTTCCGTTTTTCCACTTCCCTTTAGCATTCCATATTAGGGTTTGTCTCGTGATGCGGTTTTGTGATTTCCTCAATGCGTATCCTAACCACTTTCAACATCTTTCCCTAATATGGTCTTCAACTGGAAGCTGTTTTGTTCTCTTTCACAGAAAAGTGTTGTTGATGGTATCTGGTGAATGGAAATTGAGTATCTTGTGTAGACAACTGTTTATGAATACTTGTACGTTTTTGATGACATTTGTGATATTTCTCCACGGTTCAGCTCCGTACAGTAGAACTGTCTTGACGTTCTTATTAAGGATTCTCACTTTGATATTGGTCGACAGACAGTTGTGTTGAGTTGTAGATGTTCTTTAGTTATAGGAATGCTGTTCTTGCCTTGCCAATTCTCGCATTTACGTCTGCATCCCATCCTTCATGTTCATTGATAATGCTACCCAGGTACGTGAAGGATCTCACATCTTCCAGAGTTTCTTCATCAAATGTGATTGGGTTGGTGTTCTTCGTAATGCATTTGAAGATCTTGTTTTTTTCCTTTGTGTATGTTGTGGCCTACTGATGCACGGACTGCTGCTACACTATTTGTCTTCATCTTCATTTGTTCATGTGTATGAGACAGAAGACCTAGTTCATCATCAAAGTCCAAATCTTCTAACTGATTCTAAACTGTCCATTGTATTCCATTCTTTTTCCCCAAATATCGAGGTTTTCATAATCCAGTCAACGATCAGAAGGAAAAGAAAGGAGGAAAGTAGACAACCATGTCTGACTCTGTTCCTTATTTCGAATACATCTGTCATGTGTTCTCCATCCACGACTTTGCACTGTAGTCTGTCGTATGAGTTCCTTATAATGTTGACAATCATCTCACGAACTATATATACATAGACATGCAAGAAACACTAGAATTGATTTCTTTACTCTTTATCACCACTTGAAATCTGCTCATTCCTGTTACTAATAGAAACCAATTGTGTATAGAATTTATTAATTACCAAGTTGAATTAAATCAATCGTTAATCAAAAACAGAAAAGTACAGATATTTTTCTCTGTTTAAGAAATAAAGAAAAAAAAAGGAAAGAAAGAAAGAAAGAAAGAAAAAAAAGCGAAACAATGTCCTTATCATTTCAATTGACAACTTTGATAAGAATTAAAAGAATACGATTTCCTGTTATACTATTAGAAATGAATTAATATACAATGTTATAAATAGATGATGGCGATGATTAGTAGCTTAGGTGAATGATTTTGATAGAGTTTTATTCACTGACGAGATAAACGTCTACTTGGAAATTCTACTGTGGATGTTGTCGTACAGAAGAACCATGAAAGTCCTACGATCAAATCATCTAGCTCAGAGAATAAAACTTCATTGAAATGTTCACAATATTTTTTGAGATCAATGAAAAACTTAATGTGTAGTGTGTGCTACTGATATATATAAGTAATATGTTTCATTCATCAAAAGTGGAATGACTAGAAACAGAAGGTTAAAAGAATCGAAGAGAAGAGAATGAGAATAGAGAATGATTGATGTGGAAATGAAACAACAGTCAACTTTGAGACATTGAAGTATTTACTGTATGGTTCTTAGATTTCACTAAGAGATTCCATAATGATGTATTCAACTACATTTGGTTCTACCACCCCCCCCCTGGAGTTCTCGTTCATTATACTCTTATTAACAGGTATCAAACATCATAGAATTTCATTCATTCATTACATTTCCACCTAAGCTACAAATCTTCTATGCCATTTCAATTGATCTTTCATTAAAAAAACAATAGCGGTTAGAGATAAATAAAATTTCTGATATTGATTTATCATGGTATCAATAATTGATTTTCTATCGGATAGAGTTTTGTTCTTTGAACTGGTGTTATAATTCTCTTTTATTACAACTCAGCTATTCTTATTGCTCAGTATTCTTGGACACCAATTTACTCGACAAGTCCCCAAATTAGAACACAGTTAAACAGGAAAGAGATTATATTTCAAATAACAAGGTTAGATGGAAGTAAGAAGCACAATAGGAAAAACGTTAGTACATTTATAGTTTTTACATGAGAAGCTTCCTAGATTGTTCTCCAAGTATCGGCAAGCGCTGATTACATAATAATTAGCCAATCAGCGTGCGCGAACGCAAGCATGCATTGACCATGATTTAATCCAATCTATGGTCCAGCTAACAACTGGATGATTTAGTTGTGAAGTTCTCATCTAAGTTACAAATCTTCCTTACCATTTCAATTGATTTTTTCATTAAAAGACAATAGCGGTTATCTTCATGTTATTTTCTACAATTTATATCAGTCAGTCAGTTGGCTACAACGTAGGACCAGGCACATATATACATCAGTTCAAGCTGTCATACCTCATTAACACAACAAGATAAACACCGTATTCATAGAAGTAGTTAATTCAATGGTGGTAATATTTAAAAGAAAGATTTCATATAAGGATATACTACAGGAAGAAAGAATTAGTTCGTAGAAAGAATGATGTGAAGTGATCTTAAACTCATAGTTCAAGGGAAGACAGAGAGTGTATACACAGACGCAATTGTGATCGATTCTCATCCATGTCACCAAGAGTCTCCAACCATTGGTTACGACAGTCACGCGGACCCCAACCAACCAGTTTGCATCTACCAACATGGTTCGGACCAGATGTTAGTATCTTCAAGCACTGATGACACGTTTTGGTTTGGCCACCCCTAACTTTCTACTAACCATCTCCAACACTGGTTAGCATTGCGCGTCGTGGTAATCGTAGTGTTCAGGCATACGCAACAGTGAATACTTCATTTGAAAGATGTCAATCAGTTGTTTCAGACTTCTTTGTACCTGCATTTTCATACAAATTACTTTCTGATCTCATTCTTTCTTTCTCAATCTTCTCAACCTTCTATTCCTGACTAACGTTATATACTACTTATATTGACATAAGTAACACACACCACACTATTATTCTTATGTTAAAATGAGAATAACTAAGAAACAAATGAATCTTCATTTTGATCAAAATATATTCATAATATTGTTTCAGAGTTAGGTATTTCAATTCCATGAATTTAGTTTTAGTGTAACTTCACACATGTCAATCAATCAAATACTCTTGATCTTAATAGGATTGATACTCCTTATGAGATTAGATTTCTATTAGATGGGTTTTGTGGAGATTGTAGCAATTTCAATGGTTTAGATCATGAGTCAGTTGAATCTAGACCACTACGGAAAACCTGGAAGCACTGGACGGCCGTCTCGTCCTATTATGGGACTCCTCAACAGTGCGCATCCACGACCTCGCCACTGAGAGATTCGAACCCAGGACCTACTGGTTTCGCGCGCGAGCGCTTAACCACTAGACCACAGACCAGTAGAGTTCAACTAGGTCTGTTGTGAGATACTAACTCACTGAAGACAATGGTGAATGTGTCGCTCAATTTCGTGGATTAGTTGATGTTAGACATTAACACCGTTGGATGCCGGCTCAGTGGTCTAGTTGGTTAAGCGCCTGGCGCGAGACTGATAGTTCCTGGGTTCAAATCTAGCAAGATGAGATCGCGGATGCGCGCTGCTGAGGAGCCCCACAATGGGACGAGACGGCCATCTAGTGCTTCCAGGTTTTCCATGGTGTTCTAGCTTCAACTGACTCATGATCTTAACCTTTCAGATTAGATTTCATTTGACCAATAATTACAACTCGATATGACATCATCAAATTATTCATAGCACAACGACTGACCTCCTAATTAACTACATACAATAGACTTTGTTAACATTTCTGAATACCTAGTGACAGAATCGATTGCTTGTGTATTCAAATGTATGTTTATTTTAGTTCTTTCTTTCTGTTTTTTTTTCATTTAAAAAGTTCTCTTTGTATTGTAGTGTTCATTGTAATTTTAAGCCCATATAGATATAGTTTATTCTATCTACCGGACAAGTTATTCTATTCATTCTACTCAAACTACATTTTGACCTTGTTCATTATTCGTTTATTAACCTTGACTATTTCTATGTAAGCGAATGTATGTTCATTTCTTATTCTATTCATCATATGCTTGTAACTTATGTTTATGTGATTATAAATATCGATTCATGGTTGGTTAGATGGAGTTAGAGTACGTGCCATCTCCATATAGAGTCATTTCGCTTCACCCTATTCTCTTCGCTTCCTTCGTTTCGTTCTTCTGATTGTCTGTTCAAATCAATGAGTGTACAATATATATGTATTCAAAGATCGATTCTCGTATTTAACTTATTTAATTCCATTATTATTCAGGTCGATGATTATCTATACGAGGATTGACGAGACGTATATTTCAATAACAATCATCTATACGATCTAATTGGAGTCAGATATAGAACCATAGTATATTACATAATAATCCAATCATACATCATTGTCAATTATTGAAGGAAACAATTACATGATCAAAATTTTAACCGGAAGAGTTTCAAACTGTTTATACTAAACTATGGTGAAATCAACTTTTCTTTTCAACTCATTAGATGTGATAATCAAATAACACATTAGATCTTTTGTCATTAAATTTCAGATTGAGTAAATCTTAAAATCTAGTGGTTAGGCGTTCGCGCACGGGACTGATAGGTCCTGGGTTCAAATACCGCGAGTCGGGGTTATGGAAGTACACTACTGAGGAGTCCCATATTAGGACGAAACGGCCGTCCAGTGATTTCAGGTTTTCCGTGGTGGTCTAGCTTCAATTGACTCATGATCTCAACCATTGAAACTACTACAATCTCCACAAAACCCCTTATGATACTAATCTTAAATTATCAAGATTATTCAATTACATATACGAAATAAACTTGACAAATTGATGAAAACCTAATCATTTTTAACTCATGGAGACGTTGATTGTTAGGACTTAACAATAATAAATATAGTAGGATGTAAATAGGCAAAATTCTTTCTAATATTTGATATCTAAAACTTAATATAAGCCTTATGAGAAAACTAATAGTCAATAGAGCAAAGATGAATAGTAGCTGGTAGTAGAATCCAGGACACATGTCAACTCTGAGATGCAGGTACACCCATCTAACGAATCCCAAATAGGACGAAACACGCGTTCTGGATTCCAATATTAGCCATTATCCATCTTTGCTTATAAAGCAATCCGCACAGCACACACATATTCCAATTGCAGATCTTTACAACAATTGGAAACAAACAACACCAAGTGAATTCAATAGTATCTAAACTAAACTGATGTTAGAAGAGTTCATTGCTTGGTGATTGTACAGGGTTTCCAAGAAAATTTGGATAAAGATTTTGTACAGGTTGGATTCAAACTTTTGTGTGGGGGAATAAGATAATGAGATGGTGGAAAAGATTTGTAGCTCAGGTGGATGATTTTGATGGAGTTTCAGATAGACTTCTATCTGAAGTTTGTGCTGATGATGTCGTTTAGAAGAACGATTAAAGCTCCACGACCAAACCATCCAGCTCAGAGAACAAAACTCCATCAGAATAAGATAACGTTATTTAGATTAATATTGTGTGTATCGATTCATTATGAATTTCAGCCAAGGCAATAAGGGGTAAACTATATTTAGCCTGACGTCTTAAGGTCAATGATTTTTGTATCAATTCAATACAAACTTCGCTCAGTGTATATACCCTGTGTATTTTCCCCTATTTAATAGTTATGAATAGAAATTAGAATATAAATCATTGTATTTCGATATAAAGAAGATGTGTTATTGGAACTCGTTCGGAGAAGTATTTTCAAGGACTCAATAAATGTTCATGTTACCAATTTTGTTTTGTGTTCTCACTAGATGTCATGGGGAATCACAGTACTCATCGTTGTCAAGTCTAAACAGTATGACTACAGACATTAACAGAGGCGGCTACAAAGGATATTACAAATCTGTAGTCCAGAAGATGAAAATCAGCTGATCAGATTATCAAGTAGTCACAACATTGTAATTTCTTGGGATAAAATCTTAGAAGTAAAACACTTTATGAGTTTAATAGTGTTAGTCAACCAAACCATCCAGCTCAGAGAACAAAACTCCATCAAAATCATCTACCTGAGCTAACAAACTCTTATACACGAGAATGCTATATGACCAAACTAAATTCATGTGGGATTAATTTAGTTCAGTTTATGCTTTATGTCTACCATTTCTGTAAATATTTAATTCATTCATGAAACATATTCAACATTTCCTAGTAAGTCTATGAACAACGCTGCTACAATGAATGATAAATATGTAATGTAATAGTTGAATTCATGAGTCAATTGAAGCTACATCACCACAAAAAACCTGGAAGCAGTACACGGCCGTTTCATTCTAATATAGGACTCCTCAGCAGCGCACATCCACGATCGAGATTACTGGACTTGAACTTAGTACCTTTGCTCTGGCGCTCTGGCAGCCGAGTAGTATCATAGCCCATACACAAATCAAGTGACTTGTGTGACGCATATGTTTTCATTTCTTTCTTTGTACCAAGATTTATGTGTTCAAATAAATAAATGAATAAGTCTGGCACGCGAACGCTTAACCTGTAGACCATTGAGCCGGCATCCAACAATGTTAATGTCTAACTTCAATCAATCCATGAAATTGTGCATCCCTTCATCAGTTGTGTGGGATAGAAACTCTTTCATATAGAACACATATAGGACTCTACTGGTTATAGTTTTCAGGGGTGGTCTAGCTTAGATAAACTCATAAATTTAACCATGAAAATATGTAACTCACTTTAAAGAAGCAAATGAGAAACTTTGTAATATACAGCTTACACTAACTACGATCAAATTGCTTACTGCATATATTGTATTTACAGAATATCTTAGTAACATCTGAGAATCATACAGAAAATTCTTCATTTGCATAATATCAATCAATCATCTCAAACTTTATTGTTCTTTTGTTTCACTGTTCTCTTTCCTTCAATCTTCTTAACCTTCTGCCTCCAGGTACTTCACTTTAGATCAATGTTACATACTACTTAAATCTGTTGACATCAGTAGCATATACCACAAATTTACCAAAAAAAATAATCACATACATATATTACGTTACTGTTTATCGTACACTACATTTACATATAAACATTATAACACATTTAATTGTTAAAACTATAGTACATCCAAGATGGGAGGCTTAAGTGTGTAATGTATCTATCCATTAATTATAGTCTTTCACTAATAATCAATTACTTATTCATACCATCTATGTCCATTATTACTTTCTAATGTAACACAAAGATAAATGTCAATACAATGAAGAACTAATCATATTTAATCTATAAATCTTATACATTGAATGTGAATAAAAAGGGGTTAATCATTTTGACAATAATTACCTTGGTAACTTAAGTTAATGAATGTATTTTGTTTATTTCTAATCATTGTACTGAAGTTTGTAGGAGACTATAGATTAGTACATTGTATATGTGTTGGGTCGGCTTCCGGAGAACTTCAACGGAGCCTCCAGAGGCCCAAAAGGAGTCGAAGAGTCCTAGCCAATCAGAGTATGATGGAACGTTCGAGAATTCCAGCGTGGCGTGCTATCATTGGTCGGTAGCATAATATAACGTTAACGAATTGGCTGAAATATGATGTTGATTTAACAGACGCCAACATCTATAAATACCCTTGATTTTCTGTACAAAAATGAACCTTGGAATAAAGTGTTTTCTCTCATTCTTGTGTCTTCTCTCTGGAGTTCAAGTCGCTGTGTAGTTCTAGACTGCGGGTTACCGGGTTAGCTCAGGAATCGTATATAGCGTTCAACCTACACGACTTATCAATATGATAATTACTTTTTCATTCATCATGTCAGACAGTCAGTCAGTCGGCTACAACGTAGGACCAGGCACATATATGCATCAGTTCAAGTTGCCATACCTCACTCATTAGCACAACGAGATGAACAGCGTATTCATAGAAGTAGTTAATTCAGAGGTGGTAATATATAAAAGAAAGATTGCAATAAGGATATAGTACAGGAAGAAAGAGTTAGTTCATCGAGAGAAAGATGTTAAACGATTTTGATCTCATAGTTTGAGGGAAGACAGAGAGTGCATACACCGACGCCATTGTGATCGATTCTCAGCCATGTCACACAGAGTCTCCGATCATTGATTATAACAGTCACGTGGACCCTAATCAAGCAGTCTGCATCTACCAACATGTCTCAGACTAGAAGTTAGTGACTTCAAGTACTGATGCCACGTTCTGGTTTGTCCGACCCTAACTTTCTTTCAACCATCTTCAACACTAGTCAGCATTACGCGTCGTGGTAATCGGAGTTCAAGCAAACGTAACACGTGGCCCAACGATCTTAGTCGATGAAGATTCACAACCTCATCAATTGATTTACCATCATTCTCTAATGCCCTGAATCTAACCTCGCTATGACTTACCCGTTGATCCAAGAAGATGCGAGCTATCATTCTAAGGCATCTGTGGTCGAATAGTAGTAGCTTACGAGTATCTTCTACTCATAATGGCCAAATTTCGCAGCCGTAATATAGAACAAAACGAACTGCCGCACAAAATACTCATCCCTTAATTGGTAGAAGGATATCTCGCCTTCGCCATAGCTGACGTAAGTTGAAAATAGCCAAACGAGCTTTTCGATTCCGTGCTGAGATTTTGTGAGACACCAACGCATTATAGCTGGTCAGACTTCCAAGATAAATGAAGTCGTCAACGCGTTCGACTACTTCACTCCGTATCATTAGTTCAGCTGTTGACGTAGGCCAGTCATAGAGCAACAATTCGCATTTAGCGGAAGAGTTATTCATCACGAGTGGAATTTCTCACATATTCTCTCAGTGATTGTATAATGGGCAATAAATCAACATGACCTGTAAAATTTGAATTCAATTATCGTTTGTTTAAGTTTCAAAAGAATCTTATTTTGGTAGAAAATCGTCCACATCATTACGGAATTCAGATGTCGGAATACAGTGCAAAGTCATTCATGAAGAACATATGACAGACGTATTCCAAGTAAAGAACGTAGTCAGACAAGGGTGCTTACTCCCTCCCTTCCTCTTTCTTCTAGTGGTCGATTGGATTATGAAGACCTCGATATCTGATAGGAAACACGGAATACAATGGATAGCTCAAAAGCAATTAGAAGATTCGAACTCCGAAGATGACCTGGCCCTTTTGCCGCATACTCACGAACAAATGCAAATGGGGACAACTAGTGTAGCAGCAGTCTTTGCATTAGTACGCCTTAACACAAACAAAGTAAAAACCCAAGATCCTTATATACAACACAGAGAACACCAACCAATTCACATTTGAAGAAGAAACTGTGGAAGAAGTGGAATCCTTCACGTGTCTGGGATTGGTCAGGACAAAGTTAGGTGGAGAATGGTGGTGGACAGTCTATGCTCCTCCACGAGGGGTAACAGGAGTAACTAAGTAAGTATGTTAATTTTACTTAATATTCTGTATAGAAACACTACTCATATTTCACTGACCACTTATTCAGTCTTCTAATATACCATCATTAAAAGTTAGGATCAGTGAATTAGAAAGTTTCATCAGATCACAATCAGTTCATATGATCAATCAATCAATCAATCAAATAATGCTATTTATACAATTTTTCACAGATTGAAATCATGAGTCAGTTGAAGCTAGACCACCATTGAAAACCTGGAAGCACTGGACGGCCGTTTCGTCCTAGTATGGGACTCCTCAGCAGTGCGCATCCACGATCCCGCACCACGCGGGGCTCGAACCCAGGACCTACAATTGTTTATGTTATATAAAGTAATTTATCCCTTATCAAAAACATATATAGATGTGAAGAGAAGGTTTACTTTGTTTTTCTTCTCAAATGTATGGGAAATATACAACCACACATACACACACAAACACACAATATACTTTATAATCAAATTGATTTGTGCAAAAAGAGATTACAATTACTACCCTTGAAGGGGTTTTACAACAGAAATCTTTTAAACACAAACATTCATTTAAGCATAATAATGAAGTGAATCTATCAATAATCCGTTTAGGTTATATGGTACAAAGAAGAGAATCCCGATCAGGTTGTATGCATAATCTAAGAATAAAATAAACTTATCTATGGTCAAACTGATCTTTTGTATAATAGACCAAAAAACATAGCCATCGAAACTGAAAACAACTGGAAAGGATTGTCCAGGACAGAGTTAGATAAAGAATCCCTTGCAGAGTCGGCTATGCTCCTACATGAAGGCTAACAGATGTAAGTATATAATAGCAGGCCAGTTCACAGTACTTAAATTATTCAATGTTCACAAGAAGAAGTCTAAAGTACAATCACACTGTGACGCAACAAGGAAAATTACAAAGTGAATCTGCTTTACTTTTGATGTAGATTTTATTTAAAACAAAATTTATTTATCAGTATAGGGTTTTAGAGAATATTACGTTTTTGATTGAGATCATGAACCGATTGATGTTAGACCATCATTGAAAACCTGGAAGCAATGGATGGCCGTTTCGTCCTATTGTAGGACTCCCCAGTAGTGCGCATCCACGATTCCACTCGCGGGATTCGAACCCAGGGAGTTCAGTCTCGCACGCGAACACCAATCCGTGTCAGGTAGAGACAGGTATTTACCTCAGTACAATGCAAGATGGTCGTGCAATTTCGTGGATTGGTTGAGGTTAGATATTAACACCGTTAGATGCCGGTCGGCTCAGTGGTCTAGAGGTTAAGCAGTGAGAACTACATGCGGTGAAATAATAAATATTACTTAACTATTCATAATGTTACTCATTCTTAACACAACTTGATAGAAGTGGAACTAATCAAGAGGTAAGGAAGAAAATAATTTATAGGTCAGATATGAAGAACGACAAACATAAAGATCATAACAATAAACCAAGTAAACTGAGGTGGAACCATTTAAGTTAGTCCAGGGAACTGTTTTAAAAGTGGATCTTGATAATTTTTATCAGTTAAAATGTAGTTATGTATCAACTACATGGTAATGGTTAATTTTTTATATCAAAATAATTTTGAACTACTCATCAATGAAGATGAACACAACTAAGATTTGCAACAACTGTTATTGTCTATACAGTTCTACTTACTGTATCTTACAGAAACTTAGAGAACTACGAAAGCCATCATCCAGAAGATACAAATGTTTACTAACAGTTGTATACGCAAAATACTTCGGATCCGTTAGCCAGATACTATCAGTAACAACCTACTGTGGGAGAAAACAAACCAGATTCCAGTGGAGGAAGAAATCAGAAAGGAGAGCTGGAAGTGCATAGAATACATATTGAGGAAAACACACAGCTGTGTCACAGGGGAAGACCTCACATGGAATCCTCAAGGCCAAAGGAGACGAGGAAGACCGAGGAACATATTACACCGAGAAATGTAGACAGACAGACATGAGAAGAATGAACAACACTTGGATAGAACTAGAAAGGAAGGCTCAGGACAGAATGGGTTGGAGAATGTTGGTCTGCGACCTATGCTCCATTGGGGGTAACTGTTAGGGTGATCCGTCAAATTTCTCGCAAGAGACAAGCAAGAATCAGGAAACACTAAGAAGCGTTTCCTCCAATCAGTGTTCACTCGAAGTCTTAGCCAAAAATATCAAGGGGGGTCGAAACGTCACATGCAGATGCTTTGATTGGCTGATTGCTACACTGCTACTATGTTTAGTAGCATTCCAAAATCTTTGAGCAACCCAAGGACATCTGAAAATATTATAAAAACCTTATATTTTCTGTGTTAAAATAAACCTTGGAGTAAACTACTTCTTGCATGCTTTGATTCTTCTCTCTCGTGTTCAGATCGCTGTATAGTTCTAGCTTAGGGGTTACAGAATAGCTTACGAGGCGAATATAGCGTTCAATCCGCAAGACCTATCAGTAACAGGCGTAAGTAAGTAAGTGGGTATAGACAAAACTTACTTACTTATCTACATCTGTAACCCCCTCGTAGAGGAGCATAAGCTTTTATTGTTTATCAACTAATCTCATTATGACAATGAAAGTTAAATCAATTGAATCATTCAAAGAATATTCGATAAACAATTCACTGATGATTCTTTTTAAATGTTAATCAAATTAGATTTAATTTAATTTCACTTAAAGATAAATTTGTTTATTCTAATTGAATTGAATAAATCCAAGTTTGTTTGTTTGCTTCATTGTTTATTTGTTTATGATGATGATGATGATTTGATTAATCAATCAAGTATAATTATCAGATATATTAATCGTTAGAAGGCTAAATGCTGTCAATCAATATCAAAGTGAGAATCTTCAATATGGATGTGAAGATAGTCCTTACTGTATTGAACTAGATGTCTAAACAACATATTCAACATCCATTAGCCGGATACCGTCAGTAACAGTATTCTATGGGAGAGAACAAATTAGCTTCCAATTGAAGAGGATATTAGGAAAAGACGTTAGAAATGGTTAGGATACATATTACAAAAAACACCAAACTGCATTACAGATCAAACGTTAACTTGAAACTCTGAAGAGAAGCGGAAAAGTTAAAGACCAGACATGAAAAGAATGAATAACAACTGGAAAGAATTGTCCAAGACAGAGTTAGCTGAAAAATACTTGTGAACGGTCTATACTCATCCATGATTTGGTACCAGGCGTAGGTAAGTAAGTAAGTCAAATAACTATATTATTAATGAAACTATTCATTTCAAAACACTCAACTATTTAGACTTATGTTCAATAGAAAGCTATTTCAGTTGTTTCGCATTGAGAAAATTCATCTTAAAAAAGTATAAAAGAGGAAAATTTTATTCTACCGGTTATTACAACGTTACGTAATTTCATGTCAGTCTATAGTAAAGAATATAGTTGATAATACCTTAAATGATTTAATGTATATTAACTAACGAATGCTTAATCCATTTGGTTACAATAATTTACTAAAGTTCTACATATTATCGAGCTATTAATTTAAAGAGTCGAAATCATAAGTCAATTGAAGCTAGATCATCTTGGAGAACCTGGGAGCACTGGATGGCCGTTTTATCCTATTGTGGGACTCCTCAGTAGTGCGCATCCACGATTCTGCCTCGTGAAATTCAAACCCAGGACACATCGGTCTCGTGCACGAACGCTTAACCTTTAAATCACTGAGCTGGCCGGCATCCAACAGTGTTAATGATGTCTAACTTCAACTAACCCATGAAATTGAGCGACACATCTACCATTGCCTTCAGTGAGTTACTATCTCACAACACACCCGATTGAACTGCACTGGTCATTGTTTATCACTAGAACCCCAGGAAATACCTTTTGAAGCTAGTCACTAGTGAGCATATGTTAGAACTTTGATATATATTATATATATGTTGTTAGAATCTCGCGAGGCGGGGTCGTGGATGCGCACTGCTGAGGAGTCCCACAATAGGACGAAACGGCCGTTCAGTGCTTCCAGGTTTTCCATGGTGGTCGAGCTTCAGTTGATTCATGATCTCAACCATCAACAATTACTACAATAACCACGAAAAGCCTCTTCTGATAATAATCAACTTATGCTCACTAGTGACTGACCTCAAGAGGTATTTCATCGAGTTTTAGTGAGAAGCAGTGACTAGTGGATTTCAACCGGTTCTATTGTGAGATAGTAACTCACTGAAAACAATGATGGATATGTCGCTCAATTTCGTGGATTAGTTGAAGTTAGACATCATTAACACTGTTTGGTGCCGGCCAGCTCAGTGTTATAGAGGTTAAGCGTTCGCGCACGAGACCAATAGTTCCTGGGTTCGAATCTCTTTTGTGGGAGGTCGTCGATGCACACTGTTAAGGAGTCCCACAATAGAATGAAATAGCCGTCCATTTCTTCCACGTTTAGCTTCAATTGAATCATGATCTGAACTCTTAAAATTACTATGATATTCACTAAAAACTCCTTGTGTTCTTAATTTAAACATAATGATCAATTAGGATTGAGTTAATGATTAGAAACTAATACTTTCTTTATAAATATGCATATTTCTAACGTTTCCTTGGTCATAAATAATAATACTGAAATGTGTGAAATTATTCCTGATCGCAAATACATACACACACACACACACACATACAAATATGTTTTATGATCCCACTTTCCAAGCAATAAACGTACAATTAACTGATATATGAAATCAGTAGAAAAAAGGAGGATAATTTATGGCTAATTAGTTGAAAGGAAAAGGTATGATAAACCTGTTGCATACATTAAAATTTTTCGGTTATTATCAGTACTGAAGTTGATAAGCTTCATACTGGTAGAAAAAACAAAACAGTTTGTATAGTCAGGGTTTAGTGAACGAGAACATAAGTGGGAATCGATCGAATGTATTTGAACACATAATTACACAGTCACTCAGTCAGTCAGTTAGTCAACAGCAACGTAGAACTTCGTACGTTCGTACGTACGTACGTATGTGCATCAGTTTGAGTTACTATACCACATTAGCACACAGATACAATTGTCGATTCAAATCCCATAGTCATAGAGATAGTAAGAGTATAAGCAATAACCGGAAACATTAAGGTTTGCAGTTTTTATTCAAGGAGTATAATACAGTGAAATAAATTTGGAAGCAGAAAAAATAGATGGACATGAAGAATTCAGATGATTAGAATATGGATGCACCTGCACCATTACAAACGATTTTGAGACATTTCATTCAAGGTCTCTAACCATTGGTTGCTATCTTCTCGCGGATCCCAACCACGTAGTCTACACCTACCAACATGTCTCAGTCCCCTTGTCAGTGACTTTATGTATTTGTGCCATGTTTTAGTCTGGCCGCCCTTGACTTTCTTTCAATCTACCCCTACACCGTAGAACATCGCTCGTCGCGGCAGTCGATGTCTCAGCTATCTCAACTGATGAAGTTTCACTACTTCATCAATTGATTTGCCATCCTTACTTAGTACCCGTTTCCTGGCAACTGCATTACCTACTCGGTGGTCCCGGAATATACGAGCAATGCTTTGAAGATATCTATGATCGAATGCTAGTAACTTACGAGATGGTGGAGAAATCTTAGACAGGAAACTCCAAAAACACCAGAGAATTTTTAGAAGCCTGGCACTCAGATCAATCAGCAATCAACAAGCATATTGAAATCAATCCAATTTATCAACCAATCAGAAAAATCATGCACAAACATCAGAACAAAAATCAAACCAATGGGAGACACAACCATAACAAAGAGGCAAACAACGACAAATTTAAGGTCAATAAGAGCCAATCAACGTCGAGGTGCACAGAACAAGCTTTGAGACATATATGGAGAAATTCAAACACTTCACTTCTATCTGAAGTTTGTGCTGATGATGTCGTTCAGAAGAACGATGAAAGCTCCACGACCAAACCATCCAGCTCAGAGAACAAAACTCCACCATCCTCTACTTTTACGGGCCATATTTCACTGCCATAAAATAGTAGGGAATGAACTGCTGCGCAGTCACTTAAATCTGAGGTCTATACATTAAATACTTCATTTGCAAAATGTCAATCAATTGTCTCAGACTTCATTGTTCCTTCATTTCCACACTAAGCATACTTTGTTCTCATTCTCTTTTCTTTGATCTTCTTAATCTTGTGCCACCAGATATTTCACTTTCGATTGATGATGAATACTACTTAGATATCAGTAGTGCATACCATAAGTGGAATCCTTCAATATACAATAAATTGCAGACTCAAAAACCTCTTTTCTTTTATGTAGATAAGCTTTAATTACTTGAAAGTATAAGTAGTGAATTTATTTGGGCGGGGGGTCATTTCCTAAGTGGAAGGTTTCATTTTTAGCTACTCATCAAAGTTGGTAACTGTAACTTTGAGTGATGCGATAGGAAAACGAACATAATAACGAACTAGTAACCATACTTTATGATAGATTAATAATGTTGTTCTAAATTTATGTTTACTTAAGATTGTCAATTACTTTCAACTACAATGATTGATATTTGTACATTGAAATTTCGGGCAAAATACAGATAAAAACAAAAATTGTGACATGCATTGTTATTTAAAGGATTATACATATCATTGAATCTATGATGTGTTATTTGTTCTAATACGCTACTCCTCAAAAATGCGTCTACGACTCCACACACCCATGACTTGAACCGAGAACGTTCGGTCTCATAAGTAAACGCCTAACTACCAGATTAATGAGCCGAATGCTAGTATAGTGCAAGTTTAACTTCAATCCATCCACGATATTGTATGACTCCTTTCGATTGCTTTCGGTGGATAACTTTCTAATGCTTAACATGATTGAACTCCACTGATTGAAGCTTCTCGCAAGAACCTTGGAACCTTCTCCTCAAAATCACTACTGCTAGTGAGCATATAATAATTATCAAAATGGAGATTTGTTGAACCTGATAAATAAACAGTTGATCACAAACATCTTAAGCTATGTAAGTGATTTATTTTATCGTATTCTATTCTCTTCCATTCATTTAGTGTTTAAAACTAATTTGAAATGATTTTCACTTGGTATTGTTTACTTGGATCTTAGATATTAACAACGTTGAAAGCCGGCCGGCTCAATGGTCTAGTCGCTAAGCGCTCGCGTGTGAGTCTGATAGGTTCTGGGTTAGAGTCCCGCAATGCGGGGTTGTGGATGCACAATGCTGAGGCCGTACACTGCTCCCATGTTTTCCATGGTGATCTAGCTTCAATTGACTCATGATCTCAACCATTGAAATTACTACAATCTCCACAAAACCGCTTCTGATACTATGATCATGAGTCAATTGAAGCTAGATCACTATGGAAACCTAGAAACACTGCATGGCCGTATCGTCCTATTGTGAGACTCCTCAGTAGTGCGCACGAGATTAGAACCCAGGACATATCGGTCTCGATGGAAAGCACTTAACCTCTAGACTATTGAGGCTACTGGCATCCAACAGTGTTAATGATGTCTAACGTCAACTAATCCATGAAATTGAACGACACATCTACCATTGTCTTCAGTGAGTTACTATCTTACAACAGACCCGGTTGAACTCCACTACCATTTCTATCGACTCAAGAATATAATATATTTAGTAATTAGATTGCGGCTGACAACCTATCAGTAGACCTACCCTTTCAGTTTAGACAATAATAAAAAGAGATAATATCTATAAGAAAGAATAAATGTTGAATGCTTCCACAGTCCTTGACTTTCTTTCATCTTTAGACTTTGAAAGGGTGAAGTATACAGAATCTTAAATGCCCTAAATGATAAGTGAAATTGATTGCTTATCAAAATATTTATTTATGCATATATATATCATTAGCTTTAGTAATAATCACTATGAATAGAATATATAGTCAATTAAATTGAATTCTGTGAGACTATAATTTATGGACCACGATTGAGTAACGCTAAAGTGACATGTGAGAGTGTTCACCTAGTAACTGGGATCAAATGATAGTTATAAACCTTTGTGAGGAAATAGAATTATGATTAACAGTTGATGGTTAAAGTTAGAAATTAGATTTCCGGTTTTTATAATGCTTAAACTTTATTTAAACCAATGGATGGATGAATTTCGCGCCAAGACCTGTTATCTTATACCTGATTGGTTCGTTCATAAATTATAGTCTCACCTTGAATTCTATAATCATCTGAACTTAATCCCATTATATCTATAGGTAATAAATAGACTACTTTTTACGACTGTTATGCTTATCCTAAGTTTTGCTGATTGTTAACTTCAAGTCTATTTCTATCCTATACTATCAAACCTGAGATACCTAAGAATGGTGATACTATGTATTGACAGTTGTTGTTTCTTGAAGATCAATATAATGCGGTAGATATGACAAATTTAATAGCTATTTTTGTTATTATAGTAACAAATACAACAATATAGGAACAATAACGAAGCGGATTTACATGCATATAGCATATACCGTTATACATTGTCCCATCACCCTTAACAGATCAGGCAATCCGAAAGTTACAAGAACACCATCAGGGCATATGACAGGCTAAGTAATCCGAGTAAATACTACAGGACTCAAAATAAATAACAGTCATATTGACATATAAAATGGCCATGTGTATATAGAGATGAATATAAATCGCCAAATTTTATGACTATTCCTTATCATTCTTTCTTATACCACAGTGATATGATCATATTGTTTATCTCTTTAAAATCTGACAAATAAATCTGTTCTGTTTGTATGTTTGTTTTCATGTAACTGAATACTCTGAGACATAATAAAAAAACTAACTAACCATTCTGACTAGTTTATAGTTGAATTTCCTTATTTACATTTTTTCTTTTCTATTAGTTGCGGTAGTGTTATTTTGTGTACCTCTAACCAATCCCCTGCCTCACCCCCATTACTTGTACTCTATTCATATTTGGACTTATATCAGTATTTTATGTACTTGCATATCCATAGAATAAACTTCTTAGGTCTGTAGTAACAAGTATTTCGATAGGATTAAAAACAGGAAATTATGCTTTGTGTCCGTTGAGAGGTTATTCATCTAACTAAGTATATATACTTATTTTTAAGGTGTTTCTATTTTTGATGATTATTGGTTTATTCATAATGATGTTAGTACCACCGATACTACTATTACTATTACTACTACTACTACTACTGCTACTACTACTACTACTACTACTACTACTACTACTACTACTACTACTACTACTACTACTACTACTGCTACTATCAATCCAAGGAAAAGATATAAAAGGAAACCGGAAATCTATACAACAATTGTTGTGTAACATACAAAATTCGCGCCTTTTTTGTACTTTTCACTGACCGATTGATTGATTGATTTGAAATAAATTATCAGAAGGGGTTTTGTGGAGATTTTTAGAGATTTCACTGATTGAAATCGTTAGTCAATTAAAGATAGACCACCATGGAAAACCTGGAAGCACTGGACGGCTGTTTCGTCCTAGTATGGGACTCCTCAGTAGTGCGCATCCACGATCCCGCACCCCTTCTGATAATAATCATCTGCTCACTAGTGACTGACTTTAAGAGATACTCCTGGAGTTCTAGTGAGTAGGCGTTACCAGTGGAGTTCAACCAGGTCTGATGTGAGAAATCAACTCACTGAAGACAATGGTGTACGGTGGTGCAACTTCGTGGATTGGTTGAAGCTAGACATTAACACCGTTGGATGCTGGCTCAGTGGTCTAGTTGGTTAAGCGCCTGGCGCGAGACTGATAGGTCTTGGGTTCGAAGCTCGCGGGGTGCGGGGTCGCGGATGCATACAGCTGAGCAGTTCTATACTAGGACGAAACAGCCGTCCAGTTATTCTAGGTTTCCCATGGTGGCCTAGCTTAAATTGAGTCATGATTTCAATCAGTGAAATTTTAAAATAAATTGTTTAATCCGTAAAACATCAGTTTATGAGTAGGAGAAAGTCAGACTTGTTTTTTGATTAACCGTACATAATATGCTTGGGTTGTTCCCTTGTACTATTTAAAAGTGGAGCCCCCAAATGCCCTAGTATGGCCGAGAGTGGGCGAGTCAGCTCTCCCTAACGACATGATCTCACATGGGCACGCGCATACAGCCTTTGCAAGAGAACTCTCACTAACTGCCTTCTCATGATGGGGGTGCTGTTTACGAAACTGAGAGCACGAAAAGAGAATGCCCAGCGCCTTAACCGGGTTAGTGGAACCGAAAGGTCTGCCTAGAGCAGTTTGAAAACACTGATTCCAAACTAATGGTGCATATGGGCTGCAGGATTCTGGGGGAACAAATGGCGTATGGACCAATTATTGGCCACCGGCTACCATGGGACTGCATTTCCTGCATTGCCTTATGGATCAGACCTTTCGGGCGAAGGCTCAGGGTATGGCCCCCTTAGAATGTCACCTCTTCCGGTCTGGGCACCCGGGTAGTATCACAGCCCACATACAAATCCAGAGACGTGTATAGCGCATATGTTTTCAGTGTCCCTTTGCAACACCGTTTATGTGTTCAAATAAATAAATAAATAATATGGATTAAGTTTGACTTGGTTATTTATTTATTCTCTGAAGAAGTGGCTTACACTAAGTTACGAAACGTCAAAAAATCTTATTTCTCCACTCATTTGGATATCTACAAATCAATATTAGTTTTACTTATAACAATCTACCCAATGCTACAAACCAAATCCCAGCGGAGGAAGAAATCAGGAATAAGCGCTGGAAGTGGATAGGACACATATTAAGGAAAGCACCTAACTGCGTCACAAGACAAGCCCTTACAAGAAATCCTCAAGGCCAAAGGAGAAGAGGAAGACCACAGAACACATTACGCCGGGAAATGGAGACAGACATGAGGAAAATGAACAAAAATTGTATAGAACTGGAAAGGAAGGCCCAGGACGTAATGGGTTGGAGAATGCTGGTCGGTGTCTTATACTCCACTGGGGGTAACAGGCGTAAGTAAGTAAGTAAATACCTAATGCATAATTAATTTTAAATTATAAAGTCAAACCTTGCTAATGATATTTACAAAGTTAAACAGAATTCATTAAAATAATCTACTACATGTTACATACGTTTAGTTTCCATTAGTACCAATAGACAGAATGGGAAAAATTGCTTTATCGATTTTTATTTAGATAAACAAATAGTATGGATTGATCATTGATGTCATATGACTTTTTCAATCTTTAACATTGAAAGAAGTGCATTCATTAAGTCTATATATAGTTACTAGTTCAAGTAATTTAATATCATAATAATGTTTTCGTATTCCTGGACTTATATTAAAGTTGAATGGTTGCTAACAGTATAATTCAGCAAGAGTATTTCATTATATTTGAGATACATAGCTTAATTGGAACTTGTAATTGGAAAGGGGATTTTGTGGAGATTGTTGTATTTTGTTCGTTGAATTCATAAGTCGATTAAACCACCATGGAAAGCCTGGAAGCACTGGGCTGCCGTCTCGTCCTAATATAGGTCTTCTCAGAAGCGGGATAATGGATGTCCACTGATGAATAGTGCCATACTAAGACAAAACGGTCATCCAGAAATTCCAAGTTTTCCATGGTGGTCTAACTCATGAATTAAAATGTTAAATTAAAAAAAATTGTGACTGAACCTTAATATCAAACTAATACTTTTAGGATGTTAGATGGTGGTTGGAGGTAGTCGACAGGAAACCCTGGACCTGGGTTTCGTGCTACTTGGCACTCGTCAGCAAGGTGTACCTGTACTGTTGAGGGAACTGGTGTTCCCTGGTGGATTCGATCCCGTGTCACTTAGCTTCACAGTCAGAGACGCTACTACTGAGCTATCCAGGTCGTGACTGACCTCCTGTGGAACTGAGATGTAATCACAATTGATTGATCTCGGGGTGGTGATCAATGTCATGTGTGTCAAGTCCTTATTTAGTGCAGATCGAATGCTATCGACCATGTTGCAATGTGGCCACCAGTCTTGGTGACTCGACATTGCAGGCACTATATATTGAGATTAGATGGTGATTGGAGATAGTCGACAGGATGTATATATATGTCATTAGTAACTGATCAATCATAACCCTTAGTACTTGAATTAGAAAATACAATTCCTTACAAATTCTTGTATTTAATTCTTCAAAGATTAAAGTTACTACTTGATGACAAGTATCAACTAACACGAAATGTAAATTAAGGAATTCATTCTACTGAATGGTCAATAAACACTCGTTAATTGATTACATCGACGTTTTATCCCGTATCTAGCAGATGGTATACTATCAAACGAATAGAAAGGTTATTTTAAATGAAATTAGATAAGAATAATGAAAAAAAAAGGAAGATAAATGAATTAATGTAGTTTACTGATAAAGTGTAACTACAGATGTCGTTCATGATTACACTGGATCAGTTTAAACGGGAAGAGAGTAAACTCTATGATTTCTGATGTAATAAAGGAGATTAATGAATCGTTAAAACTGAATTGGAATACTTATCTTACTTACTTGGTTTGTTACACTTTGTAAGATTTTTATTAAGCACTAGAAATGTTTTTATGATTATTTAACTACAGTTACCATTATAGATCAATCAATGTTTAGGTAAGGGTTTTGTGGAGATTGTAGTGATTTAATAGTTCAATTCATGAGTCGATTAAAGTCAGATCATCAACGAAAGTCTGTAAACACTAAATGGCTATTTCGTCCTAGTGTGAGATTCCTCAATAGTGTTCGTCCACGGTACCACTCGCGGGATCCGATCTCGCGCGTGAACGCTCCATCTCTAGACCACCGATCCAACCAGTATCCAACGGTGTTAATGTCCAACTTCAACCAATCCCTAAAATTTCACAACCGTTCATTATTGTATTTATTGAGTCAGTGCTTCACAACGGACTCCAATAGTCATGGCTTCTCACTAGAACTCCAGGAAATACATCTTAAAATCAGTCATTAGTGAGCGAATGATCAATTCTCTTAATTTTGTCAGCCATTTTAACAACAATTTGCGAATTTTCAATTTGTTTACATCCAGAACATTCTCAGTTATTCAGATCATATCCAAACTGTCTTATTATTGGTTAGATATTGTTTTAATGAGGAATTATTTCATTTGAAAGGTTTGTAATGATAAAAGTTAGATTTCATTACGAAGCAATATTAATTTTAAATTAAAAAGCTATTTATTTTTTGATTAAGATCATGAACCGATTGATGCTCGATCACAATTGAAAACCTGGAAGCAATGCACGGCCGTTTCGTTCTGTTGCTGGACTCCTCAGCAGTGACCAACCATGATCTCGCTTCGCGAGATTCGAACCCAGAACCTTCAGTCTTGCGCTCGGACGCTTAACTTCTAAACCACTGAGCCGGCCACCATCCAACGGTGTTAATGTTTAACCTCAACCAATCAACGAAGTTGAGCGACATCAGTCTCCACAACTCTATACTGATGTTTACTTTTTTCATGAGACTCCTCAGCAATAAATATTCATAAATCTGGCAATGATTGATAGCACCACAGCTAGGTCTTGTGGCAAATCTATTACATTTATCCTAATGGATTGACTAAAACTAGTTCATATCAGATCATGAGGCAGTCTAATGACATTAGTCAATAACTACTATATATTATCTTCACTACTCATCACTTCTCTTATGAACCTCAAGAATTCATATTCAACTCCGTTACTATTAAGCAGGGTTTTTTAGAAGGTAAGTCGAAGTTCAATTTACCTTTACTGAAGGAATCATATCGACAGTTTTTCACTAGTAACCAGAGGTTATAATTCAAGTTTGAATTAAGTCAGTGTAGAATAGTAAATCGAGATCAGGCTTTAAAAAAAATTATACTGTCTATTTTAAATAATTAATATTAGGTGGCAGTTATTATAAAGTAACTTAGGATAGTGAATCTTGAAACAGTCGCATGTGAATAACTTGTGACAATTGTCCCATTCTTTTACCAATAAAACTATAAACTCTAATTCAAAATGCATAAAAGTATCCGTTTGCATATGAGATTATAGACCAAAAGTCTTGGGTTCACATCTCGTGAGGCCAGATCGTGGATACCTACTGCTGAACATTCCCATATTAGGACAAAATAGTCGTCCAGTGTTTCTAGGTTTTCCATAATGGTCTAACTCACTGAAGACAATGTTGGATGTGTCGCTCAATAACATGGATTCGTTGAAGTTAAATATCATTAACACCGTTGGATGACGGCTAGCTCAGTAGTTTAAAAGTTAAGCGTTTACTCACGAGACAGATCGGTCCTGGATTAGAATCTCTCGAGGCGGGATCATGGATGCCTACTGCTTGTATCTTCCGATTGTTGTTTAGGATCGTAAATGATCAGTTTCTTGTTGTTATATGTGCATAATATAAGGAATACTTCGATATTGCCTTAATTCACAAGCATTATAAACAAAGATGGATAGTGGCTAACGATGGAATACAGAACATGTGTTTCGTCTTATTTGGGACTCGTCAGACGGATGTGCGTGAATCTCAGAGTTAATGTTCACTCTGGGACTCAAAACTAGCTCCCAATTAAAGCATTATCAAGGCAAAACACAAAGTATCCATATATGCCAACAGGAGATTCATCAATTAAAGCATTATATATCAATGGGAAGATTCAAGTAAGCGATATCAAATGAATTTATACTTAAACCCATTTCACAATCAGGTTGCTATCAGAACTCAGTAGCTAATTCGATATCGCGTTGATGTTTGAAGCGAATGGTTATGATTTCAAATCTCAATGTAAACACCAACTCAGAGATGCAAGCATATCCAGCTGACGAGTCCGAAATAGGAAGAAATGCGCTTCTTAGATTCCATCGCTAGCAACTACCTATCACTCATGAATTCAAGTATATCGAAAATACAATAAATTGTTTTTAAACGATGATTCGCTTAATTATATTAATCCGTTTGAGTATAATCACTTTAGTAAACAAATAAACACTTTACAAGTCAATCAAATTAAGTGTCATTTAAGTAAACAATAATATACTGTTATTAACTGGGATAAAAACCTTCTCTTTATTGTAGAATTAGGAAAAGGCGTCGTTTTCTTTCTAGTCAAATTTTCAACTTTCTATGTAAATAGGATTGTGAAGATTGTTGAGTTTTGATTGAAATGATGAAAGTAACGGATGACTGTTTCGTCCTAGTATGAGACTCTTTAGTAGTGCGCACTCATGATTACGCATGCGGAATTCGAACCTATGACCTTCGGTCCCATGAGCAAACGCTTAATCTGTGAACTATTGAGCTGTTACCACTCCGCGTTGTTAATGTCTAACTTCTACCAATTTACAATATTGTCTGACTATCTTCCATTGTCTTCGATGGATAACTGCTTCATTCAATTCAATAGTCGTTAGTTAACAAACAATCATTTTTAAATTCTATTACATTTACATTGAATGAGATTTCATTATCTTTAACAGAATCTCTACTGACAATTGTATTTGAAGTTGTTATTGAAACATAACAAAGAACATAAGAAATTCAACTTATCAATGATAGAATGATAAAGATTGCTTGTCATCCATATGTATATAGTTTATGTCTATTATGTAACTATCCATGTAAACAATACCATTCTAAACAAATCTATAGTCTATTTCAATATATTACCACTTAAACTACACTTAGAAAATGTCAAATGTTTGAATAAAATACTTGAAATATTATTGATTTATTTAAGGAATTACGTAAGTATTAAGCCAATAATGAAACTTTCACTTAACTACAAAATGATATCGCATGATTGATGAGGTCATAGAGATTGATTTAGTTTATGCTCTGGTACGGCCGAAGGTGGGGAGAGTTCATAATGCCTACCAAAATGATCTCACATGGCTACGCGCATACAACCACTGATAGGGAAGTCCTACTCACTGCCTTCTCACGACTGGGATGTTGTTCACGAGACTGAGGGGACGAAAAATGAATGTCCGGTACTTTAACCGAGTGGATGGTTATAAAGAATCGAACTAGGGGAGTTGGGAAACCCTGATTCCAAATTAATAGTGCTCACAGGCTCCAGGATCCTGAGGGAACAAATGGCGTATCGTTGGTCACCGGCTACCATGGAACTACGTCCCTTGACGTCGCTCCACTTCCTTGTGGATCAGACATTCAGGTTGACGGCTCCGTGTGTGACCCCTCAAGAAAGGATTGTCTAGGACATGGTTGGATGAAGAGTTCTATTGGCCGGCCTATGCTCTTTCACGAGTAGTAACAGGCGTAAATAAGTATGTAAGTAAATAAGTTTTGTTGAAACCGAATTAGTTCAGAAGAACTCTAAGATAAATATACTGAAATTAGCAAGTTTTACTGTTATGAAATTTATGGTATTTCGGTAAAAGGCAAAAGGTATACAAAACTTAAGAACATCCTTATAATTTCTAATCATGTGTACAATCATATGATTATTCACAGTGTTTGTGTAAGAGATTTACATTCAATCTAATATATAGATTGAATGAATGTTCTAATGGAAGGTTTTTATGTATGAACTGAATTTATTTAAATGCACTAATCTCAATCGAACTTCTGCTTCTGGATATTAATTGATTACGACTACTAAATTGCCTGATTAATTTAACCAAAAATAAAATCCAAATAAGATAATCAGTCGGATAGTGGTGCAATTTCGTGTATTGGTTAAAGTTAGACATCATTAACACCGTTGTATGTTGGCCAGCTCAGTGGTTTAGAGGTCAAGCGTTCTTATACGAGATCAAAGATCCTGGGTTGGAATTCCGCATGTGAGATTGTGGATGTGCATTACTGAAGTGTCCTATATTAGAACAAAACGGCCATCCAATGCTTCCAGATTTTTCATGATCATCGACCTTTATCAACTTATGAATTCAACCTTGGTTTTTTCTCATTATTCGCTTTATGTTTCAGTAAAATCTAATGTATGTCAAGCGAAAACTGGAGGTTAATTCAATTTCATAAATTAATAGTCAAGTAAACCAGTACATGTATTAAATCTTTTTGAGATTCAATCAATCCACAGTAGTCTGACAATTTGACATGTGAATTAAAATAAACGAGGAAGTGGTTTATTCAATTTAAAGATTAAATTAAATGAAAATTTCAGCGAATTTGTAACTAACCTCATCAATTGTTGCTAAGTGAAATGAAACATTAATCACATTGGACATAAACTTAATTAACAATACACACAGTATACACATAGACCAATAAGAGACTAATCAATTACAGTCTTAAACATCAATCGGAAGATTCAATTAAACCATATCAAGTGAATTTAAACTTCATCCCATTGCACAATCTAAAGGTTAACAGGACTCAGTAGATAAGTAGAAAACATGATGGTGTTTGAGGCGAACAGTACTGGGTTCGAGTCTTAGAGCGAATACCAACTCTGATATTCAAGTACATCCAGCTGACGAGTCCGAAATAGGATGAAACCCGCATTTTCGGATTCCATTACTAACCACTATCTATCTTTGATAGTGATTTATAACATCCTCCTTTACCCGGGCTTGGGACCGGCAGTAACTCTAGAAGAGCTACAGGCGGAGTTATCGAGTTTTGATACTTATGGTATTATTTCATATAGTTTAAAGTTCATTAATAATAAAAAAAGGAATATTATTATGTAACTATTGAAGTTATATACTTACCATTTTCCCATTTAATTCATGATAATGAATTGAGCAAACTTTTTCAGCTGCTTGTTCACTTTCAAATGTAACAAATCCAAAACCTAAAAAACAATAAATGAGAAAATGGCCTACAATTAAATTATTAAATAACCAAAATCTATCAGTATAGGGGTTGTGGAGATTATGAAGTTTTTGATTGAGATCATGAATCGATTGATGTTAGACTACCGTTGGAAACCTGGAAGCACTGAACGGCCGTTTCGTCGGGTAGAGATAGGTATCTATCTCAGTACAATGGAAGATGGTCGCGCAATTTCGTGAATTGGTTGATGTTAGACATTAACACCATTGGATGTCGGCTCAGTGGTCAAGTAGGTTAAGCGTTCGTGCTCAAGGCTGAAGGACCTGGGTTCGAATACCGCGATTGGGATAGTGGATGCACACTGCTGAGGAGTTTCACAACAGGACGAAACAGCCATGCAGTGCTCCCGGGTTTTCAGTTGTGGTCTAAAATCAATGGGTTCATAATCTCAATCAAAAACAAAAATCTAGTATGATTACATAAGCATTTTAATGGATTATCATTGATTAACCTTTTCTTTTATGATGATAACTCTCTTGTTAGATTGGAATATGCAAATTATGTAGTTCTTTTTTCTAGAGGCAGATTACATAATATGAAAACCTCCACATGAAGATGCCGGGTGTTGGGGGAAACTTTAGTAGTTAATTTGAGCAGTCAACGCATACTTAACTCATCCACCAATCCCATATCGAAAATAAGTTGTTCGGAACCTAAACCTCAAGGTTCCCAGACGTAGGAACACCTTGAGTAACAGTGACGAATGTTTTTAATTGTTGAAATGTAATAAAAGATAAGCTTAAATATAAAATCATATTTTGTTGATTTATGTGGTCCGTAGAAACGTTTAGAAATAAAGATTATTATCAGAAGAGTTTTTGTGGATATTATGGTAATTTTAATAATTGAGATCATGAGTCAATTGAAGCTAGGCCACCATGGAAAACCTGGAAGCACTGAACAGCCGTTTCGTCCTACTATGGGACTACTCAGGAATGCGCACCCACGACCCCACCTCACGAGATTCGAACCCAGGACTTATCAGTCTTGCTCGCCAGTGCCTGAACATCAGGCCACTGAGCCGGCATCCAGTGGTGTTAATGGATCATGAATGCGAACTGCTGAGGAGTCCTACAGTAGGATGAAACGACTTTCCAGTGTTTCCAGGTTTTTCATGGTGGTCCAGCTTCAATTGGCTCATGATCTCAACTATTAAAATGAAATATTATTGTCAAATGATGAGTACATTGCAATGGAAATTTACTCTGTACTATTTAAAAGCTCTGAAATAATATCCTTGAAATCGGTATTACAAGACCAAGGACTATCAAACTACAGAATAGTATCACTGAATTAGAAGAGAGTAACGATAGCTTTGATCAAGGTTGGTCAAGATTTTCTATTACTTGTCAAAACTAGTATAGGTAATTCTAGCATTTAAAGATGTCAATATTAAACTTTTCAGCAACTATTTGATCCAGTTTAAAGAATTAGATTAACATCTATTAATATATAACCACAAATACATACAGATAATCTTGTAGTTTAGCAATCAGATAAACTTGAATATTAAAAATCCAATGGATAATTATCCGAAAACTGGAAAATATTTTTTTTTAAAGAAAAATTTAACTGAACTGAATAGATACATCATACCTCTTTACAGTTAGTCAGCCAGTCAGTCAGTAACAACGTAGAACTTCGTACGTACGTACATCAGTTCGATTTGCCACACCACATTAGCACACAGATACAGTTGTCGCCTCAGATTTCGTAGTGGTAGAGATAGTAAGAGTATACGCAGTAACCAGGAACATTAGGGTTTGCAGTTGTTATTCAAGGAGTATAATACAGTGAAATAAATTTGGAAAGAGAAAAAGAAAAAGGACATGAAAAGTTCAGAAGATTAGAATTTGGGAGAACACAAACAGTGGATGCACCTGCATCATCGCAAACGGTTGAGAGCCATGTCATTCAGGGTCTCTAACCATTGGTTGCTATCATCTCGCGGTCCCCAACCAGATAGTCTACACCTACCAACATGGCTTAGTCCACTTGTCAGTGATTTCATGGACTTGTGCCATATTTTTGTCTGGCCACCCCTCTTTACTGTTCCTCATTATTCTTTCCCGGGCTTCTGAGAAAAGACTTTGGTTTGTTGCGGAGAGTGCTGAAGGTAGTAATAATAAATCACAAACTGATCTAAGTTAAACAACCATTGAAATGGCTATCTAATGCTTCCAGATTTATAGTGGTTATCTAACTTTATCTAATTTATTCGTGATTTTAATGAAAGTTTGACTATCTCCACAACTTATACTGATATACCCTTGTTTTTCATGTTTTATATCAATTCCTTTTAAGCATAGCTAACTGTACTGACTGGTTTAACAAAGATAGAAACGAATTCCTTGCTAATCGATAGACTTAGAGCGAACACGATGAAAGGATAAAGTAATTTAAAAGCAAAACAAAGAATGGAAACATAAGTATTTTAAGAACTCAAGAGATAGACTACAAATTAGAGCAGTCATACTGTGGTTTGTACTACTGATATGGACAGATAATATAAGTAGTATATATTATCAATCGAGAGTGAAATGTCTGTCAACGGAAAGCTAATAATGAACAGACAATGATTGGTGTAGAAATGAAGGACACAATTGATTGATATTTTGCAAATGAAGTATTTGCTGAATAATTCTCATATTTTACTAAGTGATTATGCAATTTTGTGTTTAAATACAATCGATTGTCTCCAGTTGTATTCTCGTTCACTATAATACAACGGACAACTGTTAAATTAACAGTCGTTAATATCCGGTCCTCAAAACACGGAAATGAGTGTATTTTCTATTTAGTTGAGAGTTTCATATACATGGATTGTATATACATACAGACAGTAACATGAATTACTAGCAACTCGTGTAAATATCATTTCCTAAAGTGGACTATTATTCATCATATTGTATTTTACAATGAGTAATACATCTACGTAATTAATCAAAAAGGGGTTTTTATGGAGATTTTAGTAATTTTTTGTGATTGAATTCATGAATCGATTAAAGCTAGACCACCTTTGGAAAACTTGGAAACACTGGACGGCGATTCTTTCCTATTGTAAGACTCCTCAGCAGTACGCATCTACGATTCCGATCGCGGGATTCGAATCCAGGACCTATCACTTTAGCGCGCGAACGCTTAACCTCTAGACCACTGAGTGGTCATCCAACGGTGTTAGTGTTAGTCCTATTATAGGACAAAACGGCCGTTCAGTGCTTCCAGGTTTTCAATTGTGGTCTAACATCAACCGGCTCATGCTCTCAATAAATAAATAAAACTTAATAATCTCCTGATGTGTAGGTGTGAATGATAATGATTGGTTGTCCGCTTAGTCAGACATGTAGATAGTCTGACAAGTGTCAGATGAGTTATATATTCCCTTATCCTTGTTATTATTATGACTCACTTATTACTGATTGTTCATTGTTGTTATTAACACATAGATATTGGTACAAGGAGGCACCAAATACATATGCGCCACACAAATCTCATTTGATATGTGTGAGGGCTGTGGTACTGCCCGGGTGCCAAAACCGAAGCAGGTGGTTTTCTTAGGGGGCCACATCCGAAGCCTTCGACCTGAAGGTCTGTTCCACAAGGCAGTAGAGCAACGTAAGGAGATGTAGTCATATGATAGCCGGTGACCAACGATCGGTTCATACGCCATTTGTTCCTTCAGGATACTGGGGCCCATGTGCATCATTGGTTTGGAGTCAGGGTTTTCCAACTCCCCTAGGTGGACTCTCCATGTTCACCAACCCGGTTAAAGCGCCGGAGATTCGCTTTTCATCCTCTCAATTTTGTAAACAACGCCCTCGCAACGAGAAGGCAGTAAGTAGGACTTTCCTGGTAGAATCTATATACGCGTGGCCGTGTGAGAGCATTTCCAGCAGGAGAGCGGACTCTCCTCACTCACGGCCGTACCAGGGCATTTGGGGGCGTAATTTGTGCGGAAATATATTTACATTGTGGTCAGGCTAATCACATGTTCTTGATCTGAGTTATGTTGACGTCTTGTAGAATAGAAACTGGGAGAGGAATCTAGTGTAGATATTCGTCTAAGGTAAATCAAGTCCCGTTATAACATTAGACAAAGTAAAACATGAGCGTTATAACATCTCCACAACCCTATACACATAATCTAGTATTTGTCCAAGAATTTCATGTACAATAAAGTGATTTGATATTAATACCATGGACACTAATTCAATTAGTTTTTTGTTTGTTTTTCAAATAAGTTTAAATAAACTGATTTATATATTTCAAGAACAAAAAAAAATTTATTTATGCAATAAATATGAGGTCAAGGTAAACCCGTTAGAAACAAAATATAGAGACACAAGTTAAATAATGATGAATTTCGAGTTGTTTATCTATGGGTATGTACGCGTGCGTGTGTGCGTGTGTGCCTGTGTGTGTGTGTGAATTGTACTTCAACTTCATAAATGTATCAACACTAATCTTAAATCTTAAAATAACTCCAATAAACAAACAAACATTGAACTAACTCCACCTAGTGAGTATTTCATAGTTGAATGTAGACTGATTGAAAGGGACAATGAAAATTTGGAAACTATTGTAATTGATTAATTTAATGAAATTTTATGATAAGTAGTAGTAGTATTCATCAATTGTATATATGAATAAATCATTCATTTGAACACATAAGCGTTCATACAAAGAGGTATCAAACACAATAACAATGAGGCCAGTAGTGATTATTGATTTGTGTGACAGCTATCATGCTGCCAAGGTGACCAAACCAATCCACGTGGTTTTCTCAGGTTAGAAGATCACACCACAACTCTTTCACCTAAACGTCTAATCCACAAGAGAATACAGCAACGTAAGGAGTTACAGACTCATGGCAGCTGGAGAACAACAATACGTTCATACGCCATTTATTCCCTCAAGATCATGGAGACCATTTGTACCATTCGTTTGAAATCAGGGTATTCCAACTCCCTTAAATAGATCCCCTATATCCACCAACCCAATTCAGGCACCGGATATTCGCTTTTCATCCTCTTAATTTCGTAAATAACATTCCCATTGCGAGAATGTAGTGAGTAGGACTTCCCTATCAGTGGTTATATATGCGTGACCATGTGAGAGCAATTCGTGAGGGAGAGCCGACTCTCCTCACTGTAAGCCGTATCAGGGCATTCGGGGGCAGTTTTTTAGGTTCTATATAGAGCTTTTGAAATATAGTTGACAATTTTATAGGATACATAGTTTTTCAAAAAAAATCAGCTGGATAATGTACAAAAATGGTAATGTAACTACAAAAAGAGAGAAAGAGAGAGAACACATCTCAGTGTTAGATTAATCAGTACTGAATTGTATATACTTCCGGTTTTTCTATCATTTTTTAGGTTGTTTTACTTCTTTTTTATCTCATCCGATAAATTAGGTATAATTCTAACCAGAATAATGAATGTATTACAGTCAAAATTGAACAAAAGATTAGCCATTGTTACTATGGACAAAGTAAAAAGATTTGGATCATGAACATTGAGATAAACAAACATAGATAGTGGTTATCAGGGGAATCCAGGACGCGTGTTTCGTTCTAGATGGAACTCGTCGGTTTTATGTACTTGCACCTCAGAGATCATGTTCAGCCTGGGACTCGAACCCAGTACCGTCCACTTCAAACGCCATCACGTTATCCACTTAACTATTAAGTCCTGATAGCCGAAATAGGACGAAACGCGCCTCCTGGGTTCCACTGCTAGCCACTATCCATCATTGCTTAGAATGTTTATGAATTAAGGTGATATCGAGGCAATACGCACAGTATACACATATGCCACTAAGAAATTAGTCAATTGCAGTAGTAAACATCAATGGGGAGATTCAAGTAAATAATACCAAGTGAATTTCATGTAACTGTTAGAACTCACGTGGAAAAAGGAATTCCTAGGATTTTACTGATAAGCAATAATCAATGGAGTTCAGTCATGTAAGGTGTTATACGGGTACCAATGTGGGTAACTACATGCTGTTGAAAATATGAACTAGTGAAAGTCAAAACACTGACCATATAATTGAGTGCTCCAGTAGAAGCGTAAGTGTTTTCGAATCACTTACCTAGTGGGTTCATGACTGTAAACATCACATTATCCACTTAACTACTGAGTTCAAATAACCATTAGCTAAGTGGATAACACGATAAGGTTTAGAGTGAATGGTACTGAGTTCGAGTCTCAGAGTAAACATCAACACATGTATTTACATCTAGATAACGAGTCCTAAATAGAAAGAAACGCAAATCTTGGATTCCATTTCTAGCCACCATCCTGTCAGCATTTTAAATCGCTTAAAATATTCTAGATAAGCGGCCAATCTTGATTACCATAAACTGTTTACTGTTCATATTTCTGTTTGAATAAAAACAAAATCTTTATGTATTCATGCCCTTTTTTTGAGGGGGGGATGGGGATATTCGCCTTAACTACCCACGTATTATCTTCAAACTGTTTAAAGCAATATTGACTACTTTCAACTATCTATCTATCCAACTGTTCAATATGAGTGAATATAAACTATTCTACCTTCAGGTTATAGGTCAAAAGTTCACTTCCTTCAATCAGTCATAAACAATTGTCGTGATTACATTTTTCCTTACTTGTCGTCGTTTGTTTTTTTTTGTTGTACCCTAATTACCGCCCTTTTTTAGTTTTAAAAAGCAAACACGCATAATTAATAAGTTATCAAGTTGTATTGTACATAACTTTGATCTATGTGGAATTCTATCCAATATAATATGTCTTATCATTGTTATTTGTCTTTGTGCCTGATAGCTAGTTGTTCTTTTTGTTTGTTCATAACAATTTGTGACCCCTTTGGTTTCAACTGACCTCCTTTTTTGTATTTCTTTTCATCTTTCTTTTTTCTTTCGGTTTATGATTAATCGTTTAAGTATAATTCAGTAGTATAATGAGTAGTTAGAATTAGAATAACATTGATAAACATATAGAGCTATCTATATATATAGCTGAATTTGAATGAGTTAGAAATGTAGAGTATACCTATTCATATCTCTTTTTAGCCATATCATGACTTGGAATTGATATGAAGATCATGAAACTTCATTATTAGATTACCAAAAGTAACGATCTAAGCATTATAGTCTCTGATTCTATCATCATCTCCTGGGTTGTAACTGTTCATTACGGATAAGTTCCATACTGGTTCGGTATCCAGTCATAAATGAATTTTCTTGAGTTATTTGACAATATTGAAAAAAAAACGACTCATACCACTAATTAAAACAAAACTAACCTCGATGACGACTTGTTGCTTTGTCCATCATTAATTCACATGTTTCCACCTAAAGTTAAGTAAACACAAAAATTGTATTGTATCTGAGATAAGCAAGTATTTTTTTAATTAAGAACACGTACATAGTTTTTAGAATACAATATTTTTTGTAAAGCAGAGAGATTATAATTTATGGACGAACCAATCAGGTGTAAGATAAAAGGTGTTGGATAGCGTTTTGGTATCATAGATGACGCCAGTTCGTGATGGACACTCTAAATCTAGTTCTTAACCTTAACCATCAACTGTTAATCGTAATTCTAATTCTCCACAGTGGTTTATAACCCACATTTGGTCCTATTTATTAGGTGAATACTCTCAAGGTCACCGTAGCGTCGCTCAAACTTTATAGATGGTTGTTAAATGCCCCCAAATGCCCTGGTACGCTCGAAGGTGAGGAGAGTCAGCTCCTCCTCACGAAATGCTCTCATATGGTCACGCGTATATAACCACTGATAAGGATGTCCTACTCACTACATTCTCGCAATGGGAATGTTATTTACGAAATTAAGAGGATGAAAAGCGAATATCCGGTGCCTGAATTGGGTTGGTGGATATAGGGGATCTATTTAAGGGAGTTGGAATACCCTGATTTCAAACGAATGGTACAAATGGTCTCCATGATCTTGAGGGAATAAATGGCGTATGAACGTATTGTTGGTCACCAGCTCCCATTAGTCTGTAACTCCTTACGTTGCTCTACGGTCCTGTAGATTAGACGTTTAGGTGAAAGAGTTGTGGTGTGATCTCTTGACCTAAGAAAACCACGTGGATTGGTTTGGTCACCCTGGCAGCATGATAGCTCTCACACAAATCAATAATCACTACTGGCCTCATTGTTATTATGTGATTCATACGTGTTTGGTGCCTCCTTGTTCCAACGTTTATGTTTTCAAATAAACAAATTATTGTTTATAAACTTGACTGAAGTATTTATAAAATTAGGTTAATGATATGATCAGAAGTCAAGCAAATGGCAAAGTCAACATGAATAAAAGAACAAATGAAACAATAAAAAAGCCTATGAAGTCATTTGTATTACTGTTAAGGCGAAATTCAATAAACGATTACTGTGTTACCGCTATCAGTTCTTAGTTGAATATACATCCGAAGATATCATATGATAAGGTATTGAGTTTCACATTCTTTACAAAATTCGAGTTATTGACTAATGCGATTTAAGTCGATGATTATATACGAGAATAGGTGACATATATATTTCAATAACAATCATTCATACGATCTAATTAGAGTCAGATCCCAGGCCATTAAAGTGATGAGCCCGTCAACAAACATCGTCCGATCAAAATGACGACAAAACAAAAGGCCCTACTAAAAACTATCCATGACACTTCTGAGGAATCTCTTATCAGAATGGCTATTTCATTTGAATAATTGATCATTTACAAGGTGTTTTTACTGCAATTTCTGACTATTAAAACAAACATCTAATAGTTTGTGTAGGTTAGAATAACTTCAACTTAATAGAGGAATTCTATCATGAACTGTTGAAGTTCTAGATAGTCTTAGACAACTGTTGTCTCTATTGATTTTTCTTGTCTTTTTTAAAGGATTTCTCATTTATTTAGACTATTAAATTGAACAAGACAGTTATCTTTTTATTTTCTATTTTTAGCTTATCTGATTAAACTAGATTTAATCCCCTTTTTTGTTTGGAATAGGACAGTAGTTATTCACTGTTAGGGATTAGAATGAGAAAAAGTACACTGTTTAACCTGTTTTTCGACTACCGTTGGATGACGGCCCGTTCATTGGTCTAGAGTCTAGGCATTTACTTGCGAGACCAATAGGTCCTGGGTCCGAATCTTGCGAAGCGGAATCGTGGATGCGCACTGCTTAGAAGTCCCAAACTAGAACGAAACGGTCGTCTAATGCTTCTAGGTTTTTCATGGTGGTCTACCTTCAATTAACTCATGAACTCAATTATTAAAATACTATAATATCCACAAAAATAATTGTAGAATCCTCATAAATAAAATCATAAATTAATCTTATCTAGACTAACACTGATTATACAACTTCGGGAGATGAAGTGAAATGTGACCAGCGGAGTTCAGTCTTGTTGGATGTAAGACTGTTTTCCATTTCAAACAAAGTATAAGGATTGTACAGTATCGTGAATTAATTTAAGTTAAACTTTTACACCATTGGGTGTTGACTCAGTAATCTGCAGGTTAAGCTTTTGGCATGAGACCGAAGGTCTTGGGTGCGATTACTGATGTTGAAGTTGTGAATGAGCATTGATGGAGAGTACTGTGTGAAACGATTGTCTAGTGGTACCAGGTTTTCAGTGCTGGTCTAGATAAGATTAGTTTGTGATTTAAACTATGACGATAAATAATAACAGATTTTTTCAACATAGTAACTGGTAGACTAAATAAATACACAAAAATGTTGTTCTTATTAAGAAACTCAAATGGTAGTTTTTATGATCTCGAGTGTGTATATCAGAAAGATCGACAACGACTGATGATCGTGAAATAAAGGATAGATATCGTAGAAAGATGAAATGGTGAAGGTGAGATGAACTGTGATCACAAAGAGTATGAGAGCTAAATTTTCAAAAATAAATACTATTAAACGTAAACTCATTGTAATACTATGAGGATTCATACAGCTGTTGAGATATATTCTTCATATTGAGCGGAAAAAAGTGGTGATATGACGGGCATACCCCACCTGGAGCCCCTCTTCGGCTATTGCCGGTCCCAAGCCCGGATAAAGGAGAAGGGTTGAGCATGAGATTAACGACCCCATCCCATAAAAAACTAGCTCACTAAAAAAACGCTATCCAGTAAGTAATGACAGGTATATACACAGTATTTCAAGCCGAAATTCCTCATAATGTCAGTGATTAAAGCAGAAACAATTTCAAAGTTTCATAAAGAACTCTAGTCCAAACAGGTACAACCAGAAATGTACATCGAAATTGTTATAGATATTTTCACAGATTGAAATCATGAGTCAGTTGAAGCTAGACCACCATTGAAAACCTGAAAGCACTGGACGGCCGTTTCGTCCTAGTATGGGACTCCTCAGCAGTGGCGCAACTTCGTGGAATGGTTGAAGTTAGACATTAACACCGTTGGATGCCGATTCAGCGGTCTAATGGTTAAGTGCTCGCGCGCGAAGCCAGTAGGTCCTGGGTTCGAGCCCCGCGTGGTGCGGGACCGTGGATGCGCACTGCTGAGGAGTCCCATACTAGGACGAAACGGCCGTCCAGTGCTTTCAGGTTTTCAATGGTGGTCTAGCTTCAACTGACTCATGATTTCAATCTGTGAAAATTTCTAAAAATCTCCACAAACCCCTTCTGTTATAGATATGTTTGAAGAGGGTATATGAATCTATTGTTGCACTCTGAGCTGAATGGTTCGATTGTCCATCGATAAAAATCATCTACCTAAGCTACAAATCTTCTCCACGGTCTGTTGTTACAAATTATGTACAAAATGAGTAATCTGACATTGTTAGAAATATTTCAGTTTCAGTGATACACTTAACGGATAAGTCTTAATCAAAGCCCATTGTTTATACTGCATATATACACTATAGAGACAGTAACCAGTACACTTACTATATTGGCATTAATTTAAAGTTTATAAAAAACATAAATGCTAAAGAAGATATTTTTCTTCCACCTTTCTAAACTTCAGAAAACCCATAGCATCAATATTCAAAACTCATCAATAATTGCAAATAATCCTTTTAATATTAGAAAGGGGTTTTTTGGATATTATAGTAATTTTAATAGTTGAGATCATGAAGTTAGACCACTATGAAAAACCTGGAACCACTGATAAATCCTAGGTTTAAATCTCATGAGCTGGGATCGTAGATGCGGATTGATGAGTAGCTTCACAATAAGACAAAATGGCCGTCCAGTGTTTCGAGGTTTATCGTAATGGTCTAGCTTCAATTGACTCATGATCTCAACTACTAAAATTAATCCTTTTAATTCAGATCATGAACCGATTAATGTTAGACCACAATTGAAAACCTGGAAGCACTGGATGTTCGTTTCGTCCTATCTCAATCAAAAACTTAACAATCTCCACAACTCTATACTGATAATTACCATGTGCTCACTAGAGACTAGCTCTGTGAGAAAATTCGCGGAGTTCTAATGAGAGGCCGTGACCAGTGGAGCTAATCCATGTTAGGTAGAAACAGGTGTCTACCTCAGTACAATGGAAGATGGTCGCGCAATTTCGTGGATTAGTTGAGGTTAGAAACAAACAGTGTTAGATGCTGGCAGGCTCAGTGGTTTAGAAATGAGGCGTCCGCGTGTAAGACCGAAGGCCCTGGGTTCGAATCATGAGAACGGGATCGTGGATGTGCACTGCTGAGGAGTCCGACGATAGGACGAAACGGCCGTCCATTGCTTTCAGATTTTCAATGGTGGTCTAACATCAATCAGTTCATGATCTCAATCATAAACTTAACAATCTCCACAACTCCTAATCTGTTAATCATTTTAAGTTGAATTATTTAAGTTATACAACTACATCTGAACAAAAAATTGTTATGATTCAAACAGTAAAGTTCACTATCATTATTATCTATCAAATATGACTATTGTAACTGGATAGTAACCGGATTCATTGGTAATGAATATAATAAATTATCAAATTAGGTTTTGTGGTGATTTTTAGAAATTTCACTAGGGGTGGGGTAGCGTGATCGTGGATGCGCACTGCTTGAAGAGTCTCATATTAGGACGAAACGACCGTCCAATGCTTCCAGATTTTTCCATAGTGGTCTAGCTCCAAATGACTCATGATTTCAACCAGTGAAATCTCTTACATAATAAATAAGTCTATTTCAGAAATGCTTAGCCAACTTATTAATCAATTGTAATAAGCTTTACTATTTTATTTTGTTCACAACATAATTATGTAATTCATAATATGGATGACAACTGTTTTGTAATAACAATCAAAATGTATTATGATGTTTCATATTGTAAGATTAAAATAGAAATATCATAGGGGTTAGTATAGACGTTTTTTCTCTTTTTGTCACGTTTTATTTTTGTCTATTTATTTGTTTGTTTGGCGTAACCACAGTTACTTACATACATTAAACATTTTATGTTGCGTGTGTGTATATATATGTGTGTGGGTGTGTGTGTACGAGTTGTCGGAAATAACTAGAAATGTAGATCAGTGACGGATAAACACTGTTGGAAAACATTTTTTTAAAAATGTTTTAGAATAGTTGACTAAGCGCTTGGCGCAGGACTGATAGGTCCTGGGTTCGAATCTCGTTGGGCGGAGTGCAAGATCGTGGATGCCTACTGCTGAGGAGTCCCATACTAGGACGAAACGGCCACCCTGTGCTTCCAGGTTTTCCATGGTGGTCTAGCTTTAATTGACTCATGATTTTAATCTATGAAATTTCTAAAATCGCCATAAACCCTTTCTGATAATATTTTAGAATAGTTAGAAATGAACTGTTATTATGGAACAAGGAGCATCGGATGCAGACGTAAAGGCGAGGATTGGCAAAGTAGATGTATCGTTCCTACAATTGAAGAACATATGGAACTTAAAATAATTGTCAACCAATATCAAAGTCAGAATCTTCAAGATGAATGTCAAGACAGTTCCACTGTCCGCAGCTGAAACATGGGGAACTGCTAAAACGATCATTAATTGTCTATACAAGATAATCATTGTCCGTTGACGGAATACCATCAGCAACAACCTACTATAAGAAAGAACAAATCAACTTCTATCTGAAGAAAAAATTAGGAAAAGACGTTGGAAGTGGTTAGGATACATATTACGGAAATCACCAAACTGCATTACGAGGCAAACACTAGCCTGGAATCCTGAAGGGAAGAGCAACAGGGGAAGAATGAAAAACACACTACGTCGGGGATTGGAAGCAGATATGAAAAGGATGAATAGCAACTAAGAAGAATTTGAAAGGATTGCCCAGGACAGAGTTGTATGGACGATGTTGGTGGTCGGCCTGTGCTCCTCTACGAGCAGTAACAGGCGTAAGCAAGTATTTATGGCTCTAAATCTAACTCTAGATTAGAAGACTGTGTGTTAGAATCACGTCCGGTTCGTCAGTTTAATGGTTTTTAATATGACCTCAGAGTGATCGTGTAAATGATTGTTGTTGAAATATACATATCAACTATCCTCTTACATAATTATCGACTTAATTCGCGTTAGTGAATAACGGAATTAAATAACAGTATAGGGTTGTGGAGATTATTAAGTTTTTGATTGAGATCATGAACTGATTGATGTTAGACTACCTTTGAAAACCTGGAAGCACTGGACGGCTGTTTCGTCTTAAGGTTAAGTGATCGTGCGTAAGACTGAAGGCCCTGGGTTCGAGTCCCATGAGTAGGATAGTGGATGTGCACTGCTGAGGAATTAAATAAGTCAAATACGAGAATTGCTGTTTGAATACATATATTTTGTACACTAACTGATCTGGACAAACAATCAGAGGTACGAAGCGAAGGAAATGAAATGACGCCCAATGGAGCTGTGTGAGCCAATTCGATTTAATCAAGCGTTAATGAATATTTATAGTCAAACAAAAATCTGTTACAGACATGTAATGAGTAAGATAAAAAAAATGTACACACATTTGCTAACATAGAAACAGTCAATGTTGACAAGCGAATACTTAACAAGGTCAAAATGAGATTCAAGAATGAATAAATTGACCTATCTAGAAACTAGAATAAGCTGATGGGCTTAACATAGTAACTGATAACACAATGTCTGCTGAGAGTTCCTTACTGCAGCCAAACATGTAGTAAAGAATGACGGGACTATTTTCTCTTTCGTTTTACTCATAATGTACTATCTTCAATGAAAAAGGTGAATTATTTATTGTTTCGTATAAACTTCGTTGATCACTTAAAAACATGATTAATACTCTTGTTAACTGATTAAAAGCTTGTGGAATGTTTCCATCAGAACTCAATCGATGGATTAAACTTTGTATATTACGTATGTCGGTAAGCTTTTGATGGAGTTTTGTTCTCTTAGCTGGATGTTTTGTTCGTGGAGCTTTCGCTATTATTTTGAACGACATCATCAGCACAAACTTCACGTAGAAGTCGGTAAGTTATTTAAATGTAATGAGAAATCATTTGAACTAAAATTCAAGCCCCCTGTTATCATATTACATTTGAATAACTTAACAGCGAACGCTTTAAAATGATAGAATAAGTATAAAGCTTGACAGAAAGTAATCAGAAACTAAGTATTGAGTAATTATTTGATCAAGAAGCTAATTAGGATATTAAAATGACCATTAACTCAGAAATTTCAGATTTGTATTTAAATTACGAACAACAATCATTAAAGGCCTGGTGCTCGGCGGTCGTTTTATCCTTACATGGTACTCCTCAGAAATGCTCACCCACAACCGCTTGTCCAAGGACGTCATCCATGCACGCAAACATTTAACCTCTAGACCCTTGATACGTGATCCAGTGACGTACATTTTTAAGTTTAGTCAATTCACAATATTACGTTTCATTATCTTCAATGGATACCTCTCTTTTCCTTAATATGGTAAAAGTCTCTCATTAGAACTCTGGGAACTTCTTCTAATTGCTGATCAATAGTCAATAAATGATCATTATCATCACAAATGAAAGGTGCTCACTAGTTTCAATCGCATCCACTAAAATGATTCTTCAAAAGTTTGAGAAGGAAAAAGATTACCATTACTGATATACTTCAATCACTGACACGTAATCGGTGCCTAAATGTCTGTTCTATCAATGCGGATAACTCTGTATTTCAAACCTTTGAATAAGCTTATCAGGGAGGAAGAATATGATTATTTAAGTATCGAATGGTATTTCGTAAATGATATTACCTTATGAAAATCTAGCTCTTATCATCGCAGCTAAACAAACCAACCAGTGAAGTTAACTTCTGAGTGAACAGGGCATTCATGTCTGAATTCAAAAATGTACTATGTTATTTGCTTGGATTAAATAACCATTACAGAAGCATTTTTTATAGGAATCTACATTTTGACTTTATGCGTACATTCTAAGTACATCTATATTATTTTTCTGGTTTTCTACGGGATGGGATCGTTAACCCCATGCTCAACCCTTCTCCTTTATCCAGGTTCGAGACCGGCATCATCTCCAGAGGGGCTTTAGGTGGAGTTCGTCGGTGGTCTATGCTCCATTGGGGGTAACAGACGTAAGTAAGTAAGTACATTTATATGCTATTGTGATATATACATGTAACTCTGTAAATGTGTTTAGTTTCAATGATTTTATCTCGAAGATTTAATTGAGGATGACCAATTTACAGTTGAATATTTTGAATAAAATATAAGAATTATACATTAAATGCATCATTTACAGATCTTCCATCAATTTTACTTTACATTCTGTCTGAATCTTCCAATTCACAATTCCTTTCTAATCTTAGCCTTCTGCTTCTATGTTTTCAACATTCTATTAGTGTTATATATACTACTTATATCTGTCTATATAAGTAGTATTCACTATAATACGATGTTAATATTGAAGTATTTGGAAATAATAAAATATACTTTAAATGATTTAAGATGATTGACAATTATGTTTTAAGTAGTCTATTTGATAGGAAAAGATGTTTTGTTGTTGTAGTTTAGAATCGAAATGTCTAAAATCAGGTCGAATTTTTTTCTTCTCTATATGTCTAGTATTCATAATAATTTAATGTCAGTTATACTGACTAAGAATTAGTTAGGTAAAGGAACTTCTATAGATCAATGTACATAAGATGTAATTTGTAGATTAGTATTTCAGTAGCCAGGTAGCTGATTCCTAGTCGATCATATGAATGAATGTTATTGAAATATGCATATCATCAATCGTCGTATATATAAAAATCATCAACTTGAATCGACTAAGTGAATAATGGAATGAAATAAGTTAAATACGAGAATGAAGTCCTAAATACGTATGTTTCGTACACGCTAATATGGACAGACAATCAAATGAACGAAGCAAAGGTAGTGAATAGAAGAGAGTGATGTGAAACGGAGCGAGAGCAGTAGAGAAGGAATGCCAGCCAACTCGATTTAATCAAGCGTGAATCGATATTTATAGTCAGACAACAATAAGCTTCAGATATGTGATGAATAGGATAAGAAGCACACACACACACACACGTTCATATCAAAACAATCAAAGGCGAAAAGTGAATAATTAACAAAATCAAAAGGTGACTCAAGAAGAATGGATAAATTGGCCTGTCCATAAGCTAGAATAAGCTGCATGGGCATAACATAGTAACTGACACTAACGGCAGTTTAACAAACGATTTGTGACATAAAAATAATGTAAAATATTCCCTGAGAAATATAGACCAGTTTCTCTCATTAATAAGCTTGAAAAAGCATAGGTAACATATCTGAATAAGATGAATTCCGTTTTCACTATGAGGTTGTGGAGATTGTTAGGTTTTTGATTGAGATCATGAATCGTGACTAATGGACATAATTTATGTCAAATGGAGACAGGTATCTAACTTGGTACAATGGAAGGCGGTCGCTCACTATCGTGAATTGGTTCAAGTTAGACATTAACACTGTTGACCACCAGCTCAGTAGTCCAGATGTTAAGCATTCGCACGTAAGACTGTTAGTTCTTAAGTTCAAATCCTGAGTGCAGGTTCATGTATGCACTTCTGAGGAGTCCCATACTGGAACGAAACTGCCATCCAGTGCTTCTTGGTTTACAATAATGGTCCAACATCAATCGATTCATGAAATCAATCAAGAATTCATTTTTTCTTTCACAAATTCTCATTGGTTAATTAAAGCCTTAAAACCAGACAATTTTCTAGAAATTAAGAGATAACAACTGTAAAGAAGGAAATCAACAACGGAAGGAAATTGAGTTAATCTCACTATGGTCAATTTATATTAGACGGTGAATATTTTAAAATGAATCGATTCATGTGTTAGATACTTTTACCATTCAAGACTGTCATTTCCAATTACTTACGTAACATCTTATTTCATAGTCTCTTTATCTTAGTTACAATTTATATGAGTTATATTCAGTTACCATTGTAAATCTATTCACTCATTATATTTATATAACAAAAGAAACCTATTCATGTTATTGAAGAGGAAAGAAGAGGAGGAAAGTAAACGCAGAAAACTTTTGTATTTGATATTATTGATCTTCTGTTTTTTCTTACTTTTCTAGACATTTGTGTTCTTATGTAATGTCTTTTATAACCAGCATATGTGTTATGAAGATCGCTTTGAGATCAAATATAGATAAATATGTACAATGGTATGAATCACGCGACCGGGATCGTGGATGCACACTGCTGAGGAGTCCCACAATAGGATGAAACGGCCGTCCGATGCTTCCAGGTGTCCAAAGGTGGTCTTACATCAATCGGTTTATGATCTCAATCAAAAATTTAATAATCTCCGCAACCCTTATACTTTGATTGTATGAAGTTGAAGAGAACCAGTTAAAGAAATAAACTCATATTAGTATACCGATTTCGTAAAGGTAGTTTATTTTCAGAAGGGTTTTTTTGGAGATTATAGTAATTTTAATAGTTGAAATCATGAGTCGATTGAAGCTACATTATCATAGAAAACCTGGAAGCACTAGACGGCCGTTTCATCCTATTGTGGGACTCCTCAGCAGTACCCATCCATGAACCCGCCTCGCAGGAATCGAACCGAGGGCCTAAAGGTCTCGCATGCGAGCGCTTCACAAATGTATGATTTGTGATTTAAATACATTTTATACTGATTAAAACTACACAAGAAAAATATGCCAAACGAACCTTATCTACACTTGATTTATTTTGAATATTTGAAAATCTTATTTATTGTGGCAACAAATTCAACTGTTAAATTACTACAATGTCCACAAACGCTCATTCTGATGATAATTATGATGTGCTCACCAGTGACTGACCTCAAGATTTATTTCCTGGAGTTCTAGTGAGAAGCCGTAATCGACGGAGTTGAACCGGGTCTGTTGTGAGGTAGTTACTCACTGAAGACATTGGTGGACGTAGGTGCAATATCATGGATTGGTTCAAGTTTTAGCATTAACAGCGTTGGATTCCGGCTGGCTCATTATTCTAGAGGTTAAGATATCGCCCATGAGACTCAAGGTTATGGGTTAGAATTCCGAGTGCGAAGTCGGAGATGCGCACTGCTTAGTCGTCCTATACTAGAAAGTAACGTCCATCCGATCATTCCAGATTTTTCATTGTGGTCTACCTTTAATCGACTCATGAATTTAACCATTAAATAACTTTTTGTAAAAGATAAATGAGTTTCAAAAATCATATAATTGGTTCTCTTTACAAATTCAAACAAAGTAAGGACAATAAGATTTGTAGAATACGATGAATTCATTGTATTTCGTCACAATGATTTGATCATTTCTTATATACATATTATTCAAATGTATAATCCTTTCCATTATATTATGAAATAATATTTGACAATCATTTCCTTCTACTTCAAAAATCATTGGACATTTTTGATGGAGTTTTGTCCTCTGAGCTGGATGAATCGTTCTTCTGAACGATATCTTCAGCACAAACTTCAAGCAGAAGTGAAGTGTTCGAATTTCTCCATATATGACTCCCAGCTTATGATATAGACCCATTGATACCAAAAAAAACAGAATCATACTTTTATGGTGTTTTGTTCTCTGAGCTAGACATCGAGGTCTACAGGACAAGATGTGAACAACATATTGGAGAAATTCGAACACTTCATTTCTACTTGAACTTTATACTGACGATGATATCGTTCAGAAGGATGATGAATGCTCCATAACGAAACCATCGAGCTCAGAGAATAAAACTCCATTAAAATCATCTATCTGTACTATAAATCCTCTCTATCATCACAATAATAATTATGTATTTAGATGGTGGTTGGAGGTAGTCGACAGCAAACCCTGGACCCGGGTTTCATGCTACTTGGCACTCGTCAGCAAGGTGTACCTGTAATCTTGAGGGAACTGGTGCTCCCTGGCCGATTCGATCTCGTATCACCCAGCTTCACAGTCAGAGACGTTACCACTGAGCTATCCGAGCCGTGACTAACCTCCTGTAGGACTGAGATGTAATCACAATTGATTGATCACCACCCAGTGATCAATCAATTGTGAATAATTATGTATCAAATAAATAATAATCTATATAAATAGACAAATTTTATTACTTACTTTACCAAATTCACTAAAAAATGTTTTTAATTCATCAGCTGTAGTACCAGTAGAAACACCACCAATAAATACTTTTTTTGTTCTAACTAATGCTTGTGCTGCTAATAATGTAGCAGACCAATGATCTAATGTTAATGGACTAGTAGTAATAGGACTATTCGTTGATGAATTAATATTTCCATAACATGGTGATTGTATTCTTGTAGAAGTAGTGGATAAATTCTTTTCTTTATTATTATTATTATGATTCATATAAATTGGATCCACATTACTATTAGTATTAGTAGTATTAATAGTAGTATTATTATTATTATTATTGTTATTATTCGCTGTTATTCCCATATCCGATGAATTCATTGATGGTAGGGATACATGAAATGTTAAAGATTGTTGAAGTTTTACATCATCCATTAACATAATGATTTGATATGATTTTTTAATATAAATAATCTTCTTTAATAGAATAGAAACAACCCCGTAAAACAAAAATCATAAAAGTTATTTGAAAGACAATAATACTGTTGATAATCTTTATGATTTCTCTATTGTAATCCTTAACAACAACAACAAAACTACAATTTGAGGAACAATGTAACACATGCAGATGTTATAAGAATGATGTAATATTGAAGTTCTCTTTAAAACATTCTTTTTTTGACCTAATACATACACATATCTAATAATGACATAAGGGTTTTGTGATCGGCATCTGTAAATGACGCAAACACACCACTATACAAACACATTTATGCACACACACACACACCTACACACATCTACACAACATCCAACCTTATTTCCTTTTCTTTTGTCTAACCCTAACCCTAACTCCTAAAATAAATAAAAAAAATTTAGAAAAAAAATTCTTATTTTATTCGGTTATTTGTCATGGTATTGGTTTTGTCATAATAATGATTACTTAATTTTGATTGGTTGAAAAAATACAACCAATCAGATTCAAGTATTTTTTTTTTGTATTTTTTTTAATATTTTTAATAAAATGAATAAAAAGTAATCTCAGTACCGTTAGCTAACAACATTCCAATAAAATCTTCATAATGGTGGATACTAAATTAATTAAAGTAATATAAGTAGTATGATGACAAGTCTTTTGTGTTTGTCTGTTTGTTTTTGTTTCTATGTATGTATGTGTGTATGTGTGTGTGTGTGTAATAAAAGCCCGCATTAAGTATCAAATTAATGAAATTGGAATGACCATAATTAAAGACAATAAACAAGAAACCTATTGACATTGAATTATGAATTTATTTATTGACTTGGATTTGATTTAACAATCTAACCCTTTGTGATACTAATTAGTTATTGTCTATGCAAACGACAGTAATCATAATAATAATAATAGTAAACAGGTCATAATTAGATGCTATGCGGGTTTGTTCTATGACAAAACTATAATTTAAATAATGATTAGTCTATGATCATAATGAAGTTAATGTGAATAATTAGCACAGCATGATTGCCATTTTTTATTTTTCAAATAGTGTATTTTAGTTGATAGAGAAGATTTCTAGCTAAGATGAATGATTTTGATGAAGTTTTGTTCTTTAAGCTGGATTGGTTTGATTGTGGAAATTTCATTGTCATCATTATCGACATTATCAGCTGATGATATCGATGTAAGCTTCATGACTAAACCATCCAGCTCAGAGAACAAAACTGCATCAAAGTGTATTTCAGTAATTTCTCTTTTAATTTTTTTGTATAATTATAATTATAACTAGTTGATTCTAAAAGAAATTTTTATTGCAATGATTATATTGATAATTTATCTAAGTTTTGGTACAAGGAGGTATTAGATATATATGCGTCACATTTTTGTAAGGACCGGAATACTGTCCGAATGATCAAGTTGAAGCAGGTGGTTTTCTTAAGGGGTTACACCCTTTGACCTAAAGGTCTAATCTACAAGGAAGTGGAGTAACATTCGGAGATACAATTCCATGGTAGCCAGTGACAAACAGTAGGTCCATATGCCATTTATTCCCTTAAGATCCTAGAGCCCATATCTACAGGGTTTTCCAACTTCTTTTGCTCGATATCCACCAACGAAGTTAAGGCACCGGACATTCGATTTTCGTCCTCTTTATTATTGTCATTTGTCATGTGAGCAATTATAGACCTAGGATAATTCAGGTATATTCAAATTTATATTACCTCGTTATTAACATTTGTTTCTTTAACCAATCTAGTTGATATTATATTCCGAAAAAATCATTTAACTAAGCAGACAACCATTATGTATTTATTTTGTTTATACGAACCCATAAACATTTGTAAAAAAGGGGGACCGAATAAATATACGCTACCCAAGTCATTGGATTTGAGTGAGGGGTGTGCTACTGCTTGGGTGTCCGAACCGAAGCAGGTGATTTTCTTAGGGGGCCACACTCGGAGACTTTGACCTACAGATCTAATCAACAAGCCAGTGGAGTAACGTAAAGAGATGCAATCTCATGGTAGCCGGTGACCAACAATAGGTACATACGTCATCTATTCTTTCAGGATATTGGAGTCTATATGCACTATTGGTTTGGAATCACGGTTTTCCAACTTCCCTAGATAAATCCTTTATATCCACTAACCTAGTTAAAGCGCCGAACATTCACTTTTCATCCTCTCAATTACGTGAACAACACTCCCACCATGACAAGGTAGTGAATATTACTTCCCTGAAAATGACTGTATACGTGTGGCCATGTGAGGGAGAGTGAACTCTCCCCATTCTCAGTCGTATCAGGGCATTTGATGGTAACCCTTATGTTGATAGTTACATATTTCACAGTGATTACTCCGTGATATAAACAAAACTGTGTATTTCCGAACATTTGTTTTATTGAATGTTCAGCTGATCAGTTACACTATTCATTACACGTACAGCTTAACATATATATCTATATAGACTAGATGTATATAAATAGCAGTTTGAATCTTTTTTTTTGATTCCCTAAAAATGCCAACCTTCATTATTCTGTTTGGTGTTAATAATAGAATTTCTAATTACCGTCAGTAAAAAAATTTTCTTCTCAAAAAAACTTAATATTTTTACGACTATTACAACTAAGAAAAATTGAAAACTGAACAAACATACGTTACTGAGGAAAAACTTTAAATATAAACTGAGACTAGATGGTGGTTGGAGGTAGTCAACAGGAAACCCTGGACCCGGGTTTCGTGCTACTTGGCACTCGTCAGCAAGGTGTACCTGTAATCTTGAGGGAACTGGTGCTCCCTGACGGATTCGATCTCGTATCATCCAGCTTCACAGTCAGAGACGTTACCACTCAGCCAAGTAGCACGAAACCCGTGTCCAGGGTTTCCTGTCGACCACCTCCAACCACCATCTAATCTCAATATACATTGCACGCAGTGTCGAGTCACCTAGAATGGTGGCCACATCGCAACATGGTCGATTGCATTTGATCTGCACTAAATAAGGACTTGACATGCATGACATTGATCACCATCCAGTGATCAGTCAATTGTGATTAAATATAAACTATTAGTTCACTTGGTGTTGTTTTACTTGAATCTTCCTATTGATGTTCAGGTCTGCAATTGATCAGTCTCTTATTGGTATATGTTCATCCTGTGCGGATTGCCTCGATATCACATTATGTCACAAGCATTTAGAAGCAAAGACGGATAGTGGATAACAGTGGAATTCAGGACGTATGTTTTGTTCTATATGGAATTCGTCAGCTGGATTTACCTGCATCTCAAACTTGTTGATGTTCCTCTTCGGTGTTCAAACCCAATACCGTTCGCTTTAAACACCATCATGTTTCCCTTTAAGCTACTGAATCCTGATAGCCACTTGCTTATGCAATAGGTTAAAGTTTAAATTCACTTAGTGTTGTTTTACTTGTATCTTTCCATTGTTATTTAGGACTACGATTGATCAATCTCATGTTGGCATATGTTAGTTACTAAACGATTCAGTAAAAAGGAACAAAACAAGAAAACTACCATAGAAGACAAACCACAGATTAAATGAATTACTATTCATTTTAATGAAGTAAAATTATCAAATTCAATGACCATTTTCAGTCGACATCTTATGTAGAATAGTTATGAGATGGATGAATATTGTTTATGTTTTCGTATTGATAAGTAGATGAATATTAATTTGGTTATTACTATCTGTTGTATAGTAAATAATCCTACTCAAGTATTATGGTTAATAGACATGTATTGATTAAGAACACAAGTACGGACAATCGTATTAGTAAAATCTGAGAACCATACAGTGAATACTTCATGTCACTGGTTGAAATCATGAATCAATTGAAGCTAGACCACCATGGAAAACCTGGAAGCACTGGACGGCCGTTTCGTCCTAGTATGGGACTCCTCAGCAGTGCGCTGATAATACTTCATTTGTAAAATATTAATCAATCGTCTCAGACTTCAATATTCTTTCATTTCCACAGTAATCATTCTTTGTTCTCGTTCTTTTCTCTTCCATCTTCTTAACCATCTGGTGCCAAGCAATTCACTTTCAATTAATGATACATACTACTTATATTATCTGTCAACATTAGTAGAACATACCACAGACGTACCGTTGTAATGTAATTATTAAAAACAAACATATGCAGTATTCTAATGACTTATCAGAAATTCACAACACTATACACAAGATAGGATACAAAAACTAATTTTCTTTTCAATGAACCTTTCCATATTCCAAGAAGTGGAAATCACAGTTGAAAACATAACTGGTGATAAACTTCTTACTTGTAAAAGTAAATAGTGAAAATTTGTTTATGAAAAAGAAATCAAAAGGAAGAAAATAGTGAGTAAGATCATTACGTCGTCATCGAACTTTTTTACTTACTTATGCTTGTTACCCCTCGTGGTGGAACATAGGCCGCTCATCACCATTCTACATCTGACTCTGTCCTAAGCAATCGTTTCCAGTTGCTATACATTCTCTTTATATCTGCTTCCAATTCTCAATACAGTGTGCTCTTCAATCTTTCACGTTTTCGTTTACCTCCAAGGTTTAAAGTTAGCGCTTGCCTTGTGATATAGTTTGATGATTTCCACAATGTATGTCCTATCTACTTCCAACGTCTTTTACTAATTTCATCTTCATCTACAAGCTGGTTTGTTCAATCTCATAGTAGGCAATTGTCACAGACAATAACATACAAAAAAACAGTAATTTAATTTACCAATAGCCAACACAATTGTTCATGTGAAACGAATAATTTATCAGCTTTGAAGAACCACTTTATTGACAAACAGATTCATAATTTGTATATTCAATATATGAAGGAAAATTATTCAACTCATTATTTCTTATTTCACATTAATTTACTAGTTGAATTGATGAGTCAATTAAAGTTAGACTATCATGAAAAATCTGAAAGCAGTAGACGGTTGTTTCGTCTAACTATGGGATTTCTCAGCAGCGTACATCCACGATCCCGCTTGCGGGATTTGAACCCAGGGCCTTCAGACTCGCGCTCGAACGCTTAACCTACTAGACCACTGAGGCGGCATCCAATGGTGTTAAAGTCTAATCTCAACCAATCCATGAAGTTGCACGACCATCCTCCATTGTACTAAGGTAGACACCTATTTCTACCCGACACGGATTAGCTCCATTAGTCAAGGCTTCCCACCAGAACTCCGAGAATTTTCTCACGAAGCAAGTCATTAGTGAGCACATGGTAATTATCAGATTTATTAAATACATATTATTTAGTAATGAATAAAAGTTTATAATCTGGCTATATGTATTAGTTTCAATATCTTTACTAACTAGATCACATAGGATCATTTATAGAACACTTCTATAGAATTCTATTATCTAATTAATAACATAGTCCAGTTTGCTGCAGATCTTTTAAAATTTGAAGTACTTCAATAGTAGGAATATTATACCTCATTGAAAAACTATCCCTTTCCTTCTTTTTATTATTGGATTTCACTGTTTATAGATTTTTTTTAGAGAAATTATAATGGAGTTTTATTCTGTGAACTGAATGACTTGGTCATGGGGCTTGCATCATTCTTCTGAATGACATCATCCGCAGTACAAACTTCACGTAGAAGTGAAGTGTTCGAATTACTCAACAGGTGGAGAATTATCAATCTGATCTATAAATCTTCTCCATCATCTTAAAGAATAATGTTTATGATAGAGTTTTGTTCTTTAAACTGGATGATTCGGTCATAGAGCTTGCATCATTCTTCTGAACGACATCATCCACAGTACGAACTTCACGTAGAAGTGAAGTGTTCAAATTACTCAACAGGTGGCGAATCATCAATCTGATCTACAAATCTTCTCGATCATCTTAAAGAATAATGTTTATGATAGAGTTTTGTTCTTTAAACTGGATGATTTGGTCATAGAGCTTGCATCATTCTTCTGAACGACATCATCCACAGTACGAACTTCACGTAGAAGTGAAGTGTTCAAATTACTCAACAGGTGGCGAATCATCAATCTGATCTACAAATCTTCTCGATCATCTTAAAGAATAATGTTTATGATAGAGTTTTGTTCTTTAAACTGGATGATTTGGTCATAGAGCTTGCATCATTCTTCTGAACGACATCATCCACAGTACGAACTTCACGTAGAAGTGAAGTGTTCGAATTACTCAACATGTGGAGAATCATCCAACTGAACTATAAATCTTCTTTATCATCTTAAAAACTAATGTCTTTGTTTTCCTCGTAGTTTTGAATTCATCTTTTCTCTATCCTAATTAATTTGTAGATTGTAGTAATATGTTAAGCCTATATAATTTATCGTAGCTTCCGTACAGATCAATTTATCAATTGTTCTTAAGTCATAATTTGATCCTGTTAATTATTCCATCATCAAACATGATTGTTTTGATATGAACGTGTATGTGTATGTGTCTTGGGTTTGAATAATACAGGCGGGATTGTGGATGCAAACTGATGAGGTATCCCACAATAGGACGAAACGACCGTCCAGTGTTTCCAGGTTTTCCATACTAGTCTCATGAATTCAACTATTTAAATACAAATTATTCTTTGTCTCATCATTTTTTCGTTTAATAAGTCAATCACTTCTTTATGACATACATTTGATAAACAATTAAGCCTAAATAATCATGGCATAGTTTACCAACTTCTAGACAAATCATGTGACTGACACTAAAAAAAAATGAGACTAACAATGTGAAGTTGTGGAAACACACTACTGATAGGTCTATTACTGTAACTTCATCAATGTTTGTTTGACCTAATGTTAGTCCATGATGTGAAATCTCAGTAGTTCCAGTAGTTTACATATTTGTTTATCATAACAACCATTAATAATCGTATGAGTTTGTAGTGTGTAGCTTACAAATTCATTCTTCTCAAGCTACATTTTGACATTGTTAATCATTCGATTGACAATATTGAATGTTTCCATGTCAACAAATGTGTGTACATTTCTTACATCACTCATCATATATCTGTAGCATATTTTTATATGACTATGAATATTGATGTACGCTTGATTAAATCGAGTTGACACACACCCCTTCTCAACTACACGTCATTTCACTCTGCTCTGCTCTCATCTCTTCGCTTCCTTCATCTAATTGTCTATTCACATCAATGAGTGTACAAAATATATGTATTCAAACAGCGATTCTCGTATTTGACTTATTTAATTCTGTTATACACTAACGCGATTAAGGTCGATGATATGTGTATTTCAACAACATTCATACAATCCAATTTGAGTCAGATGTCGGACTGCTAAAATGGTGAGATCATCGATAACATCGTCCGATCTAATTGATGTCAAAATGAAAAGCCCTACTGAAGGTTGAATGATATTCATGTAATGTGTAAGAGACAGTCTGATGTAGAAAATACATTTTCAAGGGAATGGCTCACAAGCCTTCACCACTGAACGTCATTTCGCTTCTCTCTTGTCTCTTCGTTACTGTGATTGTCTGTCCAGATCAATGAGTGTAAAAATATACATATTCAAACATCTGACTTATTTATTTCTATTATTCACTAATCCGATCCAAGTCGATAATTGTATACAAGGATAGCCGAAATGTACATCTCCACAACAATCATTCATACGATACAATTGGTGTCAGATACTCCAGGGTCATTAAAATATTACCCGGACAAAATGAAAAAAACATAAACAACATTGAAGGACAAGCAAACATTCTAGAATTTTGTATTACATTTATGTATCAGAAGGGGTTTTGGTGGATATTATAGTAGTTCAATTTATCAGTCAATTAAAGCCAGACCATCATAGGAAACCTGGAAGCACTAGATAGCCGTTTCGTCCAACTATGGGACTCCTCCTCAGCAGTCCACATCAATCAAATTCAATAATGTATAAATCAATCAAAATTTATTAACCGTTCAATTGTATATTAGTGAAATGTTTCAATGATCTTGTCTTATCTCTTTTTTTTGTTTTGTTTTTTTGCATCATCTGATGATCGTAAAAAAAGATAATCACCATAGTTACTTTCAAGAAGGAAAAAAGTAGTCTGTCTGAATGATTTGAACAAAAGGAAAATAATTGAAATTAAATTACAAGAAGGAGGTGATCATGAGATCTATTCACACTTAAGCTACATATAAACTTTTGGTTAGTTTATGCTTTTAACATTATCTATTACATTTTATTACACAACTAATGAAAATATAAGATGATTGGACAGATATTTGTTGTTACAATATGATAATTCTTGCCCCCCTCCTCCTTTGCTTTTTCTTCCGGCGGTCGACTGGATTATGAAAACCTCGACATCTGAAGGGATAGTACAGAATACAAATGGACAGCTTGGAATCAATTAGAAGATTTGAACTTTGTAGACGACCTCGTTCTATTATTTCATACATACGAATAAATCAAGATAAAGACAACTAGTGTAGCAATAGCAAATGTAAAGGTGAGGATTGGCAAAGCAAGGACAGTATTCCTACAATTGAAGAACATATGAAACTAAAAAAAACAACTGTCTGTTAACCAATATCAAAGTCACAATCTTCAATACGAACGTCGTGACAATAAATCTTATTGTATGAAGCTGAAACTTGGAGGACTACTTTAACCACTATCGAAAACGTACAAGTATTTACAAACAATTGCCTATGTAAGATACTCAATGTCTGTTGGCCAGATAACATTAGAAACAGCCTACCATGGAAGAGAACAAACCAGGTTCCATCTGAGAAGGAAAAGACATTGGGAGTGGATAGGACGTACATTGTGGAAATCACCAGACCGCATCACAAGGCAAGCGCTAACTTTTAATTCTGAAGGGAAACAGAAAAGCAGAAGACCAAAAAACATACTGCATTGGGAATTGAAAGCAGATATGAAGAGGATGTATAGCAAGCTTAACACTGGTTATCACTCTATGATCAATAATGATAAGTAACTCAGTTATTCAGTAATTTAGATTGAGGCCAAATACTTTGATGGTAACATCATTCACTATCTAAACTAGACAAAGACATCAATTCTCTGATGATTAAAAATGTTTAATACTGAAATGCGCTAACTTGAACAAAATATAAGTACAAAGCCTCTTATCAAATGGCTCCAATTACTCAATGGTTTAAAGAGAGCAAAAACGAAGACTGATGCAGAACAATATGGATTCATTTTATTTCATTAGCTTCTCATCAGCTGCGGCGAGACTATAATTCATGAACGACCTTTGAATGAATCTTAAGTGACCTCCAACACAAATAACATCTCATCAAGGTAGTCTGAATATGGTACAACAGTCATCTGATTACTACAGTAACAAATAAAGGAACTTCTTAGTAATCCCGTTGGTTGTTATCACGTTTTTTCTAAAATCAGCTGTAAATCGATCGTACGTGAGCATTGGGTACTGAAGTTGACCTGCCTTTCTAGTCCTATATAATTGCTGGTCATTCTTCTCATGTCTGCCTGTCTCCATTTCTAGGCGTAATGTATTCCTTGATCTTCCTCTCCTCCTTTTGCCTTCAGGATTCACAATGAAGCTTGGCTTGTGATGCAGTTGGGTGCATTCCTCAATGTGTGTCCTATCCAGTTGCATCGCTTCTTCCTGATTTCATATCCTGTGTCAAGGAGATATCTTAAGATTGCACTACTGAATACTTTTAATCCATTTGACCTTAAACTTTTCAGAATATGCTCATTGAATAGAACGTAGGTTTTCCTTTCCATTCTACCAATATAACTGCTTTGGCAGATACATGTCAATTTGTATTTACAGTTAATGGTAACATGAAAGATATAGCTATAGACATTTGATTATATTAAAGAATATGTTGTTTTGGATAGGACAATCAGTTTAACTTCAGGATAAGTTTTTGTCAATCCATTTTTTTCACTCTGAAAGTATAAATAAGATTCAGATTTGTGTAGTAAGGAGGACAGAAGGTCTACAGCATATGTTATTCCTTTTCTAATATGCTTCTGTGGATGTCTGATCTTCTCTTGAATGAGTCAATTGAAGGTGTGGACAACATTGTACATAATATTTCTAAGAATAATATTTTCAACAATAATTTTCCATTAATTTATGTTTACAAATTACAGAAAGTTTGATCATAATTATCTACTTATGTTAATGTTACTTTCTTTTTGGTAGGTAAATGTTAGACATGTTTGATGAACGAGATGACATGTTATGGACGACCTTTGAGCGACGCTAGAGTGACCTTGAAAGTGTCGGCTTAGTAACCAGGACCAAATCAGAGTTATAAACCAATGTGGTGGATTAGAATGACAATTTATGGTAGATGATTAAGGTTAGAAATTAGATTTAGGGTTTTCATCATGAACTGACATCAGTTATAATGCCAAAATAGTATTTTGCCAAATGTATGAATAAATTTCGAGCCAAAATTCATGACTCGTTATTTTATATCTGATTGGTTCGTTCATACATTATAGTCTCGTCGTTTGATGATGATCGTCTTTATCGTTTGTACTTGGTTTTAAGAAAAACACATGAAATTGATAAACAATTCACTTAAATTACACACGGACTTCTCTTTGTGTATCCCTTAGTAAACATACAGGTATATCTACTTTGTGAGACAATACACGATGCATACACAGCTGTAACATACATGTTTTACCCCATTCATCTCATAGCATATAATAAATAGGTATATTCACCCACCTGGGTAAGTAGATATTCACCATTCCCTTAAAAATTTATTTTCTACATCAGACTGTCTCTTACACATTACATGAATATCATTCAACCTTCAGTAGGACCTTTCATTTTGAAATCAGTTAGATCGGACGATGTTATCGATGATCTCACCACTTTAGCAGTCCGACATCTGACTCCAATCGGACTATATAAATATTAATTAAATACACATATTATCGACGTAAATCGCGTTAGTGAATAACGAAATTAAATAAGTCAAATGCGAGAATTGCTGCTTGAATATTTATATTTTGTACACTCATTGATCTGGTTAGCGTTTTTTTAGCGAGTTAGTTTTCTACGGGATGGGGTCGCTAACCCCATGCCCAACCCTTCACCTTTATCCGGGCTCGGAGCCGGCAGTAGCCCCCGGAGGGACTCCAGGAGGAGTTGAAAATATGGGACGCTTCACGATTTTGCGTGTCATCTGGACAGACAATCAGAGGAACGAAGCGAAGAGATGAGAGCAGAGTGAAATGAAGTGCATTGCAGAAGGAGTGTGAGTCAACTCGATTTAATCAAGCGTACATCAATATTTATAGTCATATAAAAATATGTTACAGATATGTGATGAGTAATGTAAGAAATGTGCACATATTTGTTTACATAGAAACATTCAATATTGACAATCGAATATTTGACAAGATCATAATGCAGGCAGTGTGTAGGACTTTCTTGGCAGAGGCTGTATAAGCGTGGCCGTGTGAGAGAATTTCGAGAGGAAGGGCGAGCCGTCCCCACTCTTGGCCATACCACGGCATTTGGGAGCTTAACATAGTAACTGGCATTACAATATAAGTACTTCATCATTACAATATGATTGTACCTGGAAACCGGTATGAAATATGTGAAAATTAGGTGGTCATTCAGGGTAATTCATCTTTTAGCCTAGGTGTCACCATCGGGTACGTAGAAAACATTATTCTCAGTTCTCCAGCGTTGAAAAATGTTTATATTGTCCTGCGTAATCTCTGAGTTAGTATTCCAATAGGCGAGTTCCCTCTGAATTATAGGCGCATTAACAAGGATTTCTTCTTCACCGTTTGTATTTCTCCTATTTTCACCTTCGTGTTCATATATTTAATTATAAACTTTCCAGGGCAACCGTATTTCCTAAGGGTATTATGCAAAGTATTTAGCTCATCTTCAACCATATCCGTAGAACATAGTGCGTATTTGGTAACTAAGGGTTTTGATCAAGTTTCGTTCGTACTGTAGAGGTACAAAGCGTATGCTGCCCAGTCCAGGTACCTTTTCTGTTTAAGTTCCTTCTTAAAGATTCATCCGCTCGCTTAGCCAAAATAACGTCCAAAAAGGCTATTCTACTATCACTCTCTTCTTCAGATGTGAACTGAGTGGCTGGATGCACTTCATTAAACCGCCTAAGAATCTCTTGCTGTGATGTATTATCTTTACAGAAGATGAACAGATCGTCGATAAATTGACAAGAAAATGCAAAATTTTGAATAATCTTTTTTAGGGGACCATTTTCTAGTTTGGCTAGAAAAATATCAGCTATTATAGGGCCCAGTGTTGAATCCATTGTCATACCATCTGTTTGTCTATATATTTCTCCGTTGAACTCGAAATTCACATTCATGGTGCATTTGAGTAATAACTCTTTCATGATATTCATTGGAACTGTAGTTTCTATTTCATTTTCCACCAGTTGTTCACCTTTATATTCTACAGTCTCTATGAGTGGGATGTTTGTGAATAACGATGTTACAACCAAAGACATCATCATCACTCCCAACGTATTTGCATTTTCTTTTCAATCAGTGTTTCATCATAGCTCTACACTAATGTATATATGTTTTACAATAATAATATAATACTCATCGACGAATTTTATAGGGTACCCATTATCATTGAGTTACAAATATTAACTAATTCATCTCCAATAGTGTCATTCGAACAAATCATTCTGGCACGATGAATCAGGATCTTTACCAAGTTCCTTTTGTATCTGATTGGAACTGTACTATAGAAATGAGTGTATTGTCGTGTTACAGACAATAGAATGAAATAAATGCTAATTTCACAATGCTTTCTTTAGAAAAATACATTATAACCCATATAAGCAAACATAATTTCTTTGGATTATTAAATGAAAGTGTTTTAACTTGTGACCTGTGTGCCCTGTTAATGTATACGTAATGATACCGCCAATTAGAGAGCAGTGGATTATCGATCGAACCGGTGACGCATAAAAACCCGTACGAGCATTCTAGAGTCCTTATTGGTCCTGCTTTCTGCCTAGTCTAACCAGTTAAGTTCAGAACACCAATCTCAGCCTCGCGATGTGAATCGTTTAGTTCAAGCATACTGGGTTTATATACCAACCAGACAGACCACATTGTACCATAAAATAGGAAACAACATTTGTACAGGATTTAGCCAAATGTGGCTGTGAATGAGCGAGGTAGTAATTAATAGACAGGGCATAATTCGAGAATGGTAAATCGTATAATAATAGTTCATAGGTCAAAATAAAGCTCATAATAAGAGGAACATGAATATGAATAGTTTAGTTATACGATAAAACATACGTTTAGTATTTGTCCATAAATAGATCCCAAAAGTTACCATTCATTGTGCTTATCAGGACATAACAGAAAGTCAATCGGATGTTTTCTATTTTCCATTATTCCTTTATTCAGTTTAACTTACACAAACAAGATGTATTCACAACTTCCGTAGATACATCTATGTAATTAGTCAACAACAACAACAACAACAAACAACTAAACAGAACGATTACAAGTTAGTTGTAAATTTCTTTTAGTGATAGATCATATACATAAATTACTCTTGAATTAATCCTATTTTGTCTAAATGTATTCCATCATATTACAGAGTTAGAATTGTACAGATACTAAGTTATTACAAGTTATATTCTTACTGATGATGATGATGATGATGATGATGATGCTTTGGATGATGATGATGATGATGATGATGATGATGATGATGATGCTTTGGATGATGATGATGATGATGATGCTTCGGATGATGATGATGATGATGCTTCGGATGATGATGATGATGATGCTTTGGGTGATGATGATGATGATGCTTCGGATGATGATGATGATGATGATGATGATGAGAACAAAGTTTGAATACAATTTAACAAGGGAATCTAGAAAAGAAGTTTCTTTCTATGATCGGACTTTAACAATTAAGTGTACCTCCACGCTAATGCTCATCTATCTATATATGTATACACACACATACGTACATATATATAAATCTATGGTAATAGAAAAAATGATAAATGGTAATTAGTTAACATCAAAAACAAGAAAATACATAAACCTTTACAAACATCTGGTGTTCATGATGACAAAACTTCTACAAAAAAACTGATGTCTTGTATCTATGTCACTTTATTTTTCTCTTTTTTTCGTCTTTCTTTGTGAAGATGAAGAGTGATTTTTTTTCTTTTTTGGTTATTCAAAAAAGATCCACATCAATCAACTTATTCAATGTTTTATCTCTTACACTACTGTCTCTAATGTTTATTTAATAAAGTTTTACAATGATAAAATAGGAATTGGATATGATGGTTTTGAATGTTATTAGAGGTATGAGAGTGGTTATCACTTTCCGATTGCTCACATTGTGGAAGGGTTCTATTGGAGGTATGCGAAAAGCAAATTGGATTACAGGTAGTCTTAGTGATCTGAGAGCATGACTGCAATGCACAAAGGACAACTGCTTGAGGTTGGTCACAAACGATGTTTTTGTGGGCAATTTTCGTGTTAGCCCCATACTTGTTGAGATCTTACAGACGAGGACGGATATCAGTAGGATAAGGAGAGGTGTGCATTTTTAGGGTCAATCTTTTCTACTCCAACCCCTCCTCGCTGTTATGCTAGTGTCGCGAAGGAAATACATTACTGCCATCACACCTCTGTACATTCAGCAGTACGACTTAACCTTCGGACTTTGGGTTTGCTGCTTTTAGTCTTACCGTTCTTCAACCGACCTGTCTGACATGGTAGTACCTTGATGAATGATTGTTGCAGTCAGTATAGCTCGATTGGTTTACCATGATAAGCAAGCCCTACCACTACGTCAAGGTAGTAACAGATAGTAAACACAGTAAAGAAAGCCTATTTGTCTCAAATCAAATATTCCCTCTAATTTTTCATCTGTTATCTACTTTTCAGTCTACTTTTTAAAATTAGTATTGACCTATTCAACAACCAATTTGAAGATCATACTTTCTGTATAAGTCATTGTCATAATATAAGTTCGATTGAAAAGCTGTTGAAAAGCAAGATTTCAGTAGGTATCTATTTCATTATTACTTTAGAACTCACTAACAGTCGAAATTAGGTCTCTTTGTCAGCGTAACCTGAGACTGTTAAGTAATTAATTTGATGATATGAATTTCAAAATCTAGTCTTTAGATATATATTAATCAAATAAAATCCAATGTCATCGATAATATGTCATACTCTCACCGTCACTGAAGTTCATCAGGGACTGTTTCTCTACAGAAATCAAGGAAAGTCAGTATAAAATATTCATCAATTGGCTCAATAATAATGATAACCAATTTTGTAATGGGTAATATATGTTTATATAAGTAGTTATTATTATAGAAGCCTACTATAGGAAAGAATAAACAAGCTTCCAGCTCAAGAGGGAATTAAGAAAAGACGAAGGAAACGGATAGGACGTACATTACGGAAATCAGCAAACTGCATCACGAGATAAGCGCTAGTTTGGAATCCTGAAGGTAGAGAGGAAGGCCAAAGAACACATTACATCGAGAAATAGAATCAGATATGAAAAGGATTGAATATCAACTGGAAAGAACTGGAAAGGATTGTCCAGGACAGGGTTGGCTGATGAATGCTGGTGAGCGACCTATGCTCCTTCACAAGGAGTAACGGACGTCAGTAAATAAGTAATTATGTTTACATGCTTACACTATATGACATTTTTAGTACAATAGTGAATTTACATTTATGTAAGTTTGTAAACATGTGCTTTGTATTCTCCCACTTCTTCTTCTTCTTCTTGTTCTCTTTTCATTGTATAGTCAATTATTCATTTTTTATTGTTCATTGATATTATCCCTTTTGTTGTTTAAACTGAAGAATTTCTTTTTCTGGCTTTTCTTTCTTCTTTTTTTTTTTACAAAGGATGGTTTACTTTTGTGTGTGTGTGTATGTATGTATGTGTGATTATTTATGTTTCTTCGAGTAGTAAATCAAAATGTATTACAATAGTATCGGCAGCTTTTGTTGTTGTTGCTGTCGCTGCTGAGATCGGAACAGTACTATTACTACCATCACCATCACCACCACCCCTACCACTACTACTGCTACTACGACTACTAGTAATAATGTATTGTTGACCAATATTGTATTACAAATACAAATATAAAGATATATCTAATGTAGAGTATAAATCAAATGTTACCAAGTTCATTCGCCTACCCTATCAGTAATGTTTCCGTTCACAAATTATTAAAACAATGAAATATTTGTTTTTACAAAATAATAAAGAAAGAAAAACATTACCGGTGAACAAGACTTAATCCTCATTAACAACATGGGAATATGACAGATTACTCTATAATTCTTTCAAATTTTGTATAACCATTTATTTGTTTCATGTAAATTTATGTGTATATATATGTGCATGTATGTGTGTATGTTAGTTGCTTGGTTAGTTGGTGGGTGAGTGGTTGGGATGTAGGTACGCTACTTATCGGTCAGTTTTTTTTACTAAACAATAAATATCAGAAGGGGTTTGTGGAGATTTTAGAAATTTTCACAGATTTAAATCATGAGTCAGTTGAAGCTAGACCACCATTGAAAACCTGGAAGCACTGGACGGCCGTTTCGTCCTAGTATGGGACTCCTCAGCAGTTGTGAGATATCAGCTCACTGAAGACAATGGTATATGGTGGCGTAACTTCGTGGATTGGTTGAAGTTAGACATTAACACCGTTGGATGCCGGCTCAGTGGTCTGATGGTTAAGTGCTCGCGCGCGAAGCCAGTAGGTCCTGGGTTCGAGCCCCGCGTGGTGCGGGATCGTGGATGCGCGCTGCTGAAGAGTCCCACACTAGGACGAAACGGCCGTCCAGTGCTTCCAGGTTTTCAATGGTGGTCTAGCTTCAACTGACTCATGATTTAAATCTGTGAACAATAAATAATCTTGATATTGTTTTACTTGAATCTTCTCATTATTGTTCAGGACTACAATTGATCAATCTGTTATTGATATATGTGCATACTATGTGAATCGTTTCGATAGTGCCATCATTCACAAGCTTCTTAAGCAAAGAGAATAAGAACAAAGATTCGTGCAGTATAATAAATGAATTCATTTTATTATTTCATTAGGTTCTCATTAGCTGCTTACAACCTAAAATATTTGGAATTCAACATTATTACAGATATTGACATACTTATACAACAGAGAGTGATGAAGGATGAATTAAAGGGATCATGATGTAGTGAAGATTCCAATAGAGTTAATGAAGTCATAAAATTTTGTTTCGAATAAATAAAGTTTGAGAAGGAAAGTTCCAGAACATTGAAATAGTGATTAGAACTCATGAAAATAGATTAATGGTAATAAAGAGACATATGAATTGAAATCAGTCAGTTATGTATGATGTAATTTAAAACAATTTGAGTAATGATGCAATAAATGAATAAAAAAAGGGGAGGGCTATTGTTACCAGGGTAAAGAAAGATTTATTACTGTCTCTTTTTGTATACATAGATCTGGTTTTAGACGTTTGATTACTAATGCTTCAGCAAATTTCAAGAGGTTGGAGCTTGATTGTTTATTAATCATCTTGAAGGACTTTAGTGTATCGACTTCATGTCCTGTGTCAAGGAGATGTCACTGCTGCGATGGCACTGTCACCTTTATTCACAAACTTCTTAAGCAAAGATGAATAGTGGCTAGCGGTATTATTCAGTTGAATGCGAGTTTTTCTCCTATTAATGACTCGTCAATTGAATCTACCTGTACAAAAGAGTTGATGTTCATTCCATAGACGATACAACTAATACAACTCCAAGTGAATATATATATCTTCAAAATTGAATAAATTTGCAACAAATTTACTAAACCTTTTTCATAATAAATAAGAGATCAAGTTAGGTCTTGTCCTAACAGATATTTTCATGGCTAACCTCAAAAGAACCAAGTTCAAAGGAGCGATTGCTGAGGTTTGTTGATCAAACCTTCATCGTATGTAATAAAATGAATTCATTTATTATTCTGCACCAATCTGCGTAGTTGCTCTCCTCACGTTAACTCGTTAATAAACTCCAATCATAGTTCGTTTTGTTTTTTTTAATACTTTTCTATCATAATGTATTACAATCAGTCTATTACTTTGTATTAGACTATATGGTAATGCAAACATTGACAGTTGAGAAGGGAAAAAAAACAAAAAATTGAAATGGTGTCCAAAAAACGAGTTTATGTAAACATATCACTATGATTACTATTATCATTATCACTATTATTATTATTGTACTCAATTGAATCATTTCAAATAGCCTAAAGGGATTTCGAATTCAATGAGATACAATTGAATCATTTCAAAAATTAATAATCAAAAACAAACAAGCAAACAAACAAATCGAAGCAGAGGAAGGAGAAGGAGAGGGAGAAGAAGTGGAGGGGGGAAGAAGAAGTGAAAGGGATAATGTTTAGTACAATTATGTAAATAATTTAAGGTTTTTTTTCTGATATGTAGGAGTATTTAGAATAAAGAATCTTTTTCTTTTTTTTTCTTTTTTTTTCTTTTTTTTCTTTTTTTCGATTTTTTTTTGTTTTTATTTTGCAAATTATGTACATCAACATCTGTGACTAAATGTGTATATGTTACAATGAATATAAATTAGTTTGTCAAATGAGAGGATTGTACCACTCGATGAATAGATTCTAATCATTTGAATTGTTGAAATGTTATGAGCAAAATGAAACATTTTTCGCAATATAAATGAATATTACTTACTTACTCACTCACTCACTCCCTCAATTACTCACTTACTTACTTACTTACTTAATTCAACACTTACTTACTTACTTACTTACTTACTTACTTACTTACTTTACTTACTTACTTACTCTACTTACTTACTTACTTACTTACTTACTTACTTACTTACTTACGCTTACTTACTTACTTGCCTTACTTACCTTGCTTACTTACTTGCTTGCTTGCCTTACTTACTTACTTGCTTGCTTACTTGCTTACTTACTCTGCTTGCGCTTACTTGCTTGCTTGCCTTGCTTACTTACTTACTTCTTGCTACTTGCCTTACTTACTACTACTTGCTTGCTTGCTTACTTACTACTTACTTACTACTTACTTACTTACTACTTACTACTTGCCTTGCTTACTTGCTTACTTGCTTACTACTTACTTCTTACTTACTTACTTACCTACATGCATACATACATACGTACATGCGTACTTGCCTACTTATATACTTACGGTTGTTACCTCTCGTGGAGCATCATAGTTTGTCTACCAACATTCTCCATACAACCGTGTTGTGAGTAATCCTTTCCAGTCGTTTCCAATTGATATTCATCCTTTTCATGTCTACTTCTAATTCCTGATGTAGAATAAATGAATATAGTTTTAGGTTATTGATATCAGTTTCTTGAATTTTCTCATGTATGTTTAGTGTTGTAATGGATCAGTCTCTTTTGACATGTATCTATCTTATGTGAATAACTTTGATATTGTCATTAAGTCATAAACATTTTACACAAATTTCGATAGTGGTTTGGAGGAACATGCGTTTCGTCTTATTTGGGACTTATTAACTGAATTTACCTGTAACATATTATTGATAGTTTCACGATGATTTCAAATGTTCAACATGTTATTCACTTAACTAGGATGAAGCGTGTATAAAGGATTTAAACGTTAGTTCTGCTTTAAATTGTAATCATGTTGAAAAGCCTAGTCCTAATAGGAATTCTAGTTAGACTATATAACTTAGTTGAATTCATGATGAATGTAACAGATTCATTTCAGATCGTTTTATGGAATGAAAGAAGTTTTAAACAACTTACAGTATGAATGTAATTTGAAAGAACCAGCTATTTCATGTTTGAAGGCTTACTTTGATTTTGACAGAACTTTGAGAAGATGGAGTTGATCTTTGAAAAAATGTAACGTACTTAAATCATAAATTACGAATAATTTCATCAAGCATGTACTTAATATTGATTCCTTAGTTGTACTCAATCGGAAATCATCAAACTGCAACACGAAGCAAGTGTTAACTTGGAATCCTGAAGGAAAATGAAAAAAAGGAAGTTCAAGGAACACATTGAGTCGGGAACTGGAAGCAGATATCAAATGGATGAATAGCAACTGGAAACAACTGGAAAGAATCACCCAGAACAAAGTTGGATGAAGAATGCTGTTGGACGGCCTATGCTCCACAATGAGGAGTAATAGGTGCAAGTAAGTAAGTAAGTAAGTAAGTAAGTAAAGTAAGTAAGTAAGTAAGTAAGTAAGTAAGTAAGTAAGTAAGTAAGTAAGTAAGTAAGTAAGTAAGTAAGTAAGTAAGTAAGTAAGTAAGTAAGTAAGTAAGTAAGTAAGTAAGTAATTAAGTTAGATATGAATACATCTCTAAGGAAAATGACCAATACTTAGTTATATAATGTGATTTGAATGAAAGTCAAAAGGCTTCTTATTGTCTGTGTTGCCAAAATGTCCGCGAAATAGAGACGGATGGTAACTAGCAGTGAAATTCAGGATACGCGTTTCGTCCTATTTGAGGTTCGCCAACTGGATATACCTACGTCCCAGAGTTGATGTAAACTCTCGGACTCGAACCCAGTACTGTTCTCTTCAAACTTCATCGCGTTATTCACTAAGCTACTGAGTTCAAATAGCCACTAGATTGTGAGATGGGGTGAAGTTTCAATTCACCCTCTTATATTGTAGCCAAGTGGATAACGCGATGACGTTTGAAGAGAACGGTATTGGGTTCGAGTCTCAGAGTGTACATCAACTCTGAAATGTAGGAACATCCAGCTGACGAGTCCCAGATGGGACGAAACACAGTCGACATATGCTCATCAGTGACTGGCTTCAAGAGCTATTTCATTGAGTTCTAGTGAGAAGCATTTAAAAATGAAGTTCAATCGGGTCTGTTGGGTGATAATAATTCACTGATGACAATGATGAATGTATCTTTCAATTTCATGGATAAGTTTGAGTTAGACATTAAGACTGTTGGATATTGGCCACCTCATTGATCTACAGGTTAAGCGTTCGCGCACGAGACTGATAGATCCTGAGTTCGAATCTCACGAGGCGCGATCTTGGATACGAGCTGTTGAGGAGTCCTATACTAGGATGAGACAATTGTTCAGTGCTTCCAGATTTTCCATGGTAATCTAACATCGATTAACTCATGAATTCAACTCTTAACAATGATTTCAAATCTTCACAAAACCCTTTCTCTAATTCAAAATTCATGATTGTTTTATTCTAAATTTTTATTTAATAAAATGAATGATGTCAAAATTATTCTAATTTTCAATTAGGTCATTATTCTATTCTATTGTATACATACCAATTGTATGTATATTGTACAATATGTATATCATTAGTTTCATTTACTTTCCCTATGAATGATTTATATTAAATATTGATGTTATATTGAACATTCAACAGTTGTTTATCTATACTATATTATTGAATCTACATTGAATTTCACAACGACAAACTTGTGTATCTATCTATCGAATGATGAACTTAAATTACTTGGAGTTTGTTTACTTTTATGGTGGTGATGATGATGATGATGATGATGATGGTGATTGTGACCTTAGAATTTACATTTTAGACAATAAATGATTCGATTTTGATTAAATAGTCAAGTAGTATTAATTTGTAGCTCCACTTGGAATCCCCTCTTGAGTTACTGCGGATTTGAAGCCCAGATAAAAGTAGGTTTGGGCATGTGTTTAACGACTCTATCCTGTGAAAAATCAACTCGCTGTAAAAACGCTAACCAGAGAAAAATAATTCAAACTATTTAAACTCTGACTTGGAAGTTAGAAGGTTTTCATTGAGAAGAGTTATAACTCCTCATGGTGAAAACTGAGTTCATTCGGATGTCATGAGGTTGATACCCCTTTTGACAACCAGAGCTAACATTAATTTAGGTACATGGAATGCTCATACCATGTGGGAGTCCGAGAGAGTCTTTCAAATTGCTGTAGAAAGAGTATTAATTTGTAAATGCTAGGTATGATTAAAATGAAATTGAAGTTTTCACAGATATTTCTAGTTTGACAACACTTTAACTAGTAACACCTTCTATAAACGAATTATTCCCATCCAGTGAAACCAAAAGTCAGAAGTGAGGAGGTTTGAAGATATATTTGAAAAGTTATCAATATATCGAGAAGTGACTGATTCAAACTGGTTAACGATTGCAGAAGAATTTGAGTACTGCGTTCCCACTCGTGATCTGATGCGGATGTATGACCGAACGTATTCAACTAGGTTAGTTCATTAAAACGAATGTGATCAGAATCCAATGTCGTAGACTTAAAGAGCTATTGATTTTGTGAATTTATTTGCCGCTACCAAGTATTCTGATAGTAAGTATTTCTGGAAAGACTTATCTCGACCAGTTATCATAAGCTGATATACATATCAATCAATCGTCTCAGATTTGATTGTTTTTTCGTTTCCACAACAATCATTGTTTGTTCTCGTTCTGTTTCCTTTGATCTAATTAACCTTCTGCCATCGGGTATTACACTTTCGATTGACGATATCTACTACTTATATATCTGTCGACATCAGAAGCACATACCACAATATCATTTCTTAATTAAGAATACTTTGAAACATAATACAACAGACTCGATAAAGCAACTAAATTATTGAATTGATTTCTGCTTTAAATAGTCAGTTGAAAACTTCGGTTTAAAGAATTCAAGCCTGTTGAAATAAGTGATTAATAACCTTGGTTTCTTTTGAAATTCCACTTCTCTACTGAGAAATCAATGTGATAAGCAACAAATCATACAGTTTGTAGAAAATTAAACTCATGAAATTACTAACGTGGACTTCAGTCTTCATTCTTCAGTAATAAGGTTAGTAGGTTGGTAAACCTGTGTTAATCCTGACAGATTGCCTTCGAATGAAGGTCCAGCTTCTGCTAGAAAATATTCACTGACGGGGTTGATAACACTTGTTCGTGTAACACGTTCCAGTCATTGACTACTGAATGAGAAAAACGGGACCCCACTTTAAGTTTATTAGATTGTGGTTTGTGAACCTTCTTGCTATGACCTCGGAGATTATTAGTGCTGGAGGGAGCAAAAAGATAAGTCATATTAACACCCAAATCATAATTAAAGATACAAAATGCCAGTATGTCACATCGCGTCCTACAATACGACAAGGGGAAAATGTTTGGGCGTTTTAAGGGCTCCTCATGAGGGATTTTAGGAAAACCCTTCACTAATTTTTTCCCACACGCTGAACACGCTCAAGTGAGTTGGTATCCCTTAGCATACATGGGTTAGCTGCTTGGATACAGTACTCTAAATGTGGTTTTACATAAGTGGGATATAAAATTTGAAACATTTCCTCATCAAGGCAGTTGAATGCTCGGCGAAGTGACCATAACGCAATGGTTACAATTACCGTGTCCAATGTGCATGAGCACATTCTTCCTAGAATGAGCTTCTAAGCCTCAGTCTCGAGCCCATAAGGACTAATCGAATCCAAAATGTGTTCAGTTGTTTTGAAGAAACAAACTCACATTGATTGATTACTGCATAAAAAACGATACCACCATATTTGTTTGTAATAACTAGGGATTGAATTATATCAGTCAAGTTGTAATTTGGCAATTAGTCAACTCAACTTGCATGAACTGTGGCTAAATCTTGGTTAAAGATACTCTTCTAGGATTCTGTTGACTTGCATTTTAATAGAATTCGATTACGACCAAGTATTAGACAAAAATAGTATTCGTTACTGTTTATTGATCTTGTATTTTTTACATACACATGCCATAAATCTCAAATATAGCTTCAACAGTTCAGTGGAAATATCTCTGAATCAAATTAGTTGGAACTAGATTTAATCGAATATGATACATTAAACTAGGACAAAGCCTACGTTCAGGAGTTCCTTTAGATCGAATCCAACTATCTGACATACCATTAATTTCAATAGTTGAGATGATGAATCAGTTGAAGCTAGACCACCACAGGAAACCTGGAAACACTGGATTGCCGTTTTGTCCTAGTATGGGACTCTTCGGAAGAGCGTATCTACGACCCCCCCACGTGGGATTCGAACTCAGGGCTTATCGATCTCGCGCGTGAGCGCTCATCCACTAGACTACTGAGCCAGCATCATATAATTCACGAAATCGAGCGATACATCCACCATTGTCATCAGTGAGTTACTATTACACAAAAGACCTGGTTGAACTCTATTGGTTACTGCTTCTCACTAGAACTCGATGAAATACCTCTTGAAGCCAGTCATTAATGAGCATATGTTAATTATTATCAGAAGGGGTTTTTTGTGCATATAATATTAATTTCAATAGATGAGATCATGAGTCAGTTACAGCTAGACCATCATGGAAAACCTGGAAGCACTGGACGACCGTTTCATCCTATTGTGAGACTACTCAGCGGTGCGCATTCAATTGATTCATGATCTCACCTATTGAAATTACCACAATCTCTACAAACCCTCCTTCTGATATTATTAATTATCATGTCAACATTACATTATCTACAAAATGATGACCTTAATTATCATCATCATCAACATCATCATCCAAAGTATCATCATCATCATCATATATTTGCATTATCCTAATTGGTTAAAATGTACAATGAATGGTGAATAGCAGTGGAATCCTGAATATGCGTTTCGTCCTATTTAACACTCATCAGCTGAATATACCTACATGTCAGATTTGATGTACACTTTGAGACTTGAACCCAATACCATTCAATTCAAACATTATCACTGTTATTCACTTAACTTGTTCATCAATTTCAATGTTAAACAACAATGAGATAATACAAGGAAACAATATCAAGTGAATGATCTCATGAATTATTGATTCAACAAAATGATTATTTAAATAACTATTTAATGACCTACCGAATCATCTTCAATGAAACTATAAAACAAAAAGAACAACAACAACAATGAGAAAAGTCGATTAGCTAATTTTCACTTTAAATCTCAAAGAAGAAAAAAATTTGAGGAACTTGAAATATTGATGAAAAACGAATAAAGAAAAAAGGGGGAAAGGAAACTAGGTCAATGTCATAATCAGCAAACTAAATTTGCAAGAAATAATGGTTAATTGAATAGTTTATTAGTTGAATAGATAGATAGAGAGATAGTTAGATAGGCGTATTTGAGAAGTGAATTAATAGAGTAACATATCAATTACTTAGTTTCCAGGACATTTATTCTATATATGTATATAGATTTGGTGAATTGATTTAATTATTATCCCCCCTTAGGTAGAGGGAATTAATGAATAAAACTATTGAAGGTATGAAGTGATAATTAAATCATAAATTGTTGAACGAGGATAAGAAATACCGGCGAGACTCTAATTTAAGGACGACCTTTGAACGAATCTTAAATGACCTTGACAATTATTAGCCAATCAGAAGACAGTTAGTATAAAGTGAGAATATATTGTAAGTAAGTAATGAATTACAGTGGATATTCTTCTTTTACATGATTTAAAAACTTGTTAAGGTTTGATAAAGGTTCAGAGGCTCTGAATTCATAATGCATATTGTATAGAAACTCATCCATAGGGTTAGTGGTTAGGGTTGTAGCCTGAAAGTAGACACATCTCTAAAATCCGATGTAAACCGATCGCATGTTAGCACCCTAATCCTAACCTAACCCTAAACCCTAATCTAACCCTAACCTTAACCTAACCCTAAACCCTAATCTAACCCTAACCTTAACCTAACCCTAAATCCTAATCTAACCCTAACCCTAACCAAACCTAAACCTAACCCTAAACCCTAATCTAACCCAAAAACCCTAACCTTAGCCCTAAACCCTAACCTTAACCTAACCCTTAACCCTAATTTTAACCCCAAACCCTAACCCTATGGACGAGTTTCTATACAATATGCATTATGAATTCAGAACTTCTGAGTCTTTATCAAACCTCAACAAGTTTTTAAATCATGTAAAAGAAGAATATCCACTGTAATTCATTACTTTCTTGTAATATATTTTTACTTTATACTGTCTTCTGATTGGCTAATAATTGAAATTGCTCAAACGCTTCTCATTGGCTCGTCCCTAAATTAGAGTTTCGCCGTCCCATCTGTTGTAACTTCTCATTAATCACCTACTCTCTAAAATCCGCTGTGAACCGATCGTATGTTAGCAGCGCGTGTTGAACTTGGCTCCGTGACCTTGAAATTGCTCAAACGCTTCTGATTGGCTCGTCCCTAAATTAGAGTCTCGCCGAAATACCTTCGAAAGACTATCAAGTAGTATTAGAAGTACACAATGTTTCTGGATGATAAGTTTATTGTGGAATAGATAGATCTATTGAAAGCATGAATATATCAAATCTATGCCTACTCAGAACTTGAAATCATTTACATACTTATGCTTGTTACCCGTCATCGAGGAGCATAGACAACTCAACACCATTCTCCATCCAACTCTATCTTCTTGAGCAATCTTTTCCAGTTGTTTCCAAAGCCTTATGTAGTATGTTCTTCAGCCTTCCTCTTTTGCACTTCCTTTCAGGATTCCAAGTTAGAACTTAAAATCACGGTGGTACTAAGGAGTGAAAACACTTTAACTTATAAAATGACTAATTCTTACTACTTTTATTAAGATACAATGCAACTTAATTATGTTACTAAACACTCTGAATATTCTTAGAAAATTAATTGTATAGGCTGATGAAAACCCAAGTGTCTTCATCAGCATGTTCCACCAACAAGTGTAAGATACAGACCTCCAATTAACTGCCCATTGGAATGGAGAATAACTGAACAAAAGTTGAAGAATAATTGTATATACACTTCCATGTATATATGACTGTTAATCTTATATATTGTGGAAATCATCAAACTGCATCACGAAGCAAGTAACAACTTGAAATTCTGAAGGGAAACGGAAAAGAGAAAGACCAAGGAACACCTTGTTCAAGACTTTGAAGCGTATATCAAAAGAATAAATAGCAACTGGAAACAACTGGAAAGTAAGGACAGTTTAAGATAGAGTTGGATGAAAAATGCTGGTGAGCAACCAACGCTCCTCCATGAGGTACAACAGGTGTAAGTAAGTGTGTATGTAAGCATTATTAAAATGATAGATCCATTCGAAGAAATTATGTAGTTTTATGAATAAAAACTAATAATATGCTTTTAATATCCCAATGTAAGCATCTTTCTCGTATCTAGCCTTTGCTGTCCAGCTTGGGTCCAATGGATTTCGCTGATTCCCAGTACTGCCAATTTGTATCGCCTCATTTCCGTTGCTATTTGACTGGTCTTCCCGGTCTCCCACATTGTACAGACGTTCCATGTATCTAAAAACATTGTTGCTCTGGTTGTTAGAAAGGCCATCGGCCTCGTGATTTCCGTAGGAACTCAGCTTTCAACATAAGGAGTCATAACTCTTCCAAAGAACACATTACGTCGGAAAATAGAATCGGATATGAAAAGAATGAATAACAACTGGAAAGAGCTGGAAAGGATTGTCCAGGACAGGGTTGGATGGAGAGTATTGGTGGTCGGCCTACGGTCCTCGATGAGGAGTAACAGACCTAAGTAAGTAAGTAATATCCCGATAAGTGAACAATAAAATTTATGGTATTTAGTGGCTCAATGTAAGCCAGCGTTTGTTCAGATAAGTGATTTCGTGAAGATTTGTTTAAATTTTAGACTGTTTATCACAGCCTCGACTTAGTTGTTACTTGTACTTATATCAAACTGCGTTGAACACAACCTATTTTCAAGTTTGTACAAGATGTTGCTGACAAATATATCCTGAAGAATGACCTAATACTAACATATATTAGGTTTTTACTTCTTTTATAATTAACAACCGCTAAAGCTACCAAGAAAGTGGTTCAAGAATCTTGGTTGAATAGAACTACGTTGAAATTAAGCTTTTCCAATCGATTAGTAAATGCCATTATTGATGAAATGGTTTATGTTAACCAGTAGTATCAATATCACTGATGAACACTTTGAAATATTATGTAGGTCATTACAAAGAAACATGTTGAATCAACCATTATACTATTCTAGTTTTTGTTTGCTTATTACGGTCTGTAAGGAGAAAATAAGTTGAATTCATGAGTCAATTAAAGCTAGAACATCATTGAAAACCTGGATACACTGTACTGCCATTTCATCCTACTATAAGATTCTTCAGCAGTGCTCATTCATGATCTCGCATTCGACTGCTCGAGTTGTACGTGATATATATCAAGAATCTAAGCTCTAGATATAACAGTTTTCTTGAGTCTTATTGACCGATCTTTATAATAATATACTTTCACCACTATATGAATAGAATGTCCGATATTTCAATACTTCTTTTATTATTATTAGTAGTAGTATTGCTGTTATATTGAGTCATTGAAACAAGTTTAGAATAATCCATCTCATCCTCCCAATAGACCTACATAATTTCCAGTCAAATTGAGATTCATTTTTGTCAGCTAATTATTATTATTATTTTTATGAAACGAAACCTTTATTAAAATGAAATTAGATACTGTGAAAAAACAAGCAAACTACTGAAGAGTCTCATACTAAGACGAAACGGCCTTTCACTGTTTTCAGGTTTTCCATGGTGGTCTAGCTTTCATCAATTCATGAATTCAATTATTAATGTTATCAAAAATTCTATTTTTTCAATTTGATTAATAATAAAATTTATTGTATTACGATTAAACTGTAAGTTGATTCAAAACAACAATTTTTACGTAACGATATATAGTCAGCCAGTCAGCTATAAGGGAAGATAGAGAGTGTATACACAGACGCCATTGTGATCAATTCTGAGCCATGTCACTAAGGATCGCCAACCACTGGTTACGATAGTCGCGCAGACCCCAACCAAGTAGTCTGCATCTACCAACATGGCTCAGATCAGAAGCTAGTGACTTCAAGCACTGATGGTATGGTCTGTGTGGAGTGGACGAATGTGGCCCTCGTGGTGCAACCGGCTGTTAACCGTAAGGTTGGTGGTTTGACCCCACCCGGGGACGGTTCTCACTTTGGTATGGCAAAGATATATAGTAACTAACAGTGGAATCTAGGACTCATGTTTCGTCTTTTTTGGGATTCTTGGATGCAGGTAACTCTAGCTGACGAGTTCCAAGTAGGACGAAACGCGCGTCCTGGATTCTACTGCTAGCCACTATCCATCTTTGCTTATAATGTTTATGAATTAAGGTTATATAGAGGCAATACGCACAGGATGTACAAATGCCAATAAGAAACTGATCAATTTCAATCCTAAATAACAATAAGAAGATATAACTAAAAACAGCATCAAGTGAATTTAAACTTCACCTCATTGCACAAGAAAATGGCTGTCAGGGCTCAGTAGCTAAGTGGATGACGTGATGGCGTTTCAAGTGAATGGTATTGAGTTAGAGTACCAGAGTGAACATCAACTATGAGATGCAAGTAGTCCCAGCCGACAAGTCGCAAACAGGACGAAACACGCTTCCTGGATTCCATCTCTAGCCATTATCCATCTTTGCCTAAAAAGCCTGTGACTTAAGGCAATATAGAGGCAATACGCACAGGATGCATATATGCCAATAAGAGACTGATCAATTGTAGACCTAAACAACAATGGGAAGATTGTATTAAACATTACCAAGTGAATCCAACAATTTCTACGTGTTGTATTATCTTTTATTTTCAGAAAGAGAAACTGAGGAAAAAAGAGAAGTATCTATTCACCTTTAATCGTTTTAGATTATTTTTGTAGGAATCAAATTCATAGGTAAATGTCGACTAAACTTTAGTGATGTTTATGTTTTTTTAATTGTTCTATTATCCAGTATAATAATTCAAAAGCCATTTCCCAATGAATATTGGCCAAGAGTACATAGTTAAATATGATCTTTGTGGATCAGTCTAAGGATATGAACACCGTCGGATGACGGCTTAATAGTCTGGAGATTAGGCGTTTGCATGTAAGGCCGAAGAACCTGGGTTCGAGTCCCACTTGAGGATTTGTGGATGCGCACTGCTGAGGAGTCGCAAGCTATGACGAAATGGCCATACAGTGCTTCCAGGCTTTCCATGTTATTCTAGCTTAGATTGACTCATGAATTCAATTATTAAAGATGAGTATTGGATTTATGAATACTTGTTCAATCCTTCTTATGTTGATACAGAATATTTGTAGTTTAGGGCGAGCATTTTAAAGTTGTTGTAATCTCTGAGCTGGATAGATGGGTTATAAAGCTTTTATTGCTCTTCTGAAAAATATCACCAGCAAGTAGTGTAACGAAAACTGATCTATTGAAATTTCATTTTTGATTGAGATCATGAACCGAGTGATGTTAGACCACAATCGAAAACCCGGAGGCGCGCAACAGCAGTTTCGTCCTGTTGTGGGATCCTCAGCAATGAGAATCCACGGCCCGACCAGCGGGATTTGAACCCAGAGCTTCCAGGATTTCATTGGTGGTCTAACATCAGTAGGTTCAAGATCTCAATCAAAAACTTAACAATCTCTACAAGCCTATACTGATGATTATCATGTACTCACTAGTGACTAGCTTCATGAGAGAATTCTCGGAGTTCTATTGAGAAACCGTGATCAGCGGAGCTAATCCGTGTCAAATGGAGACAGGTATCTGCCTCACTACAATGGAAGATGGTCGCGCAATTTCGTGGATTGGTTGAGGTTAGACATTAACACCATTGGATGTCGGCTCAGTGGTCCATTAGGTTAAGCGCGAGACTGAAGGCCCTGAGTTCGAATCATGTGAGTTGGATCGTGGATGCACACTGCTGAGGATTCCCACAATGAGACGAGAAGGCTGACCAGTGCTCCAGGTTTCCAACGGTGGTCTAACATCAATTAGTTCATGATCTCAATCAAAAAAACCTTATTAATCTCCATAACCCTATACTGATAATTAAAATTTCTCCTTAATTAACCAACAACTTGTTTTGTATAACTGAAATTAGCTTGGTTGTTATTCATAACTGTGTGGTCGTGTAACTCAGTTGAAACCTTACTCTATCAACTAGTTTTAGGTATCTGATTGTATAAATTTCACGCTCGTGTTATTCTGGATTGTTGTCAAATTATTTCTTTTCTTCTCACACATCCTCAATACACAAGGTACTTTCAGGCTAAATGTTGACCTATCAAAAGCTGAATGTTACAGTCATTGCTTGTACTTATATTTTGGTTACGTTCTAACTTGACTCGAAGTCTGACACCATCATTGTTAATTATTTTTCTTATTGACCGGTAGGTTTGGTCTATTTCGATGCTTGATAAGAGTGCCAGGTTTCTAAAAAATTCTCTAGATCTCTATGTACTTTCTTTCTTCAGCATTTCGACGTAATCCCTGCAGAACTCATTTCTTTAGGTGTCTGCATGTGTTGATATAAGCGAAGCTACGTCATGCCATTCATCAGCTAATTAGTGTCCATGTTTACGTAGACGAAGAGGGTGATCACTTTTTCCTGCATTGTGTTTGTTGGAGTTTGTTCAATTTTTCTTGTAAATGATGTTTGACTTGCTTTCTTTTGTCGTTGTATGTTTGCATAACATTGTTTGCAGCGATTATGTCGGCTTTTGGACTGAACCATAACCTTATGTTCTAAATAATCTGTTTATGGTTTCGGAGATGTTCATTATGTTGAATGAAGCAGTAGTATCTAATGTTATGTCATGCTCACATGGGTTATTCTAGCTCCCGGACAGATCAGTTTATTCATTCTTACTATATTTTCATGTGTGTGTATTGCTTAACCCATTCATCAAATGCCCAATTTTGTTTGGCTATAAATACTCAGTCACGCTTTATCAAAACAAATCGGCTCACTCTTCTTCACCGTTTTGCTTTTTCGCTTCTTATTCTGAATGCCTATTTGGATAAACGAGTATTTGAAATATATTCATTCAACGCCACCCGTATTCGGCTTCTTATTACCACAGTCACACAAACGGCATTAGCCTATGTTTAATATAATGAGTCATATGGTAGGTTTATGTTCATAGAATATTGATTTGTTCATCCTAATTGGATTCAGATTAACAAGCTGTAAAAAAGCTATTAGTTTGCTTATCCTTACTGTTGATTATGTGATTGGATCGTCTGTTCGATATATATCTCTTTATGAAACTTTGTGGATAGTCAGTTGCTGAAATATCACCATTATGTAAAAGTCATATCTGAAGTTTGTACTGATGATGTCGTTCAGAAGAACGATGAAAGCTCCACGACTAAACCATCCAGCTCAGAGAACAGAACTCCATCAAAATCACCATTATGTACTTTCATTTCTCTTTTCAATAATGACAAAGTAGTGTGTCTTTATCTTTTTTTATCATATTTGTATATAGCTTATTGTGTAAGTCATTAGGTTGTTGTGTGGCGTCCAGTCGACGTTGACTATGATCGTCACTACAGGACGACTACGTGTCAGTTAACCGATAAGATCCTCCGTAAGCCAAATATCAGAAGGCAGTTGATGGCTGTAGTCGAGATGTATTTGTTGGCGATCTCATGGTACCGAAAGAATACCGAGATCGTGGCAGGTTACAAGTGTGGTTACTGAGCGTGACCGAATTTGTGCAAGGTCACAATCAACGGAAGAACGTATGTGTTTTGGCACAGTTAAACAATCAAGTATTGTAAAATAATCCCTGGTACAATTGGTTATAATAATAATTGTTTCCATAACATAAACCGCGTTCTCTTGATAAAAGTAGGTCACTACTAGGTATTTACTATTCTAACTGAATATTCGATCAGTAGGAGTTAGTTTTAAATGTACTTGTCTCCTGTTTTACTGTCTTGATTCTAATAACCATTGTGGTAGTTTATTGGTTGGTTCCTCTTTTATGTCTTCGAAAATGTTATTGATCAAAGTTTATTGAGTTTTCTGGTCATTCTCTTTGATAATAACAACTATGTTGCCTATATGCTTTATCCTTCAATGTTACATCATTATACACTACTTGTCCTATGAATTTTGATTTGATGTCTATAATAAAACATACTACTGATTACTTTAAGTAGTAAAATGTTTGAAAAAACGTTTAATTAATTCAGGTAATGACTCAGTAAATTACTATTTCTTTGTAGATTGTTATGTGTAAAATTACGGTTCATATGAATATACAGCTTCATTGAAGTGAATCTGTTCATGAAGAAAATTCTCATCCCTGAACAGTCTTTAATTTTGACTTAATTTCTTTTCAGTAATCGGATTGGCAAATAAAAAAGGCCTCGTTCCTACAACTGAAGAACATATGGAAATCAAAACAACTGTCTGTCAACCAATATCAAAGTCACAATTTTCAATGAGAACGTCAAGACAGTTCCACTGTACGGAGCTGAAATGTGGAGAACTACCACAACGATTATCAAAAGAGATTTTCTTCCTCCACTTGAATCTGATTTGTTCTCTCACACAGTAGGTTGTTGTTAATAGTTGCTGATAACCAACGAATCCGAAGTATTTTGGGTAGACCACTGTTAATAAACACTTGTATCTTATGAATGGTGGTTTTCGTTGTTCTCCAAGATTCCGCCACATACAGTAGAACTGTCCTGATATTTGTATTGAAAATTTTGACTTTGCTGTTGGTTGACAGTTGCTTTGAGTTCCAGATGTTCTTCAGTTGTAAATATCCTGTTCTTGCTTTGCCGATCCGCGCCTTCACATCTGCATCAGATCCATTGTGTTCATCAATAATCCTACCCAGATACACATAAGTTTTTACACCTTTTAAATCTTCTCTGTCAAGTACGATTCGATTGGTGCATGCTGTGTTGTATCGAAGAATCTTGCTTTTCCGTTTGTATATGTTGAGACCTGTTGTTGCTGATGCTACACTGCTACATCAGTCGTCTTCTCCTGCTATTGTTATATAAGGGGTAACTTTTTTTATTTCTATCACTAAATCGAAATAGATAAGGTGAAGTTTGATTCTAATACTTAACAAATTGAAACAAAGTCCATTAATCATTATGATGCACTTCAATATCCTGAAGATATCAACAATTGTTCAAACTTTGATATTCAATCTCCTGTGAAGTAATTCCTGAATGCTACTGAGGAATCCTAAACTAGGACAAAACAAATGTTTACTAATCCGGATATATATATATCTGATAACGATTAGTAATGGATGCATAGATTATAATGTGAATGATAAATGAAATTGATTTTTATTTCTTAATCATCTATAATATTTATTCAACACATTATAAGAAGGATTATAGATGCTTAATTGTATACTATTTTAAATATGTATTCAACATGGTAAATATTGAATTATTATTGTTGTTTTTGATTTAGATCATTAACTGATTGATGTTAGACCACCGTTGGAAACTTTGGACTCCTCAGCAGTGCACGGGATTCGAATCCAGGAGCTTCAGTCTCGCGCGTGAACACTTAATCTACTTGACAACTGAGCTGGCATCCAATGGTGTTAATGTCTAACCTCAACCAATCCACGAAATCGCGTGACCATCTTCAATTGTACTGAGATAGATACCTGTTTCTACCCGACACGGATTAGCTCCACTGGTCACGGCTTCTCATTAAGACTCCTACAATGGGATGGAACGGCCGTCCAGTACTTTCAGGTTTCCAACGGTGGTCTAACACCAATCGGTTCATGATGTCAATCAAAAACGTAATAATCTCCACAACCTTTATGCTGATATTGTTGTTGTTGTTAAATACGAGTGAATTCGATTTAGATAAATGTAACTATCTTTGATATCGCACTGTGTACCTCTTCTTTTATGTTTAATTTGCCAAGTAGATTCAGCCTGGAGTTAATGAAAGCAACAAGGGAATCGAATCACACATTCGTTAAACAAAATTTATCAATATCTTTACTAGCTGAATCCACGAGTCAGTTAAAGCTAGATCACCATGGAAAACCTGGAAACACTGGACGATCTTTTCGTCCTATTGCGAGACTCCTCAGGAGTGAGCATTCACGATACCGCCTCTCAAGATTCTAATTCAGTATCTATCAGTCTCGTGCGCGAACGCTCAACCTCTAGACCACTGAGGCGGCCAATGTCCAACAGTTTTAATGTCTAACTCCAACCAATCCATGAAATTGAGCAATACATTCACCATTGTCATCAGTAACTTACTATCACACATCTGACTCGGTTGAACTCCATTAGTGAGCATATGTTGATTAATATCATAAAGGGTTTTTGTCGATATTATAATAATCCTAATAGTTGAACACGTGAGTCAACTGAAGCTAGACTGTTTTAGAAAACTTGGAAGAAATGGATGGCCGTTTCGTTCTAGTATGGAATTCCTCAGCAGTGAGCATCCACAGTCGTGCTCGTGGGATTCGAATCCAGAACGTATAACCTCTAGACCAGTGAGTCAGCCGGTATCCAACACCGTTAATGTCTAACTTCAACCAATCTATGAAACTGTGCCACCGTCCACCATTTAAAATAATACAATCTCATAGCTATATTGTTATTGAAATAATTCATGTGTTTTTATCAGAATGGGGATTTTTAGAGATTATAATATTTTCAAGATTGAATTCATAAGTCAATCTAATCTAGATCACCATCATCATTGACAACCTGGAAGCACTGGGTAACTATTTTTTCATAGTCTAGGACTTGTCATCAATGAATATCCATAACTTTGCATTCAGGACTCGAACTCAGGACGTTTGGTTTCATAAGTGAATACTTAATGTCTAAACTACTTGAGTAGGCTTTAAACAATTCAGATTAAGTATCTGAAAAAAATAATTCATTTCATCATTCAAAGGAATGCAGATTGATTAACCTTTCTTCTTTACACATTATTCAGTATAAACATTCATAATACTTGCTATGTGTTTGGATAGATTTAAAGTAGATTCATTGAACTCAACCCCAGGTGGTATATTTGACAGTAATAATGTATGTTAATGAATGAAGGTATGAGAATGAAGAAGTAAATAAATAAAGTTGTAAACTACATTTCTGTTTGGATTCCATTGAACACATCTACATAGTTACTAATAGATCATTAATTGATTTGTATAGTTACTAAATTATTGACAGATAATTCATAGAGTTTAAATCTGATTAATGAAACAAGAATAATTGTTGTGTTCTATTATAACAAAGTTATGGAGTACATTTCTCTGATCGTTCAGAATAATCTTAGCTCATTGAGACAAGAACGATCCTTTACTTTACTATGGTACTATTCCCTTTACTTTATTTTCATATATATTATTTAGTTTATAATGAATATTATTAAGATAAGGGTATTTGCTAAGATTGCGGAAGTTTCAATGCTTAGATTGGTCATATCAACTCATGATTTAAATTAAGAAACTTAGGCTTACTTACTTATCCACGTTTCAGCCTCGTACAACAAGACTAACTGTTTTGTCGTTCATATTGAAGATTCCGACTCTGATATTGGTTGACAGTTGTTTAAAGTTCCATATGTTCTCCAACTGCAATAATGATGCCATTGCTTTGCCAATCCTCACCTTTGAGTCTGCACAAGATCCTCTTTCTTTATTGATGATGCTGTCCAGAAACATGAAAGATTCCACATCTTCTAGAGTTTACTTATTAGGTGTGATAACGAACAACATTGATAACAGACTGATGCTTTTGTACAGACTCATATTCCACATCTTTGAATATACTTGAACAGGATTTTTATCTTAAGGAAATTATACAAAATATTTGGTGACACTGTTCATTCTGATATGCCGTAGAATGTTTTGCCATCCCAAAATCTCGACAGTAAGAGATTGTTACTCCTACCATTGAGTAGCCATGGGTGCGACACTTTAGAATGTCAGCTAAAACTGATCAAACTTCAGTCTACAACAGTATATCTTTGGTACAAATCCTGTTTCCGAAGGTCATAATTACTGTTTTGGCAAGTTTTGAAGTATCACAATTTACTGTGGTTTTATTATATATAATTTTGTAAAGTAACTTACTTACTTACTTACGCCTGTTACTCCTCGTAAAGGAACATAGGCCGCTCACCAGCATTCTCCATCCAACCCTGTCCTGGGCAATCCTTTCTAGCCCCGTCCAGTTGTAATTCATCACTTTCATATCTGCTTCTATTATCCGACGCAATGTGTTCTTTGGCCTTCCTCTTTTTCGCTTCCCTTCAGGATTCCATTTCTATCGTCTTTTCCTAATTTCTTCTTCAGCTGGAAGTTGGTTTGTTCTCTCCCACAGAAGGCTATTGCTGATGGTATCCGGCCAATGTATGTTGAGTATCTTGCGTAGACAGCTATTTATAAATACTTGTACTTTCTTGATTGTGGTTGTTGTAGTTCTCCAAGTTTCAGCTCCATACAGTAGAACTGCCTTGACGTTCGTATTGAAGATTCTCACTTTGATATTGGTTGAAAGTTGTTTTGAGTTCCATATGTTCTTCAATTGTAGGAATACGGTCCTTGCTTTGCTAATCCATGCCTTTACGTCTGCATCGGATCCTCCTTGTTCATCGATGATGCTTCCAAGGTATGTGAAGGATTCTACATCTTCCAGAGTTTCGCCATCAAGTGTGATTGGATTGCTGTTCTCCGCTTTGAATTTGAGGACCTTAGTTTTCCCTTTGTGTATGCTGAGGCCTGCTGATGCAGAGACTGCTGCTACACTGGCTGTCTTCATCTGCATCTGTTCGTGTGTACGTGATAGGAGGGCTAGGTCATCTGCGAAGTCCAAATCGTCTAATTGGTTCTGAGCTGTCCATTGTATTCCGTGTTTTCCTTCAGATGTTGAGGTCTTCATAATCCAGTCGACCACCAGAAGAAAGAGGAAGGGAGAGAGTAAACAACCTTGTCTGACTCCGGTCCTTACTTGGAATGCATCTGTCAGCTGTACTCCATGCACGACCTTGCACTGTAGTCCGTCGTATGAGTTCCGGATAATATTGACAATCTTCTCAGGAACTCCGTAGTGTCGAAGAAGTTTCCATAATGTCTTCCTATCTACACTGTCGATTGCCTTTTCATAATCAATGAAGTTGATGTACAGTGACGAGTTCCACTCAACTGATTGTTCGACGATGATCCGTAGTGTTGCAATTCGGTCTGTGCACGACCGATCCATACGGAATCCAGCGGAGTTAAGAAACTTAGACAGTCTCCGAAAATACCACTATGCCAATAGTGACCATGTGCTCACTAGTGATTATCTTTAAGATGCGACTCTTGAAGTTTTAGTGAAAAGTTGTAACCAGTGAAGTTTAATCAATGTCATGTGTAAGATAGTTATCCATTAAATTGAGTAAATGAGAACTGAGCAATATAGTGAGCTGATTCAAGCTAAACACTAGCAATGTTGAATTTCTACTGAGTGGCCTAGAAATTAAGTGTTCTTGGGCGAGACAAAAGATCCTGAGTTTAACTCTAGGATACAGAGTTGCGGATGAGCACCAACAAAGAGTCTGGTGCTAGGTCAAAAAAACTGTCCAATGCTTTCAGATTTTAAATTGTGTCCTAGCTAAATTCACAATTATAAGCCATCATAATATTTATATTATCTCATTGTGTAGAAAGTTGATTTTCTCACTTTTCCTACTTCTTTTTATGGAGACTAAAAACTCACTATTCAGTTGTTATCAGTACTTTCGGGTTTTCCTATGCTTCTGCAGTTTGTTGATACTCACCTACTAAACAGTAATTTATTCTATTTTTTACAATCATTAATTACATAACCTTTTTTTGGTGTATACAACAACGGAGCACACGTATTGATTATGTAATCTGATCTTATTTTCCAACAGGGTAATAAAAATTAGATAAGTATATATACATCTGTGTTATTTCCAATGGCCCTCCAAATATCACGTGACAAAGGCACCAGTCAGAATACCGACTCCCATGACCTTGTATTTGCGATAAACCAGTGGTAAGGCAACTAGCACTAGCAGCCTCGAGTCAACTCTGAATCTTTATTGGATCATTGTATAGCAGATTCTCACCAGCCCTAGGCTATATTAATTGTATATTCCAGATATACATAGTTTATATATGAGCATGCCAAACCGCATCACACTATGAAATAAAAAACGATAGTTATGCAAGATCAAGCCACAAGTGACTGTGAGCACAGGAGACTGTAACTAATATATCTGGAATAAATTAAGAATAGCAAATCGTATAATAGTAGCCAATGGATCAATTGAAAGCTTATGGTAAAAGAAATATAAATAATCTACCAACGTATGTAAGAACGTATGTAATAATAATCCATAAACAATTCCTAGCAGTTACCATAGCAGTCAAATGTCCTGGTACGGCTGAGAGTGGGGAGAGTCAACTCTCCCTCTCGAAATACTCTCAAGTGGCCACGTGCATACAACCACTACCAGCGAAGTCCTACTTACTGCCTTTTCATGACCGGGGTGTTTACGAAATTGAGAGGATGAAAAGTGAATGTCTGGTGCTTTAACCGGGTTGGTGGATGCGGAGGGTCCAATTAGGGGAGTTAGAAAATCCTGATTCCAAACTAATGGTGTACACGGGCTCAAGGATCATGAGGAAGCAAATGGCATATGAAACAATAAGTGGTCAACGGCTACCATAGTACTGCATCTCCTTACGTTGCTCCACTGTATTGCGCATTAGATATTTAGGTCGAAGGCTCAGACTGTAGCCTCCTCAGAAAACCATCCGCTTCGGTTTGAGCACCCGGGCAGTATCCCAGACCACAAACAAATATAATGATTTATGTAGCACCTGACTATTTGGTGCCTTCTTGTACCAATATTTATGTATTTAAATAAATAAATAAATAGCAGTTACCATTTATTTCTTCTTCTTCTTCTTCTTCCTTTTTCGAGAAGATTCGAAGGTGTATATGTTCATATGATTCGCCCATACCCATGAAGTTTAGATCCTGACTAAAACTAATATAGGCAACTTCAAAATTTCAACATTCTTCTACCCCACGAAACAATACTGTACCTTCATATCCCCGTATTGAAAACAATTTAGCTTTATGTAAAACATATTTCTCACAATGACTAGAGGATCCACTAGAAGTGATTGCATTGTGACAGTAAACAAGATTTGAAGTTTCATTTACTGAACTAATATTCAGTATTATTCGTTCAAATATAATAATCTGAAGAACTTAAATGGATATTTTCATTGAAAACAAAGTTTTCTTTTCCAGTTTTTTTTCTAATGTTACTATGTACTACTTTTATAACTGTCAATACTACTTATTAAATTAAATACAAATTCTGAATTACTTCAGATCAAGATTAACTAACTATTGTTCATTTTATATTCGAATCAATTATTCTCATGAGAATTGTATATCGTGATGAAATGATTACCTTTTAATTTTTAGTTATTACTCAGTACCCACACACACACACACACACAGATACACCCATACACTAGTTTAACAATAAATATTCATGATAAATAGGCTACATTAGGTATGAGAGATACAAACGATAGTTGGTTCATTCATGAGTTTTTTATTCACAGATATAGTTACTAATTTCTCATCCTATCGGGAAAATCGTGAAAACTTTTGTAGATAACTGATGATGATGATGCTTTGCATTATGATGATGATGATGATGATGATGATGATGATGATGATGATGATGATGATGATGATGATGATGATGATGATGATGATGATGATGATGATGATGATGATGATGATGATGATGATGATGATGATGATGATGATGATGATGATGATGATGATGATGATGATGATGATGATGATGATGATGATGATGATGATGATGATGATGATGATGATGATGATGATGATGATGATGATGATGATGATGATGATGATGATGATGATGATGATGATGATGATGATGATGATGATGATGATGATGATGATGATGATGATGATGATGATGATGATGATGATGATGATGATGATGATGATGATGATGATGATGATGATGATGATGATGATGATGATGATGATGATGATGATGATGATGATGATGATGATGATGATGATGATGATGATGATGATGATGATGATGATGATGATGATGATGATGATGATGATGATGATGATGATGATGATGATGATGATGATGATGATGATGATGATGATGATGATGATGATGATGATGATGATGATGATGATGATGATGATGATGATGATGATGATGATGATGATGATGATGATGATGATGATGATGATGATGATGATGATGATGATGATGATGATGATGATGATGATGATGATGATGATGATGATGATGATGATGATGATGATGATGATGATGATGATGATGATGATGATGATGATGATGATGATGATGATGATGATGATGATGATGATGATGATGATGATGATGATGATGATGATGATGATGATGATGATGATGATGATGATGATGATGATGATGATGATGATGATGATGATGATGATGATGATGATGATGATGATGATGATGATGATGATGATGATGATGATGATGATGATGATGATGATGATGATGATGATGATGATGATGATGATGATGATGATGATGATGATGATGATGATGATGATGATGATGATGATGATGATGATGATGATGATGATGATGATGATGATGATGATGATGATGATGATGATGATGATGATGATGATGATGATGATGATGATGATGATGATGATGATGATGATGATGATGATGATGATGATGATGATGATGATGATGATGATGATGATGATGATGATGATGATGATGATGATGATGATGATGATGATGATGATGATGATGATGATGATGATGATGATGATGATGATGATGATGATGATGATGATGATGATGATGATGATGATGATGATGATGATGATGATGATGATGATGATGATGATGATGATGATGATGATGATGATGATGATGATGATGATGATGATGATGATGATGATGATGATGATGATGATGATGATGATGATGATGATGATGATGATGATGATGATGATGATGATGATGATGATGATGATGATGATGATGATGATGATGATGATGATGATGATGATGATGATGATGATGATGATGATGATGATGATGATGATGATGATGATGATGATGATGATGATGATGATGATGATGATGATGATGATGATGATGATGATGATGATGATGATGATGATGATGATGATGATGATGATGATGATGATGATGATGATGATGATGATGATGATGATGATGATGATGATGATGATGATGATGATGATGATGATGATGATGATGATGATGATGATGATGATGATGATGATGATGATGATGATGATGATGATGATGATGATGATGATGATGATGATGATGATGATGATGATGATGATGATGATGATGATGATGATGATGATGATGATGATGATGATGATGATGATGATGATGATGATGATGATGATGATGATGATGATGATGATGATGATGATGATGATGATGATGATGATGATGATGATGATGATGATGATGATGATGATGATGATGATGATGATGATGATGATGATGATGATGATGATGATGATGATGATGATGATGATGATGATGATGATGATGATGATGATGATGATGATGATGATGATGATGATGATGATGATGATGATGATGATGATGATGATGATGATGATGATGATGATGATGATGATGATGATGATGATGATGATGATGATGATGATGATGATGATGATGATGATGATGATGATGATGATGTTGAAGCGAAATGATACGTAGTGTTGGTGGCAGGTGTGCCGACTCGACCTGATCAAGCGTTAATCAATATTGATATTCACAAAAAATGTAGACTACAGACATGTAATGAATAAGAAAATAAGTGCACGCACATTTGCGTAAATAAAATCTTTCAGGGTTGATAAGTTAATAATTAACAAGGTCAAAATATAACTAAATGAGAATGGATAAATTCACTTGCTTAAAAGCTAGAATAAGCTTTATGGGCTTAAAATAGTCACTGACACTACAAGTCATGAAGAGAATTCGCTTAACAATCTAATTCATGCACTCGAAACTCTACACTAATTCTCATGTAAAGTTTTATGTATCTTACAGATGTTTTATGAATGTAAATAACGTAGAGAAAAATATGAACTGCTATACAAATCAGAAATTCCTCTTATAGCTCTTCTACAGTTACTACCGATCCCAAGCTTGGGTAGAAGGAAGAGAGAGTTAATCATAGGATCGGCAACCTCATCCCGTCGAAAAAAGAAAGGTTTCCAAAAACAAACCACCAATCAGATACAGATCAGATGGATCTACACATATATTTGATACTTGTAAGATAAATACTTTTTTCTTATCAATTTATTAGACTAAATTCATATATTGAAATCATGAGTCATTTGAAGCTAGACCACCATTGAGAACCTGGAAGCACTGGACGGCCGTTTCGTCCTAGTATGGGACTCCTCAGCAGTGCGCATCCACGATCCCGCATCACGCGGGATTCGAACCCATGACCTACAGGCCTCGCGCGCGAGCACTTAACCATTAGACCACTGAGCCGGCATACAACAGTGTTAATGTCTAACTTCAACCAATCCACGAAGTCGCGCCACCATATACCATTGTCTTCAGTGAGGTCCTGAGTTCGAGCCCTGCGTGGTGCGGGATCGTGGATGCGCACTGCTGAGGAGTCCCATACTAGGACGAAATGGCCCTCCAATGCTTCCAGGTTTTCAATGGTGGACTAGCTTCAACTGACTCATGATTTCAATCTGTGAAAATTTCTAAAAATCTTCACAAACTCCTTCTGATAAATTTATATACACCAAGTTAAACTGATCAAAACTGTGTATCTGTGTGTGTGAGAGAGAGAGAGGGGATGGGGGAAAGATAGAGAAGAGGAGTGGGAAAGGGGGTGAGGAGGGAAAAATACAGAAAATAACTAAAATTAATATGAAGTTCATAAAAATAATTCAATAAATTTATGATTTCCAGACAACTGAATTCCCTCTAATTTTCAATCATCAATGAAAAATAAGTTTTTCTGGGTTCTTTTTTCGTTTTTAGAAAAAAAAGAAGAAAAACCATAAACAGAAAATCTAATGATGTTTCTTTTTGGTAGTTGAAGTTAAGAGAAAAAACCAAAAACTTAATTGATTATGCCAAATCAATTCATCAGTAATTATTATTGTAATTTAATATACTATGTGTATTTTTGTTTAAAGTTAAAATATGTCAAGGTGTAGTGAAGAAGAACACAATTGGAGGACAATCGAATCCACATTGGTCTCCTCCCTTCTTTAAAGAAACCATTCTTGCAGTGGTTCTACTTGCCGTACTACATTGTTTTTCTTCTGCAGTCTTGTCGCGCTTCTCGACAAAAAATGTTGAGTCTGAGGAGCTTTGAATCCCATAGCTCCGACGACCTGCCGGGACATCTACATTTGATATCCACCCAGCACCTGGAACGTTCAATGCCTGTACTCCGGCGACCTACTGAGCTATCTACATTCGATGCCCCACAGCTCCTCTCTATCGATAGCACCCGCTACAGCCAGTACCGCCCAGCAAAATATCAAATAATTGTCTCAACCTCGACTGTTTCTTTTACAAATACCAGTCCATCTTCTCAGATTTGATTGTTTCTACATTTTCATACCGAATTGATTTCCGTTTCCGCTGTCTCCTTCTCACTCTTCTACCGAAATACATTCTATTGCTGACTATCATTATATACTACATATGTGGATATAAGTTGCTCATACCACAAAGGTAATTCATTTTAATTAGTTTTTCAATAAAAAAAAACAATAGTCTGTTATGTACAGACACATTGGATTATTTGAAATGAATGCACATTCTAAATGATAGTTCATCTATTGAATTGTAAAGTAATGTGTCGAATTGCGAGATTTGATTCATTAGGATTTTGTTGAGGAGACCTAAACTAGGACGAAATGGTCATTCAATATTTCCAGGTTTTCATGGTGATCCAGCTTCTAATCGACTCATGAATTCAATTATTAAAAATGACTACGATCTCCAAAAAAGAACCCTTTCTGATTTTGTAGATGTTCTGTTTTCTAGGCTGAAAAGGTTAACAATCAAGTTCTCATTATCAAAACAGATAACAAGTAAAATAATTTTGTGTTAACATATTTTTACAGAACAGCGTATCTACAATTGAAGAACATCTGGAACACAAAACAACTGTCTGTCAACCAACATCAAAGTCAGAATTTTCAATACAAATATCAAGATAGTTCTACTGTATGGAGTGGAAACTTGGAGAACTACGAAAACCACCATCCATAAGATACAAATGTTTGTTAACAGTTGTCTACGCGAAATACTTCCGATCCGTTGGTTATCAGTAACTATTAACAACAACCTTCTGTGTGAGAGTACAAACCAGATTCCAGTGGAGGAAGAAATCAGGAAGAATCGATAGAATTGTATAGGACACATATTGAGGAATGCACCCAACGGCGTCACAAGGCAAACCCTCACTTGGAATCCTCAAGGTCAACAGAGGAGTGGAAGATCAACAAAACATAACGCCTAGAAATGGAGACAGACAGACATGAGAAGAATGACCAACAATTGTATAGAGCTAGAAAGGAAGGTCCAGGATATAATGGGTTGGAGAATACTGGTCGGCGACCTATACTCCACTGGGAGTGACATGCATTAGTAAGTAAGTAATATTTTTACAGAAAGGTGACCAAAAAATATTTTAAGCCATCACAATACTTCATAATCTGGAATAAGATTATTCTGTTATGCCAAAAGATTTAGTAACATTTCTAAACCTAAACTAAATTTTCAGAAACCGTCCTTGTTAACTTATCGATTGCTACAAATACTTTTTTTGGTGGAAACTGTTGGGATATTCAGGAAAATATCCCAAAAATTATCCTGTTAAGCCTAATGCTATCCTTGGACATGAAATAGTATCATCTTATTGGTCAATATTTATTTAACGTGTCATTTTCCTACTGGCCATTATTGTACAATGTTATTTTCTATTTTATGGTACGTTGTGGACTGCTTGACTGGTATATAAACAAAGTATGTTTGAAATACAATGATTCATATATCCGAGGCTGTGACTTGCGTTCTGGACTCAATTGGCTGGGCTATACAGGGAAGCGAGACCAATCAGAACCCTAGGTCGTTCTACGTGTTTGCGCGTCTTTGGTCCGATCAATAATTCGCTATCCCTTAATCAGCAATTATTTTTCACGTTATAACAGAAACTGACCGAAGTTATTTATGTACACCGTTCAACGGTTGTTTAGTGACTTGAAAACTAAGCGTTCAATTCAAGATCTGAATATTTATGAATCAATTACTGTTAGGATCATCGATATGTATCGTTAAGGATTCAACTGTTATTCTGGTAAAGCTATTTAATGCTTCATAATTTTTATTCGTTATTTGATTTAAGACATTTCATGATCTCAAATCTACCCAATAAAATTTGTGAATCAACTATTGAGCCAACTATTAATCACTGTATTCTATTATGAATGCTCTTTCTTATGTAATGGGATACTAAAATATTCTTATTCAGTTATAAATCTGTTATGTTTATCATGAAAAATGATTGATTGAACTATTTTGATATACAACCATGCCTAATACTGTTAAGGGCGGCCTGCTTGAGCATCTGGGCTACCTGTTCCTGCCATCTAGATATTTCAACAAGTTATCTATTGTTGTTTGTTTTAATATATCATTATGTTTATTAATCGCATAACCTATTCTGCTGCGTTTCTGAAAAGTGTACAACCTTTCGTTGTCAAAGTTACAGAAAACTCAATAAGAGACAATATGGTTGCTGGCAATGTACAACGAAAAGAATGTACATTATTCAGTTGTTCATTCACTGAAGTGCTAACATCTAACTGGCGATTCCTCAATATTTATCGCCAGGACCGACCAAGAAGAAAGAAACGGAAACTTGTTGAAATACTTTGCGCTGAGAATTCTATATTGTACCAAAATTATAATATTGAATAAAGCTAATAATAATAATAATGGCTTAAGAGGAATACAAAAAAAAGAAGAAGAAAAGAACGATGCCCAGATACTAACATACACCCTGCAAAACTTGATGTGTTTGTTTTTCTATTATTCGATCCTATTAAGTATACAATGTCATAGTCATAAAACAAAATGAAATCAATTATTTATCACTTTGTTCCTCCCAAAATAAAAGAGAATAATTTCAGCTTTCCTATAACAATTCTATATGGTAAACATTTAATCAATTAGTAAACAAAATGATTGACGATATGAATTGATAATTAATGTGTAGCCCTTCGACAACCACAACCACAACCACCACCACCACCAAAATGAAATTTTATTTCAATGGTATTTTCTGTTGTTATTGTTGGTGGTGGTGGTGGTGGAGTTATTGTTGTTGATGAGTTAGCTCATTTAGAAAAAGAAAAGGAAAGGGGGGAAAATACTCACAACATTTAATGTACAACATTAAAAATAAACTAAGTCAAATAATTCTACCCAATTTATTTAATGTTAGATTTTATAGACGAAAGTTGGTGGGTGGACTATGCTCCTCCAAGAAGGGTAACAGGCGTCAGTAAGAATGTTGGTAGAAGAGAGTAAATATTTCTATCCGAATGATTCATAGATTATTATAATTACACTAATGAAAAATGTGATTTTCTTTTCTGTTTAGATAAAAAAGGCTGATTCAACTTTAATACCTCTTCTGTGTTAAAATAATTATCAGTATTGAGTTGTGGAGATTATTGTATTTTTAATTCATATCATCAATCGATTGATGTTAGATCACTATTGAAAATCTGGAAGCACTGGATGGTCGTTTCGTTCTAGTATGGAACCTATCAGAAGTTCACATCCACGATCCCACTTGCGGAATTCGAACCCAGGGCCTACAGTCACGTACGCGAACGCAACCACAACCTAATACTGATAATTACCACATGCTCACTAGTGACTAACTTCGTGAGGGAATTCTCGGAGTTCTGCTGAGAAGCCGTGACCAGAGGAGCTAATCCATGTTAGGTAGAGTTAGGTATCTGCCTCAGACGGTCACGCAATATCGTGGATTCGTTGAGATTGAAAATTAAAACCATTGGATGCCGGCCAGCTCAGTGATCTAGAGATGAAGCGTTGGCGTGTGCAACTGCAGGCCCTGAATTCGAATGGGGTCGTGGATGCACACTACTAAGGAGTCCCATAATAGGACGTAACGACCGTCCAGTGCTTCCATGTTTCCAATAGTGGTCCAACATCAATCGATTCATGATCTCAATCAAAAACATAATAGTTTAAATTTATTTCGTTTAAATAACAAGATTCTTGTGTAGTGAACAAGAACACATGTGGAGATAATCGAATGTAATTGAACACACAATTACAGAATATCTGATAACTATACAGTAAATACTTCAACTGTAAAATATCAATCAATCATCAGTCAGTCAGTAACAACGTAGAACTTCGTACGTATGTACATCAGTTCAAGTTGCCACACCACATTAGCACAAAGATGCAGTTGTCGATTCAAATCCCATAGTGGTAGAGGTAGTAAGAGTATAAGCAGTAATCGAAAAGATCAGGGTTTGGAGATGTTATTTAAAGAGTATAATCCAGTGAAATAAATTTGGAAAGAGAAAAAAGAGACAAGGATGAATCAGGATAATAGATTTTGGGAGAACACAAAGAGTGTATGCACCTGCGCCATTGAAAACGATTTTGAGCCATATCATTCAGGGTCTCTAACCATCGGTTGCTATCATCTCGTGGTCCTCAACCAGGTAGTCTACATCTACCAACATGACTCAGTACACTTGTCAGTGACTTCATGGACTCGTGCCATGTTTTGATATTAATCAATCTTATCAGAATTCATTGTCCTATCGTTTCCACACCAATCATTCTCTGTTCTCATTTCTTTGATCTTCTTAACCTTCTTCTGCCATCAGTTATTTCACTTTCATTTGATGATACATACTACTTATATATATATATTGACATCAATAGCACACACATCACAACTGTACACCTATCCACTAATGAGAATTGTTCTTTTTCATAGCACTACAATCAATTATTGATCAGCAGAAAGAAACAAAAATAATTAAAATGTTTGATTGTATTAATTAAAAATTGAAAAAAAAATAGTTTTTTCGGGGTGGGGGTGAGGGGAAGGTGGAGAGAATTACACAGTATGCAAAATTATTTGATCTTGAATCAATCAACCATTATGTAGATACTAAAATAACTTTGATTAGATTTCTATATACATTCAAGGGGAAAAAAAACCGGACAGACAGATAGATAGAAAGAGAAAGAGAGAAAGAGAGAGAGAGGGAGGGAGGGAGGGAGAACATGTAGTAAGTAATTTTTATTTCATTACAATTACCCATTATACAAACATTTAAATGATAAACCGGTACACTACAAAAAGTACATTCATTGGAAAAATACCTGGAGTGAATTTTTTTCTCAATTACTATAGTTACTATTCAATAAGTTACAAAAAGGATATTGTACGAACACACGTAAAAATTTGATCACAAAGGAATGCTTGAAAAATGAAATTGCTTTCATTACAAATTGACTATGTGAAAATGCATATCCAGAAATATGCCAAAACCAACCCTTGAGTTAAATACGATAGAGAGAGAAAGAAAACCTGTTTCTTATAATTAAGCTTCAAAGGAGATGAAATCACTGAAATAATGAATCACAGGATAAATTTCGCGTTGAAAGTGACTTACACAGTAGCAAAACTGACGATGGTATGGGAAACGAACTGCTCGCTCAAACAAGATAAAATTGACAGGTCCTCTTTTCTCAGTAGCTCCAACTACATTTACTAATTTACATTCACGTGCCAAAGCACATTCATTGGAAGAACCGAGAGAAGAGTATATGTTCACATTTCCTGGCATGTTCCAAAGATATTGAGACTACTAGGGACAAGGGCTCTTAACAGTACAATAGCTCGACATTTACTTGATACCGAGTAAATCATTGATATTCATCAAGCTTTTAAAATTATTAGCAGACAAAGAAATACTACTTCTCTTTGGTTTGCTGAAGCGAATGCTATAAAAAACTGAAACTTCACCTACGTATTCAAAGAGTGACAGCAATAAACCTATTACTACCCTGCTAATTCAATTTTTTAGTCATTAGTTTTATTTTATTAATATTTAGTTTCAATAGTTGAGATCATGGATCAATTGAAGCTACACCACAATGGAAAACTTGTAAGCAATAGACGGCCGTTTCGCCCTATTGTTGGACTCCTCAACAGTGCGTATCCACGGTCTCGCCTGGTGAGATCCCAACCCAGGACTAATCAGACTGGCGCACAAACGCCTATCCTCTAGACAACTGACCTGGTCGGCATCCAACAGTGGGAATGTCTAACTTCAACCAATCCACAAGATTGAGTCATCATCCACCATAGTGTTAAGTGAGTTACTACTTCACAACAGGCTTGGTTGAACTCAACTGGTCATTGGTTATCACTAGAACTCCAGGACATACCTCTTGAAACTAGTCACTAGTAAGCATATGTTGATTAATATCAGAAGGCGTTTTTGTCGATATTATGGTAATTTCAATAGTTGTGATCATGAGTCATTTGAAGCTAGACCACCATCGAAAACCTGTAAGCACCGGACTGCCGTTTCGTCCTATTATAGGGCTCCTCAGATTGTTATATTTCTCTTCCATTACCAAATTCTTATCTTATATACATTTGAACCATCCCTTTACTCATACATTTTCACTCACTCGATTCTCTTAAATTATGTATACTCTTCAAATCCTGTTCAATTATTACGTAACATATCTTACCAGTCGTTTTATTCCATGAATCTTATGTACATCCATCATTACCTCTAAAATTATCATATAATTTATCTTATCTATCTCTAAACTTCACTCAACTATTATATCACCCATCCATAATGTTTCTTTGATTCTAACACCAAATAACCTCTGACTTGTTCTTACACATATATCTAGTTATTATTGTTACCCTTTGTCATTCCAATTCTTTACATTCACGTATGTCAACTGATTCCACATTATATCTTACCTCAATGTAAACTTTTAATATATAATTGGTTGTAATCAGCTGATACAAAACCATGAAATATAATGAATTCATATTATTCTGTATTCATGTTTGTTCTGACTTTATATAAACCGTTCAAATGATATATTTATGGGTTAAACCTACCACCAATTTATAACTCTAACTTGATTACTTATTCGCTAACTAACTTAAGAAGATCAGTTGTAACATACAAGCTTATTGGTTAAGATTCAGTAGAATTTTTTAAAAAATATCTCTTAGAAAATCAGATTCAGATTTATGTAGTAAGGATAGAAGGCCTACGGTCTATGTTATTCCTTTCCTAGTATGATTCTGTGAGTGTTCAGTCTTCTCTTGAATGAGTCAATTGAAAGTGCGGTCACCACTGCTTCTTGTAACAGGTTCTGAAAATTGATGACTCTGTGTGAAAACCTGTATGTCATGGGTATTTTGTTTGTTCTTGATTTTTCTACTCACCTGCTATGTCCTCTGAGATATCTCGATCTATTGGGCAGAAAAAGAGAGAATATATCAGATCCAAAATCATCCCTTAGTATTCTGTATAACAAAATTAGATTTCCCTTTAGTCTGCGATAAGACAGATTAAAGAGGTCCAGCGTTTCAAGTCACTCTTTGTATGGTAAACCATGGAGTTCTGGAATCGCACGGGCAGTATCCCTCTGTACTTGTCCCAGGATTTTCGAGTCACATTTTAAACATGGGCTTGCAGCCTAAACGCAATTATCAAACTTAGTTCTCACTAAGGTTTGGTATACTGTAGTGAACATGGTAGTATCTAACTTGGTGAATGTCCGTTTCAAAGCAAAAAGGGTTCCAAACCCCTTAGCTGTGACCTCCCGGCAATAAACCGTGGTCTTCAGATCATGGCTCACTGTTACCTGAAGATCCTTATGAGACCGGACAACGGGTACTGGCACTTCCTCTATGCTGTACCTATCAATCTGTGTATCCCAAAAGTGTATGTAGACAAACTTTGCTGCTTGATAGTCATCAGACACCCTTTAGATCAGTTAATCACATTATTCAAGTCTGCCTGAAGAGTGCATGCATCTACATCTCTCGTTAATACTCGCCAGGTTTTTACATCGTCAGCATATAATAACATTGGCGACTTTACTGACTGCAAACTGGATCCAAATGATAGAAATAGAGCTCTATTTTTTAATCCGATCATGTGTACGTTTTAATGGTCATTAATTTCATGAATAACTTCATAAATCAAACGAGGTCTCATCATCAGGGCTATAAACACGTTAGATACATGTATGATAACATGTCGTAAACCATATCGTTTCCGGAAATAAAAAGCCTATGCTCAAGTTTACAATACCAAAGTGAAAAGAAGGCAGCAATCGAGACTTACAGAACTATGAAAACCATCATCCAGAAGATGTAAGTGTTTATTAACAGTGGTCCCCGCAAAATACTTCGGATTCGTTGGTTATCAGCAACTATCAGAAACAACATACTGTGGGAAAGAATAAAGATTTCAACGGAGAAAGAAATCAGGAAGAAGCGCTGGAAGTGGATAAGACACACATTGAAGAAAGCACCCAACTGTGTCACAAGACAAGCCCTTTCTTGGAGTCCTCAAGGCCAAAGGAGAAGAGGCAGATCAACCAATACATTACGCCTAGAAATGGAGTCAGACATGAGGAGAATGAACAATAATTGAATAGAACTAGAAATAAAGTTCAAGAACAGAGTAGGTTGTAGAATGCTGGTCAGTGACCTATACTCCATTGGGAGTAACAGGCGTATGTAAGTAAGTAACTGCCTTTTCTTGAATCCTCAAAATTAACTAAAGTTAAAAATTCAAACTGTTATTAACTTTAAGTGTGGGTATAGCTGATCATTCTCGAATAATCTTACGTATATTCGACTGAAACAATTGTCCAGTAGCATTTGGTTTCTAATGATTATCCTTTAGAAAGTAAAGTAAATTACAATCCATTCAGCCGAATAATACAAAATTAATACATGCACGATATGTTATGTCATAACTCAACTATTCCAACCAGTATATACTAATGGTTATATAATTCAATTATAAGAAATAAGCATAAACTAAATGAATGTATGATTTCAAGTGAATTAGTATAAATCAAATAGTCTTTTTATTATGGACTAGTATTCTATAAATTACACAAAAGGTATACAATTATTTATATATCTTAATGGATTGTGTGTAACTAGGGCACCAGAAATGTATGCCAAAACAATTTATCATACATGTTAATAGGTAGATAGATAGATAGATAGATAGATAGATAGATAGATAGATAGATAGATAGATAGATAGATAGATAGATAGATAGATAGATAGATAGATAGATAGATAGATAGATAGATAGATAGATAGATAGATAGATAGATAGATAGATAGATAGATAGATAGATAGATAGATAGATAGATAGATAGATAGATAGATAGATAGATAGATAGATAGATAGATAGATAGATAGATAGATAGATAGATAGATAGATAGATAGATAGATAGATAGATAGATAGATAGATAGATAGATAGATAGATAGATAGATAGATAGATAGATAGATAGATAGATAGATAGATAGATAGATAGATAGATAGATAGATAGATAGATAGATAGATAGATAGATAGATAGATAGATAGATAGATAGATAGATAGATAGATAGATAGATAGATAGATAGATAGATAGATAGATAGATAGATAGATAGATAGATAGATAGATAGATAGATAGATAGATAGATAGATAGATAGATAGATAGATAGATAGATAGATAGATAGATAGATAGATATAGATAGATAGATAGATAGATAGATAGATAGATAGATAGATAGATAGATAGATAGATAGATAGATAGATAGATAGATAGATAGATAGATAGATAGATAGATAGATAGATAGATAGATAGATAGATAGATAGATAGATAGATAGATAGATAGATAGATAGATAGATAGATAGATAGATAGATAGATAGATAGATAGATAGATAGATAGATAGATAGATAGATAGATAGATAGATAGATAGATAGATAGATAGATAGATAGATAGATAGATAGATAGATAGATAGATAGATAGATAGATAGATAGATAGATAGATAGATAGATAGATAGATAGATAGATAGATAGATAGACAGATAGATAGATAGATTCACCTATCAATAAGAATCTTTATGAGATAGGCCAATAGCTTTGATGTTCATCTTTTTGTCATATTCATTACTTAATTACGCATGTTACCTCACGTAGATGCGAATAGACCGCCCACCGCCATTCTCCATCCAACTCTGTTCTGAGTAATCTTTCACAATAATTTCTAGTTGTTATTCATCCTATTCATGTATGCTTCCAATTAGTGACCAAATGTGTTCTTTGATCTACCTGTTTTCCGTTTCCCTTCGAGATCTCAAGTTGAGACTTGCGTCATGGTGTAGTTTGATGAATTCCACAATTTATGTCCTATCCACCTCTATCTTCTTTTCCTAATTTCCTCTTTAGTTATAGTTTATGTGTGATCACATATCATTTATTTCAAGAATAATACAGTGGAAACATTTCACTGATTCAACATAATGTATGACATTTACCAGTGAACTATGCAATATTGTTAAATTTAGGACAATTATACTCACCTAATGATTAACATCATTACTATATACAGTCAGTGTCAATCTATCAACAAACAATAAATTCATGAAACGATATCCAGACTCATTTAGTTGCTTCTAGATCAATCCCTGAAAAGAAGAATCAAACCCTATTTCTAAACGATTGTCTATGATGAAGTTGAATAATTATAGATGGACAGCCCAGAAGAACATCATTTGAAGTTGTTCCTTCGGATGAAAGTTAGTCATACACTCTAGGTCAACCAGTAGTATCTAGGCAAAAAGTATTCACAAGATTTCCATATTTTGTTTCTATATCCAATAATGACGAAAAATGTCGTAAAGCCTGTCCATTTATTGAGTCAAAGTTGCGTATAACTCAATAAATAACGTTTTCGCTGAACTCCAAAAACTTGCGTCTCACCAATTAGTGAATATTTGATCTGTACATCATTTCCAAAACTAAAATAGACCGGGTTTTTTTAAGACATTTTGTCCATAGGTTTTATTAAACCAACCAATAACTACTGAAGCTAAAATATTTTAGCTACTTTAACTACTCATTCTAAATATACTTTATCTTCTAATGATGAAAACGAAGCATCAGATAGTGAATAATTGAACTCAGTATGAATAAAAATATGTTTGCCTGTTTGGTGCTTTTTCTAATTTCAAAAAACAAACGACGAGACTCTAATTTATGGACGAGCCAATCAGAAGCGCTTTGGAGATTCCAAGGTTTCGGCGCCAACTTCAGTGCTTAATGCTAACGTACGATCGGTTCACAGGGAATTTTGTACAAAACGTGATAATTGAGCAGCTATAACAAATAAAACGGCGAGACCATAACTTGTGGACGAATCAAACAGGTATAAGATAACAGATCTCGGATTTTGGCATTATAGCTGATGTCAGTTCGTGATGGAAACCCCATATATAATTCTTAACTAAGGCAAATTACGACAATTATTGCGAACTGGATAATAAAAGCACCAGTAACACTGGCTGCAGCCAGGTACTACAAAATATACGGATGTTTGGAGAGCGTACAGACTCCTACATAGGGTTGGTTATCCATAAGTAGCATTTTGTGCACTCAACAACCGGAGTGCACACAAACAGTACTAAAGCTATGTGGTCAAGGCAGAAAGAGTTTTTGAGACGTTATTATGGCACCAGAAGTCGACTATTCTATAGCCGTGTGGATGATTTCCTCTACTGTATGCATTACGATTTTAGAACCTCTGAACCTCTTTCTAACCTTGACAAATTTTTGAACCACGTCTAAGAAGTGTATCCACTTTATTTCCTTGGTTTTATATAATATATTTTTACTTTATACTGACTGTTTGCTGATTGGCTAATATCTCTCAAGGTCACCCAAGAGTCGTTCAAAGGTCGTCCATAAATTAGAGCCTCGCCAAAAAACAATCACATGTTTCCGATACATTCAGGAAATATTCAAGGTTACATAATATTGTAAGAAATTGTACTATTGTCATTGTTACATTTCACTTGAATAATATAAGTTAGTTAATTTCATATTTCACAGTCATAATAGTGATTGAGATCATGAACTGATTGGTGTTAGAACACCATTGTAAACCTGAAAGCAATGGACAGCCGTTTCGTCCTATAGTAGGACTCCACAGTAGTCTGTATGCATGATCACGCACGCAGGATTAAAACCACGAGCCTTCAGTCTCACATGCAGGCGCTTCATCTCTAGACCACTGAACCTGCTAGCACCCAACACTGTTAATGTCTAATTTCAACCAATCCACGAAATCGCGTGACCATCTTCCATTATACTGAATTAGATACTTATATCTATCCGACATGGATTTGCTCCATTGATCATAACTTCTCACTAAAACTCCAAGAAACCGAATTCCCTGAGTTGGAATTCCGCGAGCAGAATCATGGAGACACAATATTGACGAGTCCCACAATATAAAGAAACGACCATCCAATACTCCCAGATTTTCAATGGCGGTCTAACATCAATCAATTTATGATCTGAATCAAAAAACCATAATAATAATCTTCACAACCCCATACTGATGATTATATATAATTAATCTATGTTGTATCCAACTGTTTAAAGAAATCAGTTAAATAACTGGGTTTGTTTGTTTGTTTGTTTGTTTGTTTTATAATTACAAAATGTTGTTTATTTAAATTAATCATTAAACCCATTTTGTTCGTGCACATTTTATGTAAAAACCAAACTGTTTATCATTTTATTTCCATCTTTTTGTTTAAAAGAAGAAAAAACAAGAAAAAGAAAGAGAAAAAGATAAAGAAGAACAAGAAGAAGAAGAAGAGAGAGAAAAAGAAAAGGAAGAAGAAAATCTTTATTTTAGCATATTCCTTGATCAAATTATCTTTCATGATATTTCCAAGGCAAAAAAAAAGTTGTTCTGTTTCAAAGAAATTTTGTTCAATGGATTAGTCTGTAAACCCCCCCCCCCTCCATCGTCTCTCCACATTTTAATCGATATCATTTCAAATTCTCTATTTTATTAACCAATCGAATTTGAGTATTGCTTAAATGTTTAAATAATATGATTGTGATGTGTACTACTGATGTTGATAGATAATATAAGTAGTATGTATCATCTATCGAAAGTGAAATGTCTGGCAGCAGAAGAAGAAGGTTAAGAAGATCAAAGAAATGAGAACAGAGAATGATTGGTGTGGAAACGATAGGACAATGAAGTCTGAAACAATTGATTGACATTTTGCAAACGAATTCTTTACTGTATGGTTCTCAGATTTTAGTAAGATATTCTGAAATTTTTTATTCAAATACATTCGATTGTAATTTAATCATTGAATTCATGAGTCGATTGAAGCTAGACTAACATGTAAAACATGAAAGCATTGGGAGGTCATTTCATCTTAGTATACGACAACTCAGCAGTTATTTCCTGGAGTCCTAGTGAGAAGCCGTGACCAGTGGAGACCAACCGGTTCCATTGTGAGAAAGTAACTCACTGAGGACAACTGTAAACAGTGGCTCGATTTCATGGATTAGTTGAAGTTAGACATTAATACCGTTGAATGCCGGTCAACTCAGCGGTCCAGTAGGTTAAGCGTTCGCGCACGAAACTGATAGTTCCTAGGTTCGAATCTCTTTGTTGCGGGATCGTGAATGCGCACTACTGAGGAGTCCCACAATAGAATGAAACGACAGCCCTGTGATTCCAGGTTTTTCATGTTAGTCTAGCTTTAATTGACTCATATATTCGATTATTAAATTACTACAATCGCCACAAAAACCCCTCTATGACATTCGACTGTCTCCACTTGTGTTCTCATTCACTATGATACATTATATGTTAAATATAATAACTAGGTAAATTCATCTATAAATTCTGAATAATTATTCTGTCTATTTTCACAAAACTCAGTTTATCCATGAAGATTGTTTAGTTTTAACAATGGAAGTCTATGATGAGAAGTTAAAATTAGTTTCGAATAATTAGAAATAAATAAGCACTGAATAAATTTTCACAAAATTTCTGAAGTTCAAACAAAAAAGACAATGAATAGTTGAGCTTAAGAGTTTTAATAGGGATATAAATATCATAGGTAATAATGAATACCAGTCGTAAGAACTTTCAGATTGACGTGGTCGTGCTTGCCTTTCATGATGAACCAGTCGGGCTATACTGGCTGAAACTATCGTTCCTCAAGGTTCTACCATGCCAGACAGGTCGCTTGAAGAACGGTAAAACCAAAAGCAACAAATACAAGGTCCGAGAGCTAAGTCGTACTGCTGACTGTACAGAGGTGTGACGGTAGTGGGGTTTCTCCCTCAGATATTCATCATGACAGCGATCCTACCTTCTCATGAAGGAAGGGTGGGGTTGGTAAAGCTCGACTCCTAAAATGCCCACCTCGCTTCATTCCATGGCTATCTGTCTCCTTCGGTAAACTCTCAACAAGTACGAAGCTAACACAAAAAGGTGGTGTGTTAATGACCTCAAACAGTTGTCGCTTTGACAATGCGATCACTCTGTCATATCACTAAAACCAACTCTAACCCAATTTCCATTTCAAATACCTCTAGAAGAACCCTTTCATGGTATGGGCAACTAAGAAGTGATAACCACCCTTATACCCTTAACATCATTCAAGACCAATAACTGATTGAGTTCAATTTAACACAGTAAATACTTAAACTGCGTAAAATCGTCTCATCAACGTAATTTATACCATAGACAGAATTCGTCATATCGGTCTTTATTTCACTAATTAGCTATATTGTTCCAACCTTTTAAGCTGATTGAAACTATACACAAGGGGTAACAAGATACAAACATAATGGGAAAATGTATTTTACATTGCTTTTTTTCCTCATTTATTGAAACTTTCACACACATATATATATAAATCTGATTAATTAACACTTCCCTAGTATTCTGTTTGATGTTTTTTTCAAAAATTGCGCATCTGTAATTATCGATGAAAGTACATGTGAAAAGATTATAGTAAATGATTTAACTTTAGTATAAGATAACAATATAAAATTGTTTGAAAGTAATTGTGAAAGCGGGAATCGGTAAAGCAAGAGCAACATATTTATAATTGAAGAACATCTGGAACTCAAAATAACTGTCGATCAACCAACAACAAATTCAGAATTCTCTATACCAATATCAAGATATTTTGTAAGTAATAATGGATAGTGGCTAGCAGTGGAATCCAGGACGCGCGTTTCGTCCTGGATCCGAGTTCCAGAGTGAACATTCATTCTGAGATGCAGGTACATCCAGCTAACGAGTCCCAATTCGGACGAAACACGCGTCCTGGATTCCACTTCTAGTTTGTGAATTAAGGCAATATCGAGGCATACTCACAATATGCAAATATGCCAATAACAGACTGATCAATTGCAGTCTTAAAACTCAATGGAAAGACACAAGTCAAACAATTTCAAGTGAAATGTCAAGATACTTCTACTGTGCAGGGTGGAAAGTTGAACAACTACGAAAATCATTATCCAGAAGATACGAGTGTTTATTAACAGTGGTGTACGCAAAATACTTCCGATCCCTTGGTTGTCAGCAAATAACAGCAACAACCTACTATGGGAAAGAACAAAAAATATTCCAACGGAGGAAGAAATCAGGAAGAAGCGGTGGAGGTGGATAAGACACATTGAAGAAAGCACCCAACTGCATCACAAGGCAAACCCTCACTTAGAATCTTCAACGCCAAAGGAGAAGTGGAATATCAAAGAACACATTACTCTGTGGAACGGAGATAGACATGAGAAGAATGAACAACAATTGGAAAGAACTAGGAAGAAAAGCTCAAGACAAAGTGAGTTGTAGAATTCTGGTCTGTGGCCTATGTTACATTAGGAGTGACAGGCGTAAGTAAGTAAGTTTGTATACAAAAATTATGATTCATATTTCACACATTTATGCTGTTACAGCGTTGAATCGTTTTTGTGGATGTTAGATCCCCGGAATTCGCTTGATAATTCTGTAATTCTCTTTTAAAAATTTGAACTTCTTTTCGCGCCAAAATGTATCCATTTTCACCTTTATGTTGTATTTCTACTTGGGATGACCTTAAATGTTATTGGTTCGTTGTCTCTTATTTAGGTTTTTTGACTGAGATCATGAACTGATTGATGTTAGACCACCATTGGAAATCCAGGAGCTCTGGACTGCCGTCTCGCCATGTGCATCCACGACCCCGTTCTCAATATTCGAACCTGGGGTCTTCGGTCTCACACTCAGACGTTTCATCTCTAGACCACTGAACCTGCCAGCATCCAACACCGTTAATGTCTAATTTCAACCAATCCAAGAAATTGCGTGACCATCTTCCATTATACTGAGTTAGATACTTGTCTCTATCTGACATGGATTAGTTCCACTGGTCACGACTTCCCACCAGAACTCCACGAGACCGATAACCCTGATTTCGAATTCCGTGAGCGGGATCAAGGATGAGCACTGCTTTGAAGCTCCACAATACGATGAAACGGTCATCCATTCCTTCTAGATTTTCAATAGTGTTCTAACATCAATCAATTCATGATCTGAATCAAAAAAACATAATAATAATCTTCACAACCCCATACTGATAATCAATTAAAATTTGATAGAGATTTTCATTTAAGAAAAAGTAATAGAATTTTCATTTAGATTTTACAAAAAAAATACTTAAAATCTCTTCATGTAAATATCAAATGATCAACTTTATCTTGAATACAATTAGAAAACACACACACAAAAAATCTATTCAGTTTCTAAGTAGAAAAATCTACTAAGATACTAAATTTTTTTCCAAAAGAAATAAAACTATCTACATTAGAAACTAAATGTGAATGACATTCAATTGAAAGAGACTAGAAACTGAAGAAGAAGAAGAAGAAGAAGAAGAAGAAGAAGAAGGAGAAGAAGAAGAAGAAGGAGGAGAAGAAAGAGAAGAGAAGAAGAAGAAGGAGGGAGAGGAGTAGAAGAAGAAGAAGAAGAAGAAGAAGAAGAAGAAGAAGAAAGAGAAGAAGAAGGAGAAGAAGGAGAAGGTGGAAGAGGAGGAGGAGGAGGAGAAGGAAGAGAATAAGAGGAAAATCTTCCATTCATTTTTTACATTATCAATTAGAACCTTAATGTTAACACAGAAAAAGAGGAAAATTTTAGACATTTCTGTGAGGAATATGTTTTTAGGATAATTTTTCAAAGTTATTTTCTATCAATCAGTGAGATAATAATTGGTTGTTTCTAGGGTTAAGGGATTAGTGTATACTTTAAATGTAAGAAATGAAGGTGTTCATCGTTTAGACCATATATACATGTATATGAATGGCTTATTTACTTAGATACGCCTGTGACCCCTTGTCGAAGACAATATGCCTCCCACCATTATTCTTTATCCAACTCTGTCATTGGCAATCATTACCAGTTTTTCGTAGTTGTTATTTACTCTTTTTATATCTGCTTCTATTTCTCAACGTAATGTGTTCTTCAAACTTCCTCTTTTCCCCTTCTCTTCAGGATTCCAATTTAGGGCTTGCCTCGTGATGCAGTTTGGTGATTTCCGTAATATATGTCCTATCTACTTCTTAATTTCTTTTTCAGCTGGAAGCTGGTTTGTTCTCTCCCATAGAAGGCTGTTGCTGATGGTATCCGGCCAATGGATGTTGAGTATCTTGAGTAGACGAATGTTTATAAATACTTATACTCCATTGTTGATGGTTGTGGCAGTTCTCCACATTTCAACTCTTACAATAGAACCAATCGTTTTGACGTTCGTATTGAAAATTTTAACTCTGATATTGGTTGACAGTTGTTCCGAGTTCCATATTTTCCTTAATTGTAGGAAAGCGGCCCTTACTTTGTCAATCCTTGTCTTTACGTTCGCATAAGAATGAATTAATTTAGACATTCACGAGCACAGCGTGATTATTAGACTAAAATGGAGTTATTTACTTTCGCGACTCTCTTTTTATTGACTTCAAAAATATCTAAATCTTTACGTAGTTTGAAAACAGGAAGGATTGCATACCTTTATCAAATGATAATGTTAAAAGATTTAAATCTATTCTTTGAATGTTTAAACAGTAAATATGATTTGAAAGACATTCTACTGAGAAAACTCAAGATTATGGATCGTTTGAAGTAAGACATTAACACCGTCTCAGTTCGAGTCCTGCGTCAGAGATCGTGGGTACGTATTGCTGGAAGGCCTCATACTGGGATGAAACGGTCATTCATTGCTTTCAAATTTTCAAAGATAATCTAGCTTAGATCAATTCATGAATTCAACTATTAAAAGAAAATTTATATAATTTCAAAACCAGTTCTAATGAGTTTTGATTGAAATTGAATAGACAGAAAAGATTATTTAGATAAAAAGAAAAGATACTACTGGATGACGTAGTGAAATTTCAGAAAACTTGGGTACAAAGTGACATATCAGATAAAATTTACAAAAAGAAAACAAATTAATAGACTTATTCATATAAGAACAAACAAAAAGATATGATTTTAGTTAGTTTGTCTGAAATGTAAGACAGATTAGTTATACCCTACTAATGAGTACATCAGTGAAGTACAATCTTGCCGTTGCTATGGTAATCCTGTTTAATATGAAAGAAACTGCAGGTTCAGATAATTGTTATATGTCACAATTGATTACGTGTTTAGTCCTTATTAGTGCAGATCGAATGGTATCGACCATGTCGCAATGTGTCCACCAGCCTAGGTGACTCGACACCGCGTGCACTATTGTGAGACTAGATGGTGGTTGGAGGTAGTCTACAGGAAACCCTGGACTCGGGTTTCGAATACGCTAGGGAGATTACAGGTATACCTTGCTGACGAGTGCCAAGTAGCACGAAACTCGCGCCCAGGTTTCCTATCGACTACATCCAACCACCATCTGATTGTTATATGTTCCTCGTCGAAAATTCAGTGGTACGAAGTTACCATTTGAGGGATTAGAACTGAACGCCTCTAAGTCTGAATCCCGTTCAAATTTGCAACGGTACATTCTGTATCCGACACATGGCTGGGCAAGCTTATATATTCCTTTTGGTGTCTGGACTGAACCATGATTTCGGCTAGGCCCATTAGGTCGGGTGTTATACTAGAATGATGTCCATAAACCGTGCCCCGAAATCCGGGGCACGGTTTTACTAAATATAGTGGATTTCATATACAATGAACTTGTTGGAAGTAAATACAAACTGGAATTCCTGTTGCTATGCTAAGAAGAACAATTCTCAGATGCTCAATAAACATCAATCATTATCCAACGTAAACATAATAAATGTACATTTTCAACTTACTAACAAATCTTACAGAGATATGGGGTTTGGTTGCTCTGGATTCACCACTAGACTCACATCTGAATGATGCTTTTCTGGTAGAAATAATGAATGGTTCACTAGAAAAAAATGAAAAGTGACCAACAACTATTTTTCCTACACAACTCGTGGCATGCAGGATTGCATACCGAGCCATCAATTCTTAGAACCTATTACCCGAAACAGTGGTGTCCGCACCTTCAATTGATTCATTCAAGAGAAGACTGGACGCTTATAGAAGCATACTAGAAAAGGAATAACATAGGTCGTAGGCCTTCTGTCCTCACTACACAAATTTGATTCTGAATACTGACAATACTGTTTTACTGTTTACTGATATAATCGACAAGGTAAGTATATTTAAAATATTTAACTGTATCCATCTGTCTATCATCTTTACACTAGAAAAAGTACGTTGTGGTAGTGATTTCATTTTAGACATTTTATTTACAAGACGATTAAATGGAACCAAAAGAAAAAGAAGTATACGTCTGAAAATCAACATTCAATGCTTAACATGTTCATCTTACAGTTCTGTAACTCTTAGGTTCAAAAGAGGCCTATTGAAAAGTTTATCTACTATGATGAAGATGAGTTAAGTTAGATGCACAACTGAACTGACATCAACAATCAACCATTGAAGTTTATCGATAAACATATGGGAAAGGCTATGACAGTCATAGATAACTGAAGTTCCTAAAATATCGATCTTACTGAAGTTATAACTTTTAAGCAACACTATCAATGAATCAGTGATAGAAGTGTAAAAGAAGTATCTGAAGAAAATATTCACCTCAGTGATATTGTATGGCCTATTTTATAACTAATCGATTATTAGAATTGAAAATATGAACCGACTTTAAACTCGAATCACTGACTGACGAAAATTAACCATGTACTAAGAAGTATTTCGATAGTTTGATGAAATATTTGTTATTGATTGAGATCATGAACCGATTGATGTTAGACTACCATTGAAAACCTAGAAGCACTGGACGGCCACTTCCTCCTGTTGTGGAATTCCTCAGCAGTGCACATTTACGATCCCGCTCTCCGGATTCGAACCCAGGGCCTTCAATATCGCGCACGAACGCTTAACCTACTGGACCACTAAGCCGGCGTCCAGTGGTGTTAATGTCTAACCTCAACCAATCCATGAAATTGCGTGACCATCTTCAATTACACTGAGGTAGATATCCGTCGGCATTTGACACTGATTAGCTCCACTGGTCACGGCTTCTCAATAGAACTCCGAGAATTCTCTCATGAAGCTAGTCACTAGTGAGCTCATTATAATTATCAGTATAGGGTTGTGGAGATTATTAAGTTTTCGATTAAGATCATGAGTCAATTGAAGCTAGACCACCATGGAATACCTGGAAGCACTGGACGGCCGTTTCATTCTACTACGGGATTCCTCAGCAGTGCGCATCCACGATCCCGCTTGCGGGATTCGAACCCAAAGCCTTCAGTTGGATAGTAATTATAATTATGAAGTAATATGAACTTGTAAGTCAATTAAATCCTTAAATTAGTCGATCACCTTCGATTTTAACGTGCGACACCTCAATAATACAGTATTAAAACTCCATATGAGATCAAATTTTAAATCAATGTTAGAAAACATCGTGTCAATATCAAATGATTGTATGTACACGAATGATTAACTTCTAGGACATAATATATTTATGTTTGATTAGAGTACAGGGTTGGATGAAGAATGCTGATGAGCGGCCTATGCTCCTTCACGAGGAGTAACAGGGGTAAGTAAGTAAGTAAGTTGCTTCATTGTAACCATTGAAGATTCTATGTTCAATTTAAGCAACATCTAAAAATAAGTGACTGAAACCTCACTGAACTAATAAGTTTCATAAATTGTCAGCATCCTTGAATGTTAATGAAAACATCAGTAATGATTACATAACTGAATGCAAAATTTGAAATCACTTTAAAACATGAATTAGTAGTATCTGTTAACCGTACAGATAAAAAAACAACAACATTGGACATGAATAAGTCAAAGATAAAAGTAATTGCATCATTTAAACTTATGGTATATGCTTAAACCAATAAAGAACAGTAAACATCATGCCCTAAATAATAAATCAGGCTTAAGAATTAATATGAAGCATAAGTATTGGATGTTAGGGTTAAAGACTTTGTCTTACATACATGTTTAATGTATTTGAATCTCACAAGGTGGGATCGTAAGGACGCGCTGCTGAGGAGTCCCATAATAGGACGAAACGGCCATCTAGTGCTTCCAGGTATTCCATGGTGGCGTAGCTTTAATCGACTCATGAACTTAACTATTAAAATTATTATAACATACACAAAACCTCCTCCTATACTAATCAATATACCCTCACTAGTGACTGGCTTCAAGTGGTATTACATAGAATTCTAGTGAGAAGCAATGACCAGTGGAGTTCAACCAGGCCTGTTGTGAGATAATAACTCACTGAAGATAGTGGTGGATGTGTCACTTGATTTCGTGGATTGGTTGATGTTAGACACTAACAACATTAGATGGCGGCTCAGTGATCCAGTAGGTTAAGCCTTCCCTCCCGAGACTGAAGGCCCTGGGTCCAAATCTCACGAGCGGGATCGTGGATGCGTACTGCTGAGGATTCCCGCAACGGGAAGAAACATCCATCCAGGAAGCAAGCACACAAGGAAATCAAGTATGTTTGTGTGAGTGTTAAAAATCCATATATATTTATGAGTGTCAATCAAGTGTTAATAAATTATTGATTATCTGTATATTACAACCAATGGGAGAAAAGATTAAAAAGTGACATGTGCTCAATCAGACTCATACAGAGATTTATATGGTGGATTAAGTGTCTAAATTACAGTGAGCAGATAAGTAATACAGTAGTTGAATGGGCTTACTGAAAGCTAACTGAAAAGTCCAATAAATTAAGTATGTCTAATAAAAATATATTCAGTTCTTGAAGACAACTTATTATGAATAAAGTCATCAGTCATCAGTTTCATTATTTGTGTAGATGATCCATATAGTTCATTTCGGATTATATTGCATTAAAGAAAAACATCACATCTCTTAACTTATAGTTTTGATTAAGATTGATGTTAGACCACTATTGAATACCTGGAAGCATTGGATGGCCATTTCATCCCAGTACAAGACTGCTCAACAATGTGCATCGACGATCCCGCTTGCAGGACTCGAACCGAGGAACTTCAGTCTCACGTTGAACCTCTAGACCAATAAGCCGGCCATCATTCAACGCTTTCAATGTCTAACCTATAATAACATTATACAATACAATGTATTCACATTACATATAAAATTACAAATTAAAATGAGAAAACTTTCACATTTCTTTTTTAAAAAAGTTTACTTCTGACCTGTAACGTTTAACTAAGTATTAAATGTTTCATTGTCGATCAAATTTTATTTGTACATAGTCGTTGTCGTCATCATCATCATCATCAAAATCATCATCATTATTGTTAGGTTTGAAGCGGTTACGAGTTCACTTAAACTGTGAACGTAACAAAGACTCGGTGATTAAAAAACAATAAGCTAGCTATTGATGCATCCCAGCCCCACTAACTAAAGAAAGAAGTCCAAGCTTGGAATAGGAGAAGTATATTCCTCAAACAGCCAGAAACGAGCGATAACAACAAACACAAATCAAAAGGTATATATAAAGCACAAAACCATCATTGGGGAAATTTACAAAATAGCATACTAAAAGACACAACGGACTAATGGCATTTAAGAGTCTCCCAAGTGGGAAATACGACATGAAGATGAAAAGAGCGTTTTTGGAGCGAAAACAAAGAAATTCAAATTTTATGAATAAAATTACAAAATTATGTTCTTTTCCAAGTGAGTTCTGAGGATCTAACGTCCTCAACAATTATACAAATCGTCATCATCATTCAAATCATCATCATCATCATCATCATCGTCATCATCATCAACATCATCATTCAAGTCATCAACATCCAAATCATCGTCATCATCATCATCCAAAGCATCATCATCATGATCATCATCCAAATCATCGTCATCATCATCATCATCATCATCATCATCAACATCATCATTCAAGTCATCAACATCCAAATCATCGTCATCATCATCATCCAAAGCATCATCATCATGATCATCATCCAAATCATCGTCATCATCATCATCATCATCATCATCATCATCAACATCATCATTCAAGTCATCAACATCCAAATCATCATCATCATCATGCAAATCATCGTCATTATCATCCAAAGCATCATCATCATCTGAATCATCGTCATCATCCAAATCACAATCATTTATTCGTGTAATTTGCTTGAAAATCTTCTGACTAGTTAACCTGTGTTCATATGTATTAGTCAATATTGACATTTTACATTTTATTTAACAAAGTTTCTTATTATAAAATGAATAGAATATTTGAAAGAGACAAAACAACTTGTCAACTTGTCTTAATTTTCTTCATTGTCATTTGGAATATTGTTGAATTATTTGGAACATAAAATCATTGAATTGCAGTTTCTTTTTTATCAGCTCGTTTTGTTTTTTGCCCTATAGAATGGTATGGTGTAATTTGGTGTAATTCTGTTTATGTTTAATGAAATGATTGAATAACATATGAAATAATGGGTTGTTTATCATTGTTCATGCAAAAGAAGTAAGGATTAATCTAGGTTCTGATATCTATTAGTTGATGTCAATCACTTGGACTGTTAGAATGCTGATAGACTTGTAGGGGTATGATAATATTATCGATGATTTTATCGTTTGAGTTAGCTTTCGTTGAATTCGGCCGTCGAAATTATGGAGTTAGGAAGTTTCTTCATAGAAGTAACTTGGTTGTCGGGTTCATCACTATTGGTGGCTGTATATTATGACTTCACTTAAATCAGGTGATGATGTTCATGACAGGTTCACCGCTTTTAGTGTGACCCTTTATCTGACTCCAATAAAATCGTATTATGATTTCTATCAAAACATGCATGCCTCCAATCCTCGTATATGATCATTGACTTCAATCGCGTCAGTGGATTATCGAATTAAATAAGTCAAATACAAGAATGGATTTTGAACACATATATTTCATACAATCATTTATCCAAACATATAATCAAAGAAACGAAGGGAAGAAAAAGAAGAGGAGGGGCAGTGAAGCTAAACGGAATGGAGAGGGTATGTGAACAAATGCCATTTGATCAGGAGTTAATCACTATTCATAGTCAAACAAAAATAAGCTACAGAGATATGATGAGTAGAATAAGCAATGTACACACATACACTCATCTAAAATCAGTCAGTGTTGATAAGTGAATAATTAACAAGATCAAAATAAATCTTGAGGAGGATGAATAAACTCACTAGTCTGAAAGCTATAATAACCTATGTGGTCTCGATATAATACCTGGCTATTACACAATTTCAACTTTCTAAATTTATTGAAAACCTGGTAGCATTGAACGGTTGTTTCGTCTTATTGTGGGACTCTTCAGGAGTGTGCAACCACGACCCCACTCGCATGTTCGAACCAAGGGCCTTCAGTCTCACGCGTGAACGTTTAACCTACTTGACTACTCAGCTAGCATCCAATTTACTTCAATCACAAAAAATGAACACTAAAGAATTTTTATTCATATCAATTATTTTCTTTTCTTTCTTTCGAGTTCTCTTTTCTTTTTCAAATCTAAATAAACTAAAATTTACTCTCTTTTTCTACGTTTCCATAGTATCAATTTAATTTAGTTGAATAGAATACAATCTTATAGTGAATACAAATAAAATCTCTTTTGTATATATAGATATGTTGTCATGGCAACTCCGTTCCATTGATGAACAATTACTCAATAATATATATATATATATATATATATATATATTAATAAAATAAGATTTTCTCTTTTCGAAACTTGATTCATGTTTTCTCAACACCATGATTGACCTGAAAGTTTTGAGAAGATTCCAACGAAAGATACTCTACTTTCTACCTACTACTACTACTACTACTACTACTACTACCACCTACCTACCTACCTACCTGCCTACCTACCTACCTACCTACCTACCTACCAACTACCATCATCATTCATTCATTCGTTCATTGTTTGAATGACCTTAGTTTAAATTTTAGACAGTTAAATGTTAAATTTAAACAAATCAAATATTATCATATTTGAAATACAAGTGGATATTGATTATGAATTCGATGATTTATTTGAAGAAAGGAATAAATCAACAGACTGATTAGGGTTAAGGTTTTGTTTCAAAAAACAAAATGACAAAATAGTTTTATAAATCACAATGGTTTTTCAGTAGGTTAAATATAAAATTGATGAATTACTTTTAAGAGTATCATTATGAAAATGACTTATATTCACTTGGTATCATTGGCTTGTATTATCCGTTTGTTGTTAAGGTCTGTAATTGATCAGTCACTTATTGGCATATTTGAAGATGGTCGGAAGAAAGTTAGGGGCGGACAAATCAAAACATAACATCAGTGCTTGAAGACACTAACTTCTAGTCGGAGCCATATTGGGAGATGAAGACTACTATGTTGAGGTCCGCGTGACTATTGTAACAAATGGTTGGAGACTCTTGGTGACATGGCTCAGAATCGATCACAATTGCGTCTGTGCATTCACTCTCTGTCTTCCCTTGAATTATGAGTTTAAAATCGCTTCATAGCTTTGTTTCTACGAACTACATGTTTCTTCCTGTACTATATCCGTATATGCAATCTTTCTTTTATATATTACCACTATTGACTTAACCATTCCTATGAATCCGGTGTTCATCTTGCTGTGCTAATGAGGTATGGCAACCTGGACCGATGCATATATGTGCCTGATCCAACGTTGTAGCTGACTGACTGACTGGCATATTTGCATCTTGGACGGATTGCCTTAATATAGCCTTAAGTCATAAGCATTCTAAGCAAAGATGGATAGTGGTTAGCAGTTGAATCCAGGATACATGCCACTTTGTCCTATTTGGGACTCGTCAGCTGGATGTACCTGTATCTCAGAGTTGATGTTCACTATGGGACTCGAACCCAATACTATTCACTTCAAACGCCAGTACGTTATCTAATTAGCTATTGAGTTGTGATAGCCATTTGGTATTGTTTACTTGAATCTTCTCATTGTTGTTTAGGACTGTAATTGATCAGTCTTTTGTTGATATCAGAGCCCAATAGCTAAGTAGATAAAACGATGGTATTTGAAGCGAAGGGTAAGGAGTTCGAGTCCCGAGGTTGAACAACAACTCTGGAATGCAAGTACAACTAGCTGACGAGTTCCAAATAAGACGAAAATAACTTAAATTTTGTCAGGATTTATATACGTAAATATCTTATAAAGTCATATGAAGATGTTGCAATGTACTTTTCATTCTTAGATTTATTTATCAAACCAAAACAGTTTCTAATTAAAATGATAAAAGTTTTGTAACTATTTCAGTTATCTTTTTTTGTAAAATGATCATTTCTTTCTAGTTCAAAAGACATTAGACATTTTTGATGAAGTTTTGTTCTCTGAGTTGGATGGTTTGATCATGAAGCTTCTTCTGAACGATACCATCATCAGCACAAACTTCAGGTAGAAGTGAAATGTTCGAATTTCTGCACATATGGTACAATACTCTTCTTGAGACTTAAATGGTTCATGTTTATTAGGAATAACTTGTAGTGACCTACTTTTATCATGAGAACACGATTGGTTTAATGGAAATAATTATTATTATTACAACCAATTGTACCAGTGATTGTTTTACTATACTTGTTTGTTTACCTGTACTTAAAACATACCTTCTTCCGTTGCTTGTGACCTTTCACGCACTTACGTTTTTTCAATGATTCCGCTTGTACTCCTTTGACACGATCTCGGTATTCTTTCGATATCACGAGATCGCCAACAAATATATATCGCTACAACCTCCAGTCGCCTTCTGATATCTGGTACGCAACCTTCTTGTAGTGGTGATCATAGTCAGCCGCGACTCGACGCCACAATACAAATTAAACTCAGAACGAAACAGCTTTTCACTGTTCTACAGTTCTCGATGATGATGTTACTTCATAAGCAGGAGCAGTAGAATCAAATTACTTTTTTAATAGAATAAACCATGATCAAGTATTCGGAAGAAATTTGAGCTATTCACTTTTACATCCACCGTCAAATTGTTCACGGCTACAATGTTCTAAACTTTGTTCTAAAGATTGAAATTTAAATCAGTTTGAAGTCAACATTTCGATGTCCATCTATCTATCTATGTAACTCTCTTTTTCTCCATATATATATATACACATCATTTTGAGTTTTCCGCAATCGTTTTTCTCTTGTAGTGTCGGTTACTATATTAAGCTCACATAATTTATTCTAGCTATTGGACAAACCGATATAACCATTCTCCTCAAGCTACATTTTGATCTTGTCACTTATTCTCTTATCAACCTTGACTATTTTTATATGAGCGTATTTGTGTTCTATTCTTATCCTATTCATCACATATCTGTAACTTATTTTTGTCTGATTATAAATATGAATTAAAGCTTGATGAAATGAAATTGGCTTACATGCCTTCTCTATTGTGCATCATTTCGCTTTGATCTCTTCGCTTCTCTGGTTGGATTTACTTTTCCCCCTTTGTTTCTTCTCCCTGATTGCCTGTTCAAATCAATGAGTGTATGAAATATACATCTATTCAAAAATCCGTTTTCGTATTTGGCTTATTTAATTCCATTATTCACTGACGTGATTTAAGTCCGTAATTTTATATGAGGATTGCTGCCATGTATATTTCCATAGCAATCAAACAAACAAACTACTTGGAGCTAGATCTCGGGTCATTAAACTCTACTAACGATAAACATATAAGATATATAGGTAATCATGAGCAAAAAGGTATATAATAGAATTAACCAGTGTTTGAAATAAAGCTTACAGAAAACATTGTATTTCAGTCAAATATTAATTTTCAGTATAAGTAATTTGTGGTGCTGGTGAGCGGCCTATGCTTCTTCACAAGGAGTAACAGGCGTAAGTAAGTAAGATAAGCATTTGTGGAGATTGTTGTATTTTAACAGTTGAATTCACAAGTTGATCTAAGCTAAACCATCATTGAATACTTAGAGATTAAGTGTGTTCATACGTGTAATCGAAGGTCCTAAGTTCAAATCGTGAATACGTACTGATGAGAAGTTCTATACTGGGACGAAATAACCATCTAATACTTCCAAATTTTTAATGATGATCTAGCTCAGATGAACCAGTGAATTCAACTGTTAAAATATTATTATTTTCTTTTTATATATAACAAACAATCTGACTGCTTAAAATACCATATTTCCCTGGGATCAATGATGACATTTAATACTTTCCCTGATTGATATTTACTCTTATGGAATACACGAGATAAAAAACGATTTGTGACAGTTGTCAACTTTATATCTTTTTATTAGTTATCAATGTTGATGGAGTGTTGTTCTCTGAACTAAACGCTAAACCATCCAACTCAGAGAACAAAACTCCACCTGAGCTACAAGTCTTCTCCATCATCTCAATAGTTATCAATAGAACTGATCTTCATTATTTACTTACTTACTTTCGCCTGTTACTCCTAATGGAGCATAGACCGCCGACCAGCATTCTCCAACCCACTCTGTCCTGGGTCTTCTTTTCTAGTTCCATCCAATTCTTGTTCATGTCTCTCATAGTGTCCGGCCAACAGATCCGAAGTGTTTTGCGTAGACAACTGTTAACAAACACCTGTATCTTCTGGATGATGGCTTTCGTAGTTCTCCAGGTTTCTGCCCCATACAATAGAATTGTCTTGACATTTGTATTGAAAATACTGACCTTGGTGTTGGTTGACAGTTGGTTTGAGTTCCAGATGTTCTTCAGTTGTAAATATGCTGCTCTTGCTTTGCCGATCCGCGCCTGGAGTCCCTCCGAGGGCTACTGCCGGTCCCAAGCCTGGATAAAGGAGGAGGGTTGGGCATGGGGTTAGCGACCCCATCCCGTGGAATACTAACCCGCTAAAAAAACGCTAACCAGATCTTCATTAGACATGTAGAAGTAATTTTTAATTGAAGAGGACATCGTCAGGTATAACTTAACCGGGTGTACATAGGAATATAAGTATATAGATTTAAGAAAGATAGCTTACAAATATATTCAACGGTATATTAGTAAGTATGATGGAATGAATGAGCCGATCTAAGCTAGTACATCACTGAAAACCTAGTAGCATTGAATGACTATTTCGTCCTAATATGAGACTCTTCATCAGTGCACAACCACGATCTCTCACACAGGACTTGAAACAAGAAACCTCGATCTGGCATGCGAAAGTTTAACCTTTAGACCAATGAATTAGTATCCAACGATGTTATTGTCTAACTTCAAGCAATTCACAACAAATCGCAACCTGTACACTACATTCATTTATTTAAGATGCATACTGAATGAGTATTGTTGAAATGGCAACGATATAGAGCTTATCCTATGACAATGGATATCTATGTTCAACCTAAGAATTACATTAATTACTACAGTTAACAACTATTCATTAGTTCTACTAACAACAAAGAGAAAACAGTTTAAACACATCTCAAACAATAATGATAATAATACACTTGAAAATAGAAATTCATTCATTCTTAGCTGTTAAAGAATTACAATTAAAGAAATCGATTCATAGCTAATAATCAAACTCATTAATTGAATTGAAGCTGATGAGTATTACATAGTTCTGATGCAGACGTAAAGGCAAGGATTGGCCGAGCAATGGCATCATTCCTACAGTTGAAGAATATATGAAACTCAAAATAACTATCAATCATCATCAAAGTGAGAATCTTTAATACAAACATCGACAGTTCTACTGTACGCAACTGAAAGTTGGGAAACTACCACAACCATCATCGAAACAGTACAAGTATTTATAAACAATTGTCTACTCAAGATACTCAATATCCTTTGGCCGGCTATCATCAACAACAGCCTACCGTGGAAGTGAACAAACAAACTTCCGTCTAAAGAGAAAATTAAAAAATGACATTGGAAGTCGATAAGACACATAATGAAAAAACCATTAAACTGCATCACGACGCAAACTTCAACTTGAAATCGTGAAACGAAACGGAAAAGAGAAAGGTCATGAAACATATTGCGTTTTAGGATTTCAAGCGGACAGTAGAACAATGAATTGGGACTGGAAACAATTGGAAATGGATTACCCATGATATAGTTGGATGGTAGATCTTAATGAGCGGCCAATGCTCCTCCACGAGCGGTAACAAACGTAAGTAAGCAAGTATTACATAATAACTTTTTGATGAATAAGATGAAACGTAATAATTACAGTTTCTAAGACGATTTTCAGCGATACAACCCTTTCCTATAACTCTACCCCCCCTCCCTATTCAAGTATTCGCTATGTCATAAGAAAAAGGTTTTGAATTGTAATATTTTATTTCTGTAACATTGAATCCACCTGATTTATGCTTCTGGATTCAATTCAGTTTACTTCTACTACTACTACTACTACTACTACTACTACTACTACTACTACTACTACTACTACTACTACTACTACTACTACTACTACTACTACTACTACTACTACTACTACTACTGATACTACTACTACTACTACTACTACTACTACTACTACTATTAATAATAATAATAATAATAACGCGATGGCGTTTGAAGCGAACGGTACCGGGTTCGAGTCCCGGGGTGAAAATCAACTCTGAGATGCAGGTACATCCGGCTGACGAGCTCCATATGGAATGAAACGTGCGTCCACTGCAAGCCATTATCTATCTTTGCTTATAATGCTTGTGACTTAATGCAATATCGAGGCAATCCGCATAGGATGTTGTATATATGTCAATAAGAGACTGATCAATTACAGTCTCAAACATCAATGGGAAGATTCAAGCAAACAATTTCTATGTATTCGACAGTATCATTTATTTCTTAGTTAAAATTATTCTCCCTAGTCCTATCCAGACTACTATCAAATTAGTTATAATCAATAATGTGTAATTTAAACAAACCCTGGAATAAATAAAAGATAATTATTATGACAGTCAATAAATCATTGAATTAGATTTCAGATAATTTATAAACTGTGACATAATTTATTATAATGATCTAATTATTTCATAAAATGATGTGTACTACTGATGTCGTTAAACATATAAGTAGTATGTATCATTCGTTGAAGGTGGTAGATAATTAAGAAGATGAAAGAAAAGAGAATGAGAATAGAGAATGATTGATGTAGAAACGAAGGGACAATCAAGTCTGTGACGATTGGTTGACAGTTTGTAAATGAAGTATTTAGTGTATGGTTCTCAGAGTTTACTATGTGATTCTGCAATTTTATATTCAAATACATTTGGTTGTACCAAGTGGTAACTCCTCCTGGAGCTACTCTGAGGCTACTACTGGTTTCAAGCCCGGATAAAGCAGTAGGGTTAAATATGGGGTTAGCGACTCAATCATGTAGAAAAAAACTCGCTAAAAAAATATGCATGACCTAAATATCTATCAACCTATTGTATTACTATTTATTTAATTAAACACATAAATATTGGTAATATAGGGGCACCGAATACACATGCGTGACAAGAGTCACTTGATTTGTCTGTGGGCTGAGATACTGCCCGGGTGCCCAAACCGAAGCAGATGATTTTCTTAGGTGGCCACATCCGGAGGCTTCGACCTACGGACCTAATCCATAAGGCAGTGGAGTAACGTCAAAAGATGCAGTCCAATGGTAGCAGGTGACCAACGATTAGTTCATACTCTTCAGACTCCTGGAACCCATGTGCACCATTGGTTTGGAATCAAGGTTTTCCAACTCCTCTAGTTAGATCCTCCGTATCCACTAACCCGGTTAGAGCGCCAGTCATTTGCTCTTCATCTTCTCAATTTCGTTAACAGCAATAATGCCGCGAGAAGGCAGTGAGTAACACTTCGTTGGCAGTGGCTGTATACACGTAGTCGTATAAGAGCATTTCGAAATGGAGAGCTGACTCTCTCCACTCTCGAACATACTAGGGCATTTGGGGGTATCAACCTCTTGAGGAGAATATTGTCTTGTTTCTCATTGATCATAAAGGTCAGTCGATTAAGTTGCATCGCGTTCACTAGTACAAATGAATCAACAGTGAATGGCATTTTGTTTGAGGTTTTGTGATTTGGCATATAGTTGAAAGTAGTCTTTGGATTTATGTTTTTGCTGGTTTGCATAAGTTAGCTTGGATATAACCTTCTAACTCATTATTATCAGTTGTAATTTTACGATTATAAATGGGACTTGTGGGCGTTATTCAGTTTGTTATTTGTAGTTCACAGCTGCTAGGCAACCATTGAATAGCAAGCAGGATTAGATAGCTTGTCGATTGCGACACAGGATTCATCAACGGTACTTATCCTTTTCCTTAGCAAGGATAAAATCAAACACAATCGTTTAGTGATAATCCCCATCGTCATATGGATTTAAATATTAGCAATGTAAAGTAATATATACTCATTACGTGCGTGTAGTTTATCCGTAATCTTTGAATCATAAGAACTGTAGTGTCGGTTATTATGTTAAGTCCATATACCTTATTCTAGCTTTCGGACAGCTCAATTCATTCATTCTACTTGAGTCACATTCTGACCTTCATAATTATTCGCATATCAATCTCGACTGTTTTTTATATGAGCGTATTATGCGTGTGTCCTTCTTATCCCATATATCACATGTCTGTCGCCTATTTTTGTGTGTGAACATAAATATTGATTAACGCTTGACTAAATCGAGTTGGCTTACCCGCCATCTCTACTGCGCATCGTTTCACTTCGCTCTATTCTATTCGCTTCATATACAAAATATGTGTATTCAAAATTCCATTCTCGTTATTTGACTTATTTAATTCTGTTATTGACTAACTCGATTTATATCACAGATTATATACGAGGAAAGGCGGCATATATATTCCAATAACAATCATTCATTACGATCTCCTTGGATTCAGATCCACGGGGTCACTAAAGTAGAGAGCCCTTCGACAAACATCGTCCGATCTAAATGACTACAAAATAAATGGCCCCACATAACATATCATCAACAGTATTGCGTAATATCTCAAATACATTTTTCTACTTAAAAAAAGCCTTAAATCAAAGTTAATGATACTAATTGAATTCGTGAGGGTACAAGAAAACAATGAACAAAGATTCAGTAGTACATATTTAAACGACTTGCAACAAAACTGATTTAATGAAAGTTTTCTATTCATTATCAAAGTATTACTTATAAGTAGTTTATTTTATTTAAGTAGTAAAACTTCATATTTGATGGATACGATTCACGAGTAAATCAAGTTAATGAATAAACCACATGAGTAATGATAATGAGTTTATAAACTAAACATAATTTGAAAGTTCACATCTTAATCCATGTAACTCATTTCCATAATCTTAATTGCTTAAGCAAACAAGTTTACTATATGAACTGCATCACAAGGCAAGCCCTCATATGGAATCTGTAGTGTCAGTCATTATTTTAAGCCCATATACCTTATTCTAGTTTTTGGACGAACCATTCTATTCATTCTACTTGAGTCATATTTTGACCTTGTCAATTATTCGCTTGTCAGTCTTGACTGTTTTTATGTGAGCGTATATATGTGTGCTCTTCTTATTCCACATGTCTGTAGCTTTATTTTGTCTGACTATAAATATTGAGTAACGCTTGACTAAAATGGAGTTGGCTTCCCAGCCATCTTCCCTGCGTGTCATCTTGCTTTGCTATGTTTCATTCGCTTCATATGCAAAATATATGTATTCACAAATCAATTATCGTTATTCAACTTATTTAATTTCGTTATTGACTAACGCGATTCAAGTCGACGATGATATACAAGAAAAGGCGATAACAATCATTTATACGATCTTGGAGTCAGATCAACGGGCCACTAAAAATCCTCAAGATCAATGGAGAAGGGAAAGACCAAAGAATACAATACGCTGAGAAATGGAGACAAATATGTGAAGAATTACCAACAAGTGGATAGAACTAGAAAGAAATGCTTAGGACAGAGTGAATTATAGAATGTTGGTCAGCAGCCTATACTTCATTAGGAGTAACAGGCGTAAGTAAGTAAGTAAATAAGTAAGTAAATAAGTAAGTAAATAGTCGATTGTTTGGACATTTATGCATTACATGTCCTTGGTGAGATCATTTCTTCTATGATTTGATGACACTGTGGGTTTTTTATCATGTATACGACTAGGTATAACAAGATATGGTAACTAGTCAAGGTTGACTATGTATCATCAAATATACATTGTAATAGAAATTATGTTTTGTATTTGGGTTTGAAACTGTTTCGCATTGCAAAACGTTGTCAGTCCCTTAAGAATCATCACTTTGTATGTTTCACGTTAATTATTTCTAGCTAACGAATATAATGCATAATACATATCGTAATAAGTTACAATTAGTTGAGACATAGTCAAAGATGAACTCAAATAGATGTCAGCAATATAAAAAATAACAAAAGAGGTCGATTGTAACTAGCAGTCGAATACCAACACACGTACTTTGTCTTATTTCTTAATCATCAACTGAATGTATCAGAAATTTGGAGTTGGTTTTCACTCCTGGATTCAATACTAGTATATGACGCTTCAAATGCCAAACACGTTCATTCAGCTGACGAATGCTAATTGAGACAAAATGTGTTTCTTTGAATTTCATTACTAGCCACGAATAATCTCTTCCATAACACTCGTGGAGGTGCATTACACACGATATGCATACACCTGCTATTATTATTATAACCAAATAATCCTACAAATATTTTATGAAGAGTGGCATATTTGGAGTTCAAATAAGTAAATCAGACAAGAAATATAAAAGTACTACCATGGTTTACATTTCGCATGATTTACACTAAGTGTCTTTAAAGTAAGCTCATCTACAAGCCTCTCAACTTCACCCATAGAACAGCACCCTTCACCTCTTCCTAATTGAAAGTGACACTAAATGTAATGAAAGAGAAAATAACTGGGGACAATCGAATGTATTTGAATACAAAATTATAGAACATCTTAGTAAATTCTGAGTACTTCATTTGTCTCAGACTTGATTATCCCTTCAATTCCACATCAATCATTTTGTGTTGTCATTCTCTTCTCTTAGATCTTCTTAATCATCTGGAGCCAGACATTTCACTTTCGATTGATGATATATGCTATAGTTAAAGTTAGACATTAACACCGTTGGATGCCGGCTTAGTGGTCTATTGGCTAAGTGCTCGCGCGCGAAACCAGTAGGTTCTGGGTTCGAATCTCACAGGGGGCGAGGTCGTGGATGCGCACTGTTGAGGAGTCCCATACTAGAACGAAACGGCCGTCCAGTGCTTCCAGGTTTTCCATGGTAGTCTAGTTTCAACTGACTCATGATCTTAATCATTGAAATTACCACAATATCCACAAAACCCGTCTGATATACTACTTATATATCTGTCGATATTAGTAGTATACACCATAGTACTATCATGATTTACATTTCGCATGATTTTCACCAAATTTTTTTCTAAAATATGCTCTTCTAAGATATTAGATTAGTTTTATTAATTAAATTTTGAAAAATTCACAGCATGACTTTGTTTGGAAAAGAATAGCCACACACACACACACACACACGGACAGAAACACAACACCAAGCAGAAAGATTCACCAGTCTATGAATGGGGAAAATTGTACTTTCTGTTTAGTTTTTTTTTTATTATAACACATGAATTCAGTTTTAATGTTAGAAACAGAAAAAAGTGAAATAACCCAAACATTTGTAAATGACAAAAAGAAAATTGAAGTTGTTTTGCTAATTTCATTTCATTGTGTGTGTGTTTGTGTGTGTGTCTGTTTCAGTGTTAAATGATTAGTGGGATTTGTAAAATGTCAACTAGCCATAGGTGTGTATATGAAGTTGATGCTTATTAGATTCTTAGGAGACCATATATAGATATGTATCTATGCAGAACAAGACAATTATATATGACTTAGATACAATTAGACATAGACAGGATATTAAACTCTTTTGCAAATGAATCAAAAAATATCAATAAAGTATCATTTAAATTCCATTGGTGTTGTTTTACTTGCATCTTCCAATTGTTATTTAGGACTGCAATTGGTCAGTCACTTATTGATATATGTGCATACTGTATGGATTGCCTTGATATAGCCTTAAGTTACAACCTTTACAAGCAAAGACGGATAGTAGCTAGTAGTGGAATCCAGGACGCAAGTCTCATCCTATTCGAAATTCGTTAGCTGGATGTACCTGCATCCTAGAATTGGTGTTCATGCTGCCACTCAAACCCAGTACCGTTCGCTTCAAAAGCCATCACGTTATCCACTTAGTTATTGAGTCCTGATAGTCACCTGCTTGTGTCCTGAGGTAAACATCAACTCTGGGATGCAAGTACATCCATCTGACGAGTCCTAAATAGGACGAAACGCCCACCTTGGATTCCACTGCTAGCCACTATCCATCTTTGTTTAAAAAATCACTGAAATAATTATCGGCTAGAATTCAGTGATCAAAATTACACGTAGATGTATACAATTTTTTAATATGAATGTTTGTTTCGACATTTTGTCATAATTCTCTCTTACTACAACTTAGTTATTTCTTAATGCTTAGTAGACTTGGACATCAATTCACTTGACCAGTTCTCAAATCAGAATATGATTGAACAGGAACGAAGTTATATTCCAAATAACAAGGGATAGATGGATGTAAGAAGCACAATAAGGGAAAAATGTTAATACATTTATAGTTTTTACATGAGAAGATCGTGAAGCTTTTTCCAAGTATCGACTAGCTCCGATTGGTTAAGAAATAGCGGCAAGACTATAATTTATGGACGAGCCAATCAGGTACAAGATAACAAGTCACGAATTTGGGCGCGGAATTCATCCACACATTTGGCTAAATAGAGTTTTGGCATTATAGTTGATGTCAATTCGTGATGAAAACCCTAAATCTAATTTTTAAGCCTAACCACCAACTGTACATGAGAATTCTAACTGCCTTGTAGCCCTCATCTAGTCCTAATTAGTAGCTGTTCACTCTCAGGGTCACTTCAGCGTCGCTCAAAGGTCGTCCATAAATTATAGTCTCACCGAAATAGCCAATCAACGTGCCCTAACATGATACTGTATGGAACGTGCTTTAATCCGATCGATATCGTACTAACACATTTCATTCAAATATATAGGATTAATTGTTTGACTATTGAATATAGGCATTTTTTAAGAAAAAATTTCTATTGTTATCAAGATTTGAATGAACATAGAGCTTAAAGAACCCTTAATTCAATCTGTGGTGTGAACTACTTATATCCACATAAGTAGTATATAATGATAATCAACAGTAGAATGTAGTTCAGTAGAAGATCAAAAGGGAAAGAACGGAAACAGAAAGCATTTGGTATGAAAATACAGGAACAATGAAATCTGAGACGACGGACTGGTACTTGTAAAAGAAACAGTCGAGTTTGAAACAGTTGATTGATATTTTGCAAATGAAGTATTTACTGTCTGGTTGTCAGATTTTAGTGAGATGTTCTGTAATTTTGTGTACAAATATATTTGATTACCCCTCACTTGTGTTCTTGTTCGCTACAAATCTTTTATATATCAACTAGTAGTTAGTTATTTTAGGGAGATTTGACGGACTTTTGTGAAGTCACAACTATCTCTTCACTTCATTTCGTGTTGTATAAACAGTTTGTATTTATTTTCTTCTTGTAAAAAGCTTGATATTTTATTAAATCAGACTTGGGAAAGAAAGTAATTGCGTAAACTAAATTACTCTGAAGTAACTGAATATTTACTTAATTACATTATTGTCAATAAATGGTCTAAATCTACCATGATTTATTTGTATTTAACCCCTAAAAACAATAGAAGTTCTTACCATTCATGAACACAAGTAAGGACTGTGAGAACAAAAGAAGTACGTCTTATCGTTATCTTTACCTTGGCCTTAATCTATTATTACTATTATTATCATTATTATTATTATCGAACTTTCTCTCTGCATCAGTAGGCCTCAACATACACAAGGGGAAAACCGAGGTCCTCAAATACAACACGGTGAACACCAACCCAGTCACTCTTGATGGCGAAACTCTGGAAGATGTAGAATCCTTCACATACCTGGGAAGCATCATCGATGAACAAGAAGGTTCAGATGCAGACGTAAAGGCGAGGATTGGAAAAGCAAGGACAGCATTCTTACAGTTGAAGAACATATGGAACTCAAAACAACTCTCAAACAATATCAAAGTCAGAATCTTCAATACGAACGTCAAGTCAGTTCTACTGTACGGAGCTGAAACTTGGAGAACTACAACAAGCATCATCAAAAAGGTGGAACTATTTATAAATGGCTGTCTACGCAAGATACTCAACATCCATTGACCGGATACCATCAGCAACAACCTTTTGTGGGAGAGAACAAATCAGCTTCCAGCTGAAGAGGAAATTAGGAAAAGACAATGGAAATGGATAGGACATAGATTGAGGAAACCACCAAAGTGCACCATAAGACAAGCCCTAACTTGGAATCCTGCAGGAAGGCGGAAAAGAGCAAGGCCAAAGAACACATTACGTTGGTAAATAAAAGCAGATATGGAAAGAATGAATAACAACTGGAAGGAGCTGGAAAGGATTGCCGAGGACAGGGTTGGTTGGCGAATGCTGGTGAGCGGCCAATGCTCCTTCACGAGGAGTAACAGGCGCAAGTAAGTAAGTAAGTCCTATTTGACAACATCGCTATCTCCCCTTAATTATCTCACATATCCTCATGATTTTATTCAAAATTATTTCTGATATCACTTCATTTAATTTTACACCACTATTACCTTGAATTATTGTGACAAAAACATTTTATTCATCTTACTTCATTCACATTATAATCCATTGCTAAATTCTCTTGCGAGACCGGAGGTGCTGGGTTCGAACCTTGCGAGGTGCGATCGTGAATGCGAACTTCTGAAGAGTCTCATACTAAGACGAAACGGTCATCCAATGCTTCCAGTTTTTCCAAAGTGATCTAGTCTAAATAGACTCATGAATTCAACTACATAATGATTACTACAATAACCACAATACCCCTTTCTGATGATAATAATAATAATCATCATGTGCTCATTAGTGGCTGACTTCAAGATGGATTTCCTGGAGTTCTGGTGAAATGCCGTGACCAGTGTAATTCAACCATGTTTATTGTGGAGCAGTTAATTACTGAAAAAAATTGGTAGATGGTGGCCCAACTACTAAAGGACATTTACTTTAATCTGATTATTAAACTCATTTCTAGTATGTACTTTGTTTGTTTTGTTTTTTCTTTAAACTAAAACAATTTTCATTGACACTTTTAATACGAACTTCACGTGTTTGGAAAAAAACAAACAAATTAAAGAAATCTATGAAAGTGAATTGTGAAAAAGATAGAATAATCATTAAAATCAGCATGAAATCTAATGACATCATTATTGGTGGCATTATGACTGGAGCCAGTCAGTATGTAGCCAATAATTGAAGTGTCATATCTGTTAACATTTTAATGTATAATTTGTCTGAATGCCTAAAAAATAAAACATTCAGCAATCATTAGAGATTCTTAAATAGATTCTTCATGAGTAAATTAGTTCATGGTTTATAACATTCATTCAAGGCATGATCATATAGATATCTTCATTGGAAAACTATATAAGTTATTTGAGGAAAGTATACAGTTATAAAATATGGTTTATCTAAAACGATAACCCTACCATAGATAAGATCATGAGAATACAAATTTCAAATCATATTATGTTCGATCTTTGTTTCAACGATTAGAATCTGAATTCTTCAGTGTAGAGATCAGATTCTAATTCTTCAATCTATGACCACAGATGCTTTAGAAATATTCCTTACACCTGTCTGGATCACCAGGTACGTAATAGTGAGATTAGACGCAGTGTATTAGGCAATGATGGTTAATCAGTTGATGAGGTTGTGAATCTTCATCGACTGAGATGTTTGCGCCATGTGTTGCGTATGCTTCAACACTGATTACCAGGACGTGCATTGCTGACTAGTGTTGGGGATGGTTGGAAGAATGTTAGGATCCTTTACACAGGTTTAAAACCTTCATTCAGCCCTAGTCAGTAGATGGACATTCTCAAGGACACTATGGCGTCGCTCAAAGGTCGTCTATAAATTATAGGCTCACCGAAACATCATATACAATATTATTATAGAATAAATGATTGAAAGAAAGAACTATCTTTATAAATCATAAATCAGTTAAATTAACTTCAGTAGGCTGCTAATATTAGAACCAGTCCTTAACACTTGATTCTAGATAAACTGATAATTGATGATACTGTGCAAGTAACTCGGAGGTCGGTATTTAAAGGAGAATAGAATAACCATTGACGAACAAATGAAATTATACAATGAGTTATAGTGATGGCTACTGACTAGACTTCAGCTTCAAAATGAAAATCATTAGCCAGATGAATAGGTTTCTTTATGTGATTAAACAAAATACTAATATACAAACGATTTACATAAAGATAACATGCTTAGATGTCATAAATGGAACCAACTATATAGATCAGTCACTCTTCACCGTATCAGTTACAGACTGTTAGCCCTAATGTTTTCCTATCATATCAATTCCATAAGTAGTTTCTAAGAATTCGATCACATAATTCATTCTACTAGTTCCTTAGATCTACTGCGCCGTTATTACGCTCAGAGGTCCTGAATAATGCCGATGTTATGAAATATGACGATGTTTTACAAGACAACGGATTGTTTAACAGTTAACAATCTTGCATTGAATACAACAAGAGATACTTTTTCGATTCACGCAAACAGTATAGACCTTTTTATTACAACTTATGGCCTTGTGCCCTATTAATATACAACGTAATGATACCACCAATTAGAGAACAATGATTTATCGACTAAACCGATGACGCGTAGACGCGTACGAGCAGTCCTAACCCAGTTTGTTTATTCCACAACGCCAATCTCAGCCTATGCGATGCGGACAATGTATTTCAAACATACTGGGTCTATATACAAACCAAACAGACCACATCATAACATAAAATGAGAAACACCATTTGTACAAGATATAGCCAAAAATGGCTGTGAATGCGAAAGACTGTAATTAATAGACTAGGCATAATTCAAGAACGGTAAATTGTATCATAATAGTCCATAGATCGAGATGAAGCTTATGATAAGAGAAATACAGATATACATAATCTATCTACTAAACAGTTACAAAACAAAATTATATGAATAGTATTTGACCATAAATGTATCCCAACAGTTACCATCCCTTATTCTTATCGAGATATAACAGTTCTCAAACACATAAATAATATCCATACACTAAATTCACTGAATAAACTTGGTTTTCTTGCCAACTGCCCTTGTATTATATCTATTCTTCAAATAGAGAACTGAAAGTACCCTGTGTTATAACGAAAACCAATATTATCTACCGAACAATCTATACGTGACGTATCTAAAACGGATAGAATAACATTCTTGCTTTGATATGAACATTTATTTGCTGCGATTAGTAATTCTCTTATATCCTTTATAAATTTATCTATTTAATGTAGTTTAGATTTGACTACTGATAGGACAATTATTGGCTGGATAACTGGGTGGTAATATTTGTTTGGGTAATAATAGAATTCAGAACCATTATTTACCAAATTACCTTGTAGTGACTAACTTTTATCAAGAGAACGAGATTGGTTTGATGGAAAACAATTATTATTATAACCAATTGTACCAGTGATTGTTTTACTGTACTTGCTTGTTTATCTGTACTACAGATATTCTTCCTTCTTTTGATTGTGACCCTGCACGAATTCGGTTACGCTCAGTAACCACACTTGTTACCTGCTGGAATGATCTCTGTATCCTTTCGATAACACGAGATCGCCAACAAATACATCTCGACTACAGCTATCAACTGCCTTCTGACATTAGGCTTCCGGGGGATTTTATCGGTCAACTGGAACGTAGTCTTCTTGTAGTGGTGTTCATAGTTAACCGCGACTCGACTCCACGCCACAACCTTATTTTGGTTTCAAGTCGATGATAGCGCATAACTAAATAGTTATTCATCAATATAAACTCATTTAGTTTGGAAGCTAATCATATGTGTATATATTACTTACTCTATTCGTAATATGTCTTTAGCTTAATTTTTCTGGCTATAAATACTGAGTCAGGCTTCACCAAAACTAGTTATCTCACCTTCTTTGCTCCACTTCACTTTCCTGCTTCTTATTCTGAATGTCTATCTGGATAAACAGATTCTTGAAATAAATTCTTTCAACGTAATCCATATTCGGTTTTATATTACCGCTGTCAAACAAACGGGATTAGCCTAGATAATATTCGAAGTAAAAAAGAAAATGTATGATCATAACACATTCATATATCTATTCAAGGTTGAAGTCAGATAAACGTGCCACAAAAACCAAAAGCATAATAATCCTTTTTGAGCTTATAAATAGTGTATTCTCTCAAACATCCCACATATATAACCATATGGAGACATTTCTGATTATAGATTTATCCATATGGAAATCCTTAAAAGAGGATTACTAAGAAAATGGAATCAGGTGGTTGGAAGTAATTCACAAATATTTCATAATCAAAGTTTGATGAATGACGAAATCCATTCGATTAGTAAGTGAATAGGAATGATGCTTCCTCGAGATTTAGAATAACGTTTTAGTGTCGGTTATTATGTTAAGTCCATATACCTTATTCTAGCTTTCGGACAGCTCAATTCATTCATTCTACTTGAGTCACATTCTGACCTTATTAATTATTCGCATATCAATCTCCACTGTTTTTTATATGAGCGTATTATGCGTGTGTCTTTCTTATCCCATATATCACATGTCTGTCGCCTATTTGTGTGTGAACATAAATATTGATTAACGCTTGACTAAATCGAGGTGGCTTGCCCGCCATCTCCACTGCGCGTCTTTTCACTTCGCTCTATTCTATTCGCTTCATATACAAAATATGTGTATTCAAAAGTTCATTCTCGTTATTTGACTTACTTAATTCTGTTATTGACTAACGCGATTTAAGTCGATAATTATATACGAGGAAAGGCGACATATATATTCCAGTAACAATAATAATTCAAACGATCTACTTGGAGTCAGATCCTAGGCCACTAAAACCTCAATTAAAGATTCAGTGAGAGCGGTTAAAACTAAAGGAATATAATTGTGGTGTTTGAACGAACTAATGATACTTTTGTACTTGTTGATTGCACGAATTCAAATTCCAAATACAATATGTTCGTTTGTGCTTGTGTCTTACTTCTTAATCCAATTGCGTTATTTCTGGAACTCTTAGTTCGTACTATAATTCAAATGATTCGAAACATTATACTGGCGTCGCGATGGAGCCTGCAATGGAAAAGTTGGATATTCATTCAACTTCGGACGTTTTTGAGGATTATTTGGAAAGGTTTGAAATCTGGAGCATGACTAAGAAAGATGTTAGAAGTGATAAAATTGTTTCACATTTCTTGACATTCATTGGGGGAGAAGCGTACGGCTTATTAAAAACTTTTGCATATCCAGAAAAATCTATCTCACTTCCTTATGCAACTCTTAAAATGCTATTATTTAATCATGTAAAGTGCACCAGTTTTGGATGCCGTGAAAGGGCGAAATTTCATAAGATGGTTCGTCAAAATGACCAAATCGTTCGGGAATTCATCCTTGAATTGCAGAAACAAGCTGCCAAGTGTAATTTCGGTGATCAACTTCATGTGCAACTGAGAGATCGATTAATTGCAGGAATTAACATACCGAGTTTGGAAAGAGCTGTTAAGAGTGCCAAACTTTTCCTTTCAAGATCCTAGAACTGAGTGTATTAACTACGAAGCAGTGAATGAACTTGATATCTAGTCGATGAAGATTTCTAATACTTTGCTTAGTCGTCATGATAAACTACAATCTCAGGGTCAATCAAAATCCCATTCATTTAACAGTGATTCCTATTCTCGTGTAAATATGAAAGATATTTCGACAAGGAATTACAGAGCAAATCACAGAGGTGAGATGAAGTTTGGTAAATGTTTATCATGTGGAAAGTTTCATTCTCATAATTCATGGGCATTTCGCAATGCTAGATGTTTTAAATGTGGTAAGATAGGACACATTCAGTTAGTATACAAGGCTACTGTCCATTTTGCTTCAAGTAGTACTAAATCTTGTGATTTAAATCTAAATAGTTCGGATGTTTCTAGTAATCATTTATCTTTGTCTACTATTTCGAAAGGTAATGCCCATATTCAAAAGCGACTATATACATCGCTTGGTTCATTTCATGACTTTATTGTGGACGCAGGCAGTATAGAGTCCATTATTTCATTCAAGAACTTAAAATCTTTAGATCCTAACGTTGTGGTACGACCCACTGAAGTATCAATATTGGGGATTACTGGACACTGACTGCCCATACGAGGATGTTGTGAATTGCTAATTAGAGATGATAATTCTTCATACATACCTTGTGAATTTTTAGTTAGCGAAACATGACTGTCAATACTGGGTCTAAAGAATTTGAAAAGGCTTCAAGTGGAGTTGTCCTTCCTAGTTTCTAAAGAGAATTCTGATACTTTACTTAAAGATTTGACATAGCTATGTGTGCTAAGTGCAGTGGGTGTATGAAAATTCAGCCTATAAAACTTCAAGTACAGGGTGATCCATTCTTTTTTAAAAGACGAATAATTCCTTGTGGTCTTCGAGAAGCAGTACATAAGACACTGAACGATTTGTGTGAGAAAGGCATAATTGAACCAATTCAGTCTTCAGTATGGAGTACTTCTATCGTTACGCCACTGAAGTCGGACGGTGAAACCCCTAGAGTTTGTGGTGACTATAGATTAACTCTGAACTCCCGTTTGTTGAAGCAAACGTGCACGACGGTAGAGGCTGAAGATATTCTAAATCGACTTCATGGTTCTAAAGTTTTCTCGAAAGTTGACATAAAAGATGCTTATCTTCAAATCCCTTTAGATCAATCTTCATCTATTTTGACGACAATTAATTCTCCTTTTGGTCTGTTCAAATACAATTTCCTTCTATTGGTCTAAGTTATTCGCCAGCCATATTTCAGGAAGTTATGAATAAAGTAGTAAGTGATCTTGAAGGTGTTGATGTTTATCAAGATGATCTCATTGTTCATGGTTCTAATAAGGTAGTTCATGACCAGAGACTTATTGCTTTATTGCGTCGTTTGTATGAGAAGAATATTAAGGTGAATCCAAATAAGTGTTCATTTTGTGTATCTAGTTTTGAATGCCTTGGATACCTAGTTGATGGTAATGGTTTTAGACCAGATATGAAACGATTAGTTCCACTGACAAATGCACCGTCTCCAAAAAATCTTACTGAATTACGTTCACTAATGGGTGCTCTTCAGTACTACTCCAGTTTTATTCCTAATTTCTCTAGTCGTGCAAATTGTTTATTTAATATTTTGACATCCAATTCATTCAAATGGAGTGAGAAACAAGAGTCATGCTTACGAAGTCTACCAAAAGTTTCTTCAAAGTGATGCTGTTATTCGAACGTACTCCCCTAATGCACATTCTGTGCTTATTATTGATGAATCGCCTTTGGGTATTGGCGCAGTTTTGGAGCAGGAATGTAGACCAGTTATTTGTGTTTCACGCAAACTTACTGTTGCTGAACAAGGTTATTCACAGACTCAGCGAGAAGCATTAGCTGTGTTTTGGGCTGTTAAAAGACTTCATAAATATGTATTCGGAAAAATTCAATATATTCATTGATTATGAAGCTTTAATGTTTATTTGTCATCCTGAAAAATAATTAACAAGTTCATCAGCTGCTTTGTTTCAACGATGGAGTGTTGCTTTGTGTGCCTAAGACTGTGCAGTCCAGCACAGGAGTGCCAAACGAATTCAACACGTTGACTACATTTCTCGACAATCATTACAAGACAGACCTATTAATACTTCGGACTGTTTGTTAGTGCAACCTTTACCAGAGAAACTCGCAGATATTTTGGATGTATACTCAGTGCTATACGGAAAGGCTGGACTGCTAATTTGAAACGTAGATTTCCTGTCTATCTTTCAAAGCGGGATGAGCTATACGCTGCTACTGATGGTATTTTGTGTTCAAATGATCGTGTTGTTATTCCTCCTTCATTGCGTAAATCTGTTCTTGAAGATCTTCATAGTGGTCATTTAGGTGTTTAGAAAATGAAGTCCTTGGCAAGGCCCACATGTTGGTGGCCAGAGATAAATGCAGATATATGTCGTACGGCAAACAATTGTGAGAAATGTCATCAGTTGAAAAAACATCCTTCGAAGTGGACTCCATGGCCAGTATCGTCTGAGGCCTGGCAGAGAATTCATGCTGACTATTGTGGTCCGTTTCTTGGTAAATACTATGCACTAGTAGTTATTGATTCTTTTTCAAAGTGGCCTGACGTTTTTTTACAACTTCACCAAATTCTGACTTCACAATCCAAGCATTAAGAAAGGTGTTTAGTCGAGAAGGGCTTCCTATGGTGTTAGTGACTAATAATGGCTCTCACTTTGCTGCAGATGCAGTCACTACCAGGTTGAACGGTATAAGGTGCAAACATCTGTTTACTGCTCCCAGACACCCGTGTTCTAATGGTCAGGCAGAGAATTTTTTCAGGACATTGGAAACTGCTATTGATTCTATAGCCGCCTCAACATTTAATGAGCTGGAGAGGGGAGTAGATACCTTTCTATTGCAATATAGAAATGCCAGACATTCGGTGACGAAGGAGACTCCAGCGAAGCTATTAAAAGGAAGAATTCTTCGGTCGAATATGAGATGTTTGGAGCCTGCAGAAGTTACATACTATCGGGGAAATGGTCTTCGACCATCTACGGGTATTGTTCTGAAGAATGTCGGAAAATCGATGGTGCGAATTCTAGACATCAATGACTTAAGTACACAGAGTCGACATGTTGATCAAATACAGTTTCAGGAACCAGATGAGTGAGTTCCAATTTCCGTTGTTAATTCTAATGCTAATGAGCACATTCTAGATAATACAGACTCGATTTCCAATACAATGTCAGACAGACTCAGGATGAATTTGAGAAGAAGACGTACGATTGATTACAAACACCTAGACTCCAATTTAAGCTGTGGCGGATGTGGTGTTTGAAGGAACTAATGATACTTTTGTACTTGTTGATTGCACGAATTCAAATTCCAAATACAATATGTTCGTTTGTGCTTGTGTCTTACTTCTCAATCCAATTGTGTTATTTCTGGAACTCTTAGTTCGTAATATAATTCGAATAATTCGAAACATCATAATAATTCAAATCCAAATGTTTGTTCTATACAGATAATGAAATACAGAGAAATCTAATGATGTAGATTACAATGAATAGTCATTAACAGAATGATCTCAAATTATCATGCAAAATAAATGGAGACAGAAAGTTTTCTACATATAACTATCACATTCCACAAAGTATACTCTTAAACACCACAGTTAACTATCGTAAAACGCTTTAATACGACGTATTAAAATCAAAGCATAATCATTAAGAGAATAATATTTAGTTAATAATGTATTTAATTGCTGTTTCTGTGAACATTTAGAGAAGAATTAGTAGATGAGAAATGATCAAAAAACGTATAACAAGATAACAGTGTTCTTCTTTGTTAACTAAATTAATTACTGAAATGACACAAGTTCGGTTCAACTGGATTTCTTATCTTTATTATGCTTCATTCACTTACAGAAATCTGTCCATCTTTGTCAATTTCTGGTATCCTGAAAGATCAAATATGAAAAATGAAGCAGTATGAATTATTATGAAGGTAAAACAAAAGAACTCGACATCGCTTGGTATTTCTATGAGATTGATACTGTATCAATTGATTCTCAGTCCACACACTCTCGAGAACAAAGATTGTTAGTTCTCAGAGTAAACGGAGTTTTATTTATTTGCACCATGTCACTATGGTATATAATTTAGGTAAATGGGGTTGCAATATTTTGGTCACCATTCCGTAACAATTCATTATTCGGAGTTGCCTACAACACGAAATTCTTTGGGTTGACATATGATTAGGTCTGATTATAATCTAAACTAGTGATAATCGTTTTCCAGTTTCCATCGACATTTTTGATATTGTTTCGTTCAATTTTCATACGAACTAGTATCGTAGTAGACGCTTCCAACTCGACGATCGGAGGAGTCTTAAGATGATGGGTAAACAAAACCTGGTAACATTTGGCATTCTTCATGAGACAGTTGCAAGATACTGGATTGAAGCATAACAACTCCTAGTCGTATATTATGCTGCGTGGTACTCTCAGTACTCTGTGGGAGACCGATAATTCACTTCACTTACCGACCACAGACTTCTCACCTTCTCTCTGAACTCGTCTTCAGACAAGTACTCCCCTCGGCAGTCTCGACAACTGGAATCCAGTTCGCAGTTTACTTCAGATATACACAACATTTCTGGGACAAACAAAGTAGCTGCATAAGCGTTATCCCATATAACTTGCTTGAATAGTTTTCAAGCCATCAACCTGCTTAAGCTCGTCCACCTTCGAAAAGAAGACACTGATCTTCAACACGAGTTGTCTTCGACAACCCAAAACTAAATATCAAGCAGATGGAAAGGAGTAAAGAAACCTTACTATATGATACGTCCACAGGTAGGGGTTGTCCAGCAGTGCCAAACACTATCGAGGCAACGTCTTCAATACGCTGTACAAACTTTTTCACCCAGGTGTTTAGGCATTTATCAAACTCATATCAGAACGACTTAATCGGCCTGGTATGAATAAAGATGCTCGTTTTGATCACATTCATCTGAATTTGGCAAGACCTAAACCAGATTTGAATAAATAATTTTATCTGTTAACATGTGTAGACTGCTTTACGCGATCGCCAGAAGCAGTGCCCACAAGGGACATGACTGCCGAAACAGCGACCCACCAGTTCATCGAAAGATGGGAAGCAAACTACTACTGCCCCTCAGCTAACACTACAGACCGTGTACGTCAGTTCAAATCTGAATTTTTCCGTTGTCTGACCACGCTACTAGGGATCACACAACTCCGAATGTCCGCCGCGGCCACAGTGTAACAAGAAGGTAGAACAACTTTACCAACAGCTTGGAGCTTCACTCTCAGCTGCAAACGTTTCGCTGTGCACCGACGCTGCTCCACTCGTGTTGCTTGGTATTCACAGTAAAGTCTGACACTGGATACACTGAGGTGGAACTTCCTTACGGAACGACACTCTGACTTCCAGGTGAATTCGTGAATCCTTCATCTTCTTCACTGACTATGGATTTAGACTTTAACTCGAGCAGGCTTGCAAACTCCATGTGTTCAGTTAAACCTGTTTCCACTTGACCGCGGTCAACTGATGTTTTGTTCAACCAGTCCTATGATATTGTACATACGTTTTCGTACGTTCAGATTCATTATGACGACCTCTCAAAATGGCGTACGAAGGATACTTCGAATTCATTCATCGTAAACCTAGATACTCTATCATCTATAAGAATGGAACTAACAATAGCGTTAGCTTGACCGTCATAGACCGTATATTTACAAGGAGACTTTAATGACGTTGATTTTTTCTGTACGCTCGAACGGCACGAGCCACACAACTACGATACCCATTCGATAATCAACAGTCACGAAGAAACTTCGATGTTATCTGGAAATCGGCCTAAAAGAAAGCGTTCTGGTAGAAAGGTAGGGTTTCCGGAACACCTGGACGACTAATGCACGTTAGACACAACATGACATTTTGTCTCATCTCGTTATCCTTTGTATAATTGTGTCAAAAAACTAACCGAAAACAATTTTTTGCCAAAATACTCATATGTAGGTGTATATATGTTGCTTTCTAAAAAAGAATCCCAAAAGAATCATGGTGCAAAAATTTTTAATACACCACTGTACGTTAGTAAAATGCATGTATACAAGTTTATTTTCCTTTGTCACCCGTTCTATGTCCTTAAGTACGCATGAGTATGTCTCAATATGCACTTACATATTCTTTTTTCCAGAACAGTTGGAAAAGAAAAAAACCGACGAAGCTTACGATGAATCGACATTTTCATTGTACTTGTTTTTCACTGCTATTATGTGCCACATGGCTCCTTATAACAAGGAAAAAAGACCAGATGCTACTGAACATAGTAAGTTACCAGAAGTGTTTATGGACGACAAACTAATTGGGTTTAAACTTCTTACTGGCCACGTTTTAGGGTCATCACTACCTCAATAGTGAGGTAGTGGGCTGTAGGGTAAATCAATCCCCAAAATAAATAGTTATATGAGTCTTCAACATTTGATACGAACCTGTTTAGTTTTAATGGAACCAATTAGCTGAAGGAGCTCGGTTACACATCCGTACCACATCACGAATGGGTATGCCATGCTACGCACCTCCAACAGCCGTTAGACACCTTAGATCAAACGCTTCTTGAGACACCGATAACCTTTCAAGTATAACTCCGAAATTCCTTACTTCTGATTTCACTGAGTTGACACACTTCGGTCATAAATATGTTACGTGTGAGGGCATTGTTAAACTCTGAATACTTGTGGGGCTGCATAACATATGTGCAATCTGATATTCTGTCAACCATAATCTTCCTAGAGGGTTGTAAACTGTTAGACGAAGATATATTCGTCACTGTAGATCACTGCACATCAACAATTTATAAAAAGCTGCATCTATAGACCGATAAATACCGCTTATGTAATGGATATACGCATAAATCAACCATTCACACACTTGTCGTCATTACCTAGAGCTAATTTAATAGGTAGCAATTTTAAAATACCATCTGTTCATCAGAATCCATCACGTGATCTATCTCACTTTGAAAAATTCATTGAAGCACTAGAAACAAACAGTTAGACACAGATAGTCATTAAGTCCACCAGAAAAACTAGCTTGTTAGACTCAATTTTCGTACGCAATGTCTCAACATATACTGAATATACTGGTCTTGAATTTCCGGGCAGTGTTCACAAAGCAGTATCCTGTCAACTGATTAAGCGAAAGTGCTCTTGTTCCTGTAATGGAACGAAAGTTTTCATGGATTCTATCAGAAACTTTGCAAGCACCGATTGCTCCTACTCATATGTTCTATTACCTGGTCTTAGTTGGGAAGAGTATTTTTCTTCTTCTGGACTCGATCGCTTCAATTATAACAAAACAACCCTAGACCCCTCGTTGAGTTTATACCCCCCATGAAGTTCAGTTATAAACTGAGGAATTTGCGAAGACGTCCTCTGTTCAACATGACTTTTCAGCTGCTCTCAACACCCGATCAGTATTTAGCAATATAAAAGGGTTTCTACGAACAAAGGAATTAGAAACTGAGTGACGGTTTCCTCGTTTACGGAATGAGAATGGTTTTTAACAGCTACCCTAAAGAGGAAACTTTGTATCCAATCCAATATTTCTACTGTCCTAAAGCTCAATGATGAACTTATAAGAGACACAGCTTAGCTACTTGAGCTGCTTAGAAAATCATTTGCACGGACATTCAGTAGACGTCATCAGGATAAACGTCTAACCTGCAGGTTCAGTTCATATGCATTAGCAAACCTAGAATTCACGCCCAGTATTGTCAGAGATGCAATAAGGTCATTGAAACCTTCTCTCGGAAGTGGTTATGATGGAATACCTGCTAACTTAATTAAATATAGACTCATTGACATTCCTATCCTACTTACTAAAATATTTAATCTATCCTTCGATTAAGGCATTTTTCCTTCTCAGTGGAAAACTACACACATTTTCCCTGACTTTAAAGGGGGATTCAGACTGTACACTGACGAATACCATCCGAGCAACCACATTTCCGTCGTCTTGATCTATGGAGAAGATTATTAAGAAGGCAATTGGCAGTCATCTAGATAAGCACCGATTAATTATATCTTCACAATAATAATTTATTTTCAAAAAGCCGTGCATAACATGTCATCCAGAATAATTTAATTACATTATAAACAACAGGGATGAAGAGAAGCTACTTGTCACTCTCTACCTTAACTTTAACAAAGCGTTTGATAAAGTACAAAATTATTCTTTCTTATTTAAATTAAAGACATTCGGTGTAGCAGGTAAAATGAATAAATTGATCTCATCCCCTTCAGAAGATTGAGCACAAACAGTTAGAATAGACAAACGCTACTGTGACCCTCAGAACATTAATAGTGGTATCATGCAGGGCTCAGTCGTTGAACCCTTATTGTTCATCATGCGTGTTAACGATATATGCAACTGCTGTACACTCGGCAAACCCTTTCATCTGCTAACGACCTTAAAGTAGTATATATATACTACTATATCATGACGGTAAATCAGGTGGCGATAGGTGTACTGTACTTGGGAGACGGCTAGAGGGTAAGACGACCTTTGCAAATGGGGTATATATTTTAAGAACAGACGACACCTCCCGTCGTCAGACTCAATCTATTCACCATCAAGGACATTCTATAGTGGAAACGCTTGCTATTAATATGATTATAACTTTCCGCGTAAATGCCGTACACTAGACTTTGTATCGACATGGAAAGCTTCTGAATGTAGGTTGTTCCTTGTGTATTTAGGCCCAGTGATTCTTGAAAAAACACTGCCACAACCTTTGTATGTTAATTTCCGGCGTTTAGCATCATCCATTTACCTGCTTGCACATCCTAAATTACATAATACTGTTGTAGAATCCGCCAGAATAGATTTACGAAACTTCCATAAGGAATACGAATGGTGTTATGGGTCTGAAAATTTAGTTTATAATGTGCATTCGTTACAGCACCTCCCTGACGACGTTCATGCACATGGTCCTTTAGACAGCTTCTCAGAATTTCCATTCGAGTCTTATATGGGACAAATTAAGGATTCCGTGCGTAGTGGGTTTGCAGTAGCGTCTCCTGACACCTGAGGTTGCCAGTAAATTCACGTTACTTGGCACCTCTTCAAAACGAGCACTTCAGAAATGCAAGTTTTACGGCTGCATACGAAGTAACCTATATCTATTACTTAAACTTCAGGTGCCTTAACTCATCGCTTTCTGTCATCCTCTGTCAACGAAAAAGACCTTGGTAAGCTCTATGACATCGCGACACAAGGTTACTTTCACGATATCCGAGACATGATGATAAAGCGTAATAGGAGAAAACAAGACCAGGTATGTACTAATTTAAAGTGATAACCTCCCTACGGCTCTATAGTTATAGTCAACAATACTAACGAACATAACCGTAAGTTCAGCTTCAAGTATTTGGCTGTGCCAAAGCATGTCATTGAGATATGGTTGTGACTTTTTTTTAAAATCAGAATTCACAGGACGACTACCTCAATTCTCAATAGCCGAACGGACGTGGCTTAAGGGAATAGTCCGTGCAATTGTTTTGATGTTTTACCTAGATTTCAATAAACATTATTTTTCAAACAGCTTACTCTTTTACTTACATGGGAAACTGTTGAAGTGTTGAGAATGTGTGTTTGAGTGTCAGTTAACTTTTGGTTAAATGCACATTCCTTATAAATAAAACATCACCTGTTCCTTCTTTTGCAGATAATTTCAAATAAAAATGAATTAGCAATTGCATTGGATATGCAAAACAATCGATGCTTAAGCTTCGGCTCTAGTGTTGTACAATAATACGCTTTTCCTTTTAAATAAAAATTTTCGAAAATGTGCCGCTTTTCCACTGCATTGCAGAAATATTTTGGTCTGTTGTTGGAAATAAAGGCGAACATAGGAGACCTTTGGAGTTCTGTCAACGGATGGAAAATAGGGAGTTCTGTGTGTATTTAGGCGAAAAGTAGGCAATTCGGCGGATATTTAGGTGAAAATGCGGAAATTCAGCGGTTATTTAGGCGGAAATGCGACAATTCGGCAGATATTTAGGCGAAAATGCAACAATTCGGCGGATATTTAGGTGGAATTGCGAAAATTCTGCGGTTATTTAGGCGGAAATGCGACAATTCGGCAGATATTTAGGCGAAAATGCAACAATTCGGCGGATATTTAGGTGGAATTGCGAAAATTCTGCGGTTATTTGGGCGAAAATGCGACAATTCGACGGATATTTAGGCGGAAATGCAACAATTCGGAGGTTATTTAGGTGAAAATTCGAAAATTCTGCGGTTATTTAGGCGAAAAAGCAACAATTCGGCGGATATTTAGGCGATAAGTCGGTAATTTGTCGACAAAACGGCGAAAAAGGCGACATTCTGGCGCGTTTTCTTTTTTACTTCCCCTTTCGCTACCAAAGCATTTATCCCCTTATTTCCCGTTTCTTCGCCTTTATTTCCCCTTTTTGGGTTGTCTGGGATGCATTCGACCCAAGTCCCGGTTTAAATGTCAGCTGTATAATACAAAAAGGCCTGGACAGACTCCAAGACTGGTGTGAAGCATGGTTTTGTAACAGCTTAGGTTGGTTGGTTAAGAGTTCACCTCAAACAACCAAGCCAAAACAATATAGTTCAAATATTGCTTCAGTATATCGTGCATACCTGAATCAAACCAGAAAAGAGTATTTGACACAACTGTACTTGTTCCTCATATTTTACACAATTTTTTTCTCCTTAACCGTATATTCTTTTCCGTTTTGTGGAGTACTCTTATGCACCCTTGGTGATGTACCTGGTTATAAAAGGCGGTCGTCACAGACCAAAGGTCATACATTTGATCTGGCTTGACAATGAGTCCAACTTCTAGCAAGTTTACACTTTTACATATATGCATTATAAAAGTTTTTTTGTTTTGTTTTCATACTGTTTTGTACACAAGATGTCTACACTATGTCTATTTCCTTCCAGAATACCAATCCGTTCTGGAGGCCAATCACTTACGTGGAACCGAACAATTATCAATTATATTTATGTATTTCCATTTTGTATCCTATTATTTTATGCAGGCAGTGGAGCAGTTCTTCAGGTTTTGTTGATTTTCACCATTACCTTTGAAGTAGATTCTTCTTTACTTTTTACTTGAGGGTGACTCAAGAGGCAGGTGAGTAAACACCTGATAGCCGGTCTGAGCATGGAAAAATCGTACCTTACCAACATGGTGTTGGGTAGCCCTCTCGCGGCACTTCCCCAGATATTCTTGTTCCTCATTCTCACACTTTCTCTTGAGAGCACATAGCAAACCATCAGCGATAATTGTAGAATAAATCATATGCTACAGAATAAGATGACAAGCTAGCAAATGAAGAGACATCCATGGACTATCGTCAATTGCCGACGGAGTTAGTCGTCACTGATTAGAAGTCAAACAGTGAGCGAGTTGATAATTTTCGGTTAGGCTGGAAAAACAGAACTAAGGTGTTTTTGATAGATACGTTAATCGTACCGACGTTACTACGTAAGTCGATTCTAGGGGGAAGCTAATGTAACAGCTTAGGTTGGTTGGTTAGGAGTTCACCTCAAACAACCAAGCATATGCCAAAACAGTACAGGTCAAGTATTCATTCACTTCCTTATTATGTATAAGCGTTGTATTTCCTATTATCTTATATTGAATGTTGAGAGGCTTTGTTTGTCTAATTAAATAACCCCACGCTCCACTGTGACTGCGCGAAGATCGAAATAAAGACCTATTTACTACTTGTCTGGTTTCTTCTATCAATAGCACGAGGGTTATCTTAAGGCACGAAAGTTTTTCCCTCTTATTACTGAAAAATCTGTGTACATGTATTTCGGCACATTTACTCGGTAGAAAAGCTTGGAGCTGAACAAGATGTAATTTAAACAGCTAAGTAGCATCCATGATTTAAGAGTAAAATATTTCAAAAGTCACTCACCAGATAGGCCACATCCCAAGTCTCTAGATCCCGTAGACCTATTGAGTTTATCAATCGTAATTTTCATTTCCAAAATAACTCTATGAGAAATGTGTTCGGCCCCTTCTAGAATACTTCGCGGTTATATTTAGATTCATTTGCTCCATAGACTGATGGAAAATTGAGAAAGTGCAACGCCATTTTATAAGACTTCATGCGCCTGACCTACCATATAAAGAATGATGTACAGAATGTAAACTGAATCCCTTATGGTTAAAACAAATTAAACTTAGCCTTACTTTACAAAATTATATATAATAAAACCACAGTAAATTATGATACTTCAAAACTTGCCAAAACAGTAATTATGACCTTCGGAAACAGGATTTGTACCAAAGATATATTGTTGTAGACTGAAGTTTGATCAGTTTTAGCTGACATTCTAAAGTGTCTCACCCATGGCTACTCAATGGTAGGAGTAACAATCTCTTACTGTCGAGATTTTGGGATGGCAAAACATTCTACGGCATATCAGAATGAACAGTGTCACCAAATATTTTGTATAATTTCCTTAAGATAAAAATCCTGTTCAAGTATATTCAAAGATGTGGAATATGAGTCTGTACAAAGGCATCAGTCTGTTATCAATGTTGTTCGTTATCACACCTAATAAGTAAACTCTGGAAGATGTGGAATCTTTCATGTTTCTGGACAGCATCATCAATAAAGAAAGAGGATCTTGTGCAGACTCAAAGGTGAGGATTGGCAAAGCAATGGCATCATTATTGCAGTTGGAGAACATATGGAACTTTAAACAACTGTCAACCAATATCAGAGTTAGAATCTTCAATATGAACGACAAAACAGTTAGTCTTGTTGTACGAGGCTGAAACGTGGATTAATGCCACAGCCATCATCAACGAAGTAAAAGTATTTATAAGCAATCTTGTACACCAGATACTCAGTGACCGTTGGTCAGATACCACCGGCAACATCCAACTGGAAAGGAAATTAGGAAAAGACGATGGAAATGAGTAGGACATGTATTATGGAAATCCCCAAATTGCATCACGGGGCAAGCGCTTACCTGAACTCCTGAAGGGAAACGGACATGAGTAAGGCCAAAGAAAACACTGCGCCTAAAACTGAAGGCTGACTTCAAAAGCATGAATAGTAGCTAGAAACAACTGGAAAGGAAGGAGAGTCCAGGAGAGAGTTCGATGGCGAAAGTTGGTGAGCAGCCTATGCTCCTCCTCGAAGGTTAACAGAAGCAAGTATTTAATTACCTTTTGGTACACTCCAATTTAAGTCGTCCGGTCATTCATCCATATTAGATCATGAATGAGTATATTGTGCTACATATACCTCAAAACTACTGGGCACCTTAAATCAAATACTTCACAACTTATCGACAACTCTTCAAATATACTTCCTAATTCATCAGGTACTAAAATTTGGATCGAATGGCTTGATATCTTTCGATTAAAAAGGTATTAGGGATAAAAGCGTTATTTAGTCCCGAATATCTGTGGGATCTTTATATGCCACCATATGTAGGGGACACGCTTTACATCATGCCATGCTATGATCTAGTGTTAATGGTTAGCCGAATAACTTTAGTTAGGTTTGCTCATTGAAATCAACACAACAAACATCGTTTCCGGGCATCTGAGAATCACTAATTTTAAGGATAAATTTACTACAACACTGCAACTTATCCTATTGGCATTACGTCCCATTCTCATTCAAGGCCTCATAACATGAGTTTATATTGTTTCTGGACTGTTTCGAAAGACGTCATTAGGCAGTGAACTTTGTTCATAGAAAGGGGTTACTCTGTACGGCGGTATAGAGATATATACAGAAAACGAGAACAGCGCGTGTTCATAGACTCAAGTAAATATCCACCTAAACCAGATTGATAATTTATTTTACATAACTGAACTGATGGTTTAAACGAAAAAATGGAGTGATATATAGAGGCTTTTCAACTATTATCGACAATAATCGACCATTTCATCTACGATTTTTCTCCAAAAATCGGCGACGCTTTTGCATTTAACACAGCACTGACTAAAAATAAAAAGCAACGTGCCAATAAAATAAAATTCTTGTTGCTTACAAATTCCGAGAAAATTTTCTACTTAACAAGCTGATTGACCAACTTATGACAATGATGGTAATGCATACTTTCGTTTGGTTCATTTCATTAACAGAACCGCGCTTTTTAGTTGTAAACGTGCTAATATGAGGTTGTTCGTTAGATCCCACCTTGGTGGTCAGGCTGTAATATCTGTGGGGCCAAATGAGTCCGTAAAGTCACTAAAAGATAAAATTTCGGTTGTAACCGGCATTCGGGCTACTACTCAATCCCTTTATTATCAAGGCTCTCCATTACTCGATAGTGGATTTCTAGAAGATTTTGGTATAGCTGACCTAGATAATGTCGACGTAAATTGTGAACTTCGAGGTGGTGGGAAGAAAAGAAAAAAGAAGAATTATACCACTCCAAAAAAGATCAAACACAAAAAGAAAAAAGTAAAACTCGCAACCCTAAAATTTTACAAAGTAACAAACTTTACTGCGTAATTTTGATATTTGCAGGTTGACTCAAATGGGAAGGTAACTCGGTTACGAAGAGAATGTCCCAATGAGAAGTGCGGTGCAGGAGTCTTTATGGCCAGCCACTTTGACCGTGAATATTGTGGAAAATGTACCCTAACATATAAACATGTGAATTAGTAAAAATAAAGTGAGAGAATTCGGTGTTAGCATTTTGTAATTCTTGTTGGTGATGCGCACCAATGTCACAACACACCGTGAATCTCAATATCTGTAAGTGGGGTACTAGTAATGTAGTTGTAACTTTCAGTCACTTTACAATTGTTCTAAATTCCACTCGTTTTAGTCTTAAGAAATTCGTCATTATGTTAAAATATGAAGATCCAAATCACATTGACATCAGGATTCCCTAGTTCTGCTCGGGATTATGTATGTAGTATAGGTGTCGGGTGAATAATAAAAAAAATCTGCTTGTTGATCGGGCAGCTTCATGTCATACCATTTTGTAACATGTTTATATGGGAGTTTAGACTAATAAGGCTTTTCATGAAGTGAATTAGGAGTAAAGAATCTATTTTACCTACTCTGCGCTAACCGATTTCGGTTTTCTTCCCATTGAGGTCCGTATATCATTTGCATGTAAGGAACTAAGTTGTTACTATGCTTCAAACTCCTCTACTAGTAGATTTATGTCTAAAACATTAATATTTTTCACTCAGCCGGATGCACCATATCACCATCTTGTCTACAATCGCGTTCTTAGCAAAACATCATAGAAAAACATTGTTAAGCGATCTTGTTCTAATATAAACATTCCATCAAATTTACCGTACGGCCCTGTTAGAGCCAAAAATAATATATCTGTGTATACGAATTGCAGAAAAATTCAGTTTTGCTGGAAGGGTTAGCTGAGATACATCTATACTGCAAGGAATCGAGTTGCTGTATTGTGCACTTCAGAAACTATGCGAAGCTCTGAACAAATGGGTTCCAGACAGATTAGTGATTTAAGCTAACGTTTCAGTTATTTTGGAAAGGCTAATAATTCTTAGCTAGCTTGGCATGACTGGTTACCTTGAAGTTCTTCGTTCACCTTTAAAATTGAGGACAACTATTTGTCGACTTGACATAATCCCTTCAAACTGCCTGCGTTCTTAGTTCGTTCCGGGTTATGACTAAGCAGATATTCTGTGATGATCGTACGTTGATGTGCTTGCCGAGTATTGTATCAAAGATATTAGCTCTCATAGTCGTCTACTGCTCAATCGGAACAGAGCGTTGGGCAATGGAAGTTGAAATTAAACATCTACCCTCAACGTTTTGGGACCGTTAATTGCAGTTCAATGTCTGGCTCAGTAAATTGCACTCAACTACGTTGGTTGACAGGTCTGACGCCCATCAATTGGGCGAAGGATCTGGTCAGAGCCTTTTAGAAACTCAATTACATCGCCTGTGTATAATCCAGCACTGATTACGTTTTTGTCGGGGGCACCCACTATTGCCGTGGACTGGTCCTTAGAAATTGATTTAGATGAAGTGAGGGTGGGGATGACATGATTCTGGTGAAAATGTCGAGAATTTTAACCCGTCCCTCGACTAATCGTGCACGAACTTGTTAACTATGTCCTGAATATGATGTGATATACTTAAAGTACGGGAAAACTGCTCCAGATTAAGTTCACAAACAACCGTTCCAGTAGTCACCAGAAGTAGTACTGTAAATACAAAGATAAGTTGCTAAGTAAATACTTCTTTCCAGTTAGGAAGACAAACAGAGTTTAGGGCATTTCAAGAAATTAACAAGGGTTGGTAAGCACTTAAGTCAAACAAAACAAAGTAAATAACTCAATCATGTGAATAGTTTTTAATTGTCAGGATATGAAGGACTAAATGAATACAAATATGAGTCCCATAGCCGCTTGGGTCGCAAGTAAGAGTTCACGACAGGTCAGGGTGGTGATTGATGGATATCGACTACTTCTGGTAAGAACTGATATCAAGAGACAGCTGACAGGAAATAAGCTAATTAGTATGTGAACAAAGGACTCAGTAGTCAGGTGTTTCCCGAATATTGCTTAAGAAGCCGTTTACTTCAATGCTAAGCTTGGCCATAGTGAAGTAGTCAATAGGAGTAGAGGATACACTTGTCCAGGCACTATAAGCCCTGGTTAAGACGGTGGCTCGAAAAATACCAACAGGTGCTCTCAGTGGTCGTTCTCATTTGTTATCTTGCATGACCTGCAGAATACTAAATAAGAAAGATTGGCTCAGCGAAGAGCTTTTTTGGCGGATTCATTTTCGAAGCTGTACAGTCGCAATATACTTATTCTTTCAGGATAATAATAATTGCAGAATAGATGTCCTTCGTCTATAAATGGGCGAGTACACTGTGCAGCACTATATTACTATGAAACGTGAGCCACTAAATAGGCTATACCCATTCGGTTGTCTCTTCGAAGTATTACTTGCATATAGTGGAACTACTAAAAACGTAAAGTATGCTTTAGGCTTGTTGTTTGATAAAAATGGGGCTGTGAAGCCACACTGACATGTTCCACGTATGACTGGCCGCTGCTCCCAACACAATGCTGGCTGGAAGTTGGTTGCGAAAAACGAATGAATAGAAATCACTATGAAATCGTTAATCACCGAGTAGTATTTAGAGGTCCAGACTTCCTGCTTGAGTACCTCGCAAGTCCTAATTTACGGCAGGAAATGTAACATGGTGTAGAAGCACTGATACTCATTCTCTTTCTCTCCATACTTTCAGTTAAATATTACCTCCAGCCTTTCATTCTTCGACTTCATTTTCCCTTTTTGGACTGTATTTCTTATATCTAGATCTCCATTGCAGGTGATAATATTCCTCTCTACGATTATTTGAAGTGTGACAGCTTGGATTGATTTGCATTGTATTAAACCGTATATTGTTGACGTTTGTCATGGAATCTATTGAGTTAATTGTTGAGCTCAAATTGTTCGCGAGGACCTTAACTGACTAATAATTATGAGTAATCCTAACCGTAAAGTGGTTTGCTATTCCTGCCCATGTACACAAACGTGGAAAACGACCCTCTGTAGCAGCTGGCAGACTGAATTGTCAGAGTATTCCCGTAAACGAAGATTGAGATGTATATTTTCATTACAGATCCTACTTTTATCCACTGTTGGAATGCTGTGAGGAATTTCATGTCTTAATACCAAAGAGCTGATGAGAACTTAAACTTGTGTAGGAACCTTTGTCACTACGCTGATACGTATAACGCTTATATACTCTCCCAAAATGTTAACAACCTCTACCCAACTCTCAACTAACCTGACGTCTTAGTTTTGTACGGTGAATGAGGCTTCCTAGGTTTAGAGTCAAATCTTCCTTCAGTTTATTCTTAATTTTACTGTTGCATATAGTCCGCATCTTTTCGTCACAACAATGTTTACTGGGTTTCTAATGACCTGTGAATCTGGTAGCTATTTCATCAGTCGAGTAAGCTCAGTAAGTAATATTAATCTACTAAACATTAGATGGCCTGTAGATTCACTATGGGATAATAATCGAATTAGACCGACAATCATGAGGGATGAAACGGAATACTTTGATACAACAGTATGGTCACTTCTACTAACTCCTTAATTTGGGTTATCAGTTTTACTCAGCCTGGTAATCCTTAGACGTTTTCTGTTTACTTGCATAGTTTAGTTTAAAGGAAATGGATGCCAAACTCCTGAAAGACAAAGGTCTAGAAGAATGCTGATGGAGCGTGACAAATGTTCATTTGTATCTGGAACACTACTGACACCTGAAAAGAAACAGAAAACCAACCTTCGTGATAAGAATCCATTATTCCGGAATTTTAGTCAATAAAATTGGTACCATTTTCATGCATCCTGCTGTTAAAGGGTCACCTACACTTTATAATAACAATAGTATACTAGTTTATTCTACAAAATTTCAAGGTAGCAGTTCACTATGAACCATCAAAAGAATAGATATTATCCGTAAGTAATCTGACCGACAGATAGTACTCATGAATATTTAACGGAGTGGTGAAATGAAATTACAGCATATTCACAAGAAACATAATGTTGATAAAAATGTATTAACAAGAGGAGAACTCAGGTATCTTTTAATACAAGAACAGTAAGTTTTCTCGCAAACTTATAATTGCACAAGCCACTTATGAATTGCAGAAGCATTATTTGTAGCAGAAATTTCAACGAAATCCACCGGTAAACGACTTTTTGCAAAAGTGAAGGTCACTCCCGGCTTTGTCAATGTTGATATGGTGGACTGATCGAGGCCAGCAAGCGCACCAGTACGTGTAAATGTAAGAGTATTCCTGAGTTTAAAAAATGTCATAAAAACATTCTATTAACAGAAAGTAAACAGTAAATGGTATAGATCTTCAAAGACAAAATGTAATACACATTGACATGTTACGGTTCATCAGTTTCACCAATGCCCTATAATGTTATATACTCTTTGGAAATAAGTTAAAAGTATGTGGTGTAGATATATTACTTGGTCCACAGAATTTACGACCTGGTGCAAGTAAATGATATTTATTACTGTCCAATGACAAACAGGCTATCCCAACATTCAGTCAGTTGATAATCAACCTCCCCAAGTATGACATACGCTGTGTAAATAAATTAAACAAAACTGTTAGGAGTCTATTAATGATGAATCGTTGTATAAAGGTCCATACCTTTAGGCAGCTATAACTCTTGATGATGTGACCATTAACAATCAGTGGTGTCTATAGTGCTACATTTTACAGCAAAGAGTGAACAGAAAAAGCAAGTGAAAGAAAACTATAGTCCTAAAATTTGTAAGGAACTAGTTGATACTATGCCGACTAGGCTCAAACTGGACGATTGTACCATGAATTAATTCATCATACAAATAGACAAGGAAAGTTTAGGACTTTAATATGAGTAAGACTTGCCTAGACAAATTAAATGAAGCTTTATATGAATAAACTGTCGAACTACGTTTCATTGGCGACAAGTGAAACTCAGCACGTGATTTTCTACCATCTTTATCACCACTTTCTAGACCTCAAAATTTGCAATACCAACGGAAATGCCATTATGTAGGTAGTGAACAAATGACATATCAAAAAAAGTCAGACGATAAGGTTTGAAAGATATATCGAACAAGTTTAGAATTGGGTACTTTGAATGCAACTCAAGAGAGGCTTAGGCTTGATGCCAGATATTTTTAACCTTCTTCCGGGTGAGAAAGTTTTTGTTGACAAATTATATGAAATAATCTACCTAAAAAGGTCCTATCAGTTAGTGGTATGTTGTTCTGCAGAGTAGTACCACGCAGACCAAATAATTGTCCTCCATGGATAACTAACCAAGTCAAGAAACTTCTTAGACGTAGGAAAAGCATTGGAATATGTTTACATCTACTGGCTTAGAACAGTATAGACCCAGTTATTGTAAGATTAGGAATGCTTGTAAAGCGTTAGTAAGTAAGACCAGACGGTCATATGAAAAACATTTGTTTAAGGATTGTGAAAATAATCCGAAAATATTATCGTCGTACAAAAAGAGGTGAACACGGAGAAGTGATGGATTCCTACCACTTTTGGTACCAAAAAAATCAGTCGACATTGGCAAGAGATGGTGCCGAAAAAGCTAAAGATTTATCGGAATATTTTAGCAAGATGTTTTTTACCGATAACGAGAAACGACCAATAATTGATCGTGATCAGGGCGGCTTGTTGATGCACCCTGTAGTTATTGAGAAACATACTGTCTTAAGACTACTTCAGCATCTCAAACCTGGTAAGTCCAGTGGCCCTGATGATATTCACTCTAGGATTATGAAAGCCCTATCAGATGGGATTGCTGAACCTATGGCCATAATGTTTGATATTTCTCCGAGACAATAATTAGTCCAGTGTATAAGGCGGGGAGTAGAGACTTATTTAGTAACTATCGACCCATTAGTTTAAGCAGTGCAGTTGTAAAACTAATGGAAAAGATTATTCGGATGGTTGTTATAAACTATGTGGAAGGGCATAATCTTTTACCCAGGGAACAACATGGTTTTAGGGAAGGCCCATTATTTTCGACAAATCTGCTTATTACAAAGGAAGACTGGGCTGAAGCAAAAGATCAAAATATTCCTGTAGATGTAATTATCATAGATCAAGGTCTCCCATTCTAGTCTTAAATTAAAACTGGAAAGTTTTGGAATCCATTATAAGGTCATAGACTCGATAAGCGACTTTTTCTATGACGGGAGATAAAGCGTTAGGGTAAGTGGAGCTCTCTTAGCGTGTAAAAAGTGGGGTTCTCCAAAGCACAATCCTCGATCCTCATTTTTTACTTTATGTAAATGCATTACCAACTGTAGCAAAGTCATCTGTCCTACTCTTCGCCGATGACAATGATTTGGAGATCCACACACAGTATGTCAGACAGAATAGTATTACAGGATGATCTCAACTCATTGGTGGTATGGATGGACGGGTGGTCCCAACAAGTGTAATGGTGCATCAAAGATTACGAAAATGATCAAGTCACATGAAAACTTCCCAATGATGTAAGTCTAAGTGTCATATTGGCCAACCGTAATCTGGCGAGCGTTAGTGCATTACTATTCGACGACTTTCGAAGATAAATATGAATTATTACGCGGTGGATATTTAGGACTTCAATAACTACCTGACATCATTCTACCTCCGTCTTCTACACCGAAACCTATGATTTAAAGTATGATATTGTACCACAATCACAGTGAAAACGAAAGTGGATATCTGAGGACAAAAAATGATGGGTATATCGGCACTTATGATGTTAAGCATGATTTAGAAAAGAGCTTTAATCAATATCTCTAGCAAATAATACAATGAAAAAAGCCACTTTATTAGTCACATTTTATTCACGATGGCGAATCGCATTCGTACATAATAACCTATGAAGAGCTTCGTACTGTTGTGATATGTCTAGCTGAATCTTTACAGTACAAATTTAGAGGGATGTATAGAACCTACGTCCCAAATATCTGAATAAAGGTGACCTGTGATTTCAAAGATTCTGATCTACTTATTCGATTGTGTCGATCTTTTCCAGAACCCCTTTGCTTACAGCATGATATAATTCAATCAAAAAAGCCTTCAAACGCTAGGAAGAATTAACAAATAGTTTAATAATTATGCACAAAGTAGTGTTAAGATTGAATGACTTACAATTCTTTTTCAAGCAAATGAGTCACTACACTGACGCCTTTTGCCGTGGTAGCATCTTGTTTATTGCAAGCTATTAGTAATTTTACGCGATTCTTTATAAAGACCTTATCCACAAGTATATTGTACAAAAACCTACAAAACGTATCGGCAATTGTTATACAGAATAGGAAGACTTGCTCAGCAACATCTTTTACGTCACTATGAATAGACTTTGAATCTATGACAAATACCAATGCCCTAGAACTAATTAGTAACTAACACGACATACAAAGTGTCCGACTTATATTTGTGAATTATCTCGTTTCGAACTTTATCATGGCCAGGAACATCTACAAGAACAAGAGCCTTTCAATATGAGGCAAGATGCTCAATACTTTTTTATCTGTTTTTAGATTTCCAACATTCTCATTGAGAGATGTAAAAGTGGAAGATGGATTTCCATATACAATAGATGAAAAAAGAGTTGTTTTCCCTGAATCACAAGCACCAATAAACAACACGTTTTTAAGTCTCTTTCTGACCGATAACCAATATAGTATAACAGTTACAAAACACACAACAACAGCAATAACTATTGGATACAACGAAGTATCCATAACGCAATATGTTAAATTTGCGGCTGTTTTGTCACCATTATATAGTCAAACTGACAAGTTGGAATGGTTGTGGACGGAATAGAAGAAGCTTTCTCTTCGCAGGCTTCCGTGTCTAGTAGGAGATCACCAAATAGTAGGTTGGTAAACCTGTGTTAATCCTGACAGATTGCCTTCCAGTGAAGGTTCAGCTTCTTGAAAGTATTCACTGATGGGGCTGGTACCACTTGTTCGGGTAAGGCGTTCCAATCATTGACTACTCGACGAGAAAAACGGGACCCCACTTTAAGTGGTTTATGAACCTTCCTGCTATGACCTCAGAGATTATTAGTGTTGGAGGGAGCAAAAAGATAAGACATATTAACACCCAAATCATAATTAAAGATACGAAATGCCAGTATAAGGTCACCTCGTGTCCCACGATACAACAAGGGGAAAAAGTTTAGGCGTTTTAAACGCTCATCGTAAGGGAGTCTAGAAAGACCCTTCACTAACTTCTTTCCCACACGCTGGACACGCTCAAGTGAGTTAGTATCCTTTACCAGACACGGGCTAGCTGCTTGGATACAGTACTCTAAATGTGGTCTAATATATATGGGATATAAAATTCGAAACGTCTCCTCGTCAAAAGATTTGAACGCTTGGCGAAGTGACCATAACGCACGAAAACCTTTGACAGCGGCTGCGTTGCAATGCGTAGTTTTTTTAAACCATGATTTTATACTACTCCTAAGTCGTTATGCTCTTGAACGCATAGAAGAGGTTTACCCTCAATAGTGCAACGGCAACTATTACCGTGACCGATGTGCATTAGCACACTCTTCCTAGCATTGATTTCTAAGCCTCACTCTCGAGCCCATCTAACTAAATCGTCTAAGTCAGCTTGAAGATCCAGATGATCAGCCGCACTTTTTATTGTTCTCCAGATTTTTACGTCATCCGCAAACAATAATGTCGACGACCTAAGCAACAGTGGCAACTCATTAACGTAGTGAAGGAAGAGCAGAGGGCCTAATATGGTGTCTTGGGGTACACCACCTTTGACCGGCTTCCGATCGGATAGCGTTCCGTTAACCCTCACTCTCTGTCTGCGGTCACATAAGAAACTTCCTATCCACGCATGTACAGTACCTATTATTCCGAAGCTCGTGAGCTTCTGCATAAGACCTACGTGTGAAACCTTGTCAAACGCTTTGCTAAAATCTATGAATATCACGTCGACAGACAGACCGTTATCTAGGACTGCTGTCCAATCCTCCCTCGCAATAAGCAAGTTAGTCAAGCATGAACGCTTGTTACGAAATCCGTGTTGCTCAGGAGCCAACAGATTGTGTAAATCTATGTGGCTTAGCAACCTAACCCGAATTATCTTTTCAAGTAACTTAACGACTATACTAGTTAGACTAACAGGCCGGTAGTTAGATACTATATGTCTCTGATCGTCCTTGAATATAGGACTGATTATAGCGTCCTTCCAATCTCTAGGGAGTTGAGCGAGTGAAAGGGACATGTTGAAGAGTGTCGCGAGCGGTTTTGAAATAATGTCTGCAAGAGATGACAGCAACAGTGGATATAACTCGTCAGGGCCCGGCATCTTACTAGGTTTGAGGTTAGTTATCAACGGAAGGACAGTTTCCTCAGTCTGACTGTACAGGTGCACCTGTACAGATTCAATGGCTGGTATTTCTGTGTGAGTGGGACAAGTGTTTGTTACAATAAACGTAGAGAAGACTTCGCGAAAGTAGTTTGAAAAACTCTCAGCTTTTGCTCGATCTGATTCAGCTAGGAAATCTGAATTTTCGTGTAACAGTAACGGGGGAATACCATCACTACGTTTCATTTGCCGTTTAACATACGAAAACAATCGTTTCGGACAAGTACGGCTATCATATACTAACTGTCGTTCGTAAGTGGTACGGGATTTGGCTATGGTTTTCTTACAGATATTACGGAATTTTCGGTACTCATGCTTAAATGGTGCATGACCTGTCAAAAAGAATAAGTCCCAGAAATGTTTCCTACGCTTTAACAGCTTCCTGGTTTCCTTATTAATCCATGGAGGGCAATGTGATAGCTTACGTGCTGACCATGGGATAAACGGCGACGTTACGGACTCGAATGTAGCCTTAAACTTATTCCATTCATCTTCGATCAATCCATCCGCGTCGACCGACCAATCAGTCGAGATAGCACGGTTTCTGATTTCCGGAATATTAGCTCGCCAGATATTGGGACGGGGTGGAGCAGATACGAATTGTATACCATGTGTCCTAAACTTAAAGTGAATTACAACGTGATCACTGTTCACTAGTGGAGGAAGGTGCTGGATATCAAAGACATCCTCAGAGTGGTGGGTGAGGGCGAGGTCCAGCAGTGACGGATCATGATTCAAATCAATATGTGTCGGTTTTGTGATACATTGTACAAGTGCACACTGAATAACGGTAGATAAAAGGTAGCTATCGAAACCACTACCTGGAGCTGTAAGCTCTATCCAGTTGATATGCGGTGCGTTGAAGTCCCCAATGATGAGACAACATTCTGCCATACTCCAAGAACAGATGTGTCTTAGGATAAAGTCGTCAGCCAGACAAGACGGACTACGGTATATTCCCCCTATAGTCACTAACCCATTTCTAGATTTAATCTTACAACATGCAACCTCACATGTGCCACTGATATGAGCCTCCGATATGGTTGATTGTATACGGAAGTGATCCCTAACGTAAAATATTATACCTCCCCCCTTGCGACTTGAAACTCTATCACTTCTGATACAGATATAACCAGCAATGAAAGGAGAACAGTCTATATCAACGGTGAACCAAGTTTCTGTAATAACGATTATATCGGGACATAATTCTTCCACCATCAGACTTAACTCGGACGTTTTATTTCTAAGACTACGAGCGTTCGTGTAGCACACACTTAAGGTGTTTTGGAAATCAATCGTTCTACCCATACAGGCCTCGGAAGCATTGGCTTCCAAGACCTGACTACCCGAAAACCCTTAATGGTAAGGTTATTTTCGCCATTTAATTTGCGAGTCCTGAACTCCGTAAGAGCATTTTTCCACTTGATTCGATCCTCAAGCGGCCAATCTGGTCGAATACGGATATTTGAGGCACGAGTTTTTAGTGCGCTTTTCAATAATATGTCTCTTTCTTCGAAACTCCCGAGAACCAGCTTCAGGATTCTTCTTGGTTGAGTCTCGCCTCCAACCCATTTACCAAGTCGTATTACTTTTGTAATATGTTCCCTGAAACTTCTTCAGGCAGTACATTTCTTACCACAGACTCTACTAACTGCAGGTCATGTACATGTCTTCTAGCAGGGTCATTGTCTTTTGACCCTTCTAGATTCCAAATAATTAAACTAGGAAGGGGTTTAGCTTCTTTTTAAATCGTGTTCACGGCTTTCGATCGTCATGTTAGATCCTGCATATTAACTAATGGCATCTTACGATTACTTTTCATTGCAACAGAGCGACGGGAGTCAAGCGAGTGACTCGCAACAATGTTTGACGAGGCTTCACTTTGAGACTTTCGAGGAGTAGTTTGTCTGCATTGTTTATAAGAGCAGTAAACGTTTATTATCACGGATATATAATGCTTCACAACACTGTCGTCCGAAACGCCTTTTTTACAAGTATTCGAAAGCAATTTATATCAGATTTTTGTAGCGTAGGAATGCAAAGATTCATCTGGAAAATGGATGATTTGTCAATATAAATGTGATCTATTAAGATGGTAGCGAAAATGTTTAGCTCCATCGGATGACTTAAACGAAGTTTTGCTCCGTGAGCTGGATGGTTTGGTCATGGAGCTCTCATTTTTCTTATGAACAGCCTAATCGGTACAAAATTAATGTGGAAGTGAAGTATTCGAATTTCTCCACATATTACTCACAGTTTGTTCTGTCGACCTCGGTTCTGATTAGCTAATGTTGACCTTTAACCTGTCGTTGCTTACTTCTTTGTTTTGATTGCATCTCCCGTTGATTTGATACTTGGTCTTATATTTGTGCGTAATTTTTCCGATTTCTTGATAGATTAGATCAGCTTCAGTGTCAGTCAGCAATTAACAAACATATCAATGGGATCTAATGAGTAACATCACTTATTACTCAAGGCAAGTTTGGTCACGTCTGGTACAGTTCGGAGTATATGTCGAATATCCGTCTGTAGTATGGGTCGATTATGTGCTTAATGGTGGCAGAGGACAACTTACAATCATAAAATGAAGTTCCACAGACTGATAATTCAGTATTTCAGTCTAGTAACCTCTGTTTGCTCAGGTTGATTATTGGATTATGATTTTGCAGCAGGTCTATACCAATGATCGGCGTAGGACCCTCTTCAATAACAAAGAACTAGTGAATAGGTTTGCGTAATCCAACATTAAGATCGGCTTCCGAGTTTCCATCCGCAAATTGAAGATTCGTTCATGTGTACGATCGTCAGAATTTGCAGGAAGGACGTTGAGTTTCGCGCCAGTGTTGACGAGATAGCGAAGATCTGTAACCACACCAGTGATGCATATCAGATGTCCATGTCCACCGAATACAGTCGCTGTTAGCGCGTGCCGGTGGGGGAATCCTCCAAAAATTGTTTCGAATTGGGTAGCTTGAAGATTGAGAAACTTCATGATTCCTTGCAATTTCTAAAGGACTTACCATATTTAATGCGGTACCAGCACTAATCAGGATTATCTGTCCTTCGCGGTCTAAAGACAATGTTTTCGGAGTTTGACAGCTCCCCTAATCAAAGTATACCAATCTGGTCGAACTCCATGAGAGTAAACGAATTAAAAACACAAGAAACACTGTAAATCTAAGCAACAGGGATTTTGAAATCAAAGACGTCTAAAGATTTATCATGGGAGACGATATTCGAACGAACATGTAATGTGTGATGCGACAATACTAAAATTGACCGAAACTGCATGAATGATGATATCAAAATAAATCGAAATACCACAGTATAATAATTCTATGAGTAGGCAATATAATATCGTCACAGTTTAATGTCAAAATAAATCATGTGACGGTAAATAAATCGATAAAGTAAATAGTTTCGTTAGTTCTCGACATTGAGGCTGATCTCATTAGTTTTACCAGACACATCTAGCTAAAGGCGCTTGGTCACTCATTCGCATGACATCATTAGTGGGTGCATCATACTACGCATCCTCTGCAACTGTTAGCCAGTCCTAACCAAACGCTTCTTGATATATCGACGGCATTCCAAACATACCTTCGAACCACTTTATTCCTGGCTTCGTATTTGACTGGTTTGGTATGCTTTGGTTATAAAAGTGTTTCGTGTAAAGGCATTTCCAAACAAAGAATGCCCATGACATCTTTAACCATAATCCAAAGTAGTGTAGTGTTCGTTTGTATGCTATACACTATTATAAACTGAGCTGAATTAGTCAAATATATAAACATTGAAAAACATCTTTATCAAAGTACTCAAAGGATTTCCGGAATAACAGTGGTAATTGAAACCGTTGAATCGTTATCCATAGTTGTTTTCAGGTCAGTACTTACAATTACTTCTAGATCAGTTTATTCATGCGCAAATGGAAGTAACGTTTCATCGGTGGTGTCCTGATTACTTTCATCGTGTTCAGTGTGTGTAACGAAAACAGAACGAAGAAAATCCCTCCGCAGCCTTTTTTGGACAATACTGTCATCTATCTGTTTCTTCTCCCTGTTGTGTATTTTAACCTTTGTTCAGATCTCGTTTAACCACACCTTTCGTTCTTCAGTCTTCCTCGTCTGAGCTTTTATTATGTGATTTTGATTAAAGACCTATCTTTTGTTACCTAATTTTTCTATTGCATGTTGCTGGACTATTAACAGTAAGGTCATGTTTGACTAGGCTCAAGGTCACGACGTGGTTCAGTGTGTGACTGTTAACTTTTTGACTGTCTGCTTGGGAGGATTGCTGGAACCCCTGCAGGTAGATATTTTATCCCATCTTGTTGGGAATATTTTTATTGATTTTCAGGTATTGAAACCTTTAGTATTAACTGTTTCTTTTGCTGTTTAGCGCGCTAGAGAATCTTTTGACTGTATAGCATAGGCTGTATCGTTTGAGGTAATTCGTATTTTTGATATAATTCGTTCTATCTCCTAAGTTAGAACCTTTCAAATTGAGTACGGAGTTTGTGTTTTGATATAATTTAATACGAGTGTTTCAAAAAAGCTTTTTAACGTAGGGACAGCAAAATTCAACTGAGCCCTAGCCAAATCATCCTGCAGTTGGGTCACTGATTATCGAACAAATCATCGATCCTTGTCAAGGTCTAGGACAACCAACGCGCATCACTTAATCGTACGCCATGGACTGGTCCATGCGGCAGTGATCTTACCTTCGCTTGTATCTACTTTAACTAATATATTTCTGTAACAACGTCCTCTGTGTTTTACAGTCTTCGAAGCATCTATGGTACATTGATACATCGATGGGGTAGTCCACGTAAAGTGCTGACCACGAGGTGTAACTTCGACGTTTGCTGGTTCGTCACGTCATTCCGGTTTAACTCGAGTAGGTTTCAGATCATTCGACATAGATCATCTACGTTGGTGATCTGCAGAAGTAGTATGGCCCTTTCGAATAAATTTTGATTCGTCAGTCCTGCGTTCAAACCGAATACTGGTAATTCTGTCGTTGCAATGTGGATTACAGCACTCTTGCCACAACAAATCTTCAATTCAGAACTATGAGACCATAGAACTGATGGGTCCAAGTCAATTCGGTGATCATGATGGTCAGCCTCACTGCTTTTCACGCACAAGGCATTAACATAATGCAAGAAAAGAAATGTCTAAGACTTAAACAGTTGAGGTAATCCATTGAAGATATCACAGGTATTGGGAGTTCGACAACGCTGTAACTAGTAACACCTAATATGAATCGTATCCACCAAGTGAAATCAAAAGACAGAAGCGAGGAGGTTCGAAGATATATTTGAAAGGTTACCAATATATCGTGGATCGTCTGATCTAATCTGGCTAGCGATTGCAGGAGGTGTTGAGCACGGCGTTCCCCCTCGTGATCTGGTGCAGATGCATGACCGAGAGCCTTCAGCTAGGTGAGTCCACTAAAACTAATGTGGTCAGCACCCAATGTCGAAGACTTTATGAGCTATTTATTTTGGGATTTAATTACCGCTCCACCATAATCAGAGGGGTATTAATAAGGGATGGTGCCACGAGGTGTCTGTTTTACCGTCATTTTCTGTCTTTGGTCAAATAAATAGTTCTTTATTCGGCCTTACAGTTTTTCTTTCAATCTAACAATGGAAGCAGCATGCATAAGCCTCAAGTACGACGCCTAATCAAATGATTTGCGAATATCTATGATTACTGTGTTGATGAGCAAACTCGTATATTAAGCACCTACTTTATCCCCTCCCTCAATAAGTAAATTAGTGGAACAGAAATATCTATCTCGAAATCAATTTCGCTCTACATTCAATGGATTATATGAAATTTACGACCTAGCAACTTTTCCTGGAATATTCTTCAATTACTTTAACTACTATACCATCTATACTGGCAGGTGATTAACTTCACATGACCTTTTTATTGAACTCAGAAATAGGGTTAATGATAACATCTAATTCCCTGGGAGTTTACTTGAGAAAGAGACATACTGGAAAACGCTGAGGTTGGTTTTTAGATCATATCCTCAAAGGATGGCTACAATCGTGGACTTAACCCTTCAGAGATGAATGGTCTACCTCCCTATCAGTATACATAGTCAGCCCACCAATTATATGGATTTATTGTCAGTTTCTTATAAGAGTTACAAATAAAAATTATTTCGGTGAGATAGTTTTGAACGATGCTAGTTAAGTATGAAGGTTTTATACCAGGAGGAAAGATAATGAGGACAATAAACGTTGTTGAGAGTTAAACATAGGTAAACACGAAGCAATTTATAGTATCCTTCAGAAGTGTGAATCACGGACATACTAGTATGAGGTTAACAGAGAGAACAAAATGGTGGGAGATACGATTGACCTATCTTATGAAGACAGACTTCGTTGCTTCAGCCCATGTCTTTTATCTCACTACAGATTACGAGATTATCCAATACTGACTTGCCGCACATCAGACAGAAACTTCGCTAACAATCTGTCCTACTGTTCCCTTCCATCCAAAGACCGATCGTTTGATAGGAAGATTTAAGAGTGTTCACCAATTGAAATCAATCGCCTATGTCTGGAATTTCGTTTATCTCACAGAGTAGTGGATTGCCTCCCAGAACATGTGATATCGAGACCTTTCGGCAAAATTTAAAAATAAGTTAGATTTTCTCAGTACAAAAGATTTTAAAGATAAAACGGATCATCTGAAATGACAGGAAGATCAGGAAAAAGTAGAGGATACGGTTAGTTATTTTTGGACAGTTTTCATTCAGGAACCTCTTCTAAACGAAAAAATAGAAACAAATACAAAGTCAACAAACCGTCTGCTCAACGTGAACTTCGATCAAGACGATGTACTTAGGGCCCTTAGCACCTTAGATGTGGAAAAGTCAACAGGACCAGATGAACTACATCCCAAAATGTTGAGACACATTGCACAACATATCGCGGCTCCACTGACTGTGATATTCAATATGTCACTTGACAAGGTGTGTTACCTATGGACTGGAAGAATGAAGTCGTCACTCCCATACATAAAACAGGATCAAGACAACTTCCATCGAACTACAGACCTGTTAGCCTCACCAGCGTTGTAGTTAAAATATTAGAAAGAATGGTCAGGAATACCATAATGACGTTTGTGGAAACCAACAACCTGTCAAACAACGAACGATATGGTTTCTGAAAGGGTTTATCTTGTACAACAAACCTCTTTATAGTAAGGGAATATTGGACAAATGTGCTAGACAACGGAAACTCAGTAGATGCTGTCTACATAGACTTCAGCAATGCTTTCGACAAGATGCCAACAAATAAACTGCTATTGCAGTTAGAAAATCTTGGTATTGCCAGACCTCATTTAAAGTGGCTTAAGGATATCCTGGTAGGTCGTCGATAGAAAGTAAGAATAAATTCCAAGTGCACCACCTGGAGACCAGTACTTAGTGGAGTACCTCAGGGTTCTGTCCTAGGTGCTTTACTTTCTATAATGTATGTTAATGATCTCCCTAGTATAGTACAGTCGTCAGTGTTATTATACGCTGACGATGTGAAAATCTGACGGGAGACGTAGATGCATGCGCACTTCAGGCAGACTTAAATAATATGATTAACTGATCTGAAGAGTGACTGATGCTTATCAACGCGGCAAAGTGTGTCCACATGCACTTTTGGGATACAAGAGTTAATGGGTACAGCGTGAGGCAAGTGCCCGTACCCGTGGTCCGGTCTCTCAAGGATCTTGGGGTGATAGTGAGTCATGATCATGAGGTCACGGTCCGTTGCAGGAAGTCTCAGCTAAGGGGCTTAGAACCTTCTGGCCTTTAAGACGGGCATTCACTAAGTCAGATACTACCATGACCACCACAGTATACACAATCTTAGTGAGAAATAAGTTTGAGAGCTGCGTTCAAGCTGCAAGCCCCTGTTTAAAATGTGACTCAGATATCCTGGAAGAAGTACAGAGGGCTGCTACTCGTGCGACTCTAGAACTCCGTGGTTTACCATACAAGGAGCGGCTTATAAAGCTGGATCTCTTTAATCTATCTTATCGCAGACTAGGTGGAAATCTAATTTTGATGTATAGAATACTAAGGAATGATTTTGGACCCAACATATTCTCTCTTTTTCTGCCCACTAGATCGGGATATCTCAGAGGACATAGCAGGTGAGTAGAAAAATCAAGAACAAACGAAATACCCGTGACATATAGGTTTTCACACAGAGTCATCAATTCATGGAACCTGTTACCCAAAGAAGTGGTGTCTGCATCTTTAATTGATTCATTCAAGAGAAGACTGGGCGCTCACAGAAACATACTAGGAAAGGAATAACATAGACCGTAGGCCTTCTGTCCTTACTACACAAATCTGAATTTGACCTCCTATACTTACCCCTAAAAAACAAAGACTGAAGATTGAATATATATTGAACGATGTTATTATGTCTTTTCTTTACCTTCTATTTAGAACTAACCGTTTGAGGAAAATGTCTAAGAAAGTTTAAGAACCGAGATCAAATTGTTTTAGCATGGATTTCCGTTTTCTTCATCTAGTAATGAATTACTGGAATCCCCTACTGCAATATCAGCACCTGTTGATACATTAAAAATGATATCGACTCTCCACACTACTACAAGTCGCAAGGATTAATACAGGTTGATTAAACTCCCAACCTAACTATATAACTACTCGTCTCGCTTTCACTAATATCCTGATTCTAAGGGACTTTAATCTCCCTAGAGTCAACTTCGCGGAACATACGTACATTGGAAGTGAAAACTCAATTGAAGCTCGGTTCTTCAACCTCATTGAGGACTTGGGATTATACGAAAATGTAAAGTCGGCAACTCGTTGGAGAAACAATCAGACACCATCGCGCTTGGACTGTGTATTTACAAACGAAGAATTCCTAGTTGATGACCTCTTAATCCTGGCTCCCCTGGGAAAAAGGGATCACGCTGTTGTAGCTTTCAGTTTCATCAGCAAAACTGAGCCGAGATATCCCACCAACAACTTTCTCTGGAATTTCAAACGGTGGAATATATCAGCTTTAAATGACTATCTACAACAGGTGGATTGGGATGTTCACCCTGAACTCGATGTGGATGCTCATTGAGACTTCTTACTGCACACGCTCATATGTGCTACAAACCATCCAGTTCCTCAAACGGTCCCCCATAGCCATCAGGAACCCACAATCACTAGAAGCCGCACTCTTCACATGCCAAGCCGCAAACGACACTGTTGGGCAGAGTACAAACGAACTGACAACAACGGCGCGTACAGGCACTACAAACATATAAGGAACATATGCACGAAGGCTATAAGAGAAGACAGGCTTCAGTACCAGACAAAGACTATGGACAAATTTGTCACTAATCCGAAAAGCTTATTTCGTTATGCAGCCGCTCTTCGTCAAGCCAAAACAGGAGTTTCCCAACTGCTAGGTCTTAACGGCCCGACCAACGACGACGGCGACGCCGCTAACTTTTTGGCTGGACAATACTCTCGGACATTTCAGCCGACCCACATAAACTATACCGACGAAAGCTTCATCTGAAACTCCAAAGGACTTACCGAAGTGAACCTGAGCGCTGATATGTGTTCCGAAAACTGCAGCACTTAAGAATCGACACTTCTCCTGGCCCGGATATGGTTCATTCTGCCATACTGGAGGAGGCAGCCTTAATCTTGGCAACGCCGCTTAGCATGATGTTCTCACACTCGCTGAGCTGAAGAAAACTAACGGAAAATTGGAAGCTAGCTCACATCACACCAATTTTCAAAGGAGACCGACGCAGCGAAACTTCAAGTTACCGACCGGTGGCTTTTCTCTCAATACGATAACGGACTTACTTTTAACACTTCAAAGTGTAAAGTAGTCCATCCGCGACATGTCGCAAACTACAGTTACAACTTGAGAAACTCCTCTCGAGAAGCATCCTGAGTCGAAGAAGATTTAGGAGTCCTGGTGCCCTACGATTTAAAGTCTTACGCTAACTGTGACAAAAATGCCTTCCGAGCAAACCTTGCAGTGGTAACGTTGAAGCGCATTTTTGAACAGTTTGACGGACGAACTTTCCATACAATCTTCAATAGTTTCATCCGTCCCCATTTAGAGTACGGAAACATAGTACTCCGTCCCTCACTCCAAAAGGACAAGGTCACTTTGGAGCGTATCCAACGGCGAGCCACGAAATCAGTTCGAGGACTCAAATCTAAACCTTTCGAAGAGCGCCTCCATTCACTAGACGTTTACCCATTAGAGTATAGACGTCTTAGAGGTGATCTTCTGATAGCTTATAGAATCCTTAACACTTCTGGACATCCTCTTAAACACCTACTTAAGCTTAGTTCAAACACTAACCTAAGAGGTAACACCCAGAAACTGGAGACACAACATAGCAAGACGGAATGTAGACATAACTTCTACTCCTTAAGAGTTGTCAAATGCTGGAATTCGCTGCCGGCCGAGCTAGTCCAAGCGACTTCCCAGGAGTCCTTCAAGAGGCAACTTGATCTATTCTTAAGGACTAAGGATAGTGTAGATCACACTATGATTTACTAATTTCTTTTCCTCTTTTATGGTTAACATACCTAGGTTCCTGCCTGGAGGATTTGTTGATCCCCTGCTACTAGACACGGAAGCCTGTTAATCGAAAGCTTCTTCTATTTCGTCCACAACCATTTGAACCATTTGAACCATTGGAGGTTGAAGCGCACAGATTACTATTTGCGCTACTGCAATTGCCCATTGCTCGACATCTATCTATATGAAAAATAAAAGACCAGATAGAGACTTTTATCATCATCCACGGTACAAAACAACCACTGAAGATTACGGGAATTCTCGTAGTGTCAGAACTGGTCGAACTATCCTTGTTGCTTCGACAGAACCACACAGCCATCATAAAGATAGAATTGGTTCGTTACATCCACACCATTCCCAACGAAAATCTCTTGTTAGTGAAACCAAAAACACTCGCTACACTCAGGATTGTAAAAATACCAATAATCTAGTATCTGGAGGTTTCACTCATGTGTCAGATTTAAATTCCAGTTTCATTGATGGTAACACGGAACCGGTCGTTAGTACGTCACTACATTTCAGCGACTCCAGATCCATCAGTACCAACAGACAATTTGCTTCAAAACCACGTCAAGAATCTTTTGCTACGAGTCCCAGTGTACAAAATTCACGCGTGCTCACGAGTACCTCTGTAGATTTGACACCAGAAAATTCTACAGAAAAACATGGTGGACTTATCCTTCTACCGAAAGATGTGGACATATTTCAACAAAGTACTCAAAACCCAAAGAGTTTCCGACGTGAGGCAGTTCGATGTAGGTCGTTTGCTTTAAGAACATGAATATTATGTATCATTTGATTTCATAAGTTGCTCCACATAAAATGTGATTCGTCCCACCAGACAGATGCCTACGCAGAACAGATGTTCAGGCTCTTTTATCACTATGATCTGATTGACTGAGTTTCTCGTTGCTTTAGGTTGTGACGTACTGACATTACCTACCACTGTTTCATACAGACTAAGGATAATTATTACGCTAACTTCCTCTTCATAGTTTTGTTTGCCATATAGAACTCTCAGTACACCATCGAATTCGCAGCGGCATATTTATCACTAAAGCTTAATGCTTTGTAGTGTTTTCAATAATGATTTGGTGCTGCACTCTTAGTCGTTATTTTAATATAAGTGCATATTTACCGAGAACTCAGATGTGCTCTAGAACAGTACTAATCTTTGTACAACTTTATTGGTAACGTGACAAAATGTTGTCCACCATCAAACTGACAGCTGCAGGTGCATTAAAATTTGCTTTGCACCAGGAATTATTGTGTACTAATAAAAAATGTTCGGTAAAGGAGGAATTTATTGTGTAAATGTCAACGTTACTTCAAAGATAGTTACGTAAAACAGACTTCCAAGCGGTAGTGTGTTGGTTCAAGTTTCCACGCCTCATCAACACATCTGGACGAAGTTAAAAGGTGGGAAATAAGGAATCAGTATCATAGTCAGTCGGTCATTAAATATATCAATAATCATGATGTTTAGTAACTTCAACAAGCACACATGGATAAAACATATATAGAACCCAGAGTTATTGAGACTTTGATTTAAAATTAAACAAATGTTTTGTTTCGTCAGGTTTCAAATTATTCACTTCTCTGTTTTCTAAGTTATATAAGCTAGTCGTTTAAATACGTCCCAGAAATCCATTGAGTCACTGACTTCGAATGGGCTGTTTAGATAAACACAGTCTACCTGGTTTGGGTTTTACCCACCCATCGTGTACGGTATCTGGAGACGCTGGGCGAAATGTCACAGATGCATTTGCCCTATCATAACTTGTATCCTGAGTTCCAAGCTATCTTCTACTTTCTATCCCACGAATTCTTCATGTCATGCCGTCCTTGCCTAATCTTCTCTATTACCACTGCATTAACACTGAAATTCTTCCTAATAGTCTCATCTCACTGTGATGATATGTGATGTGATAACTTGAACTGATGTACATATGTCAGTCTATTGCATATGACTAACTGACCGACTGATCTAAAATTGCTAAAATTTCGAATGATTTCCGTCTGATTTTAGTTTTATTTTGGGTTTTTTAGTCTGCAGCGATACTCAGGTGTTTTTTTTCTTTCAAAGATACTTATCAGTAGTGCTTTTTAAGCGTCTGCTTCATGCTGTTGTTGATTCCATATTAGTACAGTAAGTGATTTCATCTACTTCCATAGTTTATGTAGTTTTAACTCACTCTTCAACTATTTGAAAAATGTAAACATTTAGTACTTATTATTCCATTGGATTATTATCTAAACTCCTTTTATCAGCTGATTCAACTAAACCAGTCGTTGTTGTCCGTCCAAGCTTCTCCAATCCATACAATCATTCCAGAACTACTAGCACCAGATTAGATTCACATGGAGTTGACGAGTCAAAATGTATCAGTCAATGTAAAGAGAAATCAGATAATGATATGAGTTCACGCTGTTTTGTCAGTGACGCTTCTACCGAATCGCCCACCAATGTTTTACCTGTCCCATGGACAGACGCTGCAAAGGCTGCTTTCTATCAGTTTTTCAAAACTCAAACCAAATTTAGTTCATCTTCGTCTCTTCAAGCTGAAAGACCATCCTCAACACATCATTTCGCTAATCAACCGACTTGTTTATCTCCAGGATCAACAGTCATCCAGCCTCCAAAGTAAGCAAAACCGTTTTGCTTACAAATGTGTAAGAATTATATTGTTTCGCGTTTTTAAGCCGTTATTAGAATGGATTTCAATTCAACAACTTCCTTTTTCGCTATTGATTAGTCTAGTATATATTTTGTGCCATCAGTTAAATGGAAGTAGTATGAAAAAAGCTGTACAGGACTTGCTTCTGTTGGTCATTCACGACTCCCTGTTTGGGGTCCTAGAGATGGTGCAACACAGTGGCTAGAGACGTTATCAGATATGGCCCAGAATAGAAGCCAGTGGCGATTCTGCTGTAATTTTATTTTACTTCATAAAAAGTGAATGTAACTTCTTTAACTGGAAGGATTCTTTCTGCTTGTACCTCTTCTAACTCAACTGCTTCTCCCATTATTATTACACTATCATACACTAATTTCTGTTCGTTATTGTCCCCCTTTTTCTTATATGCACTTTACATTCTCTATCTCTTCACATTCTCATTGCTATTGTGTGGCGCATATGTATCTGGTGCCCCTTTGTACCAATATTTGTGTTCAGATAAATATATAGATAAATAGTAAATGTATGGAAGTGTGCAGTATTCACTATGGAAAAGAAAAAAATGTGATATTTAATGATAAAATGGAGATTTACATATATGCCTTCATTTGATTTATTCGTTCAACTTCTTCCTACCCGATAATTTATTATTTCATTCTTAGATTATTCTTTTCTCTCTTCACTGACTTTGGGAAGCTGAGTTTTTAATCAGACGTTGAATATTTTAGTTTATACGTGTTCCGTCAGCAAACAATTCCACCATCTGTTAGTGAATTTTTTTTATTATGGTATATTGAACCAACAATGAGGTTATACTCAAAAATCGTTCCAATAAGACTACATTCAACAAAACTGTCGGTATTATTTAGCAGGGAGGTACAGTTATGCATGCATATATATATATATATATATATATATATATATATATACTTGGCTTTTAGCCACTTGCTGTTTGGATGTTGTTTCTACCGATTATTGCACCAAGAATAATAGCAACTTATAAAGTATGTATCTACGTAGTCGGCTGTAAATCACTGTTTTGTGTAGAAGCTAGTAGTGTCTCTTTCAGCTACCTGATTGACTTCCGCGCAATATTCGCGATCAGTAACTGATGACACTAGGTAACATTGCTTTAAGTCAGTTACAGGCAATGGAGTTCAACCCATCTAACCTCTAAATCTTGAGTTCCATTTTTCCTTCATACATATCTTCTCATTACTTTTGAATGCCATATTTTGGCTGCATTTAAATAATTTTACTGAAGCCACATGTATAATTAAGTCATATTTCTATAGTAATCTGTGAAATTTCTGTTTATTCATCAAGCGAAATGATTGCATCAACTATGCAACAAATTGTTCAACTTGATGCTACTCTATCAGCTCTACTCATTCCACCTGGTCTGTGTGCTCAATCAATGGTGTTGTTCGAACCATTACAATCTGATCCTGAATTAGGAAGAGAATGGACGGAATCAGAAGCATTGTTTTTACGTTGGTGGGGTACAGTGAAGCGACTTCGTGATAGTTTATTTTTACTATTTGAAAGTGTAATAGTTGCAGATTTGGACTTCTGTAATACGGCACATGTTGAACAAGGTATGTGGAAGTCGGTATTCTACACTGTCTTGGAATCACTTCGTTCATGGGTCGAAAATCCACAATCTACACAGTATGTTGTTTATTAATCTTATTCATTTAGTTATAGTAATAAGTGGTAGCAATATTATTAATTTCATTCAATTAATAACTCAGCGTTAGGTTGTTTTATCAAACTGAAGTTGGTTTTATTATATTTAAATTCGAAATTCATTGATTACAAGTCAAGCAATTACATCTCCAAGTCACTGACTATCATCAATTTGACAAAACGCACGAAATTTTGTAACGTATGGACATAGTCATTTTGATAACATCAAACAAAAATAAAACGTAACTCATTAATTTCATCCAGTTTTGCAGTAGCGGACGCTCCACGTATAACATGCCACATAAACGATATAGTGTAAATCTGAGTTTATTATTTTTATTTTAACACATAGATATTGGTACAAAGAGGCACCAAATACATATGAGCCACACAAATCTTATTCGATATGTGTGAGGGCTGTGATACTGCCCGGGTGCCCAAACCGACGCAGGTGGTTTCCTTAGGGGGCCACTCCCCGAGCCTTCGACCTCAAGGTCTGATCCACAAGGCAGTGGAGCATCGTAAGGAGATGAAGTCCCATGGAAGCCGGTGACCAACAATTAGTTCATACGTCATTTGTTCCTTCAGGATACTGGGGCCCATGTGTACCATTGGTTTGGAATCCGGTTAAAGCGCCGGACATTCGCTTTTCGTCCACCCATTTTCGTAAACAACACCCCCGCCACGAGAAGGTAGTGAGTAGGACTTCCCTGTCAGAGGCTATATACGCATGGCCATGTGAGAGTATTTGGAGAGGGAAAGTGGATTCTCCCCACTCTCGGCCGTACCAGGGCATTTGGGGGCGTAAATTTGAGTTAGTTAACATATATTTGGTCAAGTGAATTGTAAAGTGTCTCTGTCACTAATCACTCATTTATATCTAGGACAAAGCGCGTTTCATCCTATTTGGGACTCATCAGCTGGATGTACCTGCATCCCAGAGTTGATGTTCACTCTGGAACTCGCACCAAGTACCGTTCGTTTCAAACGCCATCGCGTTATGCACTTAGCTACTGAGTCCCAAAGGTTGTGATGGAGGTGGGATCCGAACCCACGCCCTTTCGGACTTGTGCTTCGGTCTGGACACCCGGACAGTATCACAGCCCTCATGCAAACCTGATGAGATGTATGGCGCATATGTATCTGGTGCCCCCTTGTAGCAATATTTGTGTGTTCAAGTAAATAATAAATAATATTAATGATTCGTTTTTATCTAATCGTTGTAATTATTACCTGGCTTTGATCCACCTCTTGGTCTTATAGTAACTAAAGGTGACCAGTTAGGAATTTTTTATCCACTTTTCCTGTTTACCAAAACATCATTGCAGACTTGAAGAAACATATGTTCCTGAAATTCAAATCTCCGTCAAGTTTGCTAGCAACAAAAACATTTTCTGTTGGGAAGCTTGAGCTACAACTTATCTGCTGCGAAATTGATTTATTTTTCCAAATTTGGTGATGTATTAAGTGTTTGCTCTGCTGCTTTTCTTATTCGCCGTATCATCATATAACTGGTTATATCATCTGTGGAATGTGATTTCAGGGATAAAGATTCCATCGGTACTGTTGTTGATTTTACTTTAGATTTTGTTACACGCGTTTCATTAGGTACTTTGATGGATATCCAGTAGATCATAGGTACGTTTTAGATCCTCTCCATTAGTATCATCAAAACAAAGTGTTAGGTAAATTTTGCTCTTGATGTATCGGGACAAACCTTAAACGTGTGTATATCGACTCGGCTTAATCAGTTCACGACAAATATTTTTAAATCCCCACTTTAGGTTTTCTCGTCAATGAGACGTCTAGAAAGAAGGGGTGATCTCAGTTTTTTCCTCTTTGCTGAAAGTAATTGCTTGATGGATTCTGTTAAACATTTCTGAAAAGCTCTGCGCTTCGTCCTAGTTTTTTAGAACTATCATAGTGTCATGCATATAGCGACAATAAAATTATGACTTATCACACTTCTTGAAGAATCGTCTACGTAGTGATTCCAATAAGGAGCTTTATGAACAATGTGGTATAGCCATTGAAATAGCGACACAGTGCATAAAAAATTCATAGAATGAACATTCACTACAATAAGACTATGTCCTTATTCCATCTGCCGGCTAATAGTAACTTCACAAAATAAAGATAAATTGCCTTGTTCTGCCGTCACTATATGTATTTACCAGTTCAACCACGCTTGTGTAGCCAGTTGTATTTAGCGTACAACCAGACATTTATATCATACTTCTGAACACTGTCCCTCTTGTTTGTCAAAGAAGGAAAAAGAACAATAAGAAGTTTTAATTTATAATTTTATCCCTACACAATCCATCTATCTTAGTAATCTGATTATCTAATTTTCATTCCACCTGTTTTATTACTTATTGCTTTCTTTACAAATAATACTGAACATTTATTTTCACTCGCTTGATTTTAGACTTACTCAACTCATTATTTTTATTCTTACGTAGCGGGTTGCTACACGTAACCGACTATATAATTTTACCTTTAGGTTTAATTTCATATCCGTTGAGTTACGGACTGTGCTCGCTATCACATCTGAATGTTCCAGTGTACATTAAATTAATAATAAACGTTTTGCTAAACTGCTATTTTTAATCGTATCTTAGGTTAATTCCTAAACTAGAGAAAAATCCTGAGACTATAAAACTTCTTCAAAGTCAATTAGTTAACCTTATTCAAAAAATTTGCTTATCTGAAGTGATCGATTCTGGATCAAATCAATTAGCGTCTCTACTTGAACGTATACAAAGCATACATCATATTCAACTTGGTCCATTATTATCAGATGGTAGACCACCTCCAGAAACAAAATCAAGAACTCGACGATTAGTCTATTTAAGTGCTCAAAAATTAATGCTATTCCTTGGCGATTTAGCTCGTTATAGAGAAACTTTAGTTGGTGAACGAAATTTTGGTAAAGCACGAAAGTAAGTTTAAGTTTAACACATACAATAAAGTAACGATTAATTATTTTCAATTACATAAAATAGGTAACAATAATTTTTATTTGGTACTTACTGAATCATCTATTTTTGTACTGATAATATTTTTAGCCATGGAAGAACACACTTATGTATCCGACTTAAAGTTACTTTGTAAATCATGTCTCTACAGCTCCATAATTATACAATTTTCACTCATTACATATAAGTTGTATCAACTATATAATTACGATGCCATTTGGTAGTTCGTGTGCTGTTCCAACCCATAACCCAGCGACTTGACAGTCTGGAATCGAAATTATTAGATCATAGCCTTATATAAGTATCATGAGTCGCCTAGTTGGTGTCTCAACTCCAATATTATGTCGAAATATAGTCTATAAAATTCTGGATCACCGGTGTAAAGGCATTGTACTTATTACGATACATGAAAGTGCTGAATTTCATTCTGTAAGAAACCGTAAGTGTTTACTGTTCAAGAGGTCTAAACGATCATGAGGTTGTTGTTCGGTGATCTCTTGATTTTCACTGTTTTTCTAATTGGTAGTAGTTTATAATAAAAATGACTTTCTGGATATACAAACATTTACGCGAAATCATCTATCTAAATTACATGAAACGTGCAGACTTCCCAATTAACTTTAAAATCCCCATGTGTTGAAAATGCTACCAATCCCTTGTTACTATTAGTTGATTAATTAAAAAAAATTACGATTGTTGTTTATGTAAACAAATAACATCGAGTTGAAGTGGTCGAGCTCATTGACAGATTCACTTTTCTTGGAATGCTCATTAACCCAGTAAGTCAGTAGCTGACGAAATCTCGGTACGGATACGAAAACAAACCTAGATCGTGCCATTTATGGAGAATCCGAGACGTTCGACTCTCTGTCAAGTAGTAAATATTACTCCCCTGCAGTTTGATTCGTATTTATCTCTGACTGTAAAACACAAAATGCAAAATTAGAAGACATGCAAGCTACAACTATTTGGCCGTAGGCGTTTGCGATGCGTTAGTCACTTTTGCCAAAACAACCAAGTGGGTAATATTGAGGTTAAGTAAATGGTTTTAGATAACGATCGTAAGCTAAAGACAACTTATAATCCTGTAAACCTCAATCTACCTTAACATCCGGTCTCAGTGGGTATTATGGTAGGTTGGAAAAAAATATGGGAATAGAAATGGTGAGTTCCATGATTTTAAGTTCCAATTGCAATCATTCTCGGTCTCCCTGTATGTGATGATACAACTTACGAACCACACATTCTTGTCATTGGCTTTGAGTCATACCTTTTGTGTAAGGATGTGTTACTTACTACCTGTCTACCTAAACAGAAATATGTTGGGTGGAACTCAAACCTGCGACCTAGTGGCCGAAAGTTAAACACCTCAACCACTAAATCACTTTGAGTTAAGTATCATTTCATACTAGTCATCTCTATCACTTACTGTTTTTTGAATTATATTTCTAATATTGAACTTTCGAGCACTGTTAACATTATTTCCTTCTCTATGCTTTTCATCTTGTTTGTGAATTTTCTGCCTCATTGTACTGTCATGCTAGTTGTGCCAAATTAGACCAATAAACGTGTTCTGCTGCCAGCTCTTACATCAGGAACTAAAATCTATTTCTTACAGCAGAATGAGAAATTTGAAAACATGTTTTTTTCTTCGTTTGAATCATCTCGCGCAATGTTTGTACACGGTACCCAAACTCTTCATTTCTTCACCATAGTAACCGTACCCAACGTAAAGCCTGTGACAAAAATGTGCCTTATTCTAAGTTCCCATACTATATTAGTACAACTAAATAAAAGTAACATTATAAATGAGAAAAATTGAAATAATTGTGGTAGTAATGATAATGAGAATAAGTGAACATTGGTTTATGAATAGTTTAAAGAAACAAAAGGAAAAGTCTATGTATCGAAAAGGTACTGAAGCTTGACGTATGGAGCAAAGTCATCTAAGCTATTGTGACCCATTATAAGTCATATCATTGAACATCTCTAACTGTTGATCACAATTACCACTTGAACTTCAACCTCAGTACAATAATCAATAATTTCATGAACTGATGCCACATTTTCGTATTGTCACCTTTCTTATTTTCTTCACTGTTATGTAATTGAATTAATAGCCTTGTGTTTATTCTAGTCAATTCATATTATTTAGTGTATATAGATTAAATGGCATAATATCATGTACATGATCATGGTAAAGAGAAAAAACAAATGCAGTGAGGACGACGTTTGAGAGACACCTTAATGACCTTGTGAATATCCACCTACTTACTAAGGGCTAAATGAGGGTTATAAAGCAGTGTGAAGAATAAGAATTATGAGTTACAGTTGATGGTTATGGTTAAGAATTAGATTTATGGTATTCATCACGAACTAACATCAGTTGAAATGCCAAGACTTTATTTAGTCAATGGGATGAATCAATTTCGTTCCAAAATCCAAGACTTGTTATTCTAAATCTAATTGGTTCGTCTATAAATTATGGTCTAGCCACAAAATCTTTTTCATTCAATTTGTTTGTTTTAATTTTAAAAATGTAAATATTCGGTATATATTATTATTATGATTTGTTTGCTTTCTGAACTTTTATCAGTTGGTATCAAAAAGCTCAATTATTAGTGCCGAAAAATGGTCGGTCATATAATCAATTAGCTGTTTTAGCTTTGTATACTGTAAGTGAACATGTTGTTTTATTCTTTTTGGTAATGTATATATATAGTATTAGCCATGTTGGTAGATGCAGACTACTTGGTTAGGGTCCGCACGACTATCGTAACCAATTGTTGGAGAATCTGGGTGACATGGCTCAGAATCGATCACAGTGGTGTAGGTGTATACACTCTCTATCTTCTTTTTAAACTATGAGATTAAAATCGCTTCATATCTTTCTTTCTACGAACTAATTCTTTCTTCCTGTACTATATCCTTATATGCAATCTTTTATATATTACCACCATTGAATTAACTACTTCTATGAATCCGGTGTTCATCTTGTTGTGCTTATGAGGTGTGGTAACTTGGACCGATGGGTTTATGTGCTTGGTCCTACGTTGTAGCTGATATATATTCATGTATGAAGATGACTATCTTTTTTTCAATGTTCAAACTGTAATATTTAGTTTTTGATGGAGTTTTGTTCTCTGAGCTGGATGGTTTGGTCGTGGGGCTTTCATCGACATCATCAGCAAAAACTTCTCCACCATCTGTAATATTTAGTATTTTTTGAGAATTTTCCCGTTTATTTAGTATGTTAGTGCTGTATAGAAAAGTGTAATTTTCACTTAAGACTTTATTTCAATTATCCAAATCTATCTACATATATCTTTTATGAACACACTACTGTAGTGCATTTCAACATGTTGGATGAGAAAAGTAAATAAAGTGAAAGTTAGTGCTTGAAATGAAATCACCAATGAAAATTATACTTTCATATACAGTATTCACTTATTAAATGAGTAGAAAAATGCTAGATATTGCACGATGCATTTAGAACAGATTTGTTAAACAATTTGCGAATATGTATCCTATCCATATGGTTATTATATTTTTAGTACAATTTTCAAAAAAAAATTTTTAATATGCTTTGATATTTTAGAGAATTATCCTAAGATTAACAACATTTAACTGTAATCAAACAGCCAGTGATCAATGATGAAATAATGTCTTTAATTGTGTTCAAATAGAAAATAGCCTCCGTTGAAAAGTTCAAACGCAGTGAAAAAACGAAATTTAAATGTATAAAAGTAAATGCAAGAAGATCATAACCAAAAAGTAGTTAGTTTTCTGAAAGTTTAACATTCTCGAAAGTACCAACTTAATCTGATGACTGTAAATATCTAGGTATTATGGATGAGATGACCTTTGAACAAAGCTAAATTGACTTGAGACAACTCACCTACGAACTAGGATCAAAAAAGGATCATAAATTAGTATGAGGAATTAGGATTAAGATTTAGAGTTAGATGTTAGAGTTATGAATTAGAGTAAGGGTTTTTATTATGAACTGACAGCTATAGTGTCAAGATACTGAGATGGTGGAAAAGATTTGTAGCTCAGGTGGATGATTTTGGTGGAGTTTTGTTCTCTGAGCTGACCAAACCATCCAGCTCAGAGAACAAAACTCCACCAAATGTCAAGATACTATTTAACTTTATGAATGAATAAATTTCGCACCACAATCCAAAACTTTCTATCTTAAATCTTATTAGTTTGTCCATAAATTATTATCTTGCCAGTCGGATATGCTTCCGATAACAATGATAACTGTGATGAAAATTCAATACCAGAATATAAAATAGTTTCTATGACTATTTTTCAAAATTTTAACGAACAGTTTAACAGAAATTAAGCACCAAATACTTAAAAAAAAAACATAATATATACAAAAAATCATGTTTGATTTTGGTTATTCCCGTGAAAAAAAAACTGGAAACAGTTTACCTGGTAAAACGTTGGAATTATTTAATATGATACGTCGATTTGAGTGAATAAAAAATCACACTGAATAGCAATCATATACATAATCTTCCATTTAAGCTCTTAAAACGTATTTGCGGAATTTAACCTCTTCAACAAAATGTTGGGTTTTTTTTTCAAGAATGTTAGTGTTTATTCTTTGGTAGTTTTCATTGAAGCACCAATGCTAGCATCCTCGAGGTAGATTTCTCTCCTTCAAGATGCCAAATGTTGCTTCAGGACTGATTTACGTCAACGTCTAAGCTAGTGATCCGGAGTGAAGTAGTTGACTGTGTTTATCACTTCACTTATCTTGGAAGTCTCATCAACTCTGATGGACTGGCGTTTGACTAAATCTCCGTATGAATCCAAAACGTCCGTTTGACTTCTGCCACCTTGCGTCACTTGTGGCATAGGTGAGGTACGCGATATCTGAGAACCAAAGGACGAGTTTACTGTACAACAGTTCACTCCATTCTACATTATGGGTGCAAAATATGACATTTAAAAATAGGGAATATATGTGGATCATTATTATCCAACCATAGTTCTCTTCGAACGATTGGTCGTGCATTTTGTGACCATCGAGTTAGTCACTCTGACACAGAATACGATGTAAAGATGGCAAGTCAACTGATGAGGCAGTGAATTTTGATCGACTGAGATGGTTAGGGCATGTGTTACGTATATCCATACACCGAATACCTAGTTAGGCGATGATGACTGGTGTAGGAGTAGGTTGGAAGAAAGTTAGGGGCGAATAAATCTAGTCAATGCATCAGTTCATGAAGATACTGACTGACGGACTGAGCCATTTCAGTAAGTGCAGACTACTCAGTTAAGGTCCATGTGATGAATGGTTGAAGATTTTGAGTGACATGGCTCGAAATTGTTCTCAATGGGGCAGGTACATTCATTGTTTGTCCTCCTTTAGTTCCCAAGTTTCTTAATTCCTTCTTAAGTGTCTTTATTTCACTAGTTCATGTATATCGAAATGTATCTTCGATGTCTAGTCTTTTCGACTACTACCAATACTGTCATTACCTTCACTACTCCGGGTTTCGCTCTAGCGATTTCATCTTTCTGTGCTAATGTGGTATGGCAATATGAACCGATTTACTAACGTACCAGGTTTTATGTTGTATTTGACTGACTGATAGACAATTAGCCTTCGAATTATTTCTCAGCTGGCAGACAACCAGAAGGGAATGCCTTAAATCTATGTTGCACAAATGTCAATAAAATGACTTCGATAATGCAATGAGAAGACGTACTTTAAAATTTTTCCTTTGTTATGACTTACCCTTAACCTGTCTAGTTGACCTTTTAATTTTTCATATATAAATGTTCTTAACAAGTATATGTGTGATCAGATTGTTCGAAATGTATTGCGCAAATATATCACATAATTCTGATAAACTACGTCTTCTCATTGCATTATCGAAATTTATCAAAGGGACTAATTGTTTTAAATAAAATGACTTTCGATAGATGTGCCTCGTAAAACTATATCCTACTGACGGTCTTGAGTGACCAATCAAATTAGAGATAACACATTTAAACTATTAGTCTGAATTTGTAGATAGTTTATTGCTGGAAATCATGTTTTCATCTAGATTTCGTGTCTTAGATGGTTTGGATGGTAATTTTCTTGGGTGGGGGGCACCTAGAGAACCACCTATGTGAATGTAAAAATGTAGTGTTAGGGTTGAGGTTATCGCTTTATATGAAAAATCTCCTGAACCCTAACATTCTAACCAAATTGATAGTGGTGGAATGGGATGAATCCTGTCAAAAAATAATACGATTTTCAGTTCTTGTTGAGATCCCTTCCACGATGTGGGCAACCGGGAAGTGATAACCGCCCTCATACCTCTAACAGCACCCAAGACCACTGTATTCATAATCAACCTTCCTCTTCAATTCCTATTATTCATCCTACATCGACTTTCAACCCTAAACTTCCTCCTTCGGCTTCCTCCTCAAGTGTCACCATAGCCAACGATTCTAGTGCTCAAAACACTGTCCCAGGTCTACTGAAACCTCACTCCAAACTACACATTAGAGCCTTCAACGTACGCACCCTATGTCAGATCGGTCAGCAGGCTTCCTTGGCTAAAACCCCAGAGTCTCTTTCCATTGATGTATGCTGTGTCTCCGAAACACGCATACAGGATTCCAGTGTGGTCATTCACTTGACCTCACCTCAGCAAAACGGAGAGCCAACGAGATACACCCTACGTGTATGTGGTGACCCGATGGCCAGTTCTCGTGGACTGGCAGGTGTAGGCATAGCACTAAGCATGAGGGCCGAACAAGCACTGCTAGAGTGGATCCCCGTCAACAGTCGTCTATGCGCTGTTCGGCTAAACGGCTCCGTAAGAACTCGGAAGGATAGGGACACACGTCGTTGCCTTTTCGTCGTTTCTGCCTACGCTCCCACTGACTGCAGCTCAGATGAATTGAAAGATGAATTTTACAGAAAGCTGTCCGAACTTCTTCAGAAAGCTAAACGCTCAGACATAGTACTCGTAGGGGGTGACTTTAATGCTCAGATAGGTAGTTTAAACCAAACAGAAAGGCATTTAGGTGGATATTTTAGCATTCCGGCACAGCGAACAGATAATGGTGACCCTCTGCTGCAACTGTGCTCAGACAATCGCTTATTTTTAGCAAACACAAATTTTAAGCATAAGGAGAGACATCGTCTAACATGGCGACCCCTACACCAAACCAACGATGGACTCAAATAGACTATATTGCCATCAGTCATCGTTGGAGAGGGTCGGTAGAAGATTGTCGCTCATTCTGGAGTACCTGCTTGGACTCCGACCATGCCCTAATACGAGCACGCATCTGCTTGCGCCTCACCGGACGCAAAAAAGCCACAGTAAAAAGACCCATTAGAACCGAACTGAGTAACGAGGAAACCAAAAGTAGGTTCCAGGAACAACTGAGGTCACGATTAGGTAGTTCTGAAGACGAGGCTGACCCAGATGTTGCTTGGAAAGATATACAAACAGCTGTGGAAACAGCAATGAAATCTATTAATGACTTAAACCACAGAGTTACAAAGAACCAGTGGATTTCTTCAAAGTCTATCACACTGATGGATTCTCGCAAACTCGTCCCATCAGGTTCCGAACATGAGGAAGAGCGACAACACATCAGATCTAGGTTAAGAAAAAGTCTAAGAAACGACCGTGAGCAGTGGTGGGCGACGAAAGCAAAACAGATGGAAAAGGCGGCGACTATAGGGAACACAAGACAGCTCTAAAGACTAATAAAAGAAACTGGAATTAATAAGTCAAGTGTAAGTGAGATTATTTAGGAAAAAGACGATACTCTCATCTGCTCCCAGTCCAGACGTTTAGAACGATGGGCGGAACATTTCAGAGAACAGTTCAGCTGGCCTTCAGCTACTCTACAACTACCCTCCATTCCCAGACAGCGTGAATGGAACATTGAAGTAGGTCCCCCAACTCTTGCTGAAGTTCAAAAGGCTATAGTTAATCTGAAACGAGGAAGGGCAGATGGACTGGCTCCAGAAGTCTTTAAGGATGGTGGTCCAATTTTAGCGACTAGGTTGACTAATATTTTAGCTAAAATCTGGGAGTTAGACGTTATCCCATCTAACTGGTCACAATCACTTATCGTCCCAATATATAAGAAAGGGTCAAAATCATCCTGTGACAACCACAGAGGGATTAGTTTAACTAATATAATATCTAAAATACTACCCTCGATAATTATCAGACGCCTAACTAAGACTCGTGAACTGCAAACATGAGAGACTCAAGCTGGCTTCAGACCTGGTCGTGGCTGCATCGACCACATATTCACCATTCGTCAGATTCTAGAACACAGGCATTCTTATCGGCGTCCGACAATGGTGGTCTTTCTCGACTTAAAAGCAGCATTTGACTCGGTAGACCGCAAGATTCTGTGGCAGTGTCTGTCATTGAAAGGCGTACCTCAGAAGTACATAAACCTTGTGAAGGCTCTTTACTCGAACACTACCAGTCGAGTCAGAGCTTATGGCGAACTGTCATCTACTTTTGCAACCTCAAGTGGTGTCCGTCAAGGCTGTCCACTTTTCCCATTTCTGTTTAACTTCATCATAGACCTATTGATGGAAATAACACCCTCGTCGACTGAGTTCTCGGGTATTGATCTCCTTCCAGGAGGTCCACTTATCGACTTAGAATATGCAGATGACATAGTCCTGTTTGGTGAAGACGCTGACAAAATGCAGAGTCTTCTGGTAGCACTAAGCAACAATGCCAGAATGTTTGGGATGCGCTTCTCTCCCTCTAAATGCAAGTTGCTGCTTCAGGACTGGTCTGCGTTAACACCTGAACTAAGGATAGGGAGTGAAGTAGTCGAACGAGTTGACAACTTCACTTATCTTGGAAGTCTGATCAGCCCTAATGGGTTGGTATCGGACGAAATCTCAGCACGGATTCGAAAAGCTCCTTTGGCTTTTGCCAACTTACGTCACCTGTGGCGAAGACGAGATATCCGTCTATCAATAAAAGGACGAGTATACTGCGCGGCAGTCCGTTCTGTTTTAATTTACGGCTGCGAAACATGGCCATTAAGAGTAGAAGACACTCGTAAGCTATTAGTATTTGACCACAGATGCCTTAGAAATATTGCTGGCGTCTGCTGGGATCACCGAGTAAGTAATAGTGAGGTTAGACGCAGGGTATTAGGGAATGATGGTAAATCAGTTGATGAGGTTATGAATCTTCACCGACTGAGATGGTTGGGCCACGTGTTACGTATGCCTGAACACCGATTACCACGACGTGCAATGCTATCCGGTATTGGAGATGGTTGGAAGAAAGTTAGGGGCGGCCAAACCAAAACGTGGCATCAGTGCTTGAAGTCACTAACTTGTAGTCTGAGCCATGTTGGTAGATGCAGACTACTTGGTTGGGGTCCGCGTGACTATCGTAACCAATGGTTGGAGACTCTTGGTGACATAGCTCAGAATCGATCACAATGGCGTAGGTGTATACACTCCCTGTCTTCCCTTAAACTAAGAGATTAAAATCGCTTCATATCTTTCTTTCTACGAACCAATTCTTTCTTCTTGTACTATATCTCTATATGCAATCTTTCTCTTATATATTACCACCTTTGACATAACCACTTATATGAATCCGGTGTTCATCTTGTTGTGCTGATGCGGTATGGCAACCTGGACCGATGCACATATGTGCCTGGTCCTACGTTGTAGCTGACTGACTGACTGACTCTTGTTGAGATCTCGAACTGATCTAAGTCGAACAGTCATTACAAACCTGGAAGCACTTGACGGCCAGTGTGCGTAATTTTCAGTGTCCTGTTTCAGTGTTACAAAAACACTCAGTTTTTATGTTATAGGCTCAAGTTGTATATATACTATACTTAACAATTTTTTTTAAAATCGTGTTTCCTTGTTTCTAACTATCAAATATCATCGCTCTTTGTTGTGCCTCTTCTTGCTTTTTCGTAATCAGTCCAGGCATTTGGATGCAATGTTCTACTATATGCGTACTCTTGCTGCAAGTAATCCATTTGCGACGGCATCACAAAGTTTGGCGGCTTTATTTAATGAAATACGACCACGTGCTCAAAACATGATTATGCAGGTATGCTTAGTGAATAATTCAATATTCAATTATTATTAGATAGTAATATTATATATTCCTGTGAATTAAAGTTGGTTCATACTTTCGGGTACGATGAATTCGATAATAGTTGCACAAACAAGACCAGTAGTGCTTACGCTTAGTGCGTCAAGCCCAATGGCTTGTTTCAACCATCAGGCCTCATGTTCTATTTTCGTCAATACCTACTTCATTTTGATTAACTGAGTTAGTATGGTTAGACCTCACACATAAGGCAGTGTAGCTCTAAACGTAATTTATAAATCTATCTGTACTTGGTAAATAAACGAGAGGAAATCCATGGAGTTCTACTGAGAATCATTGACCATTGGAGTTTAACCATTCCAAGTATGAAGCAGATATCCACTAACAACAGTGAAAAATGTTTGTACAATATTTCCAGTTGATAAAATTTGAATATGCAAACCATTGAATCCCTGTTCGATGGTCCTGAATGTCAAGTGCTCGCCATGTGAGCTGAAGGTACTGGGGTCGACTTCTGACGGGGTCGTAGATGCGCACTGCCGAGGGACCTCACACTAAGACTAACCAATTATTTAATGCGTCCCGGTTTTCAGTGATTGTTTGGGAACAGTCTGTGATGTATATTAAGTAGGAGAAACGGTCTAAGCTAAGTAGAATCTGCCAAAATATTTGGTCGGTTCAAGCTGTTGTACTTAGCATCATTAAAAGAAATGGCGATTCACAAGCTGTGAGTCGAACTAGTCATAATACGATAATAATATTAGTGAATAGTAAAGAAAATACCAGTGGTATTTTTAGAATTTTTATCAACTTACACTGTGGTTGCTTCTGTGTCGCTTCTGTCAAGTTGTAGAAGGATAATTCCCTTTTACCACATATCACCTTTCCCTCCAAGTTTGTAGGTAGTTTTTTCTCTCATTCGTTTGGAAACATTGAATCAGCATTATGACACTAACACTGTCTATCCTTACACTGCATGTATATAGCTCCTCCACCACGAAACAATGTACTCACTTAAGCCTGTTGCCCCGCATAGAGGGGCACAGGCCGCTCACCAGCACTCTTCATCCAACTCTGCCTGGGTAATCCTTTCCGACGGTTCCCAGTTGATGTTCATTATTTCAATTTCTGCTTCCGATTCCTGGCTCAGTGTGTTCTTTAGCCTTCCTCTTTTTTGTTTCCCTTCGGAGTTCCAGGTTAGCGCTTGCCTCGTGATGAAGTTTGGTGATTTCTGCAATGTGTGTCCTATCCACTTCCATCGTTTTTTCCTATTTCCCTCTTTAGCTGTAAGTTGGTTTTGCTCTCCCTCACAACAGTTTGTTGCTGATGCTATCCGATCAATGGATGTTGAGTATCTTACGTAGACAATTGTGTATAAATACTTGTACTTATTTGATGGTGGTTGTAGTAGTTCTCCAAGTTTCAGCGTACAGTAGAACTGTGTTGACGTTCGTATTGAAGATTCTGACTCTGATATTGGTTGACAGTTGTTTTAAGTTCCATATGTTCTTCAGCTGTAGGAATGCAGCCCTTGCTTTGCAAATCCTCGTCTTTACATCTGTATCGGATCCTCCTTGTTCCTCAACGATGCTGTTCAGGTACGTGACAGATTACATATCTTTCAGAGTTTCTCCATCAAGCGAAATTGGGTTGGTGTTCTTCGTGTTGTATTTGAGGATGTTGCATTTTCCTTTGTGTATGTTGAGGCCTCCTGATGCAGAGACTGCTACTATACCAGTTGTATTCATCTGCATTTATTCGTGTGTATGGGATAGAAGGGTCAGATCATCTGCGAAGTCCAAATCTTCTAGTTGCATCAAACTGTCCATTGTATTCCGTTAAACAGAATAACGAAACAATGTAGGTTCCTTATATTGCGGTTTTATGGACTGTTCGATGTTCCCGATCGGCATCGTCTTCATATATCTCACACGTCGATTGTATGTGAGCACCAGGGCATACACATAGAGGTATTCCATCATGTAATTCTGACTTGTGTAAAGAATGACATGTATGTTCTTCTCACCCTTCACGTGCAAAACAGGGCCATTGTTCCAGTCATAACATGAATATATACTTTTACCATCTGTAATTAGCTCGATATTTGACTCATCATAGCCTGATTCGCCTGCAAAAAATTTAGATGGAATATATGCATCTGCATCATTCTCATAAGGACAATTTTGGACAAAGTTTGAATTTCAAGCCTCTGCTACGTCACATCTGAGCAAACTGGTTCTCTGGTTGCTCCGGGAAAAACTTTTTATGGCTTCTAATTTATCATACCACTGACTGAGGATCCTACACGACGTACATAATTTGTGAGAATATTCAACATTTGATACAATAACACCAGAAGTATGACTAGAATTTGACTCATTTGAGAGACATTTGTCACATTCAATAAGGATATCAGTGGAAATAAATCCATTGTGAAGATAAATGACACCTGATGTGACACCATCAAAACTGTAATCAGATTTTAATTCATTTAGAACTTGTTCCTCACATTTAGTTAAGGTTTCATTAGAAATAAATGAGTAATTAGGACAATCGATATCTCGTAAAATAATATCATAAATTTGATCAGAATTTGATTCATTTGAAACATTATTCTCACATTAATCTAGTACATTAGTCGATATATTCAAATCATTAGACTGATCAGAATCCAACATAGAGACATTTGAATTTTGCTGAGTGTCAACATTATTAAGCACACTTTTCTCCAAGATACTGATAATTCTCACTTGAGTTTGAACAAATTGATGTAGTATTACTTCCAAAGTATCCATTTTTCACTTTCAATATGTATCCGATTACAAAATGTAGTGAGGTTCGTTTTAAAATTTCCCGTCACCGATTTGATATAACGGATGATTTAAAATATTTCTCTCTCACAGTTATACTAAAATAATACATTAATACGATAATGAGACTAATCACATTATATGGAGTCCAGGATTCACAACCCAGAATAGAGAACCAGATTAACATTAGATAATACTTTATTCAATATGATTACAAGAAGTCAGTCAGTGAGTCCGGAATAGAGATCAATGGAAAGAAAATAAATCACATACTTAATAGTCAGTAGGCTAAGTGCTTGTCTGTCCATCCTCATTGACCAATCACATCTTTAGCTCTATTAGACTGAAATTATTAAACTTCGTATAAAGTTTCTCAAAGATTTTACTGTGAAATATAACTCATGAAAAGAGAATTGCTCATGACGATACTGATCAGTTCATATAATTTTGTTTCATTAAAAGTGGTCTTTTTAAACGTCAGTTTCAGAAACCGAAAACGGAATCCGTTCAACCTCATTGTTCTGGATTTAGTTCACATAATCCACGATTTCAACGTGCTGAAATATGGATTCATCCAATTGATGGTCAGACTACTGTTATTCAAGGTGGACGGCGTTTGATGCATTCAAATATCAAACCAATTGTTGACGAAAGTAGCAATATTCAAGGAAAATCAATGCAAAAATTAAATTCACCAACTCCTGAACTTGAAGTTGACAATGAAGATGAAGATGATGAAGAGGCACAGGCAGAAGCTGAAGAATATGCTAATATTTCTTTGATTGAAGTGAGTGTCTTCGTCATCATAGAACTGTCATATACTATCTTTCATTGTACAGGTATTTGATACAAATGCTAATATTAAATAGAACGAAATTATTAGATCAGTTGAATAACTTGTATTAGTCTTTGCTATGTTACAAATAACAAATGACTTGGCCGAATATGGAATATATGAACTCTTAGGTTTAAGATCATAAGTTAAACTTTATCGCGCTTATTGTGATGTCAAAATATCATGGTTTCAATTCATTGTATGATTTAGGATGAACAGTGTACTTGCTCCAAATTATGGATATATTCACAAAATTCTACGTTTTCATTTGTATTTTACTTCTCTATCTTGATGTTATGCTAAGTTTATGTTTGGGTATATCATTGGTATTCTTGTCTGTCTATCTATTTGTTTAACACACATTCTAGTTTACTAACTAGTACATGGTAAGTAATGTAATGCCCCGGTACGGCCGGAGACGGCGGAGAGTCAGCTGTCCCTCTCAAAATGCTCTCACATGGCCACGCGTATACGGCCACTGCCGGCGAAGTCCTACTCGCGGCGGGAGTGTTGTTTGCGAAATTGAGAGGACGACAAGCGAGTGCCCGGTGCTTTAACCGGGTTGGTGGATACAGAAAATCCACCTGGGGGAGTGGGAAAACCCAGATTCCCACCCAGTGATGCACATGGCTACAGGGTCCTAAGGGAACAAATGGCGTATGAACCAATGATTGGTCACCGGCTACCATGAGACTGCATCTCCTGACGTTGCTCCACTGCCTTGTGGATCAGATCTTTGGGTCGAAGGCTCCGGGTGTGGCCTCCTAAGAAAACCATCTGCTTCGGTCTGGGACTCGGGCAGTACCACAGCCCACACACAAATCAAGTGACTTGTGTGGCTCATATGTATTCGGTGCTCATTGTACCAATAGTTATATGTTCAAACAAAATAAAAAAGTTCACCACTATTTAGAAAACTAGATAGAAATCAGTCATTCAGTTGTTCAATGATTATTAATTTAAAATTATCGCAAATATGAATCCACCCAAGTTTCCACACTTATGTCAACATGGTTAGGTGGACATTAATTGTGTAAATGGTTAAGCAGTTGTAATAAAATATTCTTTAAATAGATCCCATTCTGTCTTGTACATTTATTACTATGAGGTTATTGAGTCCTATTCAAATATCCAATACTGTAGCGTATTTCCGAAAATTCAACTGAAATGTCACACTTTAATTAAAATGCAGTAAACGAAGACTTGGTGGAGATAACCGATTTATTGTTTAATGCAAAATTACACAGTTTTCAATTAGGACTTTGAATAAGTCATGCTGGCACCATAATAAAGTGATGTTTTGGTGGAGTTTTGTTCCCTGAGCTGGATGGTTTGGTCGTAGAGCTTTCATCGTTCTTCTGAACGACATCATCAGCACAAACTTCAGATAGAAGTGAAGTGTTCGAATTTCCCCATATGTGTTTCACAGCATGTTCTGTACACCTCGATGTTGATTGGTTCTTATTGACCTTAAATTTGTCATTGTTCACTTCTTTGTTTTGGTTGTGTCTCCCATTGTTTTGATTTTTGTTTTTATATTTATGCATGATTTTCCTGATTGGTTGATAAATTGGATTGATTTCAATATGCTTGTTGATTGCTGATTGACCTGAGTGCCAGGCTTCCAAAAATTCTCTGGTGATTTTGGAATTTCCTCTGTCTAAGATTTCTACATTTTTCCAATCGAATGAGTGTCCGCAGTTGTCCACGTGTATTGATATAAGTGAGGAGATATCATGGCGTTTGACTGCTAATTGATGTTCATGTAGGCGAAGGTGAAGGGGGCGTCCGCTTTGTCCGATGTAGTGTTTTTCGCAGTTGGCACAATTTATTTTGTAGATGATGTTTGATTTGTTTTCCTTTGTTATTTCATCCTTTGGTTTGCATAGGATTGATTGTGGTGATTTTGTCGGTTTGTGTGCCACACCTATCCCGAAGGTTTTCAGCAGTCTCGTTGCGGTTTCTGATATGCCTTTTATGTATGGTAGGGCGATCCTTTTGTTGATTTCTCTGCTTGACTTGAGTTCTGATGCTGCGCGCGGTTGGTATTTTTTGATGAGGTTGATTGGGTAGCCGTTCTTTTGAAATACGTCCTTCAGGTATTACTCTTCATTTCTTCGTGCTGCCTGTGTGCTGCAGTGTGTCCTCGCCCTCTTGAACAAAGTGTGTACGCAGTTGATTTTGTGAGCTCTTGGGTTGTTGCTATTGTAGTTGAGAATTTGATCTGTATGGGTCGGTTTCCTATACACTTGGGTTTCCACTTTTCCTGTGTCGGTTCTAGTGATCAATATATCCAAGAATGATAGTTTGTTGTTTGTCTCCTGTTCCATTGTGAACTTGATGTCATCGAAAACGTTGTTGATCAATTTGTAAGTGTTTTCTAACTCATTCATTTTGACGATGACGAACGTGTCGTCTACATAGCGAATCCAAATTTTTGGTTTGATCACTGGTAAAATAGCGGCTTCTAGTCTTTGCATCACTGCCTCTGCTGATAATGTCGTTCAGAAGAACGAAGAAAGCTCCACGACCAAACAATCCAGGTCAGAGAACAAAACTCCACCAAAATCATCCACCTGAGCTACAAATCTTCTCCACCATCTCATAAAGTGATGTTTTTAATTTTCACTAGGGTGCTTAAATTAATATCAGTTTATAATTAAAATTATATAAATAAAATTACTTACGCCTGTTACCCCTTGTAGAGGGCAGGCCGCTGACAAAGATTCTCCAACCAATTGTGTTCTGTGCTTTCTTTTTCGGTTGCTTTCAAGTGCTACTCATCCTTCCCATATCTGTCCCCGGTTCTCATCGAAATGTGTTCTTTGGTCTGCTTCTTTCCTTTTGCCCTCAAGATTTCGATTTGGGACTTGCCTCGTGATGTAGTTTGATGGTTTCTGCTATGTATATCCTACCGACTTGCAAATTGTCTTTGTAATTTCCTCCTCAGATGGAAGTTAGTTTCTTCTCTCCCACAGTAGGTTATTGCTGATGGTATCCGGTCAACGGCCATTGAGTATCTTGAGTAGACAGTTGTTTATAAATACTTGTACTTGTTTGGTCATGGTTGTGGTAGTTCTCGAAGTTTCAGCTCCGTACAACAGAGCTGTGTTGACGTTCGTATTGAAAATTCTAACTTCGATATTGTCTGGCAGTTTTTTTTTGAGTTATGCAATAAACAAAATTACGCATGTTAAGAGAGATCGACAGTAGGTTTGGGTTTCAATGTGAATAATAATACTGAAATGCGAAACGTATATCCAGTTAATGAGTTCCAAGTAAAACAAAACACGTATTCCGGATTTCATTGATGATTGCATACTATATATACTAGAACTGAAGTAAGCTTATTCATTTACCTTTCATTGTTTATATTTTCAGCTAAGTAAACAATTTGGTTTGGAATTTATTCATGCTCATGGAAAATTATATACCAAAATTGGGTAAGATGTCTTTTTTCGTTAAAATTAATTTGACGAGATTATAATTTATGGACGAACCAATCAGGTATAAGATAACAGGTTTCGGATTTTGGCGCGAACTTCACCCATCCATTTGGTTAAATAGAGTTTTGGCATTATAGTTGATGTCAGTTCGTGATGAGAACCTCAAGTGTAATTCCTAACCCTAACCATTAACTGTAAATCATAATTTGAATTCCTCATATTGGTTTATAACCCTCGTTTGGTCCTAATTATTAGGTGAACACTCAAGGTCACTTCAGCGTCGCTCAAATGTCGTCCATAAATTATAGTCTCACCGCTAAGTGCATTCCTTTGGTTTGTCTTTAAAAGAAATAGTTTTTTAGTGTGAGACTGTAATATCCCGATCAGAATAATGAATGGTAACTGTTGGAATCTATTTCTGGACTAATACTATACGTATATTTTTATTGTATAATTGTTAAATGACTAAACTATTCATATCCGTGTTCCTCTTATCATGGGCTTTATCTTGACGTATGAAATATTATTATACGATTCACCATTCTTGAGTTATGCCCGGTCTATCGATTACTATCTCCCACATTCACAACCATTTTTGGCTAGATCTTGTATAAATGTTGTTTTCTATTTTGTGGTGTGATGTGGTTTGTTTGGCTTGTATATAAACCCAGTATGTTTTGGAATACATGATTCATATCGCGGTGGCTGAGATTGGTGTTCCGGACTCAACGGGTTGGGCTGGACTAGGCAGGAGGAAATACCTCTAAAGACTCTAGACTGCTCGTACGTGTTTTATGCGTCATTGGTCCGGTCGATGAGCCTCTGTTCTCTAATTGGCGGCATCATTACGTTACACATTGATAGGGGCATAAACCCACAAGTTATAACAGAGGCTTGTTAAAATGTTTTTCCGATCATTTACACGAAGTAATTCCGTTATGTAATTTAGTAAAATTAAGTTTAATTAACTCAAGATCTTAAGTTTAGATCCTGTTTTTCATATGACACTGAAGAGGCAACTAAACAATAAGTACTTATAAAGCTTCGCATAACAAACATGGCCCTTTCTACAGTCAAGAAGCGTTCAATTAGTTATCAAGTAATTGCCCGAAAATTCTTAATGGAGATATAAACATAATATGCCGTTTTAAAAATAATTTTCGTTACCATGACTACAGCATGTGTTTCATTTCGTTTTCTAGGTATAAAATACTTATGTGAGACACTAATAGAGACGTCTCCACTTGTATTTACTTTTTGTGACCATTTTTTCGAAATAGTCGAGAAGTTTGGTTTCTTAATGCTATCCAAAGCTAGATTAAGTTTTGTCAATCTGGGCGATCTTTTAACGCCGTTACAATCAATGGACAAGTTGTAAATCAGTTTGACTGTACGGGTTTTCGATGCAGACAGTTTTTTAGTGTTAGTGACAGATAGCATATATCTAGTTGATAATGTCCAAAAACTTTGTCATCTTTCAACTTTGTCTTTGACGGATTGTTTGCATTAGTGGTAATAATGTTTAGGTATATCTTATTCTGACCCAAATCCTAGACATAATTATCCTGCATAACTTTGTATAACTAGTCGACTCCGATACCTTTACGGTTATAACTATCAACAACCTAAAAGCAGAGATATCGAAATACAGAGCGTTAGAGAATACTCCCTTGTCAGTCACGCTAATCAAGAAAACTAAACCAAAAGCAAAGGAAAGATAAAATAAATGTGATGTATGGTTTATGTTGTTTGTTGAGTATATTATATTGTGTAGTGTGTTGACTATTGTAGTAATTAATCATTACGTGAATCCTGTGACTTCATGTGGTTCAGTTACTTAATGAGACACAAGAAACAAACATACAAACGATCACATATGTATGAAAATTTTACACGGAATAAATCTTATAACCAACTGCCTGAATACATATAAAATATTTAATAAGATTAAAAAGGTACATACGACTTTCGCAGAGATGTTCGATATTATATATGCAAGTTTTGTACAAACTGTTAAAATAAATGCATTGTATGACCTTTGCGTTGCAAGATCTGAAGACAGTTGTTCCAAGTTTTATCGAAATGCTGTATTTCTCGGAATGTAGCAAAATATCTCTCGAGCGGATCATCATACATTGAACTAGGAAGCCGGGGTACAAGATTAAAGCGTAGATTATTACAAGTTGGTTAAATTTGCCAATGTCATGTATTGTGGTCAAGCCTAATAGTTTACAATACAACACAAGTTTTAGATCCCTGTTCGCAAGAGTAATTCATGAAATGTATTGTTTTTTATATCTACCTTGTATCTGTAACTGAATAACCTCATTTAGGGTACCAATGAAAACTGGGGACGATTAGACACCCGATTCGTTCAACTATTGAACTCCTCAGTAGTGTCTACTCGCATCTCCTCTAGATATCGCGTCTATAAATTTCAAGGCTCATGGCAAATCCCGAAACACTAGAACCACTGGGTCGGCGTCCAATGTTATAATTTCGGCTTCAATCAATTCGCAATATAACGCGACGATCATCTACTGCAATTAGTGACAACAATTTCGCTCTCTAAGCGTCTGGACTCTACCAGTCACACAAGTTTGCAATAGAATTTCAGAATCATCATGAAGTCCGCCACGAGACCTGAATGTTCTGCGTCTCATCCCTGATATAGTCCTATGTACAAATTAAACCTGTCTTCATAAACCCTTTTAACTTAACTACGTCTACATAATGCTTATTTTCTTTTGTAATCTGTAGAGCCATTTTATTAGTTCCTTAACAGTTAGTAATTTAATTCTATTATTATTATTTTTTTAAATTTATTTTTATTTTGTCAGTATGGAAACATTTCCAGAAGTGGCTTCATTAACTCTTCAAGCTTTATCTGGTCTGTTAGCACAAAAACCATGTCCTTTATCAACTGAACGTTTATGTCAATTATTTGTTGTGAATATGTTCAATGTGGATCGTGCTGCATCTATGACAAATCAAACAAATGCAATGAATAATTCTTTAAAAAATCGAATAAATGAATCTAAAATCATTGTGAATAATGATAATAAAATATCTTTAAATATAGGTATGGATAATTTTGTTCCATCTTCACGTCTTACTGAAATTGAAGCATTACGTTCTGTTCATCATGATCATGCTGCACGGTTTGCATTGGACACATTTAGTTTAGTATGCAGAAGAGCAGCACAATTACTTCAAGAGGTAAATAATATTTTCATGTAACATATTTTTTTAAAAATTGTTGAGTCGGCTTTTCGAGAACTGCAACGGAGCCGAAGAGTCCTAGCCAATCAGAGCATGATGGAGCTTCCCAGAATGTCAACGTGGCGTGCTACTATTGGCCAATAGCATAATATGTCTTTTAGAGGATTGGCCAAAATATGATGTTGATTTAACAAATGGTAACATCTATAAATACCCGTGTTTTCTGTACAAAGACGAACCTTGGAGTAAAGTATTTTCTCACATACTTTGCGTCTTCTCTCTTGTGTTCAGGTCGCTGTATAGTTCTAACTTGCGGGTTACCAGAATAGCTTAGGAACCGAATAAAGCGTTCAGATTAACAAGACTTACCAAAAATATTTTCGCTTAAAATTATTACATTTTAAAACGTCAGTGTTAAGCTTACGGGGATGCCTTTAAAATTGGTTAAGTATTACGGAAATATTACTAAAGACAACCTCATTTTAAACTTGATTTAATATTCATTATTTTATATAGGAAGTTGTTTCCTGTAGTTGTGTTCTTAAATTTATTTTTCATTTCTGTTTGATCTTTCATACTTCAATAAAGAGTAATATGTATTAATATATTCGAAACTCAATTAATCTATTACTTATTCACCTATAGAAGTGATTTAAAAGTTTCCCACAACTGGATTAAGAATTGCAACATCACCAATTAATCGACTATGACTTAAGTTATTTAAAGTGTAGCGAAAACTCAATGGCTAAAACACTTGTTTTTGAATCGTTAGGTCCCGTATTTGAACCTAGTCCTGCCTACTTTGTTTTGGGCAGCCGAGTAGAGCTACATTGCCTTACACCTAAGGCTTCACTTCAAGCTGAGGACATATATTTAAAAAATCACCCAAACTCCACTAGGCTAAAGTTTACTTCCTTGTTGGACTGCATCAATAATACGTTAGAATCATTTACATTCCCGCTCAGGAGTCACCCATTAGTAATTAAGCGTTTATATGATTACTTTTGTTTAGATTATATTCAATTTTATTATTTCTAAAATACTTGAGCTATTTCATCATAATACGTTAGGTTCATAAGAATAATTATAACTCAATTGAATATCATCCAATCAAATAAGCTTCAATCAATTATATATTTGCTTTTATGTATACTTTTTATAGACTCCCCCTATGGATGCTAGTCCAGGTTGGTTATCACCAGATGCACGAATCCTTCTTTCCGCATTATGCCTATGGACTGAATGGATGATTTTACATCCTGAACATTGGTTACCACCACCAAATCATCGTGATCCTACACTCCGACCACATTTAGACGATTGGTTACTTGTTGCTAAATTATGCACTGAAGCAGCTAGTTGGCTTGCACGTTTATCTGTTAGACCAAAATATGAAGAAATTACACCAACAACATCTCTCGTACTTCGATTAAAAGGTGAACCTAACTGTGATGAAAAATTGGATGATGATTCAGATAAATCCTCTATTTTATATCATATCTTTGAAGATGGTAACTTGTATAAAGCTGCTTTTCTTTCTGAAGAAGTATTCGTTGCAGGATTCAAGCCTATGCTTGATTTAACACCTAAAGTATGTTCTAAGTGGTCTTGTTTTTTTTAAATAAACTTATTCAATAGATTTGGTTTGTAGTAATTTTTGTTATAACATTTTCGTTTATTACTGAAAATTTTCCCTAAGGTAATTAATACTAATGGTATGACTGTTCTTAATAATAAGATCTGCATAAAACTTCTGTTTATTAATTAATTATGATCAGAATGGGGATTTGTGGAGATTGTAGTGATTTTAATAGTTGAATTCATGAGTCGATAAAAGCTGGACCAATATTGAAAACCTGTAATCACTAGAAGGCCGTTTTGTCGTAGTATGGGACTCCTCAGCAGTGTACATGAGGGGCCCGAACCTAGGACCATCAGTCTCGCGTGCGAACGCCTCACCTTTAGACCACTAAGCCGGCATCCGACGGTGTCAATGTCTAACTTCAATCGATCCATGATCTTGCGCAACCATTCATCCATTGTCTTTGGTAGATACCTGCCTCTACCAGATACTGGTTGGACTTCATTGGTCAATTATCAATTAATCATCTTAGTCGACAAGTTAGAATAAACTTTGGCACAAATGCATATCGGTCCCAAGTGTCACTATATCATATCACCATAGTACTATAAAATTAATTAAATGAATAATAAAATGAATCAAAATTATACCAGTATTATTGAAAAGACATAAACATTAAGAATTTCATTCGAAGACAAGGAATGAATTCTCTGAATAATAACAACAGTAATAATTTTGAAACATGTTGACTACAAAGGATGATTGATTAATAGATAGTTGAATTTGATCATTCTCAAGTCAATGATTTCTCCATGCACTAGCTGCCAAATCAAAGAATCTTAGAGAGAGAATAAGAGATTGTTTCTCTTGTTATTGATCAATGAGACACAAAATAAGGAAAATTATCTTTCGATTGCCTCTATGAAGTTTGGTGATAGTCAGACAATACGGCATGTTTTAATACTGTTTTTTACCAGCACTTTCTAATTATACTATCTCTTTTGGGGATTATTTTGTTTCATTTATCGTACAGATATATTATTACACAGGTGATTGGGATCCAGAAACTGTGGCAGATTTTGTTCGAATAGAGAAATTGGTTTTATTTGGTGATTATTTATGTGGAATTGAAACGCCTGTATTAAGCTATAATATTGAGCGAGCGGTTTATGAATCTGTTATACAACGTGAATCCTCTGAACGTGTTCAAGATAAACGTGTAGATGTTAAGGCAAATATTATACAGAATACTTCAGATATCAGTTTGGAAAATGAGGAGAAACGTCAGTTGGAGTTAACGTCTGTAAGTGGTAACCGCATAATTTACAATAATTATATCAGAATAATATTGAATTCCTTATATTTCCTGGTTTCGTGTCAGCTACTTACAGCCTCTAAACATAATTTTATTTATTTATTTGAACACATAGATATTGGTACAAGGAGGCACCAAACGCATATGCGCCACATAAATCATTCGATTTGTGTGACGGCTGTTGATACTGCTTGGGTGCCCGAACCGAAGCAGGTGGTTTTCTTAGGGAGCAACATTCGGAGCCTTCGACCTAAAGGTCTGATCCATAAGGTGGTGGAGCAACGTCGGGAGATGCAGCCCCATCGTAGCCGATGACCAATCATTGGTTCATACGCCATTTGTTCCTTCAGGATACTGCAGCCCATGTGCACCATTGGTTTGGATTCAGGGTTTTCCAACTCCCCTAACTGGACTCTCCGTGTCCACCATGTTGTGTCTTTATGTCCGGCTTTTTATCACGTGGTCTACTCACCAATCAGAATACGACTTATACAATCTTAGCACTGTGCTAAACCAATGACGTCCGACCGGTATGAGCAGCCTAGCCCGTCCACTTGAGTTCAGAACACCAATACCAGCTTCCACTATGCGAATCGAATAATTTATTTCAGACATACTGGGTTCATATATCAACCAAACAGACCGCAACGCACAATAAAATAGGAAATAACATTTGTACACAATAAAGCCAAAAAGTGGCTGTGAACGTGGTAGGCAGTAGTCAATAAACCGAACATAGCTTAAGAACAGTAAATCGTACAATAATAATATGTAGGTCAAAATAAAGCTTATAACAAAGGGAATATAGATATACATAATCTAGTTACTGAATATTAGTCCATTAATAATGTAATCTCCACTAGGACATAACACACTAACCCGGTTAAAGCACCGGACATTCGCTATTCGTCCTCTCAATTTCGTAAACAACACCCCAGCCACAAGAAGGCAGAGGCTATATACGCGTGGCCATAAACATAATGGTATTAATCTTTCAAAATCAGCATACATACTTTATATCATCATAACATTGGAAGTGTTCTCATCAATGAAGATTAATGTGAAAAGAGCAATACGTATGAAAGAACGATAAGAGATGTTCATATTGTTGATTAGTGTGAATATTTATGGGTTGAATATATGATTCTTCTTGAATAAACAACCAAGAACATAAAAAAAGACAGAATTATTTAGAAACAATATATCAATGTTATAGTTATGTCATCCATAAAACAAAATTAACTAATTGAGTACAGATCAGCCTAAGAAATGTGAATTGTTAATTAGTGTCATGAAAAAAGAATTGTGGAACAAACATTTATGAATGAGTTCACCATGGCAAGGTAAGATTGACGACTAAATCATTCTAGATACATAAATTTCATTTAAGTCTTTATATGACAATTGCTTCGACAAACTGTAATAATTCGGTCATTCTTTGTTTACAAATTATCTTGAAGGACTTTGAGACATGAACACCATAGCTGTTGTCAAGCAGATGGCATACAATCGCACTGCTGATAACGTATTGACCTCTGAGTTTTAGCTACTGTGGAATGTGTTCAGAGATGCAGATACTAATACTCCTTTCTGTTCTTACGAGGGAAGTGGTTTCATAATAAAATGAAAAATTTAACTCGTTGCCTTTGTACGCACAGTTCATGCTCCAATTGATAGGCTACTTTGCTAAAACCTCTAAATACAAATAAATCGTGATAACTTTGGACAAATTGTTTCGAGACACAGTTCAATGTTCTCTCTCATTACTCTCATTTTAAATTAAGGGATTGAATAAACTCTTTTTCAAACGTACACTTCCTGTTTTCAGACTTAATTCTCCCCTTATATCATTCTCTCTGGCATGATTATGGTTTTGCTGAAGAAATCTGTAATCTATCGTTGTGCATGATATTTAACTACTAATACTACAATCAGTAATATGTATATGTTCGTTATGAAAAACTTTGAATCATGATATTTAAAAAAATATATGGTCTATTCTTTTTGGGATTATTTTCTTTTTTATCACTTTACCCTTTTAGTTGAATGATAACAAAAATTTCTCATCAGATGATTGTACAATAGAGTCTAATTCTGTCCTAACGGATATCGCAGCTTTACAACGACAAAGAGCTTTCCTTCAAAAGCAACTAGATGAAGAAGCCCGTCTAGATGCATGGCGTCGTAATGCTATTAGACAAGCAGCATCTGGTGGACAAAGAGCTGTTGAGATTGAAGTTAGACCAATTTATTTATTACCGGATACAAATTGTTATATTGATTGGTTAGAAGGTATTGCTACATTAGCTCAAAAATCTTCAAATTACACTGTACTAGTTCCTATTGTCGGTAAGTTCAATATGAATACATGTATTTTTCCAATAATTATTTATATATAAGTGTTCTTAACAAGTATATGTGTGATCAGATTGCTCGAAATGTATTGCGCTAATATGTCACATAGTTCTGATAATCTTATTATTATTACACTATCGAAATTTATCAAAGGGACTAATTGCTTCAAACTTATTTATATGTTTCAAGGTTAATCGAGTCAGTCTATAAGAAACCATAGTCATTTAGTGACCCTAGATCTGACTCCGATTTGGACGAACAAATAATCCCTTATATTACACGTGAGTTAACTTCGTTTAGTCAACAACTTTAAAAAGAAGCAGATGACGGATTAAGTTCGATGAATTAATTTCATGCACTTAGACAGACAGACATTAAGATGAGAATCGGGAAAGCGTAGTGAAACAGACTAGGCAAATGTGCCAACTACATTTGATAAAGCTTGACTCACTATTTATAGTTAGACATAAAATAAGCTAAAGGCAAGTTATGAGTAAAGTGATAAACATACACACGCTCATGTAAAAATAGTCAAGACTTTAAGCGAATAGTTGACAAGATCAAAATATGTGTGGATAATGACTCGAGAAGAATTAATCCATCCAAAAGCCAGAATAATCCATGTCGGTATGACATAATACTAGACACCATAGTCCTAGGTTTTGTGCTATTTGGCTCTTGCCAACAAGATATACCTGTAATTGTGAGAGAACTTATGCTCCTTGTGGGATTCTGACTTAATTTGTGTCATCTCATAGTTTGAGATTTTATCACTGAGTTAGTAGAGTTATGACCGACATCCGAATGGATTAAATATACATGAGTTATAAAGAACTGTTGAGGCATGTAATAAAACTATCGAAACTGTATATAAACGTATATAAATAACCAGTCAGAGCTAGTCGAAAAGACCATAACATCTGCCTGTGTAAAAATTATAAGTACATTAACGTTTTCTTACTGCATAAACTTAATTAATTTATTGTTTTGTTTGAGATATGTCTATTACTCTACTTTTCTAAGTGGTGCTTTGAGTTGGGAACTAGTCGATCAGAGTTAGAGTGCTCAAGGAATACTAGGTAATGGAAAAATACTAGATCAAAGCAGGCGACTTAACAATCTGTTACTTGAATACATCGACTCAAGTTGAAAGACTATATCAGGACGAGATGAAATTATAAAAATGAATACTAAGTCCTAATATTAGTAGTGTTAACAGTAGTAAGAACGATAAGATATAGAGAATATATGGTTCCATAAGAATGAAATTGTGGGATAAAAAGACTCAGAATCCAAAAAAGGGAGAACTCGCCTGTACCATTGCGACTGACTCTAAGCTAGGTTGATCGTAATGCACCCCAGTATTATGTTGTCTTAATGACTGCATCACAACACGTTAGAGTTTGTCAGTTTATTTATGTATGTGTGTGGACACATGATTGTAAGCAGAACTAATCAATATATCCATTTGAGTTTGATAAAGCGTATAGCCTACAGATCAGCTTACATCACAGCATGCTGCAACCTCATCAATAGAATCCAGTCAGTATTAAGGACTAGATAAACTTGACATTCATCACTGCTTATTGAAATAGCTTGGTAACTTAACTGAGGGGACTGTCGGATAATCACTACTGGACATCCATTTACATTGTTTTTATGCATCAAACATCCATCAGGACCAAAGAAATTTCATCGCATATGATCTTCCAAGCAGTTGAGAACCTTTACAACTAGAAATCAGCATCCCATGTCTACCCTTAAAAACGAAATTTCTAAAAAATAGCGTCGTAAAAGTTACGTATTTATTCTTTCAGATGCTGTATTTTATTGTATCTCAGATTTGAATTTGGACAGCCGGATAATTTCACCAACCTTGACTATCTTTTAGTTCAGTTGATTTCTTAGAAAAACCCTTTCATTTCATTGCTTACTATTATTAATTTGTTCTTCTTATTTTTAGTTGTCAATGAATTAGACACTTTAAGTCGTTTTGGCAGTAGTAGTTCCGGTGGCGGTGGAGTTGATCGTCCATATGAAGCAGCTGTTGGCGGTGAAGTAACACGTGCTGGTTTGATACAAGAACGTGCAAAACTTGCAATCAATTATTTAGAATATCAATTTGATCATCGAAACTCTCGTTTACGTGCATTAACAGCACGTGGTAGTTTAATGGAGACTATTGCTTATCGAAATGAAATCAATGGTGGTCGAACACCTGGTCAAACAAATGATGATGTAATTCTAACATGTTGTCAACATTTTTGTAAAGAAGACTCAGATCGTTTTCAATTAAGAAATCTTACTCAAGGTGTCGATCATTCTATGCAGGGCGATCAAAATAGTAAGTTTGAGTAATTGTTTATATCTAATGTGGTTTTTTTATTCATTACAATATACGTAGTTCAATCTCAATATTCACTATTAATTTAGAAAATAACAGCTTTTTTAATGATGAATTGATGTCCTATTGTTTCATAAGGAAATTGGTTTTAAACTCATAATATTGAGTGTTCTGACACAGTTACACCATTTAGAAAGCCATACATACCAATACACGCTGATTAGAATGATAGAATGTTTTTTCGAAGAAACAAGCGATGACCAGTATAGTTCAGTTATGTCGGGTGTGAGACTGTTATCCGCCGCAGGTAGTAAATGAGGGATGCACAATATGATGAATTGAATCATCAAATTCCGGCTCAGTGACCTAGAAGTTAAGTGTTTGTGCGCAAGACCTAAGATCTTAAATTCAGTTCCTAGGTGCGGTGTCCTAAACATACACTGCTAAGGATTCCCGTACTAAGACGAAACAAGCATCTATTGCTTTCACGTTTTCAACAGTAGTCTAAGATCAGTTTGTGATTTAAACAGTAAAAAGAAATAGAAAGTTTCATATCTATATCACAAATATGTTCTTATGTTTTCTTAAGTGCAAATGGTTATTGAAGCATAAATTTACACTCTCCAGGACGTATTATATCGGGATCATCTTACTTGAGTTATCTGGGGGTAAAATAATAATCTTATCATTTTTCCAGCTGTTTTATCATATGTTAAGTGTTTATAACATTGGTCCTGATGTGTGGGCGAGGATAATAATGATTGGTTGTCTGCTTAGTCAGATATGTAGATAGTCTGACAAGTGTCAGATGAGTTATATATTCCCTTTATTATTATTATTATTATTATTATTATTATTATTACTCACTTATTATTGACTGTTCATTGTTGTTGGGTTGTGCCGGGTTTTGGTGTGTAAATACATTACGTTGTGGTCAGGCTAATCACGTTTTCTTGATCATCTGAGTTGTGTTGAAGTCCTGTAGAATAGACACTGGGTGGGAATCTAGTGTAGATATTCGTCTAAGGTAAATAAATGTTCATGAGTGGAAACCCAACCGTTATAACATTAAACGAAGTAAAACCGAGCGTTATAACACTACCTAAATTCTATATAAACAGATTCATTTGTTAGTGTGATATTAAAGTATGCCACCCAACTATGTTTAATTCTTTAAACTCAAAAATAATTTCGTTAACTAATTGAATAGAAAATGATCCAAAGGAATCTGCCCTAAAGATTTTCAATTTTTTGTGGTTGGTATACTTTCCGTCCAATAGATGCAGATGATATTCCCATCAAACAATAAGTCAAGCGTTCAGTCGATTTCAACTGTGGGAAAGCATATATTAAGACAAACTGTCTTATTATTCAAGAAACTAGTAAACCCAAATGCTCTGGTATGGCTGAGAGTGGGGGGAGTCCGTTCTCTCTCTCGAAATGCTCTCACATGGCCACGCGTATATAGCCTCTGCCAAGAAAGTCCTACTCACTGCCTTGTCGTGGCGGGGGTGTTGTTTACGAAATTGAGAGGACGAAAAGCGAATGTCCGGTGCTTTAACCAGGTTGGTGGACATGGAGAGTCCACCTAGGGGAAGTTAGAAAACACTCATTCCAAACCAGTGGTGTATATGGGCTCCAGGATCCTGAAGGAACAAATGGCGTATATAGCTATTTTTGGTCACTGTCTATGATGGAACTGCATCTCCTTACAATGCTCCACTGCCTTGTGGATCAGACCTTTAAGATGAAGGCTCCGGGTGTTGCTCCCTAAGAAAACCACCTACTTCGGTTTGGACATTAGGATAGTATCACAACTCTCACACAAATCGAATGATTTATGTGGCGCATATGTATTTGGTGCCTTCTTGTACCAATGTCTATGTGCTAAAATAAAAACAATAAAAAATAACGTTCTAGACTATATTAAAATATGAAAAATTATTATTAAAAATCTCTGTAACTCTATGGTTTGTTATTGAAACATTTAATTGTCTATAAAATAATTTAAGAAGAGGTTAAGTGGTTAAACGCTCGCGCGCGAGACTGATAGGTCCTGGGTTCGAATCTCTCGAGGCGAGGTCTTGGATGCGCACTACTGAAGAGTCTTACAATAAGACGAAACGACCGTTCAATACTTCCAGCTTTTCCATGGTGATCTAGCTTCAATTGACTCATGATCTTAACTATCGAGATATAAAATAATTGTTTAATTATATTTTTATTTAATTTATTTTATACAGATCAACCAGTGCGACTTGTTCGTGAAGTAGTTCTTCTAACTTCCGATCGTAATTTACGTCTTAAAGCATTGAATGTTAATATTCCAGCACGACCTTTAAGAACATTTGTCAATTGGTCTCGATTACCTTTAGTAAAAATAAATTTATCTAATGAAACATTATCTGATACAACAACAACAACAACAACAACTATGAATTCAATGGATAAACATAAATTATCATCAATAAATCATTCAACTAAACCACAACCTCGTGGTCAATGGAAACAACCATTAAAATATAATTAATTAATTCAGAATTGAATATTTTTAGTTGTTTTTCCCATCCATCCATCCACCATCCCTTTTTGAAATATTTTCATTCAACATATAGTTTACTCATTAACTTTCACAATATCTTTGTAAAGAATAATAAAGTGTGGATAAAGCATTTCATTTAATCACAATTCAATGTATATCATTTAACTCAATGTATTCACCTTCATTTATTATATATATATATATATATATATATATATATATATATATATATATATATATATGCATGACAGGTATTTATGTTTTACTATTGTCTAAGAATTCTTTTTCACTCATATTCTCACATACATCGTTGTTACTATGGTTACTGAAAAAACTGTAAATTATTTTGTAACATTGGGTTCTTTTTTTCTTCTTCTTCTTACGTAATTGTTTATTTTTCTTAGTCATTTATCCATTTGTTCATTCATGTTTGTATAGAGGTGGTTTAGTTTTCTTTCTCTGAACTTATTTATATTCCCTCTCTTTTTCCTCTTGTTTTTAATTACTTAGGTTCTATAAGACTGTTGAATTATACTACTTATTAATTTGCTACTTACTACTTACAAATCTTAGTAATGAAATATACATATATTTATGTATACATAGTATTTATAAATATTATTTATAATAAAAGTTTGTTCTTATTGAAATATATTTTCATTTGCATGTTCAGGTAGTTTTTCTGTGTGTGTGTGTGTGTGTGTATATGTAACTCACTGCCTTCTCATGGCGGGGGTGTTGTTTACGAAAATGGAGGACGAAAAGCGAATGTCCGGCGCTTTAACCGGATTCCAAACCAATGGTGCACATGGGCTCCAGTATCCTACGGGAACAAATGGCGTATGGACCAATTGTTGGTCACCGGCTTCCATGAGACTGCATCTCCTTACGATGCTCCACTGCCTTGTGGATCAGACCTTCAGGTTGAAGGCTCGAGGTGTGGCCCCCTAAGAAGACCACCTGCTTCAGTTTGGGCACCCGGGCAGTATCACAGCCCTCACACATATCGAATGATATTTTTGTGGCTCATATGTATTTGGTGCCTCTTTGTACCATTATCTATGTGTTGGAATAAAATAAAATAAAAAAACTTTCATGTTGATGGTATCTTGTTTTCGATCTGTAAAATTCAGTCACTTTATCGCATGTATGATTAATCATAGTGATAATTACGTGACTTTAACGAATGAAAATTCAGTCACTCATGAATCTATACTGGTATGCATTCTGTAATTACTTTCAGAATATATGTATAATAAGTGATATCTTTTGTGCCAAATGATATTTCATCTTTTTCTCTGTAAACAATCAATTCTAACACTGGGTACTCAAATATTGCTAAACAAAGAAGTATAATGCTGAAATGTTACAAATACATTCTTCCTTTTTAATGTCTCACATTAACTGGGCGCCCAAATATTATGAAACTATTCGTTCAAATTTTGACGAATGTTCTTATTGAAGTGTAATGCTGTTTTTGTTCAATAGGATTTTCATTTGAAATTTATTTTGTTTTAAAATGAATGTATTTGAACAAGCTCTTAGAGAGAAATCTCTGCAAACGCATAATAACACATGCTATGGAATTATAATGCTGTGTTAATGTTTTGACAATCAATAAACATCTCGTTACTCACCCTTAGAGTCGTAGATTCAACAATTGATTGATTACTTTTCAGTGATCATTGTCCTATGTGCCTACTTCTTTAATGCTAATTGAATTCTATCGGTCAAGTTGTAATCGCTCAGTGGTAGCTTTTCAGATTATAAAACTGTGAGATGGGCTCGATTTCACTAGAAACCACTAATTATTCTCAACATTTTAGGTATGCCTTGCTGGTGATTGTTAAGGAGCACAAAATCTATGCGCGGATTTCTTGTCGACTACTTCTAACCACCTGACATCTTAGTCATATATATTTAAATTATGATCCACATACTTTAGTTTTCCGATGCAAAGTATCACTATAGGTAACACGAAATGTATAACTCAAAACTGATTACCCTACTGTTCTACTGGAAAAATAATCAAAATAAGATTGTGTGCGGAAACAATTGTATAATAATGGTCAAGACACGCCATACTTCCATCATGTTTCGCTTACCATTATTCAAGCATGCTCCTGATTCCACTTATCAGTTGCTGGCTGATATTCATTATCCAATCATATCAGTGCATTTCGATAACTTTTCTATTAAATCTGCATCTTAGTGGCCGAAGGTTGAGCTCTTTAACCACTAATTCACCGCACTACTACATAAAGACTACCTGCTAAAAAGTTATCGACCTTTGATAGTTTTCGGATCTTGTCATCGAAGTTCTTCTAAAGTCACAGAGATGTGCTAAATTTGAGTTTTATTTGTGAATCGTGGTACTTTATCGTAGTGATCCAACTCAGTCAGTATGTCAAGATTAATATACTCCATTATTATAATAAGAATAATAATGATAACCTATCATCTGGATCTTAGTAGATCAAATGATTCTCAACATTACAGCTCAGTAGTTGAAAGATAAAGTAATTAGTCAGTTTGTCACAAATTTACTAAGATGGTGGTTGGAGGTAGTCGACAGGACCTTGAACCTGAGTTTCGTCCTACTTGGCATTCGTCAGCAAGGTGGACCTGTCATCTTGAGGGAACTGATGTCGCCTGATGGATTCGATCTCGTGTCATGCAGCTTCACAGTCAGAGACGTTGCCACTCAGCTATCCAGTTCACTGACTGTGAAGTTGCGTGACACGGGACCGAATCCATCAGGCGACAGCAGTTCCCTCAAGATGATAGGTACACCTTGCTAAAGATTACCAAATAACACGAAACCTAGGTCGGAGGTCATGTTGACTACCTCTCATCCACTATCTTATCTCAACACGCAATGTCAAGTCACTTAGACTAGTGAGTACATTACAACTTGGTTGATAGGATTCAATCTACACTAACAAGGATCTGACATACATCACATTGACCATCATACAGTGATCAATAAATTGTAAACAAATTTACTATGATGTGTAGTAACCAGTATTATAGGACTTGTTATCATGTGATGTTCACTGATGCGATGTTCAACGGTATAGGAGTAGATTTCCTGATTCCTCCTTGTCTCTTTTTTCTCTTCCAAAATTTATTTCACTGGATTATACTCTTTAAATAACATCTTTAAACCCTAATCTTCCCGATTACTGCTTATACTCTTACTACCTCTACCACTACGAAATCTGAGGCGACAACTGTCTCTGTGTGCTAATGTGGTGTGGCAACTTGAACTGATGTACATATATACGAAGTTCTACATTGCTACTGACTGACTGGCTGATCATGTGATATACATATGTAATTCCCTCTATGTATACCTAACAATCTGTTGTATGTACATGATTTTTTTTTCTTCAAACATGTTCATTCATTAAATTCATAAGTTAATTTTTTTTATTATTTTAGATCAATTATGACTACTAATAAAGAAATAGTTCCTCAATCGATCAATCAAAATTCTCTTCTTACAAATTCATCATTGAATGCATCTACAAATGCACGTGAATCATGGGAAACTGATAATAATGTTGAATCAATTTTAGGTCCAATTGATGAATATTTTAAATATGATGTAAAAATTCATCAATCTATTGTTAATGCTAAACCATGGGAAAAAGATCCACATTATTTTAAATGGATTAAAATATCAGCGGTAGCTTTATTAAAAATGTTAATTCATGCTAGATCTGGTGGTAATCTTGAAGTGAGTTAATTTCTTTTTTTCTATTTATAATAATAAGTATTATATACGTACAAATAAGTTTTCTTTAAAAAACTATTCTACAAATAATTCTCAATCAGTCAATTACAATATAGGATCAAGCACATAGATGCATCGGTTCAAGTTGATATATCTCATTAGCATAACAATACACAATTAAAGACATTATTTCATCATTGATCACTGGCTGTTTGATTACAGTTAAATGTTGTTAATCTTAAGATAATTCTCTAAAATATCAAAGCATATTAAAAATTTTTTTTTGAAAATTGTACTAAAAATATAATAACCATATGGATAGGATACATATTCGCAAATTGTTTAACAAATCTGTTCTAAATGCATCGTGCAATATCTAGCATTTTTCTACTCATTTAATAAGTGAATACTGTATATGAAAGTATAATTTTCATTGGTGATTTCATTTCAAGCACTAACTTTCACTTTATTTACTTTTCTCATCTAACAAGTTGAAATGCACTACAGTAGTATGTTCATAAAAGATATATGTAGATAGATTTGGATAATTGAAATAAAGTCTTAAGTGAAAATTACACTCTTCTATACAGCACTAACATACTAAATAAAGGGGAAAATTCACAAAAATACTAAATATTACAGATGGTGGAGAAGTTTTTGCTGATGATGTCGATGAAAGCCCCACGACCAAACCATCCAGCTCAGAGAACAAAACTCCATCAAAAACTAAATATTACAGTTTGAACATTGAAAAAAAGATAGTCATCTTCATACATGAATATATATCAGCTACAACGTAGGACCAAGCACATAAACCCATCGGTCCAAGTTACCACACCTCATAAGCACAACAAGATGAACACCGGATTCATAGAAGTAGTTAATTCAATGGTGGTAATATATAAAAGATTGCATATAAGGATATAGTACAGGAAGAAAGAATTAGTTCGTAGAAAGAAAGATATGAAGCGATTTTAATCTCATAGTTTAAAAAGAAGATAGAGAGTGTATACACCTACACCACTGTGATCGATTCTGAGCCATGTCACCCAGATCCTCCAACCATTGGTCTTTTGTTTACATTTAATTGTCTTGAAAAAATTGTTAACTGGACACTGGTCTGTGTGTGTGTGTGTTCGGTCAACTAATCAGATTATTTATTATCTATCAATTTGAGGCTTGAAGATCTATGATCCAAACTCCTGTGAATTTATGTGTGCAAACTGTTAACAAATCCAATTTTTCCTGGTTTGATAAAATTTCCGTAATTGCATGCATAGCCAAATGTATTTTTTACTTTTTTTTTTATTCACTCTGCTGCTTTTGATGATTGTGTAATTCACTTAATTCTGCTGTGACAGTTAGCCAGCCATAATGTGTGGCTAGGCACACATATGCATAGGTCCAAGTTGCCATACTTTATTAGCACAACAAAATGAATACCGAATTCATAGAAGTAGTTAATTCAATGGTTAATTTGTATTTACAGTTAGTGGTAACATGAAATTGATACCGTTCGACCTTTGATTGTGTCAAAGAGTATGTTTCTTTTGGACAGGACAATCAAATTAGCTGCAGGATAATTTCTTGTCAATGCAGCTATTAGTTTCATATTGATTTGTTCTTACTCTGTTTAAGATAATAAAGGGAACTATGTGTATGCAATTTTAATCTCATAGTTTCAGGGAAGAGAGAGTGTGTATACACTGACGCCATTGTGATCGATTCTGAGCCATGTCATCCACGGTCTCCAATTATTCGTTGCAATAGTTAACTGGACTCCAAACAAGTAGCCTGCATCTACCAACATGGCTCAGACTAGAAGTTAGTGTCTTCAAGCACTGACGCCACGTTTTGGTTTGGCCGCCCCTAACTTTCGTCCAATCATTCTCAGCACTAGTCAGCATTGCATGTCGTAGTAATCGTGGCGTTCAGGCATACATAACACGTGGACCAACCATATCATATATTTGCTTATTGTATATTTATTAAATATTTGTTTAATGGTTACTTCTTATACATTTCTTATTATGAACTTTCTTTTCACTCATTAACTGTCGACTAAATGACTGTGGACCAAGTTGAACTATTAAAAGAGCAAGCCAATGGTGAATGCCTGAATCGTTTTAAAGTTACAACGGTTGATTGGATTACGAAAAATTCTTCTCAGAAAACATAACGTATTTAGCAAACAATAAGGATGTGGAGTTTAGGGTTAATCAAACCTAACAAAAATTCTTGAATCCTAAATCCTAGTGTACATCCTAATCGTAACTCAAAATTATTATCTAGATATTCCAAATCTTATAAAAAGCCTTATTCCTAATTGCGCCACCACATATCGCTAATTTATATATGCCGCATTCTAATCGACTAAACGTGTCAACAGCTTCTTTAGGTCATTTAGTGAATCTCTCAACATCACCCATGTAGTTCTTTACCTGACGTATACGATTTATCTCTAATTATATATAAAGTCCATTTTGGGGGTCGTTTATTGATTACAGCACTTTACTTTCAACCATTTGGTTACAGGTTCGACCTTCTCACATTCAGTTTGGGGAGCTAACTACTTATTATCACCAGCCTTTACATAACCATTACAATTCCGAGCTGAGTACGTAAATTAAATCGGTACTTAGTAAATAAATTATACCTAAACCTTAATTTTACATTTGAATAAATTTCTTTTTCTTGTAGGTTATGGGGTTGTTAATCGGTAAAGTGGCTCATCAAACAATGATTGTTGTTGATAGTTCACCATTACCTGTTGAAGGCACAGAAACTCGTGTCAATGCTCAAGTAAGTATTTCTTGACGCTTTTTTGTATTTGTGTTACACAACTGTTAACTAATAAGATAAATTCAAGTTATGTTATTTCATTATTTTAAAAAAAAACTTATTCCTTCTTTATTATACTTATTATCAGAAAAAGTTCAAATCTATTCATAATACTGTACAAGTTGCCTAGATTATAATTTAGTCTTATTTTTTATTGCTAGATTGACTATTCTGTAATTTCAGTAGTTCAAATCATGAGTCAATTTGCAGCCAGATCACCATGGAAAACCTGGAGGCACTGGACGACCGTCTCGTCCTAGTATGGGACTCCTCAGCAGTGCGTATCCACAATCTTGCCTCCGGCGAGATTCGAACCCTGGACCTATCGGTCTTGCACACGAACGCTTTTCCCTAGACCACTGCGACGGCATCCAATGGTGTTAATTTCTAACTTCAACTAACCCTGTAATTGATAATTTTATAATGATTTAGTTGATAAGGAATCTATTTGACTAGGTTTTTCTTGTTACATTTAATCATATCTATAATTTTAAACATCGGGTTGTTGTAGCATTCTAAACTTTTCATTCAAAGATTGATTGGCAACAATTTTCCTTTGTCCTATATATATATATATATATATATATATATATATATATATATATATATATATATATATATATTAAGAAAGCAAAATTATTATACAACTTGTCTAAACTGTAATCAGTGCTTGCTTTCACGACGGAGGCGTGAACTTATTCCAACTCGATTCTATGAGGGTAAAAGCTAAGAAGTTTTGAGTTCGATCCTACAACATTTAGCTGATTCTTATCACTCAACTAACTTTGTTGATTTATATTCTATCAACGCTAATCATTATATATGTAATAAACTACTCTGATTACTTTTTATTGAATATATTCTTTGGTTATTATAATAGGCAGAAGCATATGAATATATGACAACATATAAAGAGGTTGTAGCACGAGTAGGTCGTACTGAAAATGTTCTCGGTTGGTATCATTCCCATCCAGGTTATGGATGTTGGCTTTCTGGTATTGATGTTAGCACTCAGTTGACAAATCAAACTTACCAAGAACCATTTGTTGCTATTGTCATCGATCCCATCAGAACAATATCTTCAGGAAAAGGTATTCATTTTTCTTATACTTATTTTTGAGAGTATAGTTACATATGAAATCATTCTAATTATTATTATTTGTTTTCTTATTTCAGTTTGTAGTTACTTACTTACTTACTTACTTCTGTTACTCCCAATGGAGCATAGGTCCTAGACCAGCATTCTGCAACTCACTCCGTCCTGAGCTTTCCTTCCTAGTTCTTTCTAATTGTTGTTCGTTTTCCTCATGTCTGTCTCCGTTTCTCGGCGTAGTGTGTTCTTTGGTCTTCCTCTCCTCCTTTGACCTTGAGGATTCCAAGTGAGGGCTTGCCTTGTGACAAAGTTCGTTGCTTCCTTCAACGTATGTCCCAGCCACTTCCAGAGCTTCTTCCTGATTTCTTCCTCCGCTGGGATCTGGTTCCATCTCTCCCATAGTAGGTTGTTCCTGATGGTGTCCGGCCAACGGATTGGAAGTATTTTGCGAAGACAACTGTTAATAAACACTTGTATCTTCTGGATGATGGCTTTCGTAGTTCTCCAGGTTTCCGCTACATATAGTAGAACTGTTTTGACATTTGTATTGAAAATCTTGATCTTGGTGTTGTTTGACAGACAGATGTTTTGAGTTCCAGATGTTCTTCAGTTGTAAATATGTTGCTGTTGCTTTTCCGATCCACGCCTTCACATCTGCATCAGATCCACCGTGTTCATCAATGTTGCTGCCAGATATTTAAGGGCTTTTACATCATTTATTTAGTGACTAGAAAACTGAGTTTGAAACTAATAATAAATGTTATTTGTGCAACTTACCAATAAACAATATTGTTCATTAAATAGAGATTTGAATGCCATGTTATTGTATGTATTTATTTTGTAAACTAAACTTTGCTTTTAGTTAATAATTTTGAAAGAGATTGTACCACGTAATACTACTACTGTTACCATCTTAATTCAATTCATTTTTGAAAATTATATCTGTTAAGCTCTTTTTCGTTTAAAACCTTTCAAGTCAACCTCCCATTACCCCCAACATTCTCTCTTTCTTCTTTTCCCTTCCATAAGTTAATCTTGGTGCGTTCCGTACTTATCCAGTCGGTTATCGACCACCAGATGATGGACCTTCAGAATATCAATCAATACCAATGGATAAAATTGAAGATTTTGGAGTACATTGTAAACATTATTACTCTTTAGAAGTATCTCATTTTAAATCTGTATTGGATAAACGTTTATTAGATTCATTATGGAATAAATATTGGGTGAATACATTAAGTTCAGTTAGTATATTAGCTCAACCAGACTATTTAGCTGGTTTAACAAAAGATCTTGCTGAAAAAGTTGAACATGCTGGATCATCGGTAAGCTAAACTGTTTTAATTATATATATGGAAAAGATATTTACCAAGTTACTATGCTTGTTCACTTAATCATTTAAAAATTTATTATAAACATATTAGTACGAATATCATCTAATAAATAAGTCAATTCACTGCGTTTATTCGTATTCTTGACATAAACATGGTACAAATACATGAAATCATTAACAAGTGGACTGAGCCATGTTGGTAGGTGTAGACTACCTGGTTGGGGACCGCGAGATGATAACAACCGATAGTTAGAGACCCTGAATGACATGGCTCGAAATCGCTTGTAATGGCGCAGGTGCATCCACTCATTGTGTCTTCCCAATTTCTAATCTTCTGAATTCTACATGTCCCTTTCTTTTCTCTCTTTCCAAATTTATTTCACTGGATTATACTCTTTGAATAACATCTTCGAACCCTAATGTCTTTGATTACTGCTTATACTCTTATTACCTCTACCACTACGAAATTTGAGGCAACAACTGTATCTGTGTGCTAATGTGGTGTGGTAACTCGAACTGATGTACGTACGTACGAAGTTCTACGTTGTTACTGACTGACTGACTGTATATTCGTAAACGATCGTTGCAGGTAATATGCAACTCCTTTTTTTCATTTTGGTAAAATTAGTAACAAACTATACACTATTTAGTGCAAGTATTTATCATCAATCCAAGTTGCCCTGCTTCACATCAATTTAGGAAAAGAGGAAATTAACAAATTGAAAATCAGTAGATTCAAAATAATTATACTATCAAGCGTAGTAAAAACGCATAATTTAAAAGTGAAATAGTTCAATAAAAAAATAAATGTATAAATCCCTCCAGAAGACTCAGTTATAGAAGTAAGAAAGTCATTTAGACTCGGTAACCATTGGTAAACACGTTACCGAAACTGAAGAATCACAAGTAAGTGAGTTGACAGTCGATTACCTTTAGATCGCTGTAATTAAATTGAATTGACTACTCGTTTACTAGATATATATTTGTATGTCTAACTTCAAGTCACATTCTAACTGGAAGGGCTGATTTGTAGGTAGAGTGGGATTTCAACCTGCTACTTGATAACTAACTGACTGGCTGAAATTCGAACGCCGTAACCACTGAGCTCCATTGGTGTGGGATAAAACATGTGTCAGAATAATAAAAAAATAGGATTATTATTGAATTATCCTTTCCATTTGTTGAGCCTTCTACACTCCCCCTCTCTCGTTCTTGTCTACTTTCTCTTACATTTCGGCATCATTGATATTTTGTACAATTACTTTTTATCATTTCTAGATGTCTCGTATGAATTGGGATAATGATCGATTGGAAGATCGTCTTGCCAAATGTAGTAAAGATGCAACAAAACTAGCTATGGAACAATTACATGCTTTAACTGGTCAATTAATTAAAGATAGTCTATTTAATAAATTTTAAACTGTTATTTTTGTTGTTGATGTTGTTATTATCATTCTTCACATCCTAATTTTTCTAGTACATTGTACATTATTGTGAATGATTGTATTTTATTTGTCAACAGTTTATGATTTCAAATGACTTTTGAATGAAAACATGTAATTAAATTTTCATGCATGATAATGTGATGATTATGGTTGATTAAATATGCTTGAACTAAACTGTTTATTTGTAATAACTAGTTATTAAATCTACACCGGTTGATCATTGATTATAAAACAATGTGGTATGATCTAATTCTCTGTGCTCTGTCCAGATTTTATAGATGATATTTCAGTTTTTCCCACTAGTTTAAGTGAATCAGCATAGTGAAGCACTAAACTGACGTTTCGTGCTAGTGTTAATACTTGTCGCCAAGATTTGTCTGTAATTTCAAGGGGGCTGGTCATCTCCAGTGTGATTTACACATTGTTTACTTATTATTACCGAAAAATTACTATTCATACCATACATAACCCAGCAAGATGTTGTGTAAAAGAGAAAAGTTTCCACACTGGAACTTGACTGGTACGAATCCATCAGCATTGTTTATTACACGGCCACTACTCAGCGATCAATTAACTTTAAGATATCTATCTTACCGATCAATCACAGTGGGGGCATTTCAGTTGAGATGTTTTTGTATGTTAGTTACTTCCAAACAACTTAAGGTCATCTTATATTCATTCTTCTTGTCATCAGTAATCTTTATTGTTAGACTTAAATAGGTTTTTATTCTCTTCACTGCGTAACTATCATCTATCAATTAAGGGACGAGTATACTGCGCGGCAGTTCGTTCTGTTTTACTTTACGGCTGCGAAACTTTTCCATTAAGAGTTGAAGATACTCGTAAGCTACCAGTATTTGACCGTAGATGCCTTAGAATTATTTCTTGCATCTGCTGGGATCATCGGGTAAGTAATACCGGGGTTAGACTCAGGGTATTAGGTAATGATGGTAAATCAGTTGATGAGGTGAATCTTCATCGACTGTGTTACGTATGCCTGAACATCGATTACCACGACACGCAATGCTGACTAGTTTCGGGAATGGTTGGAAGAATGTTAGGGGAGGCCAAACCAAAACGTGGCATCAGTCCTTGAAGTCACTTACATGTAGTCTTAACCATGCTGGGAGATGTAGACTGCTTGGTTGGGGTCTGCACGACTATCGTAACCAATGGTTGGAGAATCGGAGTGACATAGCTCAGGATCGATCGCAATGGCGTAGGTGTATACACTCTTTGTCTATTATAATTACTGAATGACATGAATTCATTTGTTTCATGGATTCGCCTCAGTTGTTTACAATCTAAAATATTTCCGACATGAACTATGTACACACTTGTTTCATTTTAATGATCAATAAAATCGTTTTATTTTGTAAGCAGATGAGGAGAATCTGCAAAATCAATGAATTCATGTTATTCTATTACGTTTTTTTTTTTAATTTTTGTTCTTTATTTATTTATGCTATAATTGTGAAGAAGATACTACTTGTTCTACAGAATTTGACTGGTATGGTTCTATACAACAAAAAAGAGAAGAATACAAGATAGGAGATAAAGATATATTTATGAATCGAACAGTGATTTACACAAGATCAATACAATATTGAAATATGAAATGAATATATACTATTTTTTAAGTGTCCAGTTAATAGACAAATGTGAAAGTAATACACTGACAATCAGAGTTGGCATTACTTTGTCAGTAAGTTAATGTAGATATACCAATTGCAACATCAATAGATCTACTGCTTCAACTAACACGTAAAACAAAATACTACGTTATACATATATTACTGTTTAATAAGATAATACTCGGTATCAAGACTTTAAACAATGAATAGATTCGTTCATATTGTGTACGAGTTACATTCTATTGTAATTATGATATCTCTAAAAGCAATTTTCATTACTGACTGAAATCCGTTCAACAATCATGTAAAACTAGAAAACATCTACTTAGTTTTTACCCTTCAACAGTGCTCATTTATGCTGATTCAAACTGTCGTAAAATTCATCTTCAAAAAATAAAGGCTTCAAATTAGACAGAACTTTTGCAAAACCATCTAATTTGATAGTGAAACTTTCATCATAAATAAGCCCTTTCGATACTTGATTTAAAACTTCTATGTTCCTATGATGAGAAGATACTCAATATCATACTGAATTCCTATGATGGATTAAACTGCAAAGTCGTGCATGGAGGACAACTGACAGACTCGTTCGATGTAAAGACTGGTGTAAGACAATTGATTGATCACTGGGTGGCGATCAGTGTCATGCGTGTCTAGTCCTTATTAGTGCGGATCGAGTGCTATCGATCATGTTGCAATGTAGCCACCAGCCTAGGTGACTCGACACTGTGCACTATTATGAGATTAGATGGTGGTCGGAGGTAGTCGACAGGAAACCCTGGACCCAGCTTTCGTGCTACTTGGCACTCGTCAGCAAGGTGTGCCTGTAATCTTGAGCGAACTGGTGCTCCGTGGTGAATTCGATCTCGTGTCACCCAGCTTCACAGTCAGAGACGTTACCACTGAGCTATCCGAGCGGCAACCGATCTCCTGTAGGACTGAGATGTAATCACAATTGATTGATCACTGGGTGGTGATCAATTTCATGCGCGTCTAGTATATTAGTGCAGAGCGGATGCTATCGACTGGTGTAAGACAAGGTTGCTTACTCTCACTCATTCTTCTGGTGATCGACTGGATCATGAAGACGTCAACATCTGGGTGAAAGCACCGGATACAGTGGATATCTAGGATGTAGTTGGACGATCTGGCTCTTCTATCGCACACTTGCAACAACAAACCCAGGAGAACACAACCAGTGTGGCAGCAGCCTCAGCAACAGGAGGTCTCAACACACACAAAGAGAAATGCAAGATTCTCAGATACAACACAGCATGCACCAATTGACTAACACTTGATGGAGAAGCTTCAGAAGATGTAAACACATTTGCATATCTGGGCAGCATCACTGATGAACACGGTGGATCTGATGCAGATGTGAAGGCGTGGATCGGAAAAGCAAGAGCAGCATATTTACAACTGAAGAACATCTGGAACTCAAAACATCTGTCTGTCAAACAACACCAAGATCAAGATTTTCAATACAAATGTCAAAACAGTTCTACTATATGTAGCGGAAACCTGGAGAACTACGAAAGCCATCATCCAGAAGATACAAGTGTTTATTAACAGTTGTCTTCGCAAAATACTTCAGATCCGTTGGCCAGACATCAAGAACAACCTACTATGGGAGAGAATAAACGAGATCCCAGTGGAAGAAGCGATGGAAGTGAATAGGACACAGATTGAAGAAAGCACCCAACTGCATCAGAAGGCAAGCCCTCACATGGAATCTTCGGGGGCAAATGAGGAAAGGAAGACCAAAGAACACATTACACCGTGGGACGGAGATAGACATGAGAAGAATGGACAATAATTGTATAGAACTAGAGATGAAAGCCGAGGACGGAGTAGGTTAGAGAATGCTGATCGGCAGACTGCTCCATTGGTGGTGACAGACGTAAGTAAGTAAGTAATATCCCTATGGTCTAGTAGTTGCGTACGTAATATAATTAAGAAAACTATCGATCTATAATATAAATTATCTTTAATATACACAATGAATTCATGTATTTTTGTCTGTTTAATTTTTTTCTCCTTCAAATCATAGTACCACTTACTATGATTTCAAATTAATAATTTTTGTTTTAATGAATGTTATAACACCCACCCAGTGTCTATTATTCCACAGGACTTCAGCACAACTCAAGAACGCGTGATTAGTCCGAGTAGAAGGTAAATATATATTTCCACAACAAAACCCGAAACAATCCAACAACAATGAACAATCAATAATAATAAGGATAAGAGAATATATAACTCATCTAACACCTGTCAAACTATCTACATGTCTGACTAAGCAAACAACCAATCATAATTATTTTATTGCTCCTAAATGCCCTGGTAGAGCCGAGAGTGGGGAGAATCAGCTCTTCCTCTCTAAATGCTCTCACATGACCACGCGTATATACCTTCTCTCAGGGAAGTCCTATTCACTACCTTCTCGTGACGGGGGTATTGTCTACGAAGTTGAGAGGAAGAAAAACCAATATCCAGCACTTTAATCGAGTTGGTGGACATAAAGAGTTCACCTAGATGAGTTGGAAAACCCTGATTCCAAATCAATGGATTCCAGTATCCTGAAGGAACAAATAGCGTATGAACCAATCGTTGATTATCGGCTACCATAGGACTGTATCTCCTTACGATGCCCCATTGCTTTGTGGATTAGACCTTTAGATCAAAGGCTCCGGGTGTGCACCCCCCCCCGCGAAAAAAACCCCACCTACTTCGGTTTGGGCACCTGGGAATTATCACAACTCTCATACAAATCAAATGAGATTTATGTGGGGGGGGCATCAAATAAATATGCCCCCCCCCACTTGTGTTCAAATAACTAATCATTCTCACCTATATATCATTGAAAAATTTCAATTATTTATTTATTTATTTATTTGGTAATATATTCCATAATTTTAATTTATTTGGTAAATATTCATTAGTTAAATAAGTTGAATGAATTGTATTTAATATTTCTAATTCAGCTTTCATTTCTGTCAATAATAAATAATTTATCTATCAATAAATTATAATTATCTAATCTATTTTAATGAATTTACTTGTTCTAATAAAATGGATTCTTGTTGAATATATAAACGTTTTTTCATTGAATTTAATAATGATTTATCTCTTTTTGTTAATTTCAATAAATCAATTTCTTTGATTTGAAGACTGATAATTAATTGAATAATTTGTTAATGGATATATATATAAAACTTACGATGATAATTCACTGGGTAATAGTCCACATAGTTGAAGATTGGATATTTTTATTGGACTACCATTTTCATTTTGCATCATAGGATTCTAAATTGAATTTTTTTTAAAGAAAAACAAATCTCTGTGATTTATTTGATAAAATATTATGATTTAAAGTTATTAAACTAATTACTTGAATGTGTCGACCGCTTCACTTATCTTGGAAGTCTCATCAGCTCTTGTGGTCTGGTGTGAGACGAAATCTCAGCATGGATACAGAAGGCTCGACTAGCTTTTACCAACTTGCGTCATTTATGGCGTAGGCGAGATATCCATCTATCAACCAAAGGACGGGTTTATTGCGTAGCAGTTCGTTCCGTCCTAATTTATGGTAGTGAAACATGGCCGGTAGGAGTAGAGGATATTTGTGGGTTACTAGTATTTGATCATAGGTATCTTCGAAATATTGCTCGTATATCCTGGGACCATCGAGTAAGTAATGCAGTTGTTAGGAAACGGGTACTAGATAAGGATGGCAAATCAATTTATGAAGTAGTGAAACTTCATCAGTTGAGATGGCTGGAACACCGACTGCCCCGACGAGCGATGTTTTTTGGTATAGGAGTAGGTTGGAAGAAAGCTAGGGGCAGCCAGAACAAAACACGGCACAAGTCCATGAAGTCACTGAAAAGTGGACTCAGCTATGTTGGTAGGCGTAGACTACCTGGTTGGGCACCGCGAGATGATAACAACCGATGGTTAGAGACCCTGAATGACATGGCTCTAAATCACTTGTAATGGCGCAGGTGCATCCACTATATATATATATATATATATATATATATATATATATATATATATATATATATATATATATATATATATACTTCTATGCAGTCTGTCACGCTCAACACATCAATCAACATTTAAGGAATAATAGTTTCATGCTTACCGTAGTGCCGTACTTGTAAGTACAGAATACATTTATACCTATAAAGTAAGAGATATTACATCGTTTTATTTGCTATACCATGAGGATCAGCATCAAAAAGTCCAATCATTGGAATATTTGGATGGATGCAGTTTATTTGAGCAAGAAATTGGCGAGTTATCAAGTCTGGATAACCTTTAGCCTATTTTAAATAACAATTATTAATACCAGTAAAAATGAATTATTTAGCTTACCGTAACCAATAAACAAGGTTTGAATTTTTCATAGAACTTCTCACTTAAAAGTTTCCGAAAAATCGTATCTTTCTCAATTATCAAAATAAATTGAGGCAAACATTCTGTATATCCGGTTGACAGGCAAATAGATGAATTAGAATAGTAATCTACCTGACATAATAACCTCATATCCACTTTTAAACAAACTTTCAGGTATACCCTGCAAATAAAAAGAAACGAATCATGAAGATCACTTCTTGTTAACAAGTCATATGTTATTTCGAGTTACAAAGGTTCCCAAAGACACCTAACCAATTAGTTAGTCCTGAGACGAAATCTCGTAAGGTAATTACTTATTATCAGATCCGAATACATCACACTTCGCTACAGCTGTAATCTATAATATCCGAAAAATTTGAGAGCTGATATCTGTTCTGTAAGTAATATGTCTGTTAATTGTTAAGTGGTTGTCTTCACTTACATTTGTTGGTGTGTATGGGATAGAGGGGTTAGGTCATCTGCGAAGTCCAAATCCTCTAGTCACAACCAAGTTGTCCTCTGTATTTTTCACGCTTGCTCTGATCTCCTTTCTTTGATATCTTGATGAGGTATCTTTCTTTTTAGTTTGTCGATAGCACTTGTTTCTCCTTCCAAATCTTCTTGAATAGAATGTGAAGCATATTTGCAAATACTTTTGTATCTGACTTCAGCTGGTATATTGTCAGGTCCTTCTGTTCTTCGACTCATTATTTGCCTGATGACCGCAAGTGATTTCTTCGATCGTTGATGGAGTGACATCTATAGGAAAGTCTGTAGTTGCTACTTCGATGTTTGGCGGATTCAGTGGAGCTGTCCTACTCAACAGTCCTTCAAAGTTTTCCACCTATCTGTTCCTCTGTTCTCGAATCTCGGTGGCTGTCTTGTTTTCTTTGTCCTTGACCAGTCTCTCTGGTTTAATATGTTTCCCTACCAATTTCTTTGTCGTGTCATATATTTGTTTGAAATTTCCTCCCGTTCCAGCTATTTCCACCGTCGCTGCAAGTTCTTCCACGCATTCGTACCTTTTAACTCTAGTGCTCCTTTTCACTTGTTTGTTCACTTCTGTTTATTCAGCTTGTGCTTTGAATTTCTCTGTTCCTTTTCAGCTGTTGTTGATTGCTGTCTTCTTGTTCTTCTCTTAAATCTTTTCTAGGGTTTCCATTGGCATCCATTTCTTCTGATGATGCTTCTTGCGGTCCAGTACCTCCTGTCACGTTGAAGTTAGTAATTCTTTGATCGCTTTCCAGTGGCCTACATAGTAGTTTCTTTTTCTTTGAGTAGATCTTTTAACGCTTAGAACTTGTTGTTGAGTTATCTTGAATTGAATGAGTTCGTCAGCATGTCGAAGGAAGGCTATGTTGAACCTTTGTAATGGTGTTTGTGCAGTTGTCCGGTATTTCTTTAGCTTCAGTTCCGTCTTGACAACCACCAGGTAGATAGTGATCTGAAGCTATGTCAGATCCTCTCCTGGTTCTTACGTCTTCCACTGACCTTCTGAATTTTTTACTGATCGATCTGGTTCTCCGTGGTGTGGTCCAGTTAGACCCATGTAGTATTGTTTATGCGTTTGTGTGGGAATATTGTGCAACCTATAACCATTTTGTTGAATGCGCATAAATTTGCGAATCTCTAACCATTCTCGTTGCTTTCTCCCAGTCAGTCCATGTCGTCTCATGATATCTTCATACCCGGTGTTATCCATCCCGACTTTTGCGTTTAGGTCTCCTATCCGGATTGTTAAGTCCTTTCCTGAGCACTTCGCTATGATCGATTGCAGCCTCTCGTGTAACTGACCTTTATCGTTGTCGCTGCTATCATCGATGGGTACATAACATTCGATAATGTTCATTGTGATTCCCTCCTTTGTTTTGTAAGATGCTTTGGTGATCCTGGATCCACGAGATTCCCATCCTATAAGTGCACTACGTGATTCTTTGTACAGAATCAAAGTAACTCTCTGAGTATGTGAAGTATTTCCTTCTTCATGACCAAAGTGAAGTAGCATCTCTCCTGAATCTATCCTCTTCTATCTAGCTTGGGTCCCATAGGTTTCACTGATTCCGTCGAGTATCTTCTCATTTGCGTAGCTATTTGGTTGGTTATCGCGATCTCCTACATTGTTCAGACATTTAATGTACCCATATTAATTGTTGCTCTGGTTGTTAGAAGGGACATCAGTGTCGTGGCTTCCGGAGAATCTCGGCTTTCATTATGAGGCGTCATATTTATTTTGAATGAAGATCGTTCGGCTAGGAGGGTAGAGTTTTAATGGTTCAACTTGTTAGTTCTGGCCAGCGGCTTTTCAGCAAGGTTATTTTGTACAGGACGTGTTCGCTGACCTTATGCCTAGTCCTTGGGATCGGCGGTGGCTCTAGAGAGCTACAGGTGGAGTTGCTCAACAAGGAATGTTGCGCAATTTTGTTGGTATTTTCTTGAAATGAACTTTTTTATACTAAGATTCATGGATAGAATGACTGATACTCAGATGTAGTCATTCTGTTCCTGAGTACACAGTGTGCTATAAAACCAGAAGAATTAGTCATTTCATTCCATAACTAAAACTTCCTATTTTTACTAAGGTTTTCATGACCTAAATCAAAGTATATCTGGAATTTAAATGCATCTGTGAGTGTAGTTAGCGACCACTTCAATTGTGAACCTCAGATGCTTCACTGCTATTCGTGATATATTCTAGCAATATACAATTTCGCCGATTTAAAACTTTCCAGCCATCTTCATCATATCACCTCCAAGTTTAATTACTTTATCGAAAAGTCCTGTTAAAATTCAATTACCATAGTCTCATATTTCATGAGAACATATAGTACAAAACATTTCGCCTTATGAAAAGGGAAATGTTTGAGTAAATTCTTAGGTATACACACTCAGACAGTTTACCATTTTAGTAGCCAACATTCAGACTGTCACGTGGTTATATTAACTCGTTAGCTGTTTCGCTAAACTAATTAACAATTATAAAGTAAGATATGTAAACCCAGTGAAATTTTAAAACCGGTAGCTCCAAACATTAATTAATATAGTTTCTTATATCCTAGCGAACGCACACTATTTCTACATAAGCTTTAAATGTCTGGAGTCAAAGCTGAACGACTTTGGAAGACATTGAATAAAAGCTTCACGTTAATAGTTTCTGTGGACAGTTATAAGTAGAATGACTGTATTCTCTCTTTTCCATGGATAATTTCTTTAAACTATAGAAACGAAATCGACTTTTCAAAATATGTCAAATGATAATGATCTTACCAAATTATTTCTTTTAACGACGTCGCTTTCATACCCAATCCCTAGATAAATATCACCATAAACAATCAATTTGGAAGAGGCGTTCTAAAGAGGAAAACGTTATTAAGATAAGCTGTCTTACTATTTTAAGAGCGCACCGAGGGAGACTAAGCTCCTTACAAATCTTTGATAATAATGGGTCTATAATGGATTGTCGTTTGAATAAAATGGGATTTGAGTAATATATAGATCTAGATAATTATTCTGAAACAGCTATCGATGTACCGTTTTGTTATGAATTTGTCCTCTCGTACAGCTTCGTGGGCCATTTTTAAAATAACCATCAGGCGTGCTTTAATTTGAAAAGAAAGAGGAATTTCGTTAGTGAACGAGACGTCAGGTGACTAAAACGTAGTCACTCTTGATACCGTATGACTAATATGTAAGTTTTATTTTGTTCTACTAGGCTTCACATGGAAATGATGCAATTATTTCCGGCACTATCCAACAATATTACATAAGTAGAAAAAACAAGGTCTTGAAAGGGTCTATGAATGAACTTTCGTTTGCTGCACACGAAGTTTGCTGCACAAAATTGCAGTCTTCCTAATTGCTTGATTTGGGTTCAATGTGATATTTTCTTAGGATCATAGTCTTGCCTACACATTCCTTCAGGAGCTGTGAAAATCAAACAAAGTGTTGGCCTTTTGACTTCATCGTTACTTGACTTGAAGTTCTCATCTCTGGCCTAATATTGTCGTAACGTACATCAAAGGTGGACTTTGTTCCGGTTCCACAGAATCCTAAGTTTATTTTATAACAGTGATATTTTTCCTTGCTGAGTTAAATTTATAACTTTCATCATTTATTACGCATCAAGGCTATTGATTTTACTTGAATTAATTTCAGCCAAAGTAACATTTAGTGTATCTTTTTTTTCAAAAAGTACTGTACGTTTATTGGGTACATTGTTTTTTGTCTGGAACTTCTGTATGTGGCAGTTCACGATTTCACCTTTTCCAACTATCAGTTTTTGATTGAGATCATGAACCGATTGATGTTAGACCATTATTGAAAACCTGGAAGCACTGGACGCCCATTTTGTCCTATTGTGAGGCCCCTCAGCAGTCCTTATCCACGAAACGGCCGTCCAGTGCTTCCAGGTTTTCGATGGTTGTCTAACATCAATGGGTTCATGATCTCAATCAAAACTTAACAATCTCCACAACTCCTATACTGATGTCAGTTTCCGAGTCTAATTTATTTGAAAAACCCTGATTGGTGACTGAATGGTACAAGAGAAGTACTTGCCAACGCTCTAGCCGCTATCCGAAGCCATCACAGTGATGAATACTGCTAAAAGGCGCATTGTCAAGCGCAACCGGGATCGATCTAATGGTTCTCTTTTTGTTGATACACAAATTGATTTGCAGTCATTCAAAATAGGCTCAGAACCAACTCTATTTATTGTTTAAAGAAGGAGGGATTGACTTCATTGAGGTCCGTCATAAATACAAACTAATAAAACGAGGTTTCTTCTGTCTCACTCTTCCAAACGGCTTTAGGCAGGAAACACCTGAAAAGTCTAATCGCAATGCCAAGTCTGTTTTTCTAGCAAACAAAAACGACAACCTGACGCCACAAGTCATCGACGATCATTCAGTGTTCCTAACGCAACTGCAATTGCTACTGCAGTGAGAACTGATAAATGAATAAAAATTCGGAATGTAAAATGTCTTGGTGTCACTAAAGAAAAGCCAGTCTCCCTGACAGAAGTCCAGAAATGGTTGGTTGATCATATTTACAGATCATTTGTCTTCCATAAAATCAAGGAGAGTGAAAGCCCAGAACCCTTAACTCACTTTGAGCATAATGTTGGATTGATAAAAGATTTAACTAACCAGATAATCTATCAGGATATCAGTGAGGTCACCTTTCTGAAGATTTATAGACTAGGTAGACAGGCGGACTTTAAAAAAATCAAACCAGACTGATAAAAATGGCATTTAAACATCCCAATAAATGAGACTCAATACTACAGAATGCATGTAAAATAAAGGGATCAGGATTTTTTGTCCGTGAAGGCTTACCGCTCGCCGACCGTATAGAAAGACGAGAAGCTAAAAAAGGTCTAAAACCAAGGTTGGAAGCTGACGAGAAGGACCTAAGAACTGCACATGTTTTACTGATGAGGTCTCAACAGTGTATGATCCTGTAGTCCCTTAAAGTGCAGCTCAAAGCCATTTAAACGGTTTTCAAATCTGTTAAATAAATGTCTCAAGCTTACTCTTCAAAAGATTGGAGTTAGATAGACGGATAACATTTATCAAGCCAGACTCAATTGACGCCATAGAAACTTGTCCTCAGAACACGTATGAGACACAAATATGTGAACTATCGACTCGTAAGCTTAACCGAAGTGGTTATCGAGGTTCTCGAAAAGATTGTTCGGAAGGACTTGTTTAGGTGTCTAGAGGATAACCCGCTTCTTTCTAATAGGCAAAATGGCCTAAGAACAGGTTGTTCATGTCTCACAAACTTATGAGTAACTCATAAAAGTTAGTGTGCTATTGAAGATCAAAAGTTACTTACATATGTAGCTTAAATTTCCTTCAAGAAGGCTTTCGATAAGGTTTTACACAACCTCCTGTTATCAAGGTTAAGTAATATTGGTATTGGAAGACTGTCTAGTTGGGCGTCAACATGAAGTACAGGTGAACTCAACCTTGTCTATCTGGGAGACTGTGCTTAATGGAGTGCCTTAAGGTACAATTTCGGAGCCACTTTTGTTTCTCATGTTCTCAAATAACCTTAGTTTACTATCATCAGTTCTATTATATGGTGTTGATATCAGGACCTGGCGAGGGATAAAAATGAAAGTGATTGCTCCATAATGAGCTGCGGAAATTGTATGAATAGTATAAAATTTTGTGGTTGCCGACAAATGCTTCCAAGTGCATTGCGATGCATATTTGTCACTGAGATACAGATAAATACACTGTAAATAAAATCGAATTGCCAGTTGTTCAAACACAATGGTTTGGGAGTCATTGTTGGCCAATACTTGAAAATTATTCAACACTGCCATGCTATGGCTTCCAAAGATTTTAAACCACATGTTCAATGTGTAGAATCTTCAGCCGTGGCTATGCTAAAACGTTTTCGACTCTATTTACAGTATCTGTTTGTCCTAAACTCAAGTAATACATACACATAGGCAGACCTTGCCTATAAAGAGGCAGTAAGCCGTTGGAAAAGGTTCACAGGACCTTAAATAAACTGATCCCTGTGATCACAAAGCTCTTGTATAAACTAGACCTATTAACCTCGTCATATAGCGTAACCGGAGGTGACTTGATCACAGTTTTGAAATGGCCTAACTATGAATTTACATCTGATATGCCATCACTTTTATTGACATCAAAGACAGGGAATTTACGAGGACACTGAAAAATGGCTTGTGGGCCACAAACGAATTAATTGTCAGTTAAATATCGACTTTCCCATCAATCATCAACAAGTAGGACTGGTTACCTAACGCGTTATTGAAGTTCCATCTGTCGACGTATTCAGAATAGAGTTATATTAACCTAAAGATTACCACTGTCGCTACTCGCAAAGACTACCCGGAATTATGTTCTTTCCAAACTAAAATTAAATATTATTACCTATATTTTGTATGTTCCCAAGCAACCAATAAAGAGGAAAATGCGTTGAAAAGTAAAGAGGAAATAATGGGGGAACGCACCAAAATGTCTGCTTTTTCGCATGTCTAAAGAAAATAATGTTGATTTCTCCCTTTTTGTCGCTTTGTTGGGGAAATTTTCTACTTTTCGTCTCAATATCCACCGGATCGTCTAATTTTTACCTAAATATCCGCTGAGTAATTACTCAGTTTCTGAACCTAATGCCTCAAGTAAAAAATCATAAATAATCGATTAAATTCTAATGAATTTACAGATTTTCAAAAATATTAACATAGGAAATTGACTGGTAAACAAGTTTAACTCGTTTCATTACATTTTATGGTTTACTTACTAAATTCTTCTGGCTTCTTTACTAATAGCTCCAAAAAGTGTCTACAAATGTGAAACACTAAAACATACGATTCCTTAGCCTCATTTATATTTCCTGATTTCAGAAACTTCATAACTTCGTATACAATTCCCTCGATCACCGATAACACAGACATATTTTAAAACGTCAACAAAGAGTTCAATTAGAAAAAGATGCTCTGAAATTCGAATACCGTCACACCAAATCACTTGTTGTATTGGATCTTTTTCTGATTTTTAGAACAGAATTTTTCATCACAAAATGGTACAATTCTTCAGATTCCCATTTGTAGTAAGGACAGAAGGCCCACGGTCTATGTTATTCCTTTTCCAGTATACTTCTATGAGTGTCCAGTCTCACGAGTAGCAGCCCTCTGTACTTCTCCCAGGATATTCAAGTCACATTTTAAACAGGGGCTTGCAGCCTGAACGCAGTCCTTAAGCTTAGTTCTTACTAAGGTTGTGTATACTGTGGTGGTCATGGTAGTATCTGACTTGGTGAATGTCCGTCTTAAAGGTCAGACGGTTCTAAGCCCCTTAGCTGCGATCCTCCAGCAATGGGCCGTCGTCTTAAGATCATGACTCACTGTCACCCCTAGATCCTTATGAGACCGGGCCACGAGTACGGGTATGTCCCCTACGCTGTACCCATTAACTTTTGTATCCCGAACGTGCATATAGACACATTTTGCCGCGTTTTTAGGCATCAGCTACTCTTTAGATCAGTTAATCACATTATTTAAGTCTGCCTGAAAAGCACATGCGTCTGTGTCTCCAGTTATTACTCGCCATATCTTTACATCGTCAGCGTATAATAAAATTGGTGACCGTAATATACTTGGGAGATCGTTTACATACATTATGAAAAGTAAAGGTCTTAGGACAGAACCTTGAGGTACTCCAATAAGTATCGGCCTTCAGGTGGTGCACTTGGAATTTACTCTCACTTTCTATCTACGATCTACCAGGAAATCCTTAATCTATTTTAAAGGAGGTCCGGCATTACCAAGGTTTTCCAACTTCAATAGCAGTCTATTAGTTGTCACTTTGTCGAGAGCCATACTGTAGTCTGTGTAGACAACATCCACCGAGTTTCCGTCGTCTAGAGCCTTTATCCAAAACTCCCTTGCTATAAGCAGGTTCCTAGTATAAGATAAACCCTTTCCGAAACCATTTTGTTTTATGTTTAGCAAGTTATTGGTTCTCATCAATGCCATCATTGTCCGTTTGAAAATTCTTTCCAATATTTTAACTACAACACTGGTGAGGCTAACAGGTCTGTAGTTGGGTGGAACTTGTCTTGGTCCTGTTTTATGTATGGGAGTGACGACTGCGTCCTTCCAGTCCATAGGTAACACACCATGGTCAAGTGACATATTGAATATCACAGTCAGTGAGGCCGCGATATATTGTGCAATATGTCTCAAGATTTTGGGGTGTAGTTCACCTGGTCCTGTTGACTTTTCCATGTTTAAGGTGCTAAAAGCCCTAAGCACATCGTGTTGATCGAAGTTCACAGTGAGCAGGCTGCTTTTTGACCTTGCATTTGGTTCTAGTTCTTCGTCTAGGAGAGGTTCCTGGGTGAAAACTGTCCCAAAATAGTTAGCCGTAGCCTCTGCTTTCTGCGGATCTTCCTCTATCATTTCAGGTTCACTACCTTCTTTAATTAGGTTGGGAATTGTATGATATGTCCTTCTTCTGTAATTTATTCTCTTGGACTGCTTGAGTGAAGAATGTGCCAAATGAATTTCATGTTATCTCTGAGCTTTCCGGGTTTTAATTACACACTTGTGTCTTGACGACTTGTAGCATTCCATCTTGCTTGCTGTGCCATAACTGATGGCAACATTCCAACATTTCTTCTTTTGCCTTAGTGAAAGTCAAATATCCCAATCTATCCAGGATGGCTGTTCTTTTTCTTCTTCCTCCTCTTCTTGTTCTTTGGGACTGTTCAAGGTATGTATGGCTGAGTTACCCGATTGTATAACTGTCAGAAATGAATCCATGCCTCATGTACTGATGCACTTGAGTCGATTTTTCAATTTTCATTCAATACTTCGGATTCCATTACCTCCACGCCTGCTCTCCGTATGTTGGGAAGGGCCGGCGCAAGAGGCCAAACCAGCCATGAATTTGAATAAGAAGACTGCATGATCGCTGCTCCCTAGAGGTAGGAGAAAAGTCATTTGACCGACATCATCACCGTGTGTGAAGACCAAGTTCAAGAGAGACGGGGAGCTTCGTAAGTCCATATCCGGTGGGATCTCTAATGTGTTGGAATGAAACTAGTTCACTTGGGGTTTCTAATAATTTGCAATCGAATGACGTTATCGGTGGCCCTACTTCTTAGTTAATCCAGTCGGTATACAGTGCACCAAAGTCGTCCACTATAAGCCTTTTATCCCCATTACATCGTGACTTAAGTTTGCTGAGGAGGAAGTCATCTACTACACATTCAGAACTTCGATATACTACAATTAATTCAATATCCTGCAGTTTATATTTCAGTCTTAACTCTTTAGTACTTTGAGAAGAGTCAACGTATGACATGGATAATAAATTTAATCCATGTGCTTCAGGGAAACTCCGCTTGGAGGCCCCTCAGGGACTACCGCCGGCCTCAAGCATGGATAAGGGAGGAGGGTTGGGCATGGGGTCAGCGACACCATAATGTGCTTCAGAGCACGCGTTACGTATCTTCCAGTGTGATTATTTCTTATCTATGAACTACACATTTTCTTTCTTTTCGGGGTCTAGTAGTAGGTTGTTCGGCAAAGGATGGTGAAATCACATGACAAAATATCATTTTACATGAAGTAACTCCCTTGTAGTCATCTCTGGGCAATGAGAATCGTTATTACTTGTTTAGTGTGCTCACAAAACTGAATTACTAGTATGTCACTTACTTAAAAGGAAAGGGTAATGCAAATAACAATAAACATTAACAAGCATGTCTTCTCTGTGACCTGTGTTAGTCCTGGCAACGGTGGTCTCTCAGTTGATCTAACTTTCTTTTGAAAGAGCCGACAGATGGACTTCCGATTAAGTATTGAGGTGATGAATTCCATTCGTTGATGATTCGGCTGGAAATTCAATATTCAGCTGACAAGACATGCGAAGGCTAGGTGACCTGTGTTAGTGCCTTAGTGTATGCTCATAAGAACTTGATCAAATACGACAATAAGCAAAAGAATTTGAAAGAAGAGTGAAAGATGCATTACGAAAAACTGAAGTGACAGCATGTGAATGATGAAACGGTAAGAATAGTACCTAAGCTAAGTCTTATATTGAGTGACAAAATCATAACAACAATTATGCAATCAATATTATTTAAAGTTTCTTTTTGGCTAGCCACCACAAATAGATTTCGCTAGCTAATATAATGTGCTCCTTCCCGGCTTATAGTGACAGCGTGAATAGAAATATGAATTTACTAGTTTATTTATAGGCAATCCAAATCAACTGTCTCACTTGTAGTGGCGCGGCCTAAACTAATATGTACTCTTCGTACGAAAGCAGTGGCCAACAAAGCAGAATAGGGAATGACGTAAGGAGTGTCCGTTTGACAGCCAAGACAAAAGAAAGAATTTATTAATTATGAATAAAGTTTATTCGCAGCCGATACAATCGAATAAAAGATGTTGAATGTAAGTGTGACTACTTATACAACGTCACACAATGTGATCTGAAACCGTATTTTGTCACAAATAAAAATAATAAACCTACGCATTACCATAGTATCCAGATACTTCAGAAACTTTCTCCGTTCTGTATTTTCGAAAGTAAATAATCCTTTCACCTTAAAATGAGACTCAGCCGGCGAACACCACTTCAATCGTGTCCTGGACCGTCAAACGACACATTCGAGAGGAGAATAGGCACTCATAAAAGCTATCTCGAAAAGTGTTAGTACGGGTTGTCAGCTGTTTGTTTTCATAACAAAAAAATGATCTGGAGCAAGCTTATTAGAAGAACTTATTTGAGATAAAACAGCACTCAAAGCTGATAACGATATACTAGGACAAATGTTAGTGCTATCGATCGAGGTGGTTCAATGACACTAGCAATAAAACGGTCTCTTAGGTGACAAAATGATGACGACTGTTATGCAGTGGATGCTACTTGGAAGGGCCTTCTGAGATAACCACGACAAACTGGACTCGTTCAATTAACAAATGACCTATTCAAATTAGATGGGAAGAGCGTTGCTAACTAGCAAACGTTGTGGTCATATCTTAAGGTTAGCACTTAACGCGAACTACCATTTCGTCGTACCCAGGTATTATGACTACCTTGAAGACCGTAATCCACAAACTACGTTGTTACTGTAATGTATTATTGAGAGTACTTGTAAAAATCAGAGTGCGACCACTGTGTGATTCGTTGATGTACGTTGGTTTTCTTTGACCTTGATGGAAACCGATAAACCGTTTGAAATTCGGTGATCTGATTGCCAGGTGATTTCGCCGGTTTAAGTTACACTTCTGAAGACGGTAATATACTACCATTTGGGATTGAAATCAAGTGTGCCGAGGATTTCCGAAAATTGACTACGTCGAATCCGTCACACAGAATTGAAGCTGCAGTTGATCTACGATGGTCTAAGCTTGTTCAAAAGCTCTAACCAACAGTTGTTGCTGATCTTAGGTCGCATAACAGATCCATTAGTTAATCATGTATTAACAGTTTGGATTTACGGTGAAGCAGGACCATCTGATTTCAACGATATGTCCGCAGCACAGGCATGCAAACATCATTCTGTGTGCATTTCATGTAATTCACGGTAATGTGCCGTAAAAGGCACGCTCCCACATTGTTTTGCGTGGCATCCAGAAACGCGATAGGTACTGGCCTATCACTATGTCTCTCCGGTTTATTATTCTGTAATATTGATTAAATCTAGTGAATAAATACATTAATAAAATTACCATCCAACCGTTTCCCAGTTACCGATCGAATCAATTAGGTTCTCATTATTTTATCTAAGGGCGCGAATTACATGAAATGCGCACAGAATGGTGCTTGCATGCTTATGTGTTATACGGACAGCCGCGCCTTCAGATCGTGCGCAATCCATCACAAGTGTTTCTGTCACTGTTGTGTTTCCCATTATCTCTTTGAATTTATCTAAAATCCATGTCACGTCGGCACGCTTTTCTTTTCGTGTCCACGCAAACATAACAGTACGTCCTCGACCCCAATTATCTGTCACCACTAACTGGAATAATGAATATCTACATAGTAGAATACAACGAAAAACATATTCACTTTTTATTATTAGTATTGTACGTAGAATCAATGCACAGATTTTCTGGATATTTCCTGTACAACTGTACTTGGTCATAACTACTGAAACATATTCTTGTGGCATATTTTCTAAATGTTCTCTCACTTCACCTTATTATTATTATTATTCACAAACATCTTATGGGTACATAAGTGTTGTGAAGAAACCATTTCGGGTTTCTTCAAAAAATGCAATAATACACAATTTTCAATAATGTCAGCATTCTACTTGCCATTAAAAAAAAAGAATTTAGAGCAATAATAGTAGAATATTAATAATAATAAATCGGGTCTGTGCAATTGAGAAGAATATTGAATTGAGTTTAAAGAAGGAAATGAAGAAAATAAGGGGATAGAAATAAAGGAGACGTGAAATACGCAAACAGTCTAATAGGCGTGTTTACGAACACAGAACAAGAATAAACGACTATGTGTGTATCGTTAAACTAGTAACAAAAAATAATTAAGAAAAAAAAACTTATAATTGCAGTAAGATATGACGCCAGAATAAATGTTTGTGCAGTTATAGTTTAGAGTGATGCTATGAAAGTTACAATTAAATGAAAAGGATAATAAAATATCAATATGTATGAGTAGTCATATATGCATAGTGGAGATAAAACGGGTCTGAGAATTTAATTTAAGTGTAACACAAGTTATTGTTTTAATTACAAACTTCGTAATCTTAAGAATATTTATTCAGAGGGAAGGAATGGAGTGAAAAGAAGTGAACACCTAGTGAAAGGTTTTGATCCATGATAAGAATAATAATTGTGTAATAAATATCAACCTCAGAAGGAAACCAGCAATTGCAAAAATAAAATAAAAATCCTTCAATGCACTCGGATAAATACATTTAGATTTATGTAATAGTATACGGAGTGAAACTGGATATTACTATAAATATTTGTGCAATAATAATTAACATTGATGCTATGAAAGTCACAATCAATTTCAAAGAACAATCTGGAGTTAAATATGTTTAGAAGGATAAGAAGAGATAAAAAGAATATCTAATGTGTCGGGGAACTAATAATGATATTAATAACGGAAATAATGATAAACACGAACATAATCAGATTTCATATATTAAGATAAATATAAATAAAATAAAATAGATGTGGAAAGATTTAAAGATTTTATTTTGCGTTCCAAGCAATTAAATGGATGACGGACCTTGTTTGTCTCAGCATATCCATTACGTGCTTCCGAGTACAACAACCTGAAATATATTTATATACACTTACCAGTAGAGAGTTCACCTTTCATAGCTTTGACATCGGCTACCTGCTTACCAGTTCTATCCTTGATACTTTCGATAACTTCATCTGCTGACTCACAGTGCATTATTACTGGCTTCAAGTTCTCTTTTTCTTCTGATGACAATCTTCTACTCAACGGATCACAAACCATCCATGAACTACTACAGGGATGGTTGTGAAACATGTTGTAAGATTTTATAACGTATTCTTGACCCTCCAATCTTATTTTTTATTTGAACACACAAATATTGGTGCAAGAGAGCTCCAATCTCATACGAAACATCGATTGACAGTTTAAAAACTTAGACCTAAAATGTCACACATTAGTTAAAGTCCTCACGGTTTTTATTCACTGTAAGACCTTCTGATTTACGTTTACGACCAAAGGTGCAACGAAACACCACGAACTAGCATTTATATCTCACATCCTTCAACAATCGACTTTCTGCGTGAACACAGTATGTGTGGGTTATCTGAGAAAACATAGGTTTATACTACCATACTTTATGGAAATCCGGTAGGACAATATTTTATGGGCGACCTTTGAACGAATTTTTAAGTGACCTTGGAACTATTAGCCAATCAGAAGAGAGTTAGCATAAAGTGAAAACATATTATAAATAACTTATGAATTACGGCGGATATTCTTGTTTTACATGATTTAAAAACTTGTTAAGGTTAGATAAAGGTTCAGATGTCCTGAAATCATAGTGCATGCGGTTAGGGTCAAGGTTAGGGTTCAGGTTTAGGGGTAAGGTTACGGGTTTGGTTAGGGTGCACAAACCCAAGTCTATGGAGGCATCTATACGCTCTCTAATTATGGGTATATATCGTTCTGCCAGGCTGCACGTACTGTAACATCTGCAAAAGCCGCAGCCAATATTACTGGTGACTTCATAATCCAGTTTTGTTCTGCATTCATTTGATTGCCGCAGTCACAGATACAAGAACTTCCTAATAGTCTCATCTGTTGTAGTCGCTCAAAAGTCACCTCTTCTCTAAAATCTGCTGTAAAACGATCAAATGTGAGCATCTCGTACTGAACTTAGCGCCGTGACCTTGAAATTCCTCAAACGCTTCTGATTGGCTCGTCCATAAATTAGAGTCTTACCGGAAATCTTTTAGCGCATTATCAAATTCAATCCAGCTTCCGAATCCCTTGTTCAGCATAATACGTTGAAACGCGTCGCTTACGTCCACTGAAGATTTACTTGGGCATGAAGCACTACAGACAAAGCGCACTATTTAAAAAGGACAGTGGTATTTTTCCTCGCTGAGTAAATTTCATTGTTTTGATCGTTTATTACGTATCAAGACTACTGTTTTCACTTTAATTGAATTTATTTCAGTTAAAGTATTCGACTAGAGTATCATTTTTACTGTTCTCTCAATTAGTTTTGTCGTTGGTACTCCTGAGTACCTCTTTTCCAACTGTATCTGTTAGTACTTTTGGTCCTAGTAGTCTACAGCTCTTCACTTTTTTGGTCATTGATTATTTTTTTGTTTCTGAGTATCATCGCATATTGAAAAAGAACCCCTCCTAAATGACCGGACAGTGTAAAAAAAAGCAGTTGCCAACGTCCGGGTTGTCGTTATCCGGTTGAAAGCGGCATGCAGTGCGACGAGTGCAAAGGCTGGTACCACGAAGTCTGCACGAACTTAACGCCTGCTGCTTTCAAACGGTTCAGTAAGAAGGGTTGTGTGTGGCTTTGTCAACAGTGCTGCTCGGATGCAAACAGCTTGTTAAACGAGGCCATCTCACTGGTTGATGCTGCAAAGAAGTGTTTTAGCAAGCATAGTCGGAACGCGTCAAACAGCACTCGATCTGTTGACACGCAAATCAACTTGAAGGAAACTAAGGTTAGTCCGATGATAGATGACTCACGCCCGTCAAAGAAGGAAAAGCAGTCTCCAATGGGGCTTGCCTTAAACAAAAGCCCAAGAAATGTAGGGTTTTCTGTTCCTCGTCTCCCAGATGGGATCCAACAGGAAAAACCTAGAAGCCTCAATCGCAAGGCTCGATCGGTTTCAAGCGGTAATCATAACCCGACCTCTCAGGTCGTCGACAAAACCCCAAATCCAACACTAGGTTTGACGCAACTGTTATTGCTTCTACCAGCACCGTTGACGAATGGGCACAGGTTGTAAGGAAGAAAAGTAGGGATACAAAAGGGAACCCTGGCCCCGTAAGAGTAGTTGAAAAATCGAAAGCTGATCATAGCGACAGATCAGTTATTTTCCATAGAATCAAGGAGAGCGAGAGCTCTGAACCTAAAGCTCGTTTTGAGCATGACATTGTACTGATTAGGCAGCTGCTTAATTAACTCATGCCTCAAAATATGACCGGGGTCACCTTGATATAGGTGTACAGAGTAGAGTCTAGCGGACTCGAAACCAAATCATTCCAGACTGCTTAAAGTGGTATTCGGCTCTTCGAACGAACGTGACCTGATTTTACAAAATGGACACAAATTAAAGGGTTCAGGAGTCTTTATCCGAAAGGAACTGTAGTGGCATTGGACAATAACCGCACAATCCACAAAGCTGAACGCGAGAATACTCAGAAAATAGATATTCAATATTTAACGCGGATAAATACCTAACGATGGAGAAGGCGCGAACAATGAATTGAATGGACTGGGTTTAGTCGGATGGCATGGCTCGGCCATGCAGGCGTGGTCCATCTGAATGTTATCTTATATCTTCTATTCGTATTAAATATATTGTTCCTTCTCTAGCTTAACGTTGTTCTACATCATGTATTGGTAATTGATACGATACAGTGAGTTGGCGTAGTCGATGGTGTGACTTCCACGTAAGATCTTATAGATTAGGCAGTTATATCATGACAAATCTACAAATTTAGGATTAGGTCTATTATTAGAGCAGCACTAATATCATAGTAGACCATAGTTCTACAGAACTACCGTTGGCAGGCCGTGTTAAAAGACGAGAAGCCGAGATAGAACTACAACTTAGGTTAGATGCTGGCGAAAAGGACCTGAAAATTGTAAATTTTCGGGTTGTAAGACTTCGACAGAGAATGATGCCGAAGCCACTCTGGGTGAAGCACGAAGGCACTTAAACAGTCTTCGGATCTGTTACACCGATGCACGAAGCTTACTTATTAAGCGATCGGAACTAGTTGTACAGATTGACTCTACAAATACAGAAATTATCGCAGTTACGGAAACCTGGCTGACACAGGCTACAGACAGTATGGCACTTGATTTCGAGGGTTTTACGTTAGTAAGGGCTGACAGAACACAAAAGCGCAAAGGAGGGAGAGTAGCTCTATTCATTAGGAATGCTATCTCATTTGCCATTATCGGTAGTGTGTCCCATGAGAGTGGGACGTGTGAATTAGTTAGTTGCCGCTTGAAATGCAGGGGACAAGAGCTGCTTGTTGGTTTGGTCTATCGCAGTCCATGCTGTGAGGCAAATGAGATCCAGTTAAGCAGTCTCAATACTTGGTCCCAAAGTGGTCGATGTCTAATCCCAGGGGACTTCAATGCACCTATGGTAGACTGGGAAAATCTGCGAACTAAATCGTTGGAGAATTCTTTCGAGCAGGAACTAGTTGATGTGGTTATCACATGTGCTCTAGTGCAACATGTGAAAGAAGCGACTAGGTACGATCCGGACACTGAATCATCCTTATTAGATCTTATACTGACCCACTATGAGGATGATGTTGCGAACCTCCACCATATGCCACCCCTTGGTAAAAGTGACCACGCAGTTTTAACTTTCGACTTCCATATAACTGCCAGTCATGAGCACACGTCAGTCCAGTACAGACCCAACGTCTGGAAAGCAAACATACCAGACATCATGCATTCAGCATCGTTAATAGATCGGACAATAGACCCAGAGTCCTCCATTCAAATGGCCTGGGATGCATTTCGAAATTCATACTTAAAAGTTACCACACCTCACATCCCTTGGACCACACCAAAGGGGCCGAAAACTCACCACCATGGTTCAGTAGGGAGGTCCGTATCCTTCTCCGTAAGAAAAGGAAAATGTGGGATAGATTTAGGTTACAGGGGACTGATGAGTCAAAATCTCAGTATCGAAAGGCTCGAAATACTTGTGCCTCGACCCTCCGTAAGTCTAGAAAATTGTACGAAGGAAAACTTGTTAAGGAATCCATATATTTTCCTAAACGCTTGTATTCTTATATAAACCAAAGGACAAAGAGAAGGGGAAATATTCCTTATCTATGGGGAGACAGTACTGCTTCATCATTAGTGGAAGACGACGTTGGTAAGGCTCAAGTGTTCTGGAACTACTTTAGCAACGTATATACCATAGAAGCGCCCTTCCCGTCAGCGTATACAGATCCCCCCATACATATACTGGATAGCGTGACCATTAAAGAACTCGATATCTTTGGTCTGCTGAATAAGCTTGACATAGGTAAATCCACGGAGCTCGATGAATTACATCCTAGGCTACTGAAGAAATTATTTAACTTCGTTGCAAGCCCTTTAAGTACATGCTTTAACCTATCCGTTACGCAGGGTCGTTTACCCAACGATTAGAAAAACGCCATAGTAAGTCGTGTGTTCAAAACAGGTACGAAACACAAACCTGAGAACTACCGCCCCGTTAGCCCAACTAGTGTGGTTGTTAAAATCTTAGAAAAGATTATTCGGAAGGAGCTGTTTAAGTATCTCGATAAAAACCGGATCCTTTCGGAGAAGCAGCACGGCTTCAGAATAGGTTACTCTTGTCTCACTAACTTATTAGTGGCTCGTGAAATCTGGTGCGTTCTTAAGGACCAAAAGCTACCTGTAGACGTCGCCTTCATTGATTTCAGTAAGGCTTTTGACAAAGTTCCACACAACCGGCTGTTATATAAGTTAAGAAAAGTCGGGATTGGAGGCAATTTATTGATGTGGATAAAAGACTTCTTAGTTGGGCGTCAACAAAGAGTAAGGGTGAACTCAAAGTTATCTAGCTGGGAAACTGTGCTTAGTGGAGTGCCCCAGGGTACAGTTTTGGGGCCAGTGCTATTCCTCTTGTATGTAAATGACCTTCCTAGTCTCCTATCATCATCGGTCTTGCTATATGCTGACGATGTCAAGATATGGAGAACGATACGATGTAAGAGTGATAGCTTAGAACTTCCAAATGACCTGAAGAGATTATCTGAATGGTCTCAAACATGGCAGTTGCCGATAAATACTTCCAAGTGGGTTGTGATGCATATCGGTCATCAAGGCACAGATACATACACTGAGCTACCTGTTGTCCAGACACACACAGACTTAGGAGTAATCGTTATCTAAGGCTTAAAGACCAATGCACATTGCCGTGCAATAGCCGCCAAAGGTTTTAGAACGTTATGGTCAATACGTAGAGCTTTTAGTCATGTCGACGCTAAAACGTTTTTGACTTTGTATACAGTGTTCGTACGTCCCAAACTTGAGTACTGCATACAAGCGGCTAGCCCCTGCTTAAATAAAGACAGTGAGCTTCTGGAAAAGGTTCAGAGGACGGCGACTAAGCTGATTCCCGGAATAGCGAAGCTTCCGTATGAAGTTCGACTGGCCAAGCGGAAGCTTTTCCCGTTGTCTTATCGCAGAACTAGAGGCGACTTGATTACAGTTTTCAAATTGCTTAGTGCCAAATTTGCACCTGAAATGCCCTCATTTTACTTGTCTTCCAAAACAGAGAATTTACGAGGACAATCCAAAAATGTTCATAAGCCGAGAACAAATTACTTGTCAGCTGACCATCGACTTTCCCATCGAATCATCAACGAGTGGAATTCACTACCTCAGCACGTGGTTGAGGCTCCATCCATCGACTCTTTCAAAAGAAAGTTGGATCAACTGAGAGACCACCATTGCCAGGACTAACATAGGCCATCGAGCCTCCTGTCCTTCCCAAACTGAAACTGAAACTGAAAGTCACATTACCTTATGTACTTCTTTCAAACAGGTCTCAAAATTGTCCCAACTTGTAAATCTTCGAGATAACATAGTATCATTGAAGATTCGTCCTATATCATGCATCATCACGATGGCATCGTGTTCGTTACTTGAGGAATGGACGTTACCAGACATGGTGTGGCTGAACTCAATTCAAATCTAAAAATGTCTTGATTTGACCGCTTCTGAAAATTTTCACGAATTGTCGATGTGATGCACCAATCATTTTGTGACTGTTTGACCTTCAAGTGCTCGCAATCCCCAACAGTGGACGATACCCTAGGAGCGTTGCCTATTTATCAGCTGTGTTTCCACAGAGAAGTCTGCTTTCGTCTTAATGCATGTGGGATTCTCCAGTATCTCACCAGAATGATGTACGCTTCAGTAACGAGATTTTATTCTCGGATAGTATTTTGACCACAACAGACTGATTATAATCGGTCCTCCACAAATTTATTGCTTTTTGCACACAGCAACATTCCATGTAGGGACTAGATTTCAGCCACTGAAAAGTTTTTGAAGTTTCTAGCGGTTTGTGTTAGCACTCCGAGTCTACGTAGGATTATTACCAATTTCTTTTCCTTTTTATTGTTAACATACCTAGGTTCCTGCCTGGAGGATTTGGTCATCCCCTGCTACTAGACACGGAAGCCTGTTAAGCGAAAGCTTCTTCTATTCCGTCCACAACCATTTGAACCATTTGAAGTTCTCGTATATTTACGAAAAATCGTTTATTTCCTTTTCTCAATACAGAATGCTTACTTTTAATCAAAGTGAGCTGTAAATCACATATCTACCCTGTTACTTGTTGCCTTTGTCACCGTAATTGCTTTTTTCTGGGAAACCTTACTGGTAAATAATATCAAAGTTTCATTTTTTGTGTTGGGCACCTCAGGGTGTTATATCTTAAAATAAGAGTTGCCGTCGTTTGACGGAACTGATATATAGCACCAGGACAATTCAGTTAACTCGTATAGCTGCAGCGTTTTCCACTCATACATTTCCTATTATAACACTCATCATATCTGATAAGATGGAGACAACATTTCTTAAAGTATATCTAGAATTTCCAGAGACATTTCTTAGATATATTTTGTTCTAAGACTTCGGTCGTCAACTGCAACGGTAAACGAAACACAAGTCAACACTTTTACTATCTATGACCCTTTAAATTTGTTTGTCCGGAAATCCATTTTAATTTCCTTGACCCCAGTCATCCAATGTTGCAGTTTATACCCAACTTGTGATTATTCACATGCACATTATGTATGATTTTCCATTCCGTTAGTAAGGCAATTTTTCTACAAAACTCACTGTGTAGATGTCTTAGATTTGATATTAAAATGCTTCTAATGATCAACAAACTTGGTAAATCAGTGATTCGAAATAGTAGTATCGTTGATTAGTGACTATTCTCTGTGGTATCTATAAGAATCTTGTTTTTACATACATCAAGCTCTAGAATCTCATACCAACATTCAGAATTGGAGTTCGCGAACAAAATTCCTTAATTTTGATTTGAATTGGACTTTATAGAGGAATCCTCCAAATAATCAAAAATCTGTCTCTGGACACTTGGATGAATATTTGAAAATTTAGTCATGTTGTTCGGGATGCTAGATCCCCAAAAATCACTTGAAAACGTCTTATTTTTGTATTTTGATTATGGAATTTTTAATTTCTCGTTTTTACTTCAAATGTGCCTATTTTCACATTCAGATTGTATTTCCCAGTTGGAAGTACTCTAAATGTCATCGGTTCGTTTCCTCTTTTAATATAATACTTTGTGACGTTTTTTAAGGACATTTTTATGCTGCATATATGCGATTACGTTGTGTGCTTGTTGTTATTGTTTCTGAGTGCTTGTGTGATGCTCTTTCGTCTGAACCGGGTCTTCTCCCTCTAGTTAGCAGGGCTGGGACACATCGGGATAGTTTAGCTTGTTTTGTCGTTGTGTCGCTGATCCCTCATAATTTTTTCAAACAGCACATTGAGTAAGGTGTATTAGTGTTTTTACATAATGTAACTCTTAATGACCATATTATTCCTTACATCTTATTCCGTGAATAGTGGTATGTTGTGCTATTCCATCTTCACTCTTTTTGTCTCTTAATTATTTGTTACTATTGTAGTCATTGTTTTAGTGTAACTTTTCCATCGGATCACTCTTCACTGTACTGATTTTAAATGTGGAGACATGAAATGACAGTTGTTTCTCTCGAATCATACAATACGTACTTGTGTAGCAATTTGAAAAAATCTATGAATGTCCAAACCTTGTTGTCTCATCGTCTCATAAATTTACCAGCTGCTGACTACCTAGTTAGTGTCTTCGCAATCATCTTGACCTGTGGCTGGAAACGTTGGATGATATAGCTAAAATTTATTTGTAGTACCAGTGAGTTGCTCAGTTTCTTTTCCCAGTCCCTATATTTTAATATTATTGCATACCTTTTTTCCTGTCTTTCGGAGTCACATTCTCGACTTTTGGTTCTTACCATCATTATTTCTGCTGTAGTTCCAACTTCTTTCCCATCCATCAGACCAACTTCGTCCCATTATCTGGATAGAGTGTAAAATGTTAAAGCAATGAACATACGTCCATACGTTGTTTGTAACTGACTGATTGTTAAAGTGTTATTTGACATGCCTCTATATTGCTCTGTGCATAACTTTGTCTGTCTGAACTGCATAGTATATTTTATCGCCTAAAGATGTGTAATAGTGTGTTTGCACCATCTTTAAATGTTTGTCGTTGTATTACTTTTAATCCTATTACGTTTCCTAGGTCTTGATAAATACCACGTGGATTACTAGATCATATTCATGAATTCACCAAATTCTAACCATCATTGTTTACTTCGTCACGATCCTGTTACTGCACGTGCCATTTCACGTTTAAGTCATGGAGTTGCTCGTTTGACTGCAAGCCTTAATCCCGATAGACAGTATCGACATTTTCGTACCAGACACGCAAAATCCAGGAACAGAACTGAATCAGAATCTATATTGAACGACCGGTGAGCCTCTTTTTACTTTATGTTGTACAGTCAGTCGAAATGTCATGCCACTCATTTTATTATTTTTGAGGGACCCCTGTTTCCTTAAAATGTCAGACCTATCAGTCCATATATATTTATCGTTTATATACTTAACCAAAATATCAGATTTCGCACCATATATCTAGCGCTTATATTCTTCTGGCTACCCGACACATGGATCGGGTTTCAAGGTATAAGGCAGTATTAACTTTATAGCTTGTAAAGAGATCTACATTATCGTACCAAATAACTGTTAGTCAAGCTGCGTACGTCATGTTTTTTGACCGGCACCTACATTTTCTCATTTTTCAGATGTCTTGATTACTTTAACATGAATCCACATGGTACAAGTTCATGAAGTCACTGAAAAGTGGACTGAGACATGTTGGTAGGTGTAGACTACCTGGTTGTGGACCGCGAGATGATAGCAATCGATGGTTAGAGACCCTGAATGACATGGCTCTAAATCACTTGTAATGGCGCAGGTGCATCCACTCTTTGTGTTCTCCCAAATTCTAATCTTCTGAATTCTTCATGTCCTTTTCTTTTTTCTCTTTCCAAATTTATTTCACTGTATTATACTCCTTGAATAACATCTTCAAACCCTAATTTTTCTGATTACAGCTTATAATTTTACTATATCTAGCACTACGGGATTTGAATCGACAACTGCATCTCTGTGCTAATGTGGTGTGGCAACTTGAACTGACGTATGTACGTACGAAGTTCTACGTTGTTACTGACTGACTGACTGACTATACATTGGTGAAGTCCTCGTCATAGTATTTGGATTTTTTATAAGCAACATAACGGAATGGAGTAGTCTTCAGATATTCAAGTTTTATCTATCCAGACTGAACACTATTTGGTAATTTGGGAGCTTAATGGAAACGATAAAAAGAATTGAATTTATGACAATGTAGTTGTATTGGGTTTCCATGCACTGACAACTCCTGATTCCTAATATAGTCTTATAGATAATGTATCTCACTTCGAGATATGAATACGGATAAAAAGCAGTTAAGATTTTGTCATTATGCTTTTCATACTATAAAAATGGTATTATTTCACAAGTTTACTAAGTCATTACTTGTTGCTTTGGGCCATCTTAGTAGATGTGGACTATTAGGTTAGAGACGTTGGATGCCGTGGCCTAACCCCAGCTTCAGTGCCACACTTTCATTCGTTCTCTATCTTAAAATCTTGAGTTGACTATCGTGTCAAATCATTCTTTAATCTTTCCTTTTCTGATTTAGATATCTCACGTTTTATTTCCCATTCCATCTAATATAACTAACCATATGATTTTGAGATGATGGAGAAGATTTGTAGCTCAGGTGGATGATTTTGATGGATTTTTGTTCTGTGAGCTGGATGGTTTGGTCGTGGAGCTTCATGGTTCTTCTGAACGACATCATCAGCACAAACTTCAGATAGAAGTGAAGTGTTCGAACTTCTCCATATGCGTTTCACAGCTTGCTCTGTACACCTCGATGTTGATTGGTTCTTATTGACCTTAAATTTGTCATTGTTTACTTCTTTGTTTCGGTTGTGTCTCCCACTGGTTTGATTTTTGTTGATTGCTGATTGACCTGAGTGCCAGGCTTCTAAAAATTCTCTGGTGCTTTTGGAATTTCCTCTGTCTAAGATTTCTACATTTTTCCAATCGAATGAGTGTCCGTAGTTGTCCACGTGTATTGATATAAGTGAGGAGATATCATGGCGTTTGACTGCTAATTGATGTTCATGTAGGCGAAGGTGAAGGGGGCGTCCGCTTTGTCCGATGTAGTGTGTTTCGCAGTCGGCACAATTTATTTTGTAGATGATGTTTGATTTGTTTTCCTTTGTTATTTCACCCTTTGGTTTGCATAGGATTGATTGTAGTGATTTTGTCGGTTTGTGTGCCACACATATCCCGAAGGTTTTCAACAGTCTCGTTGTGGTTTCTGATATGCCTTTTATGTATGGTAGGGCGATCCTTTTGTTGATTTCTCTGCTTGACTTGAGTTCTGATGCTGCGCGCAGTTGGTATTTTTTGATGAAGTTGATTGGGTAGCCGTTCTTTTGAAATACGTCCTTCAGGTATTGCTCTTCATTTTTTCGTGCTGCCAGTGTGTCCTCGCCCTCTTGTACAAAGTGTGTACGCAGTTGATTTTGTGAGCTTTTGGGTTGTTGCTATTGTAGTTGAGAATTTGATCCGTATGGGTCGGTTTCCTATACACTTGAGTTTCCATTTTTCTTGTGTCGGTCCTAGTGACCAATATATCCAAGAATGCTAGTTCGTTGTTTGACTCCTGTACACCTAATGAATAAAGCCATTAATAATAATAATAACGGATGCACACTACAGGATCCGCAAATACCAACACGCCAGAGAGGACCAAAAAATGAAGCTACAAAGGACACTCACGTCAGAACATTTGGAAATCTTGTCAACAGCCATCGAGATATCATGCAAACGACGCAGAGAACAAAGAAGAAACATCTTAAAGAAAAAACTAATCAAGATCTCAAAACCACCCATGGGAGAAAACACAAACAACTGCGTGATCAATCTGTCGAAACAACCACTAACGAATACGGAGGAACACCTACTCCGAAAGGGATTAAACTAAAATACAAGCGACGCCTCAAAACTGGAATTCTTTGCAGCACTAGAGTAATCAAGACAAAAATTTGGATTCGCTATATAGACGACACATTCGTCATCGTCAAAAAGAGTGAACTGGAAAACACTTACAAACGGATCAACAACGTTTTCAATGACATCAAGTTCGCAATGGAAAAAGATTACTAACTCTTCGTGTACATTTTGTCAACGTCCTCCATCCTCTATGCTGACTTGTGGTTCCTATAATTGAATGACTTATCTAACTGATTGTCGATATGTTTGATCTATGCAGCCAACCGTTATAAAACAATTTTTAACGAAAAATATTTTTTTCCCTAATATCTCTTTATTTCCTGCCTATTTTCTTATATCTTAGCCAATCTATTACAACAGGTTCAAAACGTAAATGGCAACCGGATAAAATTGAACTGGATACAATCATGGAATTGGAACATTCCACGGCTGTTTGTTTGAAACCTGTGCAATCACCACCATCATCGTTATTATTATCATCGTCATCATCAAACATGGAATCATTACAGCATGTATCCGTATCGATAGATGCTTTAAATTTACAAACTAAACCAATCCCACCCTTTTCTTGTTCAAATCCTATGTTGTATAAATCACTAAGCTCCGATCATATTGAAGCCGTGGGACGTTATTCTTCAGGATCGTCAATGCTTTCAATCACTGGATCATCAGATAATAATTCTGAGAGTGATGCTTCGTCACATGATGCTGACATTGAAGATGCAGATCATGGTGACTTAATCTGTTTCAAAGGTGGTAGATCGTTGACAAGAATTAGTAGACGTAAATCATCTATTCTCGATAAACATTCTTATGAATTATGGAGACCAATGGATACTGTGTATCATGCTTCTGGGGGAGGCGGTGGTGGCGGTGATTCATCGGACGGCCTGTCAATAAATATTAAAATTCCACGATTAACATCAATACACTTACATAATACAACTGGATTATATTGTGAACATTCATCGTCTAGGTTATCACCGGTTATCTCATCTAGTTATCAACAAACTAAAAGAAATACTATCAGTGGTATGTTAGCCTCGTCATCATCTGATACAAATCATTGTCGCCGTGGTCGTCGTAACAAGAAATGCAAGTGTAGACCGCGAAATAAGAGTGATACTACTGATGATAAACATGGAGAGTAAGTATATACATTTTTCTACTATTGTTGCCGAGTGTATAATATTCAATTGTGTTTATCTCTCACTTAAATATATATTTATTCAAAATTTAAAAGAATTTCATACGCTTAGTTCCCTGTATTATTTTAAGGAGAGCAAGAACAGAGAATTAAGTAGAATGACATAAATTCATTTTATGTCGTTAGGTTCTCATCAGTTGCTTATAACCTATAATATTTTAGAATCAAGATTATCGTAGTGTTTACATACTTCTCAAATTTGCCGAAGCCATAACTATCAAACGCTTCAAGTTGGATTTATTTATCTAAAAGGAGACACTTGCGAATCCTTCTTTACCATGGTGACCTTATCGTCAGCTCATTACGTCATTCTTGCATTTTTTCTCCTACTTTGACTGTATCATTTCCTTTAAATTCATAGTTTTATTTTTAGCTAACTGATCTCAGCTCATATCATTCTTAATTGCAATTAATTTATGTCCAACTACTTCATTACGTAACCAATTAGTTATCTTAGCTATATGATCCCTTGTTACTATGTCTGATGATCCAGAATCTTCACTTAGGTATTACATTTATTTCCAACACTGGGTGTCTTCACTTTCATTACTCCACCATGATGATAAGTATCCAATTTTACTGTCCCAAATTCGTAAGCTTAACGGTAATTTAGATCTTAAAATATGACAGGTTGTAAACTGCTAATGAGAACCTAGCCACATAAAATGAATCCATGTTACTCTTCATATTTCTTTGCTTTTGCTCTCTCTCTCCCTTAGATAGTTTGACGTAGTCGATAAGAATCCAGAGTCTTAGACGTTTTATCTTAGTTGATACCCGTTTATGGGGCGCATTTGTAATGTCACTCTCGGGGTTCGATCCCACATCACACAGTACCACAAGTAACCTGGATGATATGGTAGTGTAAATGGTAAACATTCAACTAACAGGTCACAGATTCAAATCCTTGTCCAATTCCTTCAGTTCAGGCAACTAGAAAGCATCACAGGCAAATAAAAAGTATGAAATAACTCAGCCTCAAATGCAGTAGAATATGACGAATGGATACTACCGTACCATTGTGGCTGACTTTGAGTTGTCATCCAATGTATGCAGCCATAGTTTATGGCTATTACGCAGGCTTTAACGAGAAATTTTATTTTATAGAGAACATATATTATTGAATAAATCAATTATTAATAAGTATTCACTAACACCGTCATTGAGTATCCATAGATATCTACAATTCATGTATGGAACCTCATAAAAAATTTATTGTTACTGAAAAAATGTTATCGTTGCTATTATTTATCATTTATTCCTCTATTAGACATATCTGTCATAAAAGTTGTATCAAAAATGGCTCACATTCTTCGTCTAGTTCATCATTGTCAACTGAAGAATCATCCGATGAGAAACGTTCGAAAGGTATATTCAAATATATTTTATCAAGTTAATTTCTACAGCCTTATTTACCCAGTTAATCTTCTATACATTTTGATATTATTTAACTATTTAATATACGTAAACGGTTTAACATCGAGGATACTGTGCACTACTAGTTTAACAGTGTGTCATTCCACTTGGAAATAATACACAGTAAGACTGGATTGGCAAAATGATAAAAATGTTATCAGTATGAGTTTGTAGAGATTGTTGAGTTTATTTGAGATCACGAATCGATCGAAGTTAGACAACCATTGGAAACCTGGAAATATTGGAATGGCTTTCTCCCTAGTATGGGAATCCCCGGCAGTTTTCAATATCGCGGATTGATTGAAGTTAGATTTGTACATTATTGGGTTCTGGATTAGTGATTTAGAGGCTAAGCGTTCGCGCGTGAGACGGGTCCTGGGTTCGAGTCTCACGTGCGGGATCGTGGATGTTCACTGATACGAAACGGCCGTCCAGTGCTTCCAGATTTTCACTGGTGGTCTAACATTTATCGGTTCATGATTTTATTGAAATGCCACTATCACCATAACCCCAAACTGAACATATATCCTTATTGTATGGTTATTAAGCAGCTACATTACTGTGTCTATGTATTCTGTTTATCATAAGTTTTCTGTTGACGCATTAGCTAGTCATACGACTTACTATTCCTAATTTGTTACCACTCCATTACTCACCTTTTCTCTCATTTAGAGCCACTTTTGGCTTGTTCAGGTATAATTGTTACTTTTCATTTCGTGATGTGATACGTTCCTGCATGTCTGTATATAAACCATTTCTGTTGAGAAATAATTATAGTGGAAATTGCTTGTTGACCCAAGGCAGGGCATAGAGAGCAGCTTGTGATGGGTTTATTAGAACTTAGCTGTTGGCTCAAGATTAATAGTTCTTGTCAGGAGTGTGATTGGCGGGTTTGGATACACTAGACTATCGAGGAAAAACGAGACGCGAAATGGACCAAATTAAAATTGGGATTTTGATTGTTGACTTGGCACGTGATATTGGTCAACCGTTCTAAGGTTATATGAGGGGGATTATTATTATTATTATTATTATTATTATTATTATTATTATTATTACTAAAGTAGTTGTATTATTCAGTAATCAAAACAATCTTAAAAGACCTATGTTGTTTAATTTGGCTACATTTAACAGTATATTATACTGGTCAAATTCTGAAATGATCTTTTTTCCCTACGTAAATACCGTTTCTGGTGTTTAACATGACTCTTTAAACTGAATTATGCCATTTTTACGTTAAAATATATAATATTGACGTCCAACTCTCGCTGGATGACCTCTAACAATTATAATGATAATAAAATGTTTCCATAAGTATATTAGGTCTGATCAATATGCGAGATACATAAGATGATCCCTGTAATTCTTTTACCACTTGGTGATGTTAAAACAAGTTAGTCGCACGATACGGGATTTATTACAACTGCAAGTCAGAATACTTACTTAAAATTCGTATCAATAGTACAGAATCTCAAGATATGTTCTCTATTAAATATTTCCTCACCATCTGTTGACACTTGTGATATAACAAACGACAACGAACTGAGCTAATTTTAACAAGACAAATTAAAATAGGTAGATGAATAACTAGTACATGAATCTTTAATGTAGTCAAACAAATCAATAACACTGACCCTGGCAGCCACATTGACAGATGCTATCAACTGTATTATAGCATAAAATTTAGTGGTTATGTGCTATGATAGTTTTCTTTTATCTTGTGCTGAAATAGTACTATATTGCATATCTGTTAGTGTACGTGATTTGGAGCACAAGCTAGTGGCTATCAGGACTCAGTAGCTAAATGGATAACGCGGTGGCGTTTGAAACGAACGGTATTGGGTTCGAGTCCCGGAGTGAACATCAACAGTAAGATGCAGGTACATCCTTTTGACGAGTCCCAAATAGGATGAAACGCGCATCATGGATTTCACTGCTAGTCACCATCCATCTTTGCTTACAAGTCTATATTTAGTTTGTCTTGAAATAATAAATTCAGCTGTAATTCGCTATTTATTGTCCAACTATACCTTAATGTTGACTTAACGTAACTAAATATTTCTCTGTGTTTATCATACACAAAAGTGTTTCTTTTATGTATTCCAAGATTATCTATTTTTAAATACAAGAATCATTTCACATCTGATTAATCTTTGGAAACTAGCTATTAGTGAATGATTGTTTCATCCTATATATTCTTTTAAACTCCACCATTATGAATCAACAATGATCCAGTTTGAATTAACGTTTCCTCAGACTCCCCAGTCTATATTTAGTGGTTAATTATTTACAGTTGTAATGTTATTTTTCATATTTCGAAGGTTTCATTGTATACAAACATCGATTCACCTCTATACCGGAACATCAGAACACTTGTGATACTCATATGATGAATGTGACTTGTCGTAATAAGAAAACTATTCAAAAAATCATCAAATCACCATCTACCATAACAGATAACAATCGTTGTAAAACAGTTGTTGATCCGTTCAATTCAAAATATCAGTTAGATGATTCAACTAATTCAACTCTAGATGAACCTGTTGATCCGGAACTGGCTAATCTTTTACATGTAAGATCAGGTATTTTATCTCTCCATTCTTTTTTCTTTAATTGTTTTTCCACATGGAAGTACCGAGACGGATAGAAAATAATCAATGCAAGTTGTAAAGATTAGTAGCAAGAGATTGGTTGCATATTAGAGTGAAACATCTTTTCAGTTCTCTTTAGTTTCTGATAGTTTTCCAGACGATACTAATTTGTGATGTAGTTTTCATGTATATTATTATTGGCTCTTAAAATCTATAACAAAGTAACTTTGTATGAATATGGAGGATTTACTTGGAGTGGGACAACCGAGATTCCCAACCAACGATCTACATGGGTTATGGGATCCTGAAGGAAAAAAAATAGAGTATGAACCTATTTTTGTTCACTGGCTACTATGAAACTACATCTCCTAACGTTACTCCACTACCTCATGGATTAGACCTGTAAGTCAAAGGCTTGGAGAGTGACCTCCTCTCTGTGCCCACCAGCCCGATTAAAGCGCCTGTCATACGCTTTTCATCCTCTCAATTTCGTAGACAACACCCGCACCGAGAGAAGGCAGTGAGTATGACTTCCCTGGCAGTGGTTGTATGCACTTGGCCATGTGAGAACATTTCGAGAGTGAGAGTTGACTCTCCGCACTCTTGAAGGAATATTATTCCTTAGCCTAACAATCATCTCTTCAATTTATCTATATTTATATAAATTATGATTATGTTCATTTGTTTGATTATGTTTTGCTTTTTTCCTTATAATCTTAATAAGGGAACTTGGCCATTATTAAGTACCAGAGCAAAATTAAATTATACAAAAGCAATGAATTTATCTAATTCAAAACGATATCCTAATTTAAAAAAACGCAATACATCTAATAATCATAAAATGAAAGAGGATTCAAAATCTATCCAACAAAATTCAATTAAATTTCTTCCATCTAAATTAAATCAATTTTATATACAAAATTATTCAATATGTAAGGTAAATTTTGATTTACAATAATTATGTTTGTTTGTTATTTTATTATTATTACTATACTTTTTGTTATGAGACCCGAACGTTGTTGCTACCTTGATGTGGTGGCTAGGCTTGCCCATCGTGATGAACCAATCCAGCTATACTAGCTGGAACAATCGTTCCTCAATATCCTACCATGCCAGACAGGTCGGTCGAAAAGCGGTAAGACTAAAAGCAGCGAACCCAAGGTTCGAGAGAGAAGTCGTACTGCTGACTGTACAGAGGTATGACAGCAGTATGGTGTTTCCTTCAGACAACCGGTATAACAGTGACCCTGCCTTCGCACAAGGGATGGTGGGGTTAGAAAAGATCGACCCTAAAAATGCACACCTCGCCTTATCCCACAGACATCCGTCTCTGGCGGTAAGATTTCAATAAGTACGGAGCTAACACGAAAACTACTCACAAAATGGTTGTGTGACCGACCTCAAGCGGTTGTCTCTTGAGCATTGCGGCCACGCTCTCAGGTCACTAAAACCACCTCTAATCCAATTTCCTTTTCAGGTACCTCCAGAAGAACCCTTCCACGGTGTGGGCAACCGGGAAGTGATAACCGTCTTCATACCTATAACAGCACTCAAGACCATTGTACTCATAACCAACCTCCGTCTTTTGACTGACTGACTTTTGTTATGAGAGTGTTAGAGAGAGATACAGGGAAAATGGTAAAATCTGAAAATTTCTAGATTTTCAATCGAATTATCAAAAAGTGATAAAAATCAAAGTAATAACCCATTAAAATTCTTAAACTACTTACTCAAGTCTGTTACTCCCAACAGAGCATAGACCGCCGGTTAACATACTCCAACCCATTCTGTCCTGGTCCTTTATTTCTAATCTTATCCAATTGTTGTTCATTCTTTTCATATCTGTCTTAATTTCTCAGTGTAATTTGTTATTTGGTCTTTCTCTCTTCCTTTGTGGTTGAGGATTCCATGTGAGGGCTAGCCTCGCGACGCAGTTGGGTGCTTTCCTCAATATGTGTCCTATCCACTTCCAGTGATTCTTCTTGATTTCTTCCTCCGCTGGGATCTGGTTTGTTCTCTCCCACAGTAGATTGTTGCTGATAGTGTTAGGCCAACGAATCTGTACTATTTTGCGTAGACAACTGTTAATAGATACCTGTATCATCTAGATGAGGGCTTTCATCATTTTCCAAGTTTCCGCTCCATACTGTGTTGACATTTGTATTGAAAATCCTGACTGGTGTTGATTGACAGTTGTTTTAAATCCCAGATGTTCTTCAGTCGTGAATATTTCTTCGATAATGTTGACTTCGGTAAATTGAATTGTTTGTGACGAATATTATGTTTATTTTTCCTTTAGTGCTGATTGATTTTCATTGATGAAGTTAAAATATGGGCCATAAGTCGAATTAACTGAACATAGCTCGTACTATGTTGAGATGTTAAGTGGCTAAAAGTACTCAGTTACTTCGATTAATGGAATCCGATAAATATCAACCTGACATTGGCCAGTACTCAGTGATTATTCAGTTGTAAATATCTCTGTTCTACAGGAGGTCAGTCGTGATCTGAATAGTTCTATGATAACATAACAGACTGTGAAGCTAGGTGACTTGGGTTCTAATCCCTTGGAGCACATTGGTTTTCTCAACATTGCAGGTACACGTCGCTGACGAGTACCAACTAGCACGAAACGCCGTGTAATCAGTTTTTTTCAAATCTTAACTCCTATTAGACCACAAGTTACATCCACCCCAGTGTCTAATCAGATAATAAAGTTAGCAAGTACATCTCTTCTCTGTTTTATTCTATTTGATTGGATAATTCCATTCATACTATCCGTATTAATTTCTTAATCACACACCATCATAAATGATAAAATGCACTATATGCATGACTACACCATAAGTTAAGGAGCAACTTAATAATTAATTAACAGTGAATTGAGAAAAGTAAAGTGTACAATAATACCTTATGTGCCATACCAAAGATATCTATTAGAGTTATACAATAAACACCTTGACAATAATTCTTCATAGGATAGATCTACGAATTACAGGTTTCTCGATATTCGTCTCGTTATAATAGTTTCCTATTATATCAGATAACAATGTTTATGCTAATTTTATTTAACATACCTCAGCTAGTTTCTTGTTATCAATTACTAATGAATAAAGTATCATTATTTCCCGATACAAGACCAGGTATGGCAACTTGGACCAATGCACATGTGTGCCTGGTCCTACGTTGTAGCTGATTGACTGACAAAATCAGCTTATAAATATAATTCTCTCTGTGATATTTTTCCTCAGACTGATAAATCTAACCGTCAAATGCCTACACCTCCATGGATGATTAGTGACAATGAGTCATTACGGGATTCTGATGAATTTGACTCTGATCATAATAAAAAAGTACATACTCCCTGTGTGAACAATCAACGTCCATGTATTGACAATTGGAAAGCAGAAGTGTCCAATGCTAAACCATTAAACGAGGTAAATTTCACTTTTATTTTCTTTCTGTTAAATTTCGGAAATTCAAAACTTGCAAATAGTGATCAGTTTTGTACTCAAAAGAATCTTAAACAAACAGTTCCCAACTGCTTCTTAGTCTCTAAACTTCCTTCATTATTGGATTTAAAATAAGAAAAGAAAAGACGCAGATAGCCATTCACGACATTGTTCGGATATTCGCTTACCAAGTGCATACTTTGTACGCTAATCGGTAATTGCCCACTTAGTCAATCACAATGTATAACCTTGTATGTATGTACATCAGTTCAAGTTGACATACCCCATTAGCACACAGAGATGAAATTGTCAGATCAAACCCTACAATAATAGAGGTAGTTGCAATATCAATAGTAGTAGAAAAGATTAAGCATCGAATATGTCATTTAAGAAGAAAATAGAAATTAGTGGGATATGAACATAAACAAGACTATGAGGAAACTAGAATTTGGGGTAAGACAGTTAATGGATGGACCTGCGTCATTACAAACAAACCTGAGCTACGTCACTTAAAGTCCCTAACCACTGGTTATGATAATCACATTGACACCAACCATGTTGTCCACACCTGTTAACATGACTCAGTCAAAATGGTAATGACTTCTTGAACTGATGCCACGTTCTGGTTTGACCGCCCTTACATTTCTCTAACCGACTCCCACAACAGACGATATCGTCCGTCCAAGTAGGCATCGTATTCCGACATTAGAAAGCCTAGTATTTGTAGTCACTATTTGTTAATAAGTGTACCAGCGATTGATCTCCACCGCGATGCGCACTGCTGATGAGTCCCATGGTATGACAGAAATATCATCCAGTAATGCTTTTTAGTTCTCTGTGCTTGTTTAGCTAATGACAATCTGTTTATATAGACGAAAAACTGAACAATCGCAACCAGTTCCCCAAATAGTGATAACTATTTGATCGATTAAAGATTACAGTAGCATTGTAAACATAAATGCTTTTTGAGACCTGTTTATTCTTTCTCTACCTTTAAAATAATATTCCATAACAATGTACTTTGGATTACTTTTGTTTTGTTTTGTAGACCAATAAAGGTCATCGTTTATTGCAAAAACTTGGTTGGAAACCTGGTGATAAATTAGGGCAAAATGGTAAAGGTCTAATCACACCAGTCAACTGTAAAGAAGATAGTCATTCGTTTGCGATATGATTGAGACATCCCCTTTTTAAGTATTTTTTGTAATTACTAATCTGTTTTTCACGCTGCAAAGTGCTTGTATATAAATAGTATGTAATTCTAATGTTACAATCAGATATGGTGCTTTCTTTTGTTGGAAATAACATCAAAGGACTAAATTTTAATCATTACATTTTACATATTCAAATGTGTCCTTCAATTGATATCTACTTACGTACTTACTTACGCCTGTTACTCCCAGTGGAGCATAGGTCGCCGACCGGCATTCTCCAACCCACTCTGTTCTGGGAACTGATTTTTACTTTCATGTATATACTGTTGTTAATGTCTTTTTCCATGAATCAATCAAAATAGTCTGTGATTCCTTTTTTGTCTTTTTCCAATGTTGAATTTTTGTTCCTAATCGGTGTTCTTTCTTCTTTCAGTCTTATTCAGTTGAATAAATTGTTTGTTTAATAAATTACTTCTGATGATGTTGTGCATCGACCCCCACTTGTTATAGGAATTTCCTTTAAAACGACTATGAAAAAAACATCTTGATTAAACTATTTACCTCACGGAATATAACATTATTTAATTATTTGAACACATAAATATTGGTACAAGGGGGCACCAAATATATATGCGCCACACAAAACAATGAGAGTGGGAAGAGAGAAAAAAGAAGGTAAGGAGCATAAAAGAAAAAAAAGAACAATAACCACCAGATTAGTGTAACATAGTGTAGTAATAATAATAATAATGGGGGAGACGGAAAGATACAATCGGAAGAAATCTTTCAGTTAAGGAAGATACAACCACTGTTTATGAAGAAAGTAAAAAAAGGTTACAGCAAGATCGCCACTGGCTTCTATTCTGAGCCATATCTGATAACGTCTCTAGCCACTGTGTTGCACCATCTCTCGGACCCCAGCCAGGGGGTCATGAAGGACCAACAGAAGCCAGTCCTGTACAGCTTTCTTTCATACCACGACACAATGTCATACACTGCCCACCTCTGTTTTTTTTCTGACCAGTCCCAGAGTCGGCAAATAATGCACAACGGGGAATCCTCTGGGACGACATTCGTAGAACATGTCCAAGCCACCGAAGTCGGTATTTCAAGATGGTGGCACCAATTGGATTGTCGTCCTTGTGCCCGAACACGTGATGCCGAACCTCTGTTTTACTGACATGGTGTTGCCACTGGATGTCAGCAATCCTTCGGAGACAGCGATGATCAAACATAGAGAGTCGTCTAACATTCTCAACTCGGAGAGGCCAGGTTTCACAAGCATAGAGCAAAAATGCTCTCACCGACGCGTTGTAGACTCGAGCATTTACAGCCAGACTGACATCGCAAAGATGGCCCAAATTGGCATAAACCGCTCTGGTTTTCACTATACGTGCATTGATCTCATCACTCACATTCCCACCAGCACTTATGAAGCTACCCAGATACACGAACTTCTCGACTACTTCTATCTGTTCACCATCCATAGTGAGTACAGGGTTAGCATCCTGCCGTTCTTGTAGAAGTACTTTGCACTTAGAAGGTGCAAAGTACATACCATACCTACGGACACTGATTGCCAACTGATTAAGTGCGGATTGCATGGCTCAGGTGTTATCTCACAGTAAGATGATATCATCCGCATACTCAAGGTCGAGAAGTCTTTCTCCAGGCAACAAAACCACATCTCCATTACTTACATCCATCAGAGCTGTTTCCAGAATGTCATCGATGGCAAAGTTGAAGAGGAATGATGAGATTGGGCAACCCTGCCTAACCCCACTGCTTGAATAGGACAGTGTAGAGATGTGGTTGTATGCCCTCACCCTACCTGAGGTGTTTGTTTATAGGGCTGTTGAGATGTTAACAAACTTCTCAGGCATACCCTTCTTCAATAGACAATCCCAGAAAACAATCATGTCCAACGAATCGAAGGCAGCCCTGATGTCAAAAAACACTACACAAATAAAATGGAAATGACAATATTTACTGAATATAACACTGACAAAAGTTGTCTATCAGTATGGGGTTGTGAAGACTATCATTTCTTGATTGAGATCATGAGTCGATTGGTGCAAGACCACCATTAAAAACCTGGTAACACCAAACGACCGTTTCGTCCCCACAACTCCATAGTTTTCATGTGCTCACTAGTGACTAACTTCGTGAGGGAATTCTCGAAGTGAGAAGCTGTGACCAGTGGAGCTAGTCCATGTCTAGTAGAGACAAGTATCTAGCTCATTACAATGAAAGGTGGTCGCACAATTTTTGTGTATTGGTTGAGTTTAGACATTAACACCGTTGGATGCCGGCTTCGTGGTCTAGAATTTAAGTGTTCACGTACGAGACCGATAGGTTTTGGGTTCGAAGGAAAGAACGGAAACGGAAGGCAATTGATATTTGCGAAAAGAACAGTCAAGTTTGATAGTTTGCAAATTAACTATTTACGGTATGGTTCTCAGATTTTAGTAAGACGTTCTGTAATTTTTTGTACAGATACATTCGATTGACCCCACTTGTGTTCTTGTTCCCTACACATCTACACCCCTTGCTTCGTACTGTTTATCAAGCAGGTTGGTCAGTAGTAAGGATACTGTGAAGAAAAATCAAAATATCTCTGCATAGAAATGGAATCCAAATATTAAATGGATAAATGACAGGTTCTTGATAGTCTTGAAAAGGTTAAAACCTCACAATTGATTGATCACTGGGTGGTGATCAATGTCATATGTGTCAAGTCCTTATTTAGTGCAGATCGAATGCTATCGACCTCCCTAACAAATAATTAAGGTGTAGTTTTTAAAACAATCTTTATCATCCTGTACACAACCAATCAGAATAACAAAGTTCTAAATTTTCCACTCTTCCCCCAAAGTATTTTTGAAACAATTTGCAATGTGCACACATAGACACACACACACAGGTTGTATATTGGTGAATCTATCGATTACAATATCTGTGATGATGGGGATCAAGGTCGTGATTTCATTAGGTTACATTGATTGGACCACTAAAATATATATAAATGATGTGCAGTAACTATCGATGAAATATGATACAATTATATCTATATCCTTCCTTATTCTAATAATGATGTCTATTGAAATTACTCAACTCATTTTCCAGAGAATATTGTCCTTTATTATTATATTGAATATAGTTTACATTACTATCATACATAGTAATCATAATCATAATTATTATTCACCTAATATGTTATGTCCAAGTGGTTATTGGCCAGCTAAAGTAAATTTAACTGGTGGTCATTATAAAACTGATCGAACATTTGAATTACTTTATCATTCTAATGCTAAATTACCTATATGTCAATTTTGTCCAAATGTTGGCTGTTTTATTGTACGTTTATCAACAATAGAAACAAAGAAAAGTTCATCAATCAATAGTGTCAAAACAACACAATCATCATTGATACCTACCACTACTACTAGTAGTAGTAGTAGTACTATTTCGACCATTCAATCAACTATAAATGAAACAGATTCAAGTTCTATGAATAGTAGTAATAATATAACTGGAACAAATGATTTCAATGAAACTATGGAACAAACTATTCATGATGCTTTATATATGTCATGTGATCATTGGAATAATTTACCATCACCAACCGATATAATTAGTTATTTAGATTGTGTTATGATTGGTAATAATGATCAATTTTATTTATTTATATATGAACCAAGATTTCAAGAATATTCATTACCACCAGTTGATTGTATAGATGCAGATTTTCTAGCATGGATTAAAAATGATAGTGAATTATTAGGTTTAGAATTAGGATTTCGTATGAAAACTATACCACCATTTTTATTTCGTTATTATCAACGTATAATGCAAGTAAGTTAATATTATATACTTAAGTATAAATAATATATATTAGAAAATGCATTGTTGAACAATTTCTCCACCTTTAAATGAAAGTTGTTGCTTCAGGATTGGCCTACGTTAAAACACATGAACTAAGGATAGAGAGAGAAGTAGTTGAATGCGTTGACAAATTCACTTACCTTGGAAGTCTGATCAACCCTAATGGGTTGGTGCCTGAGGAAATCTCAGCTCGCTTGGCATTTGCCAACTTACGTCACCTATGGCGAAGACGAGATATCCGTCTATACTGCGCGGCAGTCCGTTCTGTTTTAATTTACGTCAGCGAAACATGGCCATTAAGAGTAGAAGACACTCGTAAGCTATTAGTATTTGACCACAGATGCCTTAGAAATATTTCTGGCGTCTGCTGGGATCACCGGGTAAGTAATAGTGTTAGACGCACAGTATTAGGGAATGATGGTAAATCAGTTGATGAGGTTGTGAATCTTCATCGACTGAGATGGTTGGGCCACGTGTTACGTATGCCTGGATACCGATTAACACGACGTGCAATGCTAACCGGTGTTGGAGATGGTTGGAAGAAAGTTAGGGGCGGCCAAACCAAAACGTGGCATCCATCAGTGCTTGAAGTCACTAACTTCTAGTCTGAACCATGTTGGTAGATGCAGACTACTTGGATGGGGTCGGCGTGACTATCGTAACCAATGGTTGGAGACTTTGTATGACATGACTCAGAATCGATTACAATGGCGTCGGTGTATACACACACTCTCTCTTCCCTTAAACTTACTTACTTACTTACTCACGCCTGTTACTCCCAATGGAGCATAGGCCGCTGACCAGAATTCTCCAACCCACTCTGTCCTGGGCCTTCTTTTCTAGTTCCATCCAATTCTCGTTCATTTTTCTCATGTCTATTTCCATTTCTCGGCGTAATGTGTTCTTTGGTCTTCCTCTTTTCCTTTGGCCTTCAGGATTCCATGTGAGGGCTTGTCTTGTGACGCAGTTCGGTGCTTTCCTCAATATGTGTCCTATCTACTTCCAGCGCTTCTTCCTGATTTCTCCCTCCGCTGGGATCTGGTTTGTTCTCTCCCACAGTACGTACCTCATATCTTTGTTTCCACGATCTAATTCTTTCTTCCTATAATATGTTCTTGGAGAACTGTTAACTGTTGGCATTACTTACTTACGCCTGTTACTCCTCGTGAAGGAACATAGGCCGCTCACCAACATTCTCTATCCAACCCTGTGCTGGGCAATCTTTTCCAGTTGTTATTCATCATTTTCATATCCGCTTTTATTTCCCGACGTAATGTGTTCTTTGGCTTTCCTCTTTTCCGCTTTCCTTCAGGATTCCAAGTTAGGGCTTGCCTCGTGATGTAGTTTGACGATTTGCGTAATGTATGTCCTATCCATTTCCATCGTCTTTTCCTAATTTCTTCTTCAGGTGGAAGCTGAATTGTTCTCTTCCACAAAAGGCTGTTGCTAATAGTAACTGACCAAGGACATTGAGTATCTTACATAGGCATTTGTTCATATCCTATTGAAAATAACTTGACTATTAAGACAAATTTCAGATAGAAGTGAACTATGAAAAGTTTTCTACGAGTAATCACTTGTTCTTTCTACTTTGGATTTGAGTGATTGTTGTCAACGCTAACTCCTACTGTTTTTCTAATTCACTTCAGTTAACACAATATATATGTATTGATGGAAGAAGTTTAATAAATAATTCTATACCATTTGAAGATACTGAACGTTTTGCTAGTAATAAATTAACACAAGTTGTATTTCGTTCATTAACTGGATTAAAAAGAGAACGTTTACCACCAAAACCACTTGATATTCATCATATAACAGAATTTCAAAGTGATGAAGAAGTTCAATCATGTCCATTTATTGTTCAACATAAACCAGCTAATATTACATCAAATGTAGATTGTCAATTTTCACCAAGTGTAAGTTAATTATTTCTGTTGTTATCATTGAACTATTTAGTAATCTATTTATTTGTGAGAATGGGTTTTGTGGAGATTTTAGAAATTTCACTGGTTGAAGTCATGAGTCAATTGAAGCTGGACCACCATGGAAAACCTGGAAGCACTGGACGGCCGTTCCGTCCTAGTATGGGACTCTTCAGCAGTGCGCATCCACGATCCCGCACCCCGCGAGATTTGAACCCAGGGCCTATCAGTCTCGCGCAGTTTGTGTTGATTATTTGAATTTATCAAATGATGTTAAGGATTGCAATTGATCAATCATTTCTGCTGGAACATCAACTCTAGGATGTATATATATAACTGACGAACCCTAAATAAAATGAAATATACATCCTGGATTCCACGGCTAGCCACCATTCATCTCTGCTTATAATGCAACTAAATAGATTGTTTTCTAGAGTATTCTGTTCCTTGGGCTGGATAGTTGAATTGTCAAGCTTTCACTGGCTTTCTTTGCAATATCATCAGCTCATTTTTTTCAAAAGAAGTGAGTTACTAAAATTTCTCCATAATTGACTAGCTCTGCTCAAAGTATAAAACACCTTTTAAATTCTCATCCTGAGCTACAAATATTCTTCATTGCAAAATAGTTTGTTGAATTTAATGGAAAGATAATAGTTATGATTTAAACATCTCAGTAGGATAAAGTACTAACTAACTGTGACAATGGGAGACATGAATGTTATTGTAGACATCAATTCCTCTCCATTTTACTCCAATAGATGATATTCCGTTTACTGAGTGTTTAAGCAGGCCAATTCTCCTGTCAATATTTTTAGTTTAGTCGAGAATATTCACAAGCCAGAATACCAATTGATGAGATAGTGTATTGTTACTAATTATAATGAAATTTGTAAGCACATTGAGAACAGAGAATGTGAGAGGTAACTAATCCTACCTTACCTAAGAACAAATCAGGTCGTAATTACACATTTGTTGACAAACTTTTATTTCTCTATCGTTTTACAAAGTGAACACAATTATTTATTCATAATTCATAACAGTAGCTGGTGAATGATTTACTTCTCGTCTAAATTCAAGTTATGCTAATAGTTGAATTTATGAGTCAATTTAAGCTAGACTACTATTGGAAACCTAGAAGCACTGGACGACCGTCTCGCCATAGTATGAGACTCCTCAGTAGTGCGCATCCACTACTCGAACCCAGAACCTTCGGTCTCGCGCGCGAACGCCCAACCTGTAGACAACTTAACCAGCATCCAATGGTGTTAATGTCTAACTTTAATCGACCCAAGTTATGTTAAACAATTTCGAATAACAGTTATTTGACTTTTTTAATCAATCAAAGAGCATCATAGTACCATACTGTTTTATTAATAGGGGATTGACTTTTCACTTACTCCTAACTATCCAATAACAAACTCAGTGAACTCCAATGTCATGCCACTTTCACTAACGCATAAATCTCAAGTTGATAAACAGAGATCGATACCGAGCAATACAAATCGGTGGTCAATCAGCGTGAGCATCTCAACGCTACAGAAATGAACAGTTAGTCGAACAGTTCAGCTGTTAAGTATCTAATCTTAATACTAGGTGATATCGGTTAGAATCTGCCAAAATACATAATTTTCTATACGATAGCAAATAAGCTTTGCTGACGAGTCCCACTTACTCCGAAACCTATGTCAACGTTAGTCGGCTTTAACTTAATAATATCAAATTTATTGAAGCATCTAGATAACAACTCACAGGTGATTGATTTGAGTACGACAATGGTGTTTTTCCTTTTGACTTAAATTATTATTACTGTGGTTACATTTGCATTCATAACACATTGAACGTCCTTTATTTTCAAAACTAGGGTTTACCAACTACATCGGATAAAGTTAGCTCACATCAAGCATTAGAACGTTGCCCATTTCGTCGATTAACGATAAATACATTACAGACAAGACGAAGAAAGACCAATAATCCAATGGAAGAAGAAATATATTTACCACCTTCTGTATTATCAGCTTGTTTATTAATTGTTGTACTATTATTAACCATTGGTATAATTATTGCATTCTGTATAATTAATCATGAAAAATTAATGTTATGTAAATCACGTAGTAGGAAACGACGTGAACGAGAAGCTGCACTTGCACAAGAGATGGATGAAAAAGCTGCTAAAGAAGCTGCAGCTGCCGCTGCCGCAGCAGAAGCTGAACAACAACAACAACAAACATCAACAATTCGACATCCTATTTATGCTAGATATGGTATGATACCACCGAATATGGGTGGTGCATTCGGTGCATTCGCTCCAACATATCAAACAATGACAGTTAACATGAATATGCCTAGTAATGTAGTAAGACAAAATCATGGATTTAATGGACCAATGTGAAAATACACAGGATTAATGATAATTTTCTTTATAAATATTCATTAAACTTTATTATTTATGGACGGAAAAAAAGGAATCAACAAACACTTTCTAATCAATAATCACTTAGATCTCCAATGTTTTACACAGATATTCATATGAAAACTATTTAGCAGTCTAAACTCATTTATTGTAAAACATAAAATACTTGAAATGTACCCGAAATGATTTAGTTTTTGTATGCATAAGGAAGTCAATATTTCAGTAGTCAATGAATCGAATTTTCTCCTTGATTATTTGTTTGAATACATGAATATTAGTACAAAACGGTACTGAATGCATATGAGCAACACAAGTCACTTGATTTGTGTGTAGGTCGTGATACTACCCGGGTGCCCAAACAGAAACTGGTGGTTTTCTTATTCGCAAGGCAGTAGAACAACGTTAAAAAATGCAGTCTAATGGTAGCCGGTGACCAACAATGGGTTCATACGCTATTTGTTCCTTCAGGATCATGGAGCCCAGACAGTCAGTCAGCAACAATGTAGAACTTCGTACGTCGGTGCACCAGTTCCACTTGCCATACAACATTAGCACACAGATAAATTCTCCATTCAAATCTCATAGTGGTAGAGGTAGTAAAAGTATAAGCAGTAATCGGAAAAATTAGGGTTTGAAGATGTTATTCAAGGAGTGTAATCCAGTGAAACAAATTTGGAAAGAGAAAAAGGAAAGGGACATGAAGAATTCAGAAGATTAGAATTTGGGAGAAAACAGAGAGTGGATGCACCTGCTGCATTGCGAACGATTTCGAGCCATGTCATTCAGGGTCTCTAACCATCGGTTGCTTTCATCTCGTGGTCCCCAACCAGGTAGTCTACGCCTACCAACATAGCTGAGTCCACTTTTCAGTGACTTCATGAACTTGTGCCATGTTTTGGTTTGGCCGCCCCTAGCTTTCTTCCAACCTACTCCTATACCACCGAACATCGCACGTCGAGGTAGTCGGTCGTTGGGCGTACGTAACACATGTCCTGGCCATCTCAACTGATAAGTTTCACTACTTCATAAATTGATTTGCCATCCTTACCTAGTACCCGTTTCCTAACAACTGTGTTACTTACTAGATGGTTCCAGGATATGCGAGCAATGCTTCGAAGACACCTTTGATCAAATACTAGTAACCTACGAATATCCTCTACTCTTACCGGCCATATTTCACTGCCATAGAGTAGGACGGAACGAACTGCTGCGCAGTAAACACGTCCTTTGGTTGGTAGACGGATACCTCGTCTACGCCATAAATGACGCAAGTAGGTAAAAGCTAGTCGAGCCTTCTGTATCCGTGCTGAGATTTCGTCACACACCAGACCACAAGGGCTGATGACACTCCCAAGGTAAGTGAAGCGATCGACACGCTCAATTACTTCACTCCCTATCATTAGTTCGGGTGTCAATGCAACCCAATCCTGAAGCAACATTTTGCATTTCGAGGGAGAATCATATGCCGAATATGCTTGCATTGTTGCTTTGAGTGGTCAGTTAATCCCACTGCTAATACTGGACCATCATCCTTAAAAATCTCAGGAGTAAACCTGTCAGGGCCTGCTGCTCTCTCTCGCTTCAGATTTCCTATAGCTTTACCAACTTCATGAAGAGTCGGAGGACCTACATTTACTTGCTATTCAGGTCGACTGGAGATCGTGGGAAACCGAAGTGTGGCTGAAGGTCAGTTGAACTGATCCCTAAAGTGTTCTCCCCGTCGATCAAATCTCCCGGATTGAGAATGAATATTATGTTCATCTTTCTCTGAGATTGTTTCGCTAACGGTCGGGTTCCTGATTCCGGTTTCCTTAACGATTCTGAACAATTGTCTGCTATTATCTATTTCCACTGTCTTTTCCATCTCTCTTGCTTTCGCTACCCACCACTGTTCACGATCATTGCGTAGAATTCTTGTCAGCTTGCGCTTAAGCTGACCCCGCTCTTCATTATGTTCAGAGCCAGGTGGAATGAGTTTTCGAGCATCTATCAGTGTGGTAGATGCTGCTGAGATCCAGTGTTGCTCGCTGACCTTATGGTTTACCGTACTAGCAGATATCACTGCTGTTTCCACAGCTTTTCGGATATCATTCCATGCTGCCTCGGGGTGGGCATCACATACATGGCTGCCTAACTGTTTTTCTAGTTGTTCCTGAAATATACTCTTAGCTTGGCTATCATTAAGTAGGACCCTAAGAGGTTTCCTTGCAGCGCCTTTCCTACGTCCAGTAAGACGCAGACAGATACGCGCTCGCACTAGAGCATGATCTGAATCTAGGCATGTGCTCCAGAATGAGCGACAGTCTTCTATCGAGCCCCTCCATCGGTGGCTGATAGCGATGTGATCTATTTGGGTCCAACGTTGGGACGAATTACGGGATCGCCATGTTAAAACATGTTTTTCCTTTTGCTTAAAGTTAGTATTTCCAAGGAACAAGTGGTTATCTGAGCATAGCTGCAACAAACGGTGTCTTTCCCTACCGCTTAGTTTACCTACTTGAGCATTAAAGTCACCAGCCAATATTACTACATCAGAGCGCTTAGCTTTTCGGAGAAGGTCGAAGAACTTTCTGTAAAACTCATCTTTCACATCATCTGAGCTGCAGTCAGTGGGAGAATACGCAGAGATGACGAAGAAGCAATGACGAGTGTCCCTATCTTTCCGGATCCTTACTGTTCCGTTCAGTCGGACAGCGCACAAACGACTGTCTACTGGGATCCACTCTAAGAGAGCTAGTTCTGCCCTAGGACTCAATGATATACCTACGCCGGAGAGGCCACAGGAAGCAGAATCAGGGCTTCCAGATACCCGAAGCGTGAATCGAGTCGGTTCTTTATTTTGACATGATGAGGTCAAATGAATGACACTACTCGGGTCCTGTATGCGCGTTTCGGAGACGCAGCACACATCGATGGCGTGAGATTCTAGAGTCCTAGCTAAGGAAGCTTGTTGTCCTATTTGGCACAGTGATTGGACGTACATTGCTTCCAGATTTTAAATGGTGGTCTAACATTGATTCATTTATGATATTAATCTACGCTCAACAATCTCCATAACCTTTTACTGATGATTTCAAATTAGCATAAAACATTCTAAAATTATGTAACACATATATTTCTTCCAACAAACGATAGAAATATATTGACCGGAATCGAATTCAATTAATAACCACACTCGTCACCATCATGATCAGGTTGTTTCTCTTCTTTTAATTTAATCAAATCATCAATTCGTAGAATAGTGATAGCGGCTTCAGTAGCAAATTTTAAACTTTTAATTTTAGAAACAAGTGGTTCAAAAACACCTAATTCTTTGCAGTCAGCCACATATTGACTATTTAAGTCCAATCCCCACCTGAAGAGATTAAAAATAAAGGGATAAAAATGTTAGTCTATCGAAAATAAAAACAAAGTAAATGAGTAGTTAATAATAAGTAGTTTAAATATATGCAGAATTAACTTGGAAATAAGAGACAGAATTTATGTATGAATATAAAATTCATATCAACAAGTCTTTCTTAGATACGTTTCTTTATGGTAAGTAAATAAAATCTAACTTTATGCTTCTATAGTAACTTATGAAACATTGCCAAACATACACAATTAAACTGATCACAAACAAACTAGAAAAAAATTATCAATATGCAGTTGTGGAAATGGTTTAATTTCATTGAACTAATCAATGTTGGTGGTCTTGTATTGATCAATTCATGATTCCAATGAAATTAGGAAAACTTTAATACCATTTATCCTTATGGACCGACTGTAAATGGAACAGTGACTCTCAGCCACTAAGTACTAGTTTCGGAAGCCACTTCACCTACTTACATTCAGGCAACTAAGCAGTATCATTAGCCTTCGCCAATAGTGTGTTGCTTATACACAAGTATCTGGTGAATTAACAAGTTTGATTTAATTGGCCGAATTTGAATTTGTCATATAATTGGTTTAATCAATTTAAATCTGGGTAGACAGATTGTTTCCGATTGTGAAGTCTTTCACAGATCACATCGAAATAACTATCATGAAGGGGTAATACGAAGTTCAAAACAGCACGTCTATTTTTTCAAAGACCTAATCCTGTGCATCCTTGTACATTATTATACGTATTAAATTGTCACATGTGTCGACAGCAATCCCACTATTTAATTTTTAATTTTTAAATCAATCAAATCATAAGATCTTTCTATATATGGAAACATAAATGATGAACTTTACCATACCAATTATTCAGATATCAATTTACATCTTGCAATAGCATGATTAAGTTGCACATATACCTGATGGAATGTAGGTACATCAAGCTGAACAATCCCATGTTGGACGAAACGTGCGTCCCGGATTCATGTTCTGTTGGTCTAAAAATCCAGTATTTTCCGGGAGTCATATTGTTGTAGATCATGACAATGTGAACCAAACCACTAACTGATGGCAAAACAATAAATCACAACGTAGAACCTCGTACGTATGTACATCAGTTCAAGTTGACATACGCCATTAGCACACAGAGATGAAATTGTCGGACCAAACCCCACAATAATAGAGGTAGTTACAATATCAATGGTAGTAGAAAAGATTAAGCGTCGAAGATTGTGATTCGAAAAGAAAATATGAATTAATGGAATAAGAACACAAACAGAAACATGAGGAAATTAGAAGCTCCGAATTTGAGGTAAGACAGAAAATGGACGGACCTGCACCATTGCAAACGATCTTGAGCCACATCACTCAGTCTCTAATCATTAGTTATGATAATCACGCGGACAGCAACCAAGTAATCTACACCTGTAAACATGACTCAGTCCAAATGTCAATGACTTGAACTGATGCCACGTTTTGTATGACCGCCACTACACTTCTTTAACCTACTTCTACACCAAACAACATCGTCCGTCTAGATAGGCGGTGGTTTGGTACACGTAACACACATACAAACCTCAGTTGGTGAAGATTTACTACCTCACCAATCGATTTGCCATGTTTACCTAGTACCCTACCCCTAAACTAAGCATCGCTCATTTCGTGTTCCCAAAATGCACGAGCAATACCTTCTAGACACCCATGATCGAATACCAGTAACCTGCGAATATCCTCTATTCTTAATGATCTTGTTTCACATCCACGAAATAGGATGAAGCGAACAGTTGCGCAGTGAACTCGCTTTTTGTTTGGAAGACGGATATCTTGCCTACGCCACAAGTGACACAAGCTTGAGAAAGCCAATTGAGTCTTCGGAATCAGTGCTGCGATTTCGAGAGGCCAGACCACCAAGACCGATGAGACTCTCAAGGTAAGTGAAACGATCGATACATTTAACTAATTCACTTCCTATCAATAAATCAGGCGTTGACGCAAGCCAATCGTGATCTAACATTTTACATTTGAAGGGAGAGAACCACATTCCAAACATGCAAGCATTGTTAATTATGGTGGTCAGATGACTGAATATTTTCAGTATTTTCACCAAACAGAACCACATCATCTGCTTGTTTCAAGTCAACAATTTAATCTCCTGGTAGAAGATCAACCGCTGTATAGTCAGACGATGAAAGTTTTATCTCCAAAAGTATGTTGGTGAGAACGTTCAATGGAAATGGAGAAAAAAGATAACCCTGACGAACACCATTTGAAGTTACCGATTTCGACGAGTTAGCCATAAGTGCTTGATTAGAGAGTCTGTAAAAGGCTAATGTTCTTCTTTGGTACGCCTCGTGATGACAGATAATTCTACAAAGCCTAACGATCAACGGATTCAAACGCTATTATTTTAATGTCAAGGAATGTGTTAGGTCCCGATAAGTATAATGAATGGTAACTTTGGGATCCAATACTGAACATATATCTTTATCGTACAATTATTAAATAACTAAACTATTCATATTCATATTCTTCTTATCATAAGCTTTATTTTGATTTATGAGCCATTATTATACGCTTTACCATTCTCGAATTATGCCCTGTCCATTAATTAATACCTCCTACTTTCACAGCCACTTTTGGCCAAATCTTTTTTTCTATTTTATGGTACGTTGTGGTCTGTTTGATTGGTATATAAACTCAGTATGTTTGAAATATAATGATTCATATCGCAGAGACTGAGATTGGTGTTCTGGACCTAACTGTCTGGGCTAGGCGGAAAGCAGGACCAATCAGGACTCTAGACTGGTCATACAGGTTTACGCGTCATTGATCCGATCGATATATCACTGCTCTCTAATTGGCAGTATCGTTAAGTTATACATTAACAGGGCACACAAGCCACAGGTTATAACAGAATGCAACTATAGTCGGGTGTCGAAAGGTTTGTTTATGCTCCAGAACTTGGTTAATGTTGAATATTCTATCTGTACATCCAATTGCAGGTATGAAAATAGCCTGATTTTCCCTCGTTGCTCGTCACGAGCTCTAGCTAAACGTCGAAATAAAACTGAGGCTACTATTTTAGATAACCTATTATTCAAACTGACTCATCTTTGCTTGTGACAAGAGGATTTTTGTCCTTTATTATAAACTGGGACGATCAACGATCGAGGCCAATCAGATAGGATCACGTCGTTTCCAGATTTTAGTGAAGATCCCAGTTAATCTAAATGCTAAAACCCGACCACAATCCTTAAAAATCTCAGTCAGTCAGCTACAACGTAGGAACAGGCATATATGCATCAGTTCAAGTTGCCACACTTCATTAGCACAATAAGATGAACACCACATTCAAAGAAGTCACTTCAATGGTAGTATGAGGATATAATACAGGAAGAGAAAATTAGTTCGTAGAAAGAAAGGTATAACGCAATTTTAATCTCACGGTTTGAGAGGAGACAAAGAGTGTATACACCTATGCCACTGTGATTCATTCTGAACCATGTCATCTCAGGGGTAAGTCTATCAGGTCCGGCTGCTCCCCTTCGCTTTAGATTACTCATTGCCTTTTCAACCTAAGAGTTGGAGGACTTACATCAATTTCTCATTCAGGTCACTTGGGTAACTGAATTGTGTTTGAAGGCCAGATGAAAAGTTCCCTAAGGTGTTTTGCCCAATGATCCAATCTCCTGAATTGAGTGAATAACAGTTCCATCTTTTTTCCGAAATAGTATCAATTACAGACGTATTTTGTTGATAAAACAACTTAACTCAATAATGAAATAATGCTGATGTTATTCTACAGCTGTCAAAAATACACATTATGAAAATAATCAGTAATATAGACACAATAGAAATGCTTTACATAGAGGCTGGTTTGAATATGACCGATATGATTATAGCTAGTCTATTTGTATAAAAATATCTATACAAGCGAGTAGATAAGCAAAAGAACGGAAATAAAAAGAATACTGTTGGTTGTGTTTTCTGAGTTCATGTGAAGCTTATGTTGTTGTTCTAGACATCATCAACGCTTATTTCATGTAGAAATGAGCTGTTCACTAACTCCACAAACCCTGTGGACGTTATTTGACTTACCTTTCGATTACTTTGTCCGCTAACGGTTGAAAGGATGACTTATTTAAATAAATAACCTTAATATCTATTTACTATGTAGTGGTCTGTTGAATAGTTTATAAGACTCATTCGACTCCATCCTATGTTTAGCCACTAAAATCCGTAGAAGTATCGACACCTTTGAAAAACGTCTTTGAGAACACTTGAACTATCAACTTACCACTTGTAATGAGCTTGGTCAGGTTTACTTTGACTTGAATTGTGACAAGATCGTAGACGTGCAACTAGTTCAGTTGAATCGACACCAGCATTCACAGCCAACTGTTTCGGAATAGAAAGCATAGCTCGAGCGAATTCAGCAATAGCTAGCTGTTCACGTGAACTTAAGGTTAAAGCATAATTTTCCAGATAGATTGAGACTGCTGTTTCACAAGCTCCAGCACCAGGTACAATGCGTTTGCTTTCCAGAACTCGTTTGACCACCTAACAAAATTAAAATTAATGAGTCACAAAATGGAACATTTTAGTCTACAAGTCAAAAATAACGATACTTCACTCACAATGTATAGATATAATAGATCTAATATCATTTGCCGAAGTTCCGAGCTAGAGGTGTTCAAGCAAATCACTGCATTATTCCATGAAGTCGCTCACTGCTTGTCTGTGTCATGTTGGTAGGTACAGACAACCTGGCTGGGCTACTCATAAACGTGATTAGTGGTTTGAGACGTATAATATGGCTTAGAATTGGTTACAGTGGTGCAGATGCATTTTCTACTTCTTCCTTCCTATACATCTTGAACTCCTTCATACATAAAATCTTATTCATTATTAATTGCTTAGTTTTCCTGACCATCATTGGTACTAAGACTGTTTCATCAACTCTTTTACTATTCGGCTTGTTATGTTGATGTTATTAATATTATTATTTAAACACATAAACATTAGTATAAGGGGGCATCAAATATATATGAGCCTGAACCGAAGCAGGTGGCTTTTTCAGGAGGTCACTCTCCAAGTCATTAACTTACAAGTCTAATCCACAAGGTATTGGAGTAAGATTAGATGTACTTTTGTGGTAGCCGGTGGCCAACAATAGGTTTATACGCCATTTTCCCTCAGGATTCTATAGCTCGTTTGCATCACTGGTTAAGAATCTGGGTTGTCTTACTCCCCCCCCTAGGTAGATCCTCCATACCCACTAACCCCGTTAAAGCGTCGGACATTCGCTTTTCGTCCTCTCAATTTCGTAAACACCCCCGCCGCGAGAAAGCAGTGATTAGGACTTCCCTGGCAGTGGTTGTATGCACATCGCCATGTGAGAGCATTTCGAGAGGGGAAGTGGACTTTCCTCACCCTCGGCCGTACCAGGGCATTTGGGGTAGTTAGTCCCAAACCTACAATGGTGTATGTTTTTTGTAACCCTTTACTATTCTGGAATGATTGTTAAAAACAATGATTGCCCCAAGCTTTCGCATACGTCACGTCCTACCATCATCTTACTGAGAAGTAAAAATCAGTTAGACAGTGGATTAAGGTGACAAATAACATACAGATAATAAGTCAAAGGACACAGATGAATATTCACAAAATATTAAACAACCTTGATGACTAAAAAGTATCTAACGCTTAGCTTGATGACCAGGTGATACAGCAGTAAGAAAAATTTACACCTTCCTCAGTATGTCTTATCGATCATATTAGGACTACTAGATTGAAAAAATTAAAGGTAGTTTGAACCATGCAGATGCCTAGAAATTTGTCTGGTTGGATTATATCAAATAAGTCTTAAATATTGTGGAATACATTGGATGATACGGTTGAAAATCATTAATGGTTATGAAGATGAATGCATACAACTCACAATGTACATGTATCACGATGTGAACAATGAACTATTAAGATTAGAAAAAATTAGGAGTCTGTATTTAAATATAAAACTTAACAAATGAATTTGTTCCTTTACCTATAAAACAGAAAAATATCAGAATAATAATAAAATAATATACATTGACACTAACCAGAAGTGCATCATGTAGAGATCGTTCCATTTCATCGACATAAAAGTCATTTGCACCTCGTAAAATGATACTTGCCGATGGATGAACTTTAGGACCTCTCAGTATAATTAATTCGTCATCACATATGCGTTCTTGAGATACCTCCTCTGCCTAAACCAAAAATTAAATTTTTTGAATTAACTAAACTGAAATAAACTAATGAATTACATTTCCTAACTTCGTTGGATCGAAAACTTCATCACCTTCCATATCTGCTAAGCTAACAATAAGCTGACCTCCAGTTGCTTTTGCCATATTTTTCAGATCAACTTTTTTGCATCGACGTACAGCCATAGCATTAACTTCAACAAAATACTTCATGCATAAATCGTCGATTCCACCAGTTGTAAGAATGACATTAGCACCAGCATTAAGAATCTTTTGTATACGTTCTTTTGTGATATCAGCTTCGCGTTGACGGATAGCTTCCAGTTGGGCAGGATCCTTAACCACAACCTGTTACAATAAATAATTAGGGAAAAATAATGACAAAATAAAAGTAGATATTCTGTTCACAAATTAGTTTGATAATACAAAAAAACTAATCTTGCTAACCAGATTTTTGTCGAGTTGTACGATAAGCTACTCAAAAGATTTTAAAAAGTGAAGTGAAGTCTTAACTTTCTAAAACAGTTTAACAAAAATGACCACTTTGATAAATTTAGTGAACCAGACAGTTTGCGAAAGCTATCATAGAAGAATATCAAACGCCATGATACACGGTTATAAGACTGATTATTTAGCTTTATATTTGAATAGCACCTTGCAACCCTCACATCTGTAGCTTTTATATTTCACAAATTTCACCCTGGAAGCTCCCATATCTTACATTATTTGGCGACGCTAGTACTGGATGGATAGTTCACAGGTAACAAAATAGAATCCTAATATAAAAGAAAAATGTATAGGACCAGCAGTTTAGTTTCATTATGGTTATTTGCAACTCAGTGGTTCAGTTTGCTACCATTCATGACTAAATTGAAGTCAGTAGCGACTTCGCTATTGTTCCCTACTAAGTTCTTCATAAATCGAAAGGCGAGCCCTCCAGACTGACAGAATCTAATTGTATTTATTTTTAATTGAACCTTTCTAATCTCCTACTTTATCCTAATAATCTACGACAGTAAAATATTTTACATGACATTTCGTATTTATCATTTTTAATCAAACTCCGCCTGTAGATCTTATAGGGTTACTGCCGGTCCCAAGCCCGGGTAAAGGAGGAGGGTTGGGCATGGGGTCAGCGTCCCCGCCGTCAGACAAATCAAGAACGGGAAAGCAGCAGGACCCGACAACATACCAGCTGAAGCACTGAAATCAGACATCGAAGCAACCACAAGCATGCTATACCTTCTATTCAAAAAGATTTGGGAGGAGGAACAAGTGCCGATGGACTGGAAAGAAGGACACCTCATCATGATTCCAAAGAAAGGAAATCTGAGCAAATGTGAAAACTGCAGAGGCATCACACTACTGTCAATACTAAGGAAAGTCTTCAGCAGAGTATTGCTGAGCCGGATGAAAGACGCAGTAGACGCCTAACTTCGAAATCAACAAGCTGGAGTCCGTAAGGATAGAACGTGAACAGACCAAATTGCAACACTACGGATCATCGTCGAACAATCAGTTGAGTGGAACTCATCACTATACATCAACTTCATTGATTATGAAAAGGCATTCGACAGTGTAGATAGGAGGACATTATGGAAACGTCTTTGACACTACGGAGTTCCTGAGAAGATTGTCAACATTATCCGGAACTCATACGACGGAATACAGTGCAAAGTCGCGTACGGAGGTCAGCTGACAGATGCATTCCAAGTAAGGACTGGAGTCAGACAAGGCTGTTTACTCTCCTCTTTCTTCTGATGGTCGATTGGATTAGGAAGACCTCGACATCTGAAGGAAAACACGGCATACAATGGACAGCTCAGGATCAATTAGACGATTTGGACTTCGCAGATGACCTAGCCCTCCTATCACGTACACACGAACAGATGCAGATGAAGACAGCCAATGCAGCAGCAGTCTCAGCATCAGTGGGCCTCAACATACACAAAGGGAAAACCAAGGTCCTCAAATTCAAGGTGGAGAACAGCAATCCAATCACTCTTGATGGCGAAACTCTGGAAGATGTAGAGTCCTTCACATACCTAGGAAGCATCATCGATGAACAAGGAAGTTCAGATGCAGACGTAAAGGCGAAGATCGGCAAAGCAAGGGTCGCATTCCTACAATTGAAGAACATATGGAACTCAAAACAACTTTCAACCAATATCAAAGTGAGAATCTTCAATACGAACGTCAAGGCAGTTCTACTGTGTGGAGCTGAAACTTGGAGAACTACAACAACCACAATCAAGAAAGTACAAGTATTTATAAATAGCTGCCTACGCAAGATACTCAACATCCATTGGCCGGATACCATCAGCAACAGCCTTTTGTGGGAGAGAACAAACCAACTCCCAGCTGAAGAAGAAATTAGGAAAAGACGATGGAAATGGATAGGACATACATTACGCAAATCGTCAAACTGCATCACGAGGCAAGCCCTAACTTGGAACCCTGAAGGGAAGCGAAAAAGAGGAAGGCCAAAGAACACATTGCGTCGGATGATAGAAGCAGATATGAAAACGATGAATTACAACTGGACGGAGCTAGAAAGGATTGCCCAGGACAGGGTTGGATGGAGAATGCTGGTGAGTGACCTATGCTCCTTCACGAGGAGTAACAGGCGTAAGTAAGTAAGTAAGTATTTTTAATCAATTTCTTAGTGTTTCGAAGAATATAATGATTTCTGTATTAAACATACTTGAACTCCCAGTTTCATTTTAACTTTTTGTAAGCTGAAATCCAGAAAGGCAATTTTCGCCTTTTTTATCGTTCGAGGCATCTGTTGACTGGCAACTGTGCAATTCAGAGCATAACCATCTATCAACATGCTCTCTGACATTGATCGTCCGTGGGCTTTCAGAATGTTAACTGCTTTTATGGGATAAACAGGACCTTTGGGACCTCCAGAGACTTCAACAGCCATAAGTGCATCCACAGCCATTTGTGAAAACATTTCAGCATCTCTAAAAGCAATAATATGTACAACCGAAGTGAATAACTTACAAATTGATAAGTTTGCTTGACATAGCGGTTCGTGCCACATTTATTAACCCAGCCTTACCCAACTTATTTACATCATACGCCATGTGTTCTTGTATGTACTTACAAGCTTCTCGACAGGCCAACCGATAACCATTGATTACTATGGTAGGATGAACAAAACGAGAAATCAGTTCGTCTGCATTCTTGAGCAGTGCAGCAGCCAAAATTACAACAGATGTTGTCCCATCCCCAACCTCTTCATCTTGTAATTGCGCGAGCTGAACAAGAATTTTTGCTGCAGGATGCTCAACGTCAAGTAACTTCAAAATAGTAGCCCCATCGTTAGTGATTGTCACGTCTCCAACGTCATCTACCAGCATTTTATCAAGACCGACAGGACCTAGGCTGGTCTTAACGATGTTAGCAATTGAGCAAGCAGCGAGAACTGTAATTAGAACGGAAATTGATGTAAAAACGAGCAAATTTAAGCAGAACATTATATCAACTGCATATAGTTAAAGATGATTTCTATTGCTACTTGACCCTTCTGTATATGAGTGTAGGGAGGTAAGTAATAGGTTCATTGTAATCCACGTTAATGATCTACTCCAAGTGATGATCTAACTTGCTACAGAAGCTAGAGCTATCCTGAAACCGACTGGATTCAAATAATTAGAGAACTAGTAAACTCTTGAAGTTCAAACCTCGTAGCAGTTATCTTAGAAACGATGAAACCATTAAATAACTGTATGATTGTTTAGTCGTTTAAATAGCTTCATAGGGAAAAGCACACTACTAGGATATGGTGAATAACAATAAACAAACAATATGAATGAGGAACACAAGCAAAAAATTGCCATTAGGTTTTAAGAGATGTGGATACATCTAGATTAGTTGAGATAACTATCCATGAATTACGGTCAGAAACAAAGTAAAAACTTATCACACACTAGTGAGATTACTGACTAGTTACTGAATAACGACTATTGATTTTATGGCTAAAACCAGTAGTTAACAAGTTTATAGAATGTTGACGACTATGAAAACATTCTGAGATGAATTGGTTTAAATATATAACAAGTTGAAGTGGCTCGCAACTAAAAATTGACGAAACACTTTTTAGCTTTATTGATTGAGCTCATTTTGCCTCAACTATATGCCGCTATACCAATCTTCCAGTTACTATAGGAAACGCCAGATATTTCAGAAGTAATACTGATCAAATAAACCTAATCTTTTTACATATCTACTTCATTTAAAAATGTCTTATTGCTGTTACGTAACATAATGCATGTTCTGAACGGTCAGATTAACTTTTAGCACATAACATTCATCATATGGTTAGCAATTAAGAATGTCAAAAATGTTTTCATGTATATCACAGTCCTATCAAGCACTACAGAATAAAGGTTTATCATCGGATTTTGATGCATGTATGGATGCTCGTTCATACCAAATTTGACAGGTTTACTCTCATATCATGGAGTCAAATCCTAAAACACTCCACAGTATTCGAAGAAATTGGTCAGGTTAGCTTTCCCAGTTAATATAACGATTCAATATGGTATGACCAATAATTAAATCGTACTACCTAATACTTCTACACTTTAGTTAATACCTATCTTAGCCAGTAAATCGTGGTCTTCGAAAGTAGAAGACAACCATGGGCTGCAGGTTTATTGATCAAGTGTCTTTAATACACTGCTTACATCTCGCGTGGTGAACGAGTGAACAACGTTGAGGTAAGACGCACAGTATAAAATGAAGGTGTCGAATACATTGATGAGGTTACGTATACCCATCGATTGAGGTGATGTTACGCATGCCAAATCAACGCCTACCTCGACAGATGATGTTTACTAGCACAGTAGTCTGAAAGCTAGAAGCGGTCGAGTGAAACCTAGCGGCAGTCCATGATGTTAAAGACAAGATCTGAGTCATGCAAGTGGACACAGGCTACCTGATTGCGTCCGAAAAATGACCGCGATCCGTGACCGGAGACGTCTGATGATAACTCAAAATCGTTAATAATGACAAAGATGCACTTACTCGCGATGTGAAATGTCAGGATTCCTCCACTACCTTTTAAATCATACTCTTGATGTTGAATCCTCCCTACTGTCATTGATACTATATTACTTAGGTTTCTGTTGATGTTAATCTTATTAATGTGATCTCATGGTTCGGGAACTCAAGTCAACGCACACCTGTTCCATACTCAGACGTTAACTGATCGGATCTAAACCTCTGAGGGTCGTTTGAACGGGTTTAATGTTTACTAATCTTTGCAAATGTGACCAGAAACGAGGAGTCGACATCAACGTAGTATGATTTGGAGATAATCGAACGAAGCAATTAAACTTGTATTTTTTCATTACTTTGAATAGAACAAAACTTCAAGCACAAGCAACTACTGAGATTACAATCATTAAATTAGGTATTGAGAGTTTTGGAAATAATAAACACAATGCTCTATGTTGTGTTTGGGAAAACATACTTCGTTTATGATTTACTTGGCATAAAAACGTTTTTAGAGTATTTTAATTTGCGCACATTAGAACTTTGTACTTACCAACAGACAAGGCTTAACTTCTACTCCAGTTTGAAAGATTATTATCTAGTAATATTACACTACGTGGTTTTTGTGAAACAAAAATTTCCTAGAAAAGTAACTGATTCTTCTCTGAGTCTGATAGTCTTACACGATTCCAAAACGCACGTAACAAAAAAGTAGTTCTATAGGTATTAGACGAAACCCAAATTACTAAAGTGAAAGGATCCCAATCATTTTAATAAACGGAGATATAATCTGCTAGTTCTGCTTGTTTGAGGCATTGATCAACTTATCATGCATCTGCCCTGGTGCGGCAGAGTGGGGAGAGTCCCTTCTCCCTCGCCAAATGCTCTCACATGGCCACGCGTATATAGCCTCTACCAGAGAAGTCCTACTTACTGCCTTCTCGTGGTGGGCGTTTTTTACGAAGTTGAGAGGACGAAAGCGAATGTCCGGCGCTTTAACCGGGTTGGTGGACATGGAGAGTCCACCTAAAGGAGTTGGAAAACCCTCATTCCAAACCAATGGTGCACATGGGCTCCAGTATTCTAAAAGAACAAATAGCGCATGAACCAATCGTTGGTCACTGGCGACCATGGGACTGCATAACCTGATGTTGCCCTACTGCCTTGTGGATCAGATCTTTAGATCAAAAGCTCCGGGTGTGGCTTCATAAGAAAACCACCTGGTTCGATTTAGGCACCCGGGCAGTATCACAGTCGTCACACATATCAAATGAGACTTGTGTGGCGCATATGTATCTAGTGCCTCCCTGTATCAATATCTGTGTTAAAATAAATAAATGAAATAGGTCAACCAAAGTTGAAGGAACTGATGAATACTTTCGTCTACAAATCAAATTCAAGGCATAGAATAGAAATCTGGTTGGATCACTTGGTTTGCCAAGGTACTAATGCGAATCGTTCATCTAACGAGAAAAACTTGTGTGCAAACATTCTTCATATTTTAAAATCACAAACATATTGCATGCTCCACTTGCAGCTCATCGCATCAACACGATGAAACGTAGAAAAAATACTCCCATTTTGAGTTCCAGATCTTACATAACACTACTGGGCATTGTTTTAAGAAAACCGTACTTCCTGTGAATAAGGTGAACTGTCATAAGAGCGCTTTAAGTCTATAACTTATTCATTCCATATGACTCATTACCCAAGTCAAAGTTTTGGTCACAGTTCCATTACCATTACCCGCGAGCCAATAAAGTGGATGAAGCTAACCGTGAGACAAAATACTGAACGGCATGATCATACAAACGTTTTGACAAAGCTTTATGTTTGGAACACACGCCTTTACTAGCAGCAATGACGAACCTAGAGTTTTGGTTATCACACGAGTATTTATTTAAATACCTAAAAGAAAAAGCTAACCACTTCCTTCAAAACATCGGTATGCTCTTAACATAGGTAACTAATTACCGGGGGTTTTCATTCCTTTGAATGTTTTTATTTCCACCATATACAAAACAGTATCTGTGCAAAACAGTCGCAGAACTTGATAAAAAAAATAAACCTTTTAATGCCAAACAAACATAAGGAAACTCACCATTCTGTTTGCGAACAGATTCGCCGCTCGTCCTTTCTCCACCGAGGGTAAGCATGCTAGCAGCGTTAACCGACATGACTAGAGAGTTACTTCAAGTGCCGCCAAAACTTTAGAGTCAAGGTGAGTGAACATGAATATTAGAAGAAGCAGGCAGATAAACAAATAGAGACATCCTTCACGGTAATTGCGTCTTTTCATATTCCACGGAAATACTTGGATCAAAATTATAGTTTTTAGTAGGTCCTATTTACCGAATTACTCTTTTTCACGTCGCCTCGTATATCGCCACGTTCACTAACTTATGGTAGCGTGTAGCCGTAAATAAATTCCCAAAATAAATAGCTCTGTAAGTTTTCGACATTGGATGCTGACCGCGTTAGTTCTAATGGACTCACCTAGCTGAAGCCTCTCGGTCATGCACCCGCGCGCCCTATTCAAAAGGACAGTGGTATTATTTCGGCACACTATGCGTGTTAGTTTACGGGTTTTCGCGCACACGTAACATATTGTCGTGGATTTTATGTTTCGTTATTTATCAGCTATTAACAGCCTTTTTTCCATCATACGTGACTTCTCGTAATCTTTGTGATTGGAAGATAGTATTTATTTCAATTTATAAGCAGTTTGACGTATTTCGTGCTCACCACCTAAGTAAATATGTAGTTGGCGTAATATGGTTATTTTTTAACAATACAAAGTCAAACAAGTCAAATCACCATTTTTCTAGTCAAAAATAGATTACAGATTGACTTTTCATGAAAATAAGCCGTGAAAAGCATTATATATGGTTCACCTCCTTGATTATGGTGACGGCAAACATAGATGTTCGCAGTCGTTTATAAAATGTAATCAGAAAGAAGTGGGCATTAAACTAACTATGAATATTATATAAATTGTTTGTATTTAGCCATAAAACGTTATTTGCACTAACGGTAGCATTGTTTTGTATTGAAGTGACATATTATTGTGTAACGTATCAGAGAAAAATTATGTGAGTAAGAATTGATGTTGATAGTCTCTTTTACCAGCTTTCTGAACGTATACAGGAAGTGTATAACACCACATTAAACAGGCACAAAATCTTCATAAGTAAAACGATGGGTGTCTCTTCTGAGCATGGTGACAAAACCATGTCGTACTTAATATTGATTTATGATGTGTCTGTTATAGGGTTGACGAATAATTTTCTGTAAACGAAATGCACAGTCGCAGACGAAAATGTGAACAAAGTTATGATGCATATTGTCGAGTAATATCTAAATGGTACTTACCAATTTCTCTTGCTAATACCAGATGTATTGACGAAATACTACAAGGGTTAGACACTGAATAAATTCCCAGTGCTTGTAACGACACAGACTTGAATAAAAAACAACTATTCATGAGTTAATTCATGAATTCCTACTGCATTACAGACTGACTCGTCCGAAGTAATTCATGCAGACAACGTGACGAAAAGTGAATGAGCAATGGAAGCAGAATCACAAGTTCCTTGTATTCATATCTCCTTTATGCCACATTAATGAATTACATTTTCTTCATAATTCAGACCACGCTTCTATGTTGTGACGAAACTGATTCCAGCAATTTTTAAATAACATTGATTTGTGTGTTGTAAAGATTACCTATTAATTTTTATTAAAGGAAATAGAAATCTCTAATGATTAGCGCTGTCTGCAAATAAGAGACTTATAGGTACATTCTGTAACCTGGTATTTGATGTACTTATTGAATGTGATACTGATAACTAGGTCTAATTCTTTATTTCACGACTGATTTGTTTGTTTTTCAGAATTGTATGAATCCAATGAAGTCGTCGAAGGTTTGTGATGTTTACGCCGGTTTACAACTTATAGAATTTGTTATTATGGAAGACCATGTTAAAAAACTGTTTACATGTTCACGTTAACTGTGTTCCGTATTGCCTAGTAAAATTTTTATTCAACTAATGAATTAGTGAAATATAAATATAGCAACTACACTCAGTGTCTTACCTTATAAACCGTGTCCGTATTTATTAATGGTCGATATGACGCTAGAACAAATATAGATAGAGAATAATATGAACTCCTTATAATCCATGGAATGAACAAGTAATAAGATGGATTTCGTAATAATTCATTTCACTTTTAAAATTTAGTTACCGATTAATTCCAGCACCCTGTCACTTAATCCTCTGTAATTATGTGACCTCTGCAAATTGTAATCAATTATTACGTAACCCAAGTTTTCAGTTCTTAAATCCACGGATCATTTACAAGCTATAAGATTTTCACACCACTTATCTGTCTGTGAACTCCAGTCCACTATTACACCACCCATTCTTAATGTGTTATAGACTGTAAAAACAAATGACCTTTGACCTTGAACTGCACATACATATATAGTCATTATTGATAACCTACGTCATTTCAATTATTCATATTAAGGTATGTCAACTGTTTCCCACATCACTGTTAAATCCTAATGCATATTTAGTTATAATGAATGCATACCACTGTTAATAAACATTTCTCCTGGTTTCATTTTAATTCATAAGCGGAACTAATCACATGAAATTAGAATCTACTTAGCTACTGATACGATTTTCAGTCAGTCAGTCAGTAACAACGTAGAACTTCGTACGTACGTACATCAGTTCGAGTTGCCACACCACCTTAACACAGAGATGCAGCTGTCGATTCAAATCCCATAGTGGTAGAGGTAGTAAAACTATAAGCAGTAATCGGGAAGACTAGTGTTCGGAGACGTTAGTTAAAGAGTATAATCCAGTGAAATAAATTTGGAAAGAGAAAAAAGAAAAGGACATGAAGAATTCAGAAGATTAGAATTTGGGAGAACACAAAGAGTGGATGCACCTGCGCCATTACAAGTGATTTAGAGCCATGTCATTCAGGGTCTCTAACCATCGATTGCTATCATCTCGCGGTCCACAACCAGGTAGTCTACACCTACCAACATGACTCAGTCCACTTGTCAGTGACTTCATGGACTTGTGCCATGTTTTGATTTGGCCGCCCCTAGCTTTCTTCCAACCTACTCCTATACCACTGAACATAGCACGTCAAGGCAGTCGGTCGTTGGGCATACGTAACACGTGTCCAAGCCATCTCAACTGATGAAGTTTCACTACTTCATCAATCGATTTGCGATCCTTACCTAGTACCCGTTTCCTAACAACTGCATTACTTACTAGATGGTTCCAGGATATGCGAGCAATGCTTCGAAGACACCTTTGATCAAATACTAGTAACCTACGAATATCCTCTACTCTTACCGGCCATATTTCACTGCCATAAAGTGGGACGGAACGAACTGCTGCGCAGTAAACACGTCCTTTGGTTGGTAGACGGATATCTCGCCTACGCCATAAATGACGCAAGTAGGTAAAAGCTAGTCGAGCCTTCTGTATCCGTGCTGAGATTTCGTCACACACCAGACCATAAGGGCTGATGAGACTACCAAGATAAGTGAAGCGATCGACACGCTCAATTACTTCACTCCCAATCACTAGTTCGGGTGTCGATGTAACCCATTCCTGAAGCAACATTTTGCATTTCGAGGGAGAGAATCGCATCCCGAACATGCCTGCATTGTTGCTTAGAGTGGTCAGAAGACTCTGCATTTTGTCAGCGTCTTCGCCAAATAAAACTATGTCATCAGCATATTCTAAGTCAATAAGTGAACCTCCCGGTAGAAGTTCAACCCCTGGAAATTTAGATGAGGAGAGTGTTATCTCTAAAAGTACATCAATGACAAAGTTGAACAAGAATGGGGAGAGTGGACAGCCCTGACGAACACCACTTGAGGTAATCAATTCTAATGACGACGAGTGTCCCTATCTTTCCGGATCCTTACTGTTCCGTTCAGTCGGACAGCGCACAAACGACTGTCTACTGGGATCCACTCTAAGAGAGCTAGTTCTGCCCTAGGACTCAATGTTATGCCTACGCCGGCGAGGCCACGGGAAGCAGAATCAGGGCTTCCAGATACCCGAAGCGTGAATCGAGTCGGTTCTTTATTTTGACATGATGAGGTCAAATGAATGACACTACTCGGGTCCTGTATGCGCGTTTCCGAGACGCAGCACACATCGATGGCGCGAGATTCTAAAGTCCTAGCTAAGGAAGCCTGCTGTCCTATTTGGCAAAGTATTCGTACGTTAAAAGCTCCTACCTGTAGTTTACAGCGTGGTTTCAGGAGACCAGGAATGGCGTCCCCCGTGCTCGAATCGTTTGCTCTAGCGGTGCGAGGTGATAAAGAGACGTGAGGAGGGTTAGTCATGGAGATAAGAGAGGTATCAGGAGGTGTAGGAAGGATTTGAATGTGACCAACTTGGTCTCTTGTGCTGTTACGGGTATGAGGGCTGATGTCACTTCCCGGCTGCCCACACCGTGGAAGGGTATTTCTTGAGGAACCTGAAAAGGAAATTGGATTAGTGTTGGTCTTAACGACCTGGGAGCGTGACCGCAGAGCCCAAGGGACAAATGCTTGAGGCCGGTCGCGCACGGCCTTTTCGTGGAAGGTTTTTGACGTGTTAGCTCCGTTCTTCAAAGGGCCTTACCGCCGGAGACGGAAATCCGTGAGGTAAGGTGAGGTGTGACATTTTTAGGGTCGACCTTTTCTAACCCCACCCCTCCTTGTGGGAAGGCAGCATCGCTGTCATGCTGGTTGTCCGAGGGAGACACCTTACTGCTGTCACACCTCTTTACAGTCAGCAGTACGACTTCGCCCTCAGACCTTGAGTTGCTGCTTTTAGTCTTACCGTTCTCCAATCGACCTGCCTGGCATGGTAGAACCTACAGGAACATATGCTCCAGCCAATATAGCTCGGTTGGGTCATTACGATAGGCAAGCCCGACCACCGCGTCAAGGTAGCAGCTTCGGTCGGGATACGATTTTAATGATAAACGTAACCCGACGAAGGTGAATATGATATGTGGGTGCCTAATCTGCAAGACTGTACGTGGGTGTAGGGTTTCTTAATCATTCTTAATTATTACAAACAGTTACACATAAACGTCATTGCTATTCATTCCCATGAAAGTAGAAATAAGATGAAAATTAAAATTGTGCAAGTTTATTGAATAATCATTGCTGCTAAAGCAGAAAATCAAGTTTACAAGTTGGTATTAAGAATTCTTAAGTAATAATTGTCCACTTTCTTCTCAACTTCCGTTGCGAAACGTTCACCATACTTCTCAATGATGCGATGCTTATGGATTCTTTGGCTTCATTGAATACTTATATACACTTCACTCCGTCGTGGTAATGCAGTTAATGTATAATTTTGGAAGTTCTGGGTATTATGTAACTTCCATCTGCTACAATACCTAAGGAGTTGATGAGCTATGCAGTTAGTATTTCATAATTGATATAGCTTACCTGTGGGATTTCGTCTTTTAACGTAGGCAAATAGCATGTGACGGCAGGGATATCGACACATCATAAATGTGCTACAATTGCATTGACAACTGCTTACAATTACGGAATTTAGACCTTAAACATAAGATATTAGTTAAAGATCTTACGATTTTTGGCTCACTTTCAAACCTTCCCATTTCCGTTTATGACCAAACGTACAATTAAACGTTACAAACAGGTATTTGAACCTGACATCCTTCAGCAATCTGCTTTCTGTGTGGATGTAACGAGTATAAGTAGTCTGAGAAGGGATAAAATTATAATTCCATACTTTTTGGAACTCTTTTAAGTCGCTTTCAAAATCATCCCACAACACGAAACGCTTGTTCAGTATCATACTTCGAAAGGCATCGGTTAGGTCGTCTGAAACGTCACTTCAGCATGAAGCACTAAAAACAGAAATGACTAATTATTAAAAAGTTATTCCTTGCAACAACAATAACCCAAAAAAATACTACAAATACTTAGAATTTACCTGTGATTTGACATTTCGTTGAGCTTTACTGCAGGTATTGGGATCACAGATAAAATTACGAAGCAACAACAGAGCCAAAGTGTACACTACAAAACAGAGGACGCTAAATTAATGGTTTTGGTATTTATTTCGTGCTTTTTTATGTAGCATAAGATGACTTATATATGAAAAAACGTGATACTCATGCAATCCAACCAACCCACGGCAATTGAAATACGGAATGACCGCCTTTAGTCAAGCCGTTCAAGGTCGTTGAAACGAAAGGGCGGGCACATTTCAAAAGGACCTAACGTTTAAACCTTGCCATTGTTTCTCGTTGAGTTAATTAACTGTTTTGATCGTAAATTACTCATCAAAACTACTGTTTACACTTTAATTGCATCTACCCCAGTTAAAGTGATATTGTATTGAGTTTTTCGATTTTGCTTCTGTGTATTTATTGCATCGAAGCATATTTGGTCGACTTTTACTTGGTTTATTTAGTTAAGGTTTGAAAATCCTTTTACATATACTGTTTTTGTCACCGTTCTAGTTGATTTTCAAGATGGCTAGGTCTGCTCATAAATGTGGACAACCATACTGCTTATTTCCCGTGGATGAAGGGATGCAATGTGATGAGTGTAATAAGTGGTTCCATAAGATGTGCACCCGACTAAGCCCCACTGCATATAAAAGGTGTTCAAAGCCCAACTCTCATTGGCTTTGTAGTTTTTGTTGCTCGAGCAAAACTTTGCTTATCCAGGAAGCAATTAGTCTCCTGGTGTTGGCTAATAAGAAGGTTGATGAGGGCTGTACTGATAACATTGGTACTGATGGCGAAGATTGCGTTAGTGTCGTAAGTGCTATCACGGCGCAAGCCAGACATCTACCTGTGCAACCCGCAGTTAAACGTTCTCCCCCGAAACGATCAGTGAGTGACACGTCATTAGACGTTGGTGGCCATATTGCTACAGCAGCAACCGGTGACCCAGATAAAACAATTACTGTCCCGAGTTGTGCTAATGTAGACGTTTCGACTGATGGAAAATGGATGACGCGAAAACGCAGAAGAGTAGGAAAGATAGCTAAAACTAATGACTGTTTACTTGGTAAGTCCTTGGTGGACTCTCAGACCAATCCGCCAAAGTCCCATAGTAAAGCTTCGTCTGACATTGTTGTGAGTCATTCGCTTGACTCCCAGGACTCTGTTAAAATAAAAACTAATCGTAAGATACCAGTAGTTAAAATACAGGATCTAACGTCACGGTCGAAAGCTGTGAACACAGTTTCAAAAGAAGCTAAACCCCTCCCTAGTTTAATTATTTGGAATCTAGAGGAGTCGAAAGACAACGAACCTGCTAGAAGACATGCACATGACCTGCAGTTAGTGGAGTCTGTGGTAAGGAATGTACTACCAGAAGAGGTTTCAGGGGTAAATATTACAAAAGTAATACGACTTGGTAAATGGGTTGGAAGCGAGACCCAACCAAGACGGATCCTGAAGCTGGTTCTCGGGAGTTTTGAAGAAAGGGACATATTACTGAAAAACGCACCAAAAACTAGTGACTCAAATATCCGTATTCGACCAGATTGGCCGCTTGAGGATCGAATCAAGTGGAGGAGTGCTCTTACGGAGTTAAGGACTCGCAAATTAAATGGCGAAAATAACCTTACCATTAAGGGTTTTCGGGTAGTCAGGTCTTGGAAGCCAATGCTTCCGAGGCCTGTATAGATTGAACGATTGATTGCCAAAACACCTTAAGTGTGTGCTACACGAACGCTCGTAGTCTTAGAAATAAAACGTCTGAGCTAAGTCTGATGGTGCAAGAATTATGTCCCGATATAATCGTTGTTACAGAAACTTGGTTCACCGTTGATATAGACTGTTCTCCGTTCATTGCTAGTTATATCTGTATCAGAAGTGATAGAGTTTCAAGTCGCAAAGGGGGGGTATAATATTATACGTTAGGGATCACTTTCGTATTCAATCAACCATATCGGAGGCTCACATCAGTGGCACATGTGAGGTTGCATGTTGTAAGATTAAATCTAGAAATGGGTTAGTGACTATAGGGGAATATACCGTAGTCCGTCTTGTCTTGCTGACGACTTTATCCTAAGACACATCTGTTCTTGGAGTATGGCAGAATGTTGTCTCATCATTGGGGATTTCAACGCACCGTATATCAACTGGATAGAGCTTACAGCTCCAGGTAGTGGTTTCGATAGCGATCTTTTATCTACCGTTATTCAGTGTGCACTTGTGCAATGTATCACAAAACCGACACATATTAATTTCAATCATGATCCGTCACTGCTGGACCTCGCCCTCACCCACCACTCTGAGGATGTCTTTGATATTCAGCACCTTCATCCACTAGTGAACAGTGATCACGTTGTAATTCACTTTAAGTTTAGAACACATGGTATACAATTCGTATCTGCTCCACCCCGTCCCAGTATCTGGCGAGCTAATATTCCGGAAATCAGAAGCTGTGCTATCTCGACTGATTGGTCGGTCGACGCGGATGGATTGATCGAAGATGAATGGAATAAGTTTAAGGCTACATTCGAGTCCGTAACGTCGCCGTTTATCCCATGGTCAGCACGTAAGCTATCACATTGCCCTCCATGGATTAATAAGGAAACCCGGAAGCTGTTAAAGCGTAGGAAACATTTCTGAGACTTTTCTTGTTGACAGGTCATGCACCATTTAAGCATGAGCACCGAATATTCCAGAATATTCGTAAAAAAACCATAGCTAAATCTCATACTACTTACGAACGACAATTAGTATATGATAGCCGTACTCGTCCGAAACGATTGTTTTCGTATGTTAAACGGCAAATGAAACGTAGTGATGGCATTCCCCCGTTACTGTTACACGAAACTTCAGAATTACTGGCTGAATCAGATCGAGCAAAAGCTGAGACTTTTTCAGACTACTTTAGCGAAGTCTTCCCTGCGTTTATTGTAACAAATACTTGTCCCACTCACACCGAGATACCAACCATGGAATCTGTACAGGTGACTGAGGAAACTGTCCTTCAGTTGATAACTAACCTCAAACCTGGTAAGACACCGGGCCCTGACGAGTTATATCCACGGTTGCTGTCATCTCTTGCGGACATTATTTCAAAACCGCTCGCGACACTCTTCAACATTTCCCTCTCACTCGCTCAACTCCCTAGAGATTGGAAGGACGCTGTAGTCAGCTCTATATTTAAGGACGGTCAGAGACAGATAGTATCTAACTACCGGCCTGTCAGTCTAACTAGCATAGTCGTTAAGTTACTTGAAAAGATAATTCGGGTTAGGTTGCTAAGCCACATAGATTTACACAATCTGTTAGCTCCTGAGCAACACGGATTTTGTGACTAGCGTTCATGCTTGACCAACTTACTTATTGCGAGGGAGGATTGGACAGCAGCCCTAGATAACAGTCTGTCGGTCGATGTGATATTTATAGATTTTAGCAAAGCATTTGACAAGGTTTCACACGTAGGTCTTTTGCAGAAGCTCACGAGCTTGGGAATAATAGGTTCTGTACAGGAGTGGATAGGCAACTTCTTATGTGACCGCAGACAGAATGTGAGGGTCAACGGAACGCTATCCGATTGGAAGCCGGTCAAAAGTGGTGTACCCCAAGACACCATCTTAGGCCCCCTGCTCTTCCTTCTCTACGTTAATGAGTTACGGCTGTTACTTAAGTCGTCGACATTATTGTTTGCGGATGATGTAAAAATCTGGAGAACAATAAAAAGTGCGGCTGATCATCTGGATCTTCAAGCTGACTTAGACGATTTAGTTAGATGGGCTCGAGAGTGGGGCTTAGAAATCAATGCTAGGAAGAGTGTGGTAATGCACACAGGTCACAGTAATAGTTACCGTTACACTATTGAGGGTAAACCTCTTCCATGCGTTCAAGAGCATAAGGACTTGGGAGTAGTATTAAGTCATGATTTAAAAACAACTTCGCATTGCAAAGCAGCCGCTGTCAAAGGTCTTCGTGCGTTATGGTCACTTCGCCGAGCGTTCAAATGCTTTGACGAGGAAATGTCTCGAATTTTATATCCCACCTATGTAGGACCACATTTAGAGTACTGTATCCAAGCAGCTAGTCCGTGTCTCGTAAAGGATACTAACTCCCTTGAGCGTGTCCAGCGTGTGGGAACGAAATTAGTGAAGGGTCTTCCTAGACTCCCTTACGATGAGCGCCTAAAACGCCCAAACATATTCCCCTTGTCGTATTGTAGGATGCGATGTGACATACCGGCATTTCGTATCTTTAATTATGAGTTGGGTGTTAATATGACTTATGTTTTTGCTCCCTCCAGCACTAATAATCTCCAAGGTCATAGCAAGAAGGTTCATAAATCAAGATTTAATAAATTTATGGTGGGGTCCCGTTTTTCTCATCGAGTAGTCAATCATTGGAACGCCTTACCCGAACAAGTGGTACCAGCCCCATCAGTGAATACTTTCAAGGAAAAGCTGGACCTTCACTGGAAAGCAATGTGTCAGGATTAACACAGGTTCATCAACCTACTATCCTTATTACTGAAGACTGAAGACTAGTGAGAACGCCGTGCTCAACATCCCCTGCACTCGCTAGCCAGATTAGACCAGTCGATCCAAGATATATTGATAACCTATGAAATATGACTTCGAACCTCCTTGCTTCTGTCTTTTGATTTCACTTGGTGGGTACGATTCATATTAGGTGTTACTGGCTAAAGCGTTGTCGAACTCCAAATACCTGTGGCATCTTCAAGTGCATGAAATTGAGGAGACAATCAATCCAATCGAAACAACTTTACAAGTCCTAAAATCTCATTTTAACTTTATTAGCTTGATTACAAGCTCCTAGCTTGAAGAGGCCAGTATATAATCTATACCATATCACGTTTTGATATTCCATGTAGTCTGTGGCACTTGGTCAGCTTGTATCCCGTAGAATACGGTAGATTGATCTCGAATTCAAAAATATATTGGCACAGCACAATCTCTTACTCCTGTTTTGATCGTCATTGGGGTCCTTACATTAGGGGTGGTTACGGATTAAAGTGTTCTCAAGCTCTGTATATCCGTGATATTTTCAAAGTTATCTGTTTTTAACGCCATATCACTACACGGACTTATGAAACATTACTACCATATGAAATATATGCTAAAAATCCACCGGTTACATGTGAGTGATGAACCCTTCTGTTGGCTGAGCTTACATAGAAACATGGATCTCAGTGGATGTGAACCTTCATAAGCTGTTGGAATCCGAATTCTTTCATTTAAACTTGATATTTCAACGATTGAACCCGTGAGTCGATGTAGGCTAGACACCCAGTGAAGACCTGGAAGCACTGGACAGCCGTTTCTTCCAAGTATGAGACTTCTCAGCAGTGCGCAACCAAGATCTTTCATGAGGAATATGTTGGGGTTTCGGGCGTGTAAGAAGTACGGCGGTCTATACCTGTCCTTTGTCTATCATTCACTCATAGAGGCTATCTTAACAGAATTGAGCAACTGCCAGCAAACGAAGTAAATAACTACGTGATCGTTGTGTGCATTTCCAACTGTGGTATGGTCTATAAAGCTAATACTCAAACTGGACCGTTGTATAGTAGGCTTGCAAGGAAACAACCATTTCTTAAACTCCCCATGGGAAATAAAAAATCAACTCATAAGAACTAATTGAAAAGATAAACAACGGCTTTGTGAAGCAATATAACCAAGTTACTACACCGTCCATACCTTAGGCAGTTTGAAAAAAGAAAAACAGTCAATTCAAGGTCAGCTGTGAACTGCAATGCTTACAGACACGATGACGCTGAAATTTAGTTCAGCTTTAGTAAATGTGATGCACTGTACCACAGCAGTACTGCTCGTAGCAAGTATTTGCGTATTTCAGTAATATGCTGGAAGAGCTGAGAACTGAAGACATTTGACTGTTTATAAACTGCTGTGTTGAGTTTTAATAATTTCACTATTTTTAGATGCTTATGTTTTACTCAACTTCTGAACTTGTTTGTTTATATCTTTATCCTGCGACATTTTGTGTCCCCTTCGTGATTGATTTGGTATTTACGAGTTTTCGCTCCAGGGACGTAAAAATATAAGGTTTGTTTTGTAAGTATTATAGTTATTATTAGAATGATTTTTAGGTCGATTGTTTGTAACTTGCGGATAAACATCGTTGCGTGATTTGTAGTTTGGACCTATTGTTAACTTTAGGTTCGTAAGTTACAAGAAGATCAGCATGCCGTGCATAAACAACGGAGGAGAGCCGAACATGGTGAATGTAAAACTTTTCAGTATTTATACGTTCAGATTCAAAGGTCGTGCGGTCAGTAATAAATACCACCACAAACTGCTACAACCATCGTCAAAAAAGTATAAGTATTTATAAATAATTTTTTACGTAAGGTACTCAACGTTCGTCGGCCGGACACCATCAGCGACACCCTACTATGGGAGAGAACAAACCGGCGGAAACTAAGAAAACAATTGTAAGCAGATATGAAAAGGTTGAATAGCAACTGGAAACGACTACAAAGGATTACCCAGGACAGAGTTCCACGGGTAATGCTGGTGGACGGCCTTCGCTCTACCACGAGGGCCGGCAGATGTGATGTAGTACTTAAATAAGATCCGTTAGTAACACTGACTCTGGATACGATAAATGTAGGAGTGTCAACAGGTCATTTCACTCCTATGAGCATGGCTAGCAATTAAAACGTCATCCATACATTCATCATCGAATTCAAGGTGTATTATAGTTTATTTATGTGTTTGAAACCATTACTTTGCTTATTTATTCTGGATAGTTTAATATTCTGTTCAGTATGATGCTACATAGTTGTATTTCGTTTTACGTCTAGATGCCTACTTCCAGTGGTCTTGCGTCTATGGAGCCTGGTACCAATCAACTGGTTAGGACAACACAAAATGACATCAGCACCAAGTTAGTGTGAGTTTCTTCCTGTTTATTCTTTATTAGCTCTTTACTCTTCTGTACACTATGTTGACTAGCAATTAATATTATTTCTCCACTCGTTACCTTATCTACAACTCATATACTTTTCTGCCTGCTTTAATAAACAACTATCCTACAATATACCCTTTTTAATGCTTATACTGTAATTGGCAAACTATACTTTATACTCTAGTCAACAAAAGTACTGCAGCGATGCCTTACCCACAGTCCATAACTTGTAACTGCCTGATAAGCTTGTAAAATGGTACTTATAAAAATAGTGTCTTCTAACAGGATGTAAAACACAGAGGATTGTGTGAGGTACGATATCTATCCAAAACTAAGCTTAAATGAGCCTAACATCACAAAAGGAGGGAGGGTGGAGTTACTGACCAGCAAGATCTGATGGTGAGGGCGATGACTTTAATCCACCAGTGTTTGTGGGGCAGAACATTTTGAATCTATCAGGCTCTTTATGGTTGAGAATAAGTCAGTCAGTCTGTTTTATAGATTGTCTTTCTACGCTCACCACTCACCACTCGGACTCACGTTTCCAATATTATGCTGGATTAGCTATTCTATTAAGACAACCTATAACATGCTAACTCGGGCTTTTACACTACGATTGTGTGGCTGGCATCGGATAAACAAAAAAAGGAAAAAAAGTTAGACAACAAAAGATATAGCCATTAGTATTCTTAACACTTCACTCTCTATATGCACACTCCCTTCTAATAAACCGCTTTCCTTGTATCAGCCTTGACTTCCTTTCCTTCATGTGAGCTTACTCCAACTTGTTAAGCAACACAACTCATTGTTCGTTATTACTACATTCTCTTATATGGAGCCTCTGACTTCATTTCATTCTAACAAGAGACAATATGAATTTAATCTAATTTATTATACCTCTGTCTGTTCTACTACACAATGTAAACAACGTTTGGCGTTCATATCCAAGTGCCTCTCTGCACTTCTGCTTCTCTTTCTCTTTTTTCTTTAGAAACTTGCTCTGAGGGCACAGCTATGGAACTTCTGATGTCTGAAACCAACTCGACGTACGCGTTTGCTCAAGGTCATGGTTTACAGCAAGCGCTCTGCGAGTCTACTTTACAACAACCATAAACTTAATAAGTTGGGAAGCATGCTGTGCACCAACAAATGTTGTAATTCATAGATCATGCCTGTAAAAATGGGGCGTGTACCTGCTCGTGCGGAAATATATTATTATTATATGAGGGTCGTCACATTCTCTGGCATGTTTCCCCGGTTCCTGGCCGCACTGGGTTGGAAATCGCTGTTGTCTGGTCGATGGATTGTTTTCTAAAGTTTGACTTTTCTTGTAATTTGATTGGCGAATTCGAGGAATCTTAAGCAGTATTATTTTTAACTTCACGGGCTTCAAGAGGAAAGGTGTTCGGCGCGTACAATAGTTCAAACAGATAATTTAATTCCCAACACGTAGACCTAGCTTTTCATCGACACCACGAACGTGAATTACAGCAAACAAACAGAATCGCCTAAGTGTAATCAACTCCCTCAACTTTCTTGGGTATGTTATTTTCTAGACTCTGGAATAACCTACCAGAATCTATCTGTACGATAAAATCACTCCCATTATTTGTTCGCTGCATCGATGCATACTGCTCCTCTGAAAATGCATTGAACGGTCTGGCACCTGTATGTGTATCTCATTCCACAAGTTTTATTATAGGATCTTTAAAAGTTTAGCCATTTTTATTAGTGAATCCCCTAAGTAAAACCACCTACTTGCTGTCACTTTATGTTAACACCGTCCTTAGCAAGTTTAACTAATTTGAATAACATCAACAGTATATAACTGTGTCACATGACACACGCATTTAGGTAGACCTGATTCATATATTTTGGCAATTACTGCTTTGTTGTTCCGTGCTCTCTACTTTCGTTTTAATTTCTCTAGTTGTAGAAGTTATCATTAGTTCAATTTGGAACACGAAATGACCTTAATTACTCCGTTCATATATCAACGGGCTGTCCATTTAAGAAATATTAAAAATTATCGGCTGATGCGTTGGATTACTGTAATACATGTACTATTTAAGAAACTACTGAACTTAAAACTTTCTTCTAACGCATGTTTGTCCTCTACATCTAATATTACTATTTATATCAAATTTAAAAAAATAATAATAATTTATTCTCAAATAACAGTTTGTTACATGAGGCATACCAGTTTACAGGCAAGATCAAATTGATACAATGATATAATATCCACTGTAGTAAATTACATAGTTGGGTTGATAATTTATGAGATGTGAATGTAGATGGTTTAAATCAGTACTACGGTTGGCGCGCTTTACGAAAGTTGCGTTGCGAATGTGCAACTGGTTGTCAAGGTTAGGTCCATTGAAAGTGGGAGCTTCTAAATGTCGCAACCTTATGTCCCTTTGGAATGTCTAAGGCTTTGAGGATGGTGCAGGATGAAATCACCGTTCCATATCACAAGAGGACTGAAAGAGGGAGCAAGTAAAATAAAGGACGAGAGGCAGCTGCCTCATTAAAGCAGCTCTCATTTTATTCCACCTCCGATTATAAGTGGTTCTGTGACAACCAAGGGAACGTGACAAGTTCACAGTTGCCCTACGTCTACGAACATTCTCACTGATATCAGAAAAAGTCATATTATTGGCCTAAGAAGGTAATCAGTCACAATCAACCTAAAATCCTGAGAGCACGTCACTCACCTGCATCACGTAAGTTTTTTGTGATGGCTCCAAAGCACGTCGGAACACTTTAACTAAACAACAAACGAAGTCACTCTATATGCGTATCAACCGAAAGCCTGGTTCCGTATTTTGTACATTGTTTCTATGACAATATTTTTTTTTTTTTAATTTGCGGTGAATAAATTTGTCAAAGTTTATGAAAACTTCTGTTCCCGATGCGGTTCATTCAAACACTGTACGTTACGTAGAACTGTCAACAAATTTCCGCCAAATACACGACGTAAGGGGGAAAAAGCGACATTTCCTCTAAATAACCGGCGTAAAGGCGAAAAAGCGACATTTCCCCTTTTTGTGTTGCTTGGGAGAGTAGCCAACATTCATGAAGGAATGTTTAAGGTATGATTACTCAGTCTAATTTTCTTTTATTAAGGTATTTGTTAAGAAAGAGCATTTTAATAGGTTAAAGAAAATAAGTGTTAACAAGGTGTGAGTGGACATACAACTGACAAATGGAGGCGATTCGGAAAAGAGCTGAGAGTATGGAATTATGTGTGATTATAAAATAAAATATAGTGCTAGAAACAGTATCGTGATGTACAATTGGCTATCTTTCTTTTATTATCGAAGCTATTAGAGCCCCTTTCGTTATTTTTGTAACACGATTTAAAGGGGTATTTTGCGTGATAAATCAGCATCAACACCATAAGTTCGTGACATCCCACTAAACCATAAGGAGCCGTAATTAATCAAATTGTTCTGCCCTACAGACATGGGTGGATTGAAGTTATCTCCTCATGCCTGTAAACTGGCATGAGTTCTGTAATTATTATTTCCAGAATATAAAATTATCATTACCCTCGAGGTATATGCCCGCTGGAAAACAAAGTAAAGGGTATCTTTGATAACTCACAACCGGCCACAGTCAATCATTGTCGACGAACTGATGACTTTTTATTGACGTCTCTCGACGAATCGAATTTCTCCATTGAGATCACTGGTCGACGAGTTCCGTAAAAATACAACAATAATCAAATTTTATGAGAAGAAACTATGTACCTAGGTCAAAACCAGCAGTCCTTCTGGAGAGAAACACTTAGCCATGTATTGTGCTGTGTAGAAGTTCTAACTGTACGCTTTGACCAAACGACGAGGAGGCATTGACATGAAACGGTTTATCACCGATGTTTAGAAATTGATATAGGAGTCAGTTGAAACCAAAATGCCTTTGTAATTCTGCTTAGATGAAAAGGGTTTATATCCCTCTACTACCTGGAGAAGATTAAAACTTCATGGCTTTGAAACAGAGACTTAAAGCTGCCATCACGAGAACATATTACGCCGCCGAACTGATCATGAATTAACAGGCTAAGACTATGATTATATATAAGCCTAGACATTATGCAAGCCATGAAAACCAATTGCATTTAAGAATTCATATGTTCGTGTGGATACATATATTTGGAGTACGCAAACCATAAAAACAGTGGTTAAGGAGCGTGCGTCCTAAATGACTTCAAATCAGTCACTGTCAACTGCTCCGAAAAATGTGAGACAGTTCAAAAACTATGGGTCAAACATGTGTGAACAGACAAGGATACTGTTGGGATACTCAGAAAAATATCCCAAAAACAATTATCCGGTTAAGTCTAACGCTACCCTTGAACGTTAAATGGTGTCATTTCCCTATTGGTCGTTTCCCTACTGATCAATATTTATTTCGCGTGTCATTTTCCTATTGGTCAACATTATTTAACGTGTCATCTTTCTGTTGGTCAATATTTATAGTAATCCTAACTGTATAAATATGCATTTGTTTGTAAATCATTATTCTGCTGCTCCTGACCCCATAAACGATTTTACATCTACGGTTCGTGTTCTGATATATTGGAGATTAGAACAGTATAGGGGTCGAACTCGGATATCTGAAGCTTGTCAATCGGTAGAATTTAGAGTAGCGAACTCGCGATTCACAATAAATTGGCGACGGAGATTTAGCAACAAGTTGGTGATTAACTATGGATCCAGTCAAATTAGAAAAATTTTTCGAACAGCAGCTGAAGCTGATGGAGATGATTACTCAGACGCACATATCTTCTCGAGTCCCAACTACACCGACGATTCTTGAATCAGTTGACGGTATTACCAATGGTATTTCAGAATTTCTTTATGATCCTGATGCCAACATTACATTTGATACCTGGTTCAGACGTTATGAAGACCTTTTCAAAGTTGACTTTGCTGACAGAGATGATTCGTGGAAGGTGCGTCTTCTTCTTCGTAAACTTGGTCCATCCGAGCTGGATAAGTATTGCAACTTCATTCTACCGCAGAACTCACGCGACCGTTCATTCGATGCCACTATTCAGTCCCTTAGCCAACTTTTTGGTGATCATCACTCACTCTTCAGTACCCGATATCGCTGCTTAAAATTGGTCATGAATGAGTCCGATGACTTCCTGACCCACGTCGGCGTTGTTAACCGTGAGTGCGAACGGTTCAAGCTCAGATCCCCCACTGAAGACCAATTCAAGTCCCTAATACTCATATGCAGTCTTCAGTCACCCAAATTCTCCGACATCAGAACTCGGTTGCTTAACCGCCTTGAACAAGATCCAACACTGACACTTAATGCGATCATAGACGAATACCAGCGTATCATCAATCTGCAGCGTGACACCACTTTGGTCCAATCTGGGGGCCAGGGTGGTCCCGAAGTTCATGCTGTTCAGCACCAGAAAAAATCTTCGAGATCGACAAACTCGAGTCCTTCGAACGCCAGCGCTGTTTCTATCTCTAATCACTCTAAACCGGCTCAGAAGAAGCCCCCCTCGCCATGTTGGCACTGTGGAGCCTGGCATTACGTGAAGTTCTGTCCATTCAAACAGCATATGTGCGATCGCTGTCAGAAAGTTGGTCACAAAAGCGGCTTTTGCAAACCCAACCGATCCATTAACCGTCGAAATGCACAGACGCAGCGTCGTTTTCACAAAAAGCCGATTACCTCATCAAGGAGTTTAGCAGCAGTCTTCCATACTCATGCCGCGACTCGACGCAAATTTCTGACCCTCTCAATCAATGGTCAGCCAGTTCGTTTGCAGTTGGACACTGCATCAGATATCACCATTCTGTCAAAAAAGACTTGGCGAACCTTGGGTCAACCTCCCATCAAACCATCCTCTCAGACAGCCGTCAGTGCCTGTGGGGGTCATCTCCGTCTTCATGGTGAACTCTATTGCTGCATTTCATTCAGAGGTACAACCTTCAATGGGACATGCTACATCACCAATTCCCCGCTCAACCTTTTAGGTTTAGATTGGTTCGAAGAACTTGGTCTCGCTGATCTTCCTATTAGCGCTATCTGCAATCAAGTCCAAACTACTGCTTCTACACAACACCATGTTGAAGACCTTTGAAAACGATTTATTGAACTATTTAAGCCTGGTCTCGGACTTTGTACCACAACTGAAGCTGTTTTAAAACTGCAGTCAGAAGCTACACCAGTTTTTCGCCCAAAGCGTCCAGTCCCATACGCATCTTTACCTCTGGTTGACGCTGAACTTCAACGTTTGGAAACTGAGGGTGTCCTAGTACCTGTTTCTTATTCATCATGGGCTGCTCCAATTGTGGTTGTAAAAAAATCCAATGGTTCCATACGCATCTGTGCAGACTTTTCCACAGGACTCAACGCAGCTCTACAGCAGCATCACTATCCGCTGCCGATCCCAGATGACTTATTTACTATTTTAAATGGTGGTACCTATTTTGCTAAGCTGGATCTGGCAGATGCTTACCTTCAAATTCCAGTCGCTCTAGAATCCAGAGAGTTGTTGACAATCAACACACCGAGGACTTTTCCAATATACCCGGTTACCCTTTGGTATCAAAACTGCTCCAGCGATCTTCCAGCAGATCATGGACACTATTCTGGCAGATGTTCCTGGTGTTGCTACATACCTTGACGATGTCCTCATTGTCGGCTCAACTGCGGATGAATTGAATACCAGAACCCACTTAGTTCTGCAACGCCTCCAGGATAATGGTTTTCGCCTTCGCCCAGAAAAATGCCAATTCTTCTTACGTTTCGTTAAGTACCTGGGATTTATCTTTGATGCTTCCGGACGACACCCTGATCCTCAAAATACTTACGCAATCCAACAAATGCCTGCTCCCACTGATGTCTCCTCACTCCGATCATTTTTGGGAATGATTAGCTACTATTCAGCATTTCTTCCATCACTGCATGACGTACGATATCCATTAAATCGTCTGTTAGAAAAGAATGCTACTTAGAATTGGTCAACGCAATGTGAGTCAGCCTTTTCAAAACTTAAAGCTATGCTAAGTTCCAATCTTCTGCTAACCCACTACAATCCGAAACTACCCATTGTGGTTGCTGCTGACGCTTCAACGCATGGACTGGGTGCCGTACTCTCACATGTCTTTCCCGACGGGTCAGAGAAAGCGGTGATGCACGCTTCGAGAACACTAACACCTGCTGAGAAACGCTACGGCCAGATAGAGAAGGAAGCGTTAGCCCTAATTTTTGCTGTCCGGCGATTCCACAAATTCATTTACGGGCGCCGTTTCACCTTGCTCACAGACCACAAGCCGTTGTTATCAATCTTTGGATCAAAGAAAGGCATTCCTGCCCATTCTGCTAATCGTCTTCAACGTTGGGCGTTGGCGTTATTGGGGTACGACTTCGACATCCAATATCGACGTTCCGAAGATTTTGGTCAAGCAGATGCACTGTCCAGACTTATCAGTAACCATTCTACCACTGATGAGGACACACTCATAGCCATAGTATCAACTGAAGAGGATTCCGGTGCTACACTATTAGCGAATGCCGTTCGAGCAATGCCTGTCACCTCTGAAGATGTTCAGGAAGCTACCAGAGAAGACCCGATTATCCAAGAAGCGATCACCTATGTTCAGAGCAGATGGCCAGTTAAGCAGCTGAGTGGTGATATGCAACAACTAGCGAATCGTCGCAGCGCTCTCTGTATTGTTAACGATTGTCTGATGTTCGGTGATCGCGTAGTAATTCCAACAACCCTACGTTCCAAAGTCCTACGCCAATTCCATTCTGGACACCCAGGGATAAATCGTATGAAATCCATCGCTCGCAGCCATGCATATTGGCCGAATATGGACAAGCAGATTGTCGACTTCGTCAAAAGATGTTCACACTGTCAAAAAGCTGCGAAAAATCCTCCTAAGTTGCCTCCAGTACCCTGGCCAAAGTCAGAAAAAGCCTGGTCGCGAGTGCATATTGACTTCGCCGGACTCCTAGATGGTACCACATACCTGATACTGGTTGACTCCTACTCCAAATGGCCGGAGATATTGCCGATTGCGCCACCCTCTACAACTCAAACCATCAAACTCCTTAATCAGATCTTCGGCATGGTCTTCCAGAAACAATAGTAACAGACAATGGTTCACAATTCACATCTAGCCAATTCCGAGAATTTTGCCTGCAAAATTCGATCAACCATGTTCGCTCTCCGCCATATCACCCGCAATCTAATGGACAAGCTGAGAGGTTCGTTGATACATTTAAACGAGCCATGCTTAAAGCACGAGGGGAGGGGACCACAGAAGATATCATAGAACGTTTCCTAGTTGCGTACCGGACGACCCCGCATGACTTATTACCAAACTCCAAATCCCCTGCTGAGATGCTTATGGGGCGAAAGCTACGGACAGTTCATTGTGCGATGAAACCCAAGCAAGTGGCCCAGCAAAGCCCCCAGATGAAGAATACTCGAATTCCCTACGAAGTTGGTACAAAAGTGTATGCGCGAGATTATAGACACGGATGCGATAGATGGGTAGAGGGTGAAATCACACAAAAACATGGGAACGTCATGTATGATGTCAAGGTGAACCAAGAAATCTGGACCAGGCACCACAATCAACTCAGGTCAAGGGAAGCGAAGGAGAAAGAAGCAATTACAAAACACGTCCCACTCGACTTGCTGTTGGACACTTTTCAACTTCCGCCAATACCTCTAACAGAGACGACTAAGTCATCTACTCAAGTAGAACATCCTTCTGGTTCTGTGTGGTTGCCTCGGAGGTCGGATCGCAAAAGAAGACACCCAAAGAAACTTCAAGTAAATCCTCGGTTACGCCGCTATTAACTTCTCCAAAGGGGAGGTGTTGGGATACTCAGAAAAATATCCCAAAAACAATTATCCGGTTAAGTCTAACGCTACCCTTGAACGTTAAATGGTGTCATTTCCCTATTGGTCGTTTCCCTACTGATCAATATTTATTTCGCGTGTCATTTTCCTATTGGTCAACATTATTTAACGTGTCATCTTTCTGTTGGTCAATATTTATAGTAATCCTAACTGTATAAATATGCATTTGTTTGTAAATCATTATTCTGCTGCTCCTGACCCCATAAACGATTTTACATCTACGGTTCGTGTTCTGATATATTGGAGATTAGAACAGTATAGGGGTCGAACTCGGATATCTGAAGCTTGTCAATCGGTAGAATTTAGAGTAGCGAACTCGCGATTCACAATAGATACTTTGCCGTGTAGTAAAATTTCAAGGTATGTGTACTTCAATTGGAGTGAAATATTATCGCCATAGTGTCTTTAATACCTTGTAAAAGCTTGCTCATCCAGGTTTTCCAAATCTCATGGCACAGGGGTATTTCAGGCTTTATATGATTGAAAACACGAGAGAATAAGCACGCTCTTATATTATCTGGCAAAAATCTGTGGCGAGTAAGCAATGAGGGTCGCTTAAGCTTCTTCACGATTGCGCCTTTGTCGTAATACGAGTTTCAAACTTTGACAGTCCTCGGACTCCTCTGTGGAAATTGGGCGTCAGTTTGAATCTGAGCTCTTTCACTCTACAGTTAAACTCGTAGGACTCCCGCCTGTCCATCACATAAGGCTCATTCGGAAAATAAACCGAAAAAGCTCACGTGTTTCAAATCGAAAGCATGGGCTGCTTATTTACAAACACTGTGAGTTTACCAAACAAAATGGATCAGTTGATTGAATTAAGTAATGCCAATCATATTTGTCTGATATCAATATCTTAAACACGGACATCTCAAAATGTGTCAGGAGCTAGGATTATCCATATGGTGTTTGTACGAACTAACGATTCCTTTGTACTGGTTGAATGCTTGATCTCGAATTCCAAGTACAGTACACTCGTTAGTGCTTATCTAGTTCCTCTTGATTCAATTGAGTTATTTCTAGGATTCTTAGTTTGTACTATAATTCAAATACTCTTAATTATCATATTGGCGTCGCGATGGAGCCTGCTACGGAACAGTTAGATATTCATATAACTTCTGAAGCTTTCGAGGATTATTTGGAAGGGTTTTAAATCTGGAGCATGACCAAGAAAGATGTTGAGGGTGATAAAATTATGGCACATTTTTTGACATTCATCGGAAAAGAAGCATACAGCTTATTAAAAACTTTGGCATATCCAGAAAAATCTATCTCACTTCCTTATACAACTCTTAAGAAGCTATTATTTAACCCTGTTAAGTGCCTTAGTTTTGAACGCCGTGAAAGGACGAAATTTCATAAGATGATTCGTGAAAATGATCAAAAGGTTGAGGAATTCATTCTTGAATTACAGAAACAGGCTGCCAAATGTAATGTTGGTGATCCACTTCATGTACAACTGAGGCATCGATTAATTGCAGGAATTAACTTACCGGGCCTGGAAAGAGATCTGTTAAGAATGCCGAGTTGTTCCCTTGGAGATGCTAGAACTGCATGTATTAACCACGAGACAGTGAATGAATTTGATATCCAGTCGATGAAAATTTCTGGTACTATGCTTAGTCGTCATGATGAAATATAATCTCAGGGTCCATCAAACTTGCATTCGTTTAACAGGGACTCTTATTCTCGCGTAAATATGAAAGGTGTTTCGACAAGGAATTACAAAGCAAATCACAGAGTTGAGATGAAGTTTGGTAAATGTTTATCATGTGCAAAGTTTCATTATCATGATTCATGCGCATTTAGCAATGCTAAATGTTTTAAATGTGGTAAGATTGGACACATTCAGTCAGTATGCAAGGCTACAGTCCTTTTTGCTTCAAGTAATACTAAATCTTGTGATTTGAATCTCAATAATTCGGATGTCCCTAATGATCGCTTATCCTTGTCTACTATTTCGAAACGTAATGCCCATATTCAAAAGCGACTATGTACATCGCATGGTTTATTTCATGACTTTATTGTGGACACAGGCTGTAACGACCGAACAGCCAATATCCGGTTGGAACTACGGACTGACGAACCCAAAATTTATTCGATTAGACCAGACCAAGTTCCTCTGTATAGCCCACAACGCGTCTTTGAGATACTCGTATTATATTATATCAAAACACAAACTCTGTGCTCAATATAAACGGTTCTAATTAAGAAAACAGAACAAATTACATCAAAAATACAAAATACCTCAAACGGTACAGCCTGTGCTATACAGTCAGAAGTTTCTCTAACGCAAAGTAGCGCGCTAAACAATGAAAGAGACAGTTAATACTAAAGGGTTTGATACCTGAGAATCAATACAAATATTCCCAATAAGATGGGATCAAATATCTATCTGCAGGGATTGCAGCAATTCTCCCAAGCAGACAGTCAGAAGGTTAACAGTCACAAACTGAACCACGCCGTGACCTTGAGCTTAGTCAAACACAACCTTACTGTCAATGGTCCGGCAACAAGCAATAGAAAATTAGGTAACAAAAATAAGTCTTTAATCACAATCACATAATAAAGGCTCAAACGGGGAAGACTGAAGAACAAAAGACATGGTTAAACGAGATCGAAACAAAGGTTGGAATACACAAAAGGGAGAAGGAACAAATAAATGAAAATACTGTTCAACAAAGAAGCTGCAGAGGGATTTTCACTGTTCTTTTTCCGTTACACCGGCCCCCAAAATCCCTTCAGCTTCGCAAAGACACCTTAGAATGCATTTCAGTCATGGCTCTCCTTACTAACTGCTCTATATCAATGAGAGGCACAGGACTTACAACAATACGCCTGTACATCCATAAACCTAAGCTACAATCTACAATTACTCGGCTCCCTCTAGAAGGCAGAGCTTTCGCACATCTCTTCTTACTACACCTTCTCTCATTCGCACCATCACTGTTCTTACCAATCCATCTCTGTCTGTCTCGCACTTATCAACCCGTCCCATTGCATCGTTAGCCACTAGAACAACATCGCCTTCTTTTAAGTTTCTGTGTTTGCAAAACCATTTCTGCCTCACTTGCAGTAAAGGAATGTACTCTTTTATCCATCGACGCCAGAAGGTATTGGCTCCATCGCTTTGAATACCTATCCGCAACACTATACTCCACTCCTAAACCATCACAGTCTCTTAGTAATAACAAAGTGTTTGGCGTGAGCGCCAAATTATCCTTTTCATATGACGTCACAGGAACGATTGGGCGGTTGTTTAAAATTCGTTCTACCTCCACAAAATAAGTTGCCAAACTATCATCGTGTAATATTTGCCCGTTGGAAATAGATAGTAAGATCCTCCGAACAGACCGTATTAATCTCTCCCAAACTCCGCCTCGATGGCTAGCTAGTGGGGGGTTGAAATGCCAGTGTATACCGTTAAGTCGTTTATTTTATGCTTATCCCACACACTCATATTAGCCCGTAATTCGGAAGTAGCCCCGACAAAGTTAGTCCCATTGTCGCTATAGATTTCCTTAGGAGTTCCTCTCCTCCCTATGAAACGTATTAAGGCCATTATAAAAGCATCAGTACTCAAATTGAAAGCTACTTCCAAATGTACGGCACGTGTTTGGAGACACGTAAATAGGCATCCATATCTTTTTTCCTCACTTCTTCCCCGACGAACTATCAACGGCCCAAAATAGTCTATCCCGACGGAGGAGAAGCAAAACCAGCCTTGCTGCACTCGACACTTGGGGAGAGGTGCCATCATCTGTTGGCCTAATGTGGCTTTCGCGCGTATACACCTCACACATCTACCTATCACTCGTTTAACTGCACTGGTTCCTTTAACCATCCAATAATTTCTTCGTATGGTAGCTAACACTTGTGATGTCCCGGTGTGACCTTCTAGGTGGTGATGGTGTCTAATAATAAGTTCTGTTACGAAGTGATGACTGGGCAAAATTACCGGATGTCTGATTGAGAGTGGATAATCCGAGTAATTTAATCGTCCGCCGACACAAAGCAATCCATCGATTAGCGTAGGTGAAAGATTTTTTAGCTCTTTTATATCAGTTGCGCTTACGCCATTGCATCGAGACACTTTTACTGCTTCCCCATACACTTCCTTTTGCACTAAGGCTAATATCTTGTGTTTAGCTGCATCCAACTCATCAACTGACAGATAGCCCACACTTAGGGACCTGTCCTTGTGATGGGAGTACATGATGGTTATATAGGTCACGTATCTTCTGAGCCATGCTACCGCTTTAATCAGCTTTATCCAATTTGAGTGATATAGCAGAATTGGACTTAAGCTATGTTTTAGCGCAACTGCGTTGGTCGTGTGACATCTTTTAAATTCAACATTTTCTGGGGGGTTTTCGCACATAAGCGTTAGTGTTCCTACAGACTCCCTCTTCCTCAAGAAGGAAGGACCCTCAATCCAGTTCTTTAAATCTTGCTCCTTCCGTATGCCTCGTGATGTCCAGTCAGCAGGATTTTTATTGGATTCTACGTGCCCCCATTGGTCCACAGATGTTAAATGATGAATAGCGGCCAGGCGATTAGCCACGAAGGTGGAATACCTACTATCTGTATTTTTTATATAGTACAGTACTATCATAGAATCCGTCCAGAAGTGAGTCTTGTCAAACACATGAGGAAGGTTCTTATTTAAAACTTCCCCTATTCTAGCACTCAATACTGCCGCTGCTAGTTCCAGTCTAGGCGCAGTTACCTGTTTTATAGGTGCCACTCTAGACTTACTATAGAATAAAACGATGTCCGGTGGTTTGCGCCTGAGTATGTTCCACGAATAGACAGAGGAACTGCAACCTGTCTTAGTCAGGATCTTCATCATAAAGTCGGCAAGAACTCTACCAGCAAGGTCCAGTCCCAAAACAGTATAAGGTAACGCATAATCTTCATAAATCGGAACTGTGTGGGTCACACCGTCACCTAAGTTCAACACTATACCAGTTGTACGACCAGATGTACATAGTGACAACACCGTTTGAGTAGAAGCACACGTACCTGGTGTATTGAAAGTCTCAAACATGATTCTTATCATCTCACGGTTTGCCTTCGGGTTCAATGAAACTTCTCTCAACAACACCGGATGTTTCTTTGTTGCCACTCACAACCCTTTGTAGAATATGTGGTACCATATCTTTTCCATATCACTGGCTTAGTCGCAATACCATGTTCAATTCGGTACTTCAGTGTCAGGATAACACGTTTCGACCGAGCATCGTCTCCCACATGACTGTCCTTTCCATCCATTCCCACAGTCACTACTTGATGTCTAGTTCTTCCAACAATAGAGGGTAATACGGCTCTGGAAGCATCATTTTTGTTGAAGCCAGCTTTACACATACTAGACTCATTGCCAATAACAGGGGCAGCAATGTCTTGCTCAGCCACTCCTCTAGGTAAAGGAACAATATTGTAACTTTTATCGAAGTAGGCATCGCGCTCTACTGTTGGAAGTTCAAGACCTACACTTGGAGATTCCAAGGTCACTTCCTTCTTCTTCGTTCCTGGATAATCTAGCAGTTTAGACTTTTCTAGAGACTTTATCCTAAGGTCATGAGGACTTGCGAACCTGTGAACGTGCTCCTTTTCTCTGTCATCACAGTTAGAAACAGAAGATAACTTACTACACGTGCTTTCGTTCAGCCTTAACGACCCAAACTCTCTCTGAAAGCACAGTAGTTGCTTCCTCTGTCTATCTTTCAAGTCTCTCGTTTCTAATAATTGTCTTTCTTTTAACTCTGCTAAGGTAATCCTAGAGCTAACTTTGCTATGTTTACTTACTAAACTAACATTAGAGCCATGACATGAAAATGCATCTAATTTGACTTGCCGTGCATCTGGAGGTGCATCCGATTGCATTTCTCCGTGGCCCAATGCCAAGTTTTCGTTGACCTTATTGCGCTTTTCAGGCATTCCAGAATTTGTCACTTGAGATTACTGTCCGTTTGAGAACTGTAACGACCGAACAGCCAATATCCGGTTGGAACTACGGACTGACGAACCCAAAATTTATTCGATTAGACCAGACCAAGTTCCTCTGTATAGCCCACAACGCGTCTTTGAGATACTCGTATTATATTATATCAAAACACAAACTCTGTGCTCAATATAAACGGTTCTAATTAAGAAAACAGAACAAATTACATCAAAAATACAAAATACCTCAAACGGTACAGCCTGTGCTATACAGTCAGAAGTTTCTCTAACGCAAAGTAGCGCGCTAAACAATGAAAGAGACAGTTAATACTAAAGGGTTTGATACCTGAGAATCAATACAAATATTCCCAATAAGATGGGATCAAATATCTATCTGCAGGGATTGCAGCAATTCTCCCAAGCAGACAGTCAGAAGGTTAACAGTCACAAACTGAACCACGCCGTGACCTTGAGCTTAGTCAAACACAACCTTACTGTCAATGGTCCGGCAACAAGCAATAGAAAATTAGGTAACAAAAATAAGTCTTTAATCACAATCACATAATAAAGGCTCAAACGGGGAAGACTGAAGAACAAAAGACATGGTTAAACGAGATCGAAACTAAGGTTGGAATACACAAAAGGGAGAAGGAACAAATAAATGAAAATACTGTTCAACAAAGAAGCTGCAGAGGGATTTTCACTGTTCTTTTTCCGTTACACAGGCAGTATAGAGTCCGTTATTTCATTCGAGAACCTGAAATCTTTAGATCCTAACGTTGTTGTACGACCCACTGATGTATCAATATTGGGGATAACTGGACACAGTCTGCCCATACGAGGATGTTGTGAATTGCTAATTAGAGATGATAATTCACTATACATACGTTGTGAATTTTTAGTTAGCGAAACAGGACTGTCAATACTGGGCTTGAGGAATTTGTAAAGGCCTAAAGTGGAGTTGTCTTTCCTAGTTTCTAAAGAAAATTCTGATGCTTTACCTAAAGATTTGATAGCTATGTGTGCCAAGTGCTGCGGAGGTATGAAAATTGAGCCTATAAAACTTCAAGTGCAGGGTGATCCAGTCTTTCTTAAAAGACGAATAATTCCATATGGTCTTTGAGAAGCAGGACATAAGATATTAAATGATTTGTGTGAGAAAGGCATAATTGAACCGATTTAGTCTTGAGCATGGGGTACTTCTATTGTTATGCCACTGAAGTCGGATGTCAAGACTCCTAGGATATGTGATGTCTATAGATTAACATTGAACTCCCGTTTATTGAAGCAAACGTGCCCAACGGTAGAGGCTGAAGATATTCTAAATCCACTTCATGGTTCTTAAGTTTTCTCGAAAGTTGATATAAAAGATGCTTATCTTCAAATCCCTTTGGATCAATCTTCATCTATTTTGACGACAATTAATTCAGCTTTTGGTCTGTTAAAATACAATTTCCTTCCATTTGGTCTAAGTTGTTCTCCAGCCATATTTCAGGAAGTTATGAATAAAGTAGTTAGTGATCTTGAGGGTGTTTACGTTTATATGGATGAACTCATTGTTCATGGTCCCAATATAGTAGTTCATGACCAGAGACTTATTGCCCTATTGCCCCGTTTGTATGAGAAGAATATTAAGGTGAATCCAAATAAGTGTTCATTTTGTATACCTCGTTTTGAATGCCTTGGACACCTAGTTGATGGTAGTGGTATTAGACCAGATATAAAACGACTAGCTTCACTGACAAATGCACCGTCTTTAAAAAATCCTACTGAATTACGTTCACTAATGGATGCTCTTCAATACTATTCCCGTTTTATTCCTAATTCTTCTTGTCGTGCAAATTGTTTATTTAATATTTTGACATCCAATTCATTCAAATGCGGTGAGGAACAAGAGTTATGCTTACGAAGTCTATCAAAGTTTCTTCAAAGTGATGCTGTTCTTCAAAACTACTCTCCTAGTGTACATTCTGTGCTTATTATTGATGAATCGCCTTTGGATATTGGCGCAGTTTTGGAGCAGGAATGTAGACCAGTTATTTGTGTTTCACGCAAACTTACTGTTACTGAACAAGGTTATTCACAGACTCAGCGAGAAGCATTAGCTGTGTTTTGGGCTGTTAAAAGACTTCATAAATACTTATTCGGAACAATTCAATATACTCACTGATGATGAAGTTTTAATGTTTATTTGTCATCCTGAAAAATCCTTAACAAGTTCATCAGCTGCTATGTTTCAACGATGGAGTGTTGCTTTGTGTGCCTAAGACTATGCAGTTCAGCACAGGAGTGTCAAACGAATTCAACGCGTCGACTACATTTCTCGACAATCAATACAAGACGGACCTGTTTATACTCCATACTGTTTGTTAGTGTAATCTTTAACAGTGAGATGTCCAAATCTCATTAGTGAAACTCGTAGATACTTTAGGTGTATACTCAGTGCTATACGGAAAGGCTGGACTGCTTATTCGAAACGTAGATTTCCTGTTTATTTATCAAAGCGGGATTAGCTGGCATTTTGAGGTATTTTGTGTCCAAATGATCGTGTTGTTATTCCTCCTTTATTGCCTAAATCTGTCGTTGAAGATCTTCATACTGGTCATGTAGGTGTTGAGAAAATAAAGTCCTTGGTAAGGCTCACATGTTGGTGGCCAGAGATAAATGCAGATATATTTCGTACAGCAAACAATTGTGAGAAATGTCACCAGTTGAAAAATCATCCTTCGAAGTGGACTCCATGGCCAGTATCATCTGAGGCCTGGCATAGAACTTATGCAGACTAATGTGGTCCGATTCTTGGCAAATACTGTGCACTTGTAGTCATTGATTCTTCTTCAAAGTGGCCTGAATTTTTTTCACGACACCAGAATCCAAGCATTAGGAAAAATATCTAGTCGAGAAGGGGTTCCCACGGTGCTAGTGACCGATACTGGCCCTCATTTCGCTGCGGATGCAGTTACTACCTGGTTGAATGGTATAGGGTGCAGACATTCGTTTATTGCTCCCAGACATCCTTGTCCTAATGCTCAAGCAGAAAAGTTTGTCAGGACATTGCAAACTGCTATTGATTCTATTGCCGCCTGGACATTTAATGAGCTGGAGAGGGGAGTAGATGCGTTTCTATCGCAGTATAGAAATGCCAGACGTGTTGAAAGAGACTCTGTCAAATCTATCAAAAGGAAGAATTCTTTCGTCCAATATGAGGTGTTTGGAGTCCGCAGAAGTTACATGTTATCGTGGAAATGATCTTCGACCAGCCAAGGGGATCGCGGTGAAGAACGTCGGGAAATCTATGGTGCGTATTCAGGGTATCAATGACTTAAGTAAACACAACCGACATGTTGATCAAATACAGTTCCAGGAACCAGGTGAGTCTGTTCGGTTGTTAATTATAATGCTAATGAGCATATTCTAGATCATACAGGGTCTACATCCAATACACGGTCGGACAGACACAAGAAGAATTTAAGAACAAGACATACAATCAGCTACAGACACTTAGACTCCAATTTAAGCTGTGGCGGATGTGGTGTTTGTATAAACTAACATACGTTATCGCTTATCTAGTTCTTTGTGATCCAATCGCGTTATTTCTAGGATTCTTAGATTGTACTATAGTTCGTATACCTCTAATTATCAGAAAAACAGTAGTGGGTGCGTAGCAGCGATATACCTACGATCTTGCTCAATTGCACATCAAGTGTACACTCACGAGTTCAATCATAATGAATCTGTAAGGTGCTCAATAAGATTGTCTAAAACTTCGAGGTGTCTTGATGGTTACGTCTACAGGAAGCTCACTGATGGCATACAGTACAACAATCACATGACGAAAAGATTATTTCACTCTACTTGTCTGGACTGCATTCATATCCTGACTCCATGAAATTCAGTTTTCTCATGGTCGATGTTGCTGAACATACGTACACTGAAGGTGATAAATCTACTGAAGCTTGATTCCTTGACCTCATTGAAGTTCTTGGATTATTTTAGAATGTGAAGTTAGCAACTCGTTGGAGAAAAAGTCAGACTCCGTCAATCTTAGACTGCATATTTAAAAACGAAGAATTCTTAAATGAAAATTCCTCAATATTGGTTCTTCGTCTTTGTGGCAACCTCTCACGGCAACGACAAGCAACCTGCAGCGATAAAGAATCTCATTCGTCGGTTTCAGTAGGCAAAAGTCCTGTATAGCCAAATTTTACTGACCGCAGTGTACAGATGGACAAGCACCCTTAATTGCAAGGGGAAGATTAACGTCACATACCTTGACTTCTCGAAGGCCTTTTATTTGACAAATTATGTGTCTCATCAATAAGCTCAAACGATTAAGCACCAAGCCATTGACGTTGGAGTGGGTTACTTCACACCTAAATAATCAACTTTTTGAAAGCGAGTTAGATCTCATTCTTTCTCAGAATATGGAATGTTATAGGATGTTCCCCCAAGTTTCAATACTCGTAACTCTTGTTTTCTTAAGTTCTATAAACGACTTTACTCAGCAGGAGACATGCGATTTATCACTTTTCCACGTTGATGTGAAAATCTGGAGGTAAATTTGCAATTAAGATGATAAACTGACTTTTAAGGAGAATCGAACTCGACTTCAAAGCTGGGCGGACAACAACTGACTTACTTTTAACACTGAAAAGTATGAAGTGGTCGACCTGTGATATGTCGTAGACTAGGAATACAACTTGGTAACTCCACTCTAGAAGTATCCAAGGTTGTGTTTGTACTCTATGATCTGAATTCATATGCCAATTTTAACATAAATGCTTATCGAGCAATAAAGTTTTGAGTTAATGTACCTTTTAGAACAATTCAATAACTGTTCTAAAAAATCTTTAACAAGAACGTCCATATATTTGATTTTCAAACTTGAATTTCAACTTATGTATTTGTTGTACTGTATCCATAAGGAGTTCATGAAGCAACCTTGCCAAGGCACACTTTCAAAGGTGTTTCAGGATGAGCGAGAGTGATGCTCTTTTCGATGACGTATATGAGCTTCATGAAATTATTGGAAAGTAATTTCAAAGATCATGGTGTTTTAACTTTTTCCGCAGGAATCAGCTCGTGTTTTTCTAATGAAACGAGGAATAATTTGAATTTTACAAACGTTATGTAGTGTAGCTTTATTTTGGAAGCGCTGATGATAACCAAAACTCTGTGAAGTTTCTTTTTGTTTCATTTTTGTGCTCTTAGTTTCATCGACACAATTTCGGTACGACTTAAGAAAAATTTGCGATCTTGACATTTAGCCAATTTCCTTATTTCGGGGAAATTGTTGTCCCTTTTGGATAAACCTTGGGGAAGCCTTAATATAAAACTTTTAAGAAATCTTTGGAAAGTGGGACAGAACCCCCAAAGTTTTCGAAAGTCCTGGAAAATATCCAAAATGTTTGGGGAATATTTTGTTTTCTTCAATATTTCCCTATAATTTTATAACACTGAGGTTTTCCTCGTTATTTTAGGAAACTTTGGAAGAAACTGCCAGTCGTTTCACGATTTTGGGGAAAACCCAAAAATTTTCCAGAAATTCCCCAAATTTTCCTCAAAATAGGGAGATTGGTTATGACTTTGCAATTTCTTTATAAACTTAAGAAATATAAATTTGTGCACACACCTGTCTCCATTGTTACGTCTAAGAAACGTAATTAGGTGTGTCTTGTGCGTCACTCATTGCGACTGGAATAAAGTTGGGGAAATTTTGGGATTTTCCCCCAAAGTCGTAATAAATATGGTAGTTTACCCCAAAGTTTGTGAAAAGTTTAGGGAAAAACCCCACAGCCTTATTAGGTTCTGTGGAAATTGTCCGAATTACCATTTCAGGACTAAACATCTAGATTGAACAATGATTGTTCAATGATCTCACTGTATATGATCGTTAGGTCGAGGTCTTCTGTACCCAAATACATGCAAACTACAGTCGATCATACCTCATGTTTCCTTTAAAACAGACTAATCTATGTACATAGCAATGTTGGGAAAGAGGTGTATAGTTCATTATTCTAAGCAGCTCATTTTCGTGTTTTACCCTTTTATTAATCACTATATTTTGTCACATTTTTTTCAGAGGGCCTTTCAGCGTTATACGACGATGTACTCGTAGGGATACTGGTACTGAGTATGCAGTTAAAATAGTTGATGTTGTAAAGTTTACAAGTAGTCCAGGACTTTCTACAGCAGGTAACTACTTTTCAACAATATCTTGGTTAAAATATGCAGTAGTTAATCTGATATTTGAAATTATAGATTAGACTAAGCTGGGAAAAAACGTGAAGATCGACTGTTAGTTGGTTTCTTGTCTTATCGCCGGTTGGAAATAAGAAAATACTTATGTTGAGATAATGGACTAAAGTTTTAGAGGAAGATGTGAAATGAATGTGTTTGCCAATAAGACCGGTTAAAAACGATGCTATTCGACGTTTCCAGTCATTGATCCTTGTTTTTGCGCCGAGTTCAATCAGTTCATCAGTATTTACATTTGTGACTTTAGCTTCAAACTTCAATGCGTTACTCTTCTACGTTATTAGGTCTAGATAGCCATCAGCTGGTTCAGTGGATGTAATAATATTTTTGAGGGTCTTTATTTTTCCATTGTTAATATTCAAGATTTTATTTCATCTGTCTCTGTTAACGTACATGAACTACAAGTGGATGACTCATTACTGTTCATAGATACAAGTTTTATTGTATTTTTGAGTTATGGTTATCTCGAGAGTGCAGGACGAGGATTTCATCTTAACATTCTATTTCTGAACGTCGACAACGGGGAAATTTACATTTTTTATAGTAGATAATAAATGAAGATTTATCGTTAGTAACCTCCTCCTCAGACTTTAGAGTGATTAATCCATAAATATTCTATCACGATATCTAGTGTAAGATATATACCCATAAAAGTTTTGAGTGAACTAATTCTAAAATTTTGTATCGTTTTTTGGGATTAATTTCACTGAAATATTGAATGCACTTATGTAAAAACACATTTTGAAAGGATAATTTCACTAGGTAATATTCGGCCATGTACATACGTTCAAACTTTATTGCAAAATAAAAATTAACTTACATCGAGTGAATCCTTACAAATTCTTCTTACACCTTATTCACAGGTAATTAGTTTCAAAATCAATTTTCACGATTCTTATGGAGAAGCTATGATTAACTGAGTCGTCATATCTGATCTAAAGAAGTTATCAATTGACTGATTGGAAGAATATTTTGATGTATTAAGAATTAATCACAAGTGAAAATATAGAGCTTTTGATTGAGGATCAGTAGCTAGAGAGCAGCAACGAGGTTGATAACCCTGCTAGAGTTATGAGTGAAAACCGTACTTAGATTTCATAACATAGGAATTAAACAACTCTATCGTTCTCAATGGTTCTTTAGTTTTGGTCTATTTGTATCGATGGCTACTGTTATAACTTGTGGCCTGTGTACCTTGTTAATTTATAACGTAATGATACCGCCAATTAAAGAACAGTGAGTTATCGATCGGACCAATGACTCGTGAAAGCCCGTACAAGCAGTCTAGAGTTCCTATCGGTCCTGCTTACCGCCCAGCCCAGCCTGTTAAGTCCAGAACAGTAATCTCATCCTCTGAAATATGAACCATGTAATTCAAACATACTGGGCTTATATACCAACAAGGCAGACTACATTGTACCACAAAATAGGAAACAACATTTGTACAAGAATTAGCCAAATGTGGCTGTGAATAAGGGAGATAGTAATTGATAGACATAGTATAACTCAAGAATGGTAAATCGTATAATAACAGTTCATTGATTGAAATAAAGCTTATGATAAGAGAAACACGAATATGAATAGTTTAGTCATTTAACAGTTATACGATAAAAATTTACGCATAGTACTAGTCCATAAATGGGTTCCAAAGTTACCATTCGTTATTCTCATCGTCATATAACAACTATATTCGAAATAAGTTTTATTCAGGTTTTTAATCAAGGGATCAAATGCTTACATATTGCTTACACATTGCAAGAAGAATATATGAAAAAACCGAAGAGCTTACTACTATAAAATAAGTATTCTTGTAATTTCTTTTTATAAAGAAGTCTTATATATTCAAATATAGAACGAGAAGACAAATGGTCTCCAAAGTTAAATCAACAGTATTTTAAATGCTAAAATGTAGAAGCAATATACCTACTATTATTCCAAAGTTGCGTCTAGTATAGCCGAAGTGCGCGCTAGTTTCTCAACCAAACCATTTATCATTATTAATTGCAACTCACAATAGTTGCAATATGTGGTCGTACACTATGGATGTACACAAACCCAGAAATCATGTATTTAAATAACTTCACATTAATTCATTTTGCATTGGATGTTTGAATCCTCGCATTGACTCTTATTGGCATATATACATCCTGTGTAGATTACCTCGATATTGCCTTAAGTTACAAGCATTATAAACAGGGATGGATAGTGGCTAAGAAAGGAATCTAGGACGCGCGTTTTGTCCTATTTCGAACTTTTCAGCTGTTTATAATGCTTGTAATTTAAAATCATATCAAAAGGATACTCTCAGTATCCACATATACCAATAGGAGACTGATAAGTGACAGACATAGATAACAATGATAAAATTAAAACAACTAACACACGATAAATTAAAGTTAAGGCGATTGCACAAGCTAGTGGCTATCTTGACTTGGTAGCTAAGTGTATAACGCGTTATGGCGTTTTCAGTGAACGGTATTGAGTTCAAATTTTGTATCGAACATCAACTCTAAACTGTAAGTACATCGATATAAATAGTCCTACATACGACAAAACGTGCATCCTCGATTCCACTGCTAGTCACTATCCATCTTTGCTTATAACACTATCAACATTAGTTCTAATTCTTTTCAATCTATACATAACACCAAATGATTCATTAAAAGAATCATGAATGTGTTATACTGTCTTTCTTAGACATTATTATAGAAACATATGTTTGCTCAAATATCGTTTGTTTTTTTTATTTCCTTCTATTGGATATTAAGTAATAAGTATTGAACCCACATTTTTTTCTTTTAATAATTGACAATTTGTTACTCTAACCTTAGGTTTTATTAAAATTATATCGTCACAACAATTTCTTCATTGAATGATTTCAATGGATATCTTAATTCCTATCTGTAAGGTTTTGTAAACGTACAAATGTGAGTGTATGTATCTTTATATATGTCTAACGATCGAAACTATCTATTTACCTTATTTCCCCCCCCCTCATTTATAACTTCTTTTTTTCCCCTTATATATTCGTGTGTATCGTTGGAAAAACGTCGGTCAATTTGTTTTTTTTTTATTTTTAAGTGGAACTTTTTTTTCTCCTTTCCCATTTTCTAAAATATTAAATTAATGCTTAAATATGGTTACTATCGTTGTCTATCTACCTGTCTATCTTACACTCATTTTCTTATTTATAATTTCATTCATACACACATATAGACACATATACATCCATCCATGTGCACAGCACCAATGAGATGAAAAAAAAAACAGAAAGAAAATGTGAGAAGAAGAAATCCTCTCTTTTGACTAAAAGATTTAGTTCGATTTTTACTTACTATTACCATTAAGTTAATTTATTGAGTTTTTATATGAAAGTAATGAACTGGAACGTAAAAAAGAATAAGTTTTATTATTGTTTTCAGCCTAAATAAGTAACAGTTATTAGAAAAATCTATTTTGATCATTATACATAGTTGAATAATAATTACTGACATTACAATTTTGTTTATACTAGGAGAATTTTCTCGATCTGATACATCATTTTCATTGTTATCAGTGATATCGATTATAGAAGGATTGAATAATTATGATTTATTGGTCTAGTCTAGCCTCTTGCGTAGGAGGTCTATTCCACATTGGAATGCGGCAAAATCAAGAGATGCAGTCATATGGTAACCGAAGACCAAAATAGGTTTACTCACTATTCACCCTCTCAGGATCCTGGAGCCTATGTACATCAATAGTTTGGAAATAAGGTTTCTTCCACCGCCCTGGGTAGATCTTCCATGTCTACCAAACCAGCTCAAGCACCGAATTTTATCTAATTGTCATCTCACCATCATAGAAAACGTTACCATGTGAAGATAGTAACTAGGACTGTCTTGATAGAGGTTATATACTCATGGAAACAGAAGAGCATTTAGTGAAGTAGAATAGGCTCTTCTCATCCTCAGGTGTTTCAGAACATTTGGAGACACTGAAATTGATTTTAAGTCATGCCAGTTTGTTTTTACAACCACTGATTTCCATCTTAATGACCCAACCTACCGTTTTACCCTACAAAACTTAAACTAGTAGTTGCCAACTTCAAAAAGAAGTATCATAGGTTGTTCTGTCGATAATTAGACTTCTTCATTACTAATCTACTTTGATTTCAACATCTTCCATCTGAAAATTCCTAAGACGATGAAAGATCACAAGCTGACCAACTTGCATGAAACTTATCATCTAATATGAACGTCGCTTCGTCCGTGATATTATTATACTCGATGAACTGCAGTAACATTGAAAACCTTGCATATTGACTCACCAATTCAAGGGATTATACCAAGGGATGGTAAAGTCGAAGTCAAACTAATTCTGGATTGAAATCATGAACTGATTGTTGTTAGACCACCATTGAGGACCTAGAAGTACTGAATGACTGTTCCGTCCTATGGTTAGACTTCTCAGAAGTGCGCGGATCGGTTGAAATTAGACATTAACACCATTAGATGCTGACTCAGTGGTCTAGTGGTTAAGCGTTGGCGAGCGAGACAAAAGGTCCTGAGTTCGAATCCCGTGAACGGGGTCGTGGATGCGCACTGCTGAGGAGTCTCACAATAGGAAGAAATAGTCATCTGGTGCTTCCAGGTTTTTAATAGTGATCTAACATCAGTCGGTTCATGATCTTTATCAAAAACTTAACAATCTCCACAACCCTATACTGATAAAAGCAATTCATGGAATCGTTAAAAAAAATACTATGTTGATAAGTTTTAAAAAACCTACGGTTAGTAGTATAGGACTTGACCGATTTTATTAACAACATGAAATGTTTACGTAAAAGTGCTTTAATTACAGTTAACACACTGAAATTAATGAATATTAACTAGTGCAATTTAATGTTGATAACCTGCTTCTTGTTTATGATGTCAAGGAAATTGTTGAATTGATTAGTTTATACTTATGGGTTATTGACATAGATTTTTAGTTATCAAGCTTTTAAAACATAAATTCTAACATATATAACCTCATTGTGTATATCAAAGAAATCATAGTTATTTAAAAAAGTTGTACAGTCAAGATAGATACATAAAACCTTAACAAGTTAATCCTTGTAGCTATGTAAAGCTTAAATGTAAACAAGTTATTCTTATATGTAATTCTTTATTTATTTGAAATCCTATACATTGTAAATCCTATTTCATATCCTTCTGAATCCTGAACATTACAATCAGTTCACTATTCATTTCATTTCCAGACCAATAGTTATAAAAAATACCGTTAGGAAAAAGAAAGGCGATCCTATGATATTAATTTAGTCCACTATGTTACACACTCAGATAGAACAATTGTAGATTTGTTTATATACACTTAATTAACCATATATATAAGAATCTATAGTTTGTGATATATGTAACAGGACTACTTTACAATTCAACTAAATAAAAACAACAATAACAACAATTATAAACTCTAATTTACAGTGTCTAGTATTCTAATAATTGAAAATATACATAAACACTGAACAACGTATATCGTCCAGTAATATCATTGATAATGCACTATTACTTAATTACTTACGCCTGTTACTCCTCGTGGAGGAGCATAGGCCGCTCTTCTAGAGTTACTACCGGTCCTAAGCCCGGATAAAGGAGAAGGGTTGGGCATGGGGTTAGCGACCCCATCCCGTAGAAAACTAACTCGCTAAAAAACGCTAACCTGAAAAATAATTGATAATACACTAAAGAACATATATACATGTTAATCGAATAATTAGGTATGACTTTCATAATCAACTTCTAGAATTCAATTTCTCCAAACGGGAATATTAGTTTTTATTCAAACAGTTTAGGAATTTAAAAATTGCCTAGTTAAAAAATTCTTTCCCTTTCGTTCTGTTTGATATTCATTGCTAGCCATTATCTGTCTTTGCTTAAAAAGCTTATGACTTAAGGCTATATCGAGGCAACCCGCACAGGATGCTTATATGCCTATTAGTGACTGATCAATTACAGTCTTAAATAACAATTGGAAGATGCAAATAAAACAACACTAAGTGAATTTGATTTATAGTTGTTTGGAAATTCATTAGTCACAATATATTTTCAGAAAGTAGAGTTTTTTGAGACGGTGGAGAAGATTTGTAGTTCAGCTGAAGTAGAGTTTTTCTTTAAACGGTTTGATTAAAGTATAAAGAAATATTTGTTCGTTTACGATTTATGAAATTTCATTAAAGCATATACAGTCGAGACTTAATTAAGTTCGTTGATGGGTGGTTCAGTTTTAAGTGTTCCTTGTAGTATGTGGTTGCCAACACCTTGGTACGATACTTCTCCTTAAGGTACATGAAAAGAAAAGTGGATTAATACTGATCTATGTGATTTGGAAGTGTAATCACTGATTTCAAGGGACAACTGATTAAGACCGGTCATACATGAATTCGTAGTGAGTTCTTGATGTGTTATTTTCTTACTTTCAAGATCTTACTGTCAGCAGTGAAAATCTGTGGACGAAGTTACATGTAGCAACTTCGGTACCGATCTTTCCTGACTCCATCTTTCCGTTGTGAGGAAGAAAAATCACTACTGATGTTTTTTTGTTTGAGGATACCTTAATTTCTCCACATTATAAAATACAACCAGCAGTACGACTTCTCCTTTGAGCCTTAAGTTGATGCTTTTAGTCTTACCATACTACAACCAAGCTGATAGGTAAGGTAGGGTGTAAACGAATAAATGTTCCAGCCAATATATCCCAACTGGATCACCACCATGTCAACGCAGCAGCTACAGGCATGTATATAGTTCAGTTGCTTGATAAAGTAAACATATAATAACAATATAAATCCAAATACGAAAATAGACCTAAAGATCCTGACTTTGATTCCTGTATTTGGTATTGGATGGGCGTTGATGAAGTTTGTTATGGAATCAAGCTATGAATGATCATATAATTCTAAATTTCGAAAAAAAACTTTCTTGATGTATGTCAATTGAAAAGGAAAGCAGTTCTAAGCACTTTAAAAGAATCGACTTGCTATTGTTTTACTTATATCTCCCCACTGTTATTTGGAACTGCAATTGATCAGTCAATTATTGGCATATGTGCATCTTGTGCGGATTGCCTCGATATAGCCCTAAGTCACAAGCTTTTTAAGCAAAGATAGATAGTGACTAGCACTGTAATTCAGGATGCGCGTTTAATCCTATTTGGGACTCGTCAGTTGGATGTACCTGCAACTCAGAGTTGATGTTCACTCTGGGACTCGAAACCAGTACCGTTCGCTTCAAACGCTATCGCGTTATCCACTTAGTTACTAAGTCCTGACAGCCACCTTCTTGTGCAATGGGGTGAAGTTTAAATTCCCTTGGTGTTGTTTACTTATATCTTCCCATTGTTATTGAGGATTGCAATTGATCAGTCCCCTGTTTGCATATGTGCATCGTGTGCGGACGAAACGGGCGTCTTGGATTCCACTGTTAGCCACTACCCATCTTTGCTTAAAAAAACTTTAAAAGAAGGTTAAAATGTTTCTAATCTTTATATGATAGCGAAATTCTCTATTGACTATGATCATTTGTTTCTGATTAATTTTTTGTTCTCTTTCTTCATCAATTTAGACTTAAAACGTGAAGCGAGTATATGCCACTTACTGAAGCATCCACATATTGTTGAATTAGTAGAAACTTACAGTAGTGATGGAATGTTATACATGATATTTGAATAGTAAGTCTTTTTCTTCATCACTGTTTTCTTTCCTTTCGTACGGATTTTATGATGTTAAAGAGAATAAGTCAGTCAGTCGGCTATATCGTACGACCAGGCACACATACGCCATACCTCATTAGCACAACAAGATGAACACGAATTAATTAAAAAGTTAATTCAGTGGTAGATTGTGCATAAGGAAATACAGGAATAAAGAATTAGTTGGTAGACAGAAATATGTGAAGCGATTTTAATCTCATAGTTTAAAGGAAGACAAAATGTGTATACACCTATGCCAATGTGATCGATTCTGAGCCGAAGGGAATAAAATAAAATGAAACTATGATTTGATCTTTTTCAGGGTTACAAGTTAATGAACATTTAATTTAGCAATTTAAAAGTTTTCATAGAATATTCAAAAGTAAAGAAGATTGGAATGAATAATTGTCCTCAATAATTTCACCATTCTACTCTACCATTCATAATTATTGTGGAATACAAAAGCCAAAATAGGAGATGTATTAATGAATTAAACAATATTGTAAGTTTTAAAAATAAGATGTTGTACGTTTGCATCTGTTACAACTTAATTACTTCGAATATGTATCATTTGTAAGTTATAAAAGGGTAGGAGAATTGGCTGTGAGGAGTCGAGTTATATTCAATATAATAAAATAATGATAACATTGTGTAGATATAATAAGAGAGATATTGTCAAGGGGATTGTGATGAGAAATTCATGTGAACTGAGAAAAATGAATCTGTGAATTTGGAACGGGGCAGAGCAGATATAAATACAAAGAGAATTGGTAACAAGCGTTTACAATGTTTACTTACTTACTTACGCCTGTTACTCCCAATGGAGCATAGATCGCCGACCAGCATTCTCCAACTCACTCTGTCCTGGGCCTTCCTTTCTAGTTCTATCCAATTTTTGTTTGTTCTTTTCATGTCTGTCTGTCTCCGTTTCTCCACGTAATCTGTTCTTTGGTCTTCCTCTTTTCATTTGGCCTTGAGGATTTCTAGTGAGGGTTTGCCTTGTGGTGCAGTTGGATGCTTTCCTTAATGTATGTCCTATTTACTTCCAGCGCTTCTGATTTTTCCCTCCGCTGGGGTTTACAATATATAGGTTGAATATGTAGTGATCCAGTCGTGAATCAAGGTAAACATAGAGTTCGAACATTCTTCTTTTGGAAACATAAGTCAGGTCTTTTGCAGTTGCTCCCATGACTTCTGCTACGTAGATGAGTCATAATCTTGATCATTGGGGTAGATTTTTTGGGATAAAAAATCGTGAAGGCTTGATCTATTTTAATATGTCCAGTATCTATCGAGTGTGAAAGGATGGCGGTGTTAATAAATCTTGTGAAGCCTTTCTCTATTCATCACAGTAAGTGTTTACGAGCACAAGAGTAAATGTATTTGAGTACAGCTTATGTAACTATCTTCACTAGAGCAGTTGGGTTGGTAAACACATATGAGGGAGCCTATTATAGGTACTCTATCCTCAGTGGTCTAGAGGTTAAGGGTACGCGTGGGACCGAAGGTTCTTGATTCGAGTCCTGCGTACGGGATCGTGAATGCGCTCTGTTGAGGAGTTCCACGCTAGGACGAAACGGCCGTTCAGTTCTTTCAGGTTATTACTGGTGGTCTCAAATTGATTGGTTCATGATTTCAATGGCTTGTTTCACTACTCCATTTACGGAAAAAAACTGAAGTCATCTAAAGATACGTTCCTATTAATGCTTTTTCAACATCTATTTAATTGATATATTATCGGTTGTGTTATTGCTAATAAAATTAACTTTCCAAACAAATTATTCAGCAATATGTTAAAAAGAAAAACAATTTTCATTAAAATGAGTACATTCTGCTACATTGAATTCTCTTCTCTTACTTAGAATCTTTTATGTCCTAATATCAGTAGAATTTAGGACGCGTGTTTCGTTTAATTCAGAACTTGTAAGCTCAACATAAGTGTACTTCAGTGTTGATATTTACACTAAGATACGAAACTGGTACCTAAATCTTCAAGTGTTAATGTGTTATCTACTTAGCTACTACGTCCAAATTGATACTAACTGGTTCAGTATTTATGACATTTTATGTTATTATGAATTCGTTACTACAGGAGAAAATTGATATATCCACTAAGGTGTGCACTATTCCGAAAGAGACTGATCGAAATTCATTATTAAATATAAACAAAAAGAAGACGTGAATCACTATGAATAATACAATTTTCCTAAAATATTGATACGACCGGAAAAAGCTTCATTTCCATTGGGGTCTGTGTGGTCAGGATATAATTGTAGGAAAGCAGTTGTATGACTCATCTCTCTATCTAATCCGACTATCGACTAGTTAGCTTATATTCTCAATGGAACTGGCGACCTATTACCCAATTGACACACCAAGCAGTAAACAACAACCAAGGCTTTGATGCTTATTAGTCCTTGGGCTTCTTTTAACATAGTGCCTAGTCAGAAGAAGATGATAAAACAGAGATTAGTTCTATGTTGTATTCTGCTCAATAATGACTCGAAAGTTATAAGATGATATACCAAATAGTTTTAATCACACAGTAACACAATTAAAGAATTCTAATATGTACATAACACAGTCATCAGTAATACAAAACTAGAGTAATGGAGAAATAATCGACGATAAATTAAGAACCATGAGACATTATAACTATTTATAAGTCAAACGAATGCTTTTAAATAGGAATATCTAAAAATACAACATAACAACTGTCTACTAATTACACAATGAAGATGTCAATAGTAATTATTCGTGTCATAGTCTCTCCAAAGTTGTAATTTCACACCCTTATCTCCATTATAACGTATGTGTATATATAGTAATTTTATAGTTGAATTCATGAGTCAATGAAAGCTAGACCAGCATGGAAAATCTGGAAGCACTGGATGGTTGTTTCGTCCTAGCATGGGACGCCTCAGCAGTGCGCATCCACCATCTCATCTTGCGAGATTCGAACCCAGGTCCCATCAATCTCGCGCACGAACGTTTAACCTCAAGACCATTGAGCCGGCCGGTATCTAACGTTGTTAATATCTAACTTCAGCCAATCCATGAAATTCAGCGACACATCCACCATTGTCTTCATTGAGTTACTATCACACAACAGACCCGGTCGAGATCCACTGGTCACTGCTTCTCACTAGAACTCCAGGAGACCGTCACTAGTGAGAATATGATGAATATAATTACAGAGAGCTTTTGTGGATATTATAGTTTTTTAATAGTTGAATTCATGAGTCAATCGAAGCTGGACCGGTATGGATAAACACTTCTAAGGAGTCCTGTATTTGGACGAAACAGCTATCCAGTGTTTGCAGGTTTTCTATTCTGGTCTAGCCTAAACTAACTCATGAATTCAACTATTAAAAGTTACTATAATATTCACAAAAACCCTGATTATTTATGTAGTTTTAATTTAGAAAACGTTTATTTTAATTGTAAAAAAGAATTAGCTACAACTGAATTTCAGTTTAAGCAACACAATAAACTAGAATAATCAATAATATTTCAGTCATAGTTTATACATAAGAATAAAATTAAAACTGTCAGATATCACGGCGACTATATACCCATTAAATCAATCAACTTAGTTGACATTTTCTAAATTTATCTAATTTTTATAAACAGTATGTTTTTTTACATCTATATTAAATAAATTTTGTCCAGCAAGCAACAAAATAATTTCGCTTGGCATTGTTTGTTTGAATCTTCCCATTGATGTTTTTGGACTGAAATTGATCAGTCTCTTATTGGCATATGTGCATTCTATGCGTATTGCCTTGATATAGCTTTAATTTAAAAGCATTATATGCTAAGACGGATAATGGCTAGCATTGGAATCCTGGAGAAGTCCTAAATAGGAAAAAACGCGTATCCTGTATTTCACTGCTAGCTACTATCTGTTTTTGTGTGAAACGGAATAACGTTTATTTATAGATTTGTCAAGGAATTTATAATCTTGAGAATATTTTTTATGACATTTGAGATAATTAATTTTTATAATCAAAAATGTGTTTTGTGGATATTATAGTAATTTGATGGTTGAACGGTTTAGAGGTTAAGCGCTCACTTGCAAGACTGTGATATTTCTTGGGTTCGAATCTCGCGAGGCGGGATCGTGGATGCGCACTGCTGAGGAGTCTCATACTAGGGTTAAACGGCCGTTCAGTACTTCTAGATTTTCCATTGTGGTCTAGCTTCAATTGGCTCGTGAATTTCAACTATTAAAAAAATAATTACTTTTATAGAAAATATTTTAACAATATTTAGTTCTAGATAAACCTATATGATTAGTAGAAATGGATGTTATTAAAACAATCGACCATTTGACGTAAACGTTTCTTTCTGATCGATTGCAGTCCTAAATAATAATGGGAAGATACAACTAAGCAACACCAAGTGAATTTAAACTTCGCCCTATAGCACATACTGGTGGCTATTAGGACTCAGTAGCTAAGTGGATAATGTGATAGGGTTTGAAGCGAACGGTACTGGGTTCGAGTCCCAGATTGAACATCAGCTCTGAGATGCAGGTACATCCAGCTGACGAGTGGTAAATAGGATGAAGTGACGCGCGTCCTGGATTACACTGCTATCCACTGTTCATCTTTGCTTATTAGGTTTTTTGTCTAATATTGCTTGTTTGGTATGAACATTAAACCAAATCGTAGATTATCAAACTGTATTAGGCACAAGGATTAATCATAGGAAATCTAATTGCTTTATAATTATGCTTTTCTTTTCTTAAAGTATGAAAGGTGCTGATTTGGCATTTGAAATTGTGAAACGTGCAACAGCTGGCTTTGTTTATAGTGAAGCAGTGGCAAGGTTAGTATGTCATTTTGTACTTCAGTATGTTCTATACTACTAAGGGGATTAGCCCTGATTATCATTTATCTAGTTACAAAGTTATTTAGTTGTATTATCATGAATTACTCTGGCTGTATTCTTTTCTTGATGTTTTGAAGTAAATATATCTGTAATCTGAATGTAGATATTTACGTGACATTTAACATATCTGTAATGAAGTAGTGAATGTTAAGTGTTTGGTAAAAGCTGTGAACCCAAGTATTGTATTATTTACTGCTTATCAAAAAGAAATATCAACAAAATCAATGCAAGTGATACGTCCGCCTAGCATACTAATATATATCAATCTGTGTCTCTGTTAGGACCTCTCCTATTAAGATAATTGTGTCTTGATTGACTTTCTATAGAATTGAAGTACCTAAACTTTTTAATCACTGAGTAGTAACTAACGTTGTATTATTTCGCAATCGAATTTCCGTATAGCCGGTATAGACTTGATTCTAGGTAACGCAACATCATAGTGTACTTTGTGTGGCATCAGGTGGTTTTTGATGCAGTCTTAAGGAAAGCTCTTGCTCGTTTACAATCACTAGTCAAGTTCATCCTGTCTTAAGAGAACTGATATACCGCCTCATCAGCATTCTAACTAGTATCATGATCAATAACAAGTAGATCTGCTTTCTAACTATAGGATTAAAAGTTTGAGTATGATTGTGTATGCTTTAAATCACTTACACTTGACAAATTATATTAACTGTACTCTTTATAGCTGAAATGTTAAACATAGTCTTATCATCTTTTTGTGTTTGGGCATAATTGGCAGGAAAGCCTGCAGTTTGAAAGAACTGATAATTCCCGTGTGATTCGAGCCCAGGTCAACCAGTTTCCTAATCCATGATCTCACAACCAGTACATGGGGTCAGTCTCAGTCCTAGTGACTCAATGGTAATGCCTTTGAATGTGAAGCTGATTGACCCAGGTTCCAATCCCACGTGTAAATCAGTTCCCTCGAGATTTCAGACACGTCTTGATAAAGGGTATCAACTTACTCGAAACCTAGATGTAGGCCTTCCTCCCGATTACATTCTACTACTTATTATTCTAATATTTATTTATTAAGGAAACATGTATCAAAAGTTCATTCCTCTTCTATTTATGTAATTTAGTCATTATCTACGACAAATTCTAGAAGCTATACATTATTGTCATGAGAATAATATTATTCATCGTGATTTAAAACCACATTGTGTTGTCTTAGCAAGTAAAGAGAATTCAGCACCTGTAAAACTTGGCGGTTTCGGTCTAGCCATACATCTAAATTTGGATACAAATCAAGTGAATGGAGGTATGATAATATTATTTGTATTATCCTTTATAGTTTTAATACTCTTGTCATTTGTTTATATATTATATCATAAATACTTATTATAAATAGTTTTTTTATGGTAATACCTAGTTTGTCATTAAAATACTTTATCAGAAGGGGTTTTGTGGAGATTTCAAAGGAGTTCCATACTGTGAAGAAACGGCCGTCCAGTGCTTCCAGGTTTTCCATGGTGGCCTAGCTTCAATTGACTCATGATATCAACTGTTTAAATTACTACAATCTCCACAAAACCCCTTCTGATATCAATTAATTGTTAAGTTTTCCAATCATAACAGGATGGAAGTCGATCGTTTTTATTATGAGAAGTCGGCTATATTCATATGGCATATATATGCGTCGACACAAGTTGCTACATGATTTAACTACATAGAGATGAAGTTAAAATATAAGTAATCAACCAAGGTTCCGAAATAACATTATCCTTGATAGTAAGAAAACTAAACATACAAAATATGGTTGAGATCAGTAAATTTTCTCAAGTAATAAAAAGTATGAAGTAGTAATGAAAGTCAAGTTTTAGGGGAAGACAAAAAGTGAATTCATCTGCCTCACTTTAACTGGTTCTGGACTTTATCGTATGATGTCACCGAATACTCAGCACCGTCACCGCTGGTACCTCAAACATACAGGCTTCACGTGACAACACGTTTTAGGTTGACAGTTAATGACTTTATAGGCTCATCATAAGTTTTATTTTGATCTGCTCTAGCTTTCTTCGAATCTACTCATGTCAGCGTTACACGTTAATGTAGGCTGTGGTTGAATATGTGCGACACTTGTCCCGCTCATCTCATCAGTTGATTTGATATTTGTCTATACTATTCTGTTTTTAATTTCAACATTGGTCACTAACTCGTCCCACCTTTGGTGAATAATGGTGAGAAAACATGTACAATCAAGTACATGTAACCTCACTTTCAAAAACCACAACTCTTAGTCATGAAGGAAGCTGTCTCAGATTTTTGCTCAGGTTAAATTTTTGTCAAAGTTTTGTCAATTGTTATGAGAATACGATCATCGGCACTTAATTAACACAACAATCAAGAGATGAGGGGTTTGCAAAACAGCAACACCTCAAATTTTACACAACACCAAATATGATAAGAACAAAACGGTTAGTCCTTTGCAAACAGTTCTTCACTGTCTCCATAAAAGATAATCATATAACACAAAATATATCTGTGAGTAGAGCTGAAAATTAATCTTGAAGAATAATATGAACGATGAACAATAAGGTTCACTAAAAGATAGTGTAGCCCATAAATAAGAAGAAACAGTTATCCAGAAAAATAATTATTAAATAGAGAGAACTGATGCTTTCTGCGGAGCTCGAACTCATATAACGGGATTTCTTTGTTATGGACATAAATGATATACATCGAATGGTAGACTAAGATATTCGTAATAATAAGTTGTTGCTTTCAATCTTCAAAGGCATGAATAGAAGGCCAGGTGACCTGTATTAACCTTTGTGTCAATATAACGGGATGGCGAAGGTGGTCTTTTTGGTCCACTGGTTAGGTCGGTCACCTATTGAGGTTAGTTCAATTTTTAACTATGTCACCCTCCCCCACCAGAATCTACAATATTATTGCGTGACTGTTATAATTTTCTGTCATAATGCTTTGTATATTATGTTTGTCTTACTTATCCCTTTCATATTACTTCTCTGTTGTATATTAACAAAAATAAACTCATACAGATTCACCGATAACGGTTGATCAAGAAATTTTTGTTTCTCTACGTTCTGATCAGTGTGGTAAGTGAAAATATCCCCTTCCTATTTCATTATTATTATTATTATTATTATTATTATTATTATTATTATTATTATTATGACAAAATGTAGGTAAAACTGATTATTTCTTGTTTGTATTACAAATTGTGATATCAGTTGAATGACTTATTACCTTTCAGGGTATATAAATAGTGAATTCATTTTATCATAGAGCATACAAAGCGCTAGGAATATTTCGACAGTCTTCGTGATTGAAACATAAGATAATACTTTTATCCATATTGAATTGACCTCCTTTTATGCTCCATGTAATCATTATTGTTATGATTGAATATGTACGTAAGCGTTTTTGTATACTTGTGCTCTGAATTTCTATTCGTTCTTTCAACTGTTCCTGTGGTAAATTTAAATAGTAAGGTTATTATTCTTTATTGAGTATAATTACAATTATGGCCCAGTTGTTGAAGGCAATTAGTAATAAGTCACAAACTGGTACTTGTTAGCAAGGCGAAAATGCAGCAGCAGTTGACATATTTTTCTTTTTGTTTATCCTTTGATAGAATATGTAGTATGTATATTAAAATTCATTCCTTCAAAGCACAACAGAGTTGTTCCTCAATATTTTATGTAACCTATACGATGAAAATACTTGTTAGGTAAAAACTGATTTCATTTATGACGAGTGTCGATAGAAAAGCAATGCCCAACTGAAACTTCTCATATCAAACATTGTAATGATGAACTCCTATTTTCTCATACTTTAGGTCGCATTGGAACTCCACATTATATGGCTCCTGAAATGATTCGTCATGAACCATATGGAAAAGCTGTAGATGCATGGAGTTGCGGTGTTTTATTGTTTCTTCTACTTAGTGGTTCTTTACCGTTTTATGGAACACGAGATGTTTTATTTACACAAATAGTCTCTGGACGTTATCACGTATGCTCCTGTGTTTTATTTTAAAATATGCAAATATTTCCATTTTATTGTTGATTATATATATATATATATATATATATATATATATATATATATATATATATATATATATATATATATATATATATATATATATATATATATATATATATATATATATATATAAAGTCACAGAGCGCTGAACAACAGTTTTAGGTTACTGTATAGGCGCATCCAGTACTCTAAATGTGTTCAAACCTATGACGCACAGGTTTAACAGAAAGCACGATATTTTAAGGCCTTTGAATTACGTTATAATGGTCCACAAACCTAACTTCATTTAGTTCATGATAGATCACGATTACTATGCAATGTCATTGATAGTGATTCCTTGATTCTCGAACCCAAAGTTTACAGTCGTAAATGTTGATCCTGACATTTTGGTTACTTATTTTTATTCACTCGACTGGATTTAGTGTAAATAATTTAATATTTTAAACAATCGAATTCCCCCCCAAAAGCAATCGATTAAACCACTGAGCTTAGTTTTCTTTTTAGTTTCCATTTGTTAGCAATGAGTATCACCTATATAACTCAATGATAACGTCCCTAGATATGACAGGCAAGTTGAAATGGTTGCGAACCCTACAACGAATTTGATTTTCCTCAAGTTTATAGATACCGATTAAGGTTAGCATTGCTTATCGTCTAGCTCACCAGTAGAGATTTGATAATAAAGTTAGGAAATATAAAACTAACGATAGTTTGCTAGTGAATTTTTCTCTATTTTTTTTATAGCGTCAACCTCAAGTATGGAATATGATATCACCGGAAGCAAGAGATTTAGTATCACGTTTATTAGAAGTGGATCCAACACAGAGATTAACAATTGAAGAAGCTTTACGTCATCCATGGATTAGTCAAAAAGCTCGTGCATCTAAAACACATCTACATGAAACAGTTGAAGAAATGAGGCGTTTTAATGCTAGGCGCAAACTTAAGGTAATTTTATTCTGTATTTTGTGTACGATTTTTTTTACCTGTCACTTAAAAACATATACGATTCTGGATGGTGGAAAACATAAAAATAATTTGAAACTTGACGCTAATATATTTGTTCAGATAGTTACAGTTCATTACAATAGATCCATGGTTTACAGTGATTGAAGTAAATTCTTACATTGTTCGCTCTCGTTTTCGACCATAGAGCCTATGTACACCATTGGTTTCAAATCCGTGGTTCTTCCATCTTGACCAATCTGATCTGTGAACTTAAAATATACATTCCCTTGTCTAATTTTTGTAAAAACACTCCACATCACTTGAATACCATGAATTGAACTCACCCGATAAAAGGTTTAAATGAGCTGTGGTATACGAGCACTTAGACAGGGTGTTATGTCTTTGGGACAGCTGGCCAATATCACGCGCCAAATCAACAATCAAAATTCTGATTCTGATTTGGTACATTTTGCGTCTCCTTTTTCCTCGATAGCCTGGTGTGTTCAAACTCACCAATCACACTCCCGACAAGAACTGTTAATCTTGAGCCAACAGCTAAGTTCTAATAAGTTCATCACAAGCTTCTCTCTATGTCCTACCTTAAATTTAAAAGTCAACAACCAGTTTCCACTATAATTATTTATATATATTTTTATATAAAGACATACAGGAACGTATCACATCACGAACTGAAAAGTACCAAATATACCTGAACAAGCCAAAAGTGGCTCTGAATGGGAGAAAGAGTGAGTAATGGACTGATAACAAATTAAGAATAGTAAGTCGTATGACTGTAGCTAATGTGTCAACAAAAAACTTATAATAAACGGAATACATAGACACAGTAATCTTATTACTCAATAATTATACGTTAAGAATATGTGTAATAATAGTGTATCAGGAGCCTCAGCAGCAGTAGTTCTCAACATACACAAAGGGTAAAGCAAGATTCTCCGTTACCACACAGCATGCAGCCATTACATATCTGGGAAGCATCATTGATGAACACGGTGGATTTGATACATGCGCGGATCGGCAAAGCAAGAGCAACATATTTACAACTAAAGAACATCTGAAACTCAAAACAACTATCAAACAACACCAAAGTCAGAATTCTCAATACAAATGTCAACACAGTTCTACTTTAGGGGTGAGAACTTGGAGAACTACGAAAGTCATCATTCAGAAGATGCAAGTGTTTATTAACAGTTGTCCACGCAAAATACTTTGAATCCGTTGGCCAAACACTATCAGCAAAAACCTACTGTAGGAGAGAACAAACCAGATCCCAGTGGAAGAAGAAATCAGGAAGAAGCGATGGAAGTGGATAGAACACACAATAAGGAAAGCATCCAATTGCGTCACAAGGCAATTCCTCACTTGGTGTCCTCAAGGCCAATAGAAGAGAGGAAGACCAAAGTACACATTACGACGAGAAATGGAAACAGAAATGTGAAAAATGAACACAAAATTGACATATCCGAAAAAGGAGGCTCAGGACAGAGTGGGTTGGAGAATGGTAGTCGGCGTCCTATGCTCCATTGGGAGTAACAGGAGTAAGTAAGTAAGTAATAATCGTGTATAGGTTAGTTTCGAGAGTTACCATTCTGTCAATCGTCGTTCTGATATAACATTAAGGAAAATAGAGTATTCACATCCGGTCGAACACTAATCCATTTATTTTAATCCTAATTAACATTACTGATCCGAAGTAAATGTCCATTAAATGAGTTATTAACAACAAAAAATATACAAAGACGTAAGGTATCATTGTCTTGAATAATTCTACGATAATATCTGTCCTGTTATTGGTCTTGTGAATTTTGTTTTCAAATTTTATTCTCTAGGATAACATTTTTCGTTTTGTAAAGTTGCGTTTTTTTTAATATTTAGCGTTTCTTTGGCCTTATACCCAACCCTCATCCTTTATCCGGGCTTGGGAACGGCAGTAACCTAAGAGAGGCTCCAGACAAAATTAGAAAGTTTTGTTACCAGTCTATAAAATAAAATCTTGAATTAAGTCTTTTTTCCCCCTACAGATTAACTCCTTACTATAAATTCATAAAATAATTATTATTATGAACATTAAATAAATGAAAACAGGAAATGAGATTTTCTTTCAAAAAAGAGATGAAGTAGTGAAAAAGAAAAATTGGCAAGGATTAAAAATATATGAGAAAAGGAGTTTATTTTAAAGTCAAGTTTTTAGATTGTTTAAAGAAGTGAGACAAAAGATGAAATAAATACAATACACTTACATTTGGTTGAGTATTACACAGTTGGATTTAAATCCTTAGTACGTTTAGTACTTAAATGCTTAACACTGACAATTTCTTAATGGTTTTTAAACTGTCTAGGAATCTCTTAAACTTGAGGCTTAATCAATATCAGTTTAGGGATATGGAGATTATTAGGTTATTAACTGAGATCATGAACCGATTGATGCTAAACCACCATTGAAAACCTGGAAGCACTAGACGGCTGTTTTTTCTCCTGTTGTGGGACTCCTCAGCAGTACGCATTCATGATCCCGCTCTCAAGATTCGAACTCAGGGCCTTCGGTCTCGCGTGCAAACACTTAACCTCTAGACCACTGAGCCAACGTCCGACGGTGTGAGCGTGCTTCCAGGTTATCATGTGTTCACTGGTAACTAGCTTCGTGAGATAATTCTCAGAGTTCTAGTGAGAAATTGTGACCAGTGGAGCTAATCCATATCTCGTAGATATGGGTATCTACCTCAGTACAATCGGAGATGGTCGCACGATTTCGTGGATTGGTTGAGGTTAGACATTCACATCGTTGGATGCTGGCCAGCTCAGTGGTCTAGAGGTTAAATGTTCGCGCGTAAGACTAATATGTCCTGGGTTCGAATCTCGTGAGGCGGAGTCGTGGATGCGCACTTCTCAGAAGTCCCACAATGGGATTAAACGACCTTTCAGTGCTTCCAGATTTTCCATGGTGGTCTAGCTTCCATTGATTTATGATCTCAACTATTAAAATTACTATCATATCCATAAAACCTCATTTGATATTTTATAAATGTTGATTTTTAGCTTTACTACAATTCGAATTCATCGGATATATGATTCTGTTTTTTTGCTAACATTTTCCATTATACTCCTTTTCTGTTTCTTAAAGTTATGGTGAATATCACTCGGTATCGTTGCCTACTTCATTTCATAGATGTTTTCCACATCATTGAATATTTAACAAATTAGTCAAAGAAAGCTTTACAGCTTCAAACATTTCTCTTTTTTGTAAATTTAATAATTTTAAAAATTTATATTTTCATTGGTAACAATTTAAATGTATGCCCGGTGTTATAATCTCTTTCTTCTTACGGTTATGTCCCAGCTATTCCTATTGCTTAGTATTCTCGGACACCGATTCACTCAACAAGACCCCAAATCAGAACACGGTTGAACAGGAAAGAGATTATATTCCAAATAACAAGGTTAGATGGAAGTAAGATGCAAGCCAGAAGCCCAATAGAGAAAACGTCAGTATATTTATAGTTTTTTGCATGAGAAGATTCTAGAGTATTCTCCAACTATCGACTAGTGCTGATTGGATAAGAATTAACCAATCAGCGTGCACCAAAGCAATCGTGAATTGAGCATGCTTTAATCCGGTGTGTCCCGCTAACACCCGGTTTTTGTATTTTCTTTTTTGATCCCATTTTTCAATCATTCCGTCTTGTCCAATTAAATGTTTTACATTCGTTATAATTGGTTATTTATTTATTTATTTTTTAAATTGACGATTTCTTAAATTGGATGAAAATATCGTACAAAGTACAAGTTCTGTTGTTTCTCACATTGTCATGGGAACAGATAACATGTTCTTGAATATATTGTATCTGGTAGCGTTTCAATTACTTGAAAGCGTTAAAGAGAGCACCATAAAACTTATGAACGGTGGCAGCATACTGTCACTATGCGGTACGAGATTCTCATTTCCATAGAGATCAGAAGTCGTATATTAAATTTGTAAGTTGGAGAAATGGCTGTAGAACACTTAGAGGATCCTTACAGATGATTAGACGAAGGATGTAATTTCATTAGTGTTATTATCTTGTTGATGAAGGACTTCAATGAACACTCAATATCCGGCCTTCATCTTTTGTAAGTTTATTAAAGGTTAGTGGACCGTCTCCGGAAATTCCATCAATTATTCGTGTAGTTTTTGCATTAAAAAACGGATTGCCATGTCGTCATGTTTTGGCCTACTGTACACATACTAATGCTGAAGTGAACACAAAAGTGACAGATGGTTACAGTCAGACATCTACCTCACCGGCCTTGCTACTGTCAATTAAAAAGCATTAAAAATGTATTATATTCCTTGGTAAGGCGTATGTCTGAAGAACGATGTAGTGTTGTTTATAACTCTGTGCATCAAGTGGTTTACGGAAGGATGGCTCCAACACCGTTGACCTTATCTGCAGCAACTGAGTTTCAGATGGAAGCCTCCACTTCCATGGATATTACAATGCCGTTGATCCAACAAGTGACAAGTACCAACTACCGAACAAACATCGATTTGCATGCCACATTAAGTAATGACGAAAATGAAATTAATTCTATAAACTCAGAAGAATTTTGTGACTGAGACAACGACACTGACGAAGATGTCCACGACAACAGACTCTGTGACATGTACAATCTTGCTTAGCACCAAGTGAAACTGCCGATGGAAGCACTTGGATTTTTTGTCACTGCAATGCAATGTTTCATTTTTTTGTGCATGCGACCTACTCCTACAATTCCATGAATTCCACTAAACCATGTGAGGCGCGATTTACGAACCGAGCTGGTGCTGTGATTACCGGCTAAGTGAAGATGAGGTTAGACGCATTGTATTAGTGAATGATGGTGAATCAGTTGATGAGGTTGTGAATCTTCATCTACTGAGATGGTCGAGTACGTGTTACGTATGCCTGAACACTACGATTACCGCGACACGTAATGCTGACTAGTGTTGGGGTTGGTTGGAAAAAAATTAGGGACGGCCAAACCAAAACGTGGCATCAGTGCTTGAAGTCACTAACTTCTAGTCTTAGCCTTGTTGATAGATGCAGACTAATTGGATGGCGTCCGCGTGACTGTCGTAACCAATGGTTGGAGACTGTAGGTGACATGGCTCAGAATCGATGACAGTGGCGTCGGTGTATGCACTCTCTGTCTTCTTTTAAACTATGAGATTAAAATTGATTCATATCTTTTTTTCTACGAACTAATTCTTTCTTCCTGTACTATATCCTTATTGCAATCTTTCTTTTATATATTACCACCTCTGAATTAACTACTTTTATGAATCCGGTATTCATCTTGTTGTGTTAATGAGGTATGGCAACTTGGACCGATGCATATATGTGCCTGATCCTACGTTATAGCTGACTGACTGTGTGGCCATTGTTCAGGAAAATCTGAACTGTTAGGAGACCGAGTAAAGGCCCTTTTTAGAACCACTTACAATTTGATTTGAATTCTTTTGTTACAATTCGTTAAAAAAGTAACATCAATTAATTTTTTTAATCTCTTTCTTCATGAAGTCGTTTAACTGTTTCATCTGATAACTCTTATCTTCTATACAACAAGATTTTTTTTACCTTTTAGTGTTTACTGAAAATTAGTACCAATAAGTTTAAGTTATCATTAACGTTGATTTGCCGTACTACATTTGACAACCTTTTAAGTCCAGTAATCACTATTATCAACTATTAAAAGCAGTTATTAGTTTTTCTCAAATTATATTCTAATGATCGCATATTATTTCTCTTATCACCATACCTAACGACTTCACTTTCATTTCTACTTGATTGAAAGAATTTTGATGGGATTTTATTCTCTGAGCTGAATGGTTTAGTCGTGGAGCTTTCATCATTCTTCTGAACGACATCATCAGTACAAACTCCAGGTAGATGTTTATCCTGATATTCATTCACAGACAGGAGTATAGAAGGGCAGTCGAATAGAATCGGAGTCTCCTTTATTTAGAAGTTAAAATTTTTATCAGAACTTGGATGGAACAGTCAGAGAGAATTATTTATTTAAAATAAAATTCAAATGTAAAAAATGCAAATTTTTACATCCAATCAAAGTACTTGGTGCTTCTTGGCTTTGAACTAGTCAAATTGCAAAAAAGCACAGTTTACAGCCAATTAACAAACTCTTACAATTAACGTTATGTTTGTTCATTACCACTTGATCACACACCTTCAAAAACAAGCTTACTAATCACTTATTTCTAAGTTTTTTAATCACACCCTAAAATTTCTCATCAATGGGTGGTGGGTAATCACAACCGTTGTACAACTATTGTCAACCATTTAAATTACCTCTTTATTGATATTCCGTACTGAATTTTAATTGGTCTTTACTGACATATGTGTGTACTTTAAGCATTATTTCGATTATTGCTTTTATATTACAAGATCATTTAGAATGTGCATAGATTGTTTCTAGCAATGGAATCTAGAATTAGTGTGTCATTCTATTCGAGACTTCGTCCAGCACTTCCTAGATTCCACTATTGAATATAAACTATCCATTGTAAATTTTAAAATTGTATATATTTTTTCATTGGAAACAAGACAAAATGAATTGTATTGGGTCCAATTTGATCGAGAAAATAGTTATATGATTTCGGTCTCTATAATCAGGTAGAGCGATTGCAAGAGTTTAACACTTTAAATACTCGTCCCGTTATAATTGCTAGTTTTCTACCACAATAATAACCGTACAGTCTTATTGCATTTTTTTACATCCAAAAATAATCGAACAATTCAGGGAGCTATTCTAGCTGCTGTTTCAAGTACAAAATGGGCAAGCTTCTACACTGAGCCGAACATTCTCTCTGATGACGATATTTTAGATGAAGATGATGAAGTCACATCAGCTGGTAAGTCATTGAAACTATTTTTAATCCATGTAGTTTTTATTTGAAGATAAGTTCAATTTATGAAGCTCCACTTATCTCACAGACTATTAAAATGAACAAGATAAGTCATTAAAAACCAAGGAAACACTGGGAAAATGTCTTATCTTGGTGCAAAACTCCTCAGCGATCGGTACTTAAGATCTTCTCAAGGATCATTGAATTCTAAAATCTTTAGGTGAACACACTATTATATCTCTTTCTACCATTGGGTTGCCAACTAACTGTTCATATCCATAAACCTTAGTCCTTTTGTCGATGGTTTCCAAGCTGAAATCAGTTGATATTAATATGAAATTGTAATGGATTTAATTCTTTCTCTCATTTTTTAATAATAAAACTACCAGTAAATAGAATATCATACTAAATGATTTGATGATGATGGTTTGAATCTTTTCTTTCTAAAAATTCTCAATGTTGGTCTACTTCTGTATTTGTGTTTACTTTACAGTATATTATTATATATTCGTCGACTTGTTTACAGAACAATACATATAAGCGATTAATATTGTTTCTAATTAAATCCTCATCAATTTTATTCTAATATACAGTAATATTTATATGCGATTATGAAAATATTAAATCAATCAAAATAGTTTATTAGACAATCATAACAACGAAATAGATTACATAACCAAACATCATGAGTTAAAAGTACAAATTGATCGTTTGACGATTGGTGTACTAGTGGTGATTGTTATAACTTGTCGTTTGAATGCTTATTGTCTTGACTCTTTTAATGCTACTTTTTATATCTGGTCGTCGCTGATTGTTATGTCGGAAACGCTTATCACTTATACTAGGAACGAGGGATCTCTGCAATTCTCACGACGCGAAAGTAAGAACACAAAGACTGGTATAAGTGATGATTTATTAACCCCTAAACACGACGACGACGACGACGATTCTAGTAGAAAATACACTCATTTATATATTGATTGTACACCCATTTTGATTAATAATTAGGATGAAACCATATATATGAAAAATACTTTGAGTTATAACAAATCACATACTGAACATAGTTAATGTCAATGGAATACAAGAATATTGCATATTATACAGAATAAAATATCATACGAGAAAAAGAAAACAAATACTACATTGAGTAATCATTACATTGAATCAAAACGGAAGTAATCTTGAACAAAACTCTTAATGACTAAATTAATCGAAAACTGACTTGTCTTTCCATCATAAGAATGAGAACGGCTTGAATTACTGTTTCGTAGTAGAAAAATCTCCACCTGGAGCCTCTCTGGAGCTACTACCGGTCCCAAGCACGGATAAAAGAGGGGGATTGGGCATATGGTTAGCTACTCCATCCCGTAGAAAACGAACTCGCTAAAAATAACACTAACCAGTACAAAAATCAAAAACTTAGAGAAATAAACAGTTAAATATCACTCATTAAAGATTTTACAGTTACGGAATTTGAAATGTTCAAATAGTTAGTGAAAAATGTATACAGAACAGACGTGAAGAAAAAGAGTCAAACATAAGATATGGATAACATTAACCAGTAGAACTGTTTCTTAAGCCTTATTCGGCCAAGAAAGAGATAAGTGTTACAAATTTTTTTGAGAATATGAAAACTGTAGTTGTTAGCTCAAAAGAAAGCATCTCGATTTTGTTTGGTAAATGGAGATTTTACGAATTATTTACCAGATATTAGTAACTTAACCAACATTGTTGCAAATCTTCAAGCGAAAACAAGTCCAAGTCTCTTGTTTACGAAAATATACTCTCAAATTGCACATCCATATCTAGTCGGATTGTTTCTAATCTATAGATTACTAATGGAACATTGAGAAACGTAAGGTTATAACACTTTACTAAATTCTATTAAGATAAAATCAAAGACCTATAATGCAAAAAAATGACTTTTCTCTTAATTATAATTTTTAAATCGTTGAAATCATGAGTTAGTTGAAGCTAGACCATTATGGAGAACATGGAAGCACTAGACGGCTAGTTTGTCCTATTGAAGGACTCCTCAGAAGTGTGCATCCACCATCCCACTCCGTTGGATTCAAACCCAGGACCTATCGGTTTCGCGCGCGAACTCTTAACCTCTAAACCACTGAGCCAGCCGGCATCCAACGGTGTTAATTTCTAACTTCAACCAAGCCACGGAATTTTTTTATGAAGTTGTATAATCACTTACATAAAAGACATTAAAATTGTTAGATATGGGATATAATCATGATATCGTATTGATAAACATTGTACTACATTATAAATAATCTATGTTTGCTCAACTTCGTTAAGCTGATATATGTATGTTGTATGTATGTATGCCTTTCAATGTGTGGTGATGTAAGCTAATTAAAAAAAAAAATAAATGTATAATATTTGATCTCATTTAGTAAAGATCTAGACATTAAGGAGATCAGTTGAAATGATAGCTGGAACAATGAAGAATAAACAAAATTAAAAGGATACAAAATGTTATTAAGGAACAAGGGCAAATTTCAAATATAAGCCTAAGTGTAATGAAAATATTAGCTGTGATATCAGTAATAATGTATTAAGACGAATATAAAGACAGATTAAGATAGGATATATTTTCGTTGAATATACAGTTTATGTTTCATTTCATGGAATAACCAATGTTTCTACTATATTTTAACGTTCAAAAGAAACAAATGTTTACTAGAATTCTGACACTATACAAATCAATATGTGACTTAGTGAAGTGATTAAAGGATTATAAATTGTTAAAGAATCAAACTCTTGATAATAATAAAAATGAAACATCTAAATAGAGTATTATTATTTCTTATGATCTCAATCAATATCAAGTTTGTATATTGTATTTAACAATGGTAAAGATTTGTTGTTTAGGATGATGAATATGATGGAGTTGCGTTCCCTAATCTATGTAGTTTAGTTGTGCAGTAAGTTTTCATAATCTTTCTAGACAACAACATTGTCATTATCTTTAGGCCGAAGTAAGCTATAAGAATTTCTTCACATATGATAGGATAAAAGTCAATAATAACTAATCATATTTAAGGTTTAAAGAAAAACAAGAGTAATAATATTTGCAGAATATGACAAATTCATTGAAATTCGTTGCTTTCTTTTCAATTACACATTACTTAATTACTTGCACTTGTTACTCCCAGCGGAGAATAGGCCGCCGACCGGCAACTACACATATCAGCTAATGTATTGAATTATTTCGAATTATTGACATAATTTGAGATTATAAAATAGTGAAATGCAGTGATATACATACGCTTTCAGTTACAGTGCTAAAATCAACACTAGAATTCAAGTATATTTAGATGACAAGTATCGGTGTATACACTCTCTGTCTTCCCTTAAACTAAGAGATTAAAATCGCTTCATATCTTTTTTTTTTACGAAGTAATTCTTTCTTCCTGTACTATATCCTTATTACAATCTTTCTTTCATATATTACCATCACTGAATTAACTACTTTTATGAATCCGGTGTCCATCTTGTTGTGTTAATGAGGTATGGCAACTTGGACCGATGCATCTATGTGCCTGATCCTACGTTGTAGCTGACTGACTGACTGACAAGCATCTAGGAAAGCGAAATCTATGACCTAGATTCACTACTGTTAACTACAATTAAAGTTTATTAAAAGAAAATATCTACTGGGTTGACAAGTTATCACTGTGAACTCTATTAAAACTAATTTTTTTTAAAGTTCATTTTGTTAATTTTTGCTAACTAATCCAATTTATACTTTTATTGTTTAACTCAATAATTGAAATAGCTGTTAGTGCTGTATTAGACAGTTTTGAAGAGATGCAATGTCTTACAGAATGTTTTGAAAAAGATTCTGATCTATTTCAACCAGTATTTGAAGATGAACATTTACATTGTTTATTAGAGGTAAATTTCTTTTCAAAATCCTTTATTCACTAATCAATTCAATAGTATACATATGTATATGCCTTTATTTGAATTAAAGTATTCTTGTAGTTGCAATGGTGTGACATAATTGGTAGGTTTTCACTGTATTTGTGTTCGACTGGCTATAATGCGATCTCTCTTCCAGTTGGTCATGTCTGGTCTGATTGATATCAAATAAAGGCTAAACATAATATGTTTCTTTTGAGCACAAAACAGAAACTGGTATGTATTGAAGAGATTTGAGCAGTTCAGTCATTTAAGTCTCAACTCCGTGCCCAAAACATTCATGTGCAGTCAATCATCCTATCATGACCTCATTGCACTTCTTGTTCAGATATAAAAGTTTGAGATAACTTGACAATTAAATAAACAATATCGTTTGTATTTTCTAATTAAATGAGCTTGTGGCCAATTTTTGTTCACATAAACTCATAAAGAGGATATTTTGGAACATACTCTAAAATGGTCAACCTAATCAGACGAGCTATACAGCAGCAATAACGTAACTTTTAGTGTTTAGTTCAGAGATAATCTGTGCATTACTGCGTATGCGCTTAATTTATGGGGATCAAAACGCTGGGAAACCAGTTAATAATAATTCCGCAGATCTATTTAAATCACTTTAACTTCTAATGCCTTCCGATACCTTTGAAAAGTATAGTAATAGGATATATGAAACTTAAATTCTTCCTTTAAGATGTTGATTTTAGTACATACGTTCGTTCCTCAAATAATTATTATACAACAAGAAAAATATCTATACAGGTCTCTGTGAGACCTGTATTAACAACGAATACCTTTTCAAATATCAATAATCTGTGAGTTTCTCAATTTTAAAACATGTGATATTATCAGTGTAAGGTTGTTGAGATTGAGTTTTAATGGAAATCATGAACCGACCACATTTGAAAACCTGGAAGTATTGGACGGTATTTTTGTTTCAGTATGGAACCCTTCAGCAGTGCGCACCCACGGTCGGTATTCGAACCAAGAACCTTCGGCCTCGCGCGTAAACGCTTAACCTATAGACCACTGAGACGGCAACCAACGTTGTCAGCGCCTAACTGCCCCAAATTTGACACGTCTCTGGCTCAGTGGCCTAGAGGTCAAACGTTCGCGTACGAGACCGAAGGCCCTAGGTTCGAATCTTGTTCATGTGTCTTTGTTTTTCCACTAAAGAAAAAATGTCTGCAGAGCTTTTGTTCTATTATCTCATTATCATTGATCTCAATTGTTGTTATTCTTTTTTTCAACTTTCATTGTTTATTTTCACAGCTCTATGATCATATTAACACACATTCACCAGGCAGTGATTTTCATGTTCCTGCTGATGCAACAGAAATTTGGGCTAAAGTGTGTTTTACTGTTATTTTTTATACATGCAACAATGATTATTGATAACTTATGTAAAATGTATGATTTGTCTGGTTTTCAAATTCTATCAAAGTAATTTTGATGCTGTTGAGTTTCTTTAATTGAATAATTCACTTTTATGAGCACCTAACGCAATATTATTTGTTTGAAACCATAAGACTTTCGTCATAAATCAAACATTTACTAGATAATAATTTTCATTTCACTGTAAGTGTTTTCATCATTCAGTTCTACCAATGAGAGTAAAACGTAGACCACCAATTAAGTTGTCAAATATCGGATACAGAAATACCAACGTTTCATCGTCATCCAAAAGGCGAGATTGCCGATGTTACTTAGACCACGATACCTATCAATGTTAAACACGACAGCCAACATATTAACTAGACAACATATGACAACATAGAAGCATTCTCAAAATATTTGCTCGGTATTCTGGATTAAATTCACACACATGAATATTTCTTGTGATTGAACTCAAGATTGTTAGGGTATGGATATGTAGCCCCAGTCTCAAACGTTGAATTTTAAATCAAATGGTTTAACTTGTCATATATATATGTATATATATTCATGCTGGGCTTCATTCTTTTTGCGTACTGTTGTTGGTCATAGTCATTATAGGCCTTGACGCAAAGGTGTTTCGATTCATGTTGCCATACCTTACATTAGCAATCAGATACAATTAACAAGATGAAAATCAAATAAGTAGAAATAATATTAGCTTCATCAGAGACATAATTTGCTCATCATGATTATTTGACAGGATGCATATACTATTTGACACAACTTAAAAAAATTAGTACAGGATTGTGGAGATTGTTAAGTTTTTGATTGAGATCATGAACGGATTGATGTTAGATCACCGTTGAAAACCTGGAAGCACTGGATGGTCGTTTCGTTTTATGGTGGAACTCCTCAGCAGTGCGCATCCCCGGTTCCGCTCGTGTGATTCATGAATCTCAACTCGAGAGTCAAACCCATAGCTTTTGTTCACTTGTTACTCTTGAAGTTGATTATTTTATCATGTCATCTAGTAAAACGTTTAGTAAATCAATATTGTGGCCTTATCCTTATGTTCATTTTGATAAAATACTAATATCAAGAGGTATTTCCAGGAGTTCTAGTGAGAAGCAGTGACCAGTTGATTTCAACTGGGTCTTTATGAAATAGTAACTCACTGAAGACAATGGTTGATGTGTCGCTGAATTTCGTGGACTGGCTGAAGTTAAACATTAACACCGTTGAATACCGGATCAGTGGTCTAGAGGTTAAACGTTCGTGCGCGAGACTGATAGGACCTGGGTTCGAATTTCAAAGGGCGGAATCGTGAATGCACACTACTGAGGAGTCCCCTTCTTATACTAATATCAATTCATAATGCAAACTCAATTTAATTATAAAGAATATCGTTTTATTTTTATCAGATTTCTATTTTCCTCGTGTATTTTTTCTAAATTAAAATTTTATTTTAACAAACCAGGTAATAACAGAATTATCCGTATTGAATAAAACAGAAATGATGTCGACTGTTGAAGAATTAAAATTTTATATGAAACAACCTCACTTTCGTGTAAGTGATTCATTCATTTTTTCTTTGTATAGAATTAATAAAACCCTTTACATTAAGAAATGGAAACTATACAAATAATCGTTTGAGTCAATTTAAATATTGTAGTCAAGTTGAAATACCTTAGATAAACTAACTTATTTATGCCTGTTACTCCTGGTGAAGGAGCATAGGCCGCCCACCCGCACTCTCTATCCAACCCTGTCCCGGTCAGTTCTTTCCAGTTGCTATTCATCCTTTTCATATTGGCTTCTATTTCCCGACGTAATGTATTCTTTCGCCTTCCTCTTTTCCACTTCCCTTCACGATTCCAAGTGAGGGCTTGTTTCGTGATGCAGTTTGGTGGTTTCCTCAATGTATGTCCCATCCATTTCCATCGTTTTTTCCTAATTTCCTCTACAACTGGAAGGTGGTTTGTTCTCTCCCACAGTAGTCTGTTGTTGTTGATGGTATCCGACCAATGGATGTTGATTATCTTGCGTAGACATCTATTTATAAATACTCGTATATTCGTGATGATAGTTCTCCGAATTTGAGCTTCGTATATTAGAACTGTCTTGACGTTGGTATTGTTGATTGTGACTTTGATGTTAGTTGAAAGTTTGCAATGGCCCAGGTGCATCTACTCTTTGTGTTCTCCGAAATTTTGATCTCCTTATTCCTCCTTGTCTCTTTTTTTTCTCTTCCCAAATTTATTTCACTGTATTATACTCTTTAAGTAACAGCTCCAAACACTGATCTTCCCGATTACTGCTTATACTCTTATTACCTCTACCACTACGGGATTTGAATCGACCACTGCATCTCTGTGTTAATGTGGTATGGCAACTCGAAGTGATGTACGTACTTACGAAGTTCTACGTTGTTACTGAATGACTCAATTGTAGGAATGCGACCCTTGCTTTGCCAATCCATGACTTTACATCTGTACCATATCTTCCTTGTTCATCGATGATGCTTCCCAGGTATGTGAATGATTCCACATCTCCCAGAGTTTCGTCATCAAGTGTGATTGGATTGCTGTTCTCCGTGTTGTATTTGAGGAACTTGGTTTTCCTCTTGTGTATATTTAGGCCTAATGATGCAGAGACTGCTGCTACAATGGCTGTCTTTATCTGCATTTTTTTATGTGTATGCGATAGCAGGGCTAGGTCATCTGCGAAGTCCAAATCGTCTACTTGGTTCTGAGCTGTCCATTGTATTTCGTGTTTTCCCTCAGATGTCAAGGTCTTCCTAATCCAATCGACCATCAGAAGAAAAAGGAAGGGAGAGAGTAAACAGCCTTGTCTGACTCCGGTCCTTACTTGGAATACATCTGTCAGCTGACCTCCGTACACGACTTTGCACTGTATTCCGTCGTATGAGTTCCGGATAATGTTGACAATCTTCTCAAGAACTCCATAGTGTTGAAGAAGTTTCCATGATTTTCTCCTGTCCACACTGCCAAATGCCTTTTCATAATCAATGTAGTTGATGTATAGTGACGAGTTCACTCAACTGATTGTTCGACGATGATCGTAGTGTCGCAATTTGGTCTGTGCATGTTCGATCCTTACGGAATCCAGCTTGTTGATCTCGAAATTGGGCGCCTACTGCGTCTTTCATCCGATTCAGCAACACTCTGTTGAAGACTCTTCCTGGTATTGACAGTAGTGTAATGCCTCTGTAGTTTTCACATTTGCTCAGATCTCCTTTCTTTGGAATCTTGATGAGGTGTCCTTCTTTCCGGTTCATCGGCACTTGTTCCTCCTCCCAAATCTTTTTGAATAGAAGGTAAAGCATGCTTGTAGTTACTTCGATGTCTGACTTCAGTGTTTCGGCTGGTATATTACCAGGTTCTGCTGCTTCCCGCTCTTGATTTGTCTGATGGCCATTCTGATTTCTTCCGTCGTTGGTGGAGTGACATCGATAGGAATGTCTGTGTAGATAAACTAAACCTATTCAACATTCTAGGTCGAAATTTTTCAAAACCTGCTTTTATTCATATAGGGACTTGTGGAGATCGTGATATTTGCACATTATAAATTAATAGACGATCTAAATTAGACAACTATTGAGAGCCTGGAAGCACTGGAAGGTTGATTCATTCTAGTGTGGGCTCCTTAGCAGTGCGCACACATGATCGCGCACGTGGGATTCGGTCTCAAGTCCTTTGGTCTTACGTATGTGTTATTAGGTTTTTATTTATGGTCTAGCTCTGGTCAATTCATGATTTTAACAATGAAAATAAACGTTTTTATTTTATACTTTCATTAGTTAACTAATTATGCTCAATAAGCGTATATAATTACTGGCTTTCATAAAATGTTCAAAACTTCACCTAAATCTAATTATTGAGATGAAGTACCACCACAATAGTCCCTATATTTTCCTCTTCATACATTATCACTAGAAAAAAATTTATAGAACTCACAAATCAAATATATTCAGCCATCTCATGTGAGCAACGTTAATTGTAAACATTTACAGATGACTATAAATGATAGCTAATCCGTGTTTACAAATTGAATTAAGCAATTATCAATATTAAATTATAGACTCCAAAAGCCCTCGCAATACAAACGGGTATCAAAGAATAAAATATCTGACCAGTAAAAACAATGCAACTTAATGTTTTCTCGTACTGAATTTATATATAACATAATAATGAACATGACTAGAGACGGTACTCAAATTATCAATAATTGTAAGATATCGGTTTTGTTGTGATAGAACATAATTCACCATTCAATGAACTGAATGCTTAATTAGTATACTTACATATTGCCATCTATATCAGAAACAAAAATTATTCAAAGAACACCGTCTTCATGAATTATGTATGAACATTTGAGCTATCTCTGTGTGATAGAGTGTTGAATAATCAATCTTTTTCATTTATGAAAACTCTAGACTCTTTATACAATCCTTATTCAACTGTAAAAAAAATCCGTCAAAACGTTGCAATATATAACTGCACAATGAATTAATTGATGTTAGACCACCATTGAAAAACTGGAAGCACTGGAAGGCTGTTTCGTCCTACTATGTGACTTAGCAGTGCGCATCCACGGTCCCGCTGTCGGGATTCGAACCCAGGACCTTCGGTCTCATTTTAACTTTCTTCCATACACTGTTAGAAGTTTCTAATATCTAAATACAAATGATTAATTGCTGCATTTTATAGTGTAAATCACGGATTAATCTTATTTACACAAATATAAAAAATTTAAAAACACTGAACAGCAATTCCGTACTGGTATTGGTTTCCTCAACAGTGCTCATCCACGACGTTATACCAAGGAATCGGATGCAGGATCTTCGATCTTGCTCCCGGACGCTTATGTTCTAAACCACAGAGTCGGCAACTGACTTGTTAACATCTAACTTCAACAAGTTTGCAATGTTGCACATAGTGGTTAAACGTTCGTGTACGAGACTGAATGCATTAGATTCGACTCTCGAATGCTGGGTTGCGGACGTGGTCTTCTAAGGAGTCCAGTACTAGGATAAGACGTACATCGAATACTTAGAAATCTCTAATAATGATTTACTTAAGATCTACAAACCTCTTTACTTACATACTTATTTACGCCTGTTACTCCTAATGGAGCATAGACCGCTGACCAACATTCTTCAACCCACTCTATCCTGGGCCTTCCTTTCCAGTTCTGTCCGATTTGTGTTCATTTTTCACAGGTCTGTTTCCATTTCTCGTCGTAATGTGTTCTTTGGTCTTCCTCTCTTCCTTTGGCCTTGAGGATTCCTTGTGAGGGCTTGTCTTGTGACGCAATCGGATGCTTTCCTTAATGTGTGACCTATCCACTTCCATCGCTTCTTCCTGATTTCTTCCTCCGCTGGGATCTGGTTTGTTCACTCCCATAGTACGTTGTTGCTAATAGTGTCCGGCCAACGGATCCGAAGTATTTTGCGTAGACAACTGTTAATAAACACCTGTTTTTACTTGATGATGGATTTCGTAGTTCTCCAGGTTTCTGCCCCATACAGTAGAACTGTCTTGACATTTGTATTGAAAATCCTGACCTTGATGTTGGTTGACAGTTGCTTTGAGTTCCAGATGTTCTTCAGTTGTAAATATGCTGCTCTTGCTTTCTGACCCGCGCCTTCACATCTGCATCAGATCCACCCTGTTCGTCAATGATGTTGCCCAAATACGTAAAGGTTTTTACATCTCCCAAATCTTCTCCGTCAATTGTGATCGGATTGGTGCATTCTGTGTATGCCTGGTATTGAGAGAAGAGTGATGCCCCTGTAGTTATCACACTTGCTGAGATCGCCTTTCTTCGGTATTTTGATCAGAAGTCCTTCTTTCCAGTCTGTTGGTACTTGTTCCTCATCCCAAATTTTGCTGAAGAGAATGTGGAGTATCCTTGCAGTTGCCGCTACGTCTACTTTTAGTGCCTCTGCTTGGATGCTTTCCGGTCCTGCTGCTTTGCCACTCTTGATTTGTCTGATGGCCATGCTGATTTCTTCAATTGTTGGTGGGCCAACATTGATTGGGAGGTCCGTGGGTGCTGCTTCGATGTTGGGTGGGTTCCGTGGAGCTGGTCGATTCAAGAGTTCTTCGAAGTGTTCTACCCACCTGTTTCCTTGCTCTTCAACATTGTTGATTACCTCGCCTTCCTTGCTTTTCAGTGGTCGTTCTGGTTTACGGTGGTTTCCAGAGAGTTTCTTTGTCATGTCATAGAATTGTCTCATGTTCCCTTCTCTTGCAACCTTTTCCGCCGTCGTTGCTAAATCTTCCACATATTTACGTTCGTCGGTTCTGATGCTCCTCTTCACTTGCTTGTTTATTTCCGTGTATTCAGCTTGTGCCTTGGCTTTTTCTGCTCTTGTTCGGCTGGTATTGATTGCTGCCTTCTTGTTCCTTCTTTCTTGAATCTTATCCAGTGTATCAACAGTGATCCATTCATTGTGATGGTGCTTCTTGTGGCCCAGAACCTCAAAGCATGTTGAAGTGATTGCTTCTTTGATCCCCTTTCAGTTGCTCTCCATAGTAGTTCCTTCTCCACTGAGCAGATTATGAAGGGCTTGGAACCTTTTGCTGAGGACTATCTTGAATTTTTTGAGTTTGTCAGTATCCCGAAGAAAGGCCGTATTGAACTTTTGTGATATTGTCCGCCCCGTTGTCCAGTGCTTCTTGAGTTCCAATTTCACCTTGGCGACCAGCAAGTGATGATCTGATGCTATATCAGCTCCTCTCTTGGTTCGCACATCCTCCATCGTCCTCCCGAACTTTTTGTTGATGCAGATATGGTCGATTTGGTTTTGCATAGTGTGATCCGGTGAAGTCCGTGCGGATTTGTGTATGCGTTTATGTGGGAATATCGTGCCGCCTATGATCAGCTTATTGAAGGCACATAGATTTGCAAATCTCTCACTATTTTCGTTTCTTTCTCCCTGTCCGTGTCGTCCCATGATGTCTTCATATCCAGTGTTGTCCGTTCCAACCTTGGCGTTGAAATCTCCCATCAGAATAGTCAAGTCCTTTGTTGGGCACTTTTCGACGATTGACTGCAGTCTATTGTAGAATTGATCTTTAGCGTCTTCATTGTAGTCGTTGGTAGGCGCATAGCATTGGATGATGTTCACTGAAATGCCCTCTTTCTTCGTTTTAAAGGAGGCTTTGATGATCCTTGGTCCATGAGATTCTCATCCTACAAGTGCATTTTGCGCTTGTTTGGACAGCATCAACGCAACTCTTGTGTGTGTGGGGAATTTACTTCTTCATGGCCGGAGTATAACAGAAGCTCTCCTGAAGTTAGTTGTTGTTGTCCAACTTGCGTCCAATGTGTTTCACTGATCCCAAACAACTCTGGGTTGTATCTCCTCATTTCTGCAGCAATTTGGAAGGCTCTTCCGGTGTCCCACATTGTACAAACATTACATGTACCTAAATAAATAGTTGCCGTGGTTGTCAGAAGGGGCATCGGCCTTGTAACTTCCGAAGGAACTCGACTTTCATCATGAGGCGTCATAACTCTTCTAAATGAAGATCTTCTGACTCCCAGGACAGAATTTAAAATGGTTTGAATAATTTTTTCTGGTTAGCGTTTTTAGCGAGTTAATTTTTTACGGGATGGGGTCGCTAACACTATGCGCAACCCTTCTCCTCTATCCGAGCTTGGGACCGGCAGTAGCCCCCGGAGGGACTCCAGGTGGAGTTACAAACCTCCTTACCCAGTTGTTAATACTTAGGATTGAAAGGGAAAGTGCTAGTGGTAAACTTACTAAATGTTTGATTCTGTCTCTTAAAATTTTATATATCTAGCAAATTGGCACTATCCCCAAATACTAACCATAAACCTTTAATATATACATGGTTGTACCAGACTTTATAGAAGAAATAGCCTCACATTTTTGATCAAATGGTTCTAGTCGAATAATCATTAAATATCTCTTTGAATCTTGATCAGTCGATATACATCTGTAAAGAAACAAAACTCATACTGTGGTTCTTTCATATGAGGCTTTGATAAAGAAACGACTTATTTTACAAAGATTTTAACCGTCTCAAAATCTTATTATGTAAATGCTCAATAATTGCAATATGCAGTTTCCCTTATTATAATTATATCTATTATTATGATAAAAATTTTGTTATTTCAGGCATTATTACAAACGTATGATGTAATAGCTCAAGAAGTTTATGGCCCTGAAGCTATTCGTGTCACTCCACCACCATTGTCATCATTTTTAAATGGTGATGAAGATGATCATATGGAATCAGATACAGATCAACCACAAGTGACACGTGTACGTTTGGTACAATTTCAAAAGAATACAGATGAACCAATGGTAAGAAATTAAAAGAGATAATCTTCATTTATAAACAAATTCAATCTTTAAAACTAATAAAACTCGCTGGTGGAGAAGATTTGTAGCTCAGGTGGATGATTTTGATGGATTTTTGTTCTCTGAGCTGGATAGTTTGGTCATGGAGCTTTCGTTGTCCTTCTGAACGACATCATCAGTAAAAATTTCAACGTCAAGGTGTACAGGACAAGCTGTGAAACGCATGTGGCGAAATTTATACACTTCACTTCTATCTGAAGTTTGTGCTGAAATATTCATTCTAGTCATCACTACACATTAGGGTGCGCCACTGCCCGTGTCCCGAAACCGAAACTGATGATTTCCTTAGGGGGCCACAACCGGAGCCTTCGACCCAAAGTTCTGATCCACAAGGCAATGGAGAGACGTCAGGAGATGCAGTCTCATGGTACCCAGTGACCAACAATAGGATCCTCCAGGATACTGGAGCCCATGTGCACCATTGGTTTGAAATCAGGGTTTTTTAACTTTCCTTGGTGAATTCACCATATTCACCAACCCGGTTAAAGTGCCGGACATTCCATTTCGTAAATAACGTCCTCGCCGCGAGAAGGCAGTGAGTAGGATTTCGCTAGCAGTGGTTGTGTGCACGTGGCCTTGTGAGAGCATTTCAAGAGCGAGAGCTGACTTTCCCCACTCTCGGCCGTATCAGAGCATAAATCGAATGATCTATGCGGCGCATATCTATTTGGTGTCTCCTTGTACCAATGTTTATATGTTTATATAAATAAATCAATAAACACATTAGGGTTAAGTAATGGCTATTCATGAATAATACATTTTACCAATACATGCCGATTAAAAAGACTTCAAAAGATTTTAACACTGAACTTTTACCACTCAAAATATCTAGTTTTATGGATTTTAAGTTTGATATATCGAGGCTGAAAGTACACATTTTTCAACACTCTTTCGATAAACAATAAATCATTGGCCTTGTCTCATAATTTTGCATTCACAACTTTGTCAAACGTGTAATTACCTACTAACTTTATAAAACTTTTTGTTCAATTATTACCTTACGACAAGTTTTATTTCACGTTTACAAATGTTTAAAAAAAGAGCATAAGTGTTAGATCTCGATAAACATAATGAATGGTAATTGTACAGCTTGATAATAAATTCGTTGAAATGAGATCCCTTCGCATCCAACTTTTAAAAATAATGGATGGTAATTTTGAAATCCTTTTATGAACCAATACTAAACGTATATTTTTATCGTATAATTGTTAAATAACTAAACAATTCATAATCATATTCCTCTTATTATAAACTTTATTTTGACCTAAAGACTACTGTTATACGACTTACTGTTATACCCAGTCTATTAATTATTATCTCCCATATTCACATCTAAATTTGGCCAAATTTTGTACAAATGTTATTTTCTATTTTATGGTTCGATGTGGCCTGTTTGATTGTTATATAAACTCAGTATGTTTGAAACATAAGGATTCATACTGCAGAGACTGAGTTTGGTGTTCTGGACTTAACTGACTGGGCTAGGCAGCAAGCAGGACCAATAAGGACTCTAGGCTGCTCGCACATGTTTTACGCGTCCTTGGTCCGATCGATTATTCGCTACTTCTGATTGGCGGCTTTGAGCCATAACAATAAGTTACATTGTCATCTTCCGTAGAGCTTTACAATGCCTGATTACATTTCAAACAAATATCAACATTCAATAATATGATTTGACAGTAACATTGATATTTTGAAAGCATAAATTGTACTTTATTATTTGTAATTTAATATCATACCTGTGAAGAAGTTAGTTCTATCACTAAGAATCCAACGTAAGAATAATGACTTATACTTTTGGATCTAGCCAATATCAACACGCCAACATCCGTTTGTATGATCTTTTATATCATCAAATGGCTAAAATACACACACATACACACTTACCTCTACTTTGTGTACTTGTTACAGTGACTTTATTGAAATGATTATTATTTCATGATCTGATTGAAATGAAAAACCCTTAAATCCCATTGACCACAACTTTTCCATTGATTATTTAAGGTCAATTGTTTTATTTTCCTTCAACAATTTATTTTGCTGTAATTCAAGGTTATGTGAACAATATTTAATCGGTAATATTTGTCCCTACAAGCGCTTTTTTTCTCTCTCTCTCTCTCGAGACAGTCAACGTTTTCGTACCGAAACTAGTTCATATTTTTTTCTACGTGTGTACCAATGAGGGTTTTGGGATTATTAATGATACTTGTGTAAATGTTATCATTGTATTAGATTTGTAGTAGAAGTAACGGTTGTCGTTTGCTCATACCCCCCCCGAAAATGAATCTATACCCCTCTTCAACGTTTATGCGAATAGTTGACTGAAATAGTGGTGGGTTAAGCAAAAGCCAGCAAATTAAAATGTAATATCAGTTCATGAAGTCATCGACTGTTAATCCTAGACGTGTTGGTAAGTACGAAACATCTGATTGGCGTCCTTTTGATAACTACATACTTACCTTATGACTTACTTACGGCTGTTACTCCTCGTGGAGGAGCATAAGCCGCCAAACAGCACTCTCCATTCAACCGTCTCCTAGGCAATACGTTCCAGTTCTTTCCTATTCTTATTCATCCTTTTCATATTGGCTTCTATTTCCCGACGTAATGTATTCTTTCGCCTTCCTCTTTTCCACTTCCCTTCACGATTCCAAGTGAGGGCTTGTTTCGTGATGCAGTTTGGTGGTTTCCTCAATGTATGTCCCATCCATTTCCATCGTTTTTCCTAATTTCCTCTACAACTGGAAGGTGGTTTGTTCTCTCCCACAGTAGTCTGTTGTTGTCGATGGTATCCGACCAATGGATGTTGATTATCTTGCGTAGACATCTATTTATAAATACTCGTATATTCGTGATGATAGTTCTCCGAATTTGAGCTTCGTATATTAGAACTGTCCTGACGTTGGTATTGTTGATTGTGACTTTGATATTGGTTGATAGTTGTTTTGAGTTCCATAGGCATTGCCTTCCGCGAAATTGTATAGCAGTATTCAACTGAATTACAAACTTTCTTCAATTAATTCGTAATAAATTGTAATTCTTGTTAGTTAATTAGAAGTTTCCTTTGTATCCATGTTTATGTTTTGATTAATATTATAGGGTATTACATTAAAGCTAAATGAAGAGAATAAGTGTATTGTTGCAAGGATTCTACATGGTGGAATGATACATCGACAAGGTAAGTAATGTAATTACTTATATGCTCCCTTCAACTGTTCATAAAGTTGTACATCTATTCAACTTCTGTTAGGAATCGTGTATTCTTTTCAAATTAGCTAATTATTATGAATTTTGAATGGTTTATTCTATGAAATTAATTTCTTATGGTCGAGAGTTATCTTGGTTTTTATAGTTAGCATCATCGATTATTCTCACTATAAGCTGGAATATTTTATAGTTTTATTCATGGTATAAATTGGACACAGTTTGACTTTATTAATTTCATACTAGAAAAAGAATTGTTTTCCTTAACATAGAATAACAACTACGCCTGGAGTCCCTCTGAGGCTACTGTCGGCCTCAAGCCCGGATAAAGGAGGAGGATTGGGCATGGTGTTAGCGACCTCATCCCGTATAATCTGTAAATGTAGTTTAAATAAGCGAATAATTATAGCCTTATAACTTTATCTAATTATTCATTTACGGAACAACTAAACATGACCATCTTAGGTCGGTTTGTGATCTCAGTATGATCCAATTGTCTCAGCAAACTCCTTTGCTGGTAGTTATCATTCACTCACTTATGACTAACTTTGTAGGTAAATTTCTGGAATTCTGTGAAGAAGTCTTGACCAAAGCGATCTAACTCTATTGGGTGTGAGGCACCTACCCACAGAAAATAATCGGAGATGGTTGGGCGATATCACGAAGTGATTAAAGTGAGATGTGCAAACCACTAAATGCCGATCACCGTTCTATAGGTTAACCTCTCTGTGATAGACTTAGTTAGACCTCTGGTTTATCCATGCATGCTCGCTGCTAATGAGCCCATAATAGGGTGGGATAACTATCATGTGCTCTCTTGGTTTCAATTGTTGTCTATTCTTGGTAGGTTCGTGATCTTGTTAACGCTCAATCTCCACAAACTGCCCTTCCACCGACATTTGTTGTTGATAACAAATGAGAGTTCTTCAATATTCCCTCAATAATGTACTAGCAACCACCCTCCTAGTTGATGGAAAAAGTTTTTCAATCGGTGAATTGTCAAAAAGTCAAGTATTACGCGTCTAAAATATATCAAGTGTGCCGGCTAGCCGAGAAACAAAATAGTGTGGTGAAAACCCATAATCGTGACTCAGACTTCTAAAGTGAAGTGAGAGAGCAGTAACTACCGGACAATAATACGATTATGATCAAAGAATATTTACGAATATGTACCATAGATTTATAACTAAAGATAAAATCATGTTACTGTGGTTAACGAACGCTTGGGTAGGGTTAAGTAATGTATTGTGAAAAGTTAAAAAGTATTTACATAATGCATATCCATTTCCTTCAATCTTTCATTTACATCTTTTGGTGTGTTCTTCACTCTGAACCATCTTTTCGTCTAATCTCCACGTGTTATACGAACTCTATGTTTTCAATGCACTGAAACTCTTCACTCCATCTGACAATTGTTGCAACTTTAATGCCATACACTACTTACAAACAATCTCGGGAGTAGCGTACAACTGCATTACAATTGATTTACACAGTTTGAAACAACTATCTGATTCTAATTTATTGCCTTCTATGAAAAGAAAAAACCCAAAGTTATTTCTTTTGATCACACATTAAATTTCAGTTGACAAGTATAATTGAATACATATACAAAGTACTACGAAATCTATAGTAGACACTGATTTTCAGTATAACTTCTCTAGGAATAGAAAATAAGGTTGCTTACACTTGCTGTTATAATATTCGTTCCAGATGTTTAGGTTTTGTTACTATCTATAGTAAATTTAAAGTTTTCTTGGCATAGTTATGTAACATTAGATGAATAAGTTTTACCAATTCAGTGACAAATATTAACACTATTGGATGTCGGCTCAGTGGTCTAGTTGGTTAAGCGCCTGTCGCGAGACTGATAGGTCCTGGGTTCATATCTTTCGGAGTGCGAGATCGTGGGTGTGCACTGCTGAGGAGTCCCATACTAGGACAAAACGGCCGTCCAGTGCTTCCAGATTTTCCCCTTCTGATGACAAATATTTGTTAATTTCATCCTGTTTCATCGATATTAACCATATCTTACTTGATAGATTTATCAATCATTCAAGTGTACTGTCTTATGGCATTAATATTGTTTGCTTTCAGTTGATACTTTGTAGATATTTTGATTAAACCCAGTGAGATTATGATCTCCAGTTTCGTTAGGAATCCTGATAGTCATGAAATTTACAAATCAAAAATGGTACATGTATACAACTAGAGAGTATCAGAATGAATTATCCTGATAGTTCTTCTGATTAGTCGTTGATTACTAACCAATGTTATATTTGTCAAGTCTTTAGTGTTAACTCAATTGTATCGGTCAAGTTTAAATGTAACTCTTAGTCCATGTGACTCGACTTTAATGCACAATCTTCACAATCTATTTTGTTTACATAATGGTATACTGAATTACAATTTATCTCTCTTTCAATAAATACAGGTACTTTACATGTTGGAGATGAGCTACGTGAAATTAATAATGAACCAGTAGCTGGTCGATCTGTTGAACATTTACAACGTTTATTGGTTAGTTTACAGAAACTACTTTGAGAAATATTTCATGGTCAAGAATAACACATAAAAATGTCTATGCCTGTATTGTATCAATTAACTTATGGATAATAATAGACGCCGTGTTTGATTTAATTCTAGCTTCACAATAACTAACTTTGAAGCATTTCGGACTGAATATACAATGATTTGATGTTATCTTCTTATTACTTACTTACGCCAGTTACTCCTCGTCAAGGAGCATAGGCCGCTCACCAGCATTCTCCATCCAACCCTGTCCTGGGCGATCGTTTCCAACTCCTTCCAGTTGTTATTCATCTTTTTCATATTCGCTTCTATTCCCCAACGTAATGTGTTCTTTGGCATTCCTCTTTTCGCTTCCCTTCAGGATTCCAAGTTAGGGCTTGCCTCGTGATGTAGTTTGAGGATTTCCGTAAAAACGCTAACCAGAAAGCTTGTACGTCTAATCAAATATACAACTTATTACTACGAACATCCAATGTCTTAAGTAATATATGGCGTTAAATAACTGAACATGTTCATATTATTCAGCATAATTATTTGCTTCTTCTATCTTTATGATAAGAAATAGGAATTATGTACAATGAAAAAAATTAGTCTACTTTATAGTTATTTATCCCATTATTGATGGAAACTTGTTATACAAATAGTAAATTATGATTGCTTCATATATACAGTACAAGAAGCTGAAATCAACTATAGAATGGATAACGATGATGATTATCATTATTCATTGCATTTATGGAAGTATATTAGTCAATTCACTACTTATTTTACAAGATTAAGTATTTAACTTGTAAGAAATACAATATATTGTACTATATAATATGCCTACTGGTAAGCTGTAAACTTAAGCACATATATTATGTCTTTCATGTCACTTTCTTTTCTCCAATAAACTTTTAAAGCGTGAACAGATAGCAGAAGTTAGGAAGTTCATCAAAATCATCAAGCATTTACGGTAAATGAGGGTAGGTATATAGAATATATTTATGACCCTGAAATTCTAGAATCTTCTGTTAAACATAATGAAATCGGTGATAAGATTAAACAGTGATCCCATGAGAACAAAAAAACCATAATTATTCGTGGAAAAGATTTGTAGCTTAGGTGGATGATTTTGATGGAGTTTTGTTCTGGTAGAATTTTGTGCTGATGATGTCGTTCAGAAGAACGATGACAGCTCCGCGACCAAACCAACCAGCTCAGACAACGAAACCCCATCGAAAGCATAGCCAATTGTTTGCTAGATTTCTAAAACGTATTATTTAGGCAAAATGTGTAAAGTATTTCCATTTGATTCGGAAAACTTTCAAAGAATACAATCAAGCGCTCAAAATACGTACATTTACCAACTAAGTTTTTTCATCAAACCAATTTTACTTACTTATGAGTAATAAAGATATTTTATACTTAATTTTCTTTTCACCATTCCTACTCAAAGCGTAATGCTCGTGGAAATGTGAGTTTGAAAATTATTCCCAGTTATAGAACACATCCATTACAATGTGAAGTAAGTGGTTATTTTTAAATGAATGATTGAATATGTAAAATGCATTACAAATATCAAAACTTTGTTTGATTTGTTATAATAAAATTTTCGGCAAGACTATATAAGATATAAGATAACGAGTCACGAATTTTTGGCGCGAGATTCATCCATCCATTTGAATAAATAGAGTTTTGGTATTATAGCTGATGTCAGTTCGTGATGTAAACCCTAAATCTAATTTCTAACACAAACCATCAATTGTGCATGAGAATTCTAACTGCTTTATAACTGTCATTTAGTCCTAATCTGTAGGTGTTCACGTTCATGGTGTCACTTCAGTATCTCTCAAAGGTCGTCCATAAATTATAGTTTCAACATATTTTCTACAATGATGTCGTAATCTGTCTTAAGTAGAATGGTCAAGTTTACAGTTTGTGTTCTTCAAAGCTTTTGATGAATAAGTGAATTTTAAAGTTTTCTTTCTCATATCTTCAGCAAAGGTTGAATTTTATACGTAGAGATAAAAAACAATGGACTTTTAACCAAGTGAAACATAACAAAGTGAATTGTGGATAATGAATTTTTTTATTTTTCACCTAATAGACTGTACTAATTCGATTTTGTTGACAGTATTCTTTGTCTATTTACAATTCCTTAGATTTAATCGATTTAAAATTACAAGTATTATATGTTTAATTGATCTTTGAGTCAAGACCAGTATCTTAATTGTGTAGTGATATAGTACTGATCGAATTCTATTGATCAGTCTGCAATGCTACCATTGATTTAAGTGACTCAAAATTATATAAACTGAGTTGAAATGTCAGAAAATATCCATTATCCAAGATTGTGAATACGCTTTGCTAAAGATTGTCATCTGACATGAAACTGAAGCCCAGAGTTTTCTTACATCTTATTACAACCATCCACCAACTCAATAATATGATATATGTATATAAATTCCCGACCGTTGTTGCTACCTTGACGTGGTGGTCTGGCTTGCCTATCGTGATGAAGCAACCGAGCTATACTGGCTGGAACAACCGTTCTTCTAGGTCCTACCATGTCAGACAGGTCGGTTGAAGAGCGGTAAAACTATAAGCAACAAACCTAAGGTCCGAAGGTGAAGTCGTACTGCTGACTGTACAGAGGTGTGACAGCGATGCTACCTTCCCAAATGGAGGAGTGGGGTTAGAAAAGGTCGACCCTAAAAATGCACACCTTGCCTTATCCCATGGATATCCGTCTCTGGCGGTAATGGTCTCAGCAAGTACGGAGCTAACACAAAAATTACCCATAAAAGGTCGTGTGTGACCGACTTTAAGCAATTGTCCCTTGAGCACTGTGGTCACGCTGTCAGGTCACTAAGACCACCACTAATCTAATTTCCTTTTCAGGCACCTCCAGAACAACCCTTCCATGGTGTGGGCAACCGGGAAGTGATAACCGCCCTCATACCTCTAACAGCACTCAAGACCACTGACTGACTGACTGACTGACTGTATATAAATTAAAAATATGACAGATAGATTACTTGGTTATCTTATCTTTTATAGACTACTCAAAACGTAATATACTTTTGAAAATGAATTCATCATTAGACTATTGTGTTATTTCAGAAGGGGGTTTATGGAGATTGTAATAATTTCAATAATTGAAATCATAAGTCAATTGATATTGTGTTATTTCTTTGTTAAGAAATATGGCAGATCATCAAAAAGATTCAGTAGATTATCCAATTACAAATGTTTACCATGAATGAAAAGTAGTCGATTAACATCAATGTCAAGATTGGACATGATCATTTCAAATAAATGGAGCATTAGATAGAATTTAAATATAAATGTTATAATCCAATGAGTAGGAAAATGAATACAGTGACTGGTCATACAAATTCACCTTGACCAAGAATAACTTAACATTGACATATTCAGACCTATTATGATTTTGATTGTACTGAAAAACAAATAAACTATTCTGCATCATTTCCTTTGTACTACTTACACTTGTGTTTATTTAATGTTAGTTATTTTATTTACTCTGAAGAAATGGTTTACATTCGGTTACAAAACATCGTCAGAAATGGTTATGTCCCGATATGCATAATGTATGGTAACTTTTGTGATCCATTTATGGATCAAAACTATATGTACATTGTCATCGTATAATTGTTGAATAAGTAAAATATGCATATTCATGTTTCTCTTGTCATGAGCTTTATTTCGATCCATGAACCATTATTATACGATTTACCATTCTTGAATTATGCCCTGTCTATTAATCACTACCTCTCACATTCACAGCCACGTTCGGCTAATTCTTGTACAAATGTGTATTTTCTATTTCATGGTACGTTGTGGTCTATTTGATTGGTATATAGACTCAGTATGTTTGAAATATGATTCATATTGCAGAGACTGAGATTGATGTTGTGGACTTAACTGGCTAGGCTAGGCGGAAAGTAGGACCAATCACGATTCTAGACTACTCATACAGGTTCAGGCGTCATTGATTTGATCGATAAGTCACTGCTCTCTAATCGGCGGTCACAAGTTAAAACAGAAATATAATGAAAATATATTTATTATTTTTTGTCATGTTATTAATTAGAATGAATAGACATTTATCATTTTGACTTTCATTGTTCAGTGTACTTAATAAATAGCTGTGCTTCTAGAGGTAAATATTGATTTTTGAAGGTGAATTGTTACCACACTTATTATCAAATACATAGAACTGAACTTGTATTAAACGTTTTTCGAAAACTTGGGAATCCGGTACTCAAACTCTTTTTTTCTCAGAATAAAGTAATCAATTTATACTGATTGATCAACTGTGTAATAACTAACATCATATCTAGTCTCCAATGTTGATCGATTTTTACAGGAAGTAAATCACAACACGAATAGCTCGATAATGATGCCGTCAAATGAGATAGCGGATGTAATGGGTTCATACTTTATAAAGTACACTGACATGATACTTAAATTCAAAGTTTTCTTGTGATTACCTCCAGTTACGGAAAATTTACTGGAATTTTATGTATAATTATTGGAAGCTGAGATACATTTGGTAGCTGTAGTTTTTAGTTTCTAAAATTCTAGAGAACTTTAAACTCACAGCTTCATATTCATAGAGAGGATCTATGAATCGGTAAGCTTTAATGTCATCTATTATCATGAATGAATGAATGAACAACTAATCAATCTCATAGAATATAAATGTAAAGATTCCTTGAAGTTAGTCATTTCACTCTGTAAAGAAAATGAACTTCAACCGATGAATAAAATTCTTTTGAAAAATACATTTTAAAGCCCGTTAAATTATATATATTTTCTTTTGTTTAGATCTATGTTCGTGCAATGTTTGATTATAGTCCTGAAACTGATGATTTAATACCATGTACTCAAGCTGGTATACATTTTCATATTGGTGATATATTACAAATTATTAGTAAAGATGATCATAATTGGTGGCAAGTAAGAAATAGATATTCATTATAATCATTTATCATATACTCATTTAAAATGAAAGCACTGGAAGGCCGTTTTGTCCTATTGTGGGACTCCTCAGCAGTAAGCAAACCAGTAGGTCCTGGGTTCGAATCCCGAGGTCGTGGATGCGCACTGCCCAGGAATGCCACAATAGGATGGAATGACCATCCAGTGCTTCCAGGTTTTCCATGGTGGTCTGGCTTCAACTGATTCATGATCTTAACCTTTGAAATTACTATGATATCCACAAAACTCATCTGATATAAAACAATAATAATCTGTAGTTAAAGATCTTAGACATGAATGTGAACAATGTTGAGGTTGAACTCAATGTACTTGGGAAAAATGGAAAAATCTGTTTAGGAAGCTGTCACACTCCACCTACTGAAATGGTTAACACATATATATCATGTTTCTCTAATCAAAATCTATCTCGATATACGATATTTCTTAGTGTAGACACAGGTCGGAAGAAAGCTGGGGACGGTCAAATTCAAACGAAGAATCAGTTCATGAAGCCATGAATATGATTGTGTTCACATTTCTTTAATTTTGACATTGTATTTTGTTACATTCTTTCCTTGTTATGTCAGTCTAAGGTGTAGACAACATATAGACTAATACATTCATCTACCATATCTTACAATGCTAATATGTGTATCTGTCATTAAATTTATCATATAATTTAACTGTTTTTAATGATACTAAGGAAACCTTTTATATATTCTTTGTTAGTGATTGAATCTATGACTAATATATTTCTTAACAGTTGTATTCACGAGTTGAACTTAGCTAGACCTAGAAGTACTGGATGGCCTTTTCGTCCCAGCATGAGACTCGTAACCAGTGCTCATCCACAATGCCGCACGCGAGAATCGTGCCCAGGACCTTCAGTCTCGCGCGCGTACACTTAACCTGCAGGCCACCGATCCAGCATCTAAAGGTGTTATTGTCTAACTTCAATCGATCTCACAACCGACACAGTTTATCCTTCAATGATGATCTAGTTTAGAACAACTCGTGAATTCAACTATCAAAATACTACAATCTCTACAAATCCCCATACTAACAATATATGTTTCTATATTTGAAGAATGTGTAGATACCTTTTATTCTATGGATTTATGTCCATTCAAATGTATCAACTCATTTGCTTTTATGTGAAAATAGTTTCATTATGATCATTTGTATAATTGAATTGTGTTTTACAATGAGAATCCTAAACACTTGTTTCATTCTATTTGAAAGATTTGTCATCTCAATGTATTTGTGACCTCAATGTTAATGTAGTCAGATTGATAGTTTAAACCCCGGTACTTATTTCTTCAAATTCTACCATTGAGCTATTGATTCATAGTACTCACTCATTTGTTTAATGGATATAAATGTGTTGATAAAACTTTATGCTATTCCATCTTTTTGATATTTTGGACTGGAATTGTTCAGTTCCTGTTGAGATTTATGTACTTTATTTGAAAGCTTTGATTTAACCTGCGAATTACTAGCTTGTAGTGTGTTTAGATTATTGTTGGCAGTAAGGTAATACAAACCCCTACCAATAGTTATAGAGCTATTAAATTTAGACAGACGATCAGTAATTTGTCTATCATATCGCCTTTAAATGTCCTTGTACGGCCAAGAGTGGGGAGAGTCAGCTCTCCCTCTCTAAATGCTCTCACATGACCACATGCATACAACTGCTGACAGGGAAGTTCTACTCAATGCCTCCTTGAGGCCACGCTGTTAGTTACGACCTTGAAAGGACAAAAAGCGAATGTCCAGCGCTTGAACCGGGTTAGTGGACAAGGAGAGCCCACGTAGGGAAGTTGGAAAACCCTGATTCCAAACCAGTGGTGCACATGGGCTCCAGTACCCCGAGGGAACAAATAGTGGTCACTGGCTACCATGGGACTGCATCTCCTGACGTTGCTCCACTGCCTTGTGGATCGGATCTTTGGGTCAAAAGCTCCGGGTGTGGCTTCCTAAGAAAACCACCTGGTTCGATTTGGGCACCCAGGCAGTATCACAGCCCTCACACAAATTGAATGATTTATGTGATGTATATCTATTTAATGCTTCCTTGTACTAATGTTTATGTGTTTAAATAATAAATAATAATAATAATAATAATGTCTGTCATATCATTTGGTTTTATTAATTAAAATGTTCAGTGTGAAGCTACTAAGCCAAGTTACAGAGACTCTATACTACTACGTTGTATTGATTGTCGAGTAGTTTACAAAATCGGGCCAGTTAATAATTGCCACTTTCGTTAAAATTTTGGAAGCTGTTTTAGATAATCATGTTTCTTGTATAAACATTTTTGAACGTTCGAATTACTTCTCAATTCCTTGTGTATAGTTTGCAAATAAATCCTAACAAGCGCAAAACGTAGGTCATAGTCTACAGAAATCTCATTGAAAACCTTTCGTGATTTGTGACGTTATAAGAGAATAGGCAAGTAGTACCATCGTACATATTTAATTGTTGTTGAGAAAAAGGATTAGAACTATAGAAAAAAAGAAGAGTTGTACATTTTGATTTTGCACGTAAATTTCTTTGGGGTAACGTGTTCAAAGTTGATGAGTTACCCCTCTTAAAATCCATATTGGATAATCTTCTGAATGTTTATTATTATCTTTTGAATTATATCTACACATAAACACCGTTCTTTTTTATTTGGTTCAGGCTCGTTTATGGGGTTCGGATTGTCAAGCACCAGCGGGTTTAATTCCTAGTCCAGAACTTCAAGAATGGCGTATGGCAAATAAAGCAGCTGAATTATCACGTGAAATGGGTATTACACATTGTGGTGCATGGTTTAAACGTCGTAAACGTCATTTTAAAGATAAATACAAAAATAAACATTCAGCTATTTATGATCAATTAGATTTAGTTACTTATGAAGAAGTTGTCAGATTACCACAATTTCGTCGTAGAACATTAGTATTACTTGGTGCACATGGTGTTGGACGACGTCATATTAAAAATTGTTTAATTCAATCATCACCTGATAAATTTGCATATCCTATTCCTCGTGAGTTATAAATACATAATGATAGAAGTTAATCGTATTTTATAATTTTTCATAAACTAATTGTTTACTGAATAAAATGATTGCGAACAACAATCCAATAATAATTATTGGTGAAACTGTGGAAGACGTAGATTCCTTCACGTACCTGGGAAGCATCATCGATAAACAATTAAGATCAGATGCTGACGTATAGGCAAGGATTGGCAAAGCAAGGGCCGCATCCCTACAATTAAAGAACATATGGAACTCAAAGCAACTATCAACCAATATCAAAGTGATAATCTTCAATACGAACGTCAAGGCAATCCTACTGTACGGAGCTGAAACTTGGAGAACTACTAAAACCATCATCAAGAATGTACGAGTATTTATAAGCGTATGTCTACGCAAGATACTCAACATCTATTGGCCGGATATCATCAACAACAGCCTTCTGTGGGAGAGAACAATTCAGCTTCCGACTGAAGAGGAAATTAGGAAAAGACGATGGAAATGGATAGGACATACATTGAGAAAATCATCAAACTGCATCACGAGACAAGCCCTAACTTGTAATCCTGAAGGGAAGCGGAAAAGTGTGAGGCCAAAGAATACATTACATCGGGAAATAGAATCAGATATGAAGAGGATAATTAAGAACTGGAAAGGGTTGCGTAGGAGATGGTTGAATGGAGAGTACTGTTTGGCGGCCTATGCTCCTCCACGAGGAGTAATAGGCTTAAGTAAGTAAGAACGTAACCATAAAACTGTACTTTTTACTATGACACTCGGAAAATACTTTCAATTGCAGTTGTTACTCTTTTAAAAATGTTCTATGTTAGAAAGGTTTCACCTTCGTTGTTAATCAATTGAAAGATTTACGAATTCACCTCGAAAATTCATAAATTTACCACGAATTAATAGATTTCATTGATAATGAAAATTCTGATTGATCAAGCTTTAATCTATTTAATCGCTTTCAAATTTAATCATTAGGACTAATCATACTCTTTTATTGCCCGAAACGATGTAGATAGAGTTGAGTCTAACCTGACACTTATTGTTTGTAAGTCGGCTGCTTTGATTATTATTCCTTTCAATGGAGGAATACGAATAAGGATAATATGAGGCTGACAACCTCGTTAGGGACTAAACCCAAAGACCATTGAGACGACAAGCAGAGATTCAGTGTTTTCAGTTTTAATCAACTGACTTTACTGCAACAATATCATCCATCAACATTGACGAAACAAGGGATTACTGAAGTCCAGCGGTCTGTATTTTTATGATCGAAAACTAACTTCCATTATCTGCAACCACAGTATTAAAGTTTTAAAACCTATTAAATCATTATAATAAAGTTATATGGTGGTGAGTTTCATTCTATATACGTCTCACCAGATGGATATATGTATATTAAATTGATGATGTATCACTCAGATTCAAACCTTCGCTTTAAATGTCAACATATTGTCTACTGATCTACTAAATCCAAATATTAAACAATTGTTTTAAGCATCCAAGATGAGTTTCGTACTACTGATAATAATCGAGTCATAATCTTAGTAAAACGTATAAGCGAATTTTTTTGTGATATTCTGACACAAATTACTTAGTTTGGGTGCGTGCAACTATTGCAACTAATGGTTGGAGAATCTGGGTGACATGGCTCAGAATTGATCACAGTGGTGTAGGTGCATACACTATTTGTCTTCCCTTAAACTATGACATTGAAATTACTTTATGTCTTTCTGTCTATGAACTAATTCTTTCTCCCTGTCTCATATCGTGATACACAACCTTTCTTTTATATATCACTATCATTGATGTAACTGCTTCTATGAATTTGCTGAGCTTCTTGTTGTGCTAATGAAGTATGGCAACTTGGATCGATGCATATAAGTGCCTAATCCTACATTATACATGACTGACTGTAATATTATAAACTTTGAGTGCAAGTGCATCCACTCCTTGTGTTCTCTCAAATTTTAATCTTCTGAATTCTTCATGTCCTTTTATTTTTTTCTTTTTCCAAATTTATTTCACTGGATTATAGTGCTTGAGTAACATCTTCAAACGCGTATATTTCCGATTACTGCTTATACGTTTACTACCTCTACCGCTATGTGATTTGGATCGAAAATTGTATCTTTGTGCTAATGTGGTATGGCAACTTGAACTGATGTACGTACGTACATAGCTCTACGTTGCTACTGACTAACTGACTGCTTAACTCCTTAACAACATGATTAATACTTCATATAGATATTGGAAAATTGTCATTTGTTTTTTTCGAAAAAGTCTCCAATAAAATATTTTCATATTTATTTTACAATTAGATACAACTCGTACACCACGTAAAGATGAAGTGAATGGAAAAAATTATTATTTTATTTCACATGATGAAATGATACGTGATATTGCTAATAATGAATACTTAGAATATGGTTCACATGAAGGAGCAATGTATGGTACAAAATTGGATACAATAAGACAAATACATGCAACTAGTTTAATTGCTATATTGGATGTTGAACCACAAGCATTGAAAATATTACGTACTGCTGAATTTGCTCCATGTATTGTATTTATTGCAGCTCCAACTCTCACTAATATCACTAATGGACAGAATAATAGTAACAATAATGGTAATGATAATGTGAGTTGCGTAATATCATTTTTACAAACGGATTTATAACTTTTTCAGTTATACCTTCCTTCTTTAAAACTCGGCACTGAATTTTTAATGTTTTCATTAACGATCAATCTGTTCAGGATTCTTGGAATTTTTTTGAGATCATGAATCGACCGATATTATACCACTATTGGTAGCGTGGAAGCATTGGGTGACCGTTTCTTCCTAGTATGGGTCTCCTCAGTAATGCACATCCACTAAATCGCACACGAGATTTGAATTCAGAACCTTCGGTTTCACTCAAACATCGATCGGTTCATGATCACAAAAAAATTCAGCTGTTTCCATAAATGTATACTGATTTCTACCAATTAAAAATTGTAATGCTATTACACTGTAATTAGGCTCCAATTCATTTCTATTTGGGTAATCTTTGACCTTGTGGGTAGAAGAGGCTAAAGAGGTGGGATAATAGAAATAGTTAATTTATATGTTTGAAGAAAAACGCTGAACATGCTTCCATATTGACAGCGATTATTTATTCACAATCGTGTTTACCTTTAACCTGATCCCGGACAATCAAAATGGATGCACAACTAATGACATCGCGTGGAATGAAAATAGTCTATTCAATGTAATGTGGGCAAAATAAGATTTTTGTTAATAGTGGAGGGATTCTGAAACCCCATTTTTTTAAAAAGTATAAACTGATAAGGATATTGTTTAAAATGATGGTGCGAAATTTAAAGTTAAGCCACTCGAATCAAAAAGTGCACTTAAATCCACATTGTGGTGAACGAGAACAAAAGTGGGCATAACCGAATGTATTTGAACACAAAATTACAGAGCATCAAAATAAAATCTGAGAAGCATACAGTAAATACTTTATGTTGCAAAGTGTCAATCAATCGTCTCCGACTTGATTGTTCCTTCGTTTCCACACCAATCATTTTTTGTTCTTGTTTTCTTTCCTTTGATCTTCTTAACCTTCTGCTGCCAGACATTTCACTTTTGATGGACGATACATACTACTGATATCTGTTGACATCAGTAGCATACATCACATTATCATAAGCTACAAATCCATGTAATTATCTTATAAATATTAATTTACTCGGTATTGTTTAACTTAAATCTTACCATTGATGTTTAGGACTGAAATTGATCAGTCTCTTATTGGAATATGTGCATACTGTGCGTATTGCCTCGATATTGCCTTAATTTACAAGCATTATGAGCAAAGACGGATGGTGGATAGCAGTGGAATCCAAGACGCGCGTTTTAGAAAGTTTTGTAGACTATCAGTATAGTACCACTAAAAATAATAATAGAGATCATGAACCGACTGATCTTAGACCACCATTAAAAACTTTGGAAAACTGGATTGTCGTTTCGTCCTATTGTGGGACTCCTCAGCAGTACGCACCGACGATCCCGCTGGTGGGATTAGAAACTAAGGCCTTCGGTCTCGCACGCGAACATTTAACCTCTAGACTACTGAAGCAGTGGTCTAACATCAATCAGTTCATGATCCCAATCAAAAACATATTAATCTCCACAATCCCATAATGATAATATTAATAATAGACATTGATTTTCCCTTACAAACATTTAGGCTTTTAATTTGTCCACTTTTTCTCTCCATAGGACGAAAGTCTTGAAAGATTAACACGTGATAGTGCATTATTAGAACAACATTATAGTCATTTTTTCGACTTAAAAATTATTAACAATGATATTGAAGAAACAATTATTCAACTTAAACGTGTAATAGATGACTTTCAAATTACTCCACAATGGATACCAGTAACATGGGTCTATTAATTATGATTCATTTAATCATGATTACACAATGTTGTGAATAATGTTACAATTGGACAAAATGGTTTTGTTTCTTTCAACTTCTCGTTATTCTTATTATCAATTGGATGGTTACTTTGCATAGAATGTGCTTTCTTCTATTTAAATTCGTTTCTTTCTCTCCTCCCTCTCTCTCTCTGTGTGTGTGTGCATCTATTCAGTTACATCTTGTTTTTTAACCTTTTAACCTTTCCCTTTGCTACTATTCTTTCATAGTATCTCTGTTCTTTCCCAACCCCCCTTATTCACATTTTAGTTTTTCTTAACTACGTAATTCTGATTCCTCATCGTATTCATATCATTATCTTTCTTGTTTATCCATGTTCAAAATCAAAGGAAATGTTTTCATTTTGTAGAGATGATCAAACAGAAAACTCCACCTAGTCAATTATAATTTCTAATCCATCATCGTTATTCCATTGCATTTCTCTGTATATATAATATAGTAGTCATCTAAAAGATGCTATTGCTTCTTTTACTTTTGTTGTTGTTGTTGTTAGTGTTGGTGTATTGTTTATTGACTTACTAAATCAGTATTAAGTAGTATTGAAATCTTTTGTCGCACAATTTACTTCACGTGATCAATCGTAATTTTAATTCATTGAACCTTGATCATAACATGATCATTATGTTAATAGTTAATTCTGTTTTTTTGTTTGTTTTTCGGTTTTAACTTTTGTTTGATGGTGTTTGTTTTCTTTTTTAAATTATCAAGTTCTACTTTCAGTTAATAATTTTTTTCTGTCTGTATTTACTTTAAATAAGAATAAAACTAAGTTTCAGTTGAAATGAATATCTCCTCAATGATGGTCAGAGATGTTGTTTTCTAATTTTAAAGCTTATTCAACTAACTTACATAATTTATCATCCTACTTTTTCAAATGTTGGAGAAGATTTACAGCTCAGTTGAATGCTTCAACATGAAGAGGTGGGAGCCGATGAGATTATCTAGAACGACACGATATTCAAGGATGCTCAGTATTTAGATTATCTAACGAACGGGGCAAAACACCAGAATATATGGGCATTGTTAAAATAAGTATTTCTTGACTTGCATAAATCTATGATTTGACAGCACCGTTTAACTCAGTTCTCAAACAGTGACTACCAGGATTAAGATACATAAGTATATGACTGACAGCTATAAATTCTTTTATTGAAATCCCATGTATAGTTACTGAAAACAATCAGTCACGGCACTTAAGAAACTTTCCTACTCGTCTATCTCTTTTGTATTGGTCTCTCAAATTCATAGAAGGCCACTTATGTGTATATTTAAATAAGTGGAGACTTCGTTGGTTTCAAAATTGACTTCATGGATTTGAAGCCACTAATACCGTAGTTGTAGTTGGTAGTTTAACAAAAAGGTAAAGTATTCAAAACTGAGTGCTGCGAATTCCAAAGGCCTATCAGAAATTATGCGGAAATTTTTGAACTTGTCAAAGTCGTCTGTCACACTGAATGCAAAGTTCTCCACATGCAGGTTCACAGCCACAGTGATGAGTTGCTAAGATACTGCTATTACCCGTAAATTACATCAGTTTTCGTATTGTGTGTTGTTATTAGAGAAATGTTTACATAAATTAATTCAAATAAACTGATCTGGTGATCTGGAACGTAGTATGTACAACTACGGGAAGCACACTTTATGAAAGCCGTCTTGGTTATTGTTGAATAATGTTGTCTAGTATTCCTAAGTACACTTATTTAGACCTGACTATGAATATTACATCTGTTACTTTTTCAAAAAGAATAAGTGGAATATGTCTGGCAGTGAAATCTAAACTCTCGTCTCACTTGAGATTCGTCGGCCAAATATATCACTGACAGTTAAGCTATTGATTTTTGGTTACTAGTGTTGTTTTCATATATACTATCGGCTGCATTTGTGAACCATTCACAGACGTTAACCTAATATACTGGTCAGCAAAAACAGGGTACCAAGTGAACAATAAAATTCATCACTATTTTTCGGTTTCAACGGGATTCCCGTTAAAATAATTTCTGGCAGGATTAGAAAATTAGTTGTCGCCTAATTTTATTGATAAGCTGTCTTTATATTGTAAGCACATTATTAACGCATATTGTTGAATAGCTAAACTAAGAAGATTTACAAGTAAATCAATATTTCAATTGACGCCATGTTTCATATAAACGCGTGCTGCGTACTGCAAATACAAGTAAGGATTCAAGTTCGACTATCTCCATATTCATTTTTCGAATTAATTACTCACTTCGAAAATGCTAAATTGGCCAAACGACCCAAAAAGCTTTGATATACCACAGATGTTCGGCGCTTGTTTACGCTTTTATCTGCAAAACCTTGGTAATTGAAGGATTTCAACCCAGTCAACTCAGAAGTCGGGGATGAATGTGTTTGCAGTGTGATTTTTCAGCTTGTCCTTATGTTAGGAAGAGGTTAATCTATGCTGGTTTGTGATTGCAAGGGTTGCGTAGCAAAGAACATCCACTGGTAATCCGGTGCACATGATTGACTGAATGCCTTGAGCTAAAGTGCATCCACTCAGACCGGTGAGGTCGTTATCAGTTTCAAACGCTTACAAAGCTATTTATCTTGAGATGATGGATTCATTTTCCTCTACAAATTCACTGTTTATTTTCCAAGTGCGGTTTACTATAACCAAGTTAAAGATTGGATAAGCCTAGCAGAAATTTATCACTGTCGCATATGAAATATAAAAGCGATAAGAGCTCAGCTTGCAGTGCTGAACAAAGAGTTTTAATGAAGCTTTCAAGTCCACGGCAAGTTCCATCGAATTACAGACCCGTAAGCCCCACCAGTGTTGTAATTAAAATACTGGAAAGAATAATCAAACGGACCATAACGGCATTTATGGAAACCAATAACTTGCTGAACATGGCACAACATGGTTTTAGAAAGGGTCTATCCTGTACAACGAACATCCTTATAGCTAGGGAGTTCTGGATTAATGCGCTAGACAACGGAAACTCAGTGGATGTTATCTACATAGACTTTAGTAAGGCTTTTGACAAGGTGTCAACTAATAGACTGCCATTGAAGTTGGAAAACCTTGGTATTGCCAGACCTCTTTTAAAATAGATTAAGGATTTCCTAGTAGGTCGTAGACAAAAAGTAAGAATAAATTCCAAGTGCTCCATCTGGGGACCAGTACTTAGTGGAGTACCCCAAGGTTCCGTCCTAGGTCCTTTACTTTTTATAATGTACGTTAATGATCTTACAAGTATAGTACAGTCTCCAATGTTATTATACGCTGACGATGTAAAAATTTGGCGAGTAATAACTGGAGACAGACACATTTACTCTTCAGGCAGACTTAAATAATATGATAAACTGGTCTAAAGAGTAGCTGATGCCTATCAACTCGAAAAATGTGTCTACATGCACTTGGGGGATTCAAAGTTTAATACGTACAACATAGGGGATGTGTCATTACCGGTAGTCTGGTCTCATAAGCATCTAGGGGTGACAGTGAGTAATGATCTAAAGACGACGGCCTTCTGCCGGGAGGTCGCAGTTAAGGGGTTTCGAACCCTCTGGGCTTTAAAAGGAACTTTCACTAAGTTTGATACTACCATGTTCACCACGGTATACACATCCTTAGTGAGAACTAAGCTAGAGAACTGCGTTCAGGCTGCAAGCCCTTGCTTAAAAGGTGACTCAGACATACTAGAAAAAATACAGATGGCGGCTACGCGTGCAATTCTGGAACTCCGGGGTTTATCATACAAGGAGTGACTTGAAAAACTGGACCTCTTTACTCTGTCCTATCGCAGACTAAGGGGAGATCTAATTTTGATGTACAGAATACTGAGAAATGAGTTTGGACCTAACTTATTCTCTCTCTTCCTTCCCACTAGATCGGGACACCTCAGAGGACATAGCAGGCGAGTAGAAAAGCCAAGAATGAACAAAATACCGGTGGCATACAGGTTTTCACACCGAGTCATCAATACTTGGAACCTGCTGCCTGAAGCAGTGGTATCCGCACTTTCAATTGACTCTTTCAAGAGAAGACTGGACACTCACAGAAGCATATTAGAAAAGGAATAACATAGGCCGTAGGCCTTCTGTCCTTACTACACAAATCTGAATCTGAAATCTTATCCTTATCCAGTTATCAAGCATCTCAAGAGCAGTGAGCATAAAAATCCTTCGATTAAACTCACTCAAACCTGTATTCTCTTGTTATTTGATTTGCATTACTGTTATTACTAACTTTTCTTTTCATAGTATCCGCTGAAAATTTTAATATTTTACTCGTTTCATTACACCTGCGCCCCCACAGATAGACAAATTTTCAAAATTCCGTGCACATATTCCCATGAATCTACCACGAATTTCATTATCACTTTACGCAATAACTTGCCGACATTTATGTTCAATCTGTCAACAACAACAATAGGGTAAACGTTGTGGACAGATAGTTGTAGATATAAAACGTGATGGTAAATTACCGAAAATATATATTTCCTTATGCTATTTATCGAATGAATCACAATAAGGATTTGAGAGTCAAATTCAAGTCTCTTATTATCTATTTAAGCCGAAAACGCTGAAAATAACCTTGCTATTTAGTGAAAATACAAAGATTTCTCGAATATTGTATTCAAAATACATCAACTCGACAAACGCAAAGTGGTCAAACACAGTTTTATAGAGAACGAACAAAACAATTGATTTCATCCACACTACATGGTAAATAGAATTAAAAGGCGTCGATCATCCATACTGAAATTTTCTCTAAACACTGACTAACACCAATTACTTTACCATTTATTTTCACAGATAACTTTGTGATGTTCATTACATATTTTCCTCACAATTTCAAACTGCGAAGCAGCATCAATGGCTGTCTCCAAAAGCTCCGGACTTGACCGTTCCATGTTTCTAAGAAACATGCAAAAAGATCATCTTCTCCGTTATTAGTAATAATAAGACAACGTACCACTAATTTCGATAAGTTTTTCCTCAACTTTTCTTATGTTTGATTTTATCTCTTCTACTTGTGCATACATAGTCGTATAAAATTCGCTTTTACTTTCTGCAGAAGCTTCAGCATTGCTATATAGCTTTATGTTTAAGTCATTGTTGTCATACCTCATCATGAATTGAGGAACGCGTTTACACCTAACCCTTTTTAAAAGAAGCACCAAAAATGGTTCAAGTACTTCAAATGCTTCAAATGGTTGTGGACGGAATAGAAGAAGCTTTCGCTTAACAGGCTTCCGTGTCTAGTAGCAGGGGATCACCAAATCCTCCAGGCAGGAACCTAGGTATGTTAACAATAAAAGAGGAAAAGAAATTGTTAAATCTTAGTGTGATGCTAGCCTTGGTCCTTAAGAACAGGTCAAGTTGCCTCTTGAAGGACTCCTGAGAAGTCTCTCGGACTAGCTCGACCGGCAGCGAATTCCAGCTTTTGACAACTCTTAAAGAGTAGAAGTTGTGTCTACATTCCGTCTTACTATGTTGTGTTTCCAGTTTCTGGGTGTTACCCCTTAGGTTTGTATTGGGACTGGGCTTAGGTAGATGTTTAGGGGATGTCCAAAAGTGTTGAGGATACTGTAAGCCATCAGAAAGTCACCTCTAAGACGCCTATACTCTAATGGGTAAAGGTCTAGTGAATGGAGGCTTTCTTCGTAAGGTTTAGATTTGAGTCCTCGAACCGATTTCGTGGCTCGCCATTGGATACGCTCCAAAGTGACCTTGTCCTTTTGGAGTGAGGGAGGGAGTACTATGTTTCCGTACTCTAACTGGGGACGGATGAAGCTATTGAAGATTGTATGGAAAGTTCTTCCGTCAAACTGTCCAAAAATGCGCTTCAACGTTGCCGGTGCAAGGTTTGCTCGGAAGGCATTTTTCTCACAGTTAGCGTGAGACTTTATATCATGGGGCACCAGGACTCCTAAATCTTTTTCGACTTGGGATACTACTAGAGAGTAGTTTCCTAAGTTGTAACTGTAGTTTGCGACATGTCGCAGATGGACTACTTTACACTTTGAAGTGTTAAAGGAAAGTCCGTTATCGTCTGCCCAACTTTGAAGTCGAGTCAGATCATCCTGAAGTGCCTGTGTATCGTCTTGGTTGCGTATCTCTCTCCAAAGTTTCACGTCGTCGGCAAAAAGTAATAAATCTGACGTCACCTGTTGAGGAAGATCATTTATGTAGATCAAGAAGAGAAGGGGCCCTAGTACTGAGCCCTGGGGACTCCACTTGTACATTCCATAGCCTGAGATAAAATGAAATTAACCCTAACCTTAAATTGTCGATTTTTAGGTATGAAGTAAGCCAATCGATTAGGGGTGGTTTGATACCTAGTCGTTTGAGCTTGTTGATAAGACACAAGTGGTTAACCTTATCAAAAGCTTTTGAGAAATCAAGGTAAATGACATCAACCTTTCCCTTTCAATCGAGGATGCTTGTCCATCTGTCCACCGCAGTCAGCAGGTTGGTTATACAAGAGTAACCCTTCCTGAAACCATGCTGTTGGGGTGAGAAGAAATTTAAGGACAGTAGATAGTCATTTAAACCGTCGCATATCAGGGACTCCATGAGTTTTGAAGGTAATGACAGAAGAGCCACCGGCCGATAACTCGAAGGTTCATTGCGTCGACCACCTTTGAAAATTGGTGTGATGTGAGCCAACTTCCAATTTTCCGGTAATTTGCCTCGGCTAAGCGAGTGAGAAAACATCACGCTAAGCGGCGTTGCCAGGATTGAGGCTGCCTCCCTCAGTATGGCAGGATGAACCGTATCCCGGCCAGGAGAAGTGTCCAGTCTCAAGTGCTGCAATTTCCGGAACACCAACTCATCGCTTAGGTCTACTTCCGAAAGTCCTGTGGAGTTGCAGATGAAACTGTCGTCAGTAAAGTTGATGTCAGCCGGTTGAAATGTTTGAGAGTAATGTGGCGCCAGAAGGTTAGCGGCGTCGCCATCATTGTTGGTCGGGACGTTAAGACCTACCAGTTGAGAAACTCCTGTTTTGGCTTGACGAAGAGAGGCTGCATAACGGAATAGGCTTCTAGGGTTACAGGCGAATTTGTCCATAAGCTTTGTTTGGTACTGAAACCTGTCTTCTCTTGTAGCCTTCGTGCACATGTTCCTGATATGTTTATATTGCCTATACGCTCCGTCGTTATCAAATCGTTTGTATTCCGCCCAGCAGTGTCTTTTGCGGCTTAGCAGGCGAAGGGTACGTTTCTTGATTACTGTAGGTGGCTTGCAGCTTTTGGGAACCGTTTGAGGAACTGAATGGTTTGCAGCACATAAGAGCGTGTGCAGTAAGAAGTCCCAATGACCGTCCACATCGAGTTGAGGGTGGACATTCCAAACCACCTGTTGTAGATAGTCATGCAGAGCTGGCACATTCAGCCGTTTAAAATTCCAACGCCAATTATTGTTGGGATACCATAGCTTAGTTTTGATGACAAAACTGAAGGCTATGACGGCATGATCGCTCTTTCCCAGAGGAGCCAGGATCGAGAGGTTGTCGACTAGGAATTCTTCGTTTGTGAATACACAGTCTAAGCGCGATGGTGTCTGACTGTTTCGCCAACGAGTTGCCGACCTCACATTTTCATATAAGCCCAAGTCGTCGATGAGGTTCAAGAACCGAGCTTCAGTTGAGTTTTCGCCTCCAGTGTACGTGTGTTCCGCGAAGTTGACTCTGGGGAGATTAAAGTCCCCTAGAATCAGGATGTGTGTGAAACCGAGACGGGTAGAGCAGGATAGTCCTTCCAGCATACGACTATCCTACTCGATGTCGGCAGTTTGCTTCCTGTAAATGACTCCGACTAGACACCTCGAAGTACTAGACAATCTTACAGAGCACCATATGGATTCCTCAAGATTGTTAAACTCGAGGTTGTGAACTTGGTGCACCTCCAAGCAAGAGCTTATGTATATGGTTACTCCGCCCCCAATTCCTGTTTTTCTGTCGTTGCGGAACAAAATCATCCCAGGTAATGCTAATTCTTGTTCCGAGAACTGAGAAGATATCCAGGTTTCAGATATTCCTATCGGATGGTCCTTATTAGCATTGCTAAGTTCACGTAATTCATCCAGTTTGTTCGGTAGACTCGCGGCGTTCATATATAAGCAGTTTATGCTTTCAATTTGGAACGCGTGAGCGTCGTCCTGTTTTTCTGTATGAGCCTTGTGTGAATGGACAGGTAGCCCACCTATATGAGGTTTGCCAAAGTGGTAGGCCCTGTCCTTTACACGTTTTTTATCATTTTGACAGTCCACAAGTGGAATGGTCAGCTCCAACTTGCCTTTGTGTTTGGTCCTAGCTTCATATGGCCTATCCGGGTGCATGTGGATTCCAGGTGGCAATCGACGTCTGTTGGCACGAAATGCTTATAGAACTGCAGCCGCCATGTGGGAAAATGGGAAGGTTATCTTCATTAGACGAGGTCTAGGATCACCGTTCTTCTTGGCTAGTCTCGTCACATGCTGAGTCAGTATGTGATTGAGCCTCAAGGACTGCTTGATAAATTTCCATTCCCTGATGTCAGAATTTGATTGAGTAGGGTCTGCATTTTCCGATATACCTTGCACAATTATGTTTCTTCCGCGGAAGAACTTCTCGCGAGATTCTTTAGGGCTGTTCCGTATGATATTGTGCTCAGAGTACGGTATGACGGGCAGTATTCTTACGTTCCCATCGGATTTCAGCAAGTGACTTGCTAGCAAGACATCCTCTACGTCGGTAGTATTCTTAAGTGTTACTCGGAGAAGCCTCGGGTGATTTAGATGATTAGAATCCTTTCCTCGAGTGAGCCGGGTGACCGTCAAAGGCTCTATTCTAGGAAGTTCGAGCTTCTTGTTCAATTCACCCCAGAGCATCCTGTCGTTTTTGTCCTGCAGACTGAGAGGAAGATCAGGATTGTCAACGAGGTTCATGATAATGAGAGAATCGTCACGAACTGTTGTTAATTTACCAGGTTTCACGATGGGTTCAGGTTTAACAACTTGTTGTTTGGAGGTCAGTGCGCGTTTTTGAGTCTTGGGCTCTTTATTGACCGGACGAACAGTCTTGGCGGTAGACTGTGTGACCAAATCATCAGTTATTTTCCGTGCAGCAACACTTGGGTTGCTCGGCTTAGGCGGTGATGCCTGGTTCTTTTGGCTCTCTTAACGTGGGTCGAATCACCTACAGGGTTTTTGGGAACCACTGTTGTGTTCAGGGACCCTGAGCTGGGAGACCCGATTTTGCCTAGGGAGTCTAATACCGTCGACGTAATGATGGTGCTGAGCCTCGACACGTCATCATTAGTGTTGATGGATGCTCCATCGATGGTACACCTGTCGACATCCCCACTTTTGTATCCGTCGCACGCTCATGTTTGTCTACAGGTTTTTACTATCGTTATCCAAGTTAACTGACAACTTATTCCGAAGACCTGTCAGTAGGAAAATGATGTTACTCAGCAAGACTACAGCATTCGTGCTGCACGTGACAAATACCCACTTTTGGTCTGACTTGCTGAGTCTGTTGTAAGCAGTTGCTGTCAGATCTGTGCATGCTTCGTGGAACCAATATTTGCAGTTGTCGCACTGCATGCCAGTTGTGACAGCAAAACGGCATCCCGAACTACAAAGATGATATACAGGCACTGCAGGAGGATCTGACTCGACTTCAAAGTTGGGCAGGCGACAACGGACTTACCTTCAACACTTCAAAGTGTAAAGTAGTCCATCAGCGACATGTTATAGACTACAGTTACAACTTAAGTGACTCTGTAGAACTATGGTCTACTATGATATTAGTACTGCTCTAATAATAGACCTAATCCTAAGTTTGTAGATTTGTCATGATATAACTGCCTAATCTATAAGATCTTACGTGGAAGTCACACCATCGACTACACCAACTCACTGTATCGTATCAATTACCAATACATGATGTAGAACAAGGTTAGGCTAGAGAAAGAACAATATATTTAATATGAATAGAAGATATAAAGTAACATTGAGATGGACCACGCCTGCATGGCCGAGCCATGCCATACGATCAACTCCAGTCCATTCAATTCATTGTTCGCGCCTTCTCCATCGTTAGGTATTTCTCCGCGTTAAATATTGAATATCTATTTCCTGAGTAGTCTCGTGTTCACAGCTTTGTGGATTGTGTGGCTATTGTCCAATGCCACTACACTACTCTCCCACCAGAATCAACGTGATGTTGGTTCGAGACCAAATTGGATGGGATCGTCGCGCGCCGGAGGTTACCAAGGATAATAAAGATCCTCCGGGTATTGATAAGCTGAAAGATAAATCAAAAGAAAGCGGCAGCATCTGGTCGGGAAATACATGTAATAATTTTAAAATATCTGCCTTCATGCTTAAAATGCTTGAAATGAAAATTTGGGTGAAGATTATTTGAGCTATAAAAAATGGGGTTACAATAATAATAATAATAAAACGATGCGTGTTAATAGCCGTTGGTTAATAACTTAACGTACAGGTAGTAAGTATATTGTGTTTAGAAATATTAAAGTAATGAATATTGTAGAAATGTTAATATTGGTATTAGTTTTGGTTTAAATTATGAAATCAAATAACGATTATGCCGGTAAGTTGTCCATATAAGTTGAATTCCAATTGCATCTGTATTAGTAGGCTAACTGAAGGAACAAAAGTATACCGTGGAGAAGAATTCCAACTAGTGTTCCTGTTAGTTTGATACGGTTTATTTAGTTACGGGGAGACTTACTCAACCTCATTTTTACTTGACCGTGATAGAATTTAGTAAGACTACTAATATACATGAATGGTTATCAAAACAAAATTTAAATACATGGGTGATAATTCTATGAATTTTGGACAGATAGCTAGGAACAAATCGTTAAACATGAGTGTATTCGTAAGAGACATGCTCTAGACTCAATGTTCTGATCTGCAGAAGACTATTTATTTATATTTATACTTGCTGGCTGATTGGGCATACAAGTTAGTTGCAAGTATGCAGTTTATCATAAGGCGGAATACGATTAAATTGAGATATAGTGGTTATAAGTTATTAAAATCAGTTAGGCCTGTGTCATATTACGAAGTGATGTGGTACTGCAAGATGTATTTAGCTAAATAAGTTTTTACAAGATGATTAATAGTGAGTGGTACTCGTGTGATTATCAGAGAGAACATAAGTTGTAACCAGGGGGAGTACACTCCCAACTCATGTCTATGATAATGGCTTGAACCTTAGTCAGTGTTGAGGTAAATTCGACATTGATGTTTTTGCAGTTTGCAGGAGATTTGCTCGACTGCTTATACTGATTATTTGCATGCATGATTGTGTCGCTAAACCATCAATTAGACTGACAAGGTTTTGAGATATTTACTGAATGAGCAACTGATAGAGAAACCTACTGTAATCATCTGTAGTGAATGAAGATAAAAGAAAAACAACACTAGTGATAATGATAAGTCAATTTGTTGACCGATTTCGTTAATAGTTTCATTAATTTTATCAATCATATTACGTGATTGTCAAGTCATGACAATGCTTTATGACGATATCCTGAAACTATAATGTTTAAACTAGTTATAGTGTTGAATGAGGATTAGCCAGTGGAAAAATAGGTATTGTTGCTTTAGGTGATTCGAAATCATCAGAAATTTATAACGTTAAAGAATCCGAGACGCCTAATTTAATTATAACTTTCAGTTCAGGAAGATTCGTGTAGTGTTAATTCTAGTAGGCTACGGAGTTTTGATTTCAAACGTTTGTTTAGCCAACAGCTACCTAGGGATTTAGTTATTTCACTAGTGCAGTTGATAGTACCTAAATTTTTAATCTCATTACCTAAACTATGTTCGCATTTTAGGCTGCTACTATGATAAACCAATCCATACACCCAAATACGATTAGCAGCAACCATTATGATGGATTTATCGATAAATGTTAAAGGTGATTCAAATGATTTCTAAATTTAGAAGACATGAAGATATAGTGCAACGCATGTACGGGCCAGGTTAACATGCAGGTTGTTGACGTATATGACAATTTGAAAATAATGAACATGATCAGAAAGATAATTTTAAAGTTAAGACTGCTTATGAAACTTCAGGCAGGAATATGACGCGTTATAAACATTCCGTAAGATGTTAATGCATTTAGCCTAGGGACAATTACAAATATATGGCAAAAGCAACTAGAAAACATATACATGTTAGGTACAAAAAAAAATCATCCAGTAAAATAGTTGAACTCGCCTGGGTTATTTTTAAAAATTAGATTCAGTGGACGACATATATAACGCCATTTGTGAGTAGTAATGATCCAAAAGCATCCAGAATAATACATGCAGTATGGCAATTAAATCCAGGGTGCCTGATGCTGTTGACGTTTTTGGGACTCACTCTGATCAGAACAACTGAAGGAATCCAGATAATTGTGTGTGTGCCATTGAATCAGCCATCTAAAATGACCTTATGATTGCAGAAAACTTATGGCTGAAACTCACCGTATGTTTTTAGAGAAGTGTCATCATTGTTGTTTGGCAATGGAACTCGAAAATTTGAAATTAGGCAGGCAGTGGTCGGAAGAAAAGATATTACAGGATAGTGTATAGTTTAAAACAGGATGAGGTAATAAGATAAGGAACACTGTATATTAGATCCAGGTAACTATTTAGTCCTTGCTCCATTGTTAGCCAATGTATATTTGCGTTATTTACTGGTCATATTTGCTAGAGCTTGATGCTTAAACAAGCCTATGTCGCTAAAGCATGTAAACGCTATTAAAGCTTGTTAACGAACCATCAAAGCTAATTAGTTAATATAGACGACCAGTTTTTATTATCGAATGAGCTAGTAAGTTATGTGAACTAATAGATATAACATTACGATAATATATGTGACCATTAATCAAAGGACTATTAGAATAGTGGGTTTACAAAAATTAAATCCGATTGAGGTTAAGGTGGAAATAAGGATTAACAATATTAGGTTGCGTTTCTTTAGTTGGGCTCACCAATGTAGAACTATGGTCTACTATGATATTAGTACTGCTCTAATAATAGACCTAATCCTAAGTTTGTAGATTTGTCATGATATAACTGCCTAATCTATAAGATCTTACGTGGAAGTCACACCATCGACTACACCAACTCACTGTATCGTATCAATTACCAATACATGATGTAGAACAAGGTTAGGCTAGAGAAAGAACAATATATTTAATATGAATAGAAGATATAAAGTAACATTGAGATGGACCACGCCTGCATGGCCGAGCCATGCCATACGATCAACTCCAGTCCATTCAATTCATTGTTCGCGCCTTCTCCATCGTTAGGTATTTCTCCGCGTTAAATATTGAATATCTATTTCCTGAGTAGTCTCGTGTTCACAGCTTTGTGGATTGTGTGGCTATTGTCCAATGCCACTACAACTCCTCTCTAGAAGTATCCTGAGTCGAAAAAGATTTAGGAGTCCTCTCACCCTGTGATTTGAAGTCCTACGCTAACTGTGACAGAAATCCCTTTCGAGCAAACCTTGTACTGACGATATTGCAGCACATTCTTGGCCAGTGTGACAGAAGAACTTTCCACATAATCTTCAACAGTTTTATCCGATCCCATTTACAGTACGGAAACATAGTATTTCCTCCCTGACTCCAAAAGGATAAGGACACTCTGGAGCGTATCCGACGGCGAGCCAGGAAATCAGTTCGAGGACTCAAATTCAAACCTTATGAAGAGCGCTTCCAATCACTTGACCTTCTACCCATTAGAATATAGGCGTCTTAGAGGTGACTTTCTGATGGCTTACAGTATCCTCAACACTTTTGGACATCCCCCTAAACATCTACTTAGGCTTAGTCCCAATACAAACCTAAGGGGTAACACCCAGAAACTGAAGACACAATAGAGCAGAACGGACTGCAGACACAACCTCTACTCCTTAAGAGTTGTCAAATGCTGGAATTCACTGCCTACTGAACTAGTGTAAGCGACTCCCTAGGAGTCCTTTAAGAGGAAACTCGACCTATTCTTTAGGACCAGGGACAACATCTTGTAATAATAATTATAATAATTTATTCTCAAATAACAGTTGTTACACGAATCATGCCAGTTTACAGGCAAAATCAAATTTCTACAAATGATACAATATCCACTGTAGTGAATTTCTCAGCAGGGTTGATAATTTATAAAATATGAAATGTAAATGGTTATTGTCAGTGTAACATTTGGCGCGCTTCATGATAGTGGCGCTGCGACGTGCAACTGATGGTCAGGGATAGTTCCATTGAAGGTGTGAGCTTCTAGAAATTGCAATCTTATATCGCTTTTCAATATCTGAGGTGGTTCAGCAAGGAGCAGAGAGTGTGGAATTATATGCAGTTATAAAATATAAAGCTAAAAACAGTATTGTGGTAGACAGTTGGCTATCTCCATTTTTATTGAAGCTATTGGAGCCTTTTTGTCTGTATATCAGTTTTTTATAGATTTTATAGGGTCTTCAGTAGACTTCGTGTATCAGTAAATTGTGTAGTTCGCTTGTAATAGGATTACTGGGTAGGAAGTAAAACCAATTCAACGTTCTAAACACGATTTAATAAGGTATTTTGCATGATAAATCAGCATCAATACCATAAGTTCGTGATATCCCGCTTGACCATAAGGAGTCGCAATTAAACAAAATGTGCTGCCCTACAGACATGGGCGGATTGAAGTTATCTCCTCACCATCATGTTTGCTGGTCAGTAACGCCACCCTCCCTCCTTTTGCGATTTTAGGCTCTCTTACGTTTGTGGTTAGTATGAATACTGCTTTAATCAAAGCCCATGGTTGAGATACACTTAGTTAATTTCACTTTATCTAAGGCTACGGGATGTCCTAGTTGGTTCCTCCAGGGCTCAGTACTAGGACCCCTTCTTCAGTCTTCAGTAATAAGGATAGTAGGTTGATGAACCTGTGTTAATCCTGACACATTGCTTTCCAGTGAAGGTCCAGCTTTTCCTTGAAAGTATTCACTGATGGGGCTGATACCACTTGTTCGGGTAAGGCGTTCCAATGATTGACTACTCGATGAGAAAAACGGGATCCCACTTTAAGTTTATTAGATCGTGGTTTATGAACCTTCTTGCTATAACCTCGGAGAATATTAGTGCTGTAGGGAGTAAAAAGATAAGACATATTAACACCCAAATCATAATTAAAGATACGAAATGCCAGTATAAGGTCACCTCGTGTCCTACGATACGACAAGGGGAAAAGATTTAGGCGTTTTAAGCGCTCATTGTAAGGGAGTCTAGAAAGACCCTTCACTAATTTCGTTCCCACACGCTGGACACGCTCAAGTGAGTTAGTATCATTTACCAGACACAGGCTAGCTGCTTGGATACAGTATTCTAAATGTGGTCTAATATATATGGGATATAAAATTCGAAACGTTTCCTCGTCAAAAGACTTGAACGCTCGGCGAAGTGACCATAACGCACGAAAACCTTTGACAGCGGCTGCTTTGCAATGCGCAGTTGTTTTTAAATCATGACTCAATATTACTCCTAAGTCCTTATGCTCTTGAACGCATGGAAGAGGTTTACCCTCAATAGTGTAATGGCAACTACTACCGTGACCGATGTGCATTACCACACTCTTCCTAGCATTGATTTCTAAGCCCCACTCTCGGGCCCATCTAACTAAATCGTCCAAGTCAGCTTGAAGATCCACATGATCAGCCGCACTTTTTATTGTTCTCCAGATTTTTACGTCATCCGCAAACAATAATGTCGACGACCTAAGTAACAGTGGTAACTCATTAACGTAGAGAAGGAAGAGCAGGGGGCCTAAGATGGTGCCTTGGGGTACACCACTTCTGACCGGCTTCCAATCGGATAGCGTTCGATTGACCCTAACTCTCTGTCTGCGGTCACATAAGAAATTTCCTATCCACTCCTGTACAGAACCTATTATTCCGAAGCTCGTGAGCTTCTGCAAAAGACCTACGTGTGAAACCTTGTCAAACGCTTTGCTAAAATCTATGAATATCACGTCGACAGACAGACCGTTACCTAGGGCTGCTGTCTAATCCTCCCTCGCAATAAGCAAGTTAGTCAAGCATGAACGCTTGTTACGAAATCCGTGTTGCTCAGGAGCTAACAGATTGTGTAAATCTATGAGGCTTAGCAACCTAACCCGAATTATCTTTTCGAGTAACTTAACGACTATGCTAGTTAGACAGACAGGCCGGTAGTTAAATACAATCTGTCTCTGACCGTCCTTAAATATAGAGCTGACTACAGCGTCCTTCCAATCTCTAGGGAGTTGAGCGAGTGAGAGGGAAATGTTGAAGAGTGTCATAAGCGGTTTTGAAATGATGTTCGCAAGAGATGACAGCAACAGTGGATGTAACCCGTCCCCTGAAACCTCTTCTGGTAGTACATTCCTTACCACAGACTCCACTAACTGCAGGTCATGTGCATGTCTTCTAGCAGGGTCGTTGTCTTTCGACTCCTCTAGATTCCAAATAATTAAGCTAGGAAGGGGTTTAGCTTCATTTGAAACTGTGTTCACAGCTTTCGACCGTGACGTTAGATCCTGTATTTTAACTACTGGTATCTTACGATTAGTTTTTATTTTAACAGAGTCCTGGGAGTCAAGCGAATGACTCACAACAATGTCAGACGAAGCTTTACTATGGGACTTTGGCGGATTGGTCTGAGAGTCCACCAAGGACTTACCAAGTAAATAGTCATTAGTTTTAGCTATCTTTCCTACTCTTCTGCGTTTTCGCGTCATCCATTTTCCATCAGTCGAAACGTCTACATTAGCACAACTCGGGACAGTAATTGTTTTATCTGGGTCACCGGTTGCTGCTGTAGCAATATGGCCACCAACGTCTAATGACGTGTCACTCACTGATCGTTTCGGGGTTGAACGTTTAACTGCGGGTTGCACAGGCAGATGTCTGGCTTGCGCCGCGATAGCACTTACGACACTAACGCAATCTTCGCCATCAGTACCAATGTTATCAGTACAGCCCTCATCAACCTTCTTATTAGCCAACACCAGGAGACTAATTGCTTCCTGGATAAGCAAAGCTTTGCTGGAGCAACAAAAACTACAAAGCCAATGAGAGTTGGGCTTTGAACACCTTTTATATGCAGTGGGGCTTAGTCGGGTGCACATCTTATGGAACCACTTATTACACTCATAACATTGCATCCCTTCATCCACGGGAAATAAGCAGTATGGTTGTCCACATTTATGAGCAGACCTAGCCATCTTGAAAATCAACTAGAACGGTGACAAAAACAGTATATGTAAAAGGATTTTCAAACCTTAACTAAATAAACCAAGTAAAAGTCGACCAAATATGCCTCGATGCAATAAATACACAGAAGCAAAATCGAAAAACTCAATAAAATATCACTTTAACTGGGGTAGATGCAATTAAAGTGTAAACAGTAGTTTTGATGCGTAATTTACGATCAAAACAGTTAATTAACTCAACGAGAAAAAATACCACTGTCCTTTTAAATAGAGCGCGTTTATACTGGGCAGAGGGCGTTTATATAAATGATCTTCCACAACAGGTATCGTCAGACTTATTACTCTAGTACTTAAGAGTTGTAAAATGCTGGAATTCACTGTCGACTGAACTAGTCCAAGCGACTTCACTGGAGCGGAAACCCGAATTTCCCAAAAGACTAACGATAACATCTTATTATGACTTACCAATTTCATTTTTTTCGTCCAGTATCTTTAAAATACCAAGATTTCCATCTGGAGGTTTACGTGATCCACTGGTACTTCACACAGAGAACCTATAAGCGAAAGCTTTTTCTATTCCGTTCACAGCCATCTGAACTATTTAAACCATTCCTTTCTGTTTTACATGCTTTGAAAGAAGAAGAGTTAGCCTCGCATGCAATGAACCTACAAGATGACTCATAAGATCATTTTGTAAACTAGCCTTACTTTCTGTACATAACCCGCGAATTTTAATTTTCAAATAGACGACTGATGGCTTCCATCCATGTTCTCTCTCTTGGTGTGAAGTTCTCGATTAAGATTGTGTGTGTGTGTGGTTTCAGGTATTCTTTGTCTTTCAGTGACTGATGATTTCACGTGTTGCAGTTGGGTGTAAACGCGTTCGTTAATTCATTATTAGGTATGTGACCACTTATTTCAAAATGTAGCCATATAGTAATCATGAAGCCTCTGGAGAAAGTAAAAACAATTTTTATACGACTATATATTCACAAGTAAAAGAGATAAAATCAAAATTAATAAAATTCGAAGAAAAACGTTTCTACGTAAGTGGTACGTTGTCTTATTATTAATAATAGTGTGGAAGATGATCTCTTCGGTGTGTTCCTTAGAAACATGGAACGGTCAAGTCCAAAGCTTCTGAAGACGGCCTTCGATGCTGCTTCACAGTTCGAAATTGTGAGGAAAATATGTAATGAGCGTCACAAAGTTATCTGTGATAATAAATATTAAAGCGCTTGGGGTTAATAAAGGTTCAGAGAAAAGTTCAGTATGGATGATCAGCGCTTTTTACTTTTGTCTACCGTATACTTCGTATGCAATCAATTGTATTGATCCTATCTACTAAAATCGGGATTGTTCGCTTTTCATTTGCCGAGTGGTCGTCTTTTAAATACTGCATTTGAAAAACTTTGGTATTTTAACTACATAATGAGGTCAGTTTCAGCGTTTTTAATCTGAGGAAACATCAGGATACCTTGATTTGAACGTCATATTCTTATTGTGACTCATTCGACAAATAACATAACAAATATCAATCCGCAGCGTTCAAGCTGTTTTTATTGTTGAGAGATCGAAGATAAATGCATGCAAATTATTGCGTAAACTGATGATGGAACTTGTGATAGATTCATGAGAATATGTGTATAGAATTTTGAAAAAATTGTCTATCTGGGGAGGCATAAGACTAATGAAACGAGTGAACTAATAAAAAGCTTGAGCGGATAATATGAATAAAAAAGTTAGTAATAACAGTAATGCAAATCAAATAACAAGAGGATACAGGAGTAGTACGGCGTTGAGTCGCGGTTGATTATGATCACCACTACAAGAGGACTACATGCCGGTTAATAGATAAGATATCAGAAGGAAGTTGATATCTGTAGTCGAGATGTATTTGTTGACGATCTCGTGATATCAAAAGAATACCGAGATCGTGACAGGTTATAAGTGTGGTTACTGAGCGTAACCGAGTTCGTGAAAGGTCACAATCAACAGTTGAACAAACAAGTACTGTAGAACAATCACTGGTACAATTGGTTATATTATTAATCTCTCGATAAAAGTAGGTCCCTACACAGGTTTGGGTGAGTTTGGTGGGAGGACTTTTGTGCCCACTGCCCTTAAGATGCTTGATAACTGGATAAGGATAAGACTTGAAAGTTTCATTAAAACTCTTTGTTCAGCACTGCAAGCTGAGCTCTTATCGCTTTCATATTCCATATGCGACAGTGATAAATTTCCGATAGGTTTATCCAATCTTTAACTTGGTTACAGTAAACCGCACTTGGAAACTAAACAGTGAACTTGTAGCGGTGAATGAATATCCATGATAAATGGCGCTGCAACGATTTGACATTGGTCATATCCTCACCAATTTAACTGGATGCACTAGCCCAAGACACCCAGTCACACATCTGCACCAGATTGGGAGTGGGTGCTTCTCGCTCCGCAGCCCTTGCAACCACAAACCAGCTTAGATCAAACGCTTTCCAACACAAGGACGTGCTTTCAAATCTAGCTGCGAACTCATTTATTCCTGAATTTTGAATTGACTGGGTTGAAATCCTTCAATTACCAAGGTGCTGCAGATAAAAGCGTTAACAAGCGCCGAACATCTGTGGTATACTAAAGCTTGTTGGGTCGTTTGGCGTGGGTAATAAATTTCTAGAATGAATGTGGAAATAGTAGAACCTGAATCCTTACTTTTATTTGCAGTACGCAGCACGCGTTTATATGAAACATGGCGTCAATTGAAATATTGATTTACTTGTAAATCTTCTTAGTTTAGCTATTCAACAATTATTTCTTTTAAAACAGCAGTCAAATGTAGCCTTTACCTAATTAAAAGTTTGAAATGATTTCCAAATATGATTTTAATTGTAAAACCGTATACGTTGTTTGGGATAACCGCTTTCTATAATGTGTTCTGGCTCTTCTATAGCACACGCAACAACAAATGGAGAAGTAAACGGCCAGTGTAGCAGCAGCCTCAGCAGCATTAGGTCTCAACATACGCAAATAGAAAATCAAGATTCTCCGATACAACACAGCATGCGCCTATCCATTCACTTTTGACGGAGATTTGGGAGACGTAAAAACCTTTACATATCTGTGCAGCATCATTGGCGAACACGATGGATCTGATACAAATGTGGAGGTGCGAATCGGCAAAGCAAGAGCAGCATATCGACAACTGAAGAACATCCGGAACTCAAAACGTCTATCAATCAACATCAAACTCAAAATTTTCAATACAAATGTCAAAACAGTTCTAATGTATTGGGTGAAAACTTGGAGAACTACGAAAGCCATCATCTAGATGATGTCTATTAACAGCTGTCTACACAAAATACTTTGAATCGATTGGCAAGACAGTAACAGCAACAACCTACTATGGGAGAGAACGAACCAGACCCCAATAGAATAAGGAATCAGAAAAAAACACTGGAAGTGGATAGGACAAATATTGAGGAAAGCGCTCAACTGCGTCACATGTCAAACGCTCACAAGGAACCCTCAAGACCAAAAGAAAAGAGGAAGAATTAAAAAACAGATTACGCCGAGAAATGGAGGCAGATATACATGAAAAGAACAGACAACAATTGGATAGAACTACAATGGAAGGTCCAGGAGAGAGTGAGTTGTAGAATGCTAGTCGGCGGCCTACGCTCCATTGAGGGTAACAAGCGTAAGCAAGTAAGTAAAAAACAAGAAGGAGTCGAATGAAACAGAAATCAAGTTGAACAGCTTAAGCAAAATTATGACTGAATGCTTAGTAGTTTGCTACAACCAAGATTAATACCAATTCTACGACCTGATACACAAAATGTTACCTTTCAATATGGATATAAAACTTGTGTGGCAACCACTATGATGACTCACATTAGTTGCTTGGTATGTTTAAAAAAAATGAGAACAAAGTATCCACGTTAATTAAAGAGTGGTTTGCATTATATATTATTATAATCTTCGAAAATAACTAAGGAATTCTTTTGTATTTCGAGACAGTGTTAATTAGAATTCTTTATAGTTAGAAAATAGGCATAGTTGATTGATGTGAAGCACTGACATATTTGTGTTTTGTTTTTGCGGAACTGTGACCTGATAAATATCTTATTGTTATTATGGAATTCATTCATTTTATATGTGGTTATCAACATCAGATAGATCAGTCCATGTTAGTCTATATATGTTTGTTATTTGTGTATATAAGCAGCTTATATTGATAAACTCAGTCAACCTTCTTCATACTTCTGGATGAAAATGCTACTTTCTCAATTATCCAGACGACAGAAAATTTTATTATTTGTTCTTGTCATCAGTGTAGCTTGTGCAGCGATTGTTGGAATCGCATTATTCGTATATTTCTCGAAGAGACATTCATCTGGTATGTTTTTCAAAACTATTTCATTTTACTTATATCGTGACGATCTTGCTTTAGTTAGTTATTTGATGACATAACATGGTACATAAGATTAACTTTGACTGTATTGTTAGTTATTCGATTATTATGCGAATATTTCCTACTTCTTATTGTGTGTTTCTTGCAAGTTCGAACATCTGGTTAAACAGAGTTTAGTGAAACAAGTCAAACCACAAGAAAACTGATTTTTCTTGATTGTATTGTCACATTTCATTACGAATTAACATAGAATCCAATTTTCAAGTTATATACATTTACTTCGCATAGTGCTTGAATTTAAAGGTGTCTAGTACTCAAATGTAAAAGGAATTTATATTTCAAAACACCAAGATTCTCTGTTTGGAATAACAAAGCGGAAATCATAGAAGATATGTGCTTCATCATGAAAATATATCCACAACACGTGTCTATTTGTCAGAAGACGATTTCATGTGTAGTGATGGTGGCCAGTATGAACAGGATATACGTTGAGTCATTTCTACCGATTGTTTAGAACCTACTCATAACAAGTACACAGTGATGTTATGCTAAATGACAGATTGATTGAATTGAAGGAAATCATTATATTCGCCATGAGGTGAATTAAGGAACATAAAAGCTGTTGAAAGTAAAGACATATCGATCATAAAACACGATGGTCATAGATAAAACTATTAAAAACAAATATATATATATATAATATAAAGCTCGCCTATAAAACATAACATAATAATAATGAAAAGACACACTGAAAAACAGCAAATTGTTGACACACACTTCACACAAACACTGCCACATTGTTTTCTCCCAGTCAACTGAATCAGTCGTGAAGTGGCACACTCGTTTCTAGTGTTGATAGGGTGAACTATGTTATGCGGTACGGCAGTTGCTTCATTCGTGTCTTCACTTTGGCATTATGAATCCTGTTCAACAGAAGTGGTGAAGTGCTGATGATTCAACTGAACTGCTTTTTACCAGTAGTGATCAGTTGTTGATTACTCTAATTTGAGGTGTTCTTGAAAACGCTCAGAGATGCTGGTAGTTTCAGTGCTCGGACTGTTCACGTTTAACTCGATAAATATAAACTAGCATGAATCGCTTAGCATTCAAAGAAATATTTATCAATGTCGCTTTGTTCATGAAACCTATTGATCACTGTAATGTTGCACTGTTTCAGTAAGCGTGCATCAAGTGACTCGTTTCACTCGATTCTCAACAAACCTCACTCTACAATTACATTTGTAGTTGGCTTTACATAGTTGCGTTTGTAAGTGATTGATAGAAAACCTATCTGACACACTAATTCATGCATGATGATCTAGGTACGGACGGGGTGTATGTGTTGCGTCATCGTCTGTTTATTTCTAGTTTACATTACTTTTCTTCACTTTCCTTTTTGCTCTAACTTCCCCTTTTCGGATTCTGATCTCGTTTTACAACTTTTCTTTCGTGTTTGTGAATTTTTCACAGATTTAGTCGTTTAATATTGTTTCCGTACTTCCACGTCTACGTTTTTTTCTCTATATATATTCACCTCAATAATCTGATTACATTCAACCATTTTATCGCTTTCACTCGTTTTAAATATTTCTCTTGTCTTTGATTAAATAATTGAAGGATTTTTGGTGATTCGGTCAATGAATTTTACCCTACATTCCTAAATTTACATTACTTGTATTCATTCTCAGGGGCGTGAACTTTTCTGTGATAGTTTCGAGCAACACTCTTGTGACAAATACTCCCAACATGATTATCCGGATAATCTGCCGGTTGGAACAGATGATATCATCATGAAGATGTGTGAGTTTCATATATTTTGTTTAGTGGTTACATTTGTTCAAACTGGATCTATTTAAAAGTAGTTAACGTCGATTTGGTTTGTGCTCGTTTTGATTGAATCCAATGCTTTGTATTTATAAGTATGTGGTGGTTGTTGTTAAGAACTCGTCATTCGTTAGGCAACATACATATGGAATTACACAACCGGGTACATTTACTAATATATAAAAACGAAGGCTAGTTCTGAATTATACATCACCATGGAGGTTGGTGTTGAATAAAACGAATAAGCAACGTGATACCGAAGTTACTAGTTTTCACGAGTCCAAAATAGATCCGGACATATTCAAACGAGTTTGTTGAAACTGAACAGTTTGCTTCATTGAAAGACGGCTAGAAAGATAGTATTAACATTTGGAACACAATTCATGAAGCGCTGCATTGGATCAATGCCGTTAATCACCATTCAAAACATTATATATTGATACTTCAACCCACGTTTCATGTACAATTAACACTTCATGCACAAATCTAATCAGAATCAAGCTCAACAGTTCATCCAAGCACTTCATTGCTTTTATTCTGTTTATTATTCTGAATATTGTTCATTTCGCATAAAACACGGTGTACTAAGCTAACCTATTTCATGCAGCTAGAAAGAGAAAGTAAAGAACAGTTGTCTGCACATTCAATAAAGACAGAACATTCGAAACCGAACAGTGGCTGGAATGTATCAAATAATTTGATGATGTCTTCTAGTGTTTTGTATTGTTATTCAAAGGTTGAAAATTCGAACAACTGTCTATTCTGTCTTGTATTGTTGCTCTGATCATGTCTCTAGAATAATTGTGTCCCGACTGGTTTACAAAGCACTTTGATAATAGCGTATCTATTGATGAAAGCGTGTGTTCAGCTACGTGAACCGCCTCAATGCAATCATTATCTATGGAACATATAGTGATTCTTCGAAATAACAACACGGCGTTCTGTATGACAAACAAGATGTATCTCAGACATCGAAGTGAGTGTTGGGAAACGACAAGTACTGGTCAACACAACAACATTGGGAAAATGAGTTGCTCAGGTGTGTATGCCTGAATCTCAACAACTGAATTCAGCGTCCTCTCTTGCATGGATGAACGTGATGACTGATATGTGGAATACAACGAGATTAATGATGGAATTGGATGTCTTAGGCATCATTTAATGGAGCAGTGTACAGCGAATCATGATGTATTACCAAATATAAAAATAGGTATTAAATAGATAAACATCACTAAAACCCATTTGACATTATCAATTTATGGATTTCTTTCACTTTTAATTGAAAGTAAAGAATTTAAAGATTTATCGAGTATTAATGCAGCTAAAACTTTCTACAAGACTTGCACGATAGATTATTCGATGGAAAAATCGCTGATTCAGTCGAAAGTTCGTGAAATGGTAGAAGAACTTTTCAACGGATGGGCGATTTCATCAAATGACAAACAATATAACAAGTTCTGGAGCAGCGTTCTCAAACCTGAACACTTTAATCTGACCGCTTACATTTTACCACTGATATTTCAAAGCGGAAGAACAACTTTCTTTTCCATTAACCTGACTGAAGGTTATTCACAAGGAGACCATCGACTAATTCATGTAAGATTTCAAGCAATATATGATTTAGTTATTTTCATGCATAATAATTTCGAAATACTTAGTTTAGATAATCTGATCAACTTACAATGCCGGCAATCTGAATTTTGATTGAAAACCAGTAAAATGACTGAACAGGTTATCACGAACGTGAGTTAATTTTGAATAAATTTTAAGCGAGTCGGATTATTCTGTGGGCAATTTCTCGTTCAGTCCATTGATGAGTTTGACTACAGTACCGTGATGTACTGATAATTACTAGTACATTGGTCTAATGATTTTTCCTACAGTGCGAGTTGGCGTATTTTCTCACTGTTCCATGGCTCACTAAAATTTACTTATAATGAACAAATTTGAATTCAGTCTATTAGTAGTTCCCATTACTTAATTCAGTTTGTGTCGCTTAACACAGTTGTAAATAAACACACTCGTAATCAACAAAATCAGTACAATTCACTGTCACTGTTTCCTTTATCTCCAATTACATTGACGAATTGCTTGTTTTTGCTGACCTGGATGAGACGGCCACATGAATATGTAGAGTGGGGCGACGAAATTCGTTTGATGATATTCGAAATCTGTGCACCTTTGTTCGATGGTGAAACACCATTTGATTGTGCTAATGATGTTATCTAATTCAGCAAATCAGACATGTTTGTTCTCCTGATAATGAGCGAATAAGACTGTCAAAGCACAGCACACATTGAATGAAATATGTTGTGAATGGGGGTTTGATGATTCCTGACAATAACATGCGGTTATTAGACATTTTATTTTGGCACTTTCTTCCAGATTTATTCAGGATCGCTTGACGCATTTGACGAGGAGAAATTAAACATGGTACGATGAAACTGACATACGTGTTCAATCATATTCATTGCAGTGACTAAGAAATTTTTGTTTATTAGTTTATTGTTAACATGTTGCTAGTTGTGATATTCAAAACACGAAATAGTTTGTCAAGTTTATTTGAACAACGAGAGGAGTAAACGCGGTTCGAAGAATTTCATGAAATGATTCCACTGAGGTAATATTGTGTACACTATTCCTCATGTTGATGTTTGAATGGATTTACACGTTGGTCAGGTTGAGCGTTATCCTCAGGCGTCTTTTGACAAAATGTTCATCAACACTTCACCAAAACAGAGTCTTGTCTATCGCTCGATACCTCAACCATGATTACGTGGAACACTTAAAAGTGACTAGTAACTGATGATTTGAGGGTAAGTAATGAGAAATGCAGGAGGTAATATACAGATAAACAGAACGAGGAAAGCCAAACTTCCGATGATACGATTTGACAATTTTGAGCGTCTAATAATTCAATATTGTTGTCGATTGTGTTTCCATTTCACTTCAAAGATTCCCATAAACAATATCCGTGGGATCTCATGCAATGCTAGTTTGTTGTATATCAGAGTAGATTATTGCTATTGGTTTGCGGTCAATGGATTCGGAGTACTTTGAATAGGCAGTTATATATATATATTCCTTATTTTGCTAATGGTCTTAATAGTTATCCAGGTTTTAGCTTTGTACAATGGAGCCGCCTTGACATTAGTGTTGAAAATTCTATCTTTGGTCATGTTTAACACTTCTTTTGGGTTTCAGGTCAACCTCGATTTCGAGAACGTTTTCCTTATCCTAGTGCTTTGTGCCTCACATCTGCAAAGATTTCATCTCTCCCCACCAGGTTCCCATTTACACGCTGTCGAATGCTCTCTCGTGATCAAAGATGGTTTATTGAACCCTCGTATTATCACCTGTGCAACTCTCCAACGATTATTCATTATCATGTTTAGTTTGACCACGACCAGGTAATGGTCCGGTAGCGTAACATGTCCTTTCTTTGTTCTGACGTCTTCCGTGCACATTGTTAGCCCTCTATTAACGAAAATATGTGTTATCTGACTTCGTGTCGGCTCGAAGGTTGGGATTTTCATAGTTCGTATGTGAATTTGTAAAAGAGATCGTTACTACGTGTAACTTAGTTTTCAATAACACATGCAGACAACAACCACTCGCAATTCCTGTTCTCTCCACAAGTACACGTGATGATATGAAGCGTTCGTATTTGGTGTTCTCCATCATGCCCATGGTGTTTATCCTCCACATCATGATATTTTGAATTCGTGTGGTATATGATAATAAACAAATTTGTGTCTTGCGCTTTTCATTTCCAACAGTCAGGTCGACCGGACTACGAGGTCGGAGAACTAATTTTCAATTATCTTCAAAACGTAGGAGCTCGTAAAGATAGGAATCTAATAATGAACAATATTTTGAAATTGTATTCGAAAATTAAAAAAGTGAGCAAACTGACAATGATTTGTCAAGTTTTATTCACAGTGGTAATTTCAAATAATTTTTATGGATTACAGTACTTAACAGAAATAAGTGAAATAAGTCGTAGTTGAGTAGAACTTATATTCAGTCGATGGAAAACCATGGCATTTAGCTAGTACAATAGAGGTCATTATCAGTTATCATCAGGTAGAACTTTAGGTTCAGAAATTGCAGGAACACATGAATACATGAACACTCAATTTCCTACTTCACAATGACACATTTGAGTATGTTTCCTGCTGAGTATGTAAACAGTATGTGATTTTCTTATCACAAAGATAACTATGAAACTAATGAATCATTTTCGCAAACGATCATAGACTTCAGATACCGCGGTAGATCAAACCAATACTGGTGGTGTTGAAAAACACGAGGCTGTCAGAAAACTCGACAATACCGATCACGATCGTATAACGTAGACTGAAAAATTAGATTAATAAAATTCCTGGGAATATTGACACCAAGTCGATGGAGCAGTGCAAACTAACAAGCATTGAGCAACAGTTTTGTCAAGTTTTGAAATCAACGACAATTCATAATCATTCACTTTAAATCTCCTTGAATATCATGCATGAAATAACTGGTATTGATTATCATGTCTTAGATACAGGAAGAAACCACTGTTGGTGAAGCAACGCCTGTCAGGATTGAGGAACTGGAAGATTTCTGTTCAATAGTAAGTTGAGAATGAGGTCGATTTCACAGTAGTATGCTAACTCACTGACTACATTAATAATGTGAGGAATTCGATGTTCTTTACCCCAATTCGCAAGTGTGTGAATACAAAGATTATATGATATTTTCAGGTGTTTGAGATGACGATGGATTGAAGGTCAGATTAAACTGAGAGTTTTATGTATGACTATCATTGATTAAAATATCCTATTAAGAGTCACTTCATTTGCTGTCAATGTGTGGTTATGTCCATGGTGAGAACGAGGCAAAACACAATCAAAAATTGGGGGATCTAAGGGTAGAACACTTCCTTCAAGTTTGGCTCGTGAGAGCAGATAAAACATTATAGTGAGAGCTTTTGAGCGATATGTATGCAGTGAATAAATACTCGGTTGGGATAACCATTCCATTATTTAATGCAAAGTCTTACATAATTTGTGAAAACCATACAGTGAACACATCGTTTACGAATGTTTTATCAATTGTCCTTTACATCCCTCATGTTTCTTCCATTGCTGAATTCCTTCATGATTCCCTTCCTGTTTTCTCAAGTGCAATCTTCTCAGTCTTCTATTGACAGGCATCCAAATTATGATTGTTGTTACATACCGCTTAGGTCGACAGATAAACCCAGCATACACAACAGTATGCAGTCTACGTAAATGACTGTGTCAGACAACATGAAAACAGTGGAATATTGTGTTAATATGTGAAAATATTGTTGTCAAACATAACTTGCCTCGTTGAGCTTGTAAATTAAATTCGAATTATTCATTTTGATCAGATCGATTGGAAGGTTTTATTCGAAAATGTATACATGAATGAATCGTATAACAAATCACAAGTTATTGTCCAACATAAAGAAGCCTTGAAGAAGATTTGCGGAACTCTCAGATCAGAAATGACATATAAATATGGGAAAAAGTAATTTTATCAAAATTTTTTTTTGCTTTTATAAACATGAGCGAAACATTATTTCATGGGCGACCATTAACGAATCTTTAGTCACTCTGAAGTATATTAGTCAATCAGGAAACAGTTAGTGCAGAGTATAAATACAGTATACAAAACTAAAAAATTAATAAGGATACACTGCTTGAACATGGCTCAAAAACTTGTCAAGGTTAGAAAGTGGGTCAGATGTTCCAAAATTCAAATGCATATGGTAGAGGAACTCATCCATATGGCTCCATAATTGTCGACCGTTGGAGCCATGATATGATTGTAAAACTCTGTCAACCTCGACCACATAGCTTCAGTATTATTTGTGTGTAGTCCGGTTGTGTAAGCTTGTCATTTTTATGACGTATATATTTCTACAATACTCATACCACTGAACAGCAGAAGCTTCAGTAACATTTACAAATGTTGCAGCCTTTGTTATACGGTTTGCAACAATTATGATGGCTTGCCTTAGTCTCAGTATGGATCGAGCAAAAGAGTTCTTATCCCATCAGACTTCTTCCTTTAACTTATATTACGTTGAAAAACAACATCATCATGTTAGTCTGCACAAAGTCCATATGTCATGTGATTACCCCAATTACAAATAAAGGAAAGTCTTACTAGTCCCATTTGTTGCAGCCGCTCAGTTGTCACGTCTTCTCTAACATCCGCTGTGAACAGATTGTACGTAAGAATCAGGTATTCAAATTGACGCTGAGATTTTCATATTCCCTAAACGCATGTCATCGTCTCGTCCATAAATTATAGTCTCACCGAAACAAGTTGCTTTCATGAATACCATGTTATCTTATCCTGTCTGCATCCCGTTGTTCTCATTCATGTACACGACCTTCAAATTAATTTAGTTGAACATGTGCATAATGCATGAGAATCTCAGAAATTCATCTATGTTCATTATAAGAAATACTGTTTGATGTAGTTATACTTAACAACAGACTGACTTATTCTCATTAGTTACTTAAATCAACATTATAACCGGCGGAATTTGAGTCTCAATATATACACATTAGGCGTAGAAGGTAACAACGATAATAATTTTCATTAGAAAATAAGATGACAGTTTGACATGTCTTTCAGTACATATCAATCGTTTTGTCCTCATCCAATCTTCATATGGACTGGAGGTGTATGATTATCTACAGGATCCTCTCAATCTGTAACCACAATTTGCTTCATAGCATGTAGGAAGAATGATGTGTGTTGAAAATGACAAGATTATCATATGACCTGGTTCAAATCACTTTAATCACTGTATAGATATAGAGTATACAAATGACTATTATATCAGTCGATTCCCCATCCAAACTACGGACAAGGAAATATATGAAGAGTGTTTATTGTGTTCATTCCATATCACGTCTCTCTGATAAAACTAGATGTTGAAGTATATCGACATCGACTTTTAGGAACGACAATCACTGTTGATTTTAAATAAGATGCAATTTGTACATGGATTTTGTAATTTTTCTTGCAGAAGTATACATAATATGTTAGTGATAGATTTCTTGTACAAAATGCGACCTTACTTGAAGAAATATGTCGAAGATTTTTATCCTTCAGATATTGGTAAGTACCATTGCTAGTTACATAAACATAATTATTCATGGACGTTTTCTAGACTAATTGCTTTATCTCCAAACAAAGTTTTAAAATAGATAGAAGACAAATAAACATAAACCATGTTTTGTTATTTGCCGATACATCCAACAAGATATGTGTCAACTTTATTTGAATACAAGCCGGAAAACAAATCTGGACAACGTAATTGGGAGAACTGATCAAGTAGCCAGTAAACAAATTCGCAGATAAATTAGCTTCATTTATCCACACTTAATGCATAGTGAGACTTCTTAAAGTGTCAAATCTTGTACTTCAGTCAGATTGTTCAACTGAAAGTCATGACGTTGTTTGTCATTTCAAACTGTATCGTTAATAGAAAATATACAAATACAGTAGACGAATTATGAACACCATGATCCATATTATCCGAGAATGAAATAGGTTGTGTTGCTTTCAATTAATTATGATTATTAATGTTGAAAGTTATCTGTTTATAACTTGAAGTATGTGTAACAACATGTTGATGTATTTCAATAAACATTTCAGATGAAAAGCCACCAAGTTGCATTCAGGAATTGAAGGAGAATTTCTGGTGGACAATAAACAAGCAGCGCGAATATTCTAGTATAAGTAAGAGTACAAAAGATGAAGTGAGTTCCGATTTCAATAATTTATCATTTATCTATTGTTCGTAATTGCAAATATGACAGGTTATTACAATGACACGATTTACATATTGTGTTGAAGAAACTAGCGAATAATGTAAGGCGTATTTTGAAAGCTTAATTTTCTCTGTGAACATAAATCGGATTGGATGGTTTAACTAAGTCTGTGTTAATCAACAACTGGAACAATTATGCGATATCCTAAATAATAGTAAAGAGTGTAAATCAATTCTCCCGTTATTTATTCAGTTCCTAACTAGCTTACAGTCATATAATAAAATACAAATAATCTCTGATAACGTGCATCGTTTATTTTGTCACTTTGATCGTTATATCTGTTTGTACGGAATAGGTGATTCAAATGTTTGACGAAATGAAGCGCAAATTGACTGAATTATTCTCTCAAGGATCGTGGAGCAGTGAAGATGACAAACAGAAAGCTATTTCAACGGTTTGTTTAGTTTTGATAGTGTGAATAAAAACCGATTGCATTATTCAGGTTTCCAATATGAAAGTAGCAATAATGGATTCAGAATCCTTGAGTGAGGAATACAAAGGCCGCGATAAAATACTCGAAGTACGTTCCTCAAGTGTAACACTAAATATTTTATTATTGCTTAACTTAATGATCAATGACTCAGCTAAATAATTGACCGACTTTTTTTCGTTTAAATGATTGTATTATTACAGCTGTCGAGCGTGTCATTTACGGCCAAGGTAAATCTGAGAAGACTAACGTAACGCTTCCGCAAGCACCACGACTTGTATATGTTTCAAAAATAAATCATCTCGATGCAAGTAACTCTTGACAATAAACAGTTAGGTTTTGTGTAGAGAAAACTATGACATTTCTATCAACCTATTCACAATCTGACTTATGTAATTGTTTTCAATTCATGGATAGAACAATATAAGTATATATATATATATATATATATATATATATATATATATATATATATATATATATATATAAGTATTACCATATTTCGAAGTGTTGAATTTGTCAAGCTAGATGGTTTGATTGCAGTGCCTTATTTATTCGTCCTGAATGGCATCCTCAGTGCTCACTCCATGCAGACGTATTAGTGTTTCTTTTGAAGGTTCCTATTGCTAACGTCTCGGTTTCACGTCTTACACCCACTTCACTTAAGACAGTCTATGACGTTCGCCTTACGTTGTCTAACGTTACCGACACAAAGCGTTTTGCTATCCAAGACGCATTGCAAACAAGCTTATTTTGCAGCTAAACAGAACGACAGATAGAAGCAAAGACTACTAAACGAATAGAATGGCGTATAAATTTGACATCGCATATCCATAAAACACTATCTTGAACCAAAAGTGATGTGTCAAGTTGTTTAGAAAACATTTACAGACGTTCATAAACTCTTATAAATAATAGAATAAATATTCATAATTACTTGCACATGAGTGGAGTTTATCGAAGTGATATCAATATGTGACGACAAAGCTTCAGATATGATACTCTTACTCGTTCGATTCTGTATCGATCATTCAGTCAATGATTGCTGTTGAGTATGTCCTTTGTTATACTACGTGTTTCACTGTCTTAACTGATTATTTGGTATGTCTGTGAAATGCATTTTGGTTTGAGACTTTTCATAAGAAAGAAATATAGAGAGTAGAAGAAACTTCACTTGTTCTCACACATTATTCTTCAGAGGTGCCATCATTCAGAGAAATTATTTCAATGTGTCCTGGGTAACCTTAACAATTCCCATTACTTCTGTAACTGAATTAAGCCAGTTGTACAACAATAGAAATGAAAGTCTTCCATCAAGCTATTCTACTTCATATACCTCAAATCTCCGAGCATATGTAGATTAATCTTCAAAAGATTGAATTGTTTATGGTTTACACAGTTGTTTGCTTCATGTTTGTCCAGTGTATGTTATACTGTCACCAACAGAATGTAGACTATCGTGAAAATATAAAAAACGCACTAGTCGTTTTGAAATGAACTATCGTTTAGTATGCATAGTTTATATCTGATGCCAGTATCGTTTTAATTGATCTTCCAAGCAAAAGTGATCCGCCATATCGGTCAGTTTGTCGCTGTTATTTTATGTGCCTTCCATGGAATGGCAATGAAATGACTTCTGCATTTAAAGAAATGAACGTTGATATGTTGAAACATCTGTACGATTACGATTTCCTTCATTGAATAAATTGGTCACTTTGAAAATAATGAAAAATCATTCTATTTCTGTTTCAGAATAAACTTTCTGCAGATAACTATTTTATAAATGCATACTACTCGATGAAAGCTAAATTTCTAACATCATTGAAGGCCACTTCACACAGAAACGAATTGTGAGTTGTACTTTGTTACTATGGCTTTTTAATCACTACCCACTCTCATGTAAAATAAACTCTTTGTTGACAGAACAAACACTGTTTATGGCATCGTGATTCACAACTGGTTATGTTTCAAATAGTGATTTTATGAATAATGGTAAAATGGGTGACATCGCTCGATTTATTTGACAGTGAACATTAAAATTCTCTTTTGTTTAGAATATTGTCGTACCAGCAGAAGAAAACGAAATGTGTTTGTCAGTATTTCAGTGTAATGTAGTTGCATAGCATTTAGGGACAAAACTTCAGACCGTACAATCTACTTTGATCTAATGTAATTAAATAAGGTAAATTTACAACAAATCAATGAACGTGTAAGCACATTTAATTAGGCGATCGAATATGATCACAGAGTTTTATTGATACTATTAGGTGGGATTCAATAAGTTGTTACTCTAAAATAATTGACAAATTCTCGTTTCATACACCTTAATTCAATTTACCAATGTACATCTACTTTGCAAAATAAGTATGTCAACAGGATCGAAACATAAGGCACCAGTTTTTATACTATTCATCCAACATTACTTCTCCTGCACACCACATATAAGTAGATTATGACTACTGTGTTGATTTCTGGGACTTAAGTCTTTCGATACATAATCACTACTGCATGTGTAGTTTTACTGGTCCTATCCACACATCCTCAAAGCTGAACATGAGATAACTGGGAAGATAGATTTTCAACATTGAACACGATGAGAAGGCCAATAACGGTGAACGGGGGAATACTCATTCAATTTGATGACATGGCTCAGCATTGCAGACGTGATCGTTCTATATAACTTGTCTTTATTCGCATTAAATATATTATCCTTTCTTCAGCTCAGATGTGTTCTTCAAAAGTGCCAAGTATTATATTGTCAATTGTTACAACACAATGAATCAGTATAGATAATGACTTGACTTCCACGTAAGATCTTATAGATTAGGCAGTCACATCATGACATACGTAAAATGTTAGGACTAAGTCTGTTATCATAGCAGTGCTAATAGCGATCTCTGACATATTATCATACATATTCTCTCATTTTGTGTCGTACTTCGGATGCATCTATCATCATGAGGACGGTTGATCTGAAATAGTTGCATTCGGTTACGCAAATTGAATCCCATTTCTTGAAATAGGATATTCACTGTACAATATATCATTAATAAATAGACTTACACAAAATTAATTTATTGACAGGTTCATTCATCCACTCATTTTTCACGATTTATTAGTTCATTGATCTCTCTGAATCAATTAATGTTCGTTGCTTGTTTATAAATATTTAGACCTGGTTTCTTCACTTTCCAACCGCACATATTTGACAAAAATCTTACCGTGGTTATGACATCCGGATTATTACATCCACCGTTTCTAAATACATCACAAATAATGCCGGAAAAGTATGGAATTCTTGGTTGGCTTCTCGGTCGTCAGATTATGTCTGCAGGTAGGTTTCAAGATATCACTCCATGTCGGTGAACCACAATGGTATCACAATCAGGTATTAGGAATTGGTCACTAACAATTGAGAAATGTGCGTGTATGTGAACTGTTTCTGTGAACCTACGAGATCTGTGTGAAGTGAGATCAATAATGCCTATAGTAGATATTTTCGCGCAATTTCAATACTGACGATGATGTTATTTCTCTGTATTACTCATCCGGATGCAAACAGTAAGAATGAAGATGTGCCATCCACATGCAATCTATCCAAATTCACAAGATAGTGGTTCAGTTAAGTTGTTCAGCCAAATTCAAGCAGTATTGAAAATGAATAATCGTTATTTTAACTTGTATTATTAGATTAGACGGCATCTGATTTCTGTGCAAATTGAAACTTTTTATTCCGAATATTCCTCATATTGATGTCGAACTATTCTTACATGAATGTGGCAAGTAGAATCCGGGTGTAGTTATTCTGATTTGATATATAAGTGATTGTATCTGCAATACGATGGACAGTAATATCTTCAGGTATAAATATACTATTTTAGGTCATCAAGAGTTAACATGTTAAGAGGAATGGTTTTCATTGCGATGTTGTCTTGTTAGCTGTAATATATGGAATTCTATTCACACTTGACAAAGAAACCTCGATATCACTCATCCTATTTCCAATTCACGTTATATATACATGTATTTGGATTCTCGAAAATCCGGTGCAGTAAACGGATATTTACATTACAGTTTTCAGAAATGAACACGTACAAAATCAATCAGAATATCAGTCAAAGTGTTCACCATATGCTTCTACACCGTTAAGAACTCAACTATGTTGTTTATCAGAACAAATCAACTCTGAAAGACTTCAGAAAGAAGTAAGAAAAATTTAAACGTGCTTTTAATCCAAGAATTATTTCGAATCTTCACACAGTTTTCGGCATTTCAATTTCGAAATGATTTTTAAGGTATCCATACTGAAAGATGACTGGTATATATGGAAGGTGTAATTCATTCAAATTGTAATGAATATTATCGTAATAAAATACAGAGATATAATGGACTTGTCATCTGTACATAGTTTCCGAATGATAAGTCGATCAGTCTTTCAGTAAAATAGAAAAATAGTTAAAAGCAGATGTGAATATTGATATCAATAACTTGCTAGAAATATCAAGTTAAGGAAAACTGTAGAATTGTATTCATCCAATATGTGAGTTCAGGTGAAATGTCAACCCGAAACAAAATTTTTTTGACGGTTTATCGTGTCCATTTTCCCACTGTTGCCTTTGTCGAGTTTCTTGGGATTATTGTCAATAATATTGAAAACTTCAATTAACAAAACGTCTTACAAAATGAACTCTTCTTCACAATCGGAAGTTATAAAGATCTATTATAGTGTCATGTTGTTACTTCAGGGAAGACAAGTACAACGACTTAATCTTATATGAGGATCCACAAAACTTGATAATATTTGACTCGTTCAATTTGTCAGGTCAACACAGTTGAAATCACTTAACTTTGTTGTGCTTAAATGTTCTAACAAATGCAGTGAATCACATATATGAGCAGTTGTTAGTGTAATAGTCATCTTAAAATCAGTTGTCACATACTGTGCAAAGATATTCAATATCTTCTCTGAAATATAACTAGAATGATGAACGTAATTAATTGAAACCTTCCGACATTGCCAGAAATGTCGACAACTGATCAATCTCATGAGTAGCCACGTTGTATTTTAATCTACGCACAGACACCTAAGAATTCAAATTCTTTGAGCGTTTTTCATGCCTAATCGTTACATTTTACTTGTCAACGAGACTATATAAGTTGAACTTAAAAAACGTGATGTATATGTGACAGACATTATATAAATTTATGTGATCTCAACTATTTTCATACTCACTAGAATTTGGAACAATTGTCAGCTGGTATAAATGGTCTTATGCTATCGTTCGAAGTAAGTGAATTTGAATAACACAGTATTCATTTTATTCCTCAATCGCTAATATTGGCAATTAACACATGCATTCTGTATACGCTCTCTAGATTCAGAGTAAACGAACTCATTGCTTAAATTTGAATTTCTTTGAATAATTTTCGAATGCAACATACAGTTGACCACACTCGCATTTCACAATAAAATGATGAATAAATCGATGATCTTTCGCTAGTGTTTGATCAGCTGTCTAACACGACGAAATTATGATATATTTATGATATTCAGGAGAGCGGAACATAAGATATTTGACTTTCCGGCATTTATTTTAGGTCGGTTCTCCAGTGTAGATAAGCAAAACTAGTCGATGTCAGGGACATGACTGGTCAGAGCAATTTGTAGATGGTGAAGATAGGATCTGTCATAGACGTATTGAGAGAATGACGAAGCTGTCCGATGTCGGAGAGATGCAGGCAAAGGCGACAATCATAGAAATAATGCTGGGGAGCAGGTCGTGGGTGACGCTTCATAGAGTGATTCTTGTGGACAAGATAGAGTCTTGGGATGTCCTCGATACGAATAAGCATGAAACATGATGTCAGATTTTTTGAGTGTAGAAACGTCGTAATTTATAAATGACGGAAAGGAAACTTATTTAAACGTTGCCACATGCCTTTTGTTCTTTGGAAGGAGCTTGTGGTTGTCGGATTACTCGGTAGATGTTCACTGTACAAAAAGATGCGAGTTAAGGGCAACTTGTGAGCTTGCATATTTGATACGAACGCAGCAAAACCGTTGATAGACGAAGAAAACTGTGATAGAATAAGTAGTCTAACGTTCAGCGTAATAAAGTAAAAGCACAAGGGCGATAAAACACTCGAAAACCAGACTCGAAGAAATTTCTAGCTGCAGACGGCACGAAAAGATTCAAATGAGTGACCGAAGTGTATAGATACTTATTAACTAAACACAGAAAGCTCTCTCGTCAACATTCGCCTACCCAATGCCTTGTTCAACAGCGCGATACGTTTCAATATATAATATTCTTTATTGTTAATTTACTCACATTTATTTCAGACATACAAGAGAAGTTTAACTGGAAAACGTGAAAGCTTAAATGAAAAGAAGTTGTTTTTCTCAGCATTTGCAAAAGTAAGTTAAGCACACTGTTCAAAATTCATTTGAATGAAATCTCACTTTCCAATGATTCATGCTAAATGTGGTGAGCTGTACTCAATATTGAGCATAGTAGTGGCACATTTACATTTCAACCAGCTTATGAGTAAAAATGTTATGCACGAAAGAAGCTGATGATAGAGAAATCTTTGAGTAAGCGGAGTATACCACTTGAAAAACAAAACTGTGAAAGACAGATTCAGAAATGGGCATTTGCGAACAACGAATATTAATTGTGAAGGAGAGGTTGCGTGACGTCATAAGATGTAGTGTTGAATTTGAGATGAACTATGATCAGAAAGAGAGTGGACAGGCTTGTCAATAACTCACGATTTTAGAATTATAGGGTTGATTTTCAAGCAATCGGTGGCAACCGGTACAATTTGTTTACTGTGTTTTATTTCAATACAAGAGTTTATATGTAAGAATAAATTATCACTCCTTCAGTCAACTGTTGTTTCTCTGCTTCAACAATAACTTCACTGGAAATTTTAGAGCCTAATATGTCAATCATAATAAGAATTTCCATTCATTGACAGCCGCGGTCCAAGATCTACTGACACTATAAAAGAAGGACAATTACTCACTGAGAAACGACAAATATGTCACATCTTACAGAACCGAAATTGATCATGTTGATTTTCGCGTTGGTTCATTTATTTGAATGAATAACAATTACCCAGTACTTCGGTGTATTCTCGTTCCTTAAGTTGTTTATCTCAATGTGTAAGAAAACATAGTTCAAGGTGTCTTTCCAGTTTTCTCGAAGTAACTATCTTGTTTCATGACGTTGTGAAATGATCATTAGTTACCTTCATTGAATTATAACTACACTGCACCAATACACTTTTGATTATTCTCTTTATTTCGCCTATCCTTAATAACTGAAGATGGTGTGCGGCGGCCTATCATCACAAATTGTTGATGACGATCTACGGTCGTCAATCCAAGTCTACAAATCTGGGTAATTCATTTGTATTTTCATAATTTCATTCGAAAATGTGGCCATGACATATATTTAAAATATTGGCAGTCAGTTGTGGGCTGTAACCACTATCATGGAATCTTTGATTTTCACTCAGTTATTTGATACAGGAAAAGCTCATGCTACAAATATGCTCTAATTTCAAGTGTAGTCTCAACAATGCATATGTGAGTGTGAACGTCATCTAATGCAAATATTTAGCATACATTCGTTGACATTAAATAAATACTGTCAACATTTGCGTAGTGTGTTCATGAATGAATTGTCGCAATAGCATATTAACTTTTTCATTAATAGTTCCATATAGTTCGTTCTAATTTTCTTCGTTTTCAGTGTGAACGATGTTGTGAAACACAGTGGAGGATTTTCAGAAACGTACCAATGTAAAAGTGGTTCTGCAATGAATCCTATGCGCAAATGCATTCTTTAAAAGAAAACGTTAACCGTGTGTGTGTGTGTGTGCAAAAATATTGGTTTTTCTGTTTAATCGATTCCGTAATTTAAACTTTTCTAATATCTCACTTTAATTCATTGAATAGTAAACTTTTTAAATCTGTATGTTGTGTCGATTTAATAGTCTCATAGTGATTTTTAATAGGTTCTACACACTATGTCACTATAATTGTACTTCTTACTATAATGGGCGTTCGTGAAATTTTCTCAAGTAATATCATTTCTACATTTCGTCAGAAGTTCCAGTGGTACTGTAGTGAATCTTGGTAAATCACTAGAAATTCGCAAAACGTTTTCTCGAGATTACACTTATTGTAAGAGCTACAATCAGGAAGGTAGTGCATTAGAATATTAGGCCTGTAAGCAAGCGAAAATCAGTCGTTTTTCACGCAAGCAATTAGCATCAAGACTTGGAGAAGTTCTGCTTGAAATGAGTATCAATGATGAATGACAAAGGAGGATGCAAGTCATACTGGAGTGCGATAGCAGGCTACAAACGTTCTACATACTGTAACATCACAGTGGTACGCTTCTTCGTTCAAATATGTAAAACGTAGACAGTTGATAATATGTTTTATATAATAGTGCACAGGCTTACAAATTGGCACAACGACGATACTGTCAGGTTAATTGCAATTATAGAGAATTTGAGAAAACACCTTAGTGCTGTCCTACATTATATCTGTCGGTAGCACGGATTCGTTCCTGGAAATCAGCTTGCCAATTTCAGCATAAATGTTATTGAACCAATCTTTGAGATACGGCCTGACAAAATGAAGATGCTTGCCCGGTCAATGTTTCTCACGTGTGTCACAGAAAACAATCTCGGTCACCATATAACGGTGTCCGTGAAACTCAGGAAGAACGTTGCTTGTAAACTGGCAATGCATCCATCATCTTTCGTTGGAATTTTGATGAAGAAACCTTTTAAGTCAGTCTCATAGTATAAACTATGTAGTCGTATATGTTTCAGAACAACATGATAACAAATCACATTTGTTTGATATTAAAGAGATGGAAATAGTGCGCGCAATAAGAATAACTTTCGGGTACATTGTTGAACCAGTTTCTCAAATGTCAATTTGACGTTTCCTAAAAACATAATGCTCACTGTTATGAAGTGTTATGATCTATCTGTAGCTAAAATATTCTGAATCAAAACGCGAGACTAAGTGTGATAGTGAGAACAAACGAGAGCAAAACATATATTTGCATTGATAGACTAAACTTCAATTGATATTTTCATCAGCATTTGGGTTTGTCCTGATTGTAGAATCGAATAGTCCACTATATCGCCTGTCCTTAGTTAAACAACCATCGAAAACTTGAAGGAGATGCATAGTTGATTCGTCTAGACACGGGATTTCAAATAAGTACGCATTCGCGAATACCATCTCTTCAGTTTTCCAAAGTACATACGATCGTTTTGAATATTGGAGCGGTAAATAAACCCCCAAAATAAATAGCCCTGTAAGTTTTCGACATTGGATGCTGACCATATGTTTTAGTGGACTCATCTAGCTGAAGGCGCTCGGTCAGGCATCCGCACCAGATCACGTGTGGTGACGCCGTGCTCAACATCAACCGCAATCGCTAGCCAGATTAGATCAGAGAATTCCGATATATTGGTCATCGCCAAATATACTCTTCCGATCTCCTCGACTCTGTCTTTTGATTTCTCTTGGTGGGAACGAAATACATTAGGTGTAACAGCTTAGGTTGGTGGGCTTGGAGTCGACCACAAACAACCAAGCATATGCCAAAACAGTATTGTTCAAATATTCATTCACTTCCTTATTTTTTATAAGCGTTATTTTTTCTATTATCTTATATTGAATGTTGAGAGCCTTTGTTTGTCTGAACAGATAATCCCACGCTCCACTGTGACTGCGCTAAGATCGAAATAAAGACCTATTCACTACTTGTCTGGTTTCTTCTATCAATAGCACGAGGGTTACCTATAGACACGAAATTGTTGAGCCCTTTTGAACACAAATTTAACCTCATTTTTGTTATTAATATTATATTTTTTGTACTCAATCGTAAAAGTAGACCTGATTATCCGTAAACTAAGTTGGATATATAAATAGTTTTTTTCTTTTTTTAATTACCTTAAGTTATTCGTGTTATAGAAACCATTTTTTCGTGCTAACTTTATTGCTATATTTGTCACATACCTCATGTCAGACTCAATAGAAACCCATATTCTGGAGGATTTGTCACCAGTGGAGATAGACACTGTTATGACTACGAAATCCCGACTTCCAGAATTTGATCGTAGTGATCCTGAGTTGTGGTTTGCTCAACTAGAGCATTATTTCACGAGACACAATATCAAATCTGAAGGGATTCGCTATAGAGACTTGTGTTCTATCCTTCCTCCTTCAGTCGCCAAAGAAGTCCGTGACTTGATTTTAGATCCACCATCTAAACAACCATACACCATCTTAAGACGAGAGATAATGAACCGTTTATCATTATCAGATAGTCAAAGAATCCAAAGACTTTTCAAGGTGAAACACTAGGTGATCGGTCGCCGTCACAGTTTTTACGTCACCTCCAAGTCTTAGTGGGTGATAACACAGTGGGTGAAGCAGTCCTAAAACAAGGATGGATACAAGCTCTCCCATGCTACGTCCAACACTGTTTGGATGCACAAGATCCTGAAATCTCATTATCTCATTTAGCGCGTATAGCCGATAGAATAATGGAAAGAGGTCCTCCAACTGAATCAGGCACAATAAATCACACACAAAAAGTAGAATCAGCAAAAGACCCCGTAATAGAAGGACTCATTGCGAGTGTTAAGAGTCTCACTGAGGCTGTCACCAGAATGCAAATGGGTCATAGAAACAGGAGCAGGTCACCACAACGACCACGAGCCAAGTCACAAAACAGGTCACAAATGTCCAGACAATCTGGGCAGTTTTGTTGGTTCCACTGGAAGTTTGGTGTCAACTCAACCAAGTGCGTGCAACCATGCGCCTGGCCTAAGCATAATTCTAAGACAGCGGGAAACGAGTAACCCCTCCCCAGGTCGCGACGACTGAGGAGGGGCGCCTAAACAGTCGCTTGTTTTATGTTAGAGACAGAAACTCTGGCTTGAATTTCTTGGTGGATACTGGCGCTGCTCTTAGCATCATCCCTCAAAATAAAACTGAGATTAGTCGAGAAACATCATCAATTACACTTCAAGCTGCAAATAAAACTAAAATCGCAACATTTGGGCAGAAAACTTTAACCCTAGATTTGGGGTTCAGGAGGCAATTCCCTTGGGTTTTCACGGTAGCCGACTTAGATCTGGCAATACTGGGGATGGACTTTCTAGAGAGATACGAATTTCTAGTTGACACCAAGAAACGGCGATTAACACTAAAAGAAACTTCGTATTACACAAAAGGCAAAGAAAGTCACATCAGCTCTCTTAACTTGATTCAAACTCCCCCAGTAACAACAGCGAAATTCCAAGATATACTCGCGGAATTTCCAAACTTAACTAAACCAAACCCACAGCCTTCCAAAGACAAACTAAAAGTAAGTCACACTATCAAAACCGAAGGTGCACCGGTGTTTGCAAAACCCAGGAGACTAGCACCAGATAAGCTCAAAATCGCTAGGGCCGAGTTTGATTATATGCTACAGTTGGGTATTATCCGTCCCTCAGATAGTCAATGGGCATCCCCTTCGCATATGGTCCCAAAGAAGAATGAAGGTGACTGGCGACCGTGCGGGGATTACAGAGCCCTTAACCGTCAAACCGTACCAGATAGGTACCCAAAACCTCATATCCAAGATTTCACCAGCGGTTTACAGGGTATGAACATATTCACTAAAATTGACTTAGTCAGGGCATATCACAATATCCCGGTGGCTGATGAAGATATTCCCAGGACAGCTGTTACTACACCCTTTGGCTTATTCGAGTTTGTACGCATGCCATTCGGCCTGAGAAATGCGGCACAGACATTTCAAAGATTCATGGATAACCTACTTCGAGATATGCCATTTGCGCAGGGGTATATAGACGACTTGTTAATTGCCAGCCCCGATTTGCAATCACACGAACAGCATGTACAAGCAGTGTTGAAAAGACTGGATGAACATGGAATAAACATACATCAAAGTAAGTGTGTTTTCGGTGTTCAAACTTTAGAATTTCTCGGTCACACAATAAGCCCTGAAGGGATTAAACCTATCAAAAAAGAAGTGGATACCATTAAACAATACCCCGTACCTAGTTCTCTAACACAACTGAGAAGTTTTCTAGGCCTAATTAACTTTTATCGCAGATTCATACCAGGTTGTGCACAATTAATGCAACCTTTGACAGATTCACTTAAAGGAAAACCAAAAGAATTCAAACTGTCTTCTGACGCCATCGAAGCTATTAAACAGCTTAAAGATAAACTGGCTCAAGCAACTACGTTGATATATCCGAATTCTCTTTCCCCACTTGCTTTGATGGTGGATGCTTCAGATAAAGCAGTAGGCGGTACCCTTAACCAACTGGTTAAAAACGCCTGGAAACCAATTGCTTTCTTCTCGAAAAGACTCGCTCCAGCCGAGACAAGGTATTCTACCTTCGGGCGAGAACTTCTTGCAATCTACCTGACCATTAAACACTTCCGACACATGTTAGAAGGTAGGGAATTTATAGTGTTTACGGATCACAAACCACTGACGAATGCATTAAAAGCGAGAGCCGATAAATACTCACCTCGAGAAGTCCGACACCTTGACTATATATCACAGTTCACAAGCGATATCTAACATGTCAAAGGTCAGGACAATCAGGCGGCAGATGCTTTATCCAGACTAGAAATGAACGTGCTACAGCAGTCTACAGTAAACTTCGAGACGTTGAGACACGAACAAGAACAGGACCTAGAATTACAAAACCTACTTAAAACAAACAATTCAAGTCTTAATTTAAAACAGTTCCCATCACCTATCGATGGTATTCTAATTTACTGTGAAACGACCAAGGCAATGCCGCGACCTTTCGTTCCCAAAAATATGCGAAAGTTGATATATAATAACTTTCATTCTTTGTCTCATCCTGGAGCAAAAGCTTCAACTAAACTAATCAATGCCAGATATATATGGCCGAATTTACAGAAGGATGTACACAAATGGGTTAGAGAGTGTCCAGCATGCCAACAATCAAAGATTAATCGTCACACAAATTCACCCATAGGTGTTTTCTCGCAACCAGATGCACGTTTTGCCCATGTGCATATCGACTTGGTAGGTCCTTTACCACGTTCAAACGGTTTTAATTATCTTTTTACATGCATAGATCGATTTACCAGATTCCCTATAGCCATCCCGATAGCGGATATCACAGCAGAAACAGTAGCCAAGGTTTTCATGCAGAACTGGGTAACCATTTTTGGTACACCCATAACAATAACGACTGATAGAGGAGCGCAATTCGAATCCGAACTATTAAATAACTTGGCTAAACTTCTAGGCTCCAATAGGATACGCTGCACTGCATATCATCCTCAGGCTAATTGGATGGTAGAACGTTTTCACCGTCAGCTAAAAACCGCCCTTAGATTAGATCAGAGAATTCCGATATATTGGTCATCGCCAAATATACTCTTCCGATCTCCTCGACTCTGTCTTTTGATTTCTCTTGGTGGTAACGAAATACATTAGAAGGTGTTACTGGTAGAAGCATTGTCAAACACTGAATACCTGTGACATCATCATTGGTGAGACCGACGTGATCTGGTACACCTTATTGCAACTGTGAGTCTGTTACTTTTTGGGATTTTTATATATCATTGCCTTATTTTTAATTTTTTTTTAAACATCGTGATTTTTTTTCGTATTTTTTCCTGGATATATATATTTTCCCCTCGTTCATTATCGTACTTTATATTTCATCATGACTGAACAGACACCTAAAGTACTCAAGCTTAAGACTTTGTCTCCACCTTCGTCTCAACTGATGCCCCTCTGGCCCGACAACATCGAAGCCTGGTTTTGCTACGCAGAAGCCGACTTCTCCGAGCACGGCGTGATCGACACACGTGCACAATTCCTCGCAGTAGTCAAGGCACTACCGCGCGAATTCAGCAGGTACGTAACACCTAGTATGTTTACTAGTGATGATTCCGACCCTTACGAAATCTTAAAACGCTCGACTCCTAAATGAGGAGATCTAACCGGTCGACAAAGGTTAGATCAACTCTTCAATGACATCGACCTGCAACACGGTTCTGCGACAGACATGTTGCAACGGATGAGAGAGGTTATAGACCCATGAACTTTCGACGAAGGTCTATTCAAACAACTCTTCTTGTCAAAACTTCCCCAACAGGTGCAGGCAATTCTGGTCTCGTTCCACAACAACGCCCTAGACAAGCTAGCTGCATCCGCCGAACGCATTCTAGAAATTATGAAATCCACTACCGAGGTATTTTCAGTCAAAGAAAAGCCTCACACGACTCAGAATGATATAACCGACTTATGTCACACACTCACGCGTTATCTTAGTCTTCGTACCGACCGTAAGAGATCGCGCACACCACGTAGAAGCATTTCTCGTAAGCGATCTGTCTCTAGACCACGAGAGACAGATAACCCCGACTGGTGCTGGTATCATAACCAGTATGGAAAGTCTTCCAGAAATTGCAGAAAACCCTGCAATTTTCCCAACACGAAACCGACTGATTCGAAAAACAGTTCGGGAAACTTCCAAGCCGGCACGCGTTAACGGCAACCGTAGCCGGCGAACATAGCCGTCTGTTATACGTCACAGATGTGACAACGAGAGTTCGCTACCTCGTCGATACTGGCGCAGAAGTTAGCGTTCTCCTAGCAAATCCCAACGATCGGCTTCAAGATTCGGCTCCAAACTTACAGGCGGCAAACGGAAAACCGATCGCTACGTATGGCAAAAGGTACGTTTACCTTAACGTTGGTTTACGCAAACCCATCCACTGGATTTTCGTTGTTGCAGATGTTTCTATGCCAATCGTTGGTATTGACCTTCTACATCATCGACACTCTCAAACGGAGGCTAGTAGACGGAAACACTAATTTGTCCGTTTGCGTAACTTCTTTTACTGGTTGCAGAGTATCCCCAGTCACAGTTAAGCATATGATAGACCCACTCTATCAACCACTACTCGACAAGTACCCTGGGATACAACAAACTCAACCGAAACTGCCGTGTGTAACCGGCAATGTTACACATCACATCACGACTACAGGACCACCTGTATTTTCTAAAGTTCGACGACTAGCTCCTGAAAAGCTGAGGTTAGCGAAAAACGAGTTCGACCATATGATAGACTTAGGAATCATACGAACGTCAAGTAGCCCATATGCATCTCCGTTGCACATGGTCCCTAAAAAGGACAGCAACGATTGGCGTCCAACTGGCGACTATCGGCGATTGAACGCGAAAACCATTCCCGATCGTTACCCGTTGCCTCATATTCACGATTTGACAGCTACCTTGAAAGGTACAACTGTCTTTTCGAAAATCGACTTGGTTAAAGCGTATAACCAAATCCCCATGCCTATTGACGACATACCGAAAACGGCTATCATAACTCCTTTCGGACTCTATGAATTTTTGCGAATGCCTTTCGGTCTAAGGAACGCTGCTCAAACATTGCAAAGATTCATAGACGACGTTTTTCGAGGTCTCAACTTCGTACACGCGTATGTTGACGACTGTCTAATCGCAAGTCCGGACAGAGAAACACATCTCAAGCATCTGGATCTTGTTTTCGAACGATTACAAAAACATGGCATAACTGTAAACGTTCAGAAATGCCAATTCGGAACCGACTCATTAGACTTTCTGGGGCACACTATCGATGCTCAAGGTATCCGACCCCTTAGAACCAAAGTGGCGGCCATTCTGGATTACCCAGAACCGACCACCGTCAAGCAATTACGCACGTTTAACGGCCTGGTAAGTTTCTATAGACGTTTCATACCGAAAAGCGCATTACTTATGAAACCTCTGACCGACCAACTTCGTGGAAATGCGAAATCCATTAATTTGGACGACACCGCACGAAGAGCATTCTCCATAGTCAAGGAACTGATTGCTAAAGCAACAATGCTCGCACATCAGGACACCGAAGCACCCATTAGTATCGCAGTAGACGCATCCGACTGGGCAATCGGAGGAGTCTTACAACAATGGGTTAACAACTCGTGGCAACCCTTGGCATTTTTCTCTAGACGGTTGCTAGACACTGAATCAAGGTACAGCACATTCGGTAGGGAACTCCTAGCTATGTATTGTGCTGTACGGCATTTTCAACACTACATCGAAGGTCGTGAATTCACTCTTTTCACCGACCATAAACCGATCACTTTCTCGTTAAGCTCTCCTTCTGACAAGTACTCTCCCCGTGAGTCTCGACAACTGGACTACATTTCGCAGTTTACTTCAGATATTCAACACATCTCTGGAGCAAACAATGTAGTTGCAGACGCCTTATCTCGCATAACTTCCTTGAACAGTTTCCAAGGAATCGACCTTCTTAAACTCGCCGAGCTTCAAAAAGAAGACACTGATCTTCAGCACGAGTTATCGTCCACAACCCTTAAACTACGCATCAAACAAATGGGAACAGGTAAGGAAACCTCACTGTGTGACACATCTACTGGTAGGGATCGCCGAATCGTGCCGAAACATTATCGACGCAATGTCTTCAACACATTGCACAAACTTTCTCATCCAGGTGTTCGTGCAACCATCAAGCTCATAGCAGAACGGTTTTGCTGGCCTGGTATGAATAAAGACGTGAGGGAGTGGGCACGCTCCTGTGTAAGCTGCCGAAAATCTAAGGTTATCAGACACAATAAATGTCCCTTAGGCTCATTTAAAACTCCCGATGCTCGTTTCGACCATGTTCATCTAGATTTGGTAGGACCTTTACCAGATTCAAATGGATACTCTTACCTCTTAACCTGCGTAGACCGTTTCACTCGATGGCCAGAAGCAGTACCTATCAAGGACATCACTGCTGAAACAGTGGCCCGCACCTTCGTCGAACGATGGGTAGCAAACTTCGGCTGCCTTTCAACCATCACTACAGACTGCGGACGTCAGTTTGAATCTGAAATTTTCCGTCGTCTGACCACACTATTAGGAAGCACTCGATTCCGAACGACCGCCTACCACCCACAATCAAACGGGTTGGTAGAACGTTTTCACCGACAACTAAAAGCTTCACTATCAGCTGCAAACGTTTCACAGTGGACCGACGCTCTTCCACTTGTCTTACTAGGTGTCCGCAATGCAGTGAAAGCTGATATTGGATACACTGCGGCTCAACTCGTTTATGGAACGACACTTCGACTTCCAGGAGAATTCGTGGACCCTTCGTCCTCTTCAATGAACATGGATCTAACCTCCTACACGAACAGGCTTACAAACGCAATGCGTTCAGTTAAACCTGCTTCCACTCGACCTCAATCAACTGATGTTTTCGTTCAACCTGACTTACGATATAGTACACACGTTTTCGTTCGTCGAGACTCGCATCGACGACCATTCGAATCAGCGTACGAAGGACCTTTCAAAGTTCTTCAACGTGAATCTTAGTACTATATAGTCGATAAGAACGGAACAAACGATAGCATCAGCATCGATCGTTTAAAAGCAGCGAATTTAGAAGGAAATCCTATTCACGTCGACTTTCCTTCAGTACAATCGCACAACACGACTCCTACACTCATAATTCCCCAACCGACAACCAACACTAGCGACGATACTCCGAATGTATCTGAAAATAAACCTAAAACGACGCGTTCTGGAAGAAGAATAAGATTTCCAGAACATTTAAACGACTACTGCACGTAAGGTAGTGCTCGACATTTTATATTATCTCGATCTTTCTTTTTACGATATATAATTTCTTTTTAAACAAAACAATTTTAATATGCCTATATGTTTATATTTTTTTTTAAAAAAAAAACAAAAAAAACAAAATTATTTTTTAACGCTATTACGTGTGCTTGAGTTTATTTTCCATTTTTCGCCGAAATTGTGTTTTTACGAACATACGAGTGTATTTCGACATGCACTTGCATTTTCTTTTTTCTTTTCCAGGACGGCTGGAAAAGAACGATGACGTTTATGAGGAGCTGAAATTTTCATTGTACAATTTCTTTTTTTACTATGTTGTACCTCGGTCCCATATAGTAAGGAAAGACGACCAGACGCTGTTAATCCTAGCAAGCTATCAGAAGAGTGTTTACCAACGACAAACTCGTTGGGTTTAAACTTCTGGCTGGCCACGTCTTAGGGTCGTCACTGCCCCACTAGGGGGGAGTGATCTGTAGTGGTAAATAAACCCCCAAAATAAATAGCCCTGTAAGTTTTCGACATTGGATGCTGACCATATGTTTTAGTGGACTCATCTAGCTGAAGGCGCTCGGTCAGGCATCCGCACCAGATCACGTGTGGTGACGCCGTGCTCAACATCAACCGCAATCGCTAGCCAGATTAGATCAGAGAATTCCGATATATTGGTCATCGCCAAATATACTCTTCCGATCTCCTCGACTCTGTCTTTTGATTTCTCTTGGTGGTAACGAAATACATTAGAAGGTGTTACTGGTAGAAGCGTTGTCAAACACTGAATACCTGTGACATCACCAATATAATCATTTCCGAACCAGCAAACTAAAGTAGCAAATTGAGTTTCTTTAAGATCGATTGCAAAATGGTTAACTGCCAATATTATCCACAGTTTACCTCTTGATGATAATGTTATCAAAATATACACAGCCACGATCACACAATTGGTGTGCTGTCAATGAAGGTATCTGTCAGAACCATGAAGTACCTGAACAGTAATGTAATTTTCTTTATATGTTTGTATGGACCAGTTTTTAACGAAGTCTGAACAATTAAGATCTCAATCTATTTATTTGTTTTGTAGATGATGTTATATTTGATTTCGTTTGTTATTTCATCCTTTGATTTGCATAAGATTGATTGCACTACTTTTGTCGGTTTGTATGCCACACCTATCGTGAAGGTTTTCAGCAGTCTCGTTGCGGTTTCTGATATGCCTTTTAGTATGGTGGAGCGATCCTTTTGTTGATTTCTGTGCGTGACTTGAGTTCTGATGTTGCATGCCGTTGGTAATTTTCGATGAAACTTATTGAGTAGCAGTTCTTTTGAAATACGTCCCTCAGGTATTGCTCTTCATCTTTTCGTGCTGTCAGTGTGCTGCAGTTTGTCTCCAACCTCTTGAACAAAATTTGTACGCAGTTGATTTTGTGACCTATTGGGTCGTTGCTATTGTAGCTGAGAATTTGATCTGTGTGGGTGGGTTTCCTAAACACATGAGTTTCCATTTTTCCTGTGTCGGTTCTAGTGAATAATATATCCAAGGATGATGGTTTGTTGTTTGACTCCTGTTCAATTATGAACTTAATGTCATCGAAAACGTTGTTCATCAGCTTGCAAGTGTTTTCCAGCTCATTCTTTTAGAAGACGACGAATGTGTCGTCTACATGGCGAATCCACAATTTTGGCTTTATCACTGGTGATATCGTGGCTTCTAGTCTTTGCATCACTGCTTCTGCGGTCAGTCCTGTGTGGTGTTTGAATAAACTAATGATTCCTTTGTACTTGTTGGATGCTTGATTTCAGATTCTAAATACAGTACATTCGTTCATGCTTGTCTAGTACTTCTTGATTGTATTGCGTTATTTCTGGTATTCTTATTTCATACTATAATTTAAATACTCCTATTTATTCCATGAGCGTAACTATGGAGCCTGTGATGGAACGGTTGGACATTCATTCAGATTTTGATGCTTTTAAGGAATACTTTGAAAGATTCGAAATTTGAGCTATGACCAAGAAAGATGATGAGGATGCTAATACTGTAGCACATTTCCCCACATTCATCGGATAAGAAGCATATAGCTTATTAAAAACTCTCGCCTTATCGGGAAAACCCATTTCGCTTTCTTATACAATTCTCAAGGATCTACTGCTAGACTATGTTAAGTATACAAATGTCGAATGTGGTAAGGGAGGAAGATTTCGTAGAATGATTATGGGGATATAAAAAATTCCTCCACAATACGTCATCCCAGCCCAGTGCATACTGAAGGTTATGTAGACAATTCATTGAGGAGTTGCGATGCAATTCACGAAGATGGGCACAAGTCTGGTCAATGTTTGCCCTGTGGCAAGTTCCACTCTTTTAATTCATGTAAATCTCGTAATTCTGAGTGCTTTAAATGTAGTGATATTGGACATATTCAGTCAGTTTGTAGTACTACTGCTCATCTTGCTGCAACGAATATTAAGTCTTGTGATTCTGATTCTATTAAGTCTAGTGTTCTTAAAGATCATTTTTCCTTATCAACGATTTCAAAAGACAGTGTAGAGTCATATAGCAGTTCAGAGTTAACTGGAACTCATAATAAGCCACATCACTCATAAATAGGGGATATAAAGATTTAACATTATTTGGTGAGGGAGGATAGTCTAAAAGTCTATGATTGAAATTCTAGGTAGCAGCGGTTTCAGTACACAACTGACATGATGATTGTACAAAATCCCGGGAAGCAGATGAGTCTGTTCCGATTTCGGTTGTTAATTCCAATACTAATGAACACATCCTAGATAATACAGAGTCTATATTCAATACACTGTCGGACAAACACAGGATGAACTTAAGAAGAAGACGGAGAATCAATTACGGACAGACTCCAATTAAGGCGGTGGCGGATGTGGTGTTTGAATGAATTAGTGATTCCTTTGTACTTGTTGGATACTTGATTTCAGATTCTAAACACAGTAAATTCGTTCGTGCTTGTATGATACTTCTTGATTGGATTGCGTTATTTCTGAAATTCTTAGTTCATACTATAATTCACATACTCTTGATCATCACATTCTGATATTTGTTATCTCATTGATGTCCTTTTCGTTTGTTCGTAGATTTTGTTGTTGAATTAAATATATGTTGTTAGGCATAATTCAATGAGTTGTAGTAGAATTTGAGTTTGGAGCTTCGTAAACTTAGTGAGATTTGATTCAATATAGTGAAAATTCCCATTTTGCCATATCGTAAATAAAGAAGGAACGCATTGAGCGAAGAAATTTCTTTTCAATTAGTTTTACATCATGGCTCTACACTAATATATATATATATATATGTTTTACAATAATAATATAATACTCATCGAGTAGATACGTTACGTTATAATTACATAATGACATTTAAATTAACATTGATTAATTGGAAGAAAGAGGATTATTAATATTCAAAGTGATCAAGAAGTTGCTAAGTTGCGTAATGTAAGAAACAAAGAAGGAACAGAATTTTAACGGATGGTCAATAGGATGGTAGTTACGTAAGAATCAAGAGATGAATGTTGAGAAGTTATTAAGTTCAAAAGCAACAGAAATAAAATTACAAAAGTTAAAAAATGAAAAATAAAAAATGGAAGAAGTATGAAAAATAGTTCTTTTGAAGGAGATCTTAAACTGATGGCCAGGGCAGGGAAAGTGGTTGTACGAATCTCTTTTGAATGCAAAGGTCAGGTTTGTAAACATGGATTGCGATGGCTTCCGCAATGTGCAAGAGGCGCACTCGTAAACCATGTGGCAAATTAGATGGGATATTGTAGATAACCTTAAAAGCTTTATTCAATTCGACTTGATGACCTGTGTCAACCAAGTGAGAGAGAATAGAACTTTTAATCACTTTTACCTGTCCTTTGTTTAACCACGACGGATGATGTTCAGTAATACGATGACGGACTTGCCGAATTGTACGCCCAATATAACTGGCTCCACAGGAGCAGTTGAAACGATAGATACACATAGATTTGGCGAATTCAGGCAGTCTGTCTTTGTTGACTGCTCTTATCTTGGGATAGTTGTAGAAGATTGCATTTATTCTGGCAGCATTAAATGTTTTTGTACGGCTCTTCTTAGTTTCTGAGTCAAGATTTCTTCAATGGTGTCATTTATGAATTGTAGTTTTATGAATAGTACCTTCTTATGGGCAGTGGGTATCTTTGTCCTTGTTTTCTTCTCCATCATATGTTTGTCGATGAATTTCATGGGATACCCATTCATGCTAAGTAGGTTCCGAATATTATTCAATTCTTCTTCGATGGTGTCTTCAGAGCAAATTATTCTAGCCCGATGTGTCAGGATTTTTATCAAGTTCATTTTGTATCTGATTGGAACTGCACTATAGAAATGAGTGTATTGTCCTGCTGCAGATTTTCTGTGTACCCCTCTTTTTAAAGTTCCGTCTGCTCTTCTTTTAGTTGGACATCCAGAAATGATATGCTGTCGTTCTGTTCATCTTCTGATGTAAAATTAATTGATGGATGAACGTTATTAAATGTATTAAGTAAATTGTCCTTATCATTTTCTTTTTCTAGTACTATGAAGGTGTCGTCTATATAGCGGTAATAAGTTGGAAATTTCATTTCTGGGATCTGTTTGTCTAGATTTTTCTTAAGTTTCATTCTTTTCTTTTCCTTTCTTGAGTTAACAACCATCTCAACATAGTCCAGATACTGATCTCTTAATTTATCAGGAGGATCATCTACAGCATAAATTCTCTCGTTGATATTTTTTACCATCTCAGCAATGTATGAGATTAGAGAATCGATTTGGTTAAGGGCGTAGCGTTTGAGAGTCCTCCCATTTGGTCGAACTCGAGAGCGACGTAAAGATTTCCAATACAACTTTGGATATAAGTTGGTTTCTATGCACTCCTGATATTTTCCTTGCAAAACTGGAAAACGGACCACTTAAAAGCATAATTAGCCATTTACCAACTTATTACCGCTATATAGACGACACCTTCATAGTACTAGAAAAAGAAAATGATAAGGACAATTTACTTAATACATTTAATAACGTTCATCCATCAATTAATTTTACATCAGAAGATGAACAGAACGACAGCATATCATTTCTGGATGTCCAACTAAAAAGAAGAGCAGACGGAACTTTAAAAAGAGGGGTACACAGAAAATCTGCAGCAGGACAATACACTCATTTCTATAGTGCAGTTCCAATCAGATACAAAATGAACTTGATAAAAATCCTGACACATCGGGCTAGAATAATTTGCTCTGAAGACACCATCGAAGAAGAATTGAATAATATTCGGAACCTACTTAGCATGAATGGGTATCCCATGAAATTCATCGACAAACATATGATGGAGAAGAAAACAAGGACAAAGATACCCACTGCCCATAAGAAGGTACTATTCATAAAACTACAATTCATAAATGACACCATTGAAGAAATCTTGACTCAGAAACTAAGAAGAGTCGTACAAAAAACATTTAATGCTGCCAGAATAAATGCAATCTTCTACAACTATCCCAAGATAAGAGCAGTCAACAAAGACAGACTGCCTGAATTCGCCAAATCTATGTGTATCTATCGTTTCAACTGCTCCTGTGGAGCCAGTTATATTGGGCGTACAATTCGGCAAGTCCGTCATCGTATTACTGAACATCATCCGTCGTGGTTAAACAAAGGACAGGTAAAAGTGATTAAAAGTTCTATTCTCTCTCACTTGGTTGACACAGGTCATCAAGTCGAATTGAATAAAGCTTTTAAGGTTATCTACAATATCCCATCTAATTTGCCACATGGTTTACGAGTGCGCCTCTTGCACATTGCGGAAGCCATCGCAATCCATGTTTACAAACCTGACCTTTGCATTCAAAAGAGATTCGTACAACCACTTTCCCTGCCCTGGCCATCAGTTTAAGATCTCCTTCAAAAGAACTATTTTTCATACTTCTTCCATTTTTTATTTTTCATTTTTTAACTTTTGTAATTTTATTTCTGTTGCTTTTGAACTTAATAACTTCTCAACATTCATCTCTTGATTCTTACGTAACTACCATCCTATTGACCATCCGTTAAAATTCTGTTCCTTCTTTGTTTCTTACATTACGCAACTTAGCAACTTCTTGATCACTTTGAATATTAATAATCCTCTTTCTTCCAATTAATCAATGTTAATTTAAATGTCATTATGTAATTATAACGTAACGTATCTACTCGATGAGTATTATATTATTATTGTAAAACATATATATATATATATATTAGTGTAGAGCCATGATGAAAAACTGATTGAAAAGAGATTTGTTTCGTTGGTGAAAAGCAGGGATATAGTTTCTTTTGCTAACCACGGTTCAATTGAGGTGAATGACGCTTTAACTGGGAGGGATATCATCAGTTCGTCGTCGTTGATTTGAATTTCTCTAATTTGGTCCGGGAATTACGTTGAAGGTTTGATGGAGTGGTTGGATGAATCTGCTAAATGTTTCATTATTCGTGAAATTCCTTTTGACAAATTGTATCTTGGCGTTCCGGGGATCGCTACAGTTAGACGTAGTGGAATGTTTGGTTTGCGTATTTTGAGTCTGCCGTAGAATCGAGGGAGTACTGGTCCATTGGATTTCATCCTCTATTGGTCTTGTTTTGTTATTTCTCCTGCTTTGATTAGCTTGTTTAAAGTCTTTGAGATTCGGTTGTCCAATTTTTTTACGGGATTTATATCCATCCGTTTGTATGTACTCATATCTTCAAGTAGTTCCTTGAGTTTTTGACGTTTCCTTCTTTGTGCATAATTACTGTGGTGCGTCCTTTGTCCGCTGGAACTATGACAATATCCTTTCTAGTTCTAGGCTTCTTCAAAGCTTTTTCTTTTTGTGGAGTCAGTTGGTTGTTTTCCTTCACCTGTTGAGTTAGCAGTACTATAGGTTGTCTTATTTCTTGTTGTTTCTTTGCTGATTCCGGAAGTTTTGAGTGATGGTTCAAATGCTGCGAAGAATTCTAGTTTTGAAACCTTGCTTGTGTTGTGGTTTATTCCTTTTCGCAGTAGGTGTTCTTCCGTATTTTTTAGTGGTTCTTTCGACCACGAACTTGTCTGTGTTTTCTTACATGAATGGTTTTGAGTTCTTGATTTGTTTTTTCCTTAAGGTGTTTCTTCTTTGTTCTCTGTGTCGTTCGAATGATCTCTCGATGGCTGTTGTCAAGATTTCCAAATGTTTTGACGTGAGTGTCATTTGTAGCTTACAAATTCTAGTCGTCTATGATCTATGTGAGCTACAAATCTCCTCCACCATCTCGAAAATTTTTCCTAATGGGTTTTTTACCAGATGCTACTTTGTTGGAAGTTCAAACAAAACATTTGCTGAACTTGGAAAACTCGCTTCGAACCAACATCACTGCAACATTGACACTAATGTTAGACAAATCAGGTTTATTATTACAGGACTCCTACATTTCAGTTTCAGGATTGCTGCCAATATGTACAAAGCGTTTTGTTTCAGTTAAGTGACAATTGTTCTTCCAAGTCACATGGTTCCTACTCTCCGTCTAACTATTCCTCAAAAATATATCACTAATGTAGTCGCCCGAAATTTCAACATACAACTGATTTATTTGATCTGCACACTTATTTGGATGTTGTGGAAACAATATTTCAGAGTAATTCATCAACTGAACTAAAACCATAATGTCCCCATTAGTTGGCTTGTCAGAATCGATTCATCCGACTGTAACAATCAAATATTCGAGTTCACTTGCAATTTTAAAATGTTTATTATTCAATGAATTAAAGTGAGACATTACAAAAGTTTTAATTACGGAATCAATTAAACAGAAAAACCAATATTTTTGCACACACACACACACACGGTTAACGTTTTCATTTAAAGAATGCACTTGCGCATAGGATTCATTGCAGAACCACTTTTACATTGGTACGTTTCTGAAAATCCTCCACTGTGTTTCACAACATCGTTCACACTGAAAACGAAGAAAATTAGAACGAACTATATGGAACTATTAATGAAAAAGTTAATATGCTATTGCGACAATTCATTCATGAACACACTACGCAAATGTTGACAGTATTTATTTAATGTCAACGAATGTATGCTAAATATTTGCATTAGATGACGTTCACACTCACATATGCATTGTTGAGACTACACTTGAAATTAGAGCATATTTGTAGCATGAGCTTTTCCTGTATCAAATAACTGAGTGAAAATCAAAGATTCCATGATAGTGGTTACAGCCCACAACTGACTGCCAATATTTTAAATATATGTCATGGCCACATTTTCGAATGAAATTATGAAAATACAAATGAATTACCCAGATTTGTAGACTTGGATTGACGACCGTAGATCGTCATCAACAATTTGTGATGATAGGCCGCCGCACACCATCTTCAGTTATTAAGGATAGGCGAAATAAAGAGAATAATCAAAAGTGTATTGGTGCAGTGTAGTTATAATTCAATGAAGGTAACTAATGATCATTTCACAACGTCATGAAACAAGATAGTTACTTCGAGAAAACTGGAAAGACACCTTGAACTATGTTTTCTTACACATTAAGATAAACAACTTAAGGAACGAGAATACACCGAAGTACTGGGTAATTGTTATTCATTCAAATAAATGAACCAACGCGAAAATCAACATGATCAATTTCGGTTCTGTAAGATGTGACATATTTGTCGTTTCTCAGTGAGTAATTGTCCTTCTTTTATAGTGTCAGTAGATCTTGGACCGCGGCTGTCAATGAATGGAAATTCTTATTATGATTGACATATTAGGCTCTAAAATTTCCAGTGAAGTTATTGTTGAAGCAGAGAAACAACAGTTGACTGAAGGAGTGATAATTTATTCTTACATATAAACTCTTGTATTGAAATAAAACACAGTAAACAAATTGTACCGGTTGCCACCGATTGCTTGAAAATCAACCCTATAATTCTAAAATCGTGAGTTATTGACAAGCCTGTCCACTCTCTTTCTGATCATAGTTCATCTCAAATTCAACACTACATCTTATGACGTCACGCAATCTCTCCTTCACAATTAATATTCGTTGTTCGCAAATGCCCATTTCTGAATCTGTCTTTCACAGTTTTGTTTTTCAAGTGGTATACTCCGCTTACTCAAAGATGTCTCTGTAGTCAGCTTCTTTCGTGCATAACATTTTTACTCATAAGCTGGTTGAAATGTAAATGTGCCACTACTATGCTCAATATTGAGTACAGCTCACCACATTTAGCATGAATCATTGGAAAGTGAGATTTCATTCAAATGAATTTTGAACAGTGTGCTTAACTTACTTTTGCAAATGCTGAGAAAAACAACTTCTTTTCATTTAAGCTTTCACGTTTTCCAGTTAAACTTTTCTTGTATGTCTGAAATAAATGTGAGTAAATTAACAATAAAGAATATTATATATTGAAACGTATCGCGCTGTTGAACAAGGCATTTGGTAGGCGAATGTTGACGAGAGAGCTTTCTGTGTTTAGTTAATAAGTATCTATACACTTCGGTCACTCATTTGAATCTTTTCGTGCCTTCTGCAGCTAGAAATTTCTTCGAGTCTGGTTTTCGAGTGTTTTATCGCCCTTGTGCTTTTACTTTATTACGCTGAACGTTAGACTACTTATTCTATCACAGTTTTCTTCGTCTATCAACGGTTTTGCTGCGTTCGTATCAAATATGCAAGCTCACAAGTTGCCCTTAACTCGCATCTTTTGTACAGTGAACATCTACCGAGTAATCCGACAACCACAAGCTCCTTCCAAAGAACAAAAGGCATGTGGCAACGTTTAAATAAGTTTCCTTTCCGTCATTTATAAATTACGACGTTTCTACACTCAAAAAATCTGACATCATGTTTCATGCTTATTCGTATCGAGGACATCCCAAGACTCTATCTTGTCCACAAGAATCACTCTATGAAGCGTCACCCACGACCTGCTCCCCAGCATTATTTCTATGATTGTCGCCTTTGCCTGCATCTCTCCGACATCGGACAGCTTCGTCATTCTCTCAATACGTCTATGACAGATCCTATCTTCACCATCTACAAATTGCTCTGACCAGTCATGTCCCTGACATCGACTAGTTTTGCTTATCTACACTGGAGAACCGACCTAAAATAAATGCCGGAAAGTCAAATATCTTATGTTCCGCTCTCCTGAATATCATAAATATATCATAATTTCGTCGTGTTAGACAGCTGATCAAACACTAGCGAAAGATCATCGATTTATTCATCATTTTATTGTGAAATGCGAGTGTGGTCAACTGTATGTTGCATTCGAAAATTATTCAAAGAAATTCAAATTTAAGCAATGAGTTCGTTTACTCTGAATCTAGAGAGCGTATACAGAATGCATGTGTTAATTGCCAATATTAGCGATTGAGGAATAAAATGAATACTGTGTTATTCAAATTCACTTACTTCGAACGATAGCATAAGACCATTTATACCAGCTGACAATTGTTCCAAATTCTAGTGAGTATGAAAATAGTTGAGATCACATAAATTTATATAATGTCTGTCACATATACATCACGTTTTTTAAGTTCAACTTATATAGTCTCGTTGACAAGTAAAATGTAACGATTAGGCATGAAAAACGCTCAAAGAATTTGAATTCTTAGGTGTCTGTGCGTAGATTGAAATACAACGTGGCTACTCATGAGATTGATCAGTTGTCGACATTTCTGGCAATGTCGGAAGGTTTCAATTAATTACGTTCATCATTCTAGTTATATTTCAGAGAAGATATTGAATATCTTTGCACAGTATGTGACAACTGATTTTAAGATGACTATTACACTAACAACTGCTCATATATGTGATTCACTGCATTTGTTAGAACATTTAAGTACAACAAAGTTAAGTGATTTCAACTGTGTTGGCCTGACAAATTGAACGAGTCAAATATTATCAAGTTTTGTGGATCCTCATATAAGATTAAGTCGTTGTACTTGTCTTCCCTGAAGTAACAACATGACACTATAATAGATCTTTATAACTTCCGATTGTGAAGAAGAGTTCATTTTGTAAGACGTTTTGTTAATTGAAGTTTTCAATATTATTGACAATAATCCCAAGAAACTCGACAAAGGCAACAGTGGGAAAATGGACACGATAAACCGTCAAAAAAATTTTGTTTCGGGTTGACATTTCACCTGAACTCACATATTGGATGAATACAATTCTACAGTTTTCCTTAACTTGATATTTCTAGCAAGTTATTGATATCAATATTCACATCTGCTTTTAACTATTTTTCTATTTTACTGAAAGACTGATCAACTTATCATTCGGAAACTATGTACAGATGACAAGTCCATTATATCTCTGTATTTTATTACTATAATATTCATTACAATTTGAATGAATTACACCTTCCATATGTACCAGTCATCTTTCAGTATGGATACCTTAAAAATCATTTCGAAATTGAAATGCCGAAAACTGTGTGAAGATTCGAAATAATTCTTGGATTAAAAGCACGTTTAAATTTTTCTTACTTCTTTCTGAAGTCTTTCAGAGTTGATTTGTTCTGATAAACAACATAGTTGAGTTCTTAACGGTGTAGAAGCATATGGTGAACACTTTGACTGATATTCTGATTGATTTTGTACGTGTTCATTTCTAAACACTATAATGTAAATATCCGTTTATTGCACTGGGTTTTCGAGAATCAATATACGTGTATATATAACGTGAATTGGAAATAGGATGAGTGCTATAGTGGTTTCTATGTCAAGTGTGAATAGTATTTCATATATTACAGCTAACAAGACAACATCGCAATGAAAACCATTCCTCTTAACATGTTAAATCTTGATGACCTAAAATAGTATATTTATACCTGAGGATATTACTGTCCATCGTATTGCAGATACAATCACTTATATATCAAATCAGAATAACTACACTCAGATTCCACTTGCCACATTCATGTGAGAATAGTTCGACATCAATATGAGGAATATTCGGAATAAAAAGTTTCAATTTGCACAGAAATCAGATGCCGTCAAATCTAATAATACAAGCTTAAATAACAATTATTCGTTGTTAATACTGCTTGAATTTGGGTGAAGAACTTAACCGAACCACTGTCTTGTGAATTTGGATAGATTGCATGTGGATGGCACATCTTCATTCTTACTGTTTGCATCCGGATGAGTAATACAGAGAAATAACATCATCGTCAGTATTGAAATTGCGCGAAAATATCTACTATAGGCATTATTGATCTCACTTCACACAGATCTCGTAGGTTCACAGAAACAGTTCACATACACGCACATTTCTCAATTGTTAGTGACCAATTCCTAATACCTGATTGTGATACCATTGTGGTTCACCGACATGGAGTGATATCTTGAAACCTACCTGCAGACATAATCTGACGACCGAGAAGCCAACCAAGAATTCCATACTTTTCCGGCATTATTTGTGATGTATTTAGAAACGGTGGATGTAATAATCCGGATGTCATAACCACGGTAAGATTTTTGTCAAATATGTGCGGTTGGAAAGTGAAGAAACCAGGTCTAAATATTTATAAACAAGCAACGAACATTAATTGATTCAGAGAGATCAATGAACTAATAAATCGTGAAAAATGAGTGGATGAATGAACCTGTCAATAAATTAATTTTGTGTAAGTCTATTTATTAATGATATATTGTACAGTGAATATCCTATTTCAAGGAATGGGATTCAATTTGCGTAACCGAATGCAACTATTTCAGATCAACCGTCCTCATGATGATAGATGCATCCGAAGTACGACACAAAATGAGAGAATATGTATGATAATATGTCAGAGATCGCTATTAGCACTGCTATGATAACAGACTTAGTCCTAACATTTTACGTATGTCATGATGTGACTGCCTAATCTATAAGATCTTACGTGGAAGTCAAGTCATTATCTATACTGATTCATTGTGTTGTAACAATTGACAATATAATACTTGGCACTTTTGAAGAACACATCTGAGCTGAAGAAAGGATAATATATTTAATGCGAATAAAGACAAGTTATATAGAACGATCACGTCTGCAATGCTGAGCCATGTCATCAAATTGAATGAGTATTCCCCCGTTCACCGTTATTGGCCTTCTCATCGTGTTCAATGTTGAAAATCTATCTTCCCAGTTATCTCATGTTCAGCTTTGAGGATGTGTGGATAGGACCAGTAAAACTACACATGCAGTAGTGATTATGTATCGAAAGACTTAAGTCCCAGAAATCAACACAGTAGTCATAATCTACTTATATGTGGTGTGCAGGAGAAGTAATGTTGGATGAATAGTATAAAAACTGGTGCCTTATGTTTCGATTCTGTTGACATACTTATTTTGCAAAGTAGATGTACATTGGTAAATTGAATTAAGGTGTATGAAACGAGAATTTGTCAATTATTTTAGAGTAACAACTTATTGAATCCCACCTAATAGTATCAATAAAACTCTGTGATCATATTCGATCGCCTAATTAAATGTGCTTACACGTTCATTGATTTGTTGTAAATTTACCTTATTTAATTACATTAGATCAAAGTAGATTGTACGGTCTGAAGTTTTGTCCCTAAATGCTATGCAACTACATTACACTGAAATACTGACAAACACATTTCGTTTTCTTCTGCTGGTACGACAATATTCTAAACAAAAGAGAATTTTAATGTTCACTGTCAAATAAATCGAGCGATGTCACCCATTTTACCATTATTCATAAAATCACTATTTGAAACATAACCACTTGTGAATCACGATGCCATAAACAGTGTTTGTTCTGTCAACAAAGAGTTTATTTTACATGAGAGTGGGTAGTGATTAAAAAGCCATAGTAACAAAGTACAACTCACAATTCGTTTCTGTGTGAAGTGGCCTTCAATGATGTTAGAAATTTAGCTTTCATCGAGTAGTATGCATTTATAAAATAGTTATCTGCAGAAAGTTTATTCTGAAACAGAAATAGAATGATTTTTTCATTATTTTCAAAGTGACCAATTTATTCAATGAAGGAAATCGTAATCGTACAGATGTTTCAACATATCAACGTTCATTTCTTTAAATGCAGAAGTCATTTCATTGCCATTCCATGGAAGGCACATAAAATAACAGCGACAAACTGACCGATATGGCGGATCACTTTTGCTTGGAAGATCAATTAAAACGATACTGGCATCAGATATAAACTATGCATACTAAACGATAGTTCATTTCAAAACGACTAGTGCGTTTTTTATATTTTCACGATAGTCTACATTCTGTTGGTGACAGTATAACATACACTGGACAAACATGAAGCAAACAACTGTGTAAACCATAAACAATTCAATCTTTTGAAGATTAATCTACATATGCTCGGAGATTTGAGGTATATGAAGTAGAATAGCTTGATGGAAGACTTTCATTTCTATTGTTGTACAACTGGCTTAATTCAGTTACAGAAGTAATGGGAATTGTTAAGGTTACCCAGGACACATTGAAATAATTTCTCTGAATGATGGCACCTCTGAAGAATAATGTGTGAGAACAAGTGAAGTTTCTTCTACTCTCTATATTTCTTTCTTATGAAAAGTCTCAAACCAAAATGCATTTCACAGACATACCAAATAATCAGTTAAGACAGTGAAACACGTAGTATAACAAAGGACATACTCAACAGCAATCATTGACTGAATGATCGATACAGAATCGAACGAGTAAGAGTATCATATCTGAAGCTTTGTCGTCACATATTGATATCACTTCGATAAACTCCACTCATGTGCAAGTAATTATGAATATTTATTCTATTATTTATAAGAGTTTATGAACGTCTGTAAATGTTTTCTAAACAACTTGACACATCACTTTTGGTTCAAGATAGTGTTTTATGGATATGCGATGTCAAATTTATACGCCATTCTATTCGTTTAGTAGTCTTTGCTTCTATCTGTCGTTCTGTTTAGCTGCAAAATAAGCTTGTTTGCAATGCGTCTTGGATAGCAAAAACGTTTCGTGTCGGTAACGTTAGACAACGTAAGGCGAACGTCATAGACTGTCTTAAGTGAAGTGGGTGTAAGACGTGAAACCGAGACGTTAGCAATAGGAACCTTCAAAAGAAACACTAATACGTCTGCATGGAGTGAGCACTGAGGATGCCATTCAGGACGAATAAATAAGGCACTGCAATCAAACCATCTAGCTTGACAAATTCAACACTTCGAAATATGGTAATACTTATATATATATATATATATATATATATATATATATATATATATATATATATATATATATATATATATATATATATATATATATATACTTATATTGTTCTATCCATGAATTGAAAACAATTACATAAGTCAGATTGTGAATAGGTTGATAGAAATGTCATAGTTTTCTCTACACAAAACCTAACTGTTTATTGTCAAGAGTTACTTGCATCGAGATGATTTATTTTTGAAACATATACAAGTCGTGGTGCTTGCGGAAGCGTTACTTTAGTCTTCTCAGATTTACCTTGGCCGTAAATGATACGCTCGACAGCTGTAATAACACAATCATTTAAACGAATAAAAGTCGGTCAATTATTTAGCTGAGTCATTGATCATTAAGTTAAGCAATAATAAAATATTTAGTGTTACACTTGAGGAACGTACTTCGAGTATTTTATCGCGGCCTTTGCATTCCTCACTCAAGGATTCTGAATCCATTATTGCTACTTTCATATTGGAAACCTGAATAATGCAATCGGTTTTTATTCACACTATCAAAACTAAACAAACCGTTGAAATAGCTTTCTGTTTGTCATCTTCACTGCTCCACGATCCTTGAGAGAATAATTCAGTCAATTTGCGCTTCATTCCGTCAAACATTTGAATCACCTATTGCGTACAAACAGACATAATGATGAAAATGACAAAATAACCGATGCACGTTATCAGAGATTTTTCGCATTTTATTACATAACTGTAAAGTCGTTAGTCAAATAACAAATAACGGGAGAATTGATTTACACTCTTTACTATTATTTAGGATATCGCATAATTGTTCCAGTTGTTGATTAACACAGACTTAGTTAAACCATCCAATCCGATTTATGTTCACAGAGAAAATTAAGCTTTCAAAATACGCCTTACATTATTCGCTAGTTTCTTCAACACAATATGTAAATCGTGTCATTGTAATAACCTGTCATATTTGCAATTACGAACAATAGATAAATGATAAATTATTGAAATCGGAACTCACTTCATCTTTTGTACTCTTACTTATACTAGAATATTCGCGCTGCTTGTTTATTGTCCACCAGAAATTCTCCTTCAATTCCTGAATGCAACTTGGTGGCTTTTCATCTGAAATGTTTATTGAAATACATCAACATGTTGTTACACATACTTCAAGTTATAAACAGATAACTTTCAACATTAATAATCATAATTAATTGAAAGCAACACAACCTATTTCATTCTCGGATAATATGGATCATGGTGTTCATAATTCGTCTACTGTATTTGTATATTTTCTATTAACGATACAGTTTGAAATGACAAACAACGTCATGACTTTCAGTTGAACAATCTGACTGAAGTACAAGATTTGACACTTTAAGAAGTCTCACTATGCATTAAGTGTGGATAAATGAAGCTAATTTATCTGCGAATTTGTTTACTGGCTACTTGATCAGTTCTCCCAATTACGTTGTCCAGATTTGTTTTCCGGCTTGTATTCAAATAAAGTTGACACATATCTTGTTGGATGTATCGGCAAATAACAAAACATGGTTTATGTTTATTTGTCTTCTATCTATTTTAAAACTTTGTTTGGAGATAAAGCAATTAGTCTAGAAAACGTCCATGAATAATTATGTTTATGTAACTAGCAATGGTACTTACCAATATCTGAAGGATAAAAATCGTCGACATATTTCTTCAAGTAAGGTCGCATTTTGTACAAGAAATCTATCACTAACATATTATGTATACTTCTGCAAGAAAAATTACAAAATCCATGTACAAATTGCATCTTATTTAAAATCAACAGTGATTGTCGTTCCTAAAAGTCGATGTCGATATACTTCAACATCTAGTTTTATCAGAGAGACGTGATATGGAATGAACACAATAAACACTCTTCATATATTTCCTTGTCCGTAGTTTGGATGGGGAATCGACTGATATAATAGTCATTTGTATACTCTATATCTATACAGTGATTAAAGTGATTTGAACCAGGTCATATGATAATCTTGTCATTTTCAACACACATCATTCTTCCTACATGCTATGAAGCAAATTGTGGTTACAGATTGAGAGGATCCTGTAGATAATCATACACCTCCAGTCCATATGAAGATTGGATGAGGACAAAACGATTGATATGTACTGAAAGACATGTCAAACTGTCATCTTATTTTCTAATGAAAATTATTATCGTTGTTACCTTCTACGCCTAATGTGTATATATTGAGACTCAAATTCCGCCGGTTATAATGTTGATTTAAGTAACTAATGAGAATAAGTCAGTCTGTTGTTAAGTATAACTACATCAAACAGTATTTCTTATAATGAACATAGATGAATTTCTGAGATTCTCATGCATTATGCACATGTTCAACTAAATTAATTTGAAGGTCGTGTACATGAATGAGAACAACGGGATGCAGACAGGATAAGATAACATGGTATTCATGAAAGCAACTTGTTTCGGTGAGACTATAATTTATGGACGAGACGATGACATGCATTTAGGGAATATGAAAATCTCAGCGTCAATTTGAATACCTGATTCTTACGTACAATCTGTTCACAGCGGATGTTAGAGAAGACGTGACAAATGAGGGGCTGCAACAAACGAGACTACTAAGACTTTCCTTTATTTGTAATTGGGGTAATCACATGACATATGGAATTTGTGCAGACTAACATGATGATGTTGTCTTTCGACGTAATATATGTTGAAGGAAGAAGTCTGATAGAATAGGAACTATTTTGTTCGATCCAGACTGAGACTAAGGCAAGCCATCATAATTGTTGCAATCTGTATAACAAAAGCACTCGAATAACAAAAGCTGCAACATTTGTAAATGTTGCTGAAGCTTCTGCTGTTCAGTGGTATGAGTATTGTAGAAATATATACTTGATGAAAATGAAAAGCTTACACAACCGGACTACACACAAATAATACTGAAGCTATGTGGTCGAGGTTGACAGAGTTTTACAATCATATCATGGCTCCAACGGTCGACAATTATGGAGCCATATGGATGAGTACCTCTACCATATGCATTTGAATTTTGGAACATCTGACCCACTTTCTAACCTTGACAAGTTTTTGAACCATGTTCAAGCAGTGTATCCTTATTAATTTTTTGGTTTTGTATACTGTATTTATACTCTGCACTAACTGTTTCCTGATTGACTAATATACTTCAGGGTGACTAAAGATTCGTTAATGGTCGCCCATGAATTATAGTTTCTCCCATTTTTAAAAAAGCAAAAGCACTATTTTAATAAAATTACCCTCTTTCTAATAGTCGCTTCATCTTTGAGTTGAGAGCATCGCAAGTGTGCTGCAATGCTTCTTTATGTTGGACAATAACTCGCGATTTGTTATACGATTCATTCATGCATGCATTTTCGAATAAAACCTTCCAATCGATCTGATCAAAATAAATAATTCGAATTTAATTTACAAGCTCAACGAGGCAAGTTATGTTTGACAACAATATTTTCACATATTAACACAATATTCCACTGTTTTCATATTGTCTGACACAGTCATTTACGTAGACTGCATACTGTTGTGTGTGCTAGGTTTATCTGTCTACCTAAGCAATATGTAACAATAATCAGAAGTTGGATGCCTGTCAAAAGAAGACTGAGAAGATTGCGCTTGAGAAAACAGGAAGAGAATCATAAAGGAATTGAGAAATGTAAGAAACATGAAAGATGTAAAGGACAATTGATGAATGATTTGCAAACGATGTGTTCACTGTATGATTTTCACAAATTATGTAAGACTTTGCATTAAACAATGGATTGGTTATCCTCACCAAGTCTTCATTCACTGCATACATAACGCTTAAAAGCTTTCACGAGATTGTTTTTGCTGCTTCCGTGAACCAAACTTGAAGGAAGCGTTTTACCCTTAGTTCGTCTAATTTTTGATTGTGTTTTACCTCGTTCTCACCATGGACACAACCACACATTGACAGCGAATGAAGTGACTTTTAATAGAATACTTTAATCAATGATAGTAATACACAAAACTCTCAGTTCAATCTGTTCTTCGATCTATCGTTATCTCAAACACCTGAAAATATCATTTAATCTTTGTATTCACACACTTGCGAATCGGGGTAAAGAACATCGAATTCCTCATATTATTACTCATGTCAGGATTGCTAGCAGATTACTGTAAAATTGACCTTATTCTCAACTTACCACTGAACAGATTCCTTCCAGTTCTTCAATACTGACAGGCGATGCTTCACCAACCACGGTTTCCTGCTGTATCTAAATCAATATGTCCACATGATAAACTATACCAGTTATTTCATGCATGATATTCAAGAAGATTTAAACAGCATGATTATGAATCGTCAACGGTTTCGGAACTAGACAAAAATGTTGTTCAATGCTTGTCAGTTTGGACTGGTCCATCGACCTGTAGTCAATATTCCCATTAATTTTGTCGATCTAATTCGCAGTCTACGTTATACGACCGTGATCGGTATTGTCGAGTTTTCTGACAGCCTCGTGTTTTTCGACACTATCAGTATTGGTTTGATCTACTGCGATATCTGAAGTCAATGATCATTTGTGAAAATGACTCATTAGTTTCATATTTATCTCTCTGATAACAAAGTCACATACTGTCTTATACTCTGCAAGCAACAGACTCAAATATGTCATTGTTAAGTAGGAATTTGAGTGTCCGTGTATTCACTTGTTCCTGCAAATTCTGTATCTAAAGCCCTATCTGATGATGACTGATAATGATCTCTATTGTACTAGCCAAATGCCATGGATTTCCACCGACTGAATATATGTTCTACTCAACAACTACTTAGTTCACCTTCTGTTAAGTACTGTAATCCATATAAATTATTTGAAATTACCACTGTGAATAAAAATTGACAAATCATTATCGGTTTACTCACTTTTTTATTTTTTGAATACAATTCAAAAACACGGTCCATCATCACCTTCTTATCTTCACGAGCTCCTACTTTTTCTATATATTTGAAAATGTTTTCCTTGACTTCTTCTTCAGACCGACCTGACTGTTGGAAATGAAAAGCGCAAGACACAAATTTGTTTATTATCATATACCACACGAATTCAAAAAAATCATGATGTGGAGGATAAACACCATGGGCATGATGGAGAACACCAAATACGAACGCTTCATATCATCACGTGTACTTGTGGAGAGAACAGGAATTGCGAGTGGTTGTCGTCTGCATGTGTTATTGAAAACTAAGTCACACGCAGTAACGATCTCTTTTACAAATTCACATACGAACTATGAAAGTCCCAACCTTCAAACCGACACGAAAACAGATAAGACATATATTCGTCAATAGAAGGCTAACAATGTTCATGGAAGACGTCAGAACAAAGAAAGGACTTGTTGCATTATCAGACCATTACTTGTTCGTGGTCAAACTAAACATGATAATGAATAATCGTTGGAGAGTTTTACAGTTGATACCACAAGAATTCAGTAGACCATCTTTGATCACGAGAGAGCATTCGGCAGCGTGTACATGGGAACGTGGTGGGGAGAGATGAAATCTTTGCAGGTGTGAGGCACAAAGCACCTAGATAAGGAAAACGTTCTCTAAATTGAGGTTGACCTGAAACTCAAAAGAAGTGTTAAACATGACCAAAGATAGAATTTTCAACACTAATGTCAGGGCGGCTCCATTGTACAAAGTTAAAACTTGGATAACTATTAAGACCATTAGCAAAATATATATATATATATATATATATATATATATATATATATATATATATATATATATATATATATATATAACTGCCTGTTCAAAGTACTCCGAATCCATTGACAGTAAACCAATACCAATAATCCCACGGATCCCACGGATATTGTTTATGGGAATCCTTGAAGTGAAATGAAAACTAACAGATCAAAATACAACCAGGTTCGCAATTAGGTTAAGATATCAAGGTCATGAATAGCATTCGGCATCAATCCTGTTCGAAATCAGAGTACAAACCTGACTGACAATGTTCAGTTTGTGACCTTTGTTCAAGAGTGATTATTGGTTTCACCAACACAACTTTACTGACATTGAAGCTATAGATCCTATTTATCAACTCTGCTCTGATAGACCTATGACAATGTTTACTGGGTTTATTCTTGTTCAATTCACAAATCTCAGCTAGGAATTGTATTTAATCGTAGCGAAGATCCACACAATCGACAACAATATTGAATTATCAGGCGCTCAAAATAGTCAAATCGTATCATCGGAAGTTTGGCTTTCCTCGTTCTGTTTATCTGTATATTACCTCCTGCATTTCTCATTACTTACCCTCAAATCATCAGTTACTAGTCACTTTTAAGTGTTCCACGTAATCATGGTTGAGGTATCGAGCGATAGACAAGACTCTGTTTTGGTGAAGTGTTGATGAACATTTTGTCAAAAGACGCCTGAGGATAACGCTCAACCTGACCAACGTGTAAATCCATTCAAACATCAACATGAGGAATAGTGTACACAATATTACCTCAGTGGAATCATTTCATGAAATTCTTCGAACCGCGTTTACTCCTCTCGTTGTTCAAATAAACTTGACAAACTATTTCGTGTTTTGAATATCACAACTAGCAACATGTTAACAATAAACTAATAAACAAAAATTTCTTAGTCACTGCAATGAATATGATTGAACACGTATGTCAGTTTCATCGTACCATGTTTAATTTCTCCTCGTCAAATGCGTCAAGCGATCCTGAATAAATCTGGAAGAAAGTGCCAAAATAAAATGTCTAATAACCGCATGTTATTGTCAGAAATCATCAAACCCCCATTCACAACATATTTCATTCAATGTGTGCTGTGCTTTGACAGTCTTATTCGCTCATTATCAGGAGAACAAACATGTCTGATTTGCTGAATTAGATAACATCATTAGCACAATCAAATGGTGTTTCACCATCGAACAAAGGTGCACAGATTTCGAATATCATCAAACGAATTTCGTCGCCCCACTCTACATATTCATGTGGCCGTCTCATCCAGGTCAGCAAAAACAAGCAATTCGTCAATGTAATTGGAGATAAAGGAAACAGTGACAGTGAATTGTACTGATTTTGTTGATTACGAGTGTGTTTATTTACAACTGTGTTAAGCGACACAAACTGAATTAAGTAATGGGAACTACTAATAGACTGAATTCAAATTTGTTCATTATAAGTAAATTTTAGTGAGCCATGGAACAGTGAGAAAATACGCCAACTCGCACTGTAGGAAAAATCATTAGACCAATGTACTAGTAATTATCAGTACATCACGGTACTGTAGTCAAACTCATCAATGGACTGAACGAGAAATTGCCCACAGAATAATCCGACTCGCTTAAAATTTATTCAAAATTAACTCACGTTCGTGATAACCTGTTCAGTCATTTTACTGGTTTTCAATCAAAATTCAGATTGCCGGCATTGTAAGTTGATCAGATTATCTAAACTAAGTATTTCGAAATTATTATGCATGAAAATAACTAAATCATATATTGCTTGAAATCTTACATGAATTAGTCGATGGTCTCCTTGTGAATAACCTTCAGTCAGGTTAATGGAAAAGAAAGTTGTTCTTCCGCTTTGAAATATCAGTGGTAAAATGTAAGCGGTCAGATTAAAGTGTTCAGGTTTGAGAACGCTGCTCCAGAACTTGTTATATTGTTTGTCATTTGATGAAATCGCCCATCCGTTGAAAAGTTCTTCTACCATTTCACGAACTTTCGACTGAATCAGCGATTTTTCCATCGAATAATCTATCGTGCAAGTCTTGTAGAAAGTTTTAGCTGCATTAATACTCGATAAATCTTTAAATTCTTTACTTTCAATTAAAAGTGAAAGAAATCCATAAATTGATAATGTCAAATGGGTTTTAGTGATGTTTATCTATTTAATACCTATTTTTATATTTGGTAATACATCATGATTCGCTGTACACTGCTCCATTAAATGATGCCTAAGACATCCAATTCCATCATTAATCTCGTTGTATTCCACATATCAGTCATCACGTTCATCCATGCAAGAGAGGACGCTGAATTCAGTTGTTGAGATTCAGGCATACACACCTGAGCAACTCATTTTCCCAATGTTGTTGTGTTGACCAGTACTTGTCGTTTCCCAACACTCACTTCGATGTCTGAGATACATCTTGTTTGTCATACAGAACGCCGTGTTGTTATTTCGAAGAATCACTATATGTTCCATAGATAATGATTGCATTGAGGCGGTTCACGTAGCTGAACACACGCTTTCATCAATAGATACGCTATTATCAAAGTGCTTTGTAAACCAGTCGGGACACAATTATTCTAGAGACATGATCAGAGCAACAATACAAGACAGAATAGACAGTTGTTCGAATTTTCAACTTTTGAATAACAATACAAAACACTAGAAGACATCATCAAATTATTTGATACATTCCAGCCACTGTTCGGTTTCGAATGTTCTGTCTTTAATGAATGTGCAGACAACTGTTCTTTACTTTCTCTTTCTAGCTGCATGAAATAGGTTAGCTTAGTACATCGTGTTTTATGCGAAATGAACAATATTCAGAATAATAAACAGAATAAAAGCAATGAAGTGCTTGGATGAACTGTTGAGCTTGATTCTGATTAGATTTGTGCATGAAGTGTTAATTGTACATGAAACGTGGGTTGAAGTATCAGATATATAATGTTTTGAATGGTGATTAACGGCATTGATCCAATGCAGCACTTCATGAATTGTGTTCCAAATGTTATATTACCTTTCTAGCCGTCATATTCATTCAGGCAGAATCTTTCATTTCAACAAACTTGTTTACAAATGTCCGGATCTAGTTTTCCTAAATTGTTTCAAATAAGAGTTCATGGCAAGCGTTGAAAATTAGCAAGTCAGAATGCAAGCAAGACAACATCTATTTTGGACTCGTGAAAACTAGTAACTTCGGTATCACGTTGCTTATTCGTTTTATTCAGCACCAACCTCCATGGTGATGTATACTTCAGAACTAGCCTTCGTTTATAAATATGACTAGATGTACCTGGTTGTGTAATTCCATATATATGCTGCTTAACGAATGACGAGTTCTTAACAACAACCATCACATACTTATGAATACAAAGCATGGGATTCAATGAAAACGAGCACAAACCTAATCGACGTTAACTAATTGTAAATAGATCACGTTTGAACAAATGTAACCACGAGACAAAATATATGAAACTCACACATCTTCATGATGATATCATCTGTTCCAACCGGCAGATTATCCGGATAATCATGTTGGGAGTGTTTGTCACAAGAGTGTTGCTGGAAACTATCACAGATTATATCGATACTACCAGTGGTATTAGCAGTTGAACAGTTATCATTGACGCACGGTTTTACTTTAAACGAGAGAAGACAAAGCAAATTTCATACAGAGTAAGTGTTACTTCATGCTTATCACTCAAGTCAAAACAACGAAGTAATAAATTCACACTCTTGAGAATGAATACAAGTAATGTAGTTTTAAGAATGTAGGGTCAAATTCATTGACTGAATCTCTAAAAATCCTTCAATTATTTAATCGAAGACAAGAGAAATATTTAAAACGAGCGAAAGTAATGAAGTTGTTGAATGTAATCAGAATATAGAGGTAAATATATATAGATAGAAAAAACGTAAACATGAAAGTACATAAAGAAGATGAAAAGACTAAATTCGTGAAAAAGAAAGTCACAAACGCAAAAGAAAAGATGTAAAACGAAATCAGAATCGGATAAGGTGAAATTAGAGCAAATTGAAAAATGAGAAACAGAAATGTAAAGTAGAAATAAACAGACGACGACGCGATACATACACTCCGTCCGAACCTAAATCATCATGCATGAATTTGTGTGTCATTCAGGTTTTCTATCAATCACTTACAAACGCAACTATGTAAAGCCAACTGCAAATGTAATTTTTGAGTGAGGTTTGTTGAGAATCGAGTGAAACGAGTCACTTGAAACAGTGCAACATTACAATGATCAATAAATTTCATGAACAAAGCAACATTGATAAATATTTCTTTGAATGCTAAGCGATTCATGCTAGTTTATATTTATCGAGTTAAACGTGAACAGTCCGAGCACTGAAACTACCAGCATCTCTGAGCGTTTTCAAGAACACCTCAAATTAGAGTAATCAACAACTGATCACTACTGGTAAAAAGCAGTTCAGTTGAATCATCAGCACTTCACCACTTCTGTTGAACAGGATTCATAATGCCAAAGTGAAGACACGAATGAAGCAACTGCCGTACCGCATAACATAGTTCACCCTATCAACACTAGAAACGAGTGTGCCACTTCACGACTGATTCAGTTGACTGGGAGAAAACAATGTGGCAGTGTTTGTGTGAAGTGTGTGTCAACAATTTGCTGTTTTTCAGTGTGTCTTTTCATTATTATCCTGTTATTTTTTATAGGTGAGCTTCATATTATATATATATTTTTTTAATAGTGTTATCTATGACCATCGTGTTTTATGATCGATATGTCTTTACTTTCAACAGCTTTTATGTTCCCTAATTCATCTCATGGCGAATATAATGATTTCCTTCAATTCAATCAATCTGTTATTTAGCATAACATCACTGTGTACTTGTTATGAGTAGGTTCTAAACAATCGGTAGAAATGACTCAACGTATATCCTGTTCATACTGGCCACCATCACTACACATGAAATTGTCTTCTGACAAATAGATACGTGTTGTGGATATATTTTCATGATGAAGCACATATCTTCTATGATTTCCGCTTTGTTATTCCAAACAGAGAATCTTGGTGTTTTGAAATATAAATTCCTTTTACATTTGAGTACTAGACACCTTTAAATTCAAGCACTATGCGAAGTAAATGTATATAACTTGAAAATTGGATTCTATGTTAATTCGTAATGAAATGTGACAATACAATCAAGAAAAATCAGTTTTCTTGTGGTTTGACTTGTTTCACTAAACTCTGTTTAACCAGATGTTCGAACTTGCAAGAAACACACAATAAGATGTAGGAAATATTCGCACAATAATCTAATAAGTAACAATACAGTCAAAGTTAATCTTATGTACCATGTTATGTCATCAAATAACTAACTAAAGTAAGATCGTCATGATATCACTAAAATGAAATAGTTTTGAAAAACATACCAGATGAATGTCTCTTCGAAAAATGTACGATTAATGGGATTCCAACAATCGCCGCACAAGCTACACTGATGACAAGAACAAATAACAAAATTTTCTGTCGTCTGGATAATTGAGAAAGTAGCATTTTCATCCAGAAGTATGAAGAAGGTTGACTAAGCCTATCAATATAAGCTGCTTATATACACAAATAACAAATATATATAGATTAATATAAGCTCATCAATCTGATATTGATAACCACATATAAAATGAATGAATTCCATAAAAACAATAAGATGTTTATTAGGTCACAGTTCCGCAAAAACAAAACACAAATATGTCAGTGCTTCACATCAATCAACTATGCCTATTTTCTAACTATAAAGAATTCTAATTAACACTGTCTCGAAATATAAAAAATTCCTTAGTTATCTTCGAAGATTATAATAATACGTTGTGCAAACCACTCTTTAATTACCGTGGATACTTTGTTCTCATTTTTTAAATATACCAAGCGACTAATGCGCGTGGTTATAGTGTTGCCACACAAATTTTATATTCATTTTGAAAGGTAACATTTTGTGTATCAAGTTGTAGAATTGGTATTAATCTTGGTTGTAGCAAACTCCAAGTAAGGGCTTGGATTTTGATGCAGTTGGGTACTTTCCTCAATGTGAGTCTCACCCACTTCCATCGCTTCTTCCTGATCTATCCCTCCATTGGGATCTGGTTTGTTCCCTCCGATAAAAAGTTGTTGCTGATAGTGTTTAATCAAGGGATCTGAAGTGTTTTGAGTAAACAACTGTTAATACACACTTGTATCTTCTGGATAATGGCTTTCGTAGTTCTCCAAGTTTCCGCCCCATACAGTAGAACTGCTTTAACATTTGTACTGAGAATTCTTACTTTGGTATTGTTTGATAGTTGTTTTGGGATTCAGATGTTCTTCGGTTGTAAATATGTTTCCCTTGCTTTGCCAATCCGCGCTTTCACATCTGCGTCAGATGACACCGGTCTTTACCTTTAACGAGTCTGTCAACTGTCCTCCATGCACGATTCCGCGGTTTAATCCATCATAAGAATTCTGTATGATATTGACTATCTTCTGAGGCACACCGTAGCGTTGAAGAAGCTTCCATAGTGTTGTTCTGTCCACGCTATCAAATGCTTTTTTGTAGTCAACGAAGTTGATGTACAGTAATGGATTCCACTCAATTGATTGTCCCACAATGATCCGTAGAGCTGCGATTTGGTTGATACACGATCTATCCTTACGGAATCCTGCCTGTTGGTCTCGAAGTTTGGCGTCTACAGAGTCCTTCATTCTGCTTAACCATACCCTGTTGAAGACTTTCCTCGGCATTGAGAGTAGAGCGATGCCCCTGTAGTTATCACACTTGATGAGATCGCCTTTCTTTGGTATTTTGAACAGAAGTCCTTCTTTCCAGTATCTCGGTAGATATGGTCGATTTGGTTTTGTGTAGTGTGATTCGGCAAAGTCCGTGTGCTTTTGTGAATGCGTTTATGTGAAATATGGTGCCGCCTATGACCAGTTTATTGAAGGAACATAGGTTTGCATATCTCTCACCATTTTCGTTCTTTTCTCTCAGTCCGTGTCGTCCCATGATGTCTTCATATCCAGTGTTGTCCATTCCAAACTTGGCATTGAAATCTCTCATCAGAATGGTCAGATTTTTTGTTGGGCGGTTCTCAACGATCGCCTGCAGCCTATCGTGGAATTATTCTTTAGCGTCTTCATTGAAGTCGTTGATTGGCGCATAGCATTAGATGACGTCAGGAGGCGCCATAACCCACCCCTTAAGTGAAGACCTTCTGACTATTACAGCGGAGTTTAAAAGGTTTGAATACATTTTTTCTGGTTAGCGTTTTTTGCGAGTTAGTTTTCTACGGGATGAAGTCGCTAACTCCATGCCCAACCCTCCTCATTTACCCAAGCTTGGGACCGCCAGTAGTCTCAGTAGGGACTCCAGACCAGTACTTATCAATCATTACCGACTTACGACTTGTAATGAGACTCCGTTGCTAGCTGAGATATTTACAAGTATTGAAACATATTTGTTCTGTATATTTGAATTTTTATTCGCGTTTTTTTTCTCCCGGATATCTTATCACGCAACATTCGTTTATTGTGTGTTACTCGAACGTTTCTTCACAGTTATGACCTCCACATTTATCGTGTATCACTCCTATCTGCAATTATTGTCTGTTCACCCGTACATTTACGAATTGTTCAAAGGAGGACTCGCTTGGTTGGTATACACTCTCAGTCATTCACCTCAGGAAATGAGTTATGTAAGTAACCTTAGCAACAGTACATATAAATTAACGAGTGTATACTATTGAAGTTCTACAAGTGTTTAGAGAAATTTTCAGTGATCATGGCACTAAAGAAACTTACCTCAACTGCAGTGAAGAAAGAAAGAAAGATGTAACAAGAAACAGCTTTGCGGGACTGAAAATAATATGTCACCCGTGGCACACCTGACAGTTCGTTTTTTGTCCTATATTGATGAGTTGCTAAGATACTGCTATTAGTCGTAAATTACACCAGTTTTAGTACTGTGCGTTCCTACTGAAGACATTTCTTACTTAAATTAATTCGAGTAAACTGATCTAGTGATAGGGAATGTAGGATGTACAACTACGAGGAGCACATTTTATGGTAGCCATCTTAGTTATTATTTAATAATGTTGCGTAGCATTCCTCAGTACATTTATTTTGATCTAATTGTGAATAGAAAATCTACGACTTTTTATTTAGAATAAATGGGATATGTCTAGCAGTGGAATGTAAAAATCTCATCTACTGGGATTCGTCGGCCAAATATATCACTGCCAATTAAACTGCTAATTTTTTGTTATGCACATTTTTGATCTCATCAATAGGAGACAAGACTTATTATTTCCACCCTCCATCATCCTAATATTACATGTGTTTCACGGTTTTCTGTTAACATCCAGTTGCAAATAAAAAAACGGCGTTTCTTAAAATCAAACCTAGTCTGAGTAAATCTCAGGAATGTACTTTAAATGAAAGACAGTGGTACATTGTGATGTGATGTCTTAATTGATAGAACCCTGTTAGTTTTTTTCAAATCGGGTTGTTCCGCCAAAACGAGTGTATCAGTTTCCATTAAAAGACTATACATCAAGTCTGGATCCCGTGTTAAGCGTCTGAAATTTTAATCTTTGACGCAAGTCCACCATTCTATCGATTTTACAGTTCAAAACATGTTCAACTGTTTATACCTTGGAGTAATTAGATAACTTGAGCATATACGTATATTATTTCAACAGCAAGTCACCACATAAATCCTGGAAGATACATTCGCGTTTATCGAAAGAGTTAAAGGCAAACCATTAGGAGCTCAATAATGACCTCTTTCGATTTCACGACATTGAAACCCTTACGATGCTATTATCTATTGATCAGCAAAAGCAGGGTACCAGCTGAACAACAAAATTCACCATTATTTATTAGTTTCAATGAAGTTTTCGTTGGAACACTTTCTGCAGAATTAGAAAATTAGTTACCGCCTAACTTTATTGATAAGCTATCTTTATATTGTGAATACATTATTAACGCATTTATTTTGTGTGTGGAAGAAGAAGTTAATTTCAATTTTTCCCTGAAAGTGTTTAATATCACTCATTCAGGATTCACATTTACTTGTGAAAGACAAAAATATCACTGTAGTTCATCAGTTGATTTCCTACCAACAGAAAAATAAGAGGTAATGTTAGTGATACAGTGACAATAAAAGAAATACGGAACACATTATAAAAGGCGGTTATCCCAAACAACGTATGTGGTTTTACAATTAACATCATATTTGGAAATCATCTCAAACTTTTAATTAGGTGAAGGTTACATTTGACCGCTGATTTGAAAGAAATAATTATTGAATAGCTGAACTAAGAAGGGTTACCAGTAAATCACTTGCAGCGGCAAATAAATTCCCAAAATAAATAGCTCTGTAAGTTTTCGACATTGGATGCTGACCACATGTTTTAATGAACTCACCTAGCTGAAGGCGCTCGGTCATGCATTCGCACCATATCACTTGTGGTAACGCCGTGCTCAACATCTATCGCAATCGCTAGCCAGATTAGATCAGAAAATTCCGATATATTGGTAATCGCCAAATACACTCTTCCAATCTCCTCGATTCTGTCCTTTGATTTCTCTTGGTGGGTACGAGTTATATTAGGTATTACTGGTAAAAGCATTGTCAGACATTGAATACTTGTGGCATCTTCACAATATCTCAATTGACGCCATGTTTTATATAAACGCATGCTGCGTACTGCAAATACAAGTAAGGATTCAATTACGACTATTTCCACATTCATTTTTGAAATTAATTACTCACGCCGAAAATGCTAAATTGGCCAAACGACCCAACAAGCGTTAGTATGCCACAGATTTTCAGCGCTTGACAACGCTTTTATCTGCAACACATTGGTAATTGAACGATTTCAACCCAGTCAATTCAAAATTCAGGAATGAGTTAGTTCGCACTTAGATTTGGAAGCTCATCCTTATGTTGAGAAGCGTTTGATCCAAGCTGGTTTGTGGTTGCAAGGGGTGCGAAGCGAGAAGCACCCACTCACAATCTGATGCAGACGTGTGACTCGTAGCCTTGAGCTAGAGTGTGTCCAGGTAAAACCGTGAGATTATTACCAGCGTCAAGCCGTTGGAGCGCTACTTATCTTAGAGATCCATTCATCGCGTCCAGTTCACTGCTGAATTTCCAAGTTCGGCCTACTATAACCAACTCAAGTATTAAGTAAATCTATCAGACATTTAATACTGTGGCATTGGAAATACAAAGGCGATAAGAGTTCCTCTTACAGTACTAAACAAAGAGTCTCAATAAAGCTTTCAAGTCTTATCAATCTCCAGTTATCAAACATATTAAGAGCAGTTGGCGCAAAAATCTTTCGATCAAACTCACCCAAGACTGTATTCTCTTGTTATTTGATTTGAACTACTGTTATTACTAATGCTGCTTTTCATAGTATCCGCTCAAGCTTTTTATTAGTTTACTCGTTTTATTACTCCTATGCCTCCTCAGGTAGACAAATTTTCAAAATTCTATACTCATATTCTCATGGACCTATCACATATTTCATCATCAGTTTATGCAATAATTCGCATACATTTATTATCTCTCAACAATAAAAACAGCTTGAACGCTGCGGATAGAAGGTTGTGGATTTAAAACTCGATGGCAAATTACCGAAAATACATATTTCCTTATGTTATTTGTCGAATGAATCAAAATAAGAATATGAGATTCAAATCAAGGTATCCTGATGTTTCAAACTGCGAAGCAACATCGAAGGCTGTCTTCAGAGGCTTCAAACTTCACCGTTTCATGTTTCTAAGACACACAACGAAGAAATCATCTTCCACACTATTATTAATAATAAGACAACGTACCACTTACGTCGAGACGTTTTTCTTCGAATTTTATTAATTTTACTTGTGAATATATAGTCGTATAAAAATTGTTTTTACTTTCTCCAGAGGCTTTATGATTACTATATGGCTACATTTTGAAATAAGTGGTCACATACCTAATAATGAATTAACGAACGCGTTTACACCCAACTGTGACACGTGAAATCATCAGTCACCGAAAGACAAAGAAGACCTGAGACCACACACACAACGTTAATCGAGAACTTCACACCAAGAGAGAGAACATGGATGGAAGCCATCAGTCGTTCATTCGAAAATTAAAATTTGCGGGTTACGTACAGAAAGGGAGGCTAGTTTACAAAATGATCTTATGAGTCATCTTGTAGGTTCAGTGCACGTATGGCTTGCTCTTCTTCTTCCAAAGTATTTATTCTTGGTCGCCCTGCAATAGGAAGAAAACGGAATCTATTAACAACACCATAAATGATGATTTCAACCCCGTTACACAACCGTTTTCAAAACACGCACCAAAACAACGATATCTAACAAACATAACTAACGCAGTCTGCAATAATTGAACTCCAAACTCCATCCTCTTTTAAGCCTTACCCCACTAGCTCAGTGTTCCGATCATCAGAGTGCCTTGATTTCACATTTTTGTAGTTACCGGTCGCGCTGATCATTTCACATAAGCAATAACATAGAAATATGACTGAATTTGTGGAGCCTATTTTATTATATATAATTCGAGATCCCACAAGCGTTCAAACGGTTGTAGATGAAATTAAAGATGGGTTTTCTTGATGAGTTTATTATTAATTCACTCATAACTCTATGCAAGGACCCAGGTATGTAAAACAAAAAGGAATGGTTTAAATGGTTCAAATGGTTGTGGACGGAATAGAATAAGATTCCGCTTAACGGTCCTCCGTCTCTAGTAGCAGTGTATCACCAATACCTCATGGCAGGAATCTAAGTACATTAAAGATAATAGACGAAAAAAGAAATTGGTAAGGCATAATAAGATTTTATCTTTAGCCCTTAAGAATAGGTCGAGTTTCCTCTTAAAGGACTCCTGGGAAGTCGCTTACAGTAGTTCAGTAGGCAGCGAATTCCAGCATTTGAAAACTCTTAAGGAGTAGAGGTTGTGTCTACAATCCGTTCTGCTCTATTGTGTCTCCAGTTTCTGGGTGATACCCCTTCATAGCCTAATATAAAGTGAAGTTAACCCTGATCTTAAAATGTCGATTTTTCAGATATGAAATGAACCAATCAATTAGAAGAGGGCTGATACCCAATCGTTCTATCTTATTGATTAAACATATATGGTTGACCCTATCGAAAGTTTCTGAGAAATCAAGGTAAATGATATCAACCTTCCCCTTGCGATCGAGGATGCTTGTCCATCTGTACACCGCAGTCAGCAGGTTGGTTATACAAGAGTAGCCCTTCCTGAAATCATGCTGTCGGGGTGAGAAGAAACTTACGGACATCAAATAGCCATATCTAACATCGCATATCAGGGACTCCACGATTTTTAAAGGTATAGAGAGAATAGCCACCGGTCCATAACTTGAAGTTTCGCTGCGTCAACCTCCTTTGAAAATTAATGTCATGTGAGCCAGCTCCCGAATTTCCGGTAGTTTGCCTCCGCTTAGCTAGTTTGAGAACATCGCGCTAAGCGGTGTTGCCAGGAACGAAGATACTTCCCTCAGTATAGCAGAATGAACCATATCTGGACCAGGAGAAGTGTCTTTTCATAGGTGCTGTAGTTTCCGAAACACCAAGTTAGCACTCAGATTCACTTCGGAAAGTCCTGTGCAGTTGCATATGAAGCTGTCATCAGTATAGTTGATGTGTGTCGGTAAAATTTTCTGTATCAAGTTGTAGAATCGGTATTAATCTTGGTTGTTGCAAACTACTAAGCATTCAGCCATAATTCTGCATAATCTGCTCACCTTGATTTCTGTTTCATTCGATTCCTTCTTCTTCTTGTTCTTTACTACAAACCAATACTTATCAATCATTACTGTCAATTATTATTGTTCAGCCCAAAGGTTAGAGGCGTCGCTGTCGTTATTGTTTGGGCCATTAGGGCCTATCAGTTGGGAAACTCCAGTTTTGGCTTGACCACGAGAAGATGCATAACGGTACAAGCTTATCGGATTGGAGACACATTTATCCATAAGCTTTATCTGGTACTGAAGTCTATCTTCTCTTATAGCCTTCGTGCATACGTTCTTAATATGGTTGTATTGCCTGTATCTGACAGTTTCTCCAACGAATTGCCGACTTCACATTTTCGTATAATTACAAGTCCTCAGTGAGGTTGAAGGACCGAGCTTCACTTGAGTTTTCACCTCCAATATACGTATGTTCCGCGAAATTGACTCTAGGGAGGTTGAATCAAGATATGGGTGAATCCGAGACGCGTAGAGCGGAATAATCCTTCCAGCATATGACTATCATACTCGATATCAGCAGTAGGCTTCCTATAGATGACCCCGACTAGGCACATCAAAGTAGTAAACAATCTTGCTGAGCACCATACAGATTCATCAAGATTGTTAAACTCATGGTTGTGAACTTGGTATACCTCCAGGCAGGATCGTATGTATACGGCTAATCCACCTCTAATTCCTGTTTTTCTGTCGTTGCGAAACAAAGACATCCTAGGTATTTCTAGCTCCTGGTCCGTAAACTGAGAAAATATCCAAGTTTCAGCTCGGACGAAAAGAGAGACAGTGATTTGTGTATCGCAATACTGTTTTCAATACTATATTTTATAACTACACATAATCATATACTTTCAGCTTCTTTCTGAATCACTTTCATTTATATTGTTCTATATTTACTCATACCTTCTTTACAATTGTTTTCTTCAACATATTAGAATGCTCTTGCTTGATAGGTATCTTAATAAAAGAGGATCAGACTAAGTAGTCATACATTAACTACTCCTCCATGAACATTGTCTGCTGTGCTTCCCGTTCTTTCTTTTTCCTACACCCTTTTTCAGCCTCCTTGAGATATGCCACAGAAAACAGATATGGAACGAGTGAATTCGTCCTGCACTATCAATAATGCGTCGGATGTTACAGAAAGTATATGAGGTTGTGGATCCTAGAAACACCCAACTCCCCATGAACTTATTCTCGACCATCAGTTGCACATCGTAACGTAACCTCCATAAAGCGCGCCAACTGTTATATTGACAATACTGGTCTTACTAATATCATATACATTCTAATGTGAGAAGTGTCATCCCCCATAATTCTATGATCAATGTGCCTTAAAAAATGTCAACATAACCGAGCAACCCACTACATGAAGACCTTATCTTCCGTAACAAATTGACCTTGTCCGTAAAATGGTATGCCTCATGTGAGAGAGTTATCTGAGAATAAGTTATTAGTATTATTACCAACAGTAGCAATCTTCTGTGGGAGAGAACAAGTTAACTTCCATCTGAAGGGGAAAATGGGAAAAGATATTGAAAGTGCATAGGACATACATTACGGAAATCACCAAACCAAAACAATGGTTTTATTCTATTTACGTTTTCTGTGGTAAGGCAGACTACACAAAAGTATTCGTTGAAGATTCTGAAATGTTGCGCAGTTATTTATTATTCCTAAGTAAATTTGTCGACTTTTCTCTGCATTAGCATCTCTAGGCGCACATCATATTTTTCAGCATCCTTTCGTTCATGCTGTCTGTCTCGCCTGGTGAATGAAACTGTTGTGTTATAAAGGAACTACTTGATATATACTTATATACATCTGGATAGTTGAACTTTCTGACTCCTTGCATCAAAAGTAGTGACCTGCTTATCAGTTCTGTCCTTAATAATTTCTACTACTTCATGTAGTGACGGAACTCAGACCTAAAAGGTCATGAAGATGGCACAGGTATTCAGTGTTTGACAACGCTTCTACCAGTAACACCTTCTATTATAATTCGTTCCCACCCAGAGAAATCAAAAGACAGAATCGAGGAGATCGGAAGACTGTATTTGGCGATGACCAATATATCGGAATTCTCTGATCTAATCTGGCTGGTGATTGCGGTAGATGTTGAGCACGGCGTTACCACAAGTGATCTGGTACGGATGCCTGACCGAGCGCCTTCAGCTAGATGAGTCCACTAAAACATGTGGTCTGCATCCAATGTCAAAAACTTACAGAGCTATTTATTTTAGGGATTTATTTACCACTACAGATCACTCACTCCCTAGTGGGTTAGTGATGACCCTAAGACGTGGCCAGCCAGAAGTTTAAACCCAACGAGTTTGTCGTTGGTAAACACTCTTCTGATAGCTTGCTAGGATTAACAGCGTCTGGTCGTCTTTCCTTACTATATGGGACCGAGGTACAACATAGTAAAAAAAGAAATTGTACAAAGAAAATTTCAGCTCCTCATAAACGTCATCGTTCTTTTCCAGCCGTCCTGGAAAAGAAAAAAGAAAATGCAAGTGCATGTCGAAATACACTCGTATGTTCGTAAAAACACAATGTCGGAGAAAAAATTGGAATGTAAACTAATTTACATGTAATATCGTTAAAAAAAATTATAATGTTTTTTTGTTTTTTTTAAATGAAAATAAAAATGTATCAGCATATTAAAATTGTTTTTTTTAAAATATTATATATCGTAAAAAGAAAGATCGAGATAATATTAAATGTCTAGTAGTGTCTTACGTGCAATAGTCCTTTAAATGATCTGAAAATCTAACGCAGTATTCTAATAGTCCTCTGATTAATGCTCACAAGTATTATCATAAGGTTATACTGATTAGCTCTCATGACATACTAGCTCAAGCGATAATAATAGCTGGTCGCCTATATTAAGTAATTAGCTTTGATGATTCGTTAACAAGCTATAATAACATTTACATGCTTCGTCAACATAGTCTTGTTTAAACATCAAGCTCTAGCAAATATGACCTGTAAATAGTGTAAATATACATTGACTAACAAAGCAATCAAGGACTAAATACTTATCTGGATCTAATTCTCAGTGTTCCTTCACTTAACACCTCATCCTGTTCTAAACTATGCACTATCCTGTAATATCTTTTCTTCCGACCACTGCCTGCCTAATTTCATATTTTCCAGTTCCGCTGCCAAACAAGGATGACGCTACAAAAACATACGGTCAGTTTCAGCTATAAGTTTTCTGCAATCATGAGGTCATTTTTAGATGGGTCGTTCAATGGTGACCACACAATAATCTGGATTCATTCGATTGCTCTGATCCAAGCGAGTGGCAAAAACGTCAACAGCATCAAGCACCCTGGGATTAATTGCCATACTGCATGTTTTATTCTGGATGCTTTTGGATCATTACTACTCCTCACGAATGGCGTTATATATGTCGTCCACTGAATAATCTAATTTTCAAAAATAACACAGGCGAGTTCAACTATTTTACTTAATGATTTTTTTTACTTAACATGTATTTGTTTTCCAGTTGATTTTTCCTTATATTTGTAAGTGTCCCTAGGCTAAATGCAGTAACTTCTTATGGAATGTTTATAACGCGTCATATTCCTGCCTGAAGTTTCATAAGCAGTCTTAACTTTAAAATTATTTTTCTGGTCGTTATTTTTAAATTGTCAGCCTGCTTGTTAACCTGGCCCGTACATACGTTACACTATATCTTCATGTCTTCTAAATTTAGAAATCATCTGGATCGCCTTTAACATTTATCAATTAACCAATCATAGTCGTTGTTGCTAATCGTATTTGGGTTTATGGATTAGCCTAAAATGCGAACATAGTTTAGATAATAAGATTGAAAATTTAGGTACTATCAACCGCACTAGTAAAATAACTAAATCACTAGGTAGCTGTGGGCTAAACAAACGTTTAAAATCAAAACTCCACAGCCTACTAGAATTAACACTAAACGAATCTTTCTGAATTGAAATTTATAATTAAATTAGGCGTCTCGGATTCTTTAACGTTACAAATTTCTGATAATTTCGAATCACCTAAAGCAACAATACCTATTTTTCCACTGACTAATCCTCAATCAACACTATAACTAGTTAAACGTAATAGTTTCAGGATATCGTCATAAAGCATTGTCATGACTTGACAGTCACATAATATGATTGATAAAATTAATAAAACTATTAACAAAATCGGTCAGCAAATTGACTTATAATTATCACTAGTGTTGTTTTATCTTTTATCTTCATTCACTACAGATGATTACAGTATGTTTCTCTATCAGTTGCTCATTCAGTAAATATCTCAAAACCTTGTCAGTCTTATTGGTGGTTCAGCGACACAATCATGCAAGCAAATAATCAGTATAAGCAGTCGAGCAAATCTCCCGCAAACTGAAAATATCAATGTCGAATTTACCTCAACACTGACTAAGGTTCAGGCCATTACCATAGACATGAGTTGGGAGTGTACTCCCCTTGGTTACAACTTATGTTCTCCCTGATAATCACATGAGCATCACTCACGGTTAACCTTGTAAAAACTTATTTAGCCAAATACATCTTGCAGCATCATATCACTTAGTAATATGATACATAGGCTTGACTGATGTCAATAACTTATAACCACTATATCTCAATTAGATCGTATTCCGCCTTATAATAAACTGCATACTTGCAACTAACTTGTATGCCCAATCAGCCGGCAAGTATAAATATAAATAAATAGTCTGCCGCAGATCAGAACATTGAGTCTAGAGCATGTCTCTTACGAATACACTCATGTTTAACGATTTGTTCCTAGCTATCTGTCCAAAATTCGTACAATTATCACTAACGTATTTAAATTTTGTTTTGATAACCATTCATGTGTATTAGTAGTATTACTAAATTCTATCACGGTCAAGTAAAAATGAGGTTGAGAAAATCTCCCCGTAACAGAAGCTGCCGCCTTCTTTTTGATTTATCTTTCAGCTTATCATTACCCGGGGGATTCTTCCTAGTCTTGGTAACCTTCGGCGCACGACGATCCCATCCAATTCGGTATCGAACCAACATCACGTTGATTCTGGTGGGAGAGTAGTGTAGTGGCATTGGACAATAACCGCACAATCCACAAAGCTGAACACGAGACTACTCAGAAAATAGATATTCAATATTTAACGCGGAGAAATACCTAACAATGGAGAAGGCGCGAACAATGAATTGAATGGTCTGGAGTTGATCGAGTGGCATGGCTCGGCCATGCAGACGTGGTCTCTGCTGAATGTTACCTTATATCTTCTATTCATATTAAATATATTGTTCCTTCCCTAGCCAAACCTTGTTCTACATCATGTATTGGTAATTGATACGATATAGTGAGTTGTTGTAGTCGATGGTGTGACTTCCACGTAAGATCTTATAGATTAGGCAGTTATATCACGACAAATCTACAATTTTGGTATTAGGTCTATTAGTAGAGCAGTACTAATATCATAGTAGACCATATTTCTACAGATCCATGTTTATTGAAGAGGACGAGGGATCCACGAATTCTCCTGGAAGTCGAAGTATCGCTCCATAAACGAGTTGAGCCGCAGTGTATCCAATGTCATCTTTCACTGCATTGCGGATACCTACTAAGACGAGTGGAAGAGCGTCGGTCCACTGTGAAACGTTTGCAGCTGATAAGGAAGCTTTTAGTTGTCGGTGAAAACGTTCTACCAACCCGTTTGATTGTGGGTGGTAGGCGGTCGTTCGGAATCGAGTGCTTCCTAATAGTGTGGTCAGACGACGGAAAATTTCAGATTCAAACTGACGTCCGCAGTCTGTAGTGATGGTTGAAAGGCAGCCGAAGTTTGCTATCCATCGTTCGACGAAGGTGCGGGCCACTGTTTCAGCAGTGATGTCCTTGATAGGTACTGCTTCTGGCCATCGAGTGAAATGGTCTACGCAGGTTAAGAGGTAAGAGTATCCATTTGAATCTGGTAAAGGTCCTACCAAATCTAGATGAACATGGTCGAAACGAGCATCGGGAGTTTTAAATGAGCCTAAGGGACATTTATTGTGTCTGATAACCTTAGATTTTCGGCAGCTTTCACAGGAGCGTGCCCACTCCCTCACGTCTTTATTCATACCAGGCCAGCAAAACCGTTCTGCTATGAGATTGATGGTTGCACGAACACCTGGATGAGAAAGTTTGTGCAATGTGTTGAAGAAATTGCGTCGATAATGTTTCGGCACGATTGGGCGATCCCTACCAGTAGATGTGTCACACAGTGAGGTTTCCTTACCTGTTCCCATTTGTTTGATGCGTAGTTTAAGGGTTGTGGACGATAACTCGTGCTGAAGATCAGTGTCTTCTTTTTGAAGCTCGGCGAGTTTAAGAAGGTCGATTCCTTGGAAACTGTTCAAGGAAGTTATGCGAGATAAGGCGTCTGCAACTACATCGTTTGCTCCAGAGATGTGTTGAATATCTGAAGTAAACTGCGAAATGTAGTCCAGTTGTCGAGACTCACGGGGAGAGTTCTTGTCAGAAGGAGAGCTTAGAGAGAAGGTGAGAGGTTTATGTTCGGTAAAAAGGGTGAAGTCACGGCCTTCGATGTAGTGTTGAAAATGCCGTACAGCACAACACATAGCTAGGAGTTCCCTACCGAATGTGCTGTACCTTGATTCAGTGTCCAGCAACCGTCTAGAGAAAAATGCTAATGGTTGCCACGAGTTGTTAACCCATTGTTGTAAGACTCCTCCGATTGCTGAATCGGATGCGTCTACTGTAATGCAAATGGGTGCTTCAGTGTCCTGATGTGCAAGCATTGTTGCCTTAGCGATAGGTTCCTGAACTGTGGAGAATGCTTTTCGTGCGATGTCGTCCAAATTAATGGATTTCGTCTTTCCACAAAGTTAGTCGGTAAGATGTTTCATAAGTAATGCGCATTTCGGAATGGAGCGTCTATAGAAACTTACCAGGCCGTTAAATGTTCGTAATTGCTTGACGTTGGTCGGTTCTGGGTAATCCAGAATGGCCGCCACTTTGGACCTAAGGGGTCGAATGCCTTGAGTATCGATAGTGTGTCCTAGGAAATCTAATGAATCGGTCCCGATTTGGCATTTTTGAACGTTTACAAAAATGCCATGTTTTTGTAGTCGTTCGAAAACAAGATCCAGATGCTTGAGATGTGATTCTCTGTCCGGACCTGCGATTAGACAGTCATCGACATACGCATGTACGAAATTGAGACCTCAAAAAACGTCGTCTATGAATCTTTGGAAGGCTTGAGCAGCGTTTCTTAGACCGAAAGGCATTCGCGAAAATTCATAGAGTCCGAAAGGAGTAGTTATGGCGGTTTTCGGTATGTCGTCAGTGGCCATGGGAATTTGGTTATACGCTTTAAACAAGTCGATTTTCGAAAAACAGTTATACCCTTCAAGGTAGCTGTCAAATCGTGAATGTGAGGCAACGCGTAACGATCGGGAATGTTTTTCGTATTCAATCGCCGATAATCACCAGTTGGACGCCAATCGTTGCTGTCCTTTTTTTCAGCTTTATTCAGTATTATATTTTTGGTACAATATAGAATTCTCAGCGTAAAGCATTTCAACAAGTTTCCGTTTCTTTCTTCTTGGTCGGTCCTGGCTATAAATATTGAGTGATCGCCAGTTAGATGTTAGCAGTTCACTAAATGAACATCTGAATAATGTGCATTCTATTCGCTGTATATTGCAGGCAGCCACATTGTCTTTTATTGGGTTTTTTGTAACTTTGATAACGGAAGGTTGTTAACTTTTCAGAAAGGCAGCAGAATAGGTTATGCGATTAATAAACATAGTGGTATATTAAAACAAACAAAAATAGATAACTTGTTGAAATATCTAGATGACAGGAACAGGCAGCCCAGATAATCAAGCAGGCCGCGCTTGTCAAGATTTTTAGGGACCATGTGCAACGTAGATGCATATGGGCTGTTTGACGGCCGTATGATTCCTAAGTCTATCATGTTGTCGAACTCGTTTTTCGCTAACCTTAGCTTTTCAGGGGCTAGTCGTCGTGATTTAGAGAATACAGGTGGTCCTGTAGTCGTGATGTGATGTGTAACATTGCTGGTTACACACGGTAGTTTCGATTGCGTTTGTTGTATCCCAGGGTACTTATCGAGTAGTGGCTGATAAAGTGGGTCTATCATATGCTTAATTGTGACTGGGGATAATCTGCAACCAGAAAAGGAAATTACGCAAACGGATAAACTGGTGTTTCCGTCTACTAGCCTCCATTTGCGTGTGTCGATGATCAGATTATGGCGTTGTAGAAGGTCCATACCAATGATTGGCATAGATACATCTGCAACAACGAAGATCCAGCGAATGGGTTTGCGTAAACCCACGTTAAGGTAAACGTATCTTTTGCCATACGTAGCGATAGGTTTTCCGTTTGCCGCCTGTACGTTTAGAGCCGATTCGTTAAGCCGGTCGTTGGGATTTGCTAGGAGAACGCTAACTTCCGCACCAGTGTTAACTAGGTAGCGAACTCTCGTTGTCACATCTGTGACGTATAACAGACGGCTATGTTCGCCGGCTATGGTTGCCGTTAACGCGTGCCGGCTTGGAAGTTTCCCGAACTGTTTTTCGAGTCAGTCGTTTTCGTGTTGGGAAAATTGCGGCGTTTTCTGCAAATTCTGGAAAACTTCACATACTGGTTATGATACCAGCACCAGTCGGGGTTATCTGTCTCTCGTGGTCTAGAGACAGATCGCTTATTTAAAGTGCTTCTACGTGAAGGGTGTGATCGCTTACGGTCGTTACAAGAATTAAGATAACGTGTAGGTGTATGGAACAACTCGGTTATGTCATTCTGAGTCGTGTTAGGCTTTTCTTTGACTGAAAAAACCTCGGTAGTAGAAGATTTCGTAGTTTCTAAAATGCGGTCGTCAGATTCAGCCAGCTCGTCTAAAGCGTTGTTGTGGAACGAGACAAGCACAGCTTGCACCTGTTGGGGAAGTTTAGACAAGAAAAGTTGTTTGAATAGGCTCTCGTCGAAAGTTCTAGGGCCTATAACCCCTCTCATCCTTTGCAACATGTCTGTCGCTGAACCGTGTTGCAGGTCTATGTTATTAAAGAGTTGATCTAACCTTTGTCGATCGGTTGGGTCTCCTCGTTTAAAGATAGAACGTTTTAGGGTTACCTAAGGTTCAGAAACATCACTAGTAAACATACTAGGTGTTGCGTACCTGTTGAATTCCCGCGGAAGTGCCTTGACTACTGCGAGGAATTGTGCACGTGTGTCGTTCACGCCGTGCTCGTGGAATTCGGCTTCTGCGTAACAGAACCCGGCTTTGATATTGTCGGGTCAGAAAGGCATGAGGTGGGACGAGGTTGGGGACATGGTTTTAATCTAAAATACTTTTGGAGTCTGTTCGGTCATAGAGGAATATTAGGTACAAGAATACGAGGGACTAATATATAAATATCTTAAAACACGAGGAAAAAATATCACGATGTATAAAAAATTAAAAAATAAGGTGATAGTATATATAAATCCCAAAAAGGAACGGACTCACAGTAGCAATTAGGTGTACCAGATCACGTCGGTCTCACCAGCGAAGACGGCACAGGTATTCAGTGTTTGACAACGCTTCTACCAGTAACACCTTCTATTATAATTCGTTCCCACCCAGAGAAATCAAAAGACAGAATCGAGGAGATCGGAAGACTGTATTTGGCGATTACCAATATATCGGAATACTCTTATCTAATCTGGCTAGCGATTGCGATAGATGTTGAGCACGGCGTTCACACACGTGATCTGGTACGGATGCCTGACCGAGCGCCTTCAGCTAGATGAGTCCACTAAAACATGTGGTCTGCATCCAATGTCGAAAACTTACAGTGCTATTTATTTTATGGATTTATTTATCTCTACAGTCACATGTCAAGAAAAGTTCTCACGGTCTTGACTCACTGTTAGTCCTTGTAGTTTACGCTGGTCGTCCAGTGTGTACTGATGCACCATGAACATGAATAGAAACCTCATGTCCTTCATTAATTTACAGTTGACTTGAACATGGTGAGTATGGATTGCCTGAAAATGATAACAAAATTTTTCACTCTTTGGAACTCATTCAGAACACTGTCGAATTCAGTCCAGCTTCTGAAACTCTTGTTTAGTATTATACGTTGATGCGCTCTGCTTACATCGGCTGAAATATCTCTTGAACATGAAGCACTACAAACAGAACTGGACAACTTTAAAAAAAGTTATTCATTGCAATACTTTAATAACTGAAGAAAGTATTGCTAACATTTGAAACTGAGCCGTTATTTGACACTTCGTCTTAATTCTCGCGTAAAACAGAGATTCATGTAACCTTTTCGTATTCAGAACTCTTAAGTTATTCTTAATATGCTGTATTCATGACCCTATCTACTTTTAGACAAAGACGGTGAAGGTTAGCTGAACAATCGGTATACCAGATCAAGTGACGAAATAAAACTCGAGTAAACGTGTACACTACAAATGAGAGAAAGCCTAGTTAGTGTTTTTCGCAGTGATTTTGAATAGTTGAAACTCTACTCTATCCCATCGCGGATTAAGGGGAGATATAAGTTTGATGTACAGAATACTGGTAAATGATTTTCGACCTAACTTATTCTCTCTTTTTCTCTCCATTAGATCGAGACATCTCAGAGGACATAGCAGGCGGGTAGAAAGGCCAAGAACGAACAAAATACCCGTGGCGTACAGGTTTTCACACCAAGTCATCAATACTTGAAATCTGTTATCTAAAACATTGATGTCCGCACCTTCAATTGACACATTCAAATGAAGACTGGACATTCGTAACAGCATACTAAAAGGAAGAATAACATAGGCCGCAGGCCTTCTGTCCTTACTACACAAATTTGAATTCGAATTATTTGAATGGGCGTCTCATATTTTAGCGTTCAAGGTCGTTGGAACAAAACCGCGAGGGTTTTTAGTGAACTTGACAATACTGACATACTGATATAACGTACTTAGTATGCGTATCCTACAAAAATATTTTACCCAAAGAAGTCATATTAACTTATCTACTTCCTTCAAATAGATCTCAAAATTGTCTCAACTTGTGAATCGAATAAATAACATCATATCATTGAAGATTGGTCCCACATCATTCATCATCACGATGGCATCGCCTTCGTTACTTGGAGGATGGACTTTATCACACATGGTGCGCCTGAACTCAATCCAAATCTAGAAATGTCTTGATCTGACCGCTTCTGAATTGTCGATGTGACGCATCAATCATCTTGCGACAGTTTGACCTTCAAGTGCTCGCAACCTTCGTCAGCGAACGATATCCCTGAAGCGTTGCCTAGGAGCGTTGCCCCATTTTACTGTCCTCCAACTATGTCGAAACTATTCGATTTTCGTAGTTTAGTATCGGAACTGCGAGCCGCTGAAGGTCGTTAGTCGGGTCTTCGTCCACTGGCTTCGAGGGAAGTACAGGTGAATGCATCACACAACATACCTTGCTAGAAGTCAATTCCGGAATACGAGACTTCTCTTTCATGTCTATACCCAAAAGGTTAGTATTGCGGTGCTATGATTTATGGAGGAATCAGTGAAATGCACTGACTATGTTTACAGCAGGAAAAATGGCTTAGACCTACAAAAAACACTCAAATCACTCATGTCCTACTTCATGGAAGCCTTTATGAAGTAGGAACACTTGGGAGATTAATCTCCCGTTTGGGGGAATCCACAAACTCCAATGGCCTTTCCTTAAGTTTTGAGGGGAAATTGAGGGAAAACCCAAAATATTAGGGAAGTTCCCCAGAATGTTCTATAACGGCTTCCCCAAAACGGGTCGGGTTTTTCTAAAAATTGGGAAATTGTGAAATGTCCTCTATCTACGAATAATCGATAACACTGCTCGAGAAACTGTACTACCAGGTTCTGTCTATCTTAGGCGTAGTAGGATTAAACCGAAAATAGATTAACAGGTTGATTTTGTCACAAAAGCAAATCCCCGCACATTACTTATAGGGAGTTATGACTTCCAAATCTTGGGAGAAAATTTGTCTGTCTTAGGGAAATTTAGGTAAAGCCGTTATAGACAATTTTGGGGAAATGACACAAAACCCCTAAGAATTTTACCAAGTCGTGAGAAATTCCCCAAAAACTGAGGGAAAACCTCAAAATCAGCAGGTTGGGTACAGCAAAAATATCACTAAGATTAGATAACATTCAGTGAGAATTCGGATGGGTTAGGAAGTTAGATGCCTTTTTCTAGTCCTGAAGATGGGGACCCTGGTCCGATTTTATTTCGAATGCGTTGATAGATGATGCTTCCACCACATCATAAACTGATTTCTACCGGCTGATGGTTTGATGGTAAAGTTTGAACTCAAGTGACTAGTATTAAGTCCCGGGATCACTAATTTTTTAGATTATTGTAAATTTTGATCGACAAGAAACATGATGCCACGTCTGATATAGAATTATTGTTGATTAGTTTGAAGACCGTGATTACCACCTCTAACGGAATGAATAAGTTTAGTTTGTCCAGTCTCATCATAGACCATGTTCGAGGTTTCAGGAATCTGTTCAGCTACTGCTTCTTGAAACCTTCCCAGGAGCTCACTATCTCTTTCAGACAGGTTAACTTTTCGTCTTGAATGGCTGATAAATTATGTCCTAATTTTGCAATAAGACTCACTTGTTGTTTTGAAGTATTCATAAAGATACCAAATGGCAGTCCGTTTTAGGTTTCAATATTCCATAGTAGTTGGTTTTATATCGATAGCTTGATAGGTAATCCACTGGATCTTCAAATATTGGATCCGTGGTTTTAAATTTATCCGTACCTACTCATAAAGGTCGTCGAATAGTATTACCAGTTCTAACACAGAAATTGTGACTCAAAGCGGAGTATATGAATGTTTACTAGGTTTATTGGGCTCAATTGGTGTTTACATTCGGTTCCATACTGCACTAATTAATCAGAGGAAGCACGTCAATTGCATCAAACCATATTACTATTCTATGGGTTATGGTCCTGCGATCTAATTAACTGACATTTGTCCGGAAATATCGTTTTTTCTAATTGGGTCTGGACATCTTTGCAGTATCGTGATTTATTACATGACAAACCGTTGTCTCTTAATGGTGGACAGTTACTACAGCTTCGCTTTATATCTACTCGTGTTCCTGTTAGCTTTTTTATCACTTTGTTGTTCCGTATATTCATCTCACCTTGATACACAACGTGATAAATTAGACTGGGACACATTCATATAAACTTCTTTGTTATGTGTTTTATTCATTTTTTTTGCATCACGAAATAAATATTATTATGCATTTTTATGAAAGCAAATATTCTGTTAATATTCTATATGGTGTTTTAGAAGTTAGTGGAACAATGTTTTAACATAACGTATCTTGGTGCCTTTTCAAATACTGTTAATAAAGAAACTCATATGCTATTTAATACATGTTCCTTTTCCGAGAGATCATCGTGGTCAAAACATTGTCCACAGTTCGATAATATCCAATTGAAATGTCTACCGATCGACAATGGATCCAATAGTATACGATCTGTACCAAATGCTTGTTTCACACGTGTCAGTCCAACCAGAATAGACAATCCCCGCGTAGTTTTATTTTCTCTTGATGCACTTAGTTTGCTAAATATTCGTCATGAAGTTAACCATCTTGATGAACAAAACTGTATAGAGAAAACAGGAGAAACAAATCATCTAGTTGAGTACTTGTCAGGAAACAAATTATGGCCTGGTAGTGATCCCACAGCTCATTGTTATTGCGGGTATCAATTTGGTAGTTTTGCCGGTCAACTTGGAGATGGTGCAGCAATGTATGTAAGCCTTTTTCGAATTTTTATTTTGCTAAGCGTATTTAACTGTGTGTAATATTTAACGATAAAAAGTAACACTTTGGAATTTCTTATAATCACTCATTATGCTACTTCACTATACTAGTTGGTTAGGGTAAGCGACTCGGTTAATATAATTAAAAGCGTTAGATTATTAGAAACAATTTAAAGGACGTTCCAGTGTTCTCATCGTAAATAGATTCAGATCACTATTGACCTCTCAGTCATTCAGTTAGTTACAACGCAGGACCAGGCATATACATCAACACCCGAACTAATGATAGGGAGTGAAGTAGTGGAGCGTGTAAACCGCTTCACTTATCTTGGGAGTCTAATCAGATTGTGCGGTCTGATGTTTGACGAAATTTCAGCACGGATACAGGAGTCTTGTCTAGTTTTTGCCGGCTTGTGTCATTTATGGCGTAGGCGAGATATCCGCCTATCAACCAAAAGCACGGGTTTACTGTGCACCAGATCGTTCCGTCCCACTTTATGGCAATGAAACATGGCCGGTAAGAGTAGAGGACATTGGTAGGTTACTGGCATTCGATCATAGGAGTCTTCGAAGCGTTGCTTGTATACCCTGGGACCACCGAGTAAGTAATGCAGTTGTAAGAAACGGGTGCTAGGTAAGAATCGCAAATCGATTGATAAAGTAGTGAAACTTCATCAGTTGAGATGTCTGTGACATATGTTATGTATGCCCAACCACCTACTGCCCCGGCGTGCGATGTTTTATGGTGTAGGATTAGGTTGGGAGAAAGCTACGGGCGACTAGACCAAAACATGGCACAAATCCATGAAATCACTGACAAGTGGACTGAGCCATGTTGGTAGGTGTAGACTAACTGGTTGGGATCCGGGAGATGATAGCAGCCGACGGTTGGAGACCTTGAGTGGCATGGCTCAAAATCGTTTGTAATGGCGCAGGTGCATCCACTCTTTGTGTTCTCCCAAATTCTAATCTTCTGAATTGTTTATTTTCTTTTTTTCTCCTTCCAAATTTATTTCACTGGATTATACCCTTTGAATAACATCTTCAAACCCTAATGTTTCCGATTACTACTTATACTCCTACTACCTCTACCACTACGGGATTTGAATCGACAACTGCATCACTGTGCTAATGTAGTATGGCAACTTGAACTGATGTACGTACGTACAAATTCTCTGCCAGGGAAGTCCTACTCACTGCCTTCTCGTGGCGAGGGAGTTGTTCACGAAAATGAGAGGACGAAAAGCGAATGTCCGGCGCTTTAACCGGATCCCAAACCAATGGTGCACATGGGCTTCAGTATCCTACGGGAACAAATGGCGTATAAACCAATTTTTGGTCACCGGCTACCATGGGAATACATCTCCTCACCATGCTCCACTGCCTTGTGGATTAGACCTTTAGGTCGAAGGCTCGGGGGGTGGCCCCCTAAGAAGACCACCTGCTTCGGTCTGGGCACCCGGTTGGTATCACAGCCCGCACACACACAAATATGGTGTGGCGCATATATATTTGGTGAACTCTTTTACCAATATTTATGTGTTGAAATAAATACAATAAATTTCATACACATAGTTCCCTTTATTATCTTAAATAGAGCAAGAACAAAGATTGGTGCAGAATAATATGAATTCATTTTATTTCGTTAGGTTCTCATCAGCTGCTTACAACCTAAAATATTTCAAATTCAACATTATTACATATATTGACATGTAAATACATAAGAGTGTGATGAAAAATCAATACATGTGTATGATGATGTAGCAAGCAAAGATTCAGATAGAGTTAATGAGCTCATAAAATGTTTGATTCGAATAAATAAATAAAGTTAGAGAGGGAAAGTTCTGGAACATTGAAATAGTGATTAGAACTCATGAAAATAGATTAATGGTAATAAAGAAAATATGAATTGAAATCAATCAGTTATGTATGATGTAATTTATATTTCAGAAAGAGTTGCAATAATGACGCAATAAATAAATAAATAGGAGCAAATGAATAGAAAGAATGGGGGTTATTGTTACCAGGGTAAAGAAAGATTTATTACTGTCTCTTTTTGTATACATAGATCTGGTTTTAAACGTTTGATTGCTAACGCTTCAGCGAATTTCAAAAGGTTCGAGTTTGATTGTTTGTTAATCACCTTGAAGGACTTCAGTATATCAACTCCATGTCCTGTATCAAGGAGATGTCTTGCGATAGCATTGTTGAATGCGTTCAATCCATTTAACCTTAAACTTTTCGGAATATGTTCTTTGAATCGGACGTAGGCTCTCCTTTCTGTTCTACCAATGTAACTGCTTTGGCAGGTACATGTAAATTTGTATACACAGTTGGTGGTAATATGAAAGGGATACCTGTCGACCTTCAATTGTGTCAAAGAACATGTTGTTTTGGACAGGACAATCAATTTCGCTGCAGGATAAGTTCTCGTCAGTGCAGTTTTAAGTCTCATATTGATTGATCCTGTGATGTCGTCACCTTTGAATTGAAGTTGAATAAAAATAGGCTTTTTATTTGCTGTAATTTCTTTCGGTTTTTCATCTTCACATTTGCTACATCATCATACACATGTATTGATCCTTCATCACACTCTTATGTATTTACATGTCAATATATGTAATAATGTTGAATTTGAAATATTTTAGGTTGTAAGCAGCTGATGAGAACCTAACGAAATAAAATGAATTCATATTATTCTGCACCAATCTTTGTTCTTGCTCTATTTAAGATAATGAAGGGAACTATGTGTATGAAATAATAATAATATTGTTGTGTGAATATAATATGTAATAAGGGGGCTGTTATCAAGGTAATTACGGTCAACAAATTGGGAATGATGGATATGAAGATTAAGATATAGATAATGACAAATAATGATAATAAGGAAAATAAATAAAAATGAAGGAAGGAAGGGGTAAGAGGTTTATAATATTCAGTCTAGGTATTTGGTGATCCAGTCGTAGGCCAGGGTAAACATAGAGGCTGGATATATTTTCTGGATGCATAAATTAGGTCTTCTGGAGTGGATCCAGATGGCTTCGGCTGTGTAAAGCAGCCGTAATCTAGCTCCTTGAAGTAGATATTTTGGAACTTGATATAAAACAGAGGAAGCTTCCTCTATTTTAATATGATGTTCACTATCTACCAAGTGAGAAAGAATGGTGCCGTTAATCGATTTGGTGACTCCTTTTCCCAACTATGCTGGTACATGTTCACGAACACGCAAGGATGAAGCCCTCTGAGTACGGCCTATGTAACTAGCTCCACAGGAGCAGTTGAATTGGTATACACACATGGAGGAGCCCATCTTCGGTAACTTATCCTTGACTAGTTGTGTGAGTACTGGTTTAGTCGAGAAAGTTATGTGTAACTTGGCAGCATGAAACGTCCTCTCGACAGATCTTTTGAGTCGACGTGTTAGAATATCACCCGCTATGTCGCCTTTAAAGTCAAGTTTTAGATATAAGGTCTTTTTACTGACCGTGTCACAATGTCTTCTCTTTTAATACTTTGTACGAGGTATTTTTGACGAAATTATCCGGATAGCCATTATTACGTAATGTGCTCTTTAGTATAACTATTTCTTCCTCCACACTGTCTTCAGAGCATAATACCTTGATTCTGTGGTTGAGACACTTAACCAAATTTATTGAAATTAAGATAACTACCATTCCATGTGTCTTTCTTATAAACTGAACGTTGAACCCAACCATCTTTTCTATTTTTCATCGCGATATCAAGGAAATAGAACTTGTTTTCTTTTTCATGTTCCATACTGAAATGGATATTCGGATGTGCTTTGTTGAAAAACTCTAGCAGATTTATTGAATGTTGTTTATTATTACATACAATGAAGGTATCATCAACATACCTCGAATAATACGTCATTTCATCAATCGCTCGTTTGAGTTTGGTTCTTTCGAGGTTAGCCATGAAAATATCTGCTAGGACAGGACCTAACGGATTTCCCATCGCTACACCACCGGTTTGTTTGTATTTGATATCGTTGAACTGGAACTGAACATCTTTTATACAAATGAGTAATAGTCGTTTGAATTCTGGTACTGGTAGAGGTAGGATGTCAGAATGTTGACAAATTATGTCTATGGTTTCAAGAAGTGGTATTTTTGTAAACAATGAGGTTACATCAAAAGAAACCATAAACTTACCAGCAATATTAATGTGATTCATGCTGTCAGCAAATACAAATGAATCCTTTAGTGTATAGGTGGCTAATCGTTGACGCACTGGTTCTAACTTATATGCTAACCATCGTGCAACTTTGTAGTATGGTGAATTGATCATTGACAAAATAGGTCTAAGAGGATAACCTTGTTTATGTATTTTCGGTAATCCATACATGTGGGGCAAACGAGACCCACGAGGTCGTAGATTATTGTAAGTAGGGTTCAACGTTCAGTTTATAAGAAAGACACATGGAATGGTAGTTATCTTAATTTCAATAGCTTTTGTCCAATGAGTTACAAAAAGGCACTGGTCAAAACACTGTTTCACAGAACAGAAAGAATTTGTACTTCCGATACACTCGAAGAGGAAGTTATGAATGTTAAAAAATGTTTAAAAAATAACGGATACCCACTGAAATTTATTGAAAAATACGGCAAATGTGAAGATAAAAAACCGAAAGAAATTACAGCAAATAAAAAGCCTATTTTTATTCAACTTCAATTCAAAGGTGACGACATCACAGGATCAATCAATATGAGACTTAAAACTGCACTGACGAGAACTTATCCTGCAGCGAAATTGATTGTCCTGTCCAAAACAACACGTTTTTTGACACAATCAAAGGTCGACAGGTATCACTTTCATATTACCACCAACTGTGTATACAAATTTACATGTACCTGCCAAAGCAGTTACATTGGTAGAACAGAAAGGAGAGCCTATGTCCGATTCAAAGAACATATTCCGAAAAGTTTAAGGTTAAGTGGATTGAAAGCATTCAACAGTGCTATCGCAAGACACCTCATTGATACAGGACATGGAGTTGATATACTGAAGTCCTTCAAGGTGATTAACAAACAATCAAACTCCAACCTTTTGAAATTCGCTGAAGCGTTAGCAAACGTTTAAAACCAAGATCTATGTATACAAAAAAAGACAGTAATAAATCTTTCTTTACCCTGGTAACAATAACCCCCATTCTTTCTATTCATTTGCTCCTATTTATTTATTTATTGCGTCATTATTGCAACTCTTTCTGAAATATAAATTACATCATACATAACTGATTGATTTCAATTCATATTTTCTTTATTACCATTAATCTATTTTCATGAGTTCTAATCACTATTTCAATGTTCCAGAACTTTCCCTCTCTAACTTTATTTATTTATTCGAATCAAACATTTTATGAGCTCATTAACTCTATCTGAATCTTTGCTTGCTACATCATCATACACATGTATTGATCCTTCATCACACTCTTATGTATTTATATGTCAATATCTGTAATAATGTTGAATTTCAAATAATTTAGATTGTAAGCAGCTGATGAGAACCTAACGAAATAAAATGAATTCATATTATTCTGCACCAATCTTTGTTCTTGCTCTATTTAAAATAAAATAAGACTTATTGACAGGCACATATGTGTATCGGTCCAAATTTCCACACCTCATTAGCGCAAAAAGATGAACGTCAAGTCCGTAGAAGTAGTTACCTCAGTGGTAGTAATATATAAAATATTGTGTATAAGGATATAATACAGAATGAAAGAATTAGATCGTAGGAAGAAAGCTATAAAGTCATTTTAATCTCAGAGTTTAAGGTAAGATAAGGAGGGCATACAATAACGCCATTGTTATTGATTCTGAAACATATCACCCAGAATCCCCAACAATTGGTTACAACAGTCGCGCGCACTCCAACCAAGTAATATGTACGTAATATTACAAAACAAATTCACTTGTACGTTTCCAACTCATCTGACAGGCTATTCTGCATGTAACTGGTCTAATGTAAGATCGAGTTGTCTATGCATTACTTGAATGGCCTAGTGATGACTAATTTCGTTCCCCAGTCCGTTCTCAGCTCCATATGTGTATATGCTCACAGGATTGTTGACCTCTTCATTTAGGGTGGAAATAGATACCTAATTTAATGATTCAGCTGATGCGTTATACCGTTTAATGATGCGTACCTCAATAGCTTAGATGGCACTCAAAGTTTAAGTTATAACGTTTTTCCCAATGTTACATTTTCTTTACATTCCGAGTTATTTGGGAAAAATATACGCCAACATCTGTATAGTATTCCAAATTGCAATCAAAACAGCCGATACTTACCAAAGAATACTCAATATTCCCATATTTTTGTGATGCAGATAACAATGTTTACGGTCACATTGAAAGCAGTAGTCTATGCCGAAAGATTCTGTGAATAGCTAGATTATAGAAATATAGGTAACTTACTGTTAGCGGGACATAGATTAGATTAAAAAATGCTCAATGCACGATTGCGTTGGTGCACGCTGATTGGCTAATTCTGATCCAATCAGCGCTGGTCGATACTTGGAGAACACTAGAATCTTCTCGTGTAAAAAACTGAATATACTAACGTTTTTCCTACTGTGCTTCTTACTTCCATCTAACCTTGTTATTTGGAATATAATCTCTTTCCTATTCAATCGCATTCTGATTTGGGGATTGTCGAGTGAATTGGTGGTTAAGAATACTAAGCAATAGGAATAGCTGGGTTGTAATAAGCGAGCATTATAGCACTTACACTCTCATGCTTTCACATCCTTCAACTCAAGATTAAAATTATTGTTCACAATTTTGTTCTGTATAGCGTATTTGGGATGTTTCGGATTCTCCATTATGTATCTTACAGACTGAACTCTGGTAGTCAGTTGTTGAAGGCCTATCTGAATTGGCTTTACAACTGTTTCGTTCCAACATGCAACTCATCATCAACGTGCAACCATAACACCAACTGCGTTCAGACTCACGACGTTTATACCTCGTTACAAGCTTTCATATTACCAATTTACCGTCCAAAGACTCACATTTCCAACTTCAGTCAATTCATGATATTTTACAACGATTGTTTGGTTCCGCTGACCACACTATTTTTGGGCCTAAGATTCATTATTCTTTAAAATGTTGAACTCAAGACTCGTCATTTTATGCTGAACACGTATTATTATGAAGGTTGACAAATATTTAGTTTGAAATATTCCCATATTGTAAATTTAGAACAACATATATAAGCGAACAATATTGTTTTCGATTAGATCCTCATCAGGCTTTACTCTAATATACAGTAATATTTATATGCATATACGAAATTATTAAACCAATCAAGGTAGTTTATAAGTCAATGATAACAATGGAAAAGATTACATAATAAGTAAAATGTGAGAATTACAAATTGATGGTGTGACAACAGGTGCATTAGTTTTTGATAAGCAATAATAATAATGGTTCAAATCAATGTTACATAATCTGAAATAGGTCAATGATTAGGAGAAAATATAGAAACTGAGATAACAATTATAAAATTATAAGATGACGTAATAAGAAATGTTCAGATAATTGGACCATGAAACGTATAGTTGAGAGAAAATAAAATGGTAGGAGGGTGTGAAGAAAAATAATAAACGAAGAGAAAGTTAGAAAAGGAATAAATAAATAAATAAATTCATTTATTACTTAAGGCCAAGGGAGAGATAATGGAGTTACAAATTTCTTCTGGACACAAAGACTTGGCTTGTTGGCTCGGATTCCTATTCATGGTCCAATTATCTGAACATTTCTTATTACGTCATCTTATAATTTTATAATTGTTATCTCAGTTTCTATATTTTTCTAATCATTGACCTATTTCAGATTATGTAACATTGATTTGAACCATTATTATTATTGCTTATCAAAAACTAATGCACCTGTTGTCACACCATCAATTTGTAATTCTCACATTTTACTTATTATGTAATCTTTTCCATTGTTATCATTGACTTATAAACTACCTTGATTGGTTTAATAATTTCGTATATGCATATAAATATTACTGTATATTAGAGTAAAGCCTGATGAGGATCTAATCGAAAACAATATTGTTCGCTTATATATGTTGTTCTAAATATTTAGTTGTTAAAATGAAATCATAGTACGATCATTGTTCATTTGTTTGTAGTAAATATTTTCGTTTTACCAATAATTACAGAGATTTGTTTGTCTATGTTCTGAAAGTCGCCGCTGGTGAAATAAAGTCGTCTCACCTTTCAATTTAGTTGTGTTATTTATATATATATATATATATATATATATATATATATATATCAGAAATGAAAACTTTGATCTTGTTATTGTATATTACTCAGTCACTGGAGTTATTTGTTTCTTCTAGTTCACTTGGTGAAGTGATCAATAAACAAGGTGAACGTTGGGAATTACAATTGAAAGGCTCAGGTTTAACTCCATTTTCTCGGCAAGGTGATGGAAGAAAAGTATTACGTTCCAGTTTACGAGAGTTTCTATGCTCTGAGGTGAGGTTAGATTATAGAAATATCTATACAACAATTTATCAAAATATAGTATATTTTCATATGGGAAATGATACAATTTACATTGTAATATGAAAAAATGCTGAGATAATGATATCAATAACATTGGCTAAGTGAATAGAGGATATCGTTTAAAACGAGCAAATGAGATTGGGGGAGTAAAAAACATTCGACAACGTTAACACTAAATTTAAAAGATAATGAGAAAAGTAAATGGAACTGCACTACTGCAACCGATTTCGGGTGGCGTGTCACCCGACGTTTCTAGTGAGATTGTGTTTATTATGATGGTCCTCAACAAAGAACCGCATACCGTTTAATCGGTTTAGACCATTACCCAGTAACTTCATGGACTAATAAAATATCGTATTCTGATAGCCCTTGGCCCTTTTTAACCTACTCTTTTACTAGTCACCATTGGAGTAAGCGGTCTCTTGGCGTCCATAACATCTCAATTGAAGATGATTCACTGACACATCAATTATTTTTATCATGTTCACGTATTACTCAATACCTAACCTCAAGATTGCTCACTTGGTGATTCCATTGTATGTGGGCATTACTTTGAATTCTCCTCTAATTGGATACTAGCAACCTATCCATATCTCCGGTCTAAAAAACGACTGTTTTTCTACAAAGTCGAAGTAATAGCGGGCAAATCACTCAACACTTCATTTTTATCATGTGATAAATCTGACATAGATCTTTCCTCTATTTAACCGAACAATAGTAATGAAGTGAATCACTTAATTTTGAGTATGAAATAATCTTTGTACACAATCTTTTTTCAATTAATTCTATTTCAGTTAATATCACCACACCACTTGTTGCTGTTAAAATGTAATAACACTAGTCATTTGTAATTTTAAAATTATGGAGATATATAACCTAACAGAAGTAATTTTGTCTTAATTCATTTACAAAGTACTCAGCTTTGAAACCACACTTTTATTCAGAAATTAATAACACTACTTGATTGCTCGAACAGAAATAGACTGAGAAAAAAATTCGAATCTGCGACTTGGTTGAAGCTTTTTGTATGTGTTCCTTCGAACCAAATACTTTGATTGAAACAGAACAAGGCTAAAGTATACTGAAGAACAACCTTGAGATTTCGACCCGTTTCAGTCAATTAAAAGATTGAGAACTTAAATAGATTACTGAATCGCATTAACACTTCAGGGTAACTAGTTTGTTGTTTAGTGCAAAATTACAAGGTACTTTCGTAGAATATGAAAACCATACGTTAAATCCATCAGTTGCTTATCTTTGAATTGTCTCTTGCAAGCTTCATGGTTCCTTCATTCCTCTTGTTATCTTGATTGCTTTCAGTTTCCTTCTCTCTTCTCTTCATTTTAATCTTCTCAACCTTCTGCTCGCAGACATGCTACTTACGACTGGTGTTACATATCACTTATATCTGAGAACGTAAGTAGCATACACTACAAAAGTGTATTATACCAACAACCTTAAATGAATTAAAAAACAATGTTTAGTTATAAAGTAGTCTGTAGCAAAAACAAATTAAGATAGATCAGCAGCTTCAACGTGGTCGATGAATAAAAAGTGGCTAAGGCTGGGAATTAGGAGTCCGGGTACGGTCTGTTGTAACTAGGATTAAGGTTTTCATCACGGATCGATATCATATAAAATGCTTTATACAAATAAAAACGAATAGTAATAGATTTCGTCCAAAGATTTCAGAAGTGTTATCTGAAGTGTGATTGCTTCATCCATCTCAGCGAATGAATTTTAACTAAATCCAACGTTTCGCCTGGCAATCTGGTCCAAGCTTTTTCAAGGAAAATATAATCAAACAACACAAAATTACAAATATATTCTTCTTTTTAATGTCTCAAATTAACTCGGCACCCAAATATTGTGAAACTATTCGTTCAAATTTAGACGAAAGTTCTTATTTAGCTCTAATTTAGTTGTGGGCTATCCGATAAAAGTATAGCATCAAGATGAGCATACAACAACCAAAACAAAATTTTGCCTAGTTTTTAGACCAATCAGAAAATAGTTCTTGTATATGGATAATTTATGGGGAGAAGTAATAATATTACAAAGTGTGAACAGAATTTCCATCGTCATCAAACCTATTTATGTCTTCTACAGGTTAATCTGTTTGAAAATCGAGAAAATATCATTATAGAAATTTATACTTATATATGGATTCTTCATCTTCTCGAACCCTTAAAATGGTCTCTAATAGATTTTTACGAGTTTACACATTATTCCTAGTTGGAGTTTAAGTTTAAGGTTTTCATCATTAACTGACACCAGTATAACTCAACTAAATCTGTTTTTTTCATATTTTGAATAAAGCCAAAACCTAAATTGAGGCAGAGTAATACAGATTTATTCTATTTCATGGTTTCTCTTCGAATGTTTACAATTGTATTTTTATTAAAACGTAACGTTGATTGATGGTATAGTATGAAGTGATAAACGTTGGTGATGAAAAAGCTGCACTTCATCATCTCAAACTCTTTATAGCATTCTCGAAAATATGGACATATACTTTTCTCTGTTTTTCTTGTGTATGTGCTTTGGACCGTACATGTGAGTCAGTAAATAGAGTTGGAGGTAGTGTGAACAGAAAACTTTTCTATTTTTTTCTGTTATAAGAGGCAGTTCTTTTCACTTAAGGTGAACAGCCTTTATTCTGGATAAGCAATTTTCATTTCAGCACTTTGTCTGTAATTGTTTAGTTCAATAGTCGTCTTGTTTCAAACTAAGACACAGCAAGCACATTTTCTTTTCAATTTTATGATGCTGAACACATTCATTGATCTTAACATGTTCATCAGGAAATTTCTGTGGGGACGCATTTTCGCGTAGACAAACTTTAATGACTATAAACTCAATTTTTTGCAAGGTCATTCGTTAATATGCTTTGGCGTTATGTGACAATATTTTAGCATTCAATAGCACTGATTGTTTGAAAAGCTGACCAATTATCGTATTCCAATTTGAACCTGACCAAAGAATCCAGTAGCCTGTATCCGATCGTGCTAACATTATATGCTTTATTAGTAATAGCGTATTGTTGATTGTTATTTCCTTATAGTTTTCATATCATGCCTTACTTAATCTCATCGTTTTTAGGCAATGTATTATTTAGGCATTCCAACTACTCGAGCTGCATCAATTATCACATCTGACACTCTGGTTGAACGTGACATGTTTTATACAGGTGATAATATCACTGAAAAAGCCAGTATAACTAGCAGAGTAGCTAAGACATTCATCAGGTAATTATTATTTTTTGTATACGATTATCAATTACAAGAGTTTGTATTTCATAGCTTAAAAAACCCCAAGCAGCATTAAAAAATCTGATGTATTCGAGCAAACGGATTTTGTAAATAATTTCATTATCATTAGGCTATACAGTTATAAAGCCTTAATTGTTGCATTAGAATGACCGAAATGAGATATAAATAATGTCAAATCAGTGAACATCGTGTAATTCGCCTATTCATTTATGTCTTATTGTGGCGATTATAATACAATACGCAGGAAACATAATCGGTGCAAAATTAAGAAGAGACAAATACTGATAACAATCTGAAGCCAATTCATTACTGTATCGAAGTTTTTGTTCATAAACACTCAGTTTTAAAGAGTTACATGCAGCCGGAGATATCTTACGAAATCAATTGTCTAGATCCTTAAAGGAGAAATTCTACTCTAATGAGCTACGAATTGTATTTTCCAAGAGATGTCTAATATAAGGATTCGCCAAGGATAAACTACCGCTTAGGGTGACCTCAATATGTATCTATCATCTACTTGCTCTTGTGGAACTTTTTATTATTGGCCTCACAACGCGTGATCATTCCAAATACGCCTATCCGTGCACTACTCAGCATGGTTATTAAAAGGTGAAGGGAAATCAGTCAATAGCTCGATTGTTGAGCACCTGGTCAAATCTGGTCATCTATTTTCACCAGAATCTCCATTCAAAGTCGAAAGGGTTTACACATAGCGGAGGCCTGATCTTTAGCTTCAAAAGTGGTTTAATCCTATCTCTTGGTTTACTGTGGCATAAATCCCCCTTCTTACTTCGTTAGTCGTTTCTTGGCACATGCTTGTTTTCTCTTCTCTATCTTCCTTATGATCGTCAGTTAGAGAATCTTTCATATCTTATTTCTATATACTATTTATTTACATTATTAGTTAGTACCTAATAGATCGAAGTGAAATGGGTTAGAAGTGGAAGATATTTGACAACTTGAAGTATATTAATATGTTGTGACCATAGAGTAGTATTTCATTGTAAATTGTCTGGAAAATTGAATATAGAAGAGGAGTTATGTAATAACCTGACAGTTGATTAAAAATTGTTAAAATAAAGATCATCCATTCGATGAATATAAAAAATAGAATAGTTATTTGTTTTAATAATAGGTGATTAATGATTATGAAGAGATAATAAATAAGTAATAGCGACAGATTACTAAGCACAGTAAACACAGTGAGGGTTAAGACCAAAGCAAAATGAGGTATTGAACTTGATGTTTCTGCACATAGAGAATAGGCTGGAGTCCATGGATTTCTAAAACCTTTGCGGTACATAAGTTCCTGACTTGTACTCGGAATAAAACCCTTTTATTTGACACCACGGATGACTTTGAAGAAGGATTCTGATGGAGCAATCTGACCAGTATCAACGCGATGTTCAAGAATTGGACTGTTAACTGACCTTGGTAGTCGTTTTAATAACCAAGCAGTATAATGTTCAGAGAAACTTTTTGGAAGATCGTTACTCTGTTTTTTATCATAACGATTACTAAAATTGTTTAATAATCCAATGCTTGAACATATCTTAGACACTTCTTTCATCTTACATGTTTACTAACTATCAGTTCAACTCATCAGTTTGATAAAATTTCCGTAATTACATGGTCAAATGTGTTTTTTGCATTTTTTTTTATTCACTCTGCTGAATTTGATTGTGTAATTCACCTAATTCTGTTGTGACAAGTTATATATATATATATATATATATATATATATATATATATATATATATATATATATATATATATATATATATATATATATATATATATATATATATATATAGTTTTCACTATATTTTTGTTGTTGTTTCTTTCATAGGTTTGGATCTTTTGAAATATCTAAGTCCCCAGATCCAATTACTGGACGTTTCGGACCAAGCGTTGGTAATTTGACAATTGTATCACAACTTACTAATTATGTAATACAGCAATTTTATCCTCATGTAAGTAATTCTGTTCCCTAATATTAACTGTTTCAGAAATGAATCTTCCTAATGATATTTTAAAGTTATAATGGTATAGTTTATATGTAGTTGTTTTCTGTTCCATCAAAATGACTATAATAATGTAATGTTATTGTTATCGCTTCACCTCAAGTGGAACGGAAAAGGTAAACCTGCTTTTGAAAATAGAAGGGATGATAGACTGAGCAAGTCCAAACAGGTCACATATTTCTCCAAAGTCAAATGAACATATGATGTCGGGAGGATAAGTTTTAACCGAGAAATGTAAGCGTAGTCAGGTTTTCTGCGAGCTAGTCGATTTCGGGGCTAGTCATTAATGCATACACACAATTATTTTTCTGTTGGATGGTTTGTGAAACACTTTTGAGTTTAAAGTTAGTAGTCTTTATTAAGTCTTGAGAACTTACTAGGACACAACGGCTATCGAATATTTCATAATTTGCATCACAAACTGACATTAGTTACACAACAATCAAAGACCAGCAAAAACCTGATATGGGACTCCTCAGCATTACGGACAGCAGATCGGTTGATAAGGTAGTGAATCTTCATCAACCAAAGTGGTTGGGAAATGTATTGCGTGTACCCATGTACTACATACCTTGTGGCACGATCATGACTGGCATAGGAGTAGGTTGGAAGGAAGGAAGCTGAAAGTGACCAAACCAGAATGTGGCATCAAGCCACGAAGTCGTTGGCCATTGCACTGAACCTTGTTGGTAGATGCGGACTACCTGGTTGGGGTCCGCGTGACTATCGTAATCAGTGGTTAGAGAATTAGGGCCGAGGATCGTCCTCGATGGTGCAGGTGCATTCACTCTGTTTTCCTTTTGATCTCAAGTCTTAAAATTATCTTAAAAGCTTTTTTATCCGACGAATTCATATTTCTTTCTTGATTCGTACCTTTCATCCCTATTCTTCTTTATCACCACTCATACTGTTACCACCTCTATTAATCTGGGATCTGTCTCGAAAATTTCATTTCATTGTACTAATTTGTTTAGCAGTTTGAAGCGATAGACATATGGGCCATGTTCTACGCTACTTATGAATGACTTCCACAGTGCTCATCCATGACTTCACCAGGGACGGAATCGAGGACCCTCAGACTTTAAGGTGTGACATTAAGCTCTTAACCCCTAAGTCAGCATCCAACAGTTTGCATTCCTAGCTTTTGAACCTAGTCAATGTGCCCACTGGAAATTAATTTCGTGAGGTAATTTCCGGAGTGCTGATGAGAAACCAATATCAATGGAGTTCAAAACCATTAATTGCATGAGAGCTTGCCTACAAATGTCATTGTGGGATGGTTTCACAGTTGATTTGATTCATGTGGAATGACAACTCTGTTATATGAAGGTTTATTACTTGCTACAAGGCTTAATAGTTTGAGATTTGGTCCCGGATGTGGTTGTGGATATGCATTTTTAAGAAATCCTATACTAGGTCAAAGTTTCATAATTTTCAGTGATTGTCTAACTAAGTTCAATCCGTAATATATACTATAAGATCCATTAATTTCTATTCAACTCTCATACTGATATTTGCTATTTCCCAGTTTTCAGTGATTCTATGTCTCTAAATAGAACAAGAAACTATAAATTATCCGTTAGAATAACTTTTTTAATTGTTTCACCTTAAAGTGGATAAAGTCTTCATTTTATCCTTGTTTTTTTGCATTACCTTTTGTTTAAAACATTCGTCAATTAAGATTTGGTCAGAATATTCAAATGATATTATTAATTGTTATGTGGAATTCTTTAAAGAAGTAGTGAAACGTACAGCTAACCTAGTCGCTCTTTGGCAAACTGTTGGATTTTGTCATGGGTAAGATTAAAAAGTAAAAACACAATAATAATTTCTATTCTGAATAATTATACTACTTTTAAATTGATGATGTATTTTGACTAATGTTATATGATCCCAAAGAATGTTTGTAGCTGAAGATAAAGATGTGTATTCAATGCATATATACGAACGATGACTACTTCAAGTTACGGGTTAAACTTGCGGAAAATTCTCAGATAATTTACAAAATGTTAAGGATTGTTTACAATTACAATAAGATAAATGAAAGTAGCCTCTTTTTAGTTGAGTTTCGTTGAGGTCTATAAAAAGACTGTGAGAACGATTATACAAAGCTAAGTGGATGATTGACCTACTTTGTTGATAATAACACCTAACACATTGTGTTTTCTTGTGTTTTTAGAGGTTTTATGGAATTATTCATAAAAATCTTGGCGAACATTCATGTAGATAATTTGCAATCTAATTAAATTTGCTTAGAAACTAGTACACTTCACTGAATGTCTCAGTTTATGTTGTTTAAATTTATCTGTCTACTAGGTAGCTGTAATTGTCAAATTTCTAGACAATTCTGTCTACTCTGTTACAAGAATATTTCTAAGGGAATGTTATATATTACAGCCACTATAAATTTTTATTAATAACATTCATGAACTAATAGTATTGATAATTGCCAGTATGAAACTGTGGAAATTGTTGAATTTCATTGAAATCACGAACTGATCTAAGTTTGTACACCATGAAAACCTGAAAGTACTGGACGACCATTTTGTGAGACTCTGTAACCAGTGGAACTAAACCGTGTCTGACGTGAGGAGGAAACCGAAACCAATACAATGAAAGATAGTCACCCAATATCGTGGATTGATCTGTGTCGACAAAACGAAAAAGTTATTATCAGATAACACCAATTTCTTTAAATCAATCAATGAAAAGAACAAGACTGAAATGATAAGAAAGTAACTGATTGAAGTTCTTAAGAGGATGAAAGATGATCAGTCAATCAACGAAGATATCTATGAGTTCATAAAACGAACAGGATCAATAATACCATGACCATATAGTTTGCCTAAAATACGTAAATCTGGCCTACCACTCCGATCAATTCTCGATATGTCCGGATCTCCTTATTACTCTATAGCAAAGTGGCTGGCATATGTCGTAAAACCCGTAAGAAAACGTAATTATATACACTCCTTACACGATACTTTTGAATTCGTAGAATAAATGAAACAAGTGAATGTAAATGATAAACTTGTACTCTCTCTCTTTCGGTGTCGAATCACTATTCACTAACGTTCCATTCACAGAGACCACCACTTTTATCTGCGAGTACATAAATAATAATGAGATGAATATTGGAATATCGGAAGCTTATCTGAAGGAACTATTACGATACATTCGTAATGTACAACCGACATTCAACGACATTATTCATAGACAAAAGGATGATATTGCAATGATATCTCCTTTCTGTCTATTACTAGCAGATTGCTTCATGATCTTGAAAAAGTGGAATTGTTTGCAAAAGAAACTGATAAAACTTCTTCTACCATGATCTTAGTGCCGTGATTTTCTTGCTTCTTCATACTTTTCAACTTTAACAGTCGTCTGCTTCCCCTACCTGTCTTCATGATGAATATTCAACCCCTGAACAATGAAACTATTATTAGTTTGCCTGATAAAAATAATGTTTTAATACCTTTGTTTATTCAACCGTTTTTAGCAGAATTTTATTATCACTATCATCGTTATTAATGTAATTTTTATACTTATACTTATGCTTATACTCTTATTTCCTCTACCACTACGGGATTTGAATCGACAACTGCATCTCTGTGCTAATGTGGTGTGGCAACTCGAACTGATGTACGTACTTACGAAGTTCTACGTTGTTACTGACTGACTGACTGAATTTTTATCATCCTGGAAAATAAGTATTTATTTATTTATTTGAACATACAGATATTGATACAAGGGGGCACCAAATACATATGCACTACACAAATATCATTTGATTTGTGTGAGGGCTGTGATACTGCAGGTGGTTTTCTTAGGGGCCACACCCGAAGCCTTCGATCTAAAGGTCTGATCCACAAGACAGTGGAGCATCGTGAGGAGATGCAGTCCCGTGGTAGCCGGTGACCAACGATTGATTCATACGTCATTTGTTGACTCAGGATACTGGAGCCCATGTGCACCATTGGTTTGGAATCAGGGTTTTCTAACTCCCCTAGGTGAACTCTCCGTGCCCACCAACGCCATCTAAAGCGCCAGACATTCGCTTTCCATACTCCATGTTTCGTAAACAACACCGCCACCGCGAGGCGGTGAGTAAGACTTCCCTGGCAGGGTTTAATTCCAGGTTGCAAGGTCGTTGATGCATACTGCTGGGGAGTCCCTTAGTTGGAACGAAACTGTGCAGTTCTTTTTGGTTTTCAAAGGTTGTATAACCCAAGTAGGTTCGTTTCATGTTAGTGTTTTTATTAGCAAGATTGGTTTCTGCGGAATCGGACCTCTCAATCCATCAACAACTCTCCACATTTATTCGGGCTTGGGACCGGCAGTTACCCTAAAAGGGCTATTTCATTGGAACCAGATTGGCTCATGGTTCTAAAGAAATGTTGAAAGGGCTTTTTTTCTTTAATTGCATCAAAGGATTTAACGGTTTAATGATCTCTCTGAAGTACGTAAAACAGTTTCATCATTAGGTTCAAGAAAGTAACACGATAAACCTTAAAAAACTCACTTAATGCACGTAAAACCGTAATTTTTATCAGGATGAAGACTTCTAACTAAACCTTAATGTTCAGTAGTCATGAAGCTGTCATATAGAAGCTTATACGAGCATAAACTGTTGCTAACTAGAAAAGCTCTTAATTTTGACATGAAAAGATCACGATTGTCTCCTTTCTCAGAATGGGTTTTGTGGAGAGTTTTAGAAATTTCACAGGTTGAAATCATGAGTCAGTTGAAGCTAGACCACCATTGAAAACCTGAAAGCACTGGACTGCCGTTTCATCCTCGTATGGGACTCCTCAGCAGTGCGCATCCACGATCCCGCACCACGCGGGATGCCGGCTCAGTGGTCTAGCGGTTAAGTGCTCGCGCGCGAAGCCAGTAGGTCCTGGGTTCGAGCCCCGCGTGGTGCGGGATCGTGGATGTGCACTGCTGAGGAGTCCCATACGAGGACGAAACGGCCGTCCAGTGCTTCCAGGTTTTCAATGGTGGTCTAGCCTCAACTGACTCATGATTTTAACCCGTGAAATTTCTAAAACTCTCCACAAAACCCATTCTGATAATAATCAACTGCTCATTAGTGACTGACTTGAAGAAAAACTCCTGGAGTTCTAGTGAGAAGCCGTTACCAGTGGAGTTCAACCGGTCTGTTGTGAGATAACAACTCACTGAAGACAATGGTGTACGGTGGCGCAAGTTCGTGGATTGGTTGAAGTTAGACATTAACACCTTTGGATGCCGGCTCAGTGGTCTAGTGGTTAAGTGCTGGCGCGCGAAGCCAGTAGGTCCTGGGTCCGAGCCCCGCGTGGTGCGGGATCGTGGATGCGCACTGCTGAGGAGTCCCATACCAGGACGAAACGGCCGTCCAGTGCTTCCAGGTTTCCAATGGTGGTCTAGCTTCAACTGACTCATGATTTCAACCTGTCTCCTTTCTATTGAACTTGCTGTAAAATACCTTTGAAATGAAGTAGCGAGTGGTGTAAGGGATAAATTTTCACCAACGTGATTACACCAAAAGCTTGGTATTATCAAATTAACTAACGATCAACTATACTCAATAAAGCAGCTACATAAAGACAAAACACCTACCATTACATAAACATCTAAAGGAAATTCCACGACTACCATGTAAATGTCAGACTACAACAATAAAGTTCAGGAACACATTCAAATGAACTCTGTGTAAAAATGGAAGAAACAGTATCTATAGCCAAACTGGACAAATTCAATACTGAAATAATCTTTGTTACAATACAGGTGGAACCGATTCTCTTTGACACCAAAAAATTTCAACTTTTTGTTGACTTCATAATAAAAGTTCCAAACACTGGAAGTGATCAAAAATATTCTGAATAGCCATGACATGAGTGTGTACATTCTCACAAACAGTTTACTTGGTTGATCATTGGTAAAAGACAACGAAACAATGCTTTACAGTCAAAATAAATGTTCAGACCATGGCAGAGAAACTTTCGGCAACAACTAATCAAATCAGCTGTTGATCACTTCTAGAGAAATTTTCATGCCCCATTTCTTTTGAATTTTGTGCTGATATTTTCTGTAAAGACACTGAAGGATTCACAATAAAATATTCAACTGAAGAAAAGCAATTTTAGTTTCCATCACAGATTGATATCAACTTGAAAATCTTTGAAATCGGGAGATGTACTAGATAGTCATTCCGCCTCTAATTTTAACTCTTCATCAGTGCACCCCCCAGGATTATATACAGAACTTAATCTGGTATCATCAGGTCACGTTACATACAAACCATTGTGATGGGGATAAATAGTCCACAGTTCCGTATAGTGGTGTATATGCTCATACTGTTGACAAGTTTCTAACTAGAACTAAGTTACTGTCCATCAGTTGCTGATTTTCAATTGTTTTTTTTCAACTCATCACTCTTACTCTATTCATAGAAAATTACCTTTCAATTTATTTGTTTTTTTTCCATAAAATAACCAGTGTATTAAATACAGATAATATGAGTATTATTGGCTTAACAATTGATTATGGACCATTTGGTTTTATTGATCAGTTCACTTGGGATCATATATCGAATACATCGGATCCAAATGGACGTTATTCATATGCTCAACAACCAAGTGTTTGTGCATGGAATTTAGCCCGTCTAGCTGAATGTTTAATTCAAGCATTAATTGATCAACAGAAATGTTCATCTGATAAAGCAACGAATAAAGAATGCATATCTGTTGATAATCTTACAAAAAAATTCACTAATGTTTTGGATACTACATATATGTCTTGTTTTAAAAGTGTCTATTTGGAAAGAATGCGTAAAAAGGTCAGTTGATAAGCAGTTATATATATGTATATGCATGATTCGAGAAGAAAGAATAAGTTCGTAGAATAGAAGGTTTACAGTGATTTCAAAGCTCAGAATTTAAAGAAAGTTAGGTAGTGAATTGATTTGAGCTGAATGACCACATAATGGTTTAATAGTTGTACGTTTTTACTGTAAACTATAGTCTATATCCTGAATTTTATAAGAAATCGATTACAATTTCTGAATATTAAGAATTTAGAATCTCTTCGTGTACCAGATTCAGTTTGTCCTATCGATTCCGATATTCCTTCCGTGGACTAGCTTTCCTCATTTACTATTTGAAGCGATTACGAGTTCACCTAGACTGAACAAAGACTCCCTGACCAAAGACCAATAAGCTAGCTGTTCTGACGCGTTCCGCTAACTAGAGAGAGAAGTCCAAGCTGAAGTGGGGAAATATATTCCGCCAACAGACAGAAGCACGAGATAAAAACAACAGGCACAAATCCAACGTATATATACAGCACCAAATTGTCGTTGGGAAGCGTTACAAAATATCATACTAAAAGATACGACGAACCATTAGCGTTTAAGATTCTCCCAAGTGGGAAATACGACATGAAGGTGAAAATGAGCACCTTTCGCGCAAAAACAAGAAATTCAAATTCTTAAAACAAAATTACCAAGTTATTTACCAAATGAATAAGTGAGCCTATATATCCATATTTGTCGTTACCGATGAAACAAAATCTCAGGCTTTTAAAGTTCTTCCAGAATATTTTTGCAATCAATTTGTTTTAGGTTTTAAACCATCTAAAAACATTTATATAAGTTATGTAATCAAAGGCAATCAAAGTTCGAGAAAATAATGAATTAGCTACAAGTGGACCTGAAATTAGTGGACAAATCCAACATACATGAATTTGTAAAACCTGATGTAGTTTCGATGTTGTTAATGATATTTTATAGTATAGTCATCAAATCTCTGCACTTATGACATGCAATTCTAAAATCATAGATTCGAGTAAAGCATCCATCTAAGCTAAAAGTCTTTGTAATTTTAAAATACACTATAAACAGTACAATGTAGCTGGTAAATAAATTGAAAAGTAAATAGAACTTGACAACTCTTTGATATTTTTCATTAACATACAACCAGAACTCAACCAAGGATCAATCTATAGATCTCCATGGCTGATATATGGCCAAGCTAATTTTAGTTTACTAAAAACAATCAGAGATTACTTTCCATAGATTATTTAATGAACATAATTACACAAAAGTAAACTAACGTGAAAGTACTAATAAAATAAAGATACTTGTGAAAATTGTTATATCTGAGCGAAGATTAAATCACGAGTAACTTCTGAGACATATTAATTGACTAATGTTATCTATACATTCTTATAGTATTACTGTGGTGTGTGCTACTTACATTAACATAAGTAGTATATGATGTTAGTCGTGAACAGAAGGTCTGGCAGCAGAGAGACAAGAGGATCGAACAGTAAACAATGGAAACAGGATGCAATTTGTATGAAAATGCAAGAACAATGAAGTCTGAGTCATTTTGAGACAATTGGTGGATACTTTGCAAATTAAGCATTTACTTTATGATTGTTAGATTTTATGAACAAGTCCTGTAATTTTGTGTTGAATACATTCGATTGTCCCCACTGGTGTTCTGTTCACTACGTTACTATTCAATAATTGAATTGTGTATATTTATATTCCTCTTATTATAAGCTTTATTTTGACGTATATATTATTATTGTATGTTCAGTTTATTGACTACTGCCTCCCACGTTCACAGCCACTTTTTGGCTTTATTGTGTACAAATGTTATTTCCTATTTTGTGGTGCGTTGCGGCCTGTTTGATTGATATATAAACCCAGTATGTCTGAAATAAATTATTCGATTCGATTCTCATAGTGGGATCTGGTATTGGTGTTCCGGACTCAAGTGGACGGGCTAGACGGACGTAGGACCAATAAGGACGCTAGGCTGCTCATACCGGTCGAACGTCATTGGTTTGGCACGGTGATAAGATTGTATAAGTCGTATTTTGATTGGTGGATGAATCGCGTGATAAAAAGCCGGACATAAAGTCACAACAAAAATGGTAGAATATTTATTTCAATCAAAATATACAGGATCATTAGGCCTTTCCGTGTAGCCTAAATATTCCTTGGCTAAACAAAAAAGACCTAATAATTCTGTGATTTTAGATTGAAGTAAATATTCTACCTTGTTCCTATATTCTTTTTAAATCTGTGTTATTTTTAATCAGAGAGTAGTCTTGCAGATATTATAGTAGTTTAATAGTTGGATTCACGAGTCAATTGAACCTAGACTACCACCGAAAACCTGGAAGCACTAGATGACCTTTTCGTCCTAGTATGGGACTCCTCAGCAGTCAGTCAGTGACAACATAGAACTTCGTACGTACGTAAATCAGTCCGAGTTGCCATACCACATTAGCACAGAGATGCAGTTGTCGATTCGAATCACACAGTGGTAGAGGTAGTAATAGTATAATCAGTAATCGGAAACATTAGGGTTTAAAGATGTTCAAGGAGTATAATCCAGTGGAATAAATTTAGAAAGAGAAAAAAGAAAGGGACATGAAGAAATCAGAAGATTAGAATTTGGGAGGACATAAAGAGTGGATGCACCTGCGCCATTACAAACGTTTTTGAGCCATGTCACTGAAGTTCTCTAACTATCGGTTGCTATCAGCAGCGATCATCCACGATTCCGCCTAGCGAGATTCGGACCCAGGACCTGTCGGTCTCGCGCGCACACACGTAACTTCTAGATCACTGAGCCGGCTGTCCTCCAACGGTGTTAATGTCTAACTCCAACCAATCCTCGAAGTTGCGCCACCATTGTCTTCAGTGAGTTACTACCTCACACCAGACTTGGTTGAATTCCACTGGTCACGGCTGAGTAGTTCTATACTATGAAGAAACGGCCATCCAGTGCTCGCATGGTGGTCTAACTCAAATTGACTCATGAATTCAACTGTTAAATTAATTTAATTTGGTTCATTTACTTTGAAGGATTGACTCACACTAGGTCACGAAACCGTAGAAATTCAAATTATTCATTAACATTTTGCAAATTTATCATTAATTTTTATTATGAACCGTATATTCCATGTTCAATTTACTTGAAATTATCAAGTTAAACCTTGATATTAATAATTGCTAATGTAAAATTGAATGATTTGATCTATGAATGTGTTATCTTTATTATATTCATTCCCTAGTTAGGTTTACTTTATGCCAAGGATGAAATAGATACAGAACTTATTCAAAATTTATTTAATACAATGGAAATGACTGGTGCTGATTTCACAAATACATTTTTAGCTTTAGAAGATACTTTGTCACAAGTTGTATATCAAAATAATGCAGATTTATTAAAACCTGATCTGATTGTTCAAGAATGTTGTAGTTTAAGTCAATTACAAGAAACATTTGAACCGATTAATATGGAATTGTAAGTGTTTCACTTATTCGTTTCTCTATTTTTTTAAATTTTAAGTTAAACATCATGAATCTTAACTTTAATATACTTGGGTAAGTCCAGCTTTCTCCATATAATCTATTCCATATGAGTTATTTGTTGAAGACTGACTAACAATAAACAGAATTCCTAATTAATTGTTTAATTCTATGCATTGAAAAATCTGTTATGGTTATTATTTCCAAGTGACTAAATATTACCATAAAAAATATACAACACTAATATATATATTCTTGTATCACCTGACGTTTACGTTAATGTTTTCAATCTAAAAGTCAGTCAGTCAGTCAGTAACAACGTAGAACTTCGTACGTACGTACATCAGTTCGAGTTGCCACACCACATTAGCACAGAGATGCAGTGGTCGATTCAAATCCCGTAGTGGTAGAGGTAGCAAGAGTATAAGCAGTAATCGGGAAGATTAGGGTTTGGAGATGTTATTTAAAGAGTATAATCCAGTGAAATAAATTTGGAAAGAGGAAAAAAGGGACATGAAGAATTCAGAAGATTAGAGTTTGGGAGAACACAGAGAGTGGATGCACCTGCGCCATTGCAAACGGTTTTGAGCCATGTCATTCAGGGTCTCTAACCATCGGTTGCTGTCATCTCGCGGTCCCCAACCAGGTAGTCTACACCTATCAACATGACTCAGTTCACTTGTCAGTGACTTCATGGACTTGTGCCATGTTTTGGTTTGGCCGCCCCTAGCTTTCTTCCAACCTACTCCTATACCACTGAACATAGCACGTCGAGGCAGTCGGTCGTTGGGCATACGTAACACGTGTCCCAGCCATCTCAACTGATGAAGTTTCACTACTTCATCAATTGATTTGCCATCCTTACCTAGTACCCGTTTCCTAACAACTGTGTTACTTACTCGATGGTCCCATGATATATGAGCAATGTTTCGAAGACACCTATGATCAAATACTAGTAACCTACGGATATCCTCTACTCTTACCGGCCATGTTTCACTGCCATAAAGTAGGACGGAACGAACTGCTGCGCAGTAAACACGTCCTTTGGTTGATAGACGGATATCTCGCCTACGCCATAAATGACGCAAGTTGGCAAAAGCTAGTCGAGCCTTCTGTATCCGTGCTGAGATTTCGTCACACACCAAACCACAAGGGCTGATGAGACTTCCAAGATAAGTGAAGCGGTCGACACACTCAACTACTTCACTCCCTATCACTAGTTCGGGTGTCGATGTAACCCAATCCTGAAGCAACATTTTGCATTTCGAGGGAGAGAATCGCATCCCGAACATGCTTGCATTGTTGCTTAGAGTGGTCAGAAGACTCTGCATTTTGTCAGCGTCTTCACCAAATAAAACTATGTCATCAGCATATTCTAAGTCAACAAGTGAACCTCCTGGTAGAAGTTCAACCCCTGTAAATTTAGATGAGGAGAGTGTTATCTCTAAAAGTACGTCAATGACAAAGTTGAACAAGAATGGGGAGAGTGGACAGCCCTGACGAACACCACTTGAGGTGATCAATTCTGATGACAGTTCGCCATAAGCTCTCACTCGACCAGTTGTGTTCGAGTAGAGAGCCTTTATAAGGTTAATGTACTTCTTTGGTACTCCTTTCAGTGACAAACACTGCCATAGAACCTCACGATCAACGGAGTCGAATGCCGCCTTAAGGTCGAGAAATACTACCATTGTGGGGCGTCTGAATGTGTGTCTCTGTTCTAGAACCTGACGTAGTGTGAATATCTGATCTATACAACCACGTCCAGGTCGAAAACCAGCCTGGTTTTCTCTAGTCTGCTCTTCACGAGCTTTAGTTAGGCGTCGAAGTATTATTGAGGCTAATATTTTAGACACTATATTAGTCAAACTGATTCCTCTGTGATTGTCACAAGAGGACTTTTGTCCTTTCTTAAAAACTGGCACAATCAGTGATTGAGACCAGTCAGATGGGATTACGTCCAGTTCCCAAATTCTACCTAAGACCTCAGTTAATCTTGCTGCTAATACTGGACCACCATCCTTAAAAATCTCAGGAGTAAACCTGTCAGGGCCTGCTGCTCTCCCTCGTTTCAGATTTCCTATGGCTTTTTCAACTTCGTAAAGGGACGGAGGACTTACATTAACTTGCCATTCAGGTTGACTGGAGATCGTGGGAAACCGAAGTGTGGCTGAAGGCCAGTTGAACTGATCCCTAAAGTGTTCTGCCCATCGATCCAATCTCCTCGATTGAGAATGAATAATATGTCCATCTTTCTCTGAGATTGTTTCGCTAACGGTCGGGTTCCTAATTCCGGTTTCCTTAACGAGTCTAAACAATTGTCTGCTATTACCTATTGCCGCTGCCTTTTCCATCTCTCTTGCTTTCGCTACCCACCACTGTTCGCGATCATTGCGTAGACTTCTTGTCAGCTTGCGCTTAAGCTGACTCCGCTCTTCATTATGTTCAGAGCCAGGTGGAATGTGTTTTCGAGCATCTATCAATGCGATAGATGCTGCTGAGATCCAGTGTTGCTCCCTAACCTTCTGGTTTACCTTACTAGCAGATATCACTGCTGTTTCCACAGCTTTTCGGATATCATTCCATGCTGCATCGGGGTGGGCATCACGTACATGGCTGCCTAACTGTTTTCCTAGTTGTTCCTGAAATATACTCTTAGCTTGACTATCATTAAGTAGGGCCCTAAGAGGTTTCCTTGCAGGATCTTTCCTACGTCCAGTAAGACGCAAGCAAATACGCGCTCGCACTAGAGCATGATCTGAATCTAGGCATGTGCCCCAGAATGAGCGACAGTCTTCTATCGAGCCCCTCCATCGGTGGCTGATAGCGATGTGATCCAGTTGGGTCCAACGTTGGGACGAATTAGGGGTCGCCATGTTAAAAGATGTTTTTCCTTATGCTTAAAGTTAGTATTTGCAAGGAACAGGCGGTTATCTGAGCATAGCTGCAACAGACGGTCGCCATTATCTGTTCTTTGAGCCACGACACCATAGGATCCACCTAGGTGTCTTTCCTTATCGCTTAGTTTACCTACTTGAGCATTAAGGTCACCGGCCACTATTACTACATCCGAGCGCTTAGCTTTTCGGAGAAGGTCCGAAAGCTTTCTGTAAAACTCATCTTTTACATCATCTGAGCTGCAGTCAGTGGGAGAATAGGCAGAGACGACGAAGAGGCAACGACGAGTGTCCCTATCTTTCCGGATTCTTACTGTTCCGTTCAGTCGGACAGCGCACAAACGACTGTTTACTGGGATCCACTCTAAGAGAGCTAGTTCTGCCCTAGGACTCAATGCTATACCTACGCCGGCGAGGCCACGGGAAGCAGAATCAGGGCTTCCAGATACACGAAGCGTAAATCGAGTCGGTTCTTTATTTTGGCATGGTGAGGTCAAATGAATGACGCTACTCGGATCTTGTATGCGCGTTTCGGAGACGCAGCACACATCGATGGCGCGAGATTCTAAAGTCCTAGCTAAGGAAGCCTGCTGTCCTATTTGGTAAAGTGTTCGTACGTTAAAAGCTCCTACGTGTAGTTTAGAGCGTGGCTTCAGGAGACCAGGAATGGCGTTCCACGTACTCGAATCGTTTGCCCTAGCGGTGCGAGGTGATAAAGAGACGTGAGGAGGGTTAGTCGGGAGGATAAGAGAAGTATTAGGAGGTGTAGGAAGGATTTGAATGTGACCACCTTGGTCTCTTGTGCTGTTACGGGTATGAGGGCTGATGTCACTTCCCGGCTGCCCACACCGTGGAGGGGTATTTCTTGATGAACCTGAAAAGGAAATTGGATTAGGGTTGGTCTTGACGACCTGGGAGCGTGACCGCAGAGCCCAAGGGACAACTGCTTGAGGCCGGTCGCGCACGGCCTTTTTGTGGAAGGTTTTTGACGTGTTAGCTCCGTTCTTCAAGGGGCCTTACCGCCGGAGACGGAAATCCGTGAGGTAAGGTGAGGTGTGCATTTTTAGGGTCGACCTTTTCTAACCCCACCCCTCCTTGTGGGAAGGCAGCATCGCTGTCATGCTGGTTGTCCGAGGGAAACACCTTACTGCTGTCACACCTCTCTACAGTCAGCAGTACGACTTCGCCCTCAGACCTTGAGTTGCTGCTTTTAGTCTTACCGTTCGCCAATCGACCTGCCTGGCATGGTAGAACCTGCAGGAACATATGTTCCAGCCAATATAGCTCGGTTGGGTCATCACGATAGGCAAGCCCGACCACCGCGTCAAGGTAGCAGCTTCGATCGGGTTTCAATCTAAAAAGACTTTAATCAACGTCTGAACACCAAACATAGTAATATTTGAAGAATTTTTTTGTAGATATTACAGTAATTTCAATAGCTGAGATCATGAGTTAATTGAAGCTAGACCATCATGGAGAACCTGGACGCACTGGACGGTCGTTTCGTCCTATTGTGGGACTCCTCAGCAGTTCGCATCCACGATCCCGCCCCGGGAGATTTGAACCCAGGACCTATCGGTCTCGCGCGCAAGCGCCTAATCACTAGACCACTGAGCCGGCTGTCATCCAACGGTGTTAGTGTCTAACTTCAACTAATATATTTTCCACTCTCAGACACTGGCTATATATTTCGATTCATAATATATTTATACGGTTTCGATAAGTAAGTCTAAAAATCAGGTCTTAGTTTCATAAGCTCATGTACGAAGCTCATATCTAATGATTACTGTCATTTCGTATAGAAATATATCATTTTTTCATATAAGACAACTGATATTTCCATAGCACGTTGTTTTGATTAACTTCATATATATATATATATATATATATATATATATATATATATATATATCCCCAAATGCCCTGGTACGGTCGAGAGTGGGGAGAGTCCGCTCTCCCTCTCGAAATACTCTCACACGGCCACGCGTATACAGCCTCTGCCACGGAAGTCCTACTCATTGCCTTCTCGTGGCGGCGGTGTTGTTTACGAAAATGAGAGGACGAAAAGCGAATGTCCGGCGCTTTAACTGGATCCCAAACCAATAGTGCACATGGGCTCCAGTATCCTGCGGGAACAAATGGCGTGTGAACCAATCGTTGGTCACCGGCTACCATGGGACTGCATCTCCTTACGACGTTCCACTTGTTTTTCTTGTGTTTGCAGTTTACGAGTCTTTGTTAGGTTCTCGATAATCATTGACGCTAGTTATAGGATTGTTTTGACCTTTCCTTATATATTGGGATGATCAGTGATTGCGACCAGTCAGATGGGATTACATTCAGTTCCCAGGTTTTATCTAAAATACTAAACCTAATCGCTAAAAGTCGATTACCATACATAAAGACCTTTGGAGTTAATCCATCTTGACCAGCTTCTTTTCCTCGTTTCAGATTAGCTATAGCTTCCTGAACTTCATTAAGAATTTGGGCCTGTTTTAGTGTTCCATTCACGCTGTCTGGGAATGGTGGGTAGTTGTAGAGTAGCTAAAGGCCAGCTGAACTGCTCCTTGAAGTGTTCCGCTCACCGTTCTAAACGTCTGAACTGAGAGTAGATAAGAGTCATCTTTTTCCGATATAATCTCACTTACACTTGACTTCTTAGTTCCGGTTTCTTTTATCAGTCTGAAAAGCTTTCTTGTGTTACCTACAGCGGATGCTTTTTCCATCTTTTTTGCTTTCGTTGCCCACCACTGCTCACGATCGTTGCTTAGACTTTTGGTTAACCTAAATCTGATTTGTTTCCGCTCTTCATCGTGTTTAGAGTCTTATGGGATGAGTTTATGAGAAATTATCTGTGCAACACATGTCGCAGAAATCCACTCATCTCCCCCATTATTAATAATAAATATAAATGATCCCCTCTTCTTACTGATTCCCTTGATGCACTATTTAGATGATAAATACGTTTTTTAAATCACACGTTCATACTACTTTAGCAAAGTATTTGGCGCTGTGAATACTATATAAACTGAGAAATCTGACTTCTGAAGATTTTCATAGATATTTTAAACAGTGGGAACAGAGTTAGGACAAATGTGTTGCTACCCTAATTTCTATGATGTGAGTTCGTGTATTGATCGAAAAAAGGACGTACAAATCAAGTTGAAATGATTTGGATCTCCTTGTTGTTGATATTTTAACGATAATTTGGTCAGTCTTGGTTGGCATATGTACTTCCTGTGCAAGTACATCCGGCTAACGAGCTGCAGATAAAACGATGCGCGCGTCTTCTTTTCCATTGTTACCCACATTCCATTTCTTTCGTCGTACAAATCAACATTAATCAGTATCGTTTTCTACTGTTTATCTATTGATCTGAGCCCATAGGTCTAGATTACAATAGTACATATTTGATTTTTAATGGTTCCAAGTTCTAGTAACATCATGCAAATTGAACATAATGATTACTTATCTCACTGTTTAAATTCACCATACACCAAAAGTGAACAGCTTCATGGTGTACTTCTTTTGACTACAAACTCACATTGACCCCATTCTCAACAGTCAATGAAGTGTTTAAATGAAATATGTATACCAATTAGATTATATCTACTTGTATTCTGACCTATATCGAATATTTATTTCTAACTCTTTCTTCCTTACACTTATCTTAGACATCGTCAACTATCTGCAAAATTTACCGGCATTCGTGAAAATATCATAGATCAACTAGAAGAAACGAAAATTTTGAAAAGTAAAGAGAAAGAAAAACTATACAAAGAACTAGAGGTAAATAGAAGTACATTCTTTAGCTGATGGTGATGAAGCGGGGTATTTTATAACACATTTAACAAATACGATTTTATTTACTTAGCTTTCATTCAAATTGTGAGGTAGTCTACAGGAAACCCTAAACTTAGCTTTCATGCTACTTGCACTCATCAGCACCGTGTACCTGTAATCGTGAAGCAATTGGTCCTCCCTGATAGATTCGATCTTGTGTCACCCAGCTTAACGGTTAGAGACGTTACCTCTCAGCTTTCCTGGCTGCAACTGACCTGTAGGGCCTACATATTTACAACTGATTGGATCAAAATGTTTGTTTTTAGGACCAGTTCAAACCAAGCAAGATTGAATGTGATTTGCATACTAGTTAAAGTTTGAGAAATTCCTATGTTGTAATTTAGAACAATATTGTTTTCGATTAGATCTTCATCAGGATTTACTCTAACATACAGTAATGTATTTATATGCATATACGAAATGATTAAACCAATCAAGGTAGTTCATGATTCTGATGATAACAATGGAATAGATTACATAAATAAGTGGAAATTACAAATTGGTAGTGTGATGATAGGTGTCTTAGTTGTGATAAGAATAATAAAGGCTTGAATCAATGTTACATAATGGGAAATAGATTGATGGTTAGAAACAATTTAGACACTAAAATAATATTCATAAAAACCATAAGATTATGTAATGAGAAATGTTCAGATAATTAGACCGTGAATCGTATATTTGAGAGAAAATAAAATAAAATGGTAAGAGGGGGTGAAGAAAAAAACAATAATAAACGAAGAGAGAATATGAAAAATAATAATAAATAAAATGATTTATTAAGGCCAAGAGAGATAAGAGTGGTACAAGTTTCTTATGAACACAATGACTTGGATTGTTGGCTCAAATCCCTATAGCTTCTGCTATGTGTAAGTGACGAGATCGAACACCATAAGGAAAACTAGTAGGAATACGATAAATAACTTTAAATGACTTACTTCTGTCTTCTACATGTTCAGTATCGATCAAATGTGATAGAACTGAGCTGCATATTGACTTGATATTACCTTTTCTTAATCACTAAGGGAGGTGTTCACTAACTCTTTGGTTCAGTTGTCTGGTAGAACGCCCAACATAGCTTTCTCCACAGGAGCAGATGAATTCGTAAATACACATAGAAGTGGTATAACCAGGTAACTTAGATCGGGTCAAGTACGATAGACGTCTGTCGCACTGAACTCCCTATCCACAACTCATTATCTGAGTAATCTTGAATCCTTATGATGCTCTATCCTGGTCCTCACAAATTTAAGTCTCTGATGCTAGTCAACATACAAGTTATAAAAACTGAGTTTAAAACCAGCTTATCAAGGAAATTATTGTGTTCATTATAAAATTTACCTGGATTTTGTAAATTCTTCCTCGAACCTTTTGTACTGTAAAAACATACCTTCCATATTTAGGCAAAATTTTACATATTTGTGCAGCCTATTTTTGTGGTTCGTTCATTACAGGGGGAAATATATTGTATATACTAATTATTACAATTAATGTATATAAACAATACAACTGTCTAAGACTACTAAATAGATTTACAAACTGAGTTGTAAATCTTGTTGACGTCTTTATTATTGTTGGGGACGTTAGATCCCCAGAACTCACTTGGGAAACAACCTAATTTTGTAATTTTATTTAAAAAATTTGAGTTTCTTTGTTTTCGTGCCAAAGGCGCTCTTGTCACCTTCATGTCGTATTTCCCACTGGGAAATATCTTGAATGCTATTGGTCCGTTGTGTCATTTAGTATGCTATTTGGTAATTCTCCCCATGGACGGTTTTGCACTGTATATATAGGTTTGAATTGTGTTTGTTGTTATCGCTCGTCTCTGGGTTTTTTTCGCAGAATATACTTTCCATTCCAAGCTTGGACTTCTCCCTCTAATTAGTGGGGCTGGGACGCATCAATAGCTAGCTTACTGGTCTTTGGTCACCAAGTCTTGTTTCTCGTTCGCAGATTAAGTGAATTTGTGATAGCTTCAAACCTAACATTTATTGGCATAAAATATAGTTGCGAAATATAAAAGTAAATAATAAACTGTTGGACATTTAGTTAAAGCTTTTACACTCCTATGTAGTAGGTAAAGTATGAACGTGTGATTTAAAAAACTTATTTATCATCAGAACAATAGAAAGTGATAATAACTCATTCATAATTTTAAACAGATACAGTCATAACAAAAAACACATAGTGTACCTTCATTATTTATTTTCTTTTACAATCCGATGAGGCCAGTCAGTCAACTACAATGTAGGACCAGGCACATATATGCATCGGTCCATGTTGCCATACCTCATTAACACAACAAGATGAACACTGGATTCATAAAAGTAGTTAATTCATTTATGGTAATATATAAAAGAAAGATTACAGCAAGGATATAGTACAGGAAGAAAGAATTAGTTTGTAGAAAGAATGATATGAAGCGATTTTAATCTCTTAGTTTAAGGGAAGACAGAGAGTGTATACACCGACACCATTGTGGTATGGTCGCCGGCATCCGATGGGGTAAGTGCTACTTTGACAATATATCTACTTTTATACTTGTACAGTAGAATAACTATGTGTATTTATTTAACTATCGTCATCTGAGATGTGGTTGTTTCAATAAGACAGCACTTTACTTGTCCGCCGACTGTAATACACACCACTTAGTGTTGACGTGGACTGTACACAGTCATTTTGTAGTACATAGAATATTTTACGAAGTAGTATTTTTCTAACTTCTATTTAGCATATCACAGAACAAGAATACCAAGAGAGAAATAAACGTCTATGGTCTATTTGGTTACAAGCATACAAAGTACGTTTAGAAATTGATTTCGAAGGGAATCATGATAATACAAAAACACAGTTCTCTGAACGTTTAAATTTAATGCAGTCTGTAAATCCTCGAGTAGTTCTACGCAATTATCTTGCCGAAGAAGCTATTAAATCAGCTGATAAAGGAGATTATACAGTTGCACAACAATTATTCAACTCATTGACCACACCTTTTAAAAATCCTGATATGTCTTTGAATAACGAGGTAAGCAGTAAAAATGCCAATTTACATTTACTTGTTTTTAATCGAATTTTTCATCCATTCATCAAAATACCATTGATTTCAATTGATCACGGTAAAAACCGATGTCAATTTTTCCTGGCTCTTAGTGCGAATCAAGTCATTTTTAAACCAGTTCGCAATGTTGTCACTCGTTTAAATGACTCGATATCGAATGTTCTGTATTTTGACGTTGTATGTTTATCAGTAGTCAGTATGTAACTGTGCATCACGAAGAATATTAGGACAATAGTAGTTGTAGTGTCTGTAACAGTAAAAATACATTTGACATAAACAATGATTTATGAGAGGCAATAATGAATTCACTAGAAGGTCTGAAATTATTTCGAAACTCTGGATCTAAGAGAAGACAAAATAGTGAATGTATCTGCATTGTTGCTATTGGTTACTGGTTATATCACCTAACGCCTCAATTGGTCGATTTTCCACTTGTAGAATAATCTTTAATTGTTTAGTTCTATTTAAACTAGCCGTTGATTATCCTGAATGATAACCAAAATTCTGCAATTAAACTGCTACAACCTGGACTCCACCGCCTATAAAATTATGTTCGTGAAACATAATTCTCTGTCACCCCATAGCTAAGTAGATTTATTTACTAGCCATATCATTTAAAATTTTACAAATATTATCAAATCATGTACATTTATGTTACGCGGTATTATTTTACTTTCGGAAAATATCTTTCCTTTTTTGTAGTCTTTTCATCTTGTATCCCGGGTTAAATACCGTCCTCCTGATTGGTCTCGTAAACTACGTGTTTCTTGTTCATCTTAACAGATAATAACATGTAAGCTTTGAAAATAAATATCCATCCATAGTGTATTTTAATATCTTGCTTCAATATACGATACTCCCAGATGTTCAACAATTTGGTTTTAAATTTCATTAACAACTACATCAAAAACACTAAATATTATACCTTTGTTTTATACTATCACTCATTTGTGTCAAGTTACTGTGTTGTTTAGGAGCTGTATTTTGTTAGTTGGCTTCCGATTCTGTTGTGCTTCCAAAAAGAAAAGAATATGTTCTTGATTTGTGTTGGGGTTTGTGTGATCATGCCGTTACTACAAAATTAGTTGTACTATCTAGTTTGTTAGTTGATTAGTTTGTCCATATTTGTTTTAAGACCAGTGACCTTCTTCATCAAATTGCATAACAACTAATAAACAATAATCAGTAACTTAACACCTAGTGTCCTAATGGGAAAGTGAGGAGAAAAGGTAAATTCATTCTCTCTTCACACTCAAAAAGTATACTATAGTATACCTCGAAAACTCGATTTCACAGCATTACAAATAGAAAATTACCACTTATACACAACCCAGTCATAAGTGATACAAAAATAGAGTAATGAAGACATAATTGATTAGTTGTGTCTAATACCATAGGGTATATAGTACGAGTTTGTAGATTAGGCAAAAGCTAACGATTAGTAGAATATAAGAATCCCATAGTCCAAACTTCTATTAACTATACAATAAAAGTATAAGCAACTGTTTCTCGTTTAATAGTTTTCGAATCCAATCTTCCTGAAATCCTCTTCTAAATAACACGTTCATATTAAGGTCAGTAGTTACAGGAAGCTACACATATCAACAGATACAAAGCACACTCTTACACTTTATTACATAGGACTTCGATAGTCCACTTTTTTCTTAAAACTAAACACTTGAAATACGTGATTGTTTTGATTCTTGTCCACTACATATTTTTCTACTCTCTTCTAAATTTGACATGGCAGCATTCGTGTAACCTGCATATATTTGTACTACCGACACATTATTAAACACCGGTCAAGACGCATTCACATGAGCTCATTAGACCCTAAGGATATCATAACGCCTGTATCAGTAATGAGTCCTCCAGCTAATTGGATACTCTATTCGTTAATAGTAGTGACTATTGTAGGTAGCCTATAAATTACAATGATACAAAACCAGTTTCTTTTCGACTTGAAACAATCCAGTATCTTGATGTATATCTAGTTGCTCTCGACCAAGTGTGCTTCATCAAGTTTGCCTTGAATTTGCCCATGTTGAAAAAATAAGTCCCATTGACACCCAGAACAGTCATTATTAGTATCTTGTTCATATTGTTCAATATGTCGCGTGATGGCTACATCGAAACGGATACCATTTTATTGAATCAAGACCATTCCAAGGCTGTGTTGGCGATCTCGTGTTATCGACAGAATAACGAGATCGTGCCAGGATACAAGTGTGGTTACTGAGCGTAACCGAATTCATGAAAGGTCACAATCAACGGAAGAATGTATTTATTTTGGTACAGTTAAACAGTCTTTGGTACAATTTGTTATAATAATTGTTTCCATTACACCAATCGCGTTCTCTTGATAAAAGTAGGTCAACACAGCTGTTCAGGGAAATCTGATGAAAGTTATTTCTACCCAGTGTTTTATAATTAAACATTGGATTAAAAAGCTGAAATGTTGAGAGTGTGTTTAGTTTGTGCTTATTATAACTATTATTAACCGCAAAACTTACGCATAAGTGTTGTGAAAGAACGTCTTCGGGTTTCGTCATAAATGCATTTATACACGAGAATTTCAACAGTGTTTACATAATATCTACAATATCTTAACTAGTTCTGCAATCTTCAGATGTTTATTGACTTCATGTCATAATGTTTTAATAAATCTTTGTGAAAGTGAATCATAATAAGTAGTATTATATGTATTACACATAGACTTTAAAATACACCACCATTGTGCCAAGACTTGACAGTACAATAAGAGTTTAAGCAATAACAGTTTTGAATATGAAGATGAGAGTTTTAATTAATAATAAAAGATCATCAGATATTGATCCATAGAGGTCTTATATATGTGGCAAAGGTAAAACGAATCTAAGAAGTCGATTTATTTAAGTAAGTGTAATACGAGGTTTCATCTTTCGCCAATTAAGAATTCTGGAAGATTAAAATATCTTCGGTGTGTCAATCATAATGATAACAAATAAGGGCATAAGCGGACTTGGGATATTTTTATGAAAAGTTCGAAGGTTCCGCTTCGCTTCACAGTCAATTAAATAGAAACGGTACCTGCATAAATCATTGGTAATATTTCAAAAGAGTGTTTAGCAAATTACGAAGAAATTTTATTTAGGTCCTCAGGGTCGATATAATATTTTCCTAAGTGTTCAGGATGTGGAATGATATCATCGGGTACGAAGGGAGTGAATGCCGAAGAGTAGGAAATTCGATTTACAAGTCGGTAAAGAACGATCAAGTTAACTTTAATTCGCCTAATCCAGAGAGGTTAAAAGCTTTAGCTTACCACAGCTTCCGTGATGATCTGTATTAGCGGAACACTCCGAAGACGTTCCTCTGAATCCTCTTTAAACACCTTCAATTTTCAATAAATCGTTATACCTTGAATTACTGCAGACTAGAATAACATATTCAGCGATGGGTTTGATACATTTCCATGTGATAATCTAGATTCATTGTTAAATAAATTCATCATATGAGCTTTCTTGATTTTAATATTTGGGTTGCTATGTGCTCAGAAAAGCCGTTATACCATGCACACAAATCACGTACAACGTTGGAGAATTTCAGCACGTCTTTGTGTAGAACCATATCAAGTTAAGGGCTGCGGCCAATTTAGACGACTACACTTTTGTCAACATTCACTGACAGGCTCCACAATAGACCATTCTCACAATTTGTTTATGGCTCCACAGATTACCGCCGAAACATAGCTATCTTTGGTGGAAGTCGAGGATAAATTAGCCACATCAACAAACAGAAAATGTTTGTCGTACTAAGAGAGTTAGCACACGTCATTATCAAAAAAGGAAGAGTAACGGGGCAACCATATTTCCTTTCATAGGCTTAGAGTACCGAGATTCAAAGCGCACGATTTGCCTACGTTCTGTTACAGAGGTTTGGACCAACATAAAAAGGAAATCTCACACACCAAATGGGGAAATTTCTAGAGGGTTGTGTGAGACTATCGAGATCTTACCAAAATCAAAGTATAGAACCATCACCGACGTATCTTTGTTGTCCATTTGATCAAAACGTTCTAAGTGGGAACTGGAATAGTAGCGTTCTGTCATAGATCCATGTTTGGAAAGGCTAATAAAGCCTTCAATAGGCAAAACTGGTAACAGCCGTTTGTGTATGAACGACTTTTGATCACACAGCGGTCACGTTAATGGGCCCATAATTTGCAATGACGCTACTTGATCCCGTTTTGAATCCGGGAGCATAAAGAAGTGCTTTCTTCACAGACTGATAAAATCCATAGTCGAAACATCAGTTTGTCAGTCCGAAGCATAATAATGCGGATTCTCTACTGCCATAAATCAAGAACCATCTCGGAATACTGTCAGGTTTGCTATGGTAGGACAGTTTCGGGGTAGTTATAGCCTGAGTGATGTTGGCGAATGTAATTAACTAGGGACAGATGTCAAAACTGGAAATATGTTAGTAGAGGTTTCTGTCTCTGTATTATGACACTGTGAGATACGATAGTTGGAATGTTCACAATACCATGATGGTCGTCCACAATATTAGTGTTAGTTTAAAGAGTATGATTGTACCGAAGAAATTCAATTTCAGGGCGATATTTAAAAAGCCAGCGTGTGGGAATATCTGGGGTTTCCCTACCCAAGACCGAACTGTTTATAATCAAGAGTTACTTGCATCGAAATGATTCATTTTTGAAACATCTACAAGTCGTGATGCTTTCGGTAGCGGTACGTTAGTCTTCTCAAATTTACCTTGGAGGTAAATGACACGTTCGACATCAGTAATAATGCATTCATTTAATTGAAAAACAAGCTTATGTACCATGAAGTTGAAACTTCAACCAACTCATTATAATTGTAGCGATACATAAAATGTGTAGTGACCTGCTTTTATCAAGAGAACGCGATTGGTTTAATGGAAACAATTATTATTATAACCAATTGTACCGATGATTGTTTACCTGTGCTAAAGACAGCCATACTATTACCACTCGATTAATCGTGACCCTGCACAGGTTCGGTAACCACGCCTGCACTCCTTTGGCACGATCTAGATATTCTTTCGATGCCACGAGATCGCCAACAAATACATCTCGACTACAGTCATCAACTGCCTTCTGATATTTGGCTTACGGGGGATTTTGTCGGTTAACTGGCACAAGCTCTCAGTGAGTTCAAATCTAAATACAGTATTGATGACCACATGGAAATTGTTGTTTGTATTCGTGCAGCAAACACTTCTATTGAATTCGCTCGTTTGTGTAGGCAGTATGTTTTAAATGATTCACGTTCTGATCACAGTCCGAATGTTATTTATAAGAGTCACTTTCAATATATCTGTGTGTAAAATGCAGATACTTGCTGATCTTATCGAGTAAAAATCACGTATAGACATCCTATTCAAGTATTTTGGAGACAAAGAGAGCATACATGAGTCATATGCTTAGTTACTGACGAGATGAAATTTAAAATATCCCGATTCGTATTGTGACCGTAATAATAAAATATTTTTCACATGGAAAGTGAAAAGAACACCATGCATAATATCACTCTGCAGCAGTAAATAAACTCCGAAGTAAATAGTTCTGTAAGTCTTCGACATTTGACACTGACCGCATTGGTTTTACTAGAATCGTGAAGCGCTCGGTTACGCATCCGCATCATATCACGAATGGGTAAGCCGTGCTGCGCATCTCCTACAACTGTCAGCCAACTTAGATCAAATTCTTCCCGAGATATTGATAGCCTACAAAATACATCTTCAATTGTTTCGTGATCATTGTTTAGTTTTCAGCCGTCCCAGTGTAGAGTGAAGAATGTTTACATGGTCAGTAAACCAACAATTTACACGGAAGCAGAGGTCCTTAGGATGTGCTAAAACTTCTCTCATTGCAAACACTATAGAGTATGATGACAGTCGTCAGATTGAAAATAATGCTCTGCACACTATTTCAATGATCGTCGTTTGAATTGAGCAGGCTCTTTACAAAGATAAAAATCACATATACTTCATCACTATAGAGCACTGTGCATTTCAGACATTTCCAATCTACGCTATACATTACCTGATCAGAGGGTTAAACTCCATGCTGAAAAAAAGCCGAGTTACTTATTACTCTATGGCATTTCAGTAGTTAAGAACCGATGGGCATGTAGTGGCATTGTGCCCTAACCACACATTCCTCAAAGCTGAAAACCAGAAAATCGGTGAAACAGATATTCAACATTTACCGCGGACTAAAACCCAACGATGGAGAAGGCGAGAATAGTGAATTGAGTTCGAATTGATCAGATGGCATGGCTCGGCTATGCAGGCGTCGTCCCTGTTGAATGTTATATCTTTTATTCATATCAAATATATTGTTCTTTCTCTAGCCTAAGCTTGTTCTCCATCATGTATTGGTGATTGTTACGATGCGATGAGTTGGTTTAGACGATGATGTGAGGTCTCACAGATTAGGCAGTTATATCACGATAAGTCTACAATTTCGGAATTAGGTCTATCATTAGAGCAGTGCTAATAACGAAATAGACCACAAATCCACATTGGTAAGCCCGACTAAATAAACTCAACCTATTACTACTAATCCTCATTGTCACTTTAACTTTCGCGATCGATTTTCACTTATGTTAAACCTGTATTCTATTAGTCCCTTGATTACTGCTCACGTGTGTTAGTGTAATGTCACACTGATTAATATTCATAACATACTAACCCAATCGATACCAATAAACATCAGGCTCGAGCGAATATGACCTGATAATAACCTGAATATACATTGACTAGCGACGTAAGCAAGGAGTAAATAGTCATCTGGATCTAATTCTTCATACGCTTCCTTCACTTAACGCCTCATTCTGTCTTCAACTGTGCACTATCCTGTCATATCTTTTCTTCTGACCACTGCCTGCCTAACTTCCAATTTTCGAGTTCCACTGCCAAATTACACGGATAACATCGCAGAAACTTACAGTGAGTCTAATCTGTAAACTTTCTGCAAACATTAGATCTTTTTAGATGGTTCATACACTAACAGCCACTTAGTTATCTGAACCCATTCAACTGTTGTGACTTGAGTGAGTGACGAAAAGGTTAACAGCACTAAGCACCCTGGAATTGATTGCCATACTGCATGTTTTATTCTGGATGCATTTAGATCATTGCTACTCTTCACGAATGGCCTTACATATGTCGTTCATTAAACTTAATTTTCCAAAATAATCCATGCGAGTTCAACTATTTTACGGGATGGCATATTGTACTAACATTTATATAATTCCCAGTTGCTTTAGCCACAAATTTGTCAATGTCACTAGGCTAAATGCAGAAACTTTTTATGGAAAGTTTATAGCGCGTCATATTCCTGCATGACGTTTTAAAAGCATGTAGAGACATACTTTTTTCAAGAGACCGCGATTGATTTAATGGAAACAATTATTATTATAACCAATTGTACCAGTGGCTCTTTTAGTGTACTTCTTTGTTTAACTGTACTAAAACCCTACCTTTTCCGTGTACTGTGACCTTGCACGCATTCGCATACGCTACGTGGTGCCGCTTGTACTCTTGGGCACGATCTCGGTATTATTTTGATACCATGAGATTGCCAACAAATATATTGTAATACGACCGTCACTTTCCATTTGGTCTACGAAGGGATCAAACCTAATATCTGGCACGTAATCTTCCTGTAGTGGTGATCATAGCCAGTCGCGACTCGACATCTACTACAAGCAGTCTCAACTTTGAAATTAATTTTTGGACATGTTTACTGTTTTTAAAGTGTCATACACCTCAACAACTTGCATGTTTACCTGGCCCGTAAATGAATTGCACTATATCTCTGTCTTTGAAATTTAAAAATAATCTGAATGGCCCTTGACATTTCCAATCAACCAATCATAGTCAATATCGCCAGATGGTAAGCAGCTACTTGGATCCCCGAGCATAGTGATGTAATTCTTAGAGACCACAAGTTTATTGGAATATTGAATGTTTGTTGTTGATCGCTTGTGATGAAAATACATGGATTCTTGCTGTGTATTTATTTGACTGTGAAAACAACCACGTCTTTCTGATCGAGAGTGTTACAGGAGAACCGGAAACATTTGGCTGATTAAGAACTTTTACATTGAATAGTAATAATTTTACCGTGTTTTTGGATGTATTCGTTTTACTCAACTTATGAACTTGTTCGTTCATATCTTTATCGCTGGAAGTTTTGCTATCCCTTTGTCTTTGTTTTAGAATTTCTGGGTTTTTGATACAGGAACCTGAAAGATTGAAGGTTTATTTTGTAATCGTTATAATTATTTTTAGAATGACAATTGAGTCGGTAAGGATGCCATTGGTTGCCGAATGGGAAGGGCGTTCCTCCTCTAATCGCCCTTGAACACTCAAAAGCTCTCTCGGAATTTCGCCATTACCCGTGTAGCATCAACACGTTCCTGCGAGATACGATAACACTGTAAAGGGCGGCCTGCTTGAGCTTTTGGGCTACCTGTTCCTGCCATCTAGATATTTCAACAAGTTATCTATTTTCGTTTGTTTTATTATATCATTATGTTTAATAATCGCATGACCTATTCTGCTGCGTTTCTGAAAAAAGTACAACCTTTCGTTGTCAAAGCTACAAAAAGAATGCACATTATTCAGATGTTCATTTACTGAACTGATAACATCTAACTGGCGATCACCTAATATTTATCGCCAGGACCGACCAAGAAGAAAGAAACGGAAATATGTTGAAATACTTTGCGCTGAGAATTCTATATTGTACCAAAAATATAATATTGAATAAAGCTGATAATAATAATAATAATTTAATTCGTAATTGTATTCTTTGATGGCAGTGTTGTGGGATGTTTCCTCGAACTATTTAAAAGCCGGCCAACGACACACAACAATCCATCTATCATCAATGGATTAAGATTCGTGAAGATGAATTAGCTACCTTCACATTGCCAATAGTGAAATCTTAGCAAGCTGAATTTCGTCCTTCAACTTTGAGCGTATCCACCTGTAGAGATGGACAAGTTCAGAATTAACAAGTTGATCAACCATGGATTCTTTAACCATTACATATGTGAACATTGCTTTCTTTAATTCAATAAGTGAAGGTCAGAACCTTGTACAACATCAGCAGCCGGTCATTGCTACCCTGGTTTCTTTAAGAAATATGGATCTGCAGAAAATGTAAACACAATTCGGCACCAGCGGTATAACAGCGGATGTACGCTACCGGACGATATCCACTTTCCGTGGCATCACTGAATGCATGATTTTTCAGGAGCGAGTTCTGGTTGTGGAAACCAACCGTCTGAAAGTCACTTAAAAATTCCAACCAACGATTTCTTTCGCCTTTGAAAGTCTCATCGTTTCAGCCTAGTCCCAATTCCCACAAAAATTGAAGTAACTGCCTCACGGGAGGCATGAACAGTGCTAACAATCTCAAGGGATCATAAAGTGAAAATGCACTCGATAATATACCTCGCCTAGTGAGGAAAATTTTGGGAGGCGAACCTTAAATTGAGACGAATCAACCGTATGTTCCAGCATGTTCCTTACATGCGTTTCGTATGAAGCCTTTCAAAGTCAATCTTTCCAACGGCGTCTACTTTTTCTTCTCGATAAATTGATCTGGGGACTTGCAGACAGATACTTGTTCACTTGGTGAGTCAAAATACATCCATTTTGAGCAGTAAACCAAGAGTTTTCGCCTGCTTAATTACATCCTGCACATCATCAATGGAGGCTAAATAGTCATCGACATAGAGACTTCTATCTGAGACTTCCTAGTCTCTTTTCTTACCGAATGTATCTACTGTCTTCCTAAGAGGGAAATTAGCAAAAGAAAGGCTGGAGATGGCTCCAAATGGATGAACTGTCAAGTAATATTCTTTAGCTCCTTGTTTTATATCACCTTCTTCCCACCATAACAGATAAAAATCTCCTCTATCTTGTCTCGGGATCATTACTTGGAGGAACATTTTTTCGAAATCAGAGGCCAACGCAATGTCACATAATCTAAATCGTAGAAATACATCACTTAAACTATTAACTGTACTTGGTCCTTTCAAGAGCTGATTATTGGGAGAATAACCTTGGTGGACAACCTCGCAATCAAAAACAATTCTCAACTTTTCGGCATTCTTACGGTTGATAACAAGATTATGAGGAATATATCAGTAGACTACATCACTAGCTTCAACGATATGACTCTTAGTTAGATGCTTATCCATCACAATTCCATATTTTCCCATGAGACTACTATCTTTTGTGAGCTTTTCTTTAAACACTCTTATCTGCGTTTGGATAGTTTCAGATTATTCAGCAACCCTGGCCTTTATAATTACAGAGAAAACCAGCTTGAAAACGATCGCTCACCAATCTACATGAATCACTAACTATTTCTAAGGCTCCTTTGTCTTCAACAAAATGTCCTTTACGAAACATATCAGTATCCTGGAACTCATGATTACATGGACCTATATGCTCCCTTAGGACATATAATCATGACACCGAGATGCGTACGCACACCAAACGGATGTTTGCTGTCTTGCAGACGCTGTTCCACAACCGGATGTGCGTCAAGATTATCACACTCAATCAATATTCTCACCAGATTACTTTGCAACGTCGGGATGGTTATGTCCTCCAAATGTTTTAATCTTCCCAGCTTGCGTTCAGTCAAAGGTTCTGCATAATCAATCGGAAACCTCTTTGTCGTGTAAGCACTATTGACTGTTACAGAATCCTGTCCATCCAAACAATATATCTCTAAGTTTACTTATAGATATTCACAGGTAGTAAGTACTTTCACAGTCGTTGCTTTTATCAAACCCTCCTTACATTTGAGACCCAACTGACTAGTTAACTCTTCGGATACGATGGAAGTATCTAAACCACCACGTAAAAGGGCGTCTGTTTCCAAACATCCTTTGATATTGTACAGTCTAACCGGAATGATAGCCAAACAAACCTGCGATGAGTTCCAATCATTAGACATGTTCACTATAGGGTTATCAATATCATCAATATGTAACAATAAATTATGCTGAACCTTGCGATTCTCAGCGTCACTCCTAAAGCCCGAGTTGAATGACTTCGCCATGTGGCCCTTCCTCAAACACAGATAACATAGGCCACTTCTTCTCACCTCCTGTCTCCTATCTTCTACATTCATTCTTGAAAACTTTGTACAATCTGTCTTCTTGTGATCACCTAGGCAAAACTCGCACCGTACAACCTTGACTGCGTTGTTTGGGTCTCGTTTAACTTAATTAACTCGTCGTCTTTTAACAACTTGACTTTCATAATTTCTCTTACCGAACTTTAAATTACACTCTACCAATCTACTTTAACCAGTCCGAGCAATCCTGGCCTTTTCTTCCACGAAGATCATGAGTATTTATCGGTGATTTCCAGCCACTTATTCTGTAATTCTAGTGGTAGGTATGACATCAGTATTTCCGAATTAGCCGTGGAATTCACGTCCTACATAAATCCCATTTCCTTCAATTTTATGCATACATTACGTCGCTTAACCGTGAATTCAGTTAAGCTAACGGCTGATCCTTCAGCAGACAATATTTGCCCTTAATGGACAGTTTAATTTCTATAATGCTGGTAAACTGACTAACAGAACAGTGATTTTGACCCGGTCGATCAACAAAATACTTAATATCAATCTTAAGAAAAAACTGTATTATTAGCCATGGTGTGTGACGTGTCTTTCAGGTCATCAACTCAATCGCTACTTGGAGTGTTAAATATCTCCCATGATTTATTATTACAACAAGTATCACGATCCAAATACTTTCCCATCTTAGCATTTAGCTCAACTCTGTCTGCGGACAGCTGGATAGCGTGAACAATACAGAACCGATAATTGAATAACTTTTATGCTACTTCCACGTTTTTGTGCTCTTCAGTAATTATAGCACAGTATGTCAATCAAATTGAAACTTATGGACCCGAATTAACAATAACATGAAACTCCGATTCAGGCACCAAGTTTTATTCGTAAATTACAAACGGTTGACTCAAATGTCGTTCTAATAATAATTATAACGATTACAAAATAAACCTTCAATCTTTCAGGTTCCTGTATCAAAAACCCAGAAATTCTAAAACAAAGACAAAGGGATAGCAAAACTTCCAGCGATAAAGATATGAACGAACAAGTTCATAAGTTGAGTAAAACGAATACATCCAAAAACACGGTAAAATTATTACTATTCAATATAAAAGTTCTTAATCAGCCAAATGTTTCCAGTTCTCCTGTAACAGTGATGGTGACATTGTTTACTAAACGGTTAAATGAATATTGACTAGTCTCCGAGAATAGAATGTGGGATGCTGAATTAGTATATAATCTGGGGCTCAGTGATAATTCATTGTCAAGGCAACTTCACTGAAGTCCTTCCTTGAGAAACTTGATACACTCTAAAATACATTGAACAGCGATTCACACTAAGCAACATCCTTGCTTGTTTTACTTAGCTCATCTGAGCGACATATAACTACAAAGAGGATATACTGGCACTTCAAGAGGATTTGACTCGACTTCGAAGTTGGGCAGACGACAACGGGCTTACCTTCAACACTCCAAAGTGTAAAGTAGTCCATCTGCGACATGTTGTAGATATCAGTTACAGCTTAAGAAACTCCTCTCTAGAAGTATCCCAAGGAATCTTCTTACCCTACGATTTAAAGTCCTACGCTAACTGTGACAAAAATGCCTTTTGAGCAAATCATGCACTGGTAACATTGAAGCTGACTTTTGGCCAGTTGGACAGAAGAACGTTCTACATAGTCTCCAACAGTTTTGTTCGTCCCCGCTTACAGTACGGAAACATAGTATTTCCTCCCTCACTCCTAAAGGATAAGGACACTCTGGAGTGTATCCAACAGCGAGCCAGGAAATCAGTCCGGGGACTCGAATTCAAACCTTATGAAGAGCGCATCCAATCTCTTAACCTTTGCTCATTAGAGTATAGGCGTCTTAGAGGTGACTTTCTAATGGCTTACAGTATCCCCTTAAACATCTACCTAAGCTCGGTGTTAATACCAACATAAGGGGTAACAAAACACAGCAGAACGGACTGTAGACACAACATCTACTCCTTAAGAGTTGTCAAATGCTGGAGTTTACTGCCGACTGAACTAGTCCAAGCAACTTCCCAGGAGTTCTTTAAGAGGAAACTCGACCTATTCTTAAGAACTAAGGATAACATCTTATTATGATTTGCCAATTTCTTTTTTTCGTCTAGTATCGTTGACATACCTAGATTACTAATTGGATGTTTTGGTGATACACTGCTACTAGACAGGGAAACCCGTTAAGCGAAAGCATTTTCTATTCCGTCAATAAGCATTTGAACCATTTTTGGTGCCTGTTTTAAAAAAAATCAGGTGTGAACGCGTTCTTCGAATAATGATCAGGTATGACAACAATGACTTGAAAGCAAAGCCATATAGCAGTACTGAAGCCTCTGCAGAAAGTAAAAACGAATTTTATACGACTATGTATGCACAAGTAGAAGAGATAAAATCAAACATAAGAAAAGTTGAAGAAAAAGTTGTCGAAATTAGTGGCACGTTGTCTTATTACTACTAATAATGGAGAAGATGATCTCTTTAGCATGTTTGTTAGAAACATTGAACGGTCAAGTCCGGAGCTTTTGGAGACAGCCATTGATGCTGCTTCACAGTTTGAAATTGTGAGGAAAATATCAGTTTCAGTTTCAGTTTGGGAAGGACAGGAGGCTTGATGGCCTATGTTAGTCCTGGCAATGGTGGTCTCTCAGTTGATCCAACTTTCTTTTGAAAAAGTCGACGGATGGAGCTTCAACTACGTGCTGAGGTAGTGAATTCCACTCGTTGATGATTCAATGGGAAAGTCGATAGTCAGATGACAAGTAATTTGTTCTCGGCTTATGAACTTTTTTGGAGTGTCCTCGTAAATTCTCTGTTTTGGAAGACAAGAAAAATGAGGGCATATTAGGTGCAAATTTATCACTAAGCAATTTGTAAACTGTAATCAAGTCGCCTCTAGTTCTGTGATATGACAACGGGAAAAGGTTCAGCTTGGCCAGTCGAGATTCATACGGAAGCTTCTCTATTCCGGGAACCAGCTTAGTCGCCGTTCTCTGTACCTTTTCCAGAAGTTCACTGTCTTTTTTTAAACAGGGGCTAGCCGCTTGTATGCAGTACTCAAGTTTAGGACGAACGAACACTGTATACAAAGTCAAAAACGTTTTAGTGTCGACATGACTAAAAGCTCTACGTATTGACCATAACGTTCTAAAACCTTTGGCGGCTATTGCACGGCAGTGCGCAGTAGTCTTTAAGTCTTGACTAACGATAACTCCTAAGTCATTATATGTCTGGACGTCAGGTAGCTCAGTGTTATTCATCGTGTATGTATCTGCGCCTTGATGACCGATATGCATCACAACACACTTGGAAGTATTAATCGGCAACTGCCATGTTTGAGACCATTCAGATAACTTCTTCGGGTCATTTTGAAGTTCTAAGCTATCACTCCTACATTGTCTCGTTCTCCATATCTTGACATCGTCAGCATATAGCAAGACCGATGATGATAGGAGACAAGGGAGGTCATTTACATACAAGAGGAATAGCACTGGCCCCAATACTGTACCCTGTGGCACTCCACTAAGCACAGTTTCCCAGCTAGATAACTTTGAGTTCACCCGCACTCTTTGTTGACGCCCAACTAAGAAGTCTTTTATCCACATCAATAAATTACCTCCAATCCCCACATTTCTTAACCTATATAACAGCCGGCTGTGCGGATCTTTCTCAAAAGCTTAGCTGAAATCAATGAAAGCGACGTCTACAGGTAGCTTTTGGTCCTTAAGAGCGCACCAGCTTTCACGAGCCACTAATAAGTTAGTGAGACAAGAATAACCTATTCTGAAGCCATGCTGCTTCTCCGAGAGGATCCGGTTTTTATCGAGATACTTAAACAGCTCCTTCCGAATAATCTTTTCTAAGATTTTAACAACCACACTAGTTAAGCTAACGGGGCGGTAGTTCTCAGGTTTGTGTTTCGTACCTGTTTTGAAGACAGGACTTACTATGGCGTTTTTCCAATCTTTCGGTAAGCGACCCTGCGTAACGGATAGGTTAAAGCATGTACTTAAAGGGTTCGCAACGAAGTTAGATAATTCCTTCAGTAGCCTAGGATGTAATTCATCGGGCCCCGTGGATTTACCTATGTCAAGCTTATTTAGCAGACCAAAGACATCGAGTTATTTAATGGTCACGCTATCCAGTGTATATATGGGGGGATCTGTATGCGCTGACGTGAAGGGTGCTTCTATGGTATATACGTTGCTAAAGTAGTTCGAGAACACTTGAGCCTTACCGAAGTCGTCCTCCACAAGTGACGCGGCAGTACTGTCTCCCCATAGAGCAGGAATATTTCCAATTCTATTTGTCCTTTGGTTCATATAAGAATACAAGCGTTTAGGACATTCTATGGATTCCTTAACAAGTTTTCCTTCGTACAATTTTCTAGACTTACGGAGGGTCGAGGCACAGGTATTCCGAGCCTTTCGATACTGAGATTGTGACTCATCAGTCCCCAGTAACCTAAATCTATCCTATATTTCCCTTTTCTTACGGAGAGGGATACGGACCTCCCTACAGAAACATGGTGGTGAGTTTTCCGGCACCTTTGGTATAGTCCAAGGGATGTGAGGTGTATACAGCCTCTGCCAGGGAAGTCCTACTCATTGCCTTCTCGTGGCGGGGGTGTTGTTTACGAAAATGAGAGGACGAGAAGCGAATGTCCGGCGCTTTAACCGGATTCCAAATCTATGGTGCACATGGGCACCAGTATCCTCCGGAAACAAATGGCGTATGAACCAATTTTCGGTCACCAGCCACCATGGGACTGCATCTCCTTACGATGCTCCACTGCCTTGTGGGTTAGACCTTTAGATGAAAGGCTCGGGGTGTGGCCCCCTAAGATAACCACCTGCTTCGGTCTAGGCACCAGGGCAGTATCGCAGCCCATACGCAATTAATGAACTGAAATTGTGTGGCGTATATATACATTTGGCGCACTCCTGTACCAATATATATGTGTTCAAATAAATAATGTGAGGTGTGGTAACTTTTAAGTATGAATTTTGAAATGCGTTCCAGGCCGTTTCAATTGAGGACTCTGGGTGTATTGTCCAATCTATTAACGATGCTGAGTGCATGATGTCTGGTATATTTGCTTTCCAGACGTTAGGTCTGGACTGGACTGACACGTGCTCGTGACTGGCAGTTATATGGAAGTCCAAAGTTAAAACTGCGTGATCAGTTTTACCTAGGGGTGGCATATGATGAGGTTCGCAACATCATCCTCATAGTGAGTCAGTATAAGATCTAATAAGGATGATCCAGTGTCCGGGTCGTACCTTGTCGCTTCTTTCACACGTTGCACTAGGGCACATGTGATAACCGCATCAACTAGTTCCTGCTCGAAGGAATTTTCTGACGATTCAGTTCGCAGATTTTCCCAGTCTACCATAGGTGCATTAAAGTCCCCTAGAATTAGACATCGACCACTTTGGGACCAAGTATTGAGACTGCTTAACAGGATCTCATTTGCTTTACAGCTTGGACTGCGATAGACCAAACCAATGAGCAGCTCGTGCCCCTTGCATTTCAAGCGTTCCACTCTCATGGGATACACCATCGATAATGACAAATGGGATAGCATTCCTAATGAATAGAGCTACTCCCCCTCCTTTGCGCTTTTGTGTTCTGTCGGCCCTCACCAACGTAAAACCCTCGAAACCAAGTTCCAACGCGTTCCGACTATGCTTGCTAAAACACTTCTTTGCAGCATCAACCAGTGAGATGGCCTCAGTTAACAAGCTGTTTGCATCCGAGCAGCACTGTTGACAAAGCCATACAAAACCCTTCTTACTGAACCGTTTGAAAGCAGCAGGCGTTTAGTTCGTGCAAACTTCGTGGTACCAGCCTTCGCACTCGTCGCACTGCATGCCGCTTTCAACAGGACAACGACAATGAGCATCACAAAGTTATCTGTGAAAATAAATGGTAAAGCGATTGGTGTTAGTCAGTGTTTAGAGAAGCGTTTAGTATGAATGATCGACGCCTCTTAACTTTATTTACCGTGTAGTGTGGATGAAATCAATTGTTTTGTTCGTACCCTATAAAATTGTGTTTGACCACTTTGCATTTGCTGAGTTGATGTATTTTGAATACAATATTCGAGAAATTTTAGTATTTTTACTACATAGCAAGGTCATTTTCAGCGTTTTCGGTTTAAGTAAATTATAAGTGACCTGAATTTGACTCTCAAATCCTTATGGTGATTGATTCGATAAATAGCATAAAGAAATATATTTTTTTTTCGGTAATTTACCAACAAGTTTTATAACTACAACCATCTGTGCACAACGTTTAACCCATTGTTCTTGTTGTTGACAGATTGAACATACATGTAGGCAAGTTATTGCGTAAAGTGATGATGAAATGTGTGATAGATTCATAAAAATATGTGCACGGAATTTTGAAAATTTGTCGATCTGGTGGGGCGCAATGTAATGAAACGAGTAAACTATTAAAAGTTTGAGCGGATAATATGAAAAGCAAAGTTAGTAATAACTGTAATGCAAATTAAATAGCAAGAGAATACAGTTTTAGGTGAGTTTGATCAAAGGATTTTTATGCCTACTGCTCTTGAGATACTTGATAACTAGATATGGATAAGACTTGAAAGCTTCATTAAAACTCTTTGTTTAGCACTGCATATTTCATATGCGACAGTGATAAATTTCCGCTAGGCTTATCTAATCTTTAACTTGGTTATAGTAAACCGCACTTGGAAAATAAACAGTGAATTTGTAGAGGAAAATGAATCCACCATCTCAAGATAAATAGCGCTGTAAGCGTTTGAAACTGATAACGACCTCACCGGTTTGACTGGATGCACTTTGGCTCAAGGCATTCAGTCAAACATGTGCACCGGATTACCAGTGGATGTTCCTTGCTACGCAACCCTTGCAATCACAAACCAGCATAGAATAACCTTTTCCTAACATAAGGACAAACTGGAAAATCATACTGCAAACACATTCATCCCCGACTTCTGAGTTTACTGGGTTGAAATCCTTCAATTACCAAGGTTTTGCAGATAAAAGCGTAAACAAGCGCCGAACTTCTGTGGTATATCAAAGCTTTTTGGGTCGTTTGGCCAATTTAGCATTTTCGGAGTGAGTAATTAATTCGAAAAATGAATATGGAGATAGTCGAACTTGAATCCTTACTTGTATTTGCAGTACGCACCATGCGTTTATATGGCGTCAATTTAAATATCGATTTACTTGTAACTCTTCTTATTTTAGCTATTTAATAATTATTTCTTTTAAAACAGCAGTCAAATGTAGCCTTTACCTAATTAAAAGTTTGGAATGATTTCCAAATATGATTTTAATTGTAAAACCACATACGTTGTTTGGGATAACCATCTTTTATAATTTGTTCTGTATTCCTTTTATTGTCACTGTATGACTAACATTGCCTCTTATTTTTCTGTTGGTAGGAAATCAACTGATGAACTAAAGTGATAGTTTTGTCTTTTACAAGTAACTTTGATTCTTAAATGAGAGATATCAAACACTTTTGGTAGAAAATTGATAATAACTTCTTTCACACTCAAAATGCATGCGTTAATGTGTTTACAATATAAAGACAGCTTATCAATAAAATTAGGCGACAACTAATTTTCTAATCCTGCCAGAAATTATTTTAACGGGAATCCTGTTGAAACTGAAAACTGGTGATGAATTTTATTGTTCACTTGGTACCCTGTTTTTGCTGACTAGTATGTTAGGTTAACGTCTGTGAATGGTTCACAAATGTAGCCGATAGTATATATGAAAAGAACACTAGTGATCAAAAATCAATAGCTTAACTGTTAGTGATATATTTGGCCGACGAATCCCAAGTGAGACGAGAGTTTTAGGTTTCACTGCTAGACATATTCCACTTATTCTATTTGAAAAAGTAACAGATGTTATATTCACAGTCAGGTCTAAATAAGTGTACTTACGAATACTAGGCAACATTATTCAACAATAACCAAGACGGCTTTCATGAAGTGTGCTTCCCGTAGTTGTACATATTACGTTCCAGATCACTAGATCAGTTGACTTGAATTAATTTCTGTAAACATTTCTCTAATAACAACATACAATACGAAAACTGATGTAATTTACGGGTAATAGCAGTATCTTAGCAACTCATAACTGTGGCTGTGAACCGGCGTGTGGAAATCTTTACATTTAGTGTGACAGATGACTTTGAGAAGTTTAAAAGTTGTCATATGATAATTTCTAATAAGCTCTTGAAATTTCCAGCTCTCAGTTATGAATACTTTGCGTTGTTGTTAAACTACCAACTACAACTACGGTATTGGTGGCTTCAAATCCATGAAGTCAATTTTGAAACCAACGAAGTCCCCACTTATTTAAATATACACATGAGTGACCTTCTATGAATTTGAGAGACCAATACAAAAGTGATAGACCAGTAGGAAAGTTTCTTAAGTGCCGTGACCGATTATTTTTCAGTAACTATACATGGGATTTCAATGAAATAATTTATAGCTGTCAGTCATATGCTTATGTATCTTAATCTTAGTATTCACTGTTTGAGAACTGAGTTAAACGGTGCTGTCAAATCATAGATTTATGCAAGTCAAGAAATACTTATTTTAACAATGCCCATATATTCTGGTATTTCGCCCTGTTCGTTAGATAATCTAATTACTGAACATCCTTGAATGTCATGTCGTGCTAGATAATCTCTGACTTGGTAGTTTTGAGGATAAATGTTCGCGTGAGAAACTTAAGGCTCTTGTTTCTAATCCCACGAGTGGGATCTTGGGTGCGTACTGCTGAGGAGTCCCACAATAGGACGAAACGACAATCCAGTTCTTCAAAGTTTTTAATGGTGGTCTAACATCATTCGGTTCATGATCTCTATTATCATTGTAAAACGCGCGTCCTGGATTCCACTGCTAGCCACTATCCATCTTTGCTTATAATGCTTGTAAATTAAAGCAATATCGAGGCAATACGCACAGTATGCACATATGCCAATACGAGACTGATCAATTTCAGTCCTAAACATCAATGGTAAGATTCAAGTTAAACAATACCAAGTAAATTAATATTTATAAGATAATTACATGGATTTGTAGCTTATGATAATGTGATGTATGCTACTGATGTCAACATATATCAGTAGTATGTATCATCCATCAAAAGTGAAATGTCTGGCAGTAGAAGGTCAAGAAGATCAAAGGAAAGAAGACGAGAACAAAAAAAGATTGGTGTGGAAACGAAGGAACAATCAAGTCGGAGACGATTGACTGACACTTCGCAAATAAAGTATTTAATGTATGCTTCTCAGATTTTATTTTGATGCTTTGTAATTTTTTGCTCAAATACATTCGGTTGTGCCCTTTATCGTTCTCGTTCACTACAATGGGGATTATAGTGCACTTTTTGACTTAAGTGGCTTAACTTTAAATTTCGCACCATCATTTTATACAATATCCTTATCAGTTTATACCTTTTAAAATAATGGGCTTTCAGAATTCCTCCACTATTAACAAAAATCTTATTGTGCCCATATTACATTGAATAGACTGTTTTCATTCCACATGATGTCACTATTTGCGCAGTCATTTTGATTGTCCGGAATCAGGTTAAAGGCAAACACGATTGTGAATAAATAATCGCTGTCAATATGGAAGCATGTTCAGCGTTTTTCTTCAAACATATAAATCAAATATTTCTAAGTATTCCACCTCTCTAGCCTCGTCTACACAAAAGGTCAAAGATTACCCAAATAGAAATGAATGGAATGAATTGGAGCCTAATTACAGTGTAATAGCATTACAATTTTTAATTGGTAGAAATCAGTATACATTTATGGAGACAGCTGAATTTTTTTTGTGATCATGAACCGATCGATGTTTGAGTGAAACCGAAGGTTCTGAATTCAAATCTCGTGTGCGATTTGGTGGATGTGCATTACTGAGGTGATCCATACTAGGAAGAAACGGTCACCCAATGCTTCCACGCTACCAATAGTGGTATAATATCGGTCGATTCATGATCTCAAAAAAAATTCCAAGAATCCTGAACAGATTGATCGTTAATGAAAACATTAAAAATTCAGTGCCGAGTTTTAAAGAAGGAAGGTATAACTGAAAAAGTTATAAATCCGTTTGTAAAAATGATATTACTCAACTCACATTATCATTACCATTATTGTTATTATTATTCTGTCCATTAGTGATATTAGTGAGAGTTGGAGCTGCAATAAATACAATACATGGAGCAAATTCAGCAGTACGTAATATTTTCAATGCTTGTGGTTCAACATCCAATATAGCAATTAAACTAGTTGCATGTATTTGTCTTATTGTATCCAATTTTGTACCATACATTGCTCCTTCATGTGAACCATATTCTAAGTATTCATTATTAGCAATATCACGTATCATTTCATCATGTGAAATAAAATAATAATTTTTTCCATTCACTTCATCTTTACGTGGTGTACGAGTTGTATCTAATTGTAAAATAAATATGAAAATATTTTATTGGAGACTTTTTCGAAAAAAACAAATGACAATTTTCCAATATCTATATGAAGTATTAATCATGTTGTTAAGGAGTTAAGCAGTCAGTTAGTCAGCAGCAACGTAGAGCTATGTACGTACGTACATCAGTTCAAGTTGCCATACCACATTAGCACAAAAATACAGTTGTCGATCCAAATCACATAGCGGTAGAGGTAGTAAACGTATAAGCAGTAATCGGAAACATACGCGTTTGAAGATGTTACTCAAGCACTATAATCCAGTGAAATAAATTTGGAAAAAGAAAAAAAGAAAGGGACATGAAGAATTCAGAAGATTAAAATTTGAGAGAACACAAGGAGTGGATGCACTTGCACTCAAAGTTTATAATATTACAGTCAGTCATGTATAATGTAGGATTAGGCACTTATATGCATCGATCCAAGTTGCCATACCTCATTAGCACAACAAAATGCTCATCAAATTGATAGAAGCAGTTACATCAATGATAGTGATATATAAAAGAAAGGTTGTGTATCACGATATGAGACAGGGAGAAAGAATTAGTTCATAGACAGAAAGATATAAAGCGAATAAATCGATTGAAGCTTGATCAATCGAAATCTTCATTATCACTCAAATCTATTAATTCGTGATAAATCTATGGATTTTCGAGGTGAAACCTTTCTAACATAGAACATTTTAAAAAGAGTAACAATAGCAGTGGAAAGTATTTTCAGAGTTTCATAGTAAAAAGTACAGTTTTATGGCTACGTTCTTACTTACTTACTTACTTACTTAAACCTGTTACTCCTTGTGGAGGAGCATAAGCCAACAAACAACACTCTCCATCCAGTCCTTTCCAGGTTTATCCAGTTGTTATTCAGCCTTTTCATATTCTTTGGCCTCCCTCTTTTCCGCTTCTTTTCACGATTCCAAGTTAGGGCTTGTCTCGTGATGCAGTTTGGTGGTCTGCTCATTGTATGTCCTATCCATTTCCATCGCCTCTTCCTAATTGTTTCCTCGGCTGGAAGCTGGTTTGTTCTCTCCCACAGAAGGCCATTGCTGTTGATGGTTATAAATACTCGTACATTCCTGATGATGGTTGTAGTAGTTTTTCAAGTTTCAGCTCCGTACAGTAGGACTGCCTTGACGTTCGTTTTGGAAGTTCTCACTTTGATATTGGTTGATAGATAGTTGTTTTGAGTTCCATATGTTCTTCAATGGTAGAGATGCGGCCCTTGCTTTGCCAATCCTTGCCTATACGTCAGCATCTGATCTTCCTTGTTCATCGATGATGCTTCCCAGGTACGTGAAGGAATCTACGTCTTCCACAGTTTCACCATTAATTATTATTGGATTGTTGTTCGCAATCATTTTATTCAGTAAACAATTAGCTTATGAAAAATTATAAAATACGATTAACTTCTATCATTATGTATTTATAACTCACGAGGAATAGGATATGCAGATTTATCAGGTGATGATTGAATTAAACAATTTTTAATATGACGTCGTCCAACACCATGTGCACCAAGTAATACTAATGTTCTACGACGAAATTGTGGTAATCTGACAACTTCTTCATAAGTAACTAAATCTAATTGATCATAAATAGCTGAATGTCTATTTTTGTATTTATCTTTAAAATGACGTTTACGACGTTTAAACCATGCACCACAATGTGTAATACCCATTTCATGTGATAATTCAGCTGCCTTATTTGCCATATGCCATTCTTGAAGTTCTGGACTAGGAATTAAACCCGCTGGTGCTTGACAGTCCGAACCCCATAAAGGAGCTTGAACCAAATAAAAAAAGAACGATGTTTATGTGCAGATATAATTCAAAGGATAATAAACATTCAGAAGATTATCCAACATGGATTTTAATGCAGGAGTAACTCATCAACTTTGAGCACATTACCTCAAGGAAATCTTTCAAAATAATTTACGTTCAAAATCAAAACGTACAACTTTTCATCTTTCTATAGTTCTAATCCCTTTTTCTCAACAGCAATTAAATGTGTACGATGGTAGTATTTGCCTATTCTCTTGTAACGTCACAAATCACGAAAGGTTTTCAATGAGATTTCTGTAGACTATGACCTACGTTTTGTACTTGTTGGGATTTATTTGCAAACTATACACAAGGAATTGAGAAGTAATTCGAACGTTCAAATATGTATCCATTACAAACTCTTTTTCGGAAACATTTCACCACTATATTATACAAAGTTGAAGAGTTTAAATTCAACAGACTATTTGGACGTTAAATGATAACACTATTCACAATCAAACACAAAATGATGATTATTCTCAACGACAATATCAAATGGATTGAACTATCAATGTGGGCGAATGAAATTAAGTTACAATGTTTATACAAGAAATATGATTATCTAAAACAGTTTCCAAAATTATTAACTGATCCAATTTTGTAAACTACTCGACAATCAAAACAATGTAGTAGTAGTATAGAGTCTCTGTAACTTGGCTTAGTAGCTCCACACTGAACATTTTAATTAATAAAACCAAACGATATGATAGACATTATTATTATTATTATTATTTATTATTTAAACACATAAACATTGGTACAAGGAAGCACTAAATAGATATACATCACATAAATCATTCAATTTGTGTGAGGGCTGTGAAACTGCCCGGTTGCCCAAATCGAACCAGGTGGTTTACTCGGGGAGACACACCCGGAGCTTTTGACCTAAACATCTGATCCACAAGTCAGTGCAGCAACGTCAGGAGATGCAGTCTCATGGTAGTCAGTGACCACCATTTGTTCCCTCAGGATACTGGAGCCCATGTGCGCCATTGGTTTGGAATCTGGGTTTTCCAACTTCCCTACATGGACTCTCCTTGTCCACTGACCCCGTTCAAGCGCCGGATGTTCGCTTTTCGTCCTTTTAATTTCGTAACTAACAGTGTGGCCGCGAGAAGGCAGTGAGTAGGACTTCCATGTCAGTAGTTGCATGCACGTGGCCATGTGAGAGCATTTCGATGGAGAACTGACTCTCCCCACTCTCGGCCGTACCAAAGCATTTAAGGGTGATATGATAGACAAATTACTGATCGTCTGTCTAAATTTAATAGCTCTATAACTATTGGTAGGGGTTTGTATTACCTTACTGCCAACAATAATCTAAACACACTACAAGCTAGTAATTCGCAAGTTAAATCGAAGCTTTCAAATAAAGTAAATCAATCTCAACAGGAACCGGACAATTCCAGTACAAAATATCAAAAAGATGGAATAGCATAAGGTTTTATGAATACATTATGAATCCATTAAACAAATGAGTGAGCACTATGAATCAATAGCTTAATGGTAGAATTTGAAGAAATAAGTACCGGGGTTTAAACTATCAATCTGACTGTATTAACATTGAGGTCACAAATACATTCAGATGACAAATCTTTCAAATAGAATGAAACAAGTGTTTGGGGTTCTCATTGTAAAACACAATTCAATTATACACATGATCATAATGAAACTATTTTCACATAAAAACAAATGAGTTGATAAATTTGAATGAAAATATCTACACATTCTTCAAATATAGAAACATATTATAAGTATAGGGATTTCTGGAGATTGTAGTATTTCAATAGTTGAATTCACGAGTCGATCTAAACTAGATCATCATTGAAGAATAAACTGTGTCGGTTGTGAGATCGATTGATGATAGACAATAACACCTTTGGATGCTGGATCGGTGGCCTACAAGTTAAGTGTACGCGCGCGAGACCGAAGGTCCTGTGTTCAGGTCTCGCGTGCGGCATCGTGGATGAGAACTGTTTAAGAGTCCCACACTAGAACGAAAAGGTCATCCAGTGCTTCCAGGTCTAGCTTAGTTCAACTTGTGAATACAACTGTTAAGAAATATATTAGTCATAGATTCAATCACTAACAAAGAATATATAAAAGGTTTCCTTAGTATCATTAAAAACAGTTAAATTATATGATAAATTTAATGACAGATACACATATTAGCATTGTAAGATATGGTAGATAAATGTATTAGTCTATATGTTGTCTACACCTTAGACTGACATAACAAGGAAAGAATGTAACAAAATACAATGTCAGAATTAAAGAAATGTGAACACAATCATATTCATGGCTTCATGAACTGATTCTACGTTTTAATTTGACCGTCCCCAGCTTTCTTCCGACCTGTGTCTACACTAAGAAATAACGTACATCGAGATAGATTTTGATTAGAGAAACATAATATACATGTGTTAACCATTTCAGTAGGTGGAGTGTGACAGCTTCCTAAACAGATTTTTTTCATTTTTCCCAAATACACTGAGTTTAACCTTAACATTGTTCACATTCATGTCTAAGACCTTTAATTACAGATTATTATTGATTTATATCACATGAGTTTTGTGGATATTATAGTAATTTCAATGGTTAAGATCATGATTCAGTTGAAGCCAGACCACCATGGAAAACCTGGAAGCACTGGATGGTCGTTCCGTCCTATTGTGACATTCCTGGGCAGTGCGCATCCACGATCTCGGGATTTGAACCCAGGACCTACTGGTTTGCGCACTGCTGAGGAGTCCCACAATAGGACGAAACGGCCTTCCAGTGCTTTCATTTTAAATGAGTATATGATAAATGATTATAATGAATATCTATTTCTTACTTGCCACCAATAATGATCATCTTTACTAATAATTTGTAATATATCTCCAACATGAAAATGTATACCAGCTTGAGTACATGGTATTAAATCATCATTTTCAGGACTATAATCAAACATTGCACGAACATAGATCTAAACAAAAGAAAATATATATAATTTAACGGGCTTTAAAATGTATTTTTCAAAAGAATTTTATTCATCGGTTGAAGTTCATTTTCTTGACAGAGTGAAATGACTAACTTCAAGGAATCTTTACATTTATATTCTATGAGATTGATTAGTTGTTCATTCATTCATTCATGATAATAGATGACATTAAACCTTACAGATTCATAGATCCTCTCTATGAATATGAAGCTGTGAGTTTAAAGTTCTCTAGAATCGTAGAAACTAAAAACTACAGCTACCAAATGTATCTCAGTTTCCAATAGTTATACATAAAATTCCAGTAAGTTTTCCGTAACTGGAGGTAATCACAAGAAAACTTTGAAGTTAAGTATCATGTTAGTGTAACTTTTAAAGTATGAACCCATTACATCCGCTATCTCATTTCACGGCATCATTACCGAGCTATTCGGATTGTGATTGACCTCCTGTAAAAATCGATCAACATTGGAGACTAGATATGATGTTAGTTATTACACAATTGATCAATCCGAGAAAAGAACGAGTTGGAGTAACCGATTCCCAAGTTTAAAAAAACGTTTAATACAAGTTCAGTTCTATGTATTTGATAATAAGTGTGGTAACAATTCACCTTCAAAAATCGATATTTACCTTTAAAAGCACAGCTATTTATTAACTACACTGAACAATGAAAGTCAAAATGATAAATGTCTATTCATTCTAATTAATAACATGACAGAAAATAATAAATATATTTCCATTATATTTCTGTTTTAACTTGTGACCGCCGATTAGAGAGCAGTGGCTTATCGATCAAATCAATGACGCGTGAACCTGTATGAGCAGTCTAGTGTCCTGCTTGGTCCTGCTTTCCGCCTAGCCCAGCCAGTTAAGTCCACAACATCAATCTCAGTCTCTGCAATATGAATCATATTTCAAACATACTGAGTCTATATACCAATCAAATAGACCACAACGTACCATGAAATAGAAAATACACATTTGTACAAGAATTAGCCGAACGTGGCTGTGAATGTGAGAGGTAGTGATTAATAGACAGGGCATAATTCAAGAATGGTAAATCGTATAATAATGGTTCATGGATCGAAATAAAGCTCATGACAAGAGAAACATGAATATGCATACTTTACTTATTCAACAATTATACGATGACAATGTACATATAGTTTTGATCCATAAATGGATCACAAAAGTTACCCTACATTATTCATATCGGGACATAACCATTTCTGACGATGTTTTGTAACCGAATGTAAGCCACTTCATGAGAGTTAATAAAATAACTAACATTAAATGAACACAAGTGTAAATAGTATAAAAGAAATGATGCAGAATAGTTTATTTGTTTTTCAGTACAATCAAAATCATAATAGGTCTGAATATGTCAATGTTAAGTTATTCTTGGTCAAGGTGAATTTGTATGACCAGTCACTGTATTCATTTTCCTCCTCATTGGAATATAACAAGGAAATACATTTATATTTAAATTCTTATCTAATGCTCCATTTATTTAAAATGATCATGTCCAATCTTGACATTGATGTTAATCGACTACTTTTCATTCATGGTAAACATTTGTAATTGGATAATCTACTGAATCTTTTTGATGATCTGCCATATTTCTTAACAAAGAAATAACACAATATCAATTGACTTATGATTTCAATTATTGAAATTATTACAATCTCCATAAACCCCCTTCTGAAATAACACAATAGTCTAATGATGAATTCATTTTCAAAAGTATATTACGTTTTGAGTAGTCTATAAAAGATAAGATAACCAAGTAATCGATCTGTCATATTTTTAATTTATATACAGTCAGTCAGTCAGTGGTCTTGAGTGCTGTTAGTGGTTTGAGGGCGGTTATCACTTCCCGGTTGCCCACACCGTGGAAGGGTTGTTCTGGAGGTGCCTGAAAAGGAAATTGGATTGGAGGTAGTCTTAGTGACCTGGAAGCGTGACCACAGTGCTCAAGGGACAACTGCTTAAGGTCGGTCACACACGACCTTTTTATGGGTAATTTTTGTGTTAGCTCCGTACTTGCTGAGACCATTACCGCCAGAGATAGATATCCGTGGGATAAGGCGAGGTGTGCATTTTTAGGGTCGACCTTTTCTAACCCCACTCCTCCATTTGGGAAGGTAGCATCGCTGTCACACCTCTGTACAGTCAGCAGTACGACTTCGCCTCCGGACCTTAGGTTTGTTGCTTATAGTTTTACCGCCCTTCAACTGACCTGTCTGACATGGTAGGACCTAGAGGAACGGTTGTTCCAGCCAATATAGCTCGGTTGCTTCATCCTGATAGGCAAGCCAGACCACCACGTCAAGGTAGCAACAACGGTCGGGAATTTATAAACACATATCATATTATTGAGTTGGTGGATGGTTGTAATAAAATGTAAGAAAACTCTGGGCTTCAGTTTCATGTCAGATGACACTCTTTAGCAAAGCGTATTTACAATCTTGGATAATTGATACTTTCTGACATTTCAACTCAGTTTATATAACATTGAGTGACTTAAATCAATGGTGACATTGCAGTTTGATCACAATAGAATTCGATCAGTACTATATCACTACACAATTAAAATACTGGTCTTGACTCAATGATCAATTAAACATATAATACTTGTAGTTTTAAATCGATCAAATCTAAGGAATTTTAAATAGACAAAGAATACTGTCAACGAAATCAAATTGATACAGTCTATTAGATGAAAAATAAAAAAATTCATTATCCACAGTTCCCTTTGTTATGCTTCAGTTGGTTAAAAGTCCATTGTTTTTTATCTCTACGTATAACATTCAACCATTGCTGAAGATATGAGAAAGAAAACATCAAAATTCACTTATTCATCAAAAGCTTTGAAGAACTCAAGCTGTAAACTTGACCATTCTACTTAAGACAGATTACGACATCATTGTAGAAAATATGTTGAAACTATAATTTATGGACGACCTTTGAGAGATACTGAAGTGACACCATGAACGTGAACACCTACAGATTAGGACTAAATGACAGTTATAAAGCAGTTAGAATTCTCATGCACAATTGATGGTTTGTGTTAGAAATTAGATTTAGGGTTTACATCACGAACTGACATCAGCTATAATACCAAAACTCTATTTATTCAAATGGACGGATGAATCTTGCGCCAAAAGTTCGTGACTCGTTATCTCATATCTTATATCTTATATAGTCTTGCCGAAAATTTTATTATAACAAATCAAACAAAGTTTTGATATTCGTAATGAATTTTACATATCTAATCATTAATTTGAAAAAAATAACCATTTACTTCACATTGTAATGGATGTGTTCTGTAACTGGGAATAATCTTCAAACTCACATTTCCACGAACACTACGCTTTGAATAGAAATTAAGTATAAAATATCTGATTACTCATAAGTAAATAAGATTGGTTTAACGAAAAAATAAGGAAACGACGGTGGAAATGGATAGGACATACTTTGAGGAAATCACCAAACTGCATCACGAGACAAGCCCTAACTTGGAATCGTGAAGAGAAGGGAAAAAGAGGAAGGTCAAAGAATACATTAAATCGGGAAATAGAATCAGATATGAAGAGGATGAATAAGAACTGGAAAGAGCTGGAGGTGGTTGAATGGAGAGTGCTGTTTGGCGGCCTATGCTCATCCACGGGGAGCAACAGCCGTAAGGAGGTAAGTAAGTTGAATTTACCGATTCAATTGGCTTTTATTATGAATATTTTATTAGCATTTTAGCAAGAAAAAAATTACCAACGTACACTTGAAGTTCGAGCGTAGTTTTTTCAAATTTAGTTATATTTGTAACAGTTTCTGTATTATTTTTTATTGATATCATGAATCGAACAATGTTAGATCATCATTGAAAACCAGAAAGTACTGGACGGTCATTTCGTCCTAGTATTAGACTTCTCAGCAATGCGCATCCCTTACTAGGTTGAAAGGGCGTCCAATGCTTCCAGGTATTCAAAGGTGGTCTAAAATTGATCGATTTCTGGTCTCAATCGAAACTCAACAATCTCCACAATCAAAACCGATTATTCCTTTATTATTATTAATGACCTTATTCAATATTATATTTTTGGTATAATAAAGAGTTTCAAGCAAAGTATTTCAACAGGTTTCATCTTCTTATTTCTTGATCGATCCTGAGATAAATATCGAGTGATAGTAGCAAGTAAGGAAACGACATCTGAATAACGTACATTCATTCTAATGCATATTGCCTAACACCACGATGTTTCGGATTGCACTATTTTGCAACTTGTACAGAAAGACGTCGTAAATCTTTCATAAATGCAGATGAATAGGTTATGCGATTAGTAGACATAATTATGTGATAAAACAAACAAAAACATATAACTTGTTGAAATATCTATATGACAGTAACGGGTAGCCCAAGTATTCAAGCAGTCCGCCAGTGTTATTTTAAAGTTTTCGTCATTTTCATATCTTTGCATTTTCAACTTACATCTGATCAAGTGATCATCCGAGATAAAAGTCATTGGAAAATGTTGAGATATTCGACATTTCCTTACAACTCTACTGACTAAGTTATGCACTTGATTAATTAAGTTTGTCAAATTGCATAAAGCTTCGTCGATTAACCCAAGTTCCTATACCACATCAATATAACGATAGAAATTTAGGAAGATGAGTAACAAAACAGATCTATGTGATACAGTAAGAATAATGGTAGGAAAGATTGGACATTGAGACTATGGTTCCTGAAGAATAAATGACAAGGTGTGTAACAAGAAATACTGAAAAGTCAAAATTGACAGAAAGATAAAAAGTGAATTCATGTAAACAAATGTGGATAATTTGTAGCCATTTCAACCAACGTCACCAACCATTGATCGTAGTTATCAAAAGGAAGCCAACACGTCTAGTATTAGCAGTCACTGGCTTTTGCTTAACCCACCACTATTTCAGTCAACTATTCGCATAAACGTTGAAGAGGGGAATAGATTCATTTTCGGGGGGGGGGTATGAGCAAACGACAACCGTTACTTCTACTACAAATCTAATACAATGATAACATTTACACAAGTATCATTAATAATCCCAAAACCCTCATTGGTACACACGTAGAAAAAAATATGGACTAGTTTCGGTACGAAAACGTTTACTGTCTCGAAAGAAAGAGAGAGAGGAAAGCTCTTGTAGGGACAAATATTACTGATTAAATATTGTTCACATAACCTTGAATTACAGCAAAATAAATTGTTGAAGAAAAATAAAACAATTGACCTTAAATAATCAATGGAAAAGTTGTGGTAAATGGGATTTAAGGGTTTTTCATTTCAATCAGATCATGAAATAATAATCATTTCAATAAAGTCACTGTAACAAGTACACAAAGTAGAGGTAAGTGTGTATGTGTGTGTATTTTAGCCATTTGCTGATATAAAAGATCATACAAACGGATGTTGGCGTGTTGATATTGGCTTGATCCAAAAGTATAAGTCATTATTCTTATGTTGGACTCTTAGTGATAGAACTAACTTCTTCATAGGTGTGATATTAAATTACAAAAAAATGAAGTACAATTTATGCTTTCAAAATATCCATGTTATTGTCAAATCATATTATTGAATGTTGATATTTGTTTGAAATGTAATCAGGCATTGTAAAGCTCTACGGAAGATGAAAATGTAACTTATTGTTATGGCTCAAAGCCGCCAATCAGAAGTAGCGAATAACCGATCGGACCAAGGACGCGTAAAACACGTGCGAGCAGCCTAGAGTCCTTATTGGTCCTGCTTGTTGCCTAGCCCAGTCAGTTAAGTCCAGAACACCAGTCACAGCCTCTGCAAGATGAATCGTTATATTTCAAACATACTGAGTTTATATACTAATCAAACAGACCACAACGTAGCATAAAATAGAAAATAACATTTGTACAAAATTTGGCCAAATGTAGCTGTGAATATGTGAGATAATAATTAATAGACTGGGTATAACAGTAAGTCGTATAACAGTAGTCTTTAGGTCAAAATAAAGTTTATAATAAGAGGAATATGATTATGAATTGTTTAGTTATTTAACAATTATACGATAAAAATATACGTTTAGTATTGGTTCATAAAAGGATTTCAAAGTTACCAATCATCATGTTTATCGGGACCTAACACTTATGCTCTTTCTTCTTTCTAAACATTTGTAAACGTGAAATAAAACTTGTCATGAAGTACTAATTAAAAAAGTTTTATAAAGTTAGTTGGTGATTACACGTTTGACAAAGTTGTTAATGCAAGATTATTTATTTACTTTTTTATTTATTTATTTAACACATAGATATTGGTACAAGGAGACACCAAATACATATGCGCCACACAGATCTCATTCAATATGTGTGAGGGCTGTGATACTGCCTGGGTGCCCAACCCGGTGCTGAAGACAGGGTGCTTGATACCTGTGTGGTTGCGCCACGGGATTGTGCTGTGCTATTCAGATTGTAGCGTTAAAGCCTATACGGTATCTGTTTCTCCTGCTAAACGGGGTTGAGCTGTTCTGTTTGGGTTGTCACGTGAAAGTCCGGATGGTGTCTGGTTCCCCTGAAAACCAATGTAAAATTACCCTGGCCCACCAGGGTATATTATATAACTGATAAATTATGAGTCAAGATCAATGATTTATTTTTTATCAAAAGTGTTGAAAAATGGGAACTTTCAGCTTACATATATCAAACTTAAAATCTATAGAACTAGAAATTTTGAGTGGTAAAAGTTCAGTGTTAAAACTTTTTGAAATCTTTTCAATCGACATGTATTTGTGAAATGCAAAATTTATGAATAGCCATTACTTAACCGTAATGCGTTTATTTATTTAATTATCTAAACATATAAATATTGGTACAAGGAGACACCAAATAGATATGAGCCTCATAAATCATTCGATTTATGCTTTGATACGGCCGAGAGTGGGGAAACTCAGCTCTTCCTCTTGAAATGCTCTCACAAGGCCACGTGCACACAACCACTTCTAGCGAAATCCTACTCACTGCCTTCTCACGGCGATGATGCTATTTACGAACTTGTATGTCCGGCACTTTAACCGGGTCGGTGAATATGATGGATTCACCTAGGAAAGTCAGAAAACCCTGATTTCAAACCAATGGTGCACATGGGCTCCAGTATCCTGAAGGATCCTATTGTTGGTCACTGGCTATCATGAGACTGCATCTCCGGACGTCTCTCCATCGCCTTATGGATCAAATCATTGGGTCGAAGGCTCCGGTTGTGGCCCCTTAAGGAAATCATCAGTTTCGGTTTGGGCACACGGGCAGTGGCGCACCCTAATGCGTTGTGATGTCTAGAATGAATATTTCAGCACAAACTTCAGATAGAAGTGAAGTGTTTGAATTTCGCTTTATGCGTTTCACTGTTTGTCCTGTACACCTTGACGTTCAAGCCTCACGACCAAACTATCCAGCTCAGAGAACAAAACTCTATCAAAATCATCCACCTCAGCTACAAATATCCTCCACCAGAGAGTTTTATTAGTTTTAAAGATTGAATTTGTTTATAAATGAAGATTATCTCTTTTAATTTCTTACCATTGGTTCATCTGTACTCTTTTGAAATTGTACCAGACGTACACGTGTTACTTGTGGTTGATCTGTATCTGATTCCATATGATCATCTTCATCACCATTTAAAAATGATGACAATGGTGGTGGAGTGACACAAATAGCTTCAGGGCCATAAACTTCTTGAGCTATTACATCATACGTTTGTAATAATGCCTGAAATAACAAACTTTTTATCATGTTAATAGATATAATGATAATAATGGAAACTGTATACTGAAATTATTGAACATTTAAATAATAAGATTTTGAGAGGGGTAAAATCTTTGTAAACTAAGTCATTTCATTTACCAAAGCCTCATATGAAAGAACCACAACACGAGTTTTGTTTCTTTACAGAAGTATATTGATTGATCAAGATTTAAAGAGATATTTAATGATTATTCGACTAGAACCATTTTCTAATTGATTAATAAACTCAATGAATACAAAATGACATAGCAAAATAGAATGTCAATAACTGAATGATTCTAGCAGACTTCAATCTCCCTAGAGCCAAATTCGCGAAACATTCGTATTCGTAAACTCAACTGTAGCTCGGTTCTTTAACCTCATCGAGAATCTGAGATTATGCAAAAATGTGAAGTCAGCAAGTCGTTGGAAAACCTTTGGATACAGTCGTGCTTAGACTGGGTATTTACAAACGAAAAATTTCTAGTTGGCAACCTCTCAATTCTGGCCTCCCTGAGGAAAAGCGATCAAGCCGTGATAGACTTCGGTTTCGTCAGGTGGATTGGGATGTTCACCCTCAACTTGATGTGGATTTTCATTGAGCCTTTTTACTGCACACGCTCTTGTGTGCTACAAAGCACTCAGTTCCTCAAACGGTCCTCAATAGCTACAATCATCAAGAACCTCACTCTTTGTTTTCTAGGCCACAAAAGACACTTTTGAGCAGAGTACAAGCGAACTGACAACAACGGCGCGTACAGGTAATACAACCATATAAAGAACGTATGCACGAAGGCTATAAGAGAAGATAGACTCCAGTACCAGATAAAGCTTATGGATAAATGTGTCTCCAATCCGATAAGCTTGTACCGTTATGCAGCTTCTCGTCGTCAAGCCAAAACTGGAGTTTCCCAACTGATAGCAATGACTGATAAGTATTGGTTTGTAGTAAAGAACAAGAAGAAGAAGGAATAGAATAAGACAGAAATAGAGGTGAACAGATTAAACAGAATTATGACTGAATGCTTAGTCGTTTGCTACAACCAAGATTAATACCAATTCTACAACTTGATACAGAAAATTTTACTTTTCAATATGGATATAAAACTTGTGTGGCAACCACTATGATGACTCACATTAGTTGCTTGGTATGTTTAAAAAAAATGAGAACAAAGTATCCACGTTAATTAAAGAGTGGTCTGCATTATATATTATTATAATCTTCGAAGATAACTAAGGAATTCTTTTGTATTTCGAGACAGAGTTAATTAGAATTCTTTTTAGTTAGAAAATAGGCATAGTTGATTGATGTGAAGCGTTGACATACTTCCGTTTTGTTTTGGCGGCACTGTGACCTGATAAGCATCTTATTGTTTTCATGGAATTCATTTATTCTGTATATGGTGATTAATATCAGATAGACGTGTCAATATTAGTCTACATATATTTTTGTTATTTGTGTATATAAGCAGCTTATATTGATGAGCTTAGTCAAGCTTCTTCATACTTCTGGATGAAAATGCTACTTTCTCAATTATCCAGACGACAGAAAATTTTATTATTTGTTCTTGTCATCAGTGTAGCTTGTGCGGCGATTGTTGGAATCGCATTATTCGTATATTTCTCGAAGAGACATTCTTCTGGTATGTTTTTCAAAACTATTTTATTTTACTTATATCATGATGATCTTACTTTAGTTGGTTATTTGATGACATAACATGGTACATAAGATTAACTTTGACTGTATTGTTAGTTGTTAGATTATTATGCTACCTCTTATTGTGTGTTTTTTGTAAATTCGAACATCTGGTTAAACAGAGTTTAGTGAAAAAAGTCAAACCACAAGAAAACTGGATTCTTGGTTGTATTGTCACATTTCCTTACGAATTACCATGGAATTCCATTTTCAAGTTATATTTTTATTTCGCATAGTCCTTGAATTTCTAAGTGACTAGTGATTACATGTAAATGGAATTTATATTTCAAAACATCAAGATTCTCTGTTTGGAATAACAAAGCGGAAATCAAAGAAGACATGCGCTTCATCATGAAAATATATCCACAAGACGTATCTATTTGTCAGAAGACAATTTCATATGTAGTGATGGTGGCCAGTATGAACAGAATATACGTTCAGTAATTACTACCGATTATTTAGAACCTACTCATAACAAGTACACAGTGATGTTATACTAAATAACAGATTGATTGAATTGAAGGAAATCATTATATTCTCCATGAGGTGAATTAAGAACATGAAAACTGTTGACAGTGAAGACATATCGATTTTAAAACACGATGATCATAGACAGTAATAATAAATATATATACATATATAATATAAAGTTCGCCTATGAAACATAACAGAATAATAATGATGATACACTTCACACCAACACTGCCACATAGTTTTCTCCCAGTGAACTGAATTATTCGTGAAATGGTACATTGGCTTTTGGTCTTGGTAGAGTGAACTGTGTTATCCGGTACGGCAGTTGCTAAATATTCCTCTTATCTTTGAATAATTAATTGTAAGATTTTTAGAGATTCAGTCAATGAATTTGACCCTACATTCTCAAATTTACATTACTTGTATTCATTCTCAAGAGTGTGAATTTATTACTTCGTTGTTTCGACTTGAGTGATAAGCATGAAGTAACACTTACTCTGTATGAAATTTGCTTTGTCCTCTCTCGTTTAAAGTAAAACTGTGCATCAATGATAACTGTTCAACTGCTAATACCACTGGTAGTATCGATATAATCTGTGATAGTTTTGAGCAACACTCTTGTGACAAACACTCCCAAAATGATTATCCGGATAATCTGCCAGTTAAAACAGATGATATCATCATGAAGATGTGTGAGTTTCATATATTTTGTCTCGTGGTTACATTTGTTCAAACGTGATCTATTTACAATTAGTTAACGTCGATTTGGTTTGTGCTCGTTTTCATTGAATCCCATGCTTTGTATTCATAAGTATGTGATGGTTGTTGTTAAGAACTCGTCATTCGTTAAGCAGCATATATATGGAATTACACAACCAGGTACATCTAGTCATATTTATAAACGAAGGCTAGTTCTGAAGTATACATCACCATGGAGGTTGGTGCTGAATAAAACGAATAAGCAACGTGATACCGAAGTTACTAGTTTTCACGAGTCCAAAATAGATGTTGTCGTGCTTGCATTCTGACTTGCTACTTTTCAAATCTTGCTGTGAACTCTTATTTGAAACAATTTAGGAAAACTAGATCCGAAAATTTTTAACAAGTTTGTTAAAATGAAACAGTATGCTTGAATGAATATGACAGCTAGAAAGGTAGCATTAGCAGTTGGAACACAATTCATAAAGCGCTGATTGGATCAATGTCGTTCATCACCATTCAAAACATTATATATCTAATACTTCAATTCAAGTTTCATGTACGGTTAACACTTCATGCACAAATCCAATCAGAATCAAGCCCAACAATTCATCCGAGCACTTCATTGCTTTTAATCTGTTCATTTTTCTGAATATTGATCATTCAGCTCAAAATTCGGTGTTGTTAGCAGTCTAAATTAATGTAGCTAGAAAGAGAATGTAAAGAACAGTTGTCTGCACATTCATTGAAAACTGAACATTGGAAACTGAACAATGGCTGGAATGCACCAAATAATTTGATGCTGTCTTCCAGTGTTTTGTATTGTCATTCAAAAGTTGAAAATTAAAACAGCTGTGTACTCCGCCTCGTCTTGTTTCTCTGGTCGTGCCTCGAGAATAATTGTGTCCTAACTGGCTTAAAAAGCACTTTCATAATAGCGTATCTATTGGTGAAAACGTGTGTTCAGCTACGTAAACCGCCTCAATGCAATCATTATCTATGGAATATATAGTGATTCTTCGAAATAACAACACGGCGTTCAGAATGACGAACAAGAAGAATCTCAAACATCGGAGAGTGTGTTGGAAAACGAAAAGTACTGTTCAACACAACAACATCGGGAAAATGAGTTGCTCAGATTTGTATGTCTGAATCTCAACAACTGAATTCAGCGTCCTCTCCTGCATGAATGAACGTGATGACTGATATGTGGAATACAACGAGATTAATAAACGAATTGAATGATTTAATGGAGCAGTGTACTGCAAACCATCATGTATTGCCAAATATATAAATAGGTATTAAATAGATAAACATCACTAAAACCCACTTGACATTATCAATTTATGGATTTCTTTCACTTTTAGTTGAAAGTACAGAATTTAAAAATTTATCGAGTATTAATGCAGCTAAAACTTTCTACAACACTTGCACGATTGACTATTCGAAGGAAAAATCGTTCATTCAGTCTAAAGTTCGTGAAATGGCAGAAGAACTATTCAACGGATGGGCAATTTCATTAGATAATAACCGGGCAGCCTTTTTCTGGAACCAGATTCTTGCAACTGAAATGTTTAATCTGACTGCTTTCATTTTGCCACTGACATTTCAAAGTGGTAGAACAACGTTCTTTTCCATCAATCTAACTGAAGGTTATTCACAAGGAGACGATCGATTAATTCATGTACGATTTCAAACAATACATTATTTAGTTATTTTCATGCACATTAAGTTCTAAATACATAGTTTAGATACTCTGTTCAGCTTACAATGCCAGCAATCTGAATTCTGATTGAAAACCAGTAAAATGACTGAACAGGTTATCAAGTACGTGAGTTATTCTTGAATAAATTTTAAGCGAGTCAGATTTTTCTGTGAGCAATTTCCCATTCAGTCCATTGATGAGTTTGACAACAGTACCGTCATGTACTGATAACTTCTAGTACATTGGTCTAATGATTTGTCCTAAAGTGCAAGTTGGCGTATTTTCTCGCTGTTCCATAAATCAATAGAATCTACTTATAAAGCACAAATTCGATTTCAATCTATTAGTAGTTCCCATTACTTTATTCAGTTTGTGTCACTAAACGCAGTTGTGAATAAACACACTCGTAATCAACAAAATCGGTATGATTTACTGTCACTGTTTCTTTTATCTCCAACTACATCGTCGAATTGTTTATTTTTGCTGACCTGAATGAGACGGCCACATGAATATGTAGAGTTTAACGATATTCCAAATCTGTGCACCTTTGTTCGATGATGAAACACCATTTGATTTTGCCAATGACGTTATCTAATTCAGCGAATCAGACATGTTTATTTTCTTCACAATGAGCGAATAAGAATATCAATGAATAACACACATTGAATGAAGTATGCTGTGAATGAGAGTTTGATGATTTCTGACAATAACTTGCGGTTATTACAGTTTTCATTTTGACCCTTTCTAAAAGTGAACGTAAATTTGTTCTTCCAGATTTACTCAGGATCGCTCGACGCATTTGACAAGGAGAAGTTAAACATGGTGAGATGAAACTGACATACGTATTCAATCATATTCATTGCAGTGATTAAGAAATTTTTGTTTATTAGTTTTTTGTTAACATGTTGCTAGTTGTGATATTCAAAACACGAAATAGTTTGTCAAGTTTATTTGAACAACTAGAGGAGTAAACGCGGTTCGAAGAAATTCATGAAATGATTCGACTAAGGGAATGTTGTGTACACTATTCCTCATGTTGATGTTTGAATGGAATTACACGTCGGTCAGGTCGAGCGTTATTCTCAGGCATCTATTGATAAAATGTTCATCAACACTTCACCAAAATAGAGTCTTGTCTGTCTTTTGATATCTTACCCATGATTACGCGGAACATTAAAATGTGACTGGTAACTGATGATTTGAGAGTAAATAATGAGAAATACAGGAGGTTACATATACAGGTAAGCAGAATGAGGAAAGCCAAACTTCCGATGATACGATTTGACTATTTTGAGCGCCCAATAATTCAATATTGTTATCAATTGTGTGGATCTTGTCGACGATTAATTACAATTACTAGTTGAGATTTGTGAATTGAACAAGAATAAACCCAGTAAACATTGTCATAGGTCTATTAAAGCAGAGTTGATAAATAGGATCTATAGCTTCAATGTCAGTAAAGTTGTGTTGGTGAAACCAATAATCACTCTTGAACAAAGGTCACAAACTGAACATTGTCAGTCAGGTTTGTACTCTGATTTTGAACAGGGTTGACGTCGAGTACAATTCATGATCTTGATATCTTACCGTAATTGCGAACCTGGTTGTATTTTGATCTGTTAGTTTTCATTTCATTTCAAAGACTCCCATAAACAATATTCGTGGAATGTCCTGCAATGTCTTTGATGTGTTTTCTCAATTTCCTCTTTGACTGAATGCTTGTTTGTTGTTTATCAGAGTAGATTATTGCTATTGGTCTACGGTCAATGGATTCGGAGTACCTTGAGTGGGCAGTTAGATGTATATATACCTTATTTTGCTAATGGTCCTTATAGTTATCCAAGTTTTAGCTTTGTACAATGGAGCCACCTTGACATTAGTGTTGAAAATTCTATCTTCGGTCATGTGTAACACTTCTTTTGAGTTTCAGGTCAACCTCAATTTCAGGAACGTTTTCCTTATTCTGCTGAATTGTGCATCACATCTGCAAAGATTTCATCTCTCCCCACCACGTTCCCATGTACACGCTGTCGAATGCTCTCTCGTGATCAAAGATGGTCTACTGAATTCTTGTAGTATCACCTGTACAACTCTTCAACGATTGTTCGTTATGATGTTTTGTTTGACCACGACCAGGTGATGGTCTGATAATGTAACATGTCCTTTCTTTGTTATGACGTCTTCCATGAACATTGTTAGCCGTCTATTAACGAAAGTACGTCTTGTCTGGCTTCGTGCTGGTTTGAAGGTTGAGACGTTCATAGTTCGTATGTGAATTTCTAAAAGAGAACGCGACTGCGTGTAACTTAGTTTTAAATAACACATGCAGATAACAACCACTCGCCATTCCTGTTCTCTCCACAAGTCCACGTCATGATATGAAGCGTTCATACTTGGTGTTCCCCATCATGCCCATGGTGTTTATCCTCCACATCATCATATTTTTGAATTCTTGTGGTATTTGATGAGAAACAAATTTGTCTTGCGTTTTTCATCTTCAACAGTCAGATCGATCGGACAGCGAAGTCAAAGAACAAATTTTCAAATATCTACAAAAAGTAGGTGCTCGTGAAGATAATAAAAGATTGATGGAGGAAGTCTTCGAATTGTATTCAAAAATTAAAATCGTGAGTAAACCGATAATGATTTGTCAATTTTTATTCACAGTGGTAATTTCAAATAATTTTTATGGATTACAGTACTTAACAGAAATAAGTGAAATAAGTCGTAGTTGAGTAGAACGTATATTCAGTCGGTGGAAATCCATGGCATTTGGCTAGTACAATAGAGGTCTTTATCGGTTATCATCAGATTGAACTTTTGATACGGAATTTGCAGGAACAAGTGAATAAACGGACACTCAACTTCCTACTTCACAATGACACATTTGAGTATGTTGTTTGCTGAGTATAAAACAGTATGTGATTTTGTTATCAGAGAGATAAATATGAAACTAATGAGTCATTTTCACAAACGATCACTGACTTCAAATACCGTAGTCAATCGAACCAATACTGGTAGTGTCGAAAAACACGAGGCTGTCAGAAAAATCAACAATAGCATTCATGGTCCTATAACGTAGACTGCAAAATTAGATCAATAAAATTCCTGGGAAGATTGACGCCAGGACCAGTCTAAACTAACAAGCATTGAGCAACATTTTTGTCAAGTTCTGAAATCAATGACAATTCATAATCAAGCTATTTAAATCTCCTTGAATATCGTGCATGAAATAACTGGTATCGTTTATGATGTCTTAGATACAGGATGAAACCACGGTTGGTGAAGCAACGCCTGTCAGGATTGAAGAACTGGAAGATTTCTGTTCGATAGTAAGTTGAGAATGAGGTCGATTTCACAGTAGTATGCTAACTCACTGACTACACTAATAATGTGAGGAATTCGATGTTCTTTACCCCGATTCGCAAGTGTGTGAATACAAAGGTTATATGATATTTTCAGGTGTTTGAGATAACGATGGATTGAAGGTCAGATTGAACTGGAATTTGTGTGTATTACTATCATTGATTAAAATATTCTATTAAAAGTCACTTCATTCGCAGTAAATGTGTGGTTGTGTCCATGGTTAGAACGAGGTAAAGCACAATAAAAAATTAGGAGAACTAAGGGTAAAACACTTCCCTCTGTTTTGGTTCATGGAAGCAGATAAAACATTCTCGTGAAAGCTTTTGAGCGTTATGTAGGCAGTGAATGGAGACTTGGTAAGGAATACCAATCCATTGTTTAATGCAGTCTTACATAATTTGTCAAAATCATACAGTGAACACACCGTTTGCAAATCTTTTATCAATCGTCCTTTGAATCTTTCATGTTTCTTCCATTTCTCAATTCTCTTATGATTCCCCTCCTGTCTTCTCAAGTACAGTCTTTTCAATCTTATTTAGACTGGCATCCAACTTCTGATTGTTGTTACACACTGTTTAGGTCGACAGAAAACCTAGCATACACAACAGTATGCAGTCTACGTAAATGACTGTGTCAGCCAACATGAACACAGTGGAATATTGTGTTAATGTGTGAAAATATTGTTGTCAAACATAACATGCCTCGTTGAACTTGTAAATTAAATTCAAATTATTTATTTTGACCAGATCAAATGGAAGGTTTTATTTGAAAATGTATACATGAATGAATCGTATAACAAATCGCAAGTTATTGTCCAACATAAAGCAGCATTGCGGAAGACTTGCGAAACTCTCAGATCAGAAATGGAAAATATGCGTAGAAAAAGGTAAGTTTCTCAAAATTGTTTTTTTGTATTTATAGGAATTGGCGAAACTATAATTCATGGGCGACCTTTGGACGAATCATAAGTGACCATGAAGTATAATATTCATTCAGGAAACAGTTAGTGCATAGTAAAAATACAGTATACAAAACCAAAGAATTTAAAGGATACACTGCTTGAACATGGTTCAAAACTTGTCAAGGTTAGAAAGTGGGTCAGATGTTCCAAAATCCTAATGCATACGGTAGATAAACTCATCCATATGTCTCCATAATTGTCGACTGTTCGAGCCATGATATGACTGTAAAATTCTGTCAGCCTCGACCACATAGCTTCAATATTATTTGTGTGCGGTCCGGTTGTGTAAGCTTTTCATTTTTATCACGTATATATTTCTACAATACTCATACCACTGAACAGCAGAAGCTTCAGTAACATTTACAAATGTTGCATCTTTTGTTATTCGAGTGCTTTTGTTATACAGTTTGCAACAATTATGGTGGCTTGCCTTAGTCTTAGTCTGGATCGAGCAAAATAGTTCCTATTCTATCAGACTTCTTCCTTCAACATATATTACATCAAAAGACAACATCATCATGTTAGTCTGCACAAAGTCCACATGTCACTTGATTACCTTAATTACAAATAAAGGAAAGTCTTGCTAGTCCCATTTGTTGCAGCCGCTCAGTTGTCACGTCTTCTCTAACATCCGCTGTGAACAGATTGTACGTAAGAGTCAGGTATTCAAATTGACGCTGAGATTTTCATATTCCCTAAACGCATGTCATCGTCTCGTCCATAAATTATAATCTCACCGAAACAAGTTGCTTACATAAATACCATGTTATCATATCCTGTCTGCATCCTGTTGTTCTCATTCATGTACACGAATTTCAAATTAATTTAGATGAAAAAGTGCATCATGCATGAGAATCTCAGAGATTCATCTATGTTTATTATAAGAAATACTATTTGATGTAGATATTGCTAACAACAGACTGACTTATTCTCATTAGTTACTTAAATCAACATTATAACCGGCTGAATTCGAGTCTCAATATATACACATTAGGCGTAGAAGGTAACAACGATAATAATTTTCATTAGAAAATAAGATGAAAGTTTGACATGTCTTTCAGTACATATCAATCGTTTTGTCCTCATCCAATCTTCATATGGACTGGAGGTGTATGATTATCTACAGGATCCTCTCAATCTGTAACCACAATTTGCTTCATAGCATGTAGGAAGAATGATGTGTGTTGAAAATGACAAGATTATCATATGACCTGGTTCAAATCACTTTAATCACTGTATAGATATAGAGTATACAAATGACTATTATATCAGTCGATTCCCCATCCAAACTACGGACAAGGAAATATATGAAGAGTGTTTATTGTGTTCATTCCATATCACGTCTCTCTGATAAAACTAGATGTTGAAGTATATCGACATCGACTTTTAGGAACGACAATCACTGTTGATTTTAAATAAGATGCAATTTGTACATGGATTTTGTAATTTTTCTTGCAGAAGTATACATAATATGTTAGTGATAGATTTCTTGTACAAAATGCGACCTTACTTGAAGAAATAATAATAATAATAATTTTCATTGCAAAATATGATGACAGTTTGACATGTCTTTCAATACACACTAATCATTTTGTCCTCATCCAAACTTCATATGGACTAAAGGTGTATGACTATCTACAGGATCCTCTCAATCTGTAACCACAATTTGCTTCATAGCATGTAGGGAGAACAAAGTGTGTTGAAAATGACAAGATTATCATATGACCTGGTTCAAATCACTTTAATCACTGTATAGATATAGAGTATACAAATGGCTATTATATCAGTCGATTTCCCATCAAAACTACGGACAAGGAAATATGTGAAGAGAGTTTATTGTGTTCATTCCATATCACGTCTCTCTGATAAACCTACATGTTAAACTATATGAACATCGACTTTTAGGAACGACAATCACTGCTGATTTTAAATTAAATGCTAATTGTACATGAGTGAAGTACGGGGTCTTTGTAATTTTTCTTACAGAGATGTACACAATATGTTAGTGATAGATTTCTTGTACAAAATGCGACCTTACTTGAAGAAATATGTCGAAGATTTTTATCCTTCAGATATTGGTAAGTACCGTTGCTAGTTACATGAGCATAATTATTCATGGACGTTTTCAAGGCTGATTGCTTTATCTTTAAATGAAGTTGTAAAATAGATAGAAGACAAATAAACACAAACGATGTCTTGTTATTTGATGATACATCCAACAAGATATGTGTCAACTTTATTTGAATACAAGCCGGAAAACGAATCTGGACAAAGTAATTGGGAGAACTGTTCAGGTAGACAGTAAACAAATTCGCAGATAAATTAGCTTCATTTATCCACACTTAATGCATAGTGAGATTTCTTAAAGCGTCAAATCTTGTACTTCAGTCAGATTGTTCCTCACTGCTCATGTTTATTTCGTTTTCCGTATGATTTGAACGATAAAATATAATTCAACTGTAAGTCATGACGTTGTTTGTCATTTCAAACTATACCGTTAATAGAAAATATACAAATACAGTAGACGAATTATGAACACCATGATCCATATGATCCGAGAATGAAATGGGTTGTGTTCCTTTCAATTAATTATGATTAATATTGTTGAAAGTTATCTGTTTATAACTTGAACTATGTGTAAGAACATTTTGATGTATTTCAATAAACATTTCAGATGAAAAGTCACCAAGTTGCATTCAGCAATTGAAGGAGAATTTCTGGTGGACAATAAACAAGCAACACGAATATTCTAGTATAAGTAAGAGTACAAAGGATGAAGTGAGTTCCGATTTCAATAATTTATCATTTACCAATTGTTCATAATTGAAAATATGACAGGTCATTACAATGACACGATTTACTTTTTGTGTTGAAGAAACTGGCGGATAATGTAAGGCGTAGTTTGAAAATTGAATTTTCTCTGTGAACATGAATTTGATTGAATGGTTCAACTAAGTCTGTGTTAATCAACAACTGGAACAATTATGAGATATGCTGGATAATAGGAAAGAGTGTAAATCAATTCTTCCGTTATCTATTCAGTTCCTAACTAGCTTACAGTCATGTAACAAAGTACGAATAACCTCTGGTGACATGTATCATTTATTTTGTCACTTTGATCGTTATGTCTGTTTGTACGCAATAGGTGATTCAAATGTTTGACGGAATGAAGCGCAAATTGACTGAATTATTCTCTCAAGGATCGTGGAGGAGTGAAGATGACAAACAAAAAGCTATTTCAACGGTTTGTTTAGTTTTGATAGTGTGAATAATAACCGATTGTATTATTCAGGTTTCCAATATGAAAGTATTAATAATGGATTCAGAATCCTTGAGTGAGGAGTACAAAGGCCGAGATAAAATACTCGAAGTACGTTCCTCAAGTGTAACACTAAATATTTTATCATTGCTTAACGTAATGATCAATGACTCAGCCAAATAATTGACTGACTGTTTATGATTGAGAAAATATTATTTGTTTCTATCAATCTTTTCACAATCTGACTTGCGTGATTGTTTCCAACTCATGAATAGAACACAATCAGAATATTTATAGACAAGTATTACCATATTTCGAAGTGTTGAATTTGTCAAGCTAGATGGTTTGATTGCAGTGCCTTATTTATTCGTTCTGAATAGCATCTTCAGTGCTCACCCCATGCAAACGTATTAGTGTTTCTTTTGAAGGTTCCTATTGCTAACGTCTCTATTTCACGTCCTACACCCACTTCACTTAAGACAGCCTATTACGTTCGCCTTACGTTGTCTAACGTTACCGACACGAAACGTTTTTGCTATCCAAGGCGCATTGCAAACAAGCTTATTTTGCGGCTAAACAGAACGACACATAGAAGCAAAGACTACTAAACGAATAAAATGGCGTATAAATTTGACATCGCATAAGCATATAAAACTATCTTGAACCAAAAATGATGTGTCGAGCTTCGATGTGTCGAGCTTTGATGTGTCGAGTTCTTTAGAAAACATTCACAGACGTTCACAAACGCTTATAAATAATAGAATAAATATTCGTAATTACTTGCACATGACTGAAGCTTATCGGAGTGATATCAATATGTGACGACAAAGCTTCATTTTCAACTGTGTCGATGAATACGTAAAGAAAAATTCAAGAAAACGTTTGCACCTACATTTCAAATCTAACATTGAATGAAAACAATATTGCAACCAAAATGGTAAAGGATTTGCGCTAAAAAAGAATAACTAACATATAAACTAGTATACGTTTCCTAGCAGCTAAACTTGCTCAACATTAAGATTATGAAATTGAAATAAGAATGAATGCAGATATGATACTATTAATCATTCGATTCTGTATCGATCATTTAGTCAACGATTGCAGTTGCGTATATCCTTCGTTACACTACGTGTTTCATTTTCTTGATTCATTATCTATTACGTCTGTAAATCGCATTTCGATTTGAGACTTTTCATAGGAAGGAAATATAGAGAGTAGAAGCAACTTCACTCGTTCTCACACATTATTCTTCTTCAGAGGTGCCATCATTCAGAGAAAATATTTCAATGTGTCTTGAGTAACCTTAACAATTACCATTACTTCTGTAACTGAATTAAGCCAGATGTACAACAATAGAAATGAAAGTCTTCCATCAAGCTATTCTACTTATTATACCTCAAATCTCCGAACATATGTAGATTGATCTTCAAAAGATTGAATTGTTTATGGTTTACACAGTTGTTTGCTTCATGTTTGTCCAGTGTATGTTATACTGTCACCAACAGAATGTAGATTATTGTGAAATATAAAAAACGCATTAACCATTTTGAAATGGACTATCATTTAGTATGCATCGTTTTCCGCATAGTTCATATCTGATGCCAGTTTTGTTTTAATTGATCTTCCAAGCAAAAGTGATCCATCATATCAGTCAGTCTGTCGTTGTTATTTTATGTACCTTCCATGGAATTGCAATGAAATGACTTCCGCATTTAAATAAATGAAAGTTGATATGTTGAAACGTCTGTACGATTACGATTTCTTTCATTTAGTAAATCAGTAACTTTGAAGGTAATAAAGAAATCATTTTATTTCAGTTTCAGAATAAACTTTCTGCAGATAACTATCTTATAAATGCATACTACTCGATGAAAGCTAAATTTCTAACATCATTGAAGGCCACTTCGCGCAGATACGAATTGTGAGTTGTTCTTTGTTACTATGGCTTTTTAATCACTACTGACTCTCATGTAAAATAAACTCTTTGTTCATAGAACAAACACTATTTATGGCATCGTGATTCACAACTGGTTATGTTTCAAATAGTGATTTTATGAATGATGGTAAAATGGGTGAAATCGCTCAATTTAGAAGAAAACGAAACGTGTTTGTCAGTATTTCAGTGTAATGTAGTTGCATAGCATTTAGGGAGCAAACTTCATACGGTACAATCTACTTTGATCTAATGTAATCAAATAAGGCAAATTTACAACGATTCAATGAAAGTGTAAACACATTTAATTAGGCGATCAAATATGATCACGTGCGTTTATTGATACTATTAGATGGGATTCAATAAGTTGTTATTCTAAAATAATTGACAAATTCTCGTTCCATACACCCTAATTCAATTCACCAATGTACATTTACCTTGCAAAATAAGTATGTCAACAGGATCGAAACATAAGGCACCAGTTTTTATACTATTCATCCAACATTACTTCTCCTGCACACCACATATAAGTAGATTATGACTACTGTGTTGATTTCTGGGACTTAAGTCTTTCGATACATAATCACTACTGCATGTGTAGTTTTACTGGTCCTATCCACACATCCTCAAAGCTGAACATGAGATAACTGGGAAGATGGATATTCAACATTGAACACGATGAGAAGGCCAATAACAGTGAACGGGGGAATACTCACTCAATTTGATGTCATGGCTCAGCATTGCTGACGTGATCGTTCTATATAACTTATCTTTATTCGCATTAAATATATTATCCTCTCTTCAGCTCAGACGTGTTCTTCAAAAATGCCAAGTATCATATTGCTAATTGTTACGACACGATGATTGAGTATAGATAATGACTTGACTTCCACGTAAGATCTTATAGATTAGGCAGTCACATCATGACATACGTAAAATGTTAGGAATAAGTCTGTTATCATAGCAGTGCTAATAACGATCTCTGAAATATTATCATACATATTATCTCATTTTGTGTCGTACTTTGGATGCATCTATCATCATGAGGACGGTTGATCTCAAATAGTTGCATTCGGTTACGCAAATTGAATCCCATTCCTTGAAATAGGATATTCACTGTACAACATATCATTAATAAATAGACTTACACAAAATTATTATTGACAGGTTCATTCATCCACTCATTTTTCACGATTTATTAGTTCATTGATCTCTCTGAATAAATTAATCTTCGTTGTTTGTTTATAAATATTTAGACCTGGTTTCTTCACCTTCCAACCGCACATATTTGACAAAAATCTTACCGTCGTTATGACATCCGGATTATTACATCCACCGTTTCTAAATACATCACAAATAATGCCGGAAAAGTATGGAATTCTTGGTTGGCTTCTCGGTCGTCAGATTATGTCTGCAGGTAGGTTTCAAGATATCACTCCGTGTCGGTGAACCACAATGGTATCACAATCAGGTATTAGGAATTGGTCACTAACAATTGAGAAATGTGCGTGTATGTGAACTGTTTATGTGAATCTACGAAATCTCTATGAACTGAGACCAATGGTGCTTATAGTAGATGTTCTAGCGCAATTTCGATACTGACGGTAATGTGGTTTTTCTGAATTACTCATCCGGATGCAAACAGTATGAATGAAGATGTGCCATCCACATGCAATCTATCACAATTCACAAGACAGTGGTTCGGTTAAGTTATTCAACCGAATTCAAGCAGTATTAACAATGAATAATTGTTATTTAAACTTGTATTATTAGATGAGACGGCATCTGATTTCTGTGCAAATTGAAACTTTTTATTCCGAATATTCCTCATATTGATGGAGAACTATTCTCACATGAATGTGGCAAGTGGAATCTGAGTGTAGTTATTCTGATTTCATATATAAGTGATTGTATCTGCAATAAGATGGACAGTAATATATTAGTAACGAAAGTTATTATCGTCAGGCATAAATATACTATTTTAGGTCATCAAGAGTTAGCATGTTAAGAGGAATGGTTTTCATTGCGATGTTGTCTTGTTAGCTGTAATATATGGAATACTATTCACACTTGACATAGAAACCTCGATATCACTCATCCTATTTCCAATTCACGTTATATATACATGTATATTGATTCTCGAAAACCCAGTGCAATAAACGGATATTTACATTACAGTTTTCAGAAATGAACACGTACAAAATCAATCAGAATATCAGTCAAAGTGTTCACCAAATGCTTCTACACCGTTAAGAACTCAACTGTGTTGTTTATCAGAACAAATCAACTCTGAAAGACTTCAGAAAGAAGTAAGAAAAATTTAAACGTACTTTTAATCCAATAATTGTTTCGAATCTTTACACAGTTTTCGGCATTTCAATTTCGAAATGATTTTTAAGGTATCCATACTGAAAGATGACTGGTATATATGGAAGGTGTAATTCATTCAAATTGTAATGAATATTATAGTAATAAAATACGGAGATATAATACATTTGCCATCTGTACATAGTTTCCGAATGATAAGTCGATCAGTCTTTCAGTAAAATAGAGAAATAGTTAAAAGCAGATGTGAATATTGATATCAATAACTTGCTAGAAATATCAAGTTAAGGAAAACTGTAGAATTGTATTCATCCAATATGTGAGTTCAGGTGAAATGTCAACCCAAAACCAAATTATTTGACAGTTTATCGTGTCTATTTTCTCACTGTTGCCTTTGTCGAGTTTCTTGGGATTATTGTCAATAATATTAAAAACTTCAATTAACAAAACGTCTTACAAAATGACCTTTTCTTCACAATCGGAAGTTATAACGATCTAGTATAGTGTCATGTTGTTACTTCAGGGAAGACAAGTACTACGACTTAATCTTATATGAGGATCCACAAAACTTGATAATTTATGACTCGTTCAATTTGTCAAGCTAACATAGTTGAAATCACTTAACATTGTTGTGCTTAAATGTTCCAACAAATGCAGTGAATCACATATATGAGCAGTTGTTAGTGTAATAGTCATCTAATAATCAGTTGTCACATACTGCGCAAAGATATTCAATATCTTCTCTGAAATATAACTAGAATAATGGACGTGATTATTTGAAACCTTCCGACATTGCCAGAACTGTCGACAACTGATCAATCTCATAAGTCGCCACGCTGTATTTCAATCTACATACAGGCACCTAAGAATTCAACTTCTTTGAGCGTTTTTCATGCCTAATCGTTACATCTTACTTGTCAACGAGACCATATAAGTTGAACGTAGAAAACGTGATGTATATGTGGCAGACGTTATATAAATTTATGTGATCTCAACTATTTTCATACTCACTAGAATTTGGAACAATTGTCAGCTGGTATAAATGGTCTTATGCTATCGTTCGAAGTAAGTGAATTTGAATAACACAGTATTCATTTTATTCCTCAATCGCTAATATTGACAATTAACACATGCATTCTGTATACGCTCTCTAGATTCAGAGTAAACGAACTCATTGCTTGGATTTAAATTTCATTGAATAATTTTCGAATGCAATATACAGTTGACCACGCTCGCATTTCACAATAAAGTGGTGAATAAATAGATGATATTTCGCTAGTGTTTGATTAGCTGTCTAATACGACGAAATAATGATATATTTATGATATTCAGGAGAGCGAAACATAAGATATTTGACTTTCCGAGATTTATTTTAGGTCGGTTCTCCAGTGTAGATAAGCAAAACTAGTCGATGTCTGGGACATGACTAGTCAGAGCAATTTGTAGATGGTGAAGATAGGATCTGTCATAGACGTATTGAGAGAATGACGAAGCTGTCCGATGTCAGAGAGATGCAGGAAAAGGCGACAATCATAGGGACACTACTGGGGAGCAGGTCGTGGGTGACGCTTCATAGAGTGACTCTTGTGAACAAGATAGCACCTTGGAATGTCCTCGATACGAATAGGCATGAAACATGATGTCAGATTCTTTGAGTGTAGAAACGTCGTAATTTATAAATGACGGAAACGAAACTTGTTTAAACGTTACCACATGCCTTTTGTTCTTCGAAAGGAGCTTATGGTCTAACGTTCAGCGCCATAAAGTAAAAGCACAAGGGCGATAAAACACTCGAAAACCAGACTCGAAGAAAGTTCTAGCTGCAGAAGGCACGAAAAGATTCAAATGGGTGACCAAAGTGTATAGATACTTATTAACTAAACACAGAAAGCTCTCTCGTCAACATTCGTCTACCCAATGCCTTGTTCAACAGCAGGATAATTTTCAATATATAATATTCTTTATTGTTAATTTACCCACATTTATTTCAGACATACAAGAGAAGTTTAACTGGAACACGTGAAAGCTTAAATGAAATGAAGTTGTTTTTCTCAGCATTTGCGAAAGTAAGTTAAGCACACTGTTCAAAATTCATTTGAACAAAATCTCACTTTCCAACGATTCATGCTAAATGTGGTGAGCTGTAGTCAATATTGAGCTTAGTAGTGGCACATTTAAATTTCAACCATCTTATGAGTAAAAATGTTATGCACAAAAGAAACTGATGATAGAGACATCTTTGAGTAAGCGGAGTATACCACTTGAGAAATAAAACTGTGAAAGATCGATTCAGAAATGGGTTCTTGTTCTGTCGGATTTATATTCAAGTTTTGCAATCTCAAATATAAATCTGTTTCACAGAGCGATAATCAACGTTATGTCTGCTAGTTACAATCGAAATAACTACGACTATAATGAGAAGTTTATGGATATGGCAAGGAATATATTAAGTTGACAAGGAATCAAAATTGTTATTCTCATTAATAAACTCTAAATGCGGTTGCTTTGAACTTGACCATTCACGAACAACGAATATTAATTGTGAAGGAGAGGTTGCGTGACGTGATAAGATGTAGCGTTGAATTTGAGATGAACTATGATCAGAAAGAGAGTGGACGGGCTTGCCAATAACTCACGATTCTAGAATTATAGGGTTGATTTCCAAGCAATCGGTGGCAACCAGTACAATTTGTTCACTCTGTTTTATTTTAATAAAACAGTTTACAAGTAAGAATAAATTATCACTCCTTCAGTCAACTGTCGTTTTTCTGCTTCAACAATAACTTCACTGGGAATTTTACAGCCTAATATGTCAATCATAATAAGAATTTCCATTCATTGGCAGCCGCGGTCCGAGATCTACTGACACTATAAAGGAAGGACAATTACTCACTGAGAAACGACAAATATGTCACATCTTGCAGAACCAAAAATGATGATGTTGATTTTCGCGTTGGTTCATTTATTTGAATGAATAACAATTACCCAGTACTTCGGTGTATCCTCGCTCCTTAAGTTGTTTATCTTAATGTGTAAGAAAACATAGTTGAAAGCGTCTTTTCAGTTTTCTCGAAGTAACTTTCCTGTCTCATGACGTTGTGAAATGATCATTAGTTGCCTTCATTGAATTATAACTACAATGCACCAATACACTTTTGATTATTCTCTTCATTTCGCCTATCCTTGATAACTGAAGATGGTGTGCGGCGGCTTATCATCACAAATTGTTGATGACGATTTACGGTCGTCAATCCAAGTCTACAAATCCAGGTAATTCATTTGTATTTTCATAAGTTCATTCAAATATGTGGCCATGACATATATTTAAAATATTGGCAGTCAGTTGTGGGCTGTAACCACTATCATGGAATCTTTGATTTTCACTCGGTTATTTGATACAGGAAAAGCTCATGCTACAAATATGCTCTCATTTCAAGCGTAGTCTCAACAATGCAGATGTGATTGTAAACGTCATCCAATGCAAATATTGAACATACATTCGTTGACATTAAATAAATACTGTCAACATTTGCGTGGTGTCCATGAATGAATTGTCGCAACAGCATATTAACTTTTTCATTAATAGTTCCATATAGTTTGTTCTAATTTTCTTCGTTTTCAGTGTGAACGATGTTGTGAAACACAGTCAACGATTTTCAGAAACGTACCAATGTAAGAGTGGTTCCGCAATGAATCCTATGCGCAAATGCATTATTTAAAATAAAACATTCATCATGTGTGTGTGTGCAAAAATATTCGTTTTTCTGTTTAATTGATTCCGTAATTAAAACTTTTGAAATGTCTCGCTTTAATTCATTGAATAGTAAACATTTTTAAATTTTACGTAAAGTTGAATATTTGATTGATACAATTGGGTGAATCGATTCTGAAAAGCCAACTCATGGGAACAATATGGTTTTAATCCAGTTGAAGAATTATTCGGAAATATTGCTTCCACAATATCCGAATAAGTGTGCAGGTCAACTAAATCAGTTGTATGTTGAAATCTCGGGCGACTACATTACTGATATGTTTTTGAGGAATAGTGAGAAGGAGGGTAGGAACCATATGAACAATTGTCACCTAACGGGAACAAAACGCGTTATACATATTTGCATCAATCCTGGGACTGAAATGTAAGAGTGCTGTAATAATAAACCTGCTTTGTCTAACAATAGTGTCAATGTTGCAGTAAAGTTGGCTCGAGGCGAGTTTTCCAAGTTCAGCAAATGTTTTGTTTGAACTTCCAACAAAGTAGCATCTGGTAAAAAGCCATTAGGAAAAATTTTTGAGATGGTGGAGAAGATTTGTAGCTCATAGAGTTCATAGAGGACTAAAATTTGTAAGCTACAAATGACACTCACGTCAGAACATTTGGAAATCTTGAAAACAGCCATCGAGAGATCATGCGAACGACACAGAGAACAAAGAAGAAACACCTTAAGTTAAAAACAAATCAAGATCTCAAAACCATTCATGTAAGAAAACACAGACAAGTTCGTGATCAATCTGTCAAAAGAACCACTAAAAATACGGAAGAACACCTACTCCGAAAAGGATCAAACCACAACACAAGCAACGCCTCAAAATTGGAATTCTTCGCAGAACTAGAATCATCACTCAAGACTTCCGGAATCAGCGAAGAAACAGCAAGAAATAAGACAAACTTTAGTACCGCTAACTCAACAGGTGAAGGAAAACAATCGACTGACGCCACAAAAAGAAAAAGCTTTGAAGAAACTCAGAACTAGAAAGGGTATTATCATAGTTCCAGCGGACAAAGGACGCACCACAGTAATTATGCACAAAGAAGGAAACGTCAAAAACTCGAGGAACTACTTGAAGATATGAGTACATACAAACGGATGGATATAAATCCCGTGAACAAATTGGACAACCGAATCTCAAAGACTTTAAACAAGCTAATCAAATCAGGAGAAATAACAAAACAAGACCAATAGAGGATGAAATCCAATGGACCATTACTCCCTCGATTCTACGAGAGACCCAAAATACGCAAACCAAACATTCCACTACGTCTAACTGTAGCGATCCCCGGAACGCCAAGATACAATTTTTCAAAAGAAATTTCACGAATACTGAAACATTTAGTAGATTCATCCAACCACTCCATCAAACCTCCGACATAATTCCCAGACCAAATTAGAGAAATTCAAATAAACAACGACGAACTGATGATATCCTTCGCTGTAAAAGCGTCATTCACCTCGATTGAACCAAAATTAGCAAAAGAAACTATATCCCTGCTTCTCACCAACGAAACAAATCTCACTAAGTATACGAAGCTTCAAACTCAAATTCTACTAGAACTCATTGAATTATGCCTAAGAACATATATTTAATTCAACAACAAAATCTACGAACAAATGAAAGGGACATCAATGGGATAACAAATATCAGGATGTGATGATCAAGAGTATTTGAATTATAGTATGAACTAAGAATCCCAGAAATAACGCAATCCAATCAAGAAGTACCATACGAGCGCGAACGAAAGTACTGTGTTTAGAATCTGAAATCAAGTATCCAACAAGTACAAAGGAATCACTAGTTCATTCAAACACCACATCCGCCACCGCTTAAATTGGAGTCTGTCTGTAATTGATTGTACGTCTTCTTCTTAAGTTCATCCTGTGTTTGTCCGACAGTGTATTGAATATAGACTCTGTATTATCTAGGATGTGCTCATTAGTATTGGAATTAACAACCGAAATCGGAACAGACTCATCTGCTTCCTGGGATTTTGTACGATCATCATTTCGGTTGTGTACTGAAACAGCTGCTACCTAGAATTTGAACCATAGACATTTAGACTATCCGCCCCCATCAAATAATGTTGACTCTCTATATCCCGTATTTATGAGTGATGTGGCTTCACTTAAAATATATTTCTCACATTGGTTAGAGTAAACATTAGAAGTAATTTTGTGATAAGGATAAACAGAAGTTGATATGAAATCATCCGAATACTAATCAAAATCGAGGTCATTTAGTACTTGTGCTTTGCATTGAACAAGCTTCCCACAAGAAATTAATTCATTATGAGGACAAGTAATATTTGGCATGATATCAAGCTTTGACTCTTCTGAAATAGAATCAGAATTACAAGACCTAATATTCATTGCAGCAAGATGAACAGTAGTATTACAAACTGACTTAATATGTTCAGTATTACAACATTTGAAGCACTCAGAATTACTAGATTTACATGAATTAAAAGAGTGGAACTTGCCACAGGGCAAACATTGGCCAGACTTGTACCCATTTTCGTGAACTGCATCGTAACTCCTCAATAAATTATCTACATAACCTTCAGTATACACTGGATTGGGATTGCGTAATGTAGCGGAATTTTTATATCCCCATAATCATTCTACGAAATCGTCCTCCTTTACCACATTCGACATTTGTATATTGAACATAGTCTAGCAGCAGTTCCTTGAGAGTTGTAAAAGAAAGCGAAGTGGGCTTTCCCGTTAAAGCCAGAGTTTTTAATAAGTTATATGCTTCTTATCCGATGAATGTGAGGAAAAGTGCTACAATATTAGCATCCTCATCATCTTCCTTGGTCATAGCTCAAATTTCGAACCTTTCAAAGTAATCCTTATAAGCATCAAAATCTGAATGAATGTCCAACCGTTCCATCACAGGCTCCATCGCGACGCCAATGTGATAATCAGGAGTATTTGAATTATAGTATAAACTAAGAATCCAAGAAATAACGCAATCTAATCAAGAAGTACCATACAAGCATGAACGAATGTACTGTATTTAGAATCTGAAATCAAGCATCCAACAGGTACAAAGGAATCATTAGTTCCTTCAAACACCACACAGGACTGATCGCAGAAGCAGTGATGCAAAGAGTAGAAGCCGCGATATTTCCAGTGATCAAGCTAAAAATATGGATTCGCCATGTTGACGACACGTTCATCATCGTCGAAAAGAATGAACTAGAAAACACTTACAAGCTGATCAACAACGTTTTCGATGACATTAAGTTCATAATTGAACAGGAGTCAAACAACAAACTATCATCCTTGGATATATTATTCACTAGAACCGACACAGGAAAAATGGAAACTCAAGTGTATAGGAAACCGACCCATACAGATCAAATTCTCAACTACAATGGCAACGACCCAATAGGTCACGAAATCAACTGCGTACAAACTTTGTTCAAGAGGTTGAAGACAAACTGCAGCACACTGGCAGCACGAAAAGATGAAGAGCAATACCTGAGGGACGTATTTCAAAAGAACTGCTACTCGATAAGTTTCATCAAAAATTACCAACGGCATGCAACATCAGAACCCAAGTCAGGCACAGAAATCAACAAAAGGATCGCCCTACCATACTAAAAGACATATCAGAAACCGCAACGAGACTGCTGAAAACCTTCACGATAGGTGTGGCATACAAACCGACAAAAGTAGTGCAATCAACCCTATGCAAATCAAAGGATGAAATAACAAACGAAATCAAATATAACATCATCTACGAAATAAATAAACAGATTGAGATCTTAATTGTTCAGACTTCGTTAAAAACTGGTACATAGAAACATATAAAGAAAATTCCATTACTGTTCAGGTACTTCATGACTCGGACAGATACTTTCATTGAAAACACACCAATCGTGTGATCGTGGCTATGTATATTTTGATAACATTATGATCAAGAGGAAAACCGTGGATAATATCGGCAGTTAACCATTTTGTTACCGCTCTTAAAGAAACTCAATTTGCTACTTTAGTTTGCTGGTTCGGAAATGATTATATTCAAAACGATCGTATGTACGTGTAGAACCTGAAAAGATGATATTCACGAATGGGTACTTATTTGAAATCCCGTGTCTAGACGAATCAACTATGCACCTTTTCCAAGTTTTCGATGGTTGTTTAACTAAGGACAGGCGATGCAGTGGACTAATCAGCTCTACAATCAGGACAAACCCAAATGCTGATGAAAATATCAATTGAAGTTTAGTCTATCAATGCAAATATATGTTTTGCTCTCGTTTGTTCTCACTATCACACTTAGTCTCGCGTTTTGATTCAGAATATTTTAGCTACAGATAGATCATAACACTTCATAACAGTGAGCATTATGTTTTTAGGAAACGTCAAATTGACATTTGAGAAACTGGTTCAACAATGTACCCGAAAGTTATTCTTATTGCGCGCACTATTTCCATCTCTTTAATATCAAACAAATGTGATTTGTTATCATGTTGTTCTGAAACATATACGACTACATAGTTTATACTATGAGACTGACTTAAAAGGTTTCTTCATCAAAATTCCAACGAAAGATGATGGATGCATTGCCAGTTTACAAGCAACGTTCTTCCTGAGTTTCACGGACACCGTTATATGGTGACCGAGATTGTTTTCTGTGACACACGTGAGAAACATTGACCGGGCAAGCATCTTCATTTTGTCAGGCCGTATCTCAAAGATTGGTTCAATAACATTTATGCTGAAATTGGCAAGCTGATTTCCAGGAACGAATCCGTGCTACCGACGGATATAATGTAGGACAGCACTAAGGTGTTTTCTCAAATTCTCTATAATTGCAATTAACCTGACAGTATCGTCGTTGTGCCAATTTGTAAGCCTGTGCACTATTATATAAAACATATTATCAACTGTCTACGTTTTACATATTTGAACGAAGAAGCGTACCACTGTGATGTGACAGTATGTAGAACGCTTGTAGCCTGCTATCGCACTCCAGTATGAATTGCATTCCCCTTCGTCATTCATCATTGATACTCATGTCAAGCTGAACTTCTTCAAGTCTTGATGCTATTCGCTTGCTTGAAAAACGACTGATTTTCGTTTGCCTACAGGCCTGATATTCTAATGAACTACCTTCCTGATTGTAGCTCTTACAATAAGTGTAATCTCGAGAAAATGTTTTGCGAATCTACAGTGATTTACCAAGATCCACTACAGTACCACTGGAACTTCTGACGAAATGCAGAAATGATATTACTTGAGAAAATTTCACGAGCACCTATTCCAGTAAGGAGTACAATTATAGTGACATAATGTGTAGAACCTATTAAAAATCATTATGAGACTATTCCATCGACATTATTTACAGTTTTAAAATGTTTACTATTCAATGAATTAAAGTGAGACATTTCAAAAGTTTTAATTACGGAATCAATTAAACAGAAAAACGAATATTTTTGCACACACACACACATGATGAATGTTTTATTTTAAATAATGCATTTGCGCATAGGATTCATTGCGGAACCACTCTTACATTGGTACGTTTCTGAAAATCCTTGACTGTGTTTCACAACATCGTTCACACTGAAAACGAAGAAAATTAGAACAAACTATATGGAACTATTAATGAAAAAGTTAATATGCTGTTGCGACAATTCATTCATGGACACCACGCAAATGTTGACAGTATTTATTTAATGTCAACGAATGTATGTTCAATATTTGCATTGGATGACGTTTACAATCACATCTGCATTGTTGAGACTACGCTTGAAATGAGAGCATATTTGTAGCATGAGCTTTTCCTGTATCAAATAACCGAGTGAAAATCAAAGATTCCATGATAGTGGTTACAGCCCACAACTGACTGCCAATATTTTAAATATATGTCATGGCCACATATTTGAATGAACTTATGAAAATACAAATGAATTACCTGGATTTGTAGACTTGGATTGACGACCGTAAATCGTCATCAACAATTTGTGATGATAAGCCGCCGCACACCATCTTCAGTTATCAAGGATAGGCGAAATGAAGAGAATAATCAAAAGTGTATTGGTGCATTGTAGTTATAATTCAATGAAGGCAACTAATGATCATTTCACAACGTCATGAGACAGGAAAGTTACTTCGAGAAAACTGAAAAGACGCTTTCAACTATGTTTTCTTACACATTAAGATAAACAACTTAAGGAGCGAGGATACACCGAAGTACTGGGTAATTGTTATTCATTCAAATAAATGAACCAACGCGAAAATCAACATCATCATTTTTGGTTCTGCAAGATGTGACATATTTGTCGTTTCTCAGTGAGTAATTGTCCTTCCTTTATAGTGTCAGTAGATCTCGGACCGCGGCTGCCAATGAATGGAAATTCTTATTATGATTGACATATTAGGCTGTAAAATTCCCAGTGAAGTTATTGTTGAAGCAGAAAAACGACAGTTGACTGAAGGAGTGATAATTTATTCTTACTTGTAAACTGTTTTATTAAAATAAAACAGAGTGAACAAATTGTACTGGTTGCCACCGATTGCTTGGAAATCAACCCTATAATTCTAGAATCGTGAGTTATTGGCAAGCCCGTCCACTCTCTTTCTGATCATAGTTCATCTCAAATTCAACGCTACATCTTATCACGTCACGCAACCTCTCCTTCACAATTAATATTCGTTGTTCGTGAATGGTCAAGTTCAAAGCAACCGCATTTAGAGTTTATTAATGAGAATAACAATTTTGATTCCTTGTCAACTTAATATATTCCTTGCCATATCCATAAACTTCTCATTATAGTCGTAGTTATTTCGATTGTAACTAGCAGACATAACGTTGATTATCGCTCTGTGAAACAGATTTATATTTGAGATTGCAAAACTTGAATATAAATCCGACAGAACAAGAACCCATTTCTGAATCGATCTTTCACAGTTTTATTTCTCAAGTGGTATACTCCGCTTACTCAAAGATGTCTCTATCATCAGTTTCTTTTGTGCATAACATTTTTACTCATAAGATGGTTGAAATTTAAATGTGCCACTACTAAGCTCAATATTGACTACAGCTCACCACATTTAGCATGAATCGTTGGAAAGTGAGATTTTGTTCAAATGAATTTTGAACAGTGTGCTTAACTTACTTTCGCAAATGCTGAGAAAAACAACTTCATTTCATTTAAGCTTTCACGTGTTCCAGTTAAACTTCTCTTGTATGTCTGAAATAAATGTGGGTAAATTAACAATAAAGAATATTATATATTGAAAATTATCCTGCTGTTGAACAAGGCATTGGGTAGACGAATGTTGACGAGAGAGCTTTCTGTGTTTAGTTAATAAGTATCTATACACTTTGGTCACCCATTTGAATCTTTTCGTGCCTTCTGCAGCTAGAACTTTCTTCGAGTCTGGTTTTCGAGTGTTTTATCGCCCTTGTGCTTTTACTTTATGGCGCTGAACGTTAGACCATAAGCTCCTTTCGAAGAACAAAAGGCATGTGGTAACGTTTAAACAAGTTTCGTTTCCGTCATTTATAAATTACGACGTTTCTACACTCAAAGAATCTGACATCATGTTTCATGCCTATTCGTATCGAGGACATTCCAAGGTGCTATCTTGTTCACAAGAGTCACTCTATGAAGCGTCACCCACGACCTGCTCCCCAGTAGTGTCCCTATGATTGTCGCCTTTTCCTGCATCTCTCTGACATCGGACAGCTTCGTCATTCTCTCAATACGTCTATGACAGATCCTATCTTCACCATCTACAAATTGCTCTGACTAGTCATGTCCCAGACATCGACTAGTTTTGCTTATCTACACTGGAGAACCGACCTAAAATAAATCTCGGAAAGTCAAATATCTTATGTTTCGCTCTCCTGAATATCATAAATATATCATTATTTCGTCGTATTAGACAGCTAATCAAACACTAGCGAAATATCATCTATTTATTCACCACTTTATTGTGAAATGCGAGCGTGGTCAACTGTATATTGCATTCGAAAATTATTCAATGAAATTTAAATCCAAGCAATGAGTTCGTTTACTCTGAATCTAGAGAGCGTATACAGAATGCATGTGTTAATTGTCAATATTAGCGATTGAGGAATAAAATGAATACTGTGTTATTCAAATTCACTTACTTCGAACGATAGCATAAGACCATTTATACCAGCTGACAATTGTTCCAAATTCTAGTGAGTATGAAAATAGTTGAGATCACATAAATTTATATAACGTCTGCCACATATACATCACGTTTTCTACGTTCAACTTATATGGTCTCGTTGACAAGTAAGATGTAACGATTAGGCATGAAAAACGCTCAAAGAAGTTGAATTCTTAGGTGCCTGTATGTAGATTGAAATACAGCGTGGCGACTTATGAGATTGATCAGTTGTCGACAGTTCTGGCAATGTCGGAAGGTTTCAAATAATCACGTCCATTATTCTAGTTATATTTCAGAGAAGATATTGAATATCTTTGCGCAGTATGTGACAACTGATTATTAGATGACTATTACACTAACAACTGCTCATATATGTGATTCACTGCATTTGTTGGAACATTTAAGCACAACAATGTTAAGTGATTTCAACTATGTTAGCTTGACAAATTGAACGAGTCATAAATTATCAAGTTTTGTGGATCCTCATATAAGATTAAGTCGTAGTACTTGTCTTCCCTGAAGTAACAACATGACACTATACTAGATCGTTATAACTTCCGATTGTGAAGAAAAGGTCATTTTGTAAGACGTTTTGTTAATTGAAGTTTTTAATATTATTGACAATAATCCCAAGAAACTCGACAAAGGCAACAGTGAGAAAATAGACACGATAAACTGTCAAATAATTTGGTTTTGGGTTGACATTTCACCTGAACTCACATATTGGATGAATACAATTCTACAGTTTTCCTTAACTTGATATTTCTAGCAAGTTATCGATATTAATATTCACATCTGCTTTTAACTATTTTTCTATTTTACTGAAAGACTGATCAACTTATCATTCGGAAACTATGTACAGATGACAAGTCCATTATATCTCTGTATTTTATTACTATAATATTCATTACAATTTGAATGAATTACACCTTCCATATATACCAGTCATCTTTCAGTATGGATTCCTTAAAAATCATTTCGAAATTGAAATGCCGAAAACTGTGTAAAGATTCGAAACAATTCTTGGATTAAAAGTACGTTTAAATTTTTCTTACTTCTTTCTGAAGACTTTCAGAGTTGACTTGTTCTGATAAACAACACAGTTGAGTTCTTAACGGTGTAGAAGCATTTGGTGAACACTTTGACTGATATTCTGATTGATTTTGTACGTGTTCATTTCTGAAAACTGTAATGTAAATATCCGTTTATTGCACTGGGTTTTCGAGAATCAATATACATGTATATATAACGTGAATTGGAAATAGGATGAGTGATATCGAGGTTTCTATGTCAAGTGTGAATAGTATTCCATATATTACAGCTAACAAGACAACATCGCAATGAAAACCATTCCTCTTAACATGCTAACTCTTGATGACCTAAAATAGTATATTTATGCCTGACGATAATAACTTTCGTTACTAATATATTACTGTCCATCTTATTGCAGATACAATCACTTATATATCAAATCAGAATAACTACACTCAGATTCCACTTGCCACATTCATGTGAGAATAGTTCTCCATCAATATGAGGAATATTCGGAATAAAAAGTTTCAATTTGCACAGAAATCAGATGCCGTCTCATCTAATAATACAAGTTTAAATAACAATTATTCATTGTTAATACTGCTTGAATTCGGTTGAATAACTTAACCGAAGCACTATCTTGTGAATTGTGATAGATTGCATGTGGATGGCACATCTTCATTCATACTGTTTGCATCCGGATGAGTAATTCAGAAAAACCACATTACCGTCAGTATCGAAATTGCGCTAGAACATCTACTATAAGCACCATTGGTCTCAGTTCATAGAGATTTCGTAGATTCACATAAACAGTTCACATACACGCACATTTCTCAATTGTTAGTGACCAATTCCTAATACCTGATTGTGATACCATTGTGGTTCACCGACACGGAGTGATATCTTGAAACCTACCTGCAGACATAATCTGACGACCGAGAAGCCAACCAAGAATTCCATACTTTTCCGGCATTATTTGTGATGTATTTAGAAACGGTGGATGTAATAATCCGGATGTCATAACCACGGTAAGATTTTTGTCAAATATGTGCGGTTGGAAGGTGAAGAAACCAGGTCTAAATATTTATAAACAAACAACGAAGATTAATTTATTCAGAGAGATCAATGAACTAATAAATCGTGAAAAATGAGTGGATGAATGAACCTGTCAATAATAATTTTGTGTAAGTCTATTTATTAATGATATGTTGTACAGTGAATATCCTATTTCAAGGAATGGGATTCAATTTGCGTAACCGAATGCAACTATTTGAGATCAACCGTCCTCATGATGATAGATGCATCCAAAGTACGACACAAAATGAGATAATATGTATGATAATATTTCAGAGATCGTTATTAGCACTGCTATGATAACAGACTTATTCCTAACATTTTACGTATGTCATGATGTGACTGCCTAATCTATAAGATCTTACGTGGAAGTCAAGTCATTATCTATACTCAATCATCGTGTCGTAACAATTAGCAATATGATACTTGGCATTTTTGAAGAACACGTCTGAGCTGAAGAGAGGATAATATATTTAATGCGAATAAAGATAAGTTATATAGAACGATCACGTCAGCAATGCTGAGCCATGCCATCAAATTGAGTGAGTATTCCCCGTTCACTGTTATTGGCCTTCTCATCGTGTTCAATGTTGAATATCCATCTTCCCAGTTATCTCATGTTCAGCTTTGAGGATGTGTGGATAGGACCAGTAAAACTACACATGCAGTAGTGATTATGTATCGAAAGACTTAAGTCCCAGAAATCAACACAGTAGTCATAATCTACTTATATGTGGTGTGCAGGAGAAGTAATGTTGGATGAATAGTATAAAAACTGGTGCCTTATGTTTCGATCCTGTTGACATACTTATTTTGCAAGGTAAATGTACATTGGTGAATTGAATTAGGGTGTATGGAACGAGAATTTGTCAATTATTTTAGAATAACAACTTATTGAATCCCATCTAATAGTATCAATAAACGCACGTGATCATATTTGATCGCCTAATTAAATGTGTTTACACTTTCATTGAATCGTTGTAAATTTGCCTTATTTGATTACATTAGATCAAAGTAGATTGTACCGTATGAAGTTTGCTCCCTAAATGCTATGCAACTACATTACACTGAAATACTGACAAACACGTTTCGTTTTCTTCTAAATTGAGCGATTTCACCCATTTTACCATCATTCATAAAATCACTATTTGAAACATAACCAGTTGTGAATCACGATGCCATAAATAGTGTTTGTTCTATGAACAAAGAGTTTATTTTACATGAGAGTCAGTAGTGATTAAAAAGCCATAGTAACAAAGAACAACTCACAATTCGTATCTGCGCGAAGTGGCCTTCAATGATGTTAGAAATTTAGCTTTCATCGAGTAGTATGCATTTATAAGATAGTTATCTGCAGAAAGTTTATTCTGAAACTGAAATAAAATGATTTCTTTATTACCTTCAAAGTTACTGATTTACTAAATGAAAGAAATCGTAATCGTACAGACGTTTCAACATATCAACTTTCATTTATTTAAATGCGGAAGTCATTTCATTGCAATTCCATGGAAGGTACATAAAATAACAACGACAGACTGACTGATATGATGGATCACTTTTGCTTGGAAGATCAATTAAAACAAAACTGGCATCAGATATGAACTATGAGGAAAACGATGCATACTAAATGATAGTCCATTTCAAAATGGTTAATGCGTTTTTATATTTCACAATAATCTACATTCTGTTGGTGACAGTATAACATACACTGGACAAACATGAAGCAAACAACTGTGTAAACCATAAACAATTCAATCTTTTGAAGATCAATCTACATATGTTCGGAGATTTGAGGTATAATAAGTAGAATAGCTTGATGGAAGACTTTCATTTCTATTGTTGTACATCTGGCTTAATTCAGTTACAGAAGTAATGGTAATTGTTAAGGTTACTCAAGACACATTGAAATATTTTCTCTGAATGATGGCACCTCTGAAGAAGAATAATGTGTGAGAACGAGTGAAGTTGCTTCTACTCTCTATATTTCCTTCCTATGAAAAGTCTCAAATCGAAATGCGATTTACAGACGTAATAGATAATGAATCAAGAAAATGAAACACGTAGTGTAACGAAGGATATACGCAACTGCAATCGTTGACTAAATGATCGATACAGAATCGAATGATTAATAGTATCATATCTGCATTCATTCTTATTTCAATTTCATAATCTTAATGTTGAGCAAGTTTAGCTGCTAGGAAACGTATACTAGTTTATATGTTAGTTATTCTTTTTAGCGCAAATCCTTTACCATTTTGGTTGCAATATTGTTTTCATTCAATGTTAGATTTGAAATGTAGGTGCAAACGTTTTCTTGAATTTTTCTTTACGTATTCATCGACACAGTTGAAAATGAAGCTTTGTCGTCACATATTGATATCACTCCGATAAGCTTCAGTCATGTGCAAGTAATTACGAATATTTATTCTATTATTTATAAGCGTTTGTGAACGTCTGTGAATGTTTTCTAAAGAACTCGACACATCAAAGCTCGACACATCGAAGCTCGACACATCATTTTTGGTTCAAGATAGTTTTATATGCTTATGCGATGTCAAATTTATACGCCATTTTATTCGTTTAGTAGTCTTTGCTTCTATGTGTCGTTCTGTTTAGCCGCAAAATAAGCTTGTTTGCAATGCGCCTTGGATAGCAAAAACGTTTCGTGTCGGTAACGTTAGACAACGTAAGGCGAACGTAATAGGCTGTCTTAAGTGAAGTGGGTGTAGGACGTGAAATAGAGACGTTAGCAATAGGAACCTTCAAAAGAAACACTAATACGTTTGCATGGGGTGAGCACTGAAGATGCTATTCAGAACGAATAAATAAGGCACTGCAATCAAACCATCTAGCTTGACAAATTCAACACTTCGAAATATGGTAATACTTGTCTATAAATATTCTGATTGTGTTCTATTCATGAGTTGGAAACAATCACGCAAGTCAGATTGTGAAAAGATTGATAGAAACAAATAATATTTTCTCAATCATAAACAGTCAGTCAATTATTTGGCTGAGTCATTGATCATTACGTTAAGCAATGATAAAATATTTAGTGTTACACTTGAGGAACGTACTTCGAGTATTTTATCTCGGCCTTTGTATTCCTCACTCAACGATTCTGAATCCATTATTGATACTTTCATATTGGAAACCTGAATAATACAATCGGTTATTATTCACACTATCAAAACTAAACAAACCGTTGAAATAGCTTTTTGTTTGTCATCTTCACTCCTCCACGATCCTTGAGAGAATAATTCAGTCAATTTGCGCTTCATTCCGTCAAACATTTGAATCACCTATTGCGTACAAACAGACATAACGATCAAAGTGACAAAATAAATGATACATGTCACCAGAGGTTATTCGTACTTTGTTACATGACTGTAAGCTAGTTAGGAACTGAATAGATAACGGAAGAATTGATTTACACTCTTTCCTATTATCCAGCATATCTCATAATTGTTCCAGTTGTTGAATCACACAGACTTAGTTGAACCATTCAATCAAATTCATGTTCACAGAGAAAATTCAATTTTCAAACTACGCCTTACATTATCCGCCAGTTTCTTCAACACAAAAAGTAAATCGTGTCATTGTAATGACCTGTCATACTTTCAATTATGAACAATTGGTAAATGATAAATTATTGAAATCGGAACTCACTTCGTCTTTTGTACTCTTACTTATACTAGAATATTTGTGCTGTTTGTTTATTGTCCACCAGAAATTCTCCTTCAATTCCTGGATGCAACTTGGTGGCGTCTCATCTGAAATGTTTATTGAAATACATTGTAGCGGTAATTAAATTCCCAAAATAAATAGCTCTGTACGTTTTCGACATTGGATGCTGACCATATGTTTCAGTGGACTCATCTAGCTGAAGGCGCTCGGTCAGCCATCCGCACTAGATCACGTGTGGCAACGCCGTGCTCAACATCAACCGCAATCGCTAGCCAGATTAGATCAGAGAATTCCGATATACTGGTCATCGCCAAATATACTCTTCCGATCTCCTCGAATCTGTCTTCTGATTTCTCTGAGTGGGAACGAAATATATTAGGTGTTACTGATAGAAGCGTTGTAAAACACTGAATACCTGTGACATCATCATTGGTGAGACCGACGTGATCTGGTACACCAAATTGCAACTGTGAGTCTGTTCCTTTTTGGGATTTTTATATATCTTTGCCTAATTTTTTTATTTTTTAAACATTGTGATTTTTTTTTCGTGTTTTTTCTTGGATATATATATATTTTCCCCTCGTTCATTATCGTACTTCATACTTCATCATGACTGAACAGACACCTAAAGTACTCAAGCTTAAGACTTTGTCCCCGCCTTCGTTTCAACTGATGCCCTTCTGGCCCGACAACATCGAAGCCTGGTTTTGCTACGCAGAAGCCGACTTCTCCGAGCACGGCGTGATCGACACACGTGCACAATTCCTCGCAGTAGTCAAAGCACTACCGCGCAAATTCAACAGGTACGTAACACCTAGTATGTTTACTAGTGATGTTTCCGAAACTTACGAAAACTTGTAACGTTCGATTCTTAAACGAGGAGATCTAACCGATCGACAAAGGTTAGATCAACTCTTCAATAACATCGACCTGCAACACGGTTCTGCGACGGACATGCTGCAACGGATGAGAGAGGTTATAGGCCCAAGAACTTTCGACGAAGTTCTATTCAAACAACTCTTCTTGTCAAAACTTCCCCAACAGGTGCAAGCAGTTCTGGTCTCGTTCCAGAACAACGCCTTAGACGAACTAGCTGCATCTGCCGACCGCATTTTAGAAATTACGAAACCTTCTACCACCGAGGTATTTTCAATCAAAGAAAAACCTCAAAGGACTCAGAATGACATAACCGAGTTATGTCATACACTCACGCGTTGTCTCAATCTTCGTACTGACCGTAAGAGATCGCGCACCCCACGTAGAAGCATTTCACGTAAGCGATCTGTCTCTAGACCACGAGAGACAGATAACCCCGACTGGTGCTGGTATCATAACCAGTATGTGAAGTTTTCCAGAAATTGCAGAAAACGCCGCAATTTTCCCAACACGAAACCGACTGATTCGAAAAACAGTTCGGGAAACCTTCAAGCCGGCACGCGTTAACGGCAACCGTAACCGGCGAACATAGCCGTCTGTTATACGTCACAGATGTGACAACGAGAGTTCGCTACCTAGTTAACACTGGTGCGGAAGTTAGCGTTCTCCTAGCAAATCCCAACGACCGGCTTAACGAATCGGCTCTAAACGTACAGGCGGCAAACGGAAAACCGATCGCTACGTATGGCAAAAGGTACGTTTACCTTAACGTGGGTTTACGCGAACCCATTCACTGGATCTTCGTTGTTGCAGATGTTTCTATTCCAATCATTGGTATGGACCTTCTACAACACCAAAATCTGATCATCGACACTCTCAAACGGAGGCTAGTAGACGGAAACACTAATTTGTCCGTTTGCGTAACTTCTTTTACTGGTTGCAGAGTATCCCCAGTCACAGTTAAGCATATGATAGACCCACTCTATCAACCACTACTCGACAAGTACCCTGGGATACAACAAACTCAACCGAAACTACCGTGTGTAACCGGCAATGTTACACATCACATCACGACTACAGGACCACCTGTATTTTCTAAAGCACGCCGACTAGCTCCTGAAAAGCTGAGGTTAGCGAAAAACGAGTTCGACCATATGATAGACTTAGGAATCATACGAACGTCAAGTAGCCCATATGCATCTCCGTTGCACATGGTCCCTAAAAAGGACAGCAATGATTGGCGTCCAACTGGTGACTATCGGCGATTGAACGCGAAAACCATTCCCGATCGTTACCCGTTGCCTCACATTCACGACTTGACAGCTACCTTGAAAGGTACAACTGTCTTTTCGAAAATCGACTTGGTTAAAGCGTATAACCAAATTTCCATGGCCACTGACGACTTACCAAAAACCGCCATAATTACTCCTTTCGGACTCTATGAATTTTTGCGAATGCCTTTCGGTCTAAGAAATGCTGCTCAAACATTGCAAAGATTCATAGACGACGTTTTTCGAGGTCTCAACTTCGTACACGCGTATGTTGACGACTGTCTAATCGCAAGTCCGGACAGAGAATCACATCTCAAGCATCTGGATCTTGTTTTCGAACGACTACAAAAACATGGCATTACTGTAAACGTTCAGAAATGCCAATTCGGAACCGACTCATTAGACTTTCTGGGACACACTATCGATGCTCAAGGTATCCGACCCCTTAGAACCAAAGTGGCGGCCATTCTGGATTACCCAGAACCGACCACCGTCAAGCAATTACGCACGTTTAACGGCCTGGTAAGTTTCTATAGACGTTTCATACCGAAATGCGCATTACTTATGAAACCTCTGACCGACCAACTTCGTGGAAATGCGAAATCCATCAATTTGGACGACACCGCACGAAAAGCATTCTCCACAGTTAGGGAACTGATTGCTAAAGCAACAATGCTCTCACATCAGGACACACGAGCACCCATTAGCATCGCAGTAGACGCATCCGACTCGGCAATCGGTGGCGTCTTACAACAATGGGTTAACAACTCTTGGCAACCCTTGGCATTTTTCTCTAGAAGGTTGCTAGACACCGAATCGAGGTACAGCACATTCGGTAGGGAACTCCTAGCTATGTATTGTGCTGTACGGCATTTCCAACACTATATCGAAGGCCGTGAATTCACTCTTTTCACGGACCATAAACCGCTCACTTTCTCGTTAAGCTCTCCTTCTGACAAGTACTCTCCCCGTGAGTCTCGACAACTGGACTACATTTCGCAGTTTACTTCAGATATTCAACACATCTCTGGAGCAAACAATGTAGTTGCAGACGCCTTATCTCGCATAACTTCCTTGAACAGTTTCCAAGGAATCGACCTTCTTAAACTCGCCGAGCTTCAAAAAGAAGATACTGATCTTCAGCACGAGTTATCGTCCACAAGAATTAAACTACGCATCAAACAGATGGGAACAGGTAAGGAAACCTTACTTTGCGACACATCTACAGGTAGGCATCGCCCAATCGTGCCGAAAAATTATCGATGCAATGTCTTCAATACATTGCACAAACTTTCTCATCCAGGTGTTCGTGCAACCATCAAGCTTATTGCAGAACGGTTTTGCTGGCCTGGCATGAATAAAGACGTGAGGGAGTGGGCACGCTCCTGTGTAAGCTGCCAAAAATCTAAGGTTATCAGACACAATAAATGTCCCTTAGGCTCATTTAAAACTCCAGATGCTCGTTTCGACCATGTTCATCTGGATTTGGTAGGGCCTTTACCAGATTCAAATGGATACTCTTACCTCTTAACCTGCGTAGACCGTTTCACTCGATGGCCAGAAGCAGTACCTATCAAGGACATCACTGCTGAAACAGTGGCCCGCACCTTCGTCGAACGATGGGTAGCAAACTTCGGCTGCCTTTCAACCATCACTACAGACTGCGGACGTCAGTTTGAATCTGAAATTTTCCGTCGTCTGACCACACTATTAGGAAGCACTCGATTCCGAACGACCGCCTACCACCCACAATCAAACGGGTTGGTAGAACGTTTTCACCGACAACTCAAAGCTTCACTATCAGCTGCAAACGTTTCACAGTGGACCGACGCTCTTCCACTTGTCTTACTAGGTGTCCGCAATGCAGTGAAAGCTGATATTGGATACACTGCGGCTCAACTCGTTTATGGAACGACACTTCGACTTCCAGGAGAATTCGTGGATCCTTCGTCCTCTTCAATGAACATGGATCTAACCTCCTACACGAACAGGCTTACAAACGCAATGCGTTCAGTTAAACCTGCTTCCACTCGACCACAATCAACCGATGTTTTCGTTCAACCTGACTTACGATATAGTACACACGTTTTCGTTCGTCGAGACTCGCATCGACGACCATTCGAATCAGCATACGAAGGACCCTTCAAAGTTCTTCAACATGAATCTAAGTACTATGTAGTCGATAAGAACGGAACAAACGATAGAATCAGCATCGATCGCTTAAAAGCAGCGTATTTAGAAGGAAATCCTATTCACGTCGACTTTCCTTCGGTACAATCGCAAAACACGACTCCTACACTCATTCCTCAACCGACAACCAACACTAGCGATGATACTCCGAATGTATCTGAAAATATACCTAAAACGACGCGTTCTGGAAGAAGAGTAAGATTTCCAGAACATTTAAACGACTACTGCACGTAAGGTAGTGCTCGACATTTTATATTATCTCGATTTTTCTTTTTACGATATATAATATCTAAAAAAAATTTTAATATGCCTATATATTTATATTTTAATTTTAAAAAATCAAAAAACAAAAAATTATTTTTTAACGCTATTACGTGTGCTTGGGTTTATTCTCCCTTTTTTTCGCCGACACTGTGTTTTGACGCACATACGAGAGTATTTCGACATGCACTTACACTTTCTTTTTTCTTTTCCAGGACGGCTGGAAAAGAACAATGCAGTTAACGAGGAGTCGAATTTTTCGTTGTAACTTTTTCTTTTTGCTATGTTGTACCTCGGTCCCATATAGTAGGGTAAGACGACCAGACGCTGCTAAATTTAGTAAGCTATCAGAAGAGTGTTTACCAACGACAAACTCGTTGAGTTTAAACTTCTGGCTGGCCACGTCTTAGGGTCGTCACTGCCCCACTAGGGGGGAGTGATCTGTAGCAGTAAATAAATCCCCAAAATAAATAGCTCTGTACGTTTTCGACATTGGATGCTGACCATATGTTTCAGTGGACTCATCTAGCTGAAGGCGCTCGGTCAGCCATCCGCACTAGATCACGTGTGGCAACGCCGTGCTCAACATCAACCGCAATCGCTAGCCAGATTAGATCAGAGAATTCCGATATACTGGTCATCGCCAAATATACTCTTCCGATCTCCTCGAATCTGTCTTCTGATTTCTCTGAGTGGGAACGAAATATATTAGGTGTTACTGATAGAAGCGTTGTAAAACACTGAATACCTGTGACATCATCAACATCAACATGTAGTTACACATACTTCAAGTTATAAACAGATAACTTTCAACATCATTAATCATAATTAATTGAAAGGAACACAACCTATTTCATTCTCAGATCATATGGATCATGGTGTTCATAATTCGTCTACTGTATTTGTATATTTTCTATTAACGGTATAGTTTGAAATGACAAACAACGTCATGACTTTCATTTGAATTATATTTTATTGTTCAAATCATGCGGAAAACCATATAAACACGAGAAGAGAGGAACAATGTGACTGAAGTACAAGATTTGGCACTTTAACTAGTCTCACTATGCATTAAGTGTGGATAAATGAAGCTAATTTATCTGCAAATTTGTTTTCTGGCTACTTGAACAGTTCTCCCAATTTCCCTGTCCAGATTTGTTTTCCGGCTTGTATTCAAATAAAGTTGACACATATCTTGTTGGATGTATCATCAAATAACAAAACATCGTTTATGTTTATTTGTCTTCTATCTAATTTACAACTTTATTTAGAGATAAAGTAATTAGCCTAGAAAACGTCCAGTATAATTTTGCTTATGTAACTAGCAATGGTACTTACCAATATCTGAAGGATAAAAATCTTCGACATATTTCTTCAAGTAAGGTCGCATTTTGTACAAGAAATCTATCACTAACATAGTGTGTATTCCACTACAAGAAAAATTACAAAGACCGTTTTCTCCACTCATGTACAAATGGCATTTGATTTAAAATCAGCAGTGATTGTCGTTCCTAAAAGTCGATGTCGATATACTTCAACATCTAGGTTTATCAGAAAGACGTGATATGGAATAAACACAATAAACTCTCTTCATATATTTCCTTGTCCGTAGTTTTGATGAGAAATCGACTGATATAATAGCCATTTGTATACTCTCTATATATACAGTGAATAATGTGATTTTAACCAGGTCATATGATATTCTTATCATTTTCCACACACTTCATTCTCCCTGGATGCTATGAAGCAAATTGTGGTTACAGATTGAGAGGATCCTGTAGATAATCATACACCTCCAGTCCATATGAAGATTGGATGAGGACAAAATGATTAGTGTGTATTGAAAGACATGTCAAACTGTCATCATATTTTGCAATGAAAATTATTATCGTTGTCTCGTTTCACGCCTAAGGTGTACATATTGAGACTCGAATTCAGCCAGTTATAATGTTGATTTAAGTAACCAATGAGAATAAATCAGTCTGTTGTTAGGAATAACTACATCAAACAGTATTTTTTATAATAAACATAGATGAATCTCTGAGATTCTCATGCATGATGCACTTTTTCAACTAAATTAATTTGAAATTCGTGTACATGAATGAGAACAACAGGATGCAGACAGGATATGATAACATGGTATTTATGTAAGCAACTTGTTTCGGTGAGATTATAATTTATGGACGAGACGATGACATGCGTTTAGGGAATATGAAAATCTCAGCGTCAATTTGAATACCTGACTCTTACGTTCAATCTGTTCACAGAGGATGATAGCGAAGACGTGACAATTGAGCAGCTATAACTAACTGGACTACTAAGACTTTCCTTTATTTGTAATTAGGGTAATCAAATGACATATGGAATTTGTGCAGACTAACATGATGATGTTGTCTTTCGACGTAATATATGTTGAAGGAAGAAGTTTGATAGAATAGGAACTATTTTGCTCGATCCAGACTAAGACTAAGGCAAGCCATCATAATTGTTGGAAACCGTATAACAAAGGTTGCAACATTTGTAAATGTTACTGAAGCTTCTGCTGTTCATTGGATTGAGTATTGTAGAAATATATACGTGATAAAAATGAAAAGCTTACACAACCGGACTGCACACAAATCATGTTGAAGCTATGCGGTCGAGGCTGACAGAGTTTTACAATCATGACATGGCTCGAACAGTCGACAATTATGGAGCCATATGGATGAGTTCCTCTACCATATGCATTACGATTTTGGGTCATATGACCCACTTTCTAACCTTGACAAGATTTTGAACCATGTTCAAGCAGTGTATCCTTATTAACTCTTTGGTTTTGTATGCTGTATTTTTACTCTGCACTAACTGTTTCCTGATTGACTAATATACTTCAGAGTGACTAAAGATTCGTTAATGGTCGCCCATGAAATAATGTTTCGCTCATGTTTATAAAAGCAAAAAAAAATTTTGATAAAATTACTTTTTCCCATATTTATATGTCATTTCTGATCTGAGAGTTTCGCAAATCTTCCGCAAGACTTCTTTATGTTGGACAATAACTTGTGATTTGTTATACGATTCATTCATGTATACATTTTCAAATAAAACCTTCCAATTGATCTGATCAAAATAAATAATTTGAATTTAATTTACAAGTTCAACGAGGCATGTTATGTTTGACAACAATATTTTCACACATTAACACAAAATTCCACTGTTATCATGTTGTCTGACACAGTCATTTACGTAGACTGCATACTGTTGTGTGTGCTAGGTTTATCTGTCTACCTAAGCAATATGTAACAATAATCAGAAGTTGGATGCCTGTCAAAAGAAGACTGAGAAGATTTCACTTGAGAAAACAGGAAGAGAATCGTAAAGGAATTGAGAAATGTAAGAAACATGAGGGATGTAAAGGACAATTGATAAAACATTCGCAAACGATGTGTTCACTGTATGGTTTTCACAAATTATGTAAGACTTTGCATTAAACAATGGATTGGTTATCCCCACCAAGTCTTCATTCACTACATATATAACACTCGAATGCTTTCACGAGAATGTTTTATCTGCTTCCATGAACCAAACGTGAAGTAAGTGTTTTACCCTTAGTTTGTCTAATTTTTGATTGTGCTTTACCTCGTTCTAACCATGGACACAACCACACACTTACTGCGAATGAAGTGACTTTTAATAGAATATTTTAATCAATGATAGTAATACACAAAAATTCCAGTTCAATCTGACCTTCAATCCATCGTTATCTCAAATACCTGAAAATATCATATAACCTTTGTATTCACACACTTGCGAATCGGGGTAAAGAACATCTAATTCCTCACATTAATACTCATGTCAGGGTTGTTAGCAAATTACTGTAAAATCGACCTCATTCTCAACTTACTATTGGACAGATTCCTTCCAGTTCTTCAATACTGACAGGCGTTGCTTCACCAAACGCGGTTTCCTCCTGTATCTAAGACAATATGTCCACATGATAAACAATACCAGTTATTTCATACATGATATTCAAGGAGGTTTAAACAGTATGATCAGTATTGTCGAGTTTTCTGACAGCCTCGTGTTTTTCAACACTACCAGTGTTGGTTTGATTCCCTGCGAAATCTGAAGTCTTTGATCGCTTGTGAAAATGACTCATTGGTTTCATATTTATCTCTCTGATAACAAAATCACATACTGTTTTATACTCAGCAAACAACATACTCAAATGTGTCATTGTGAAGTGGGAAGTTGAGTGTCCGTTTATTCACTTGTTCCTGCAAATTCCGTATCAAAAGTTCAATCTGATGATAACCGATAAAGACCTCTATTGTACTAGCCAAATACCATGGTTTTCACCGACTGAATATATATGTTCTACTCAACAACTACTTAGTTCACCTTCTGTTAAGTACTATAATCCATAAATTATTTGAAATTACCACTGTGAATAAAAATTGACAAATCATTATCGGTTTACTCACTTTATTGATTTTCGAATAGAATTTCAAAATACTGCTCATTATTAATTTCCTCTGTTCACGAGCCCCTACTTTTTCTATATATTTGAAAATTTGTTCTCCGACCTCGTGATCCCATGGACCTGACTGTTGGAAATGGAAAGCACAAGACACAAATTTGTTTCTTATCATATGTGCAGGATAAACATCATGGGCATGATGGAGAACACCAAGTATGAACGCTTCATATCATGACGTGGACTTGTGCAGAGAACAGGAATGGCGAGTGGTTGTTGTCTGCATGTGTTATTGAAAACTAAGTTACACGCAGTCGCGTTCTCTTTTAGAAATTCACATACGAACTATGAACGTCTCAACCTTCAATCCAACATGAAGCCAGATAAGACGTATTTTTGGTAATAAACGGCTAACAATGTTCATGGAAGACGTCAGAACAAAGAAAGGACCTGTTATATCATCAGGCCATCACACGATCGTCGTCAAACTAAACATGATAATGAGTAATCGTTGAAGAGTTGTACAGGTGATACTACAAGAATTCAGTAGACCATCTTTGATCACGAGAGAGCATTCGACAGCGTGTACATGGGGACGTGGTGGGGAGAGATGAAGTCTTTGCAGGTGTGAGGCACAAAGCATCAGTATAAGGAAAACGTTCCTGAAATTGAGGTTGACCTGAAACTCAAAAGAAGTGTTACACATGACCGAAGATAGAATTTTCAACACTAATGTCAAGGTGGCTCCATTGTACAAAGCTGAAACTTGGATAGCTATTAAGATCATTAGCAAAATAAGGTATATATACATCTAACTGCCCACTCAAGGTACTCCGAATCCATTGACCGTAGACCAATAGCACTAATCTACTCTGATAAACAACAAACAAGCATTCAGTCAAAGAGGAAATTGGGAAAACACATCAATGACATTGCAGGACATTCCACGGATATTGTTTATGGGAATCTTTGATGTGAAATGAAAACTAACAGATCAAAATACAACCAGGGTTGCAATTACGGTAAGATATCAAGATCATGAATTGCATTCGGCGTCAACTCTGTTCGAAATCAGAATACAAACCTGACTGGCAATGTTCAGTTTGTGACTTTTATTCAATAGTGATTACCGGTTTCATCAAACTTAACTTTATAGACATCGAAGCTATAGATCCTATTTATCAACTCTGCTCTGATAGACCAATGACAATGTTTACTGGGTTTATTCTTGTTCAATTCACAAATCTCAACTAGTAATTGTAATTAATCGTCGACAAGATCCACACAATTGATAACAATATTGAATTATTGGGCGCTCAAAATAGTCAAATCGTATCATCGGAAGTTTGGCTTTCCTCATTCTGCTTACCTGTATATGTAACCTCCTGTATTTCTCATTATTTACTCTCAAATCATCAGTTACCAGTCACATTTTAATGTTCCGCGTAATCATGGGTAAGATATCAAAAGACAGACAAGACTCTATTTTGGTGAAGTGTTGATGAACATTTTATCAATAGATGCCTGAGAATAACGCTCGACCTGACCGACGTGTAATTCCATTCAAACATCAACATGAGGAATAGTGTACACAACATTCCCTTAGTCGAATCATTTCATGAATTTCTTCGAACCGCGTTTACTCCTCTAGTTGTTCAAATAAACTTGACAAACTATTTCGTGTTTTGAATATCACAACTAGCAACATGTTAACAAAAAACTAATAAACAAAAATTTCTTAATCACTGCAATGAATATGATTGAATACGTATGTCAGTTTCATCTCACCATGTTTAACTTCTCCTTGTCAAATGCGTCGAGCGATCCTGAGTAAATCTGGAAGAACAAATTTACGTTCACTTTTAGAAAGGGTCAAAATGAAAACTGTAATAACCGCAAGTTATTGTCAGAAATCATCAAACTCTCATTCACAGCATACTTCATTCAATGTGTGTTATTCATTGATATTCTTATTCGCTCATTGTGAAGAAAATAAACATGTCTGATTCGCTGAATTAGATAACGTCATTGGCAAAATCAAATGGTGTTTCATCATCGAACAAAGGTGCACAGATTTGGAATATCGTCCAACAAATTTCGTCGTTAAACTCTACATATTCATGTGGCCGTCTCATTCAGGTCAGCAAAAATAAGCAATTCGACGATGTAGTTGGAGATAAAAGAAACAGTGACAGTAAATCATACCGATTTTGTTGATTACGAGTGTGTTTATTCACAACTGCGTTTAGTGACACAAACTGAATAAAGTAATGGGAACTACTAATAGATTGAAATCGAATTTGTGCTTTATAAGTAGATTCTATTGATTTATGGAACAGCGAGAAAATACGCCAACTTGCACTTTAGGACAAATCATTAGACCAATGTACTAGAAGTTATCAGTACATGACGGTACTGTTGTCAAACTCATCAATAGATTGAATGGGAAATTGCTCACAGAAAAATCTGACTCGCTTAAAATTTATTCAAGAATAACTCACGTACTTGATAACCTGTTCAGTCATTTTACTGGTTTTCAATCGGAATTCAGATTGCTGGCATTGTAAGCTGAACAGAGTATCTAAACTATGTATTTAGAACTTAATATGCATGAAAATAACTAAATCATGTATTGCTTGAAATCTTACATGAATTAATCGATCGTCTCCTTGTGAATAACCTTCAGTTAGATTGATGGAAAAGAAAGTTGTTCTACCACTTTGAAATATCAGTGGCAAAATGAAAGCAGTCAGATTAAAGTGTTCAGGTCTGAGAACATTTTCCGAGAAATCTTTATACTGTTTCTCATCTGATGACATCCTCCATCCGTTGAAAAGTTCTTCTGCCATTTCATGAACTTTCGACTGAATGAACGATTTTTCCATCGAATGGTCGATCGTGCAAGTTTTGTAGAAAGTTTTAGCTGCATTAATACTCGATGAATTTTTAAATTCTGTACTTTCAACTAAAAGTGAAAGAAATCCATAAATTGATAATGTCAAGTGGGTTTTAGTGATGTTTATCTATTTAATACCTATTTATATATTTGGCAATACATGATGGTTTGCAGTACACTGCTCCATTAAATCATTCAATTCGTTTATTAATCTCGTTGTATTCCACATATCAGTCATCACGTTCATTCATGCAGGAGAGGACGCTGAATTCAGTTGTTGAGATTCAGACATACAAACCTGAGCAACTCATTTTCCCGATGTTGTTGTGTTGAACAGTACTTTTCGTTTTCCAACACACTCTCCGATGTTTGAGATTCTTCTTGTTCGTCATTCTGAACGCCGTGTTGTTATTTCGAAGAATCACTATATATTCCATAGATAATGATTGCATTGAGGCGGTTTACGTAGCTGAACACACGTTTTCACCAATAGATACGCTATTATGAAAGTGCTTTTTAAGCCAGTTAGGACACAATTATTCTCGAGGCACGACCAGAGAAACAAGACGAGGCGGAGTACACAGCTGTTTTAATTTTCAACTTTTGAATGACAATACAAAACACTGAAAGACAGCATCAAATTATTTGGTGCATTCCAGCCATTGTTCAGTTTCCAATGTTCAGTTTTCAATGAATGTGCAGACAACTGTTCTTTACATTCTCTTTCTAGCTACATTAATTTAGACTGCTAACAACACCGAATTTTGAGCTGAATGATCAATATTCAGAAAAATGAACAGATTAAAAGCAATGAAGTGCTCGGATGAATTGTTGGGCTTGATTCTGATTGGATTTGTGCATGAAGTGTTAACCGTACATGAAACTTGAATTGAAGTATTAGATATATAATGTTTTGAATGGTGATGAACGACATTGATCCAATCAGCGCTTTATGAATTGTGTTCCAACTGCTAATGCTACCTTTCTAGCTGTCATATTCATTCAAGCATACTGTTTCATTTTAACAAACTTGTTAAAAATTTTCGGATCTAGTTTTCCTAAATTGTTTCAAATAAGAGTTCACAGCAAGATTTGAAAAGTAACAAGTCAGAATGCAAGCACGACAACATCTATTTTGGACTCGTGAAAACTAGTAACTTCGGTATCACGTTGCTTATTCGTTTTATTCAGCACCAACCTCCATGGTGATGTATACTTCAGAACTAGCCTTCGTTTATAAATATGACTAAATGTACCTGGTTGTGTAATTCCATATATATGCTGCTTAACGAATGACGAGTTCTTAACAACAACCATCACATACTTATGAATACAAAGCATGGGATTCAATGAAAACGAGCACAAACCAAATCGACGTTAACTAATTGTAAATAGATCACGTTTGAACAAATGTAACCACGAGACAAAATATATGAAACTCACACATCTTCATGATGATATCATCTGTTTTAACTGGCAGATTATCCGGATAATCATTTTGGGAGTGTTTGTCACAAGAGTGTTGCTCAAAACTATCACAGATTATATCGATACTACCAGTGGTATTAGCAGTTGAACAGTTATCATTGATGCACAGTTTTACTTTAAACGAGAGAGGACAAAGCAAATTTCATACAGAGTAAGTGTTACTTCATGCTTATCACTCAAGTCGAAACAACGAAGTAATAAATTCACACTCTTGAGAATGAGTACAATTATCGTAAATTTAGGAATGTAGGGTAACATTCATTGACTGAATCTCTAAAAATCTTACAATTAATTATTCAAAGATAAGAGGAATATTTAGCAACTGCCGTACCGGATAACACAGTTCACTCTACCAAGACCAAAAGCCAATGTACCATTTCACGAATAATTCAGTTCACTGGGAGAAAACTATGTGGCAGTGTTGGTGTGAAGTGTATCATCATTATTATTCTGTTATGTTTCATAGGCGAACTTTATATTATATATGTATATATATTTATTATTACTGTCTATGATCATCGTGTTTTAAAATCGATATGTCTTCACTGTCAACAGTTTTCATGTTCTTAATTCACCTCATGGAGAATATAATGATTTCCTTCAATTCAATCAATCTGTTATTTAGTATAACATCACTGTGTACTTGTTATGAGTAGGTTCTAAATAATCAGTAGAAATTACTGAACGTATATTCTGTTCATACTGGCCACCATCACTACATATGAAATTGTCTTCTGACAAATAGATACGTCTTGTGGATATATTTTCATGATGAAGCGCATGTCTTCTTTGATTTCCGCTTTGTTATTCCAAACAGAGAATCTTGATGTTTTGAAATGTAAATTCCATTTACATGAAATCACTAGTCACTTAGATATTCAAGGACTATGCGAAATAAAAATATAACTTGAAAATGGAATTCCATGGTAATTCGTAAGGAAATGTGACAATACAATCAAGAATCCAGTTTTCTTGTGGTTTGACTTTTTTCACTAAACTCTGTTTAACCAGATGTTCGAATTTACAAAAAACACACAATAAGAGGTAGCATAATAATCTAACAACTAACAATACAGTCAAAGTTAATCTTATGTACCATGTTATGTCATCAAATAACTAACTAAAGCAAGATCGTCACGATATAAGTAAAATGAAATAGTTTTGAAAAACATACCAGAAGAATGTCTCTTCGAGAAATATACGAATAATGCGATTCCAACAATCGCCGCACAAGCTACACTGATGACAAGAACAAATAATAAAATTTTCTGTCGTCTGGATAATTGAGAAAGTAGCATTTTCATCCAGAAGTATGAAGAAGATTGACTGAGTTTATCAATATAAGCTGCTTATATACACAAATAACAAATATATATAGACTAATATAGACTAATCAATCTGATATTAATTACCATATATAAAATAAATGAATTCCATAAAAATAATAAAATGCTTATCAGGTCACAGTGCCGCCAAAACAAAACAGAAATATGTCAGCGCTTCACATCAATAAAATATGCCTGTTTTCTAACTATAAAGAACTCTAATTGACACTGTCTCCAAAATATAAAAGAATTCCTTAGTTATCTTCGAAGATTATAATAATACGTTGTGCAAACCACTCTTTAATTACCGTGGATACTTTGTTCTCATTTTTTAAACATACCAAGCAACTAATGTGCGTGATTATGGTGGTTGCCACACAAGTTTTATATCCATATTGAAAAGTAAAATTTTCTGTATCAAGTCGTAGAATTGGTATTAATCTTGGTTGTAGCAATCTCCTAAGCATTCAGTCATAATTCTGCCTTAGCTGTTCAACTTGATTTCGGTTTCATTCGAATCCTTTTTTTTCACCTGCATACTTACTTACGCCTGTTACTTCTAATGAAGCATAGGCCGGCGACCAGCATTCTCCAACTCACCCTGCCATGGGGCTTCCATTGTAGTTCTATCCAATTGTTGTTTGTTCTTTTCATGTCTGTCTGCCTCCATTTCTCGTCGTAATCTGTTTTTTAATTCTTCCTCTTTTCCTTTGGCCTTGAGGGTTCCTTGTGAGCGTTTGCCATGTGACGCAGTTGAGTGCTTTCCTCAATATTTGCCCGATCCACTCCCAGCGTTTCTTTCTGATTCCTTATTCCATTGGGATCAGGTTTGTTCTCTCCCATATTAGGAGGATCTGACTCGACTTCAAAGTTGGGCAGGCGACAACGGACTTACCTTCAACACTTCAAAGTGTAAAGTAGTCCATCCGCGACATGTTATAGTCTACAGTTACAATTTGAGCAACATTTCTCTAGAAGTATCCTGAGTCGAAAAAGATTTATGAGTCCTCTCACCCTGTGATTTGAAGTCCTACGCTGACTGTGACAGAAATCCCTTTCGAGCAAACCTTGCACTGTTAACGTTGAAGCGCATTTTTGGACAGTTTGACGGAAGAACTTTCCACATAATCTTCAACAGTTTTATTCGTCCCCATTTACGGTACGGAAACATAGTATTTCCTCCCTGACTCTAAAAGGATAAGGACCCTCTGGAGCGTATCCGACGGCGAGCCAGGAAATCAGTTCGAGGACCGAAATTCAAACCTTATGAAGAGCGCGTCTAATCACTCGACATTCTACTCATTAGAATATAGGCGTCTTAGAGGTGACTTTCTAATGGCTTACAGTATCCTTAACACTTCTGGACATTCCCCAAACATCTACCTAGGCTTAGTCCCAATACAAACCTAAGGGGTAACACCTAGAAACGGGAGACACAATAGAGCAGAACGGACTGTAGACACAACCTCTACTCCTTAAGAGTTGTCAAATGCTGGAATTCACTGCCTACTGAACTAGTGTAAGCGACTTCCCAAGAGTCCTTTAAGAGGAAACTCGACCTACTCTTAAGGACCAGGGACAACATCTTATTATAATAACAATAATAATTTATTCTCAAATAACTGTTGTTACAGGAAGCATGCCAGTTTACATGCGAGATCAAGTTTTTACAAATGATACAATATGCACTGTAGTAAATTTCTCTGCAGGGTTGATAATTTATAAAATACGAAATGTAAATGGTTGTTGTCAGTGTAATATTTGGCTCGCTTCATGATAGTGGAGCTGCGACGTGCAACTGATGGTCAGGGATAGTTCCACTGAAGGTGTGCGCTTCTAGAAATCGCAATTTTATACCGCTTTTCAATATCTGAGGTGGTTCAGCAAGGAGAAGAGAGTGTGGGATTATATGCAGTTATAAAATATAAAGCTAAAGACAGTACTGTGGTACAAAGTTGACTATCTCCTTTTCTATTGAAGCTATTGGAGCCTTTTTATCTTTATATCAGTTTTTTATAGATTTTATAGGGTCTTGAGTAGGCTTTGTATATTAGTGAATTGTGTAGTTTGCTTGTAATAGGATTACTGGGTAGGAAGTAAAACCAACCCGACGTTCCAAACACGATTTATTAAGGTATTTTGCATGATAAATCAGCATCAATACCATAAGTTCGTGACATCTCACTTGACCATAAGGAGCCGTAATGAAACAAAATCTTCTGCCCTACAGACACGGGTGGATTGAAGTTATATCCCCACCATCATGTTTGGTGGTCAGTAACGCCACCCTCCCTCCTTTTGTGATGTTAGGCTCTCTTACGTTTGTGGTTAGTATGAATACTGCTTTAATCAAAACCCATGGTTGGGATACACTTAGTTAACTTCACTTTATCTTAGGCTATGGAATGTCCTAGTTGGTTACCCCAGGGCTCAGTACTAGGATCTCTTCTGTTATTGATTTATATAAATGATCTTCCACAACAGGTATCGTCAGACTTATTACTCTACTCCTTAAGAGTTGTCAAATGCTGGAATTCACTGCCGACTGAACTAGTCCAAGCGACTTCACTGGAGCGGAAACCCCGACGTTTTCTTAAAGACTAACGATAACATCAAAATTAATAAAATTCGAAGGAAAACGTCTCGATGTAAGTGGTACGTTGTTTTATTATTAATAATAGTGTGGAAGATGCTTTCTTCGTTGTGTGTCTTAGGAACATGGAACGGTCAAGTCCGAAGCTTCTGAAGACGGCCTTCGATGCTGCTTCACAGTTCGAAATTGTGAGGAAAATATGTAATGAGCGTCACAAAGTTATCTGTGATAATAAATAGTAAAGCGCTCGGGGTTAATAAAGGTTCAGAAAAATGTTCAGTATGGATGATCAGCGCTTTTCACTTTTGTCTATCGTATACTTTGTATGCAACCAATTGTATTGATCCTATCTACTAAAATTCCCATTGTTCGCTTTTCATTTGCCGAGTGGTCGTCTTTTAAATACTGCATTTAAAAGTTTTTGGTATTTTAACTACATAATGGGGTCAGTTTCAGCGTTTTTAATCTGAGGAAACGTCAGGATACCTTGATTTGAACCTCATATTCTTATTGTGACTCATTCGACAAATAACATAACAAATATCAATCCGCAGCGTTCAAGCTGTTTTTATTGTTGAGAGATCGAAAATAAATGTATGCAAATTATTGCGTAAACTGATGATGGAGCTTGTGATAGATTCATGAGAATATGTGTATAGAATTTTGAAAAAATTGTCTATCTGGGGAGGCATAAGACTAATGAAACGAGTAAACTAATAAAAAGCTTGAGCAGATAATATGAATAGCAGAGTTAGTAATAACAGTAATGCAAATCAAATAACAAGAGGATACAGGAGTAGTACGGCGTTGAGTCGCGGTTGATTATGATCAACACTACAAGAGGAATACGTGCCAGTTAACAGATAAGATATCAGAAGGCAGTTGATATCTGTAGTCGAGATGTATTTGTTGACGATCTCGTCGTATCAAAAGAATACCGAGATGGTGACAGGTTATAAGTGTGGTTACTGAGCGTAACCGAGTTCGTGAAAGGTCACAATCAACAGTTGAACAAACAAGTACAGTAAAACAATCACTGGTACAAGACAAGACTTGAATGTTTCATTAAAACTCTTTGTTCAGCACTGCAAGCTGAGCTCTTATCGCTTTTATATTTCATATGCGACAGTGATAAATTTCCACTAGGCTTATCTAATCTTTACCTTGGTTACAGTAAACCACACTTGGAAACCAAACAGTGAACTTGTAGCGGTGAATGAATCCACCATCTCAAGATAAATAGCGCTATTAGCGTTTGAAACTGATAACGACCTCACCAGTTTGACTGGACGCACTTTAGATCAAGGCATTCAGTCAAACATGTGCACCGGATTACCAGTGGATATCAGTTGCTATGCAACCATCATAATCTTCAACAGTTTTATTCGTCCCCATTTACGGTACGGAAACATAGTATTTCCTCCCTGACTCTAAAAGGATAAGGACCCTCTGGAGCGTATCCGACGGCGAGCCAGGAAATCAGTTCGAGGACCGAAATTCAAACCTTATGAAGAGCGCGTCTAATCACTCGACATTCTACTCATTAGAATATAGGCGTCTTAGAGGTGACTTTCTAATGGCTTACAGTATCCTTAACACTTCTGGACATTCCCCAAACATCTACCTAGGCTTAGTCCCAATACAAACCTAAGGGGTAACACCTAGAAACGGGAGACACAATAGAGCAGAACGGACTGTAGACACAACCTCTACTCCTTAAGAGTTGTCAAATGCTGGAATTCACTGCCTACTGAACTAGTGTAAGCGACTTCCCAAGAGTCCTTTAAGAGGAAACTCGACCTATTCTTAAAGACTTAGGATAAAATCTTTTTATGGCTTACCGTTTTCTTTTTTCGTCTATTAACTTTAATGTACCTAGATTCCTGCCATGAAGTATTGTTGATACGCTGCTATTAGATGCAAAATCATGTTAAGCGGAAGCATTTCCGCTAGCGCGCTTTTCGAACGGGAAGTTGAGTCCTAACGTGATTTGCATTTATCAAACTTTAGCCTCGTTCTTACGCAACAAAAGTACCATTTCAGTTCTTAAGAATCTTTCCTGAGCTATACGTTCGGTAGATTACTTTTTTGTTTGAGTTTCACCATATTTAATAGTTACCTGTGGTTTTGTACCAGCTTACTATTAGGTTTCTTTTTGTTTTTAACGTAAAGAATAGTTTCAGTTTATATCACTCGTTTTATCCATTTTTGTCCGTTTTCAGTGTGCTTTTTAGTGTTTTTCAAAGGTCTTAGGCTTTTGCAAGCATCTATAGCAGTTTGCTTCAACATAGTCATGAAAAACTCATGCGAACGTTGGGGATGCCATTTTGCTGTTACAACTGGCATGCAGTGCGACAACTGCAAAGGTTGGTCCCACGAAGCATGCACAGATCTGACAGCAACTGCTTACAACCGACTCAGCAAGTCAGACCAAAAGTGGGTATGTGTCACGTGCAGCATGGACGCTGTATTCTTGCTCAGTAACATCATTGTCTTACTGACAGGTCTGCGGAACAAGTTGTCGGTTAATTTATATAACGATAGTAAAAAACCGGTAGACAAACAAGAGCGTGCGACGGATACAAAATTGGGGATGTCGACAGGTATACCATCGATGGAGCATCCATCAACACTAATGATGACGTGTCGAGGCTCAGCACCACCATTACGTTGACGGTATTAGACTCCCTAAGCAAGCCCGGGTCTCCCAGCTCAGGGTCCCTGAACACAACAGTGGTTCCAAAGAACCCTGTAGGTGATTCGACCTACGTTAAGAGAGTACAAAAGAATCAGGCATCACCGCCTAAGCCGAACAACCCAAGTGTTGCTGCACGGAAAATAACTGGTGAATTAGTCGCACAGTCTACCCCCAAGACTGTTCGTCCGGTCAATAAAGAGCCCAAGATTCAAAAACGCACACTGACCTCCAAACAACAAGTTATTAAACCTGAACCCATCGTGAAACCTGGTAAATTAACATCAGTTCGTGACGATTCTCTCATTATCATGAACCTCGTTGACAATCCTGACCTTCCTCTCAGTCTGCAGGACAAAAATGACAGGATGCTCTGGGGTGAATTGAACAAGAAGCTTGAACTTCCTAGAATAGAGCCTTTGACGGTCACCCGGCTCACTCGAGGAAAGGATTCTAAGCATCTAAATCATCCGAGGCTTCTCCGAGTAACATTTAAGAATGCTACCGACGTAGAGGACGTCTTGCTAGCAAGTCACTTGCTGAAATCAGATGGTAACGTAAGAATATTGCCCGACATACCGTACTCTGAGCGCAATATCATACGAAACATCCCTAAAGAATCTCGCGAGAAGTTTTTCCGCGGTAGAAACATAATTGTTCAAGGTATACCGGAAAATGCAGACCCTACTCAATCACATTCTGACATCAGGAAATGGAAATTCATCAAACAGTCCTTGAGGCTCAAACACATACTGACTCAGCACGTGACGAGACTAGCCAAGAAGGACGGTGACCCTAGACCCCGTCTAATGAAGATAACCTTCCCATCTTCCCACATGGTGGCTGCAGTTCTGGAAGCATTACGTGCCAACAGACGTCGATTGCCACCTGGAATCCACATGAACCCGGATAGACCATATGAAGCTAGGACCAAACACAAAGGCAAGTTGGAGCTGACCATTCCACTTGTGGACTGTCTAAATGATAAAAAACGTGTAAAGGACAGGGCCTACCACCTCGGCAAACCTCATATAGGTGGGCTACCTGTCCATTCACATAAGGCTCATACAGAACAACAGGACGAAGCTCACGCGTTCCAAATTGAAAGCATAAACTGCTTATATATGAACGCCGCGAGTCTACCAAACAAACTGGATGAATTACGTGAACTTAGCAATGCTAATAAGGCCCATCTGATAGGAATATCTGAAACCTGGATATCTTCTCAGTTCTCGGACCAAGAGTTAGCATTACCTGGGATGATTTTGTTCCGCAACGACAGAAAAACAGGAATTGGGGGCGGAGTAGCCATATACATAAGCTCTTGCTTGGAGGTGCACCAAGTTCACAACCTCGAGTTTAACAATCCTGAGGAATTCATATGGTGCTCTGTTATGCGGCCTCTCTTTGTCAAGCCAAAACAGGAGTTTCTCAACTGCTAGGTCTTAACGGCTCGACCAACAACGATGGCGACGCCGCTAACCTTCTGGCGGCACATTACTCTCAAACATTTCAACCGGCTGACATCAACTTCACTGACGAAAGCTTCATCTGCAACTCCAGAAGACTTTCCAAAGTGAACCTGAGCGCTGACTTGGTGTTCCAGAAATTGCAGCACTTAAGACTAGATACGTCTTCTGGCCCGGATATGGTTCATCCTGCCATACTGAGGGAGGCAGCCTCAATCCTGGCAACGCCGCTTAGCGTGATGTTTTCACACTCGCTTAGCCGAGGCAAATTACCGGAAAATCGGAAGTTGGCTCACATCACACCAATTTTCGAAGGAGGTCGACGCAATAAACCTTCAAGTTATCGGCCAGTGGCTCTTCTGTCATTACCTTCAAAATTCATGGAGTCCATGATATGCGACGTTTTAAACGACTATCTACTCTCCTTAAATTTCTTCTCACCCCAACAGCATGGTTTCAGGAAGGGTTACTCTTGTATAACCAACCTGCTGACAGCGGTGGACAGATGGACAAGCATCCTCGATCGCAAGGGAAAGGTCGATATTATTTACCTTGATTTCTCAAAAGCTTTTGATAAGGTTAACCACTTGTGTCTTATCAATAAGCTCAAACGACTAGGTATCAAACCACCTCTAATCGATCGGCTTACTTCATACCTAAAAAATCGACACTTTAAGGTTAGGATTAATTTCACTTTATCTCAGGCTATGGAATGTACAAGTGGGGTCCCGGGGCTCAGTACTAGGGCCTCTTCTCTTCTTGATCTACATAAACGATCTTCCTCAACAGGTAACGTCAGAAATATTACTCTTTGCCGACGATGTGAAACTTTGGAGAGAGATACGCAATCAAGACGATATACAGGCACTTCAGGAGGATCTGACTCGACTTCAAAGTTGGGCAGGCGACAACGGACTTACCTTCAACACTTCAAAGTGTAAAGTAGTCCATCCGCGACATGTTATAGTCTACAGTTACAATTTGAGCAACATTTCTCTAGAAGTATCCTGAGTCGAAAAAGATTTATGAGTCCTCTCACCCTGTGATTTGAAGTCCTACGCTGACTGTGACAGAAATCCCTTTCGAGCAAACCTTGCACTGTTAACGTTGAAGCGCATTTTTGGACAGTTTGACGGAAGAACTTTCCACATAATCTTCAACAGTTTTATTCGTCCCCATTTACGGTACGGAAACATAGTATTTTAGAACTATGGTCTACTATGATATTAGTGCTGCTCTAACAATAGACCTAATCCTAAATTTGTAGATTTGTCATGATATAACTGCCTAATCTATAAGATCTTACGTGGAAGTCACATCATCGACTACACCAACTCACTGTGTCGTATCAATTACCAATACATGATGTAGAACAAGGTTAGGCTAGAGAAGGAACAACATATTTAATATGAATAGAAGATATAAGGTAATATTCAGATGAACCACGCCTGCATGGTCGAGCCATGCCATCCGATCAACTCCAGTCCATTCAATTCAATTCTTCGCGCCTTCTCCATTGTTAGGTATTTCTCCGCGTTAAATATTGAATATCTATTTCCTGAGTAGTCTCGTGTTCACAGCTTTGTGGATTGTGTGGCTATTGTCCAATGCCACTACACTACTCTAACACCAGAATCAACGTGATGTTGGTTCGATACCAAATTGGATGGGGTCGTCGCGCGCCGGAGGTTACCAAGGATAATAAGAATCCTCCGGGTATTGGTAAGCTGAAAGATAAATCAAAAGAAGGCGGCAGCATCTGGTCGGGAAATACATGTAATAATTTTAAAATATCTGCCTTTATGCTTAACATGCTTGAAATAAAAATTTGGGTGAAGATTATTTGAGCTATAAAAAATGGGATTACAATAATAATAAAAATAATAATAAAACGATGCGTGTTAATAGCCGCTGGTTAATAACTTAACGTATAGGTAGTAAGTATTTTGTGTTTAGAAATATCAAAGTAATGAATATTGTAGAAATGTTAATATTGGTATTAGTTTTGGTTTAAATTATGAAATCAAATAACGATTATGCCGGTAGGTTGTCCATATGAGTTGATTTCCAATTGCATCTGTATTAGTAGGCTAACTGAAGGAACAAAAGTAATAACGTGGAAAAGAATTCCAACTAGTGTTCCAGTTAGTTTGATACGGTTTATTTAGTTACGGGGAGATTTCCTCAACCTCATTTTTACTTGACCGTGATAGAATTTAGTATACTACCAATACACATGAATGGTGATCAAAACAAAATTTAAATACGTTAGTGATAATTGTACGAATTTTGGACAGATAGCTAGGAACAAATCGTTAAACATGAGTGTATTCGTAAGAGACATGCTCTAGACTCAATGTTCTGACCTGCGGCAGACTATTTATTTATATTTATACTTGCCGGTTGATTTGGCATACAAGTTAGTTGCAAGTATGCAGTTTATTATAAGGCGGAATACGATCTAATTGAGATATAGTGGTTATAAGTTATTGACATCAGTCAAGCCTATGTATCATATTACTAAGTGATATGATGCTGCAAGATGTATTTGGCTAAATAAGTTTTTACAAGGTTAACCGTCAGTGATGCTCATGTGATTATCAGGGAGAACATAAGTTGTAACCAAGGGGAGTACACTCCCAACTCACGTCTATGGTAATGGCTTGAACCTTAGTCAGTGTTGGGGTAAATTCGACATTGATATTTTCAGTTTGCAGGAGATTTGCTCGACTGCTTATACTGATTATTTGCATGCATGATTGTGTCGCTAAACCATCAATTACACTGACAAGGTTTTGAGATATTTACTGAATGAGCAACTGATAAAGAAACATACAGTAATCATCTGTAGTGAATGAAGGTAAAAGAAAAACAACACTAGTGATAGTTACAAGTCAGTTTGCTGACCGATTTTGTTAATAGTTTCATTAATTTTATCAATCATATTACGTGATTGTCAAGTCATGACAATGCTTTATGACGATATCCTGAAACTGTTATGTTTAACTACTTTCAGTGTTGAATGAGGATTGGTCAGTGGAAAAATAGGTATTGTTGCTTTAGGTGATTCGAAATTATCAGAAATTTGTAACATTAAAGAATCCGAGACGCCTAATTTAATTATAAATTTCAATTCAGAAAGATTCGTTTAGTGTTAATTCTAGTAGGCTGTGGAGTTTTGATTTTAAACGTTTGTTTAGCCCACAGCTACCTAGGGATTTAGTTATTTTACTAGTGTAGTTGATAGTACCTAAATTTTCAATCTTATTATCTAAACTATGTTCGCATTTTAGGCTGCTAATATGATAAATCAACCCATAAACTCAAATACGATTAGCAACAACGACTATGATTGGTTAATTGATAAATGTTAAAGGCGATCCAGATGATTTCTAAACTTAGAAGACATGAAGATATAGTGTAACGTATGTGCGGGCCAGGTTAACAAGCAGGTTGTTGACGTATATGACAATTTAAAAATAATGAACATGACCAGATAAATAAATTCCAAGTTAAGACTGCTTGTGAAACTTCAGGCAGGAATATGACGCGTTATAAACATTCCATAAGAAGTTACTGCATTTAACCTAGGGACACTTACAAATATATAGCAAAAGGAACCGGAAAACATATACATGTTAACTTAAAAAAATCATTAAGTAAAATAGTTGAACTCGCCTTGGTTTTTTTTGAAAATCAGATTATTCAGTGGACGACATATATAACGCCATTCGTGAGGAGTAGAAATGATCCAAAAGCATCCAGAATAAAACATGCAGTATGGCAATCACTTCCAGGGTGCTTGATGCTGTTGAGGTTTTTGGGACTCGCTCTGATCAGAACAACTGAATGAATCCAGATAATTGTGTGTGCCAATGAATGAGCCATCTAAAATGAACTTATGATTGCAGAAAACTTATAGCTGGAACTCACCGTATTTTTTGGAGAAGTGTCATCCTTGTTGTTTGGCAATGGAACTCGAGAATATGAAATTAGGCAGGCAGTGGTCGGAAGAAAAGGTATTACAGGATAGTGCGTAGTTTAAAACCGGATGAGGTGTTAAGTGAAGGAACACTGAGAATTAGATCCAGATAACTATTCAGTCCTTGATTGAATTGTTAGTCAATGTATATTTACGCTATTTACAGGTCATATTTGCTAGAGCTTGATGTTTAAACAAGTCTATGTCGCTGAAGTATGTAAATGCTATTATAGCTAGTTAACGAACCATCAAAGCTAATTAGTTGATATAGATGATCAACTTTTATTATCGATTGAGCTAGTAAGTTATGTGAACTAGTAGATATAACATTACGATAATATATGTGACCATTAATCAAAGGACTATTAGAATACTGGGTTTACAAAAATAAAAACCGACTGAGAAGGTTAAGGTGGAAATAAGGATTAACAGTAATGGCTTGCGTTTCTTTAGTTGGGCTCACCAATGTAGAACTATGGTCTACTATGATATTAGTGCTGCTCTAACAATAGACCTAATCCTAAATTTGTAAATTTGTCATGATATAACTGCCTAATCTATAAGATCTTACGTGGAAGTCACATCATCGACTACACCAACTCACTGTGTCGTATCAATTACCAATACATGATGTAGAACAAGGTTAGGCTAGAGAAGGAACAACATATTTAATATGAATAGAAGATATAAGGTAATATTCAGATGAACCACGCCTGCATGGTCGAGCCATGCCATCCGATCAACTCCAGTCCATTCAATTCAATTCTTCGCGCCTTCTCCATTGTTAGGTATTTCTCCGCGTTAAATATTGAATATCTATTTCCTGAGTAGTCTCGTGTTCACAGCTTTGTGGATTGTGTGGCTATTGTCCAATGCCACTACAGTATTTCCTCCCTGACTCCAAAAGGATAAGGACACTCTGGAGCGTATCCGACGGCGAGCCAGGAAATCAGTTCGAGGACTGAAATCTAAACCTTACGAAGAACGCCTCAATTCACTAGACGTTTACCCATTAGAATATAGGCGTCTTTGATGTGATTTATTAATGGCTTATAGTATTCTTAACACTTCTGGACATCCTCTTAAACACCTACTTAAGCTTAGTTCGAATAACAACCTAAGGGGTAACACCCAGAAACTGGAAACACAACATAGCAAGACGGAATGTAGACACAACCTCTACTCCTTAAGAGTTGTCAAAAGCTGGAATTCGCTACCGGATCAGCTATTCCAAGCGACTTCTCAGGAGTCTTTCAAGCGGCAACTTGACCTATTCTTAAGGATCATGGACAGCATCACACTATGATTTACCAATTTCTTTTCCTCTTTTATCGTTAACATACCTAGGTTCCTGCCTGGAGGATTTGATGATCTCTGCTACTAGACACGGAAGCCTGTTAAGCGAAAGCTTCTTCTGAGATTAGATGGTGGTTGGAGGTAGTCAACAGGAAACCCTGGACCCGGGTTTCGTGCTACTTGGCACTCGTCAGCAAGGTGTACCTGTAATCTTAAGGGAACTGGTGCTCCCTGGCGGATTCGATCTCGTGTCACCCAGCTTCACAGTCAGAGACGTTACCACTGAGCTATCCGAGCCGTGACTAACCTCCTGTAGGACTGAGATGTAATCACAATTGATTGATCACTGGGTGGTGATCAATCTCATGCTTGTCTAGTCCTTATTAGTGCAGATCGAATGCTATCGATCATGTTGCAATGTGGCCACCAGTCTGCACTAATAAGGACTAGACAAGCATGAGATTGATCACCACCCAGTGATCAATCAATTGTGATTACATCTCAGTCCTACAGGAGGTTAGTCACGGCTCGGATAGCTCAGTGGTAACGTCTCTGACTGTGAAGATGGGTGACACGAGATCGAATCCGCCAGGGAGCACCAGTTCCCTCAAGATTACAGGTACACCTTGCTGACGAGTGCCAAGTAGCACGAAAACCGGGTCCAGGGTTTCCTGTTGACTACCTCCAACCACCATCTAATCTCATTACATAGTGCTCGCAGTGTCGAGTCACCTAGACTGGTGGCCACATTGCAACATGATCGATAGCATTCGATCTGCACTAATAAGGACTAGACAAGCATGAGATTGATCACCACCCAGTGATCAATCAATTGTGAAAGCTTCTTCTATTCCGTCCACAACCATTTGAACCACTTGAAATATTTGGACCATTTTTGGTGCCTCTTTTAAAAAGGGTTAGGTGTAAATGCGTTCTTCAATTCATGATGAGGTATGACAACAATGACTTAAAAATAAAGCTGTATAGCAATGCTGAAGCCTCTACATAAAGTAAAAGCGAAGTTTATACGACTATGTATGCACAAGTTGAAATGATAAAATCAAACATAAGAAAAGTCGAGGAAAAACTTATCGAAATTAGTGGTACGTTGTCTTATTATTACTAATAACGGAGAAGATGATCTTTTCGCATGTTTCTTAGAAACATGGAACGGTCAAGTCCGGAGCTTTGGGAGACAGCCATTGATGCTGCTTCGCAGTTTGAAATTGTGAGGAAAATATGTAATGAACATCACAAAGTTATCTGTGAAAATAAACGGTGAAGCAATTGATGTTAGTCAGTGTTTAGAGAAAATTTCAGTATGGACGATCGACACCTTTTAACTTTATTTACCATGTAGTGTGGATGAAATCAATTGTTTTGTTCGTTCTCTATAAAATTGTGTTTGACCACTTTGCGCTTGTCGAGTTGATGTATTTTGAATACAATATTCGAGAAATCTTTGTATTTTTACCAAATAGCAAGTTCATCTTCAGCGTTTCCGGTTTAAATAGATGATAAGAGACCTGAATTTGACTTTCAAATCCTTATTGTGATTCATTCGATAAATAGCATAAGGAAATATATATTTTCGGCAATTAACCATCACGTTTTACATCTACAACTATCTGTCCATGACGTTTAACCTATTGTTGTTGTTGACAGATTTAACATAAATGTAGGCAAGTTATTGTGTAAAGTGGTAATGAAATTCCTGGTAGATTCATGAGAATATGTGCACGGAGTTTTGAAAATTTGTCTATCTGTGGGGGCGCAGGTGTAATGAAACGAGTAAAATATTAAAATTTCGAGCGGATACTATGAAAAGCAAAGTTAGTAAAAACAGTAATGCAAATCAAATAACAAGAGAATACAGGTTTGAGTGAGTTTAATCGAAGGATTTTTATTCTCACTGCTCTTGAGATGCTTGATAACTGGATAAGTATAAGATTTCAGATTCAGATTTGTGTAGTAAGGACAGTAGGTCTACGGCCTATGTCATTCCTTTTCTAATATGCTTCTGTGAGTGTCCAGTCTTCTCTTGAAAGAGTCAATTGAAAGTGCGGATACCACTGCTTCAGGCAGCAAAATCCAAGTATTGATGACTCGGTGTGAAAACCTGTATGCCACCGGTATTTTGTTCATTCTTGGCTTTTCTACTCGCCTGCTATGTCCTCTGAGGTGTCCCGATCTAGTGAGAAGAAAGAGAGAGAATAAGTTAGGTCCGAAATCACTTCTTAGTATTCTGTACATCAAAATTAGATCTCGCCTTAGTCTGCGATAGGACAGAGTAAAGAGGTTCAGTTTTTCAAGCCGCTCCTTGTATGATAAACCCCGGAGTTCCGGAATTGCACGCGTGGCCGCCCTCTGTATTTTTTCTAGTATGTCTGAGTCACCTTTTAAGCAAGGGCTTGCAGCCTGAACGCAGTTCTCTAGCTTAGTTCTCACTAAGGATGTGTATACTGTGGTGAACATGGTAGTATCTAACTTGGTGAATGTCCCTTTCAAAGCCCAGAGGGTTCGAAACCCCTTAACTGCGACCTCCCGGCAATGGGCCATCGTCTTAAGATCATGACTCACTGTCACCCCTAGATCCTTATGAGGCCGGAATACGGGTAATGACACATCCCCTATGTTGTACTTATTAACCTTTGAATCCCTCAAGTGCATGTAGACACACTTTTCCGAGTTGATAGGCATCAGCCACTCTTGAGACCAGTTTATCATATTATTTAAGTCTGCCTGAAGATTAAATGCGTCTGTGTCTCCAGTTATTACTCGCCAACGTTTTACATCGTCAGCGTATAATAACATTGGAGACTGTACTATACTTGTAAGATCATTAAAGTACATTATAAAAAGTAAAGGACCTAGGACGGAACCTTGGAGTACTCCACTAAGTACTGGTCTCCAGATGGAGCACTTGGAATTTATTCTTACTTTTTGTCTACGACCTACTAGGAAATCCTTAATCTATTTTAAAAGAGGTCTGGCAATACCAAGGTTTTCCAAATTCAATGGCAGTCTATTAGTTGACACCTTGTCAAAAGCCTTACTGAAGTCTATGTAGACAACATCCACTGAGTTTCTGTTGTCTAGCGCATTAATCCAGAACTCCCCAGCTATAAGGAGGTTCGCTGTACAGGATAGACCCTTTCTAAAAACATGTTGTGCCATGTTCAGCAAGTTATTGGTTTCCATAAATGCCGTTATGGTCCGTTTGATTATTCTTTCCAGTATTTTAACTACAACACTGGTGAGGCTTGCGGGTCTGTAATTCGAGGGAACTTGTCGTGGACTTGAAAGCTTCATTAAAACCTTTTGTTCAGCACTGCAAGCTGAGCTCTTATCGCTTTTATATTTCATATGCGACAGTGATAAATTTCCACTAGGCTTATCTAATCTTTAACTTGGTTACAGTAAACCACACTTGGAAACCAAACAGTGAACTTGTAGCGGTGAATGAATCCACCATCTCAAGATAAATAGCGCTATTAGCGTTTGAAACTGATAACGACCTCACCAGTTTGACTGGACGCACTTTAGATCAAGGCATTCAGTCAAACATGTGCACCGGATTACCAGTGGATATCCGTTGCTATGCAACCCTTGCAATCACAAACCAGCATAGATTAACCCCTTCCTAACATACGAACAAGCTGGAAAATCACGCTGTAAACACGTTCATCATCCCCGACTTCTGAGTTTACTGGGTTGAAATCCTTCAATTACCAAGGTTTTGCAGATAAAAGCGTTAACGAGCGCCGAACATCTGTGGTATATCAAATTTTGTTGGGTCGTTTGGCCAACTTAGCATTTTCGGAGTGAGTAATTAATTCAAAAAATGAATATGGAGATAGTTGAACTTGAATCCTTACTTGTATTTGCAGTACGCAGCACGCATTTATATGAAACATGGCGTCAATTGAAATATTGATTTACTTGTATCTCTTCTTATTTTAGCTATTCGATAATTATTTCTTTTAAAACAGCAGTCAAATGTAGCCTTTACCTAATTAAAAGTTTAAAATGATTTCCAAATATGATTTTAATTGTAAAACCACATACGTTGTTTGGGATAACCACCTTTTATAATTTGTTCAGTATTCCTTTTATTGTCACTGTATGACTAACATTGCCTCTTACTTTTCTGTTGGTAGGAAATCAACTGATGAACTACAGTGATATTCTTGTCTTTCACAAGTAATTTTGATTCTTAAATGAGAGATATCAAACACGCTTAGTAGAAAATTGATAATAGCTTCTTTCACACTCAAAATGCATGTGTTAATAATGTGTTTACAATATAAAGACAGCTTATCAATAAAATTAGGCGACAACTAATTTTCTAATCCTGCCAGAAATTATTTTAACGGGAATCCTGTTGAAACTGAAAACTGGTGATGAATTTTATTGTTCACTTGGTACCCTGTTTTTGCTGATTAGTATGTTAGGTTAACGTCTGTGAATGGTTCACAAATGTAGCCGATAGTATATATGAAAAGAACACTAGTAACCAAAAACCAATAGCTTAACTGTTAGTGATATATTTGGCCGACGAATCCCAAGTGAGACGAGAGTTTTAGGTTTCACTGCTAGACATATTCCACTTATTCCATTTGAAAAAGTAATAGATGTTATATTCACAGTCAGGTCTAAATAAGTGTACTTAGGAATGCTAGGCAACATTATTCAACAATAACCAAGACGGCTTTCATAAAGTGTGCTTCCCGTAGTTGTACATACTATGTTCCAGACCACTAGATCAGTTGACTTGAATTTATTTATGTAAAAATCTCTCTAGTAACAACACATAATACAAAAACTGATGTAATTTACGAGTTATAGCAGTATCTTAGCAACTCATCATTGTGGCTATGAACCGGCGTGTGGAAAAATTTGCATTCAGTTTGACAGATGACTTTGAGAAGTTTAAAAGTTGTCATATGATAATTTCTAATAAGCTCTTGAAATTTCCAGCCCTCAGTTATGAATACTTTGCGTTTTTGTTAAACTACCAACTGCAACTACGGTATTGGTGGCTTCAAATCCATGAAGTCAATTTTGAAACCAAAAATGTCTCCACGTATTTAAATGAACACAAAAATGACCTTCTATGAATTTGAGAGGCCAATATAAAAGTGATAGACCAGTAGGAAAGTTACTTAAGTGCCGTGACTGGTTGTTTCTCAGTAATTATATATGGGATTTCAATAAAAGAATTTATAGCTGTCAGTCATATGCTTATCTGTCTTAATCTTAGTAGCCACTGTTTGAGAATTGAGTTGAAAGGTGCTGTCAAATCATGGATCTAGGCAAGTCAAGAAATACTTATTTTAACAGTGCCCATATATTCTGGTGTTTTGCCCTGTTCGTTAGATAATCTAAATACTGAATATCCTTGAATATCGTGTCGTTCTGGATAATCTCTGGCTCAGTAGTTTTGAGGTTCAGTGTTCGCGTGCGAGACCTAATGCCCTAGTTTCTATTCCCACGAGTGGGATCTTCGTTGCGTACTGCTGAGGAGTCCCACAATAGGACGAAACGACCATCCAGTTTTCCAAAGTTTTTAATGGTGGTCTAACATCAATCGTCTTGGATTCTACTGCTATCCACCATCCATCGTTGCTTAGAATGCTTGTAAATTAAGGCAATATCGAGGCAATACGCACAGTATGCACATATGCCAATACGAGACTGATCAATTTCAGTCCAAAACATCAATGGTAAGATTCAAGTTAAACAATACCAAGTAAATTAATATTTATAAGATAATTACATGGATTTGTAGCTTATGATAATGTGATGTATGCTACTGATGTCAACATATATCAGTAGTATGCATCATCCATCAAAAGTGAAATGTCTGGCAGCAGAAGGTTAAGAAGATCAAAGGAAAGAAGACGAGAACAAAAAAGATTGGTGTGGAAACGAAGGAACGATGAAGTTGGAGACGATTGACTGACACTATGCAAATAAAGTATTTACTGTATGCTTCTCAGATTTTATTTTGATGCTTTGTAATTTTTTGCTCAAATACATTCGGTTGTACAATCGGAATTTTAGTGCACTTTTTGATTCGAGTGGCTTAACTTTAAATTTCGCACTGCCTTTTTGAACAATATCCTAATCAGTTTATACTTTTAAAAAAAATGGGGTTTCAGAATCCCTCCACTATTAACAAAAATCTTATTGTGCCCATATTACATTGAATAGACTGTTTTCATTCCACATGATGTCACTATTTGTGCAGTCATTTTGATTGTCCGGAATCAGGTTAAAGGCAAACACGATTGTGAATAAATAATCGCTGTCAATATGGAAGCATGTTCAGCGTTTTTCTTCAAACATATAAATTAACTATTTCTAAGTATTCCACCTCTCTAGCCTCGTCTACACAAAAGGTCAAAGATTACCCAAATAGAAATGAATGAAATGAATTGAAGCCTAATTACAGTGTAATAGCATTACAATTTTTAATTGGTAGAAATCAGTATACATTTATGGAAACAGCTGAATTTTTTTTGTGATCATGAACCGATCGATGTTTGAGTGAAACCGAAGGTTCTGATTTCGAATCCCATGTGAGATATAGTGGATGTGCATTACTGAGGTGACCCACACTAGGAAGAAACGGTCACCCAATGCTTCCACGCTACCAATAGTGGTATAATATCGGTCGATTCATGATCTCGAAAAAATTCCAAGAATCCTGAACAGATTGATCGTTAATGAAAACATTAAAAATTCAGTGCCGAGTTTTAAAGAAGGAAGGTATAACTGAAAAAGTTATAAATCCGTTTGTAAAAATGATATTACTCAACTCACATTATCATTACCATTATTGTTATTATTATTCTGTCCATTAGTGATATTAGTGAGAGTTGGAGCTGCAATAAATACAATACATGGAGCAAATTCAGCAGTACGTAATATTTTCAATGCTTGTGGTTCAACATCCAATATAGCAATTAAACTAGTTGCATGTATTTGTCTTATTGTATCCAATTTTGTACCATACATTGCTCCTTCATGTGAACCATATTCTAAGTATTCATTATTAGCAATATCACGTATCATTTCATCATGTGAAATAAAATAATAATTCTTTCCATTCACTTCATCTTTACGTGGTGTACGAGTTGTATCTAATTGTAAAATAAATATGAAAATATTTTATTGGAGACTTTTTCGAAAAAACAAATGACAATTTTCCAATATCTATATGAAGTATTAATCATGTTGTTAAGGAGTTAAGCAGTCAGTTAGTCAGCAGCAACGTAGAGCTATGTACGTACGTACATCAGTTCAAGTTGCCATACCACATTAGCACAAAAATACAGTTGTCGATCCAAATCACATAGCGGTAGAGGTAGTAAACGTATAAGCAGTAATCGGAAACATACGCGTTTGAAGATGTTACTCAAGCACTATAATCCAGTGAAATAAATTTGGAAAAAGAAAAAAAGAAAGGGACATGAAGAATTCAGAAGATTAAAATTTGAGAGAACACAAGGAGTGGATGCACTTGCACTCAAAGTTTATAATATTACAGTCAGTCATGTATAATGTAGGATTAGGCACTTATATGCATCGATCCAAGTTGCCATACCTCATTAGCACAACAAAATGCTCATCAAATTGATAGAAGCAGTTACATCAATGATAGTGATATATAAAAGAAAGGTTGTGTATCACGATATGAGACAGGGAGAAAGAATTAGTTCATAGACAGAAAGATATAAAGCGAATAAATCGATTGAAGCTTGATCAATCGAAATCTTCATTATCACTCAAATCTATTAATTCGTGATAAATCTATGGATTTTCGAGGTGAAACCTTTCTAACATAGAACATTTTAAAAAGAGTAACAATAGCAGTGGAAAGTATTTTCAGAGTTTCATAGTAAAAAGTACAGTTTTATGGCTACGTTCTTACTTACTTACTTACTTACTTAAACCTGTTACTCCTTGTGGAGGAGCATAAGCCAACAAACAACACTCTCCATCCAGTCCTTTCCAGGTTTATCCAGTTGTTATTCAGCCTTTTCATATTCTTTGGCCTCCCTCTTTTCCGCTTCTTTTCACGATTCCAAGTTAGGGCTTGTCTCGTGATGCAGTTTGGTGGTCTGCTCATTGTATGTCCTATCCATTTCCATCGCCTCTTCCTAATTGTTTCCTCGGCTGGAAGCTGGTTTGTTCTCTCCCACAGAAGGCCATTGCTGTTGATGGTTATAAATACTCGTACATTCCTGATGATGGTTGTAGTAGTTTTTCAAGTTTCAGCTCCGTACAGTAGGACTGCCTTGACGTTCGTTTTGGAAGTTCTCACTTTGATATTGGTTGATAGATAGTTGTTTTGAGTTCCATATGTTCTTCAATGGTAGAGATGCGGCCCTTGCTTTGCCAATCCTTGCCTATACGTCAGCATCTGATCTTCCTTGTTCATCGATGATGCTTCCCAGGTACGTGAAGGAATCTACGTCTTCCACAGTTTCACCATTAATTATTATTGGATTGTTGTTCGCAATCATTTTATTCAGTAAACAATTAGCTTATGAAAAATTATAAAATACGATTAACTTCTATCATTATGTATTTATAACTCACGAGGAATAGGATATGCAGATTTATCAGGTGATGATTGAATTAAACAATTTTTAATATGACGTCGTCCAACACCATGTGCACCAAGTAATACTAATGTTCTACGACGAAATTGTGGTAATCTGACAACTTCTTCATAAGTAACTAAATCTAATTGATCATAAATAGCTGAATGTCTATTTTTGTATTTATCTTTAAAATGACGTTTACGACGTTTAAACCATGCACCACAATGTGTAATACCCATTTCATGTGATAATTCAGCTGCCTTATTTGCCATATGCCATTCTTGAAGTTCTGGACTAGGAATTAACCCCGCTGGTGCTTGACAATCCGAACCCCATAAACGAGCCTGAACCAAATAAAAAAAGAACGGTGTTTATGTGTAGATATAATTTAAAAGATAATAATAAACATTCAGAAGATTATCCAATATGGATTTTAAGAGGGGTAACTCATCAACTTTGAACACGTTACCCCAAAGAAATTTACGTGCAAAATCAAAATGTACAACTCTTCTTTTTTTTCTATAGTTCTAATCCTTTTTTCTCAACAACAATTAAATATGTACGATGGTACTACTTGCCTATTCTCTTATAACGTCACAAATCACGAAAGGTTTTCAATGAGATTTCTGTAGACTATGACCTACGTTTTGCGCTTGTTAGGATTTATTTGCAAACTATACACAAGGAATTGAGAAGTAATTCGAACGTTCAAAAATGTTTATACAAGAAACATGATTATCTAAAACAGCTTCCAAAATTTTAACGAAAGTGGCAATTATTAACTGGCCCGATTTTGTAAACTACTCGACAATCAATACAACGTAGTAGTATAGAGTCTCTGTAACTTGGCTTAGTAGCTTCACACTGAACATTTTAATTAATAAAACCAAATGATATGACAGACATTATTATTATTATTATTTATTATTTAAACACATAAACATTAGTACAAGGAAGCATTAAATAGATATACATCACATAAATCATTCAATTTGTGTGAGGGCTGTGATACTGCCTGGGTGCCCAAATCGAACCAGGTGGTTTTCTTAGGAAGCCACACCCGGAGCTTTTGATCCAAAGATCCGATCCACAAGGCAGTGGAGCAACGTCAGGAGATGCAGTCCCATGGTAGCCAGTGACCACTATTTGTTCCCTCGGGGTACTGGAGCCCATGTGCACCACTGGTTTGGAATCAGGGTTTTCCAACTTCCCTACGTGGGCTCTCCTTGTCCACTAACCCGGTTCAAGCGCTGGACATTCGCTTTTTGTCCTTTCAAGGTCGTAACTAACAGCGTGGCCTCAAGGAGGCATTGAGTAGAACTTCCCTGTCAGCAGTTGTATGCATGTGGTCATGTGAGAGCATTTAGAGAGGGAGAGCTGACTCTCCCCACTCTTGGCCGTACAAGGACATTTAAAGGCGTTATGATAGACAAATTACTGATCGTCTGTCTAAATTTAATAGCTCTATAACTATTGGTAGGGGTTTGTATTACCTTACTGCCAACAATAATCTAAACACACTACAAGCTAGTAATTCGCAAGTTAAATCGAAGCTTTCAAATAAAGTAAATCAATCTCAACAGGAACCGGACAATTCCAGTACAAAATATCAAAAAGATGGAATAGCATAAGGTTTTATGAATACATTATGAATCCATTAAACAAATGAGTGAGCACTATGAATCAATAGCTTAATGGTAGAATTTGAAGAAATAAGTACCGGGGTTTAAACTATCAATCTGACTGTATTAACATTGAGGTCACAAATACATTCAGATGACAAATCTTTCAAATAGAATGAAACAAGTGTTTGGGGTTCTCATTGTAAAACACAATTCAATTATACACATGATCATAATGAAACTATTTTCACATAAAAACAAATGAGTTGATAAATTTGAATGAAAATATCTACACATTCTTCAAATATAGAAACACATTATAAGTATAGGGATTTCTGGAGATTGTAGTATTTCAATAGTTGAATTCACGAGTCGATCTAAACTAGATCATCATTGAAGAATAAACTGTGTCGGTTGTGAGATCGATTGATGATAGACAATAACACCTTTGGATGCTGGATCGGTGGCCTACAAGTTAAGTGTACGCGCGCGAGACCGAAGGTCCTGTGTTCAGGTCTCGCGTGCGGCATCGTGGATGAGAACTGTTTAAGAGTCCCACACTAGAACGAAAAGGTCATCCAGTGCTTCCAGGTCTAGCTTAGTTCAACTTGTGAATACAACTGTTAAGAAATATATTAGTCATAGATTCAATCACTAACAAAGAATATATAAAAGGTTTCCTTAGTATCATTAAAAACAGTTAAATTATATGATAAATTTAATGACAGATACACATATTAGCATTGTAAGATATGGTAGATAAATGTATTAGTCTATATGTTGTCTACACCTTAGACTGACATAACAAGGAAAGAATGTAACAAGATACAATGTCAGAATTAAAGAAATGTGAACACAATCATATTCATGGCTTCATGAACTGATTCTACGTTTTAATTTGACCGTCCCCAGCTTTCTTCCGACCTGTGTCTACACTAAGAAATAACGTACATCGAGATAGATTTTGATTAGAGAAACATAATATACATGTGTTAACCATTTCAGTAGGTGGAGTGTGACAGCTTCCTAAACAGATTTTTTTCATTTTTCCCAAATACACTGAGTTTAACCTTAACATTGTTCACATTCATGTCTAAGACCTTTAATTACAGATTATTATTGATTTATATCACATGAGTTTTGTGGATATTATAGTAATTTCAATGGTTAAGATCATGATTCAGTTGAAGCCAGACCACCATGGAAAACCTGGAAGCACTGGATGGTCGTTCCGTCCTATTGTGACATTCCTGGGCAGTGCGCATCCACGATCTCGGGATTTGAACCCAGGACCTACTGGTTTGCGCACTGCTGAGGAGTCCCACAATAGAACGAAACGGCCTTCCAGTGCTTTCATTTTAAATGAGTATATGATAAATGATTATAATGAATATCTATTTCTTACTTGCCACCAATAATGATCATCTTTACTAATAATTTGTAATATATCACCAATATGAAAATGTATACCAGCTTGAGTACATGGTATTAAATCATCATTTTCAGGACTATAATCAAACATTGCACGAACATAGATCTAAACAAAAGAAAATATATATAATTTAACGGGCTTTAAAATGTATTTTTTTCAAAAGAATTTTATTCATCGGTTGAAGTTCATTTTCTTGACAGAGTGAAATGACTAACTTCAAGGAATCTTTACATTTATATTCTATGAGATTGATTAGTTATTCATTCATTCATTCATGATAATAGATGACATTAAACCTTACAGATTCATAGATCCTCTCTATGAATATGAAGCTGTGAGTTTAAAGTTCTCTAGAATCGTAGAAACTAAAAACTACAGCTACCAAATGTATCTCAGTTTCCAATAGTTATACATAAAATTCCAGTAAGTTTTCCGTAACTGGAGGTAATCACAAGAAAACTTTGAATTTAAGTATCATGTTAATGTACGTTTTAAAGTATGAACCCATTACATCCGCTATCTCATTTGAAGGCATCATTACTGAGCTATTCAGGATGTAACTGACCTTCTGTAAAAATCGACCAACATTGGAGACTAAATAGGATGTTAGTTATTACACAGTTGATCAATCCGAGAAAAAAAAGAGTTGTAGTACCCGATTCCCAAGTTTAAAAAAACGTTTAATACAAGTTCAGTTCTATGTATTTGATAATAAGTGTGGTAACAATTCACCTTCAAAAATCAATATTTACCTCTAGAAGCACAGCTATTTATTAACTACACTGAACAATGAAAGTCAAAATGATAAATGTCTATTCATTCTAATTAATAACATGACAAAAAAAATAATAAATATATTTTCATTATATTTCTGTTTTAACTTGTGACTGCCGTTTAGAGAGCAGTGGCTTATCAATCAAATCAATGACGCGTGAACCTGTATGAGCAGTCTAGTGTCCTGCTTGGTCCTGCTTTCCGCCTAGCCCAGCCAGTTAAGTTCACAACATCAATCTCAGCGTCTGCAATATGAATCATTATATTTAAAACATACTGAGTTTATATACCAATCAAATAGACCACAACGTACCAATAAATAGAAAATACACATTTGTACAAGATTTGGCCAAAAGTGGGAGGCAGTGACTAATAGACAGGGCATAATTCAAGAATGGTAAATCGTATAATAATGGTTCATAGGTCAAAATAAAGCTCATGACAAGAGAGACATGAATATGCATACTTTACTTATTCAACAATTATACGATGAAAATGTACATATAGTATTGATCCATAGATGGATCACAAAAGTTACCATACATTATGCAGATCGGGACGTAACATTTACTGACGACGTTTTGTAACCGAATGTAAACCATTTCTTCAGAGTAAATAAAATAACTAACATTAAATAAACACAAGTGTAAGTAGTACAAAGGAAATAATGCAGAATAGTTTATTTGTTTTTCAGTACAATCAAAATCATATTAGGTCTGAATAGGTCAATGTTAAGTTATTCTTGGTCAAGGTGAATTTGTATGACCAGTCACTGTATTCATTTTCCTCCTCATTGGAATATAACAAGGAAATACATTTATATTTAAATTCTTATCTAATGCTCCATTTATTTAAAATGATCATGTCCAATCTTGACATTAATGTTAATCGACTAGTTTTCATTCGTGGTAAACTTTTGTTATGGGATAACCTACTGAATCTTTTTGATGATCTGCCATATTTCTTAACAAAGAAATAACACAATATCAATTGACTTATGATTTCAATTATTGAAATTATTACAATCTCCGTAAACCCCCTTCTGAAATAACACAATAGTCTAATGATGAATTCATTTTCAAAAGTATATTACGTTTTGAGTAGTCTATAAAAGATAAGATAACCAAGTAATCGATCTGTCATATTTTTAATTTATATACAGTCAGTCAGTCAGTGGTCTTGAGTGCTGTTAGTGGTTTGAGGGCGGTTATCACTTCCCGGTTGCCCACACCATGGAAGGGTTGTTCTGGAGGTGCCTGAAAAGGAAATTAGATTAGTGGTGGTCTTAGTGACCTGACAGCGTGACCACAGTGCTCAAGGGACAACTGCTTAAGGTCGGTCACACACGACCTTTTTATGGGTAATTTTTGTGTTAGCTCCGTACTTGCTGAGACCATTACCGCCAGAGACAGATATCCGTGGGATAAGGCGAGGTGTGCATTTTTAGGGTCGACCTTTTCTAACCCCACTCCTCCATTTGGGAAGGTAGCATCGCTGTCACACCTCTGTACAGTCAGCAGTACGACTTCGCCTCCGGACCTTAGGTTTGTTGCTTATAGTTTTACCGCCCTTCAACTGACCTGTCTGACATGGTAGGACCTAGAGGAACGGTTGTTCCAGCCAATATAGCTCGGTTGCTTCATCCTGATAGGCAAGCCAGACCACCACGTCAAGGTAGCAACAACGGTCGGGAATTTATAAACACATATCATATTATTGAGTTGGTGGATGGTTGTAATAAAATGTAAGAAAACTCTGGGCTTCAGTTTCATGTCAGATGACAATCTTTAGCAAAGCGTATTCACAATCTTGGATAATGGATATTTTCTGACATTTCAACTCAGTTTATATAACATTGAGTCACTTAAATCAATGGTGACATTGCAGTTTGATCACAATAGAATTCGATCAGTACTATATCACTACACAATTAAGATACTGGTCTTGACTCAAAGATCAATTAAACATATAATACTTGTAATTTTAAATCGATCAAATCTAAGGAATTGTAAATAGACAAAGAATACTGTCAACAAAATCGAATTAGTACAGTCTATTAGGTGAAAAATAAAAAAATTCATTATCCACAATTCACTTTGTTATGTTTCACTTGGTTAAAAGTCCATTGTTTTTTATCTCTACGTATAACATTCAACCTTTGCTGAAGATATGAGAAAGAAAACTTTAAAATTCACTTATTCATCAAAAGCTTTGAAGAACACAAACTGTAAACTTGACCATTCTACTTAAGACAGATTACGACATCATTGTAGAAAATATGTTGAAACTATAATTTATGGACGACCTTTGAGAGATACTGAAGTGACACCATGAACGTGAACACCTACAGATTAGGACTAAATGACAGTTATAAAGCAGTTAGAATTCTCATGCACAATTGATGGTTTGTGTTAGAAATTAGATTTAGGATTTACATCACGAACTGACATCAGCTATAATACCAAAACTCTATTTATTCAAATGGATGGATGAATCTCGCGCCAAAAATTCGTGACTCGTTATCTTATATCTTATATCTTATATAGTCTTGCTGAAAATTTTATTATAACAAATCAAACAAAGTTTTGATATTCGTAATGAATTTTACATATTCAATCATTCATTTAAAAATAACCACTTACTTCACATTGTAATGGATGTGTTCTATAACTGGGAATAATTTTCAAACTCACATTTCCACGAGCATTACGCTTTGAATAGAAAATTAAGTATAAAATATCTGATTACTCATAAGTAAATAAGATTGGTTTAACGAAAAAATAAGGAAACGACGGTGGAAATGGATAGGACATACTTTGAGGAAATCACCAAACTGCATCACGAGACAAGCCCTAACTTGGAATCGTGAAGAGAAGGGAAAAAGAGGAAGGTCAAAGAATACATTAAATCGGGAAATAGAATCAGATATGAAGAGGATGAATAAGAACTGGAAAGAGCTGGAGGTGGTTGAATGGAGAGTGCTGTTTGGCGGCCTATGCTCATCCACGGGGAGCAACAGCCGTAAGGAGGTAAGTAAGTTGAATTTACCGATTCAATTGGCTTTTATTATGAATATTTTATTAGCATTTTAGCAAGAAAAAAATTACCAACGTACACTTGAAGTTCGAGCGTAGTTTTTTCAAATTTAGTTATATTTCTAACAGTTTCTGTATTATTTTTTATTGATATCATGAATCGAACAATGTTAGATCATCATTGAAAACCAGAAAGTACTGGACGGTCATTTCGTCCTAGTATTAGACTTCTCAGCAATGCGCATCCCTTACTAGGTTGAAAGGGCGTCCAATGCTTCCAGGTATTCAAAGGTGGTCTAAAATTGATCGATTTCTGGTCTCAATCGAAACTCAACAATCTCCACAATCAAAACTGATTATTCCTTTATTATTATTAATGACCTTATTCAATATTATATTTTTCGTATAATAAAGAGTTTCAAGCAAAGTATTTCAACAGGTTTCATCTTCTTATTTCTTGATCGATCCTGAGATAAATATCGAGTGATAGTAGCAAGTAAGGAAACGACATCTGAATAACGTACATTCATTCTAATGCATATTGCCTAACACCACGATGTTTCGGATTGCACTATTTTGCAACTTGTACAGAGAAAGGTTGTAAACGTTTTCATAAATGCAGATGAATAGGTTATGCGATTAGTAGACATAATTATGTGATAAAACAAACAAAAACATATAACTTGTTGAAATATCTGTATGACAGTAACAGGTAGCCCAAGTATTCAAGCAGTCCGCCAGTGTTATTTTAAAGTTTTCGTCATTTTCATATCTTTGCATTTTCAACTTACATCTGATTAAGTGATCATCCGAGATAAAAGTCATTGGAAGACGCAGAGATATTCGGCATTTCCATACAATTCTACTGACTAAGTTATGTACTTGATTAATTAAGTTTGTCAAATTGCATAAAGCTTCGTCGATTAACCCAAGTTCCTATACCACATCAATATAACGATAGAAATTTAGGAAGATGAGTAACAAAACAGATCTATGTGATACAGTAAGAATAATGGTAGGAAAGATTGGACATTGAGACTTTGGTTCCCGAAGAAAGAATGACAAGGTGTGTAACAAGAAATACTGAAACTCAAAATTGACAGAAAGATAAAAAGTGAATTCATGTAAACAAATGTGGATAATTTGTAGCCATTTCAACCAACGTCACCAACCATTGATCGTAGTTATCAAAAGGAAGCCAACACGTCTAGGATTAACAGTCGATGACTTCATGAACTGATATTACATTTTAATTTGCTGGCTTTTGCTTAACCCACCACTATTTCAGTCAACTATTCGCATAAACGTTGAAGAGGGGTATAGATTCATTTTCGAGGGGGGGTATGAGCAAGCGACAACAGTTACTTCTACTACAAATCTAATACAATGATAACATTTACACAAGTATCATTAATAATCCCAAAAAGCTCATTGGTACACACACAGAAAAAAATATGAACTAGTTTTTGTACGAAAACGTTTACTGTCTCGAGAGAAAGAGAGAGAGGAAAGCTCTTGTAGGGACAAATATTACCGATTAAATATTGTTCACATAACCTTGAATTACAGCAAAATAAATTGTTGAAGGAAAATAAAACAATTGACCTTAAATAATCAATGGAAAAGTTGTGGTAAATGGGATTTAAGGGTTTTTCATTTCAATCAGATCATGAAATAATAATCATTTCAATGAAGTCACTGTAACAAGTACACAAAGTAGAGGTAAGTGTGTATGTGTGTGTATTTTAGCCATTTGATGATATAAAAGATCATACAAACGGATGTTGGCGTGTTGATATTGGCTTGATCCAAAAGTATAAGTCATTATTCTTATGTTGGACTCTTAGTGATAGAACTAACTTCTTCATAGGTGTGATATTAAATTACAAAAAAATGAAGTACAATTTATGCTTTCAAAATATCCATGTTATTGTCAAATCATATTATTGAATGTTGATATTTGTTTGAAATGTAATCAGGCATTGTAAAGCTCTACGGAAGATGAAAATGTAACTTATTGTTATGGCTCAAAGCCGCCAATCAGAAGTAGCGAATAACCGATCGGACCAAGGACGCGTAAAACACGTGCGAGCAGCCTAGAGTCCTTATTGGTCCTGCTTGTTGCCTAGCCCAGTCAGTTAAGTCCAGAACACCAGTCACAGCCTCTGCAAGATGAATCGTTATATTTCAAACATACTGAGTTTATATACTAATCAAACAGACCACAACGTAGCATAAAATAGAAAATAACATTTGTACAAAATTTGGCCAAATGTAGCTGTGAATATGGGAGATAATAATTAATAGACTGGGTATAACAGTAAGTCGTATAACAGTAGTCTTTAGGTCAAAATAAAGTTTATAATAAGAGGAATATGATTATGAATTGTTTAGTTATTTAACAATTATACGATAAAAATATACGTTTAGTATTGGTTCATAAAAGGATTTCAAAGTTACCAATCATCATGTTTATCGGGACCTAACACTTATGCTCTTTCTTCTTTCTAAACATTTGTAAACGTGAAATAAAACTTGTCATGAAGTACTAATTAAAAAAAGTTTTATAAAGTTAGTTGGTGATTACACGTTTGACAAAGTTGTTAATGCAAGATTATTTATTTACTTTTTTATTTATTTATTTAACACATAGATATTGGTACAAGGAGACACCAAATACATATGCGCCACACAGATCTCATTCAATATGTGTGAGGGCTGTGATACTGCCTGGGTGCCCAACCCGGTGCTGAAGACAGGGTGCTTGATACCTGTGTGGTTGCGCCACGGGATTGTGCTGTGCTATTCAGATTGTAGCGTTAAAGCCTATACGGTATCTGTTTCTCCTGCTAAACGGGGTTGAGCTGTTCTGTTTGGGTTGTCACGTGAAAGTCCGGATGGTGTCTGGTTCCCCTGAAAACCAATGTAAAATTACCCTGGCCCACCAGGGTATATTATATAACTGATAAATTATGAGTCAAGATCAATGATTTATTTTTTATCAAAAGTGTTGAAAAATGGGAACTTTCAGCTTACATATATCAAACTTAAAATCTATAGAACTAGAAATTTTGAGTGGTAAAAGTTCAGTGTTAAAACTTTTTGAAATCTTTTCAATCGACATGTATTTGTGAAATGCAAAATTTATGAATAGCCATTACTTAACCGTAATGCGTTTATTTATTTAATTATCTAAACATATAAATATTGGTACAAGGAGACACCAAATAGATATGAGCCTCATAAATCATTCGATTTATGCTTTGATACGGCCGAGAGTGGGGAAACTCAGCTCTTCCTCTTGAAATGCTCTCACAAGGCCACGTGCACACAACCACTGCTAGCGAAATCCTACTCACTGCCTTCTCACGGCGATGATGCTATTTACGAAATTGTATGTCCGGCACTTTAACCGGGTCGGTGAATATGATGGATTCACCTAGGAAAGTCAGAAAACCCTGATTTCAAACCAATGGTGCACATGGGCTCCAGTATCCTGAAGGATCCTATTGTTGGTCACTGGCTACCATGAGACTGCATCTCCTGACGTCTCTCCATCGCCTTATGGATCAAATCTTTGGGTCGAAGGCTCCGGTTGTGGCCCCTTAAGGAAATCATCAGTTTCGGTTTGGGCACACGGGCAGTGGCGCACCCTAATGCGTAGTGATGTCTAGAATGAATATTTCAGCACAAACTTCAGATGGAAGTGAAGTGTTTGAATTTCGCTTTATGCGTTTCACTGTTTGTCCTGTACACCTTGACGTTGAAGTTTGTGCTGATGATGTCGTTCAGAAGAACGATGAAATCTTCACGACCAAACTATCCAGCTCAGAGAACAAAACTCTATCAAAATCATCCACCTCAGCTACAAATATCCTCCACCAGAGAGTTTTATTAGTTTTAAAGATTGAATTTGTTTATAAATGAAGATTATCTCTTTTAATTTCTTACCATTGGTTCATCTGTACTCTTTTGAAATTGTACCAGACGTACACGTGTTACTTGTGGTTGATCTGTATCTGATTCCATATGATCATCTTCATCACCATTTAAAAATGATGACAATGGTGGTGGAGTGACACAAATAGCTTCAGGGCCATAAACTTCTTGAGCTATTACATCATACGTTTGTAATAATGCCTGAAATAACAAACTTTTTATCATGTTAATAGATATAATGATAATAATGGAAACTGTATACTGAAATTATTGAACATTTAAATAATAAGATTTTGAGAGGGGTAAAATCTTTGTAAACTAAGTCATTTCATTTACCAAAGCCTCATATGAAAGAACCACAACACGAGTTTTGTTTCTTTACAGAAGTATATTGATTGATCAAGATTTAAAGAGATATTTAATGATTATTCGACTAGAACCATTTTCTAATTGATTAATAAACTCAATGAATACAAAATGACATAGCAAAATAGAATGTCAATAACTGAATGATTCTAGCAGACTTCAATCTCCCTAGAGCCAAATTCGCGAAACATTCGTATTCGCAAACTCAACTGTAGCTCGGTTCTTTAACCTCATCGAGAATCTGAGATTATGCAAAAATGTGAAGTCAGCAAGTCGTTGGAAAACCTTTGGATACAGTCGTGCTTAGACTGGGTATTTACAAACGAAAAATTTCTAGTTGGCAACCTCTCAATTCTGGCCTCCCTGAGGAAAAGCGATCAAGCCGTGATAGACTTCGGTTTCGTCAGGTGGATTGGGATGTTCACCCTCAACTTGATGTAGATTTTCATTGAGCCTTTTTACTGCACACGCTCTTGTGTGCTACAAAGCACTCAGTTACTCAAACGGTCCTCAATAGCTACAATCATCAAGAACCTCACTCTTTGTTTTCTAGGCCACAAAAGACACTTTTGAGCAGAGTACAAGCGAACTGACAACAACGGCGCGTACAGGTAATACAACCATATTAAGAACGTATGCACGAAGGCTATAAGAGAAGATAGACTCCAGTACCAGATAAAGCTTATGGATAAATGTGTCTCCAATCCGATAAGCTTGTACCGTTATGCAGCTTCTCGTCGTCAAGCCAAAACTGAAGTTTCCTAACTGATAGGCCCTAATGGCCCAAACAATAACAACAGCGACGCCTCTAACCTTTGGGCTGAACAATAATAATTGACAGTAATGATTGATAAGAATTGGTTTGTAGTAAAGAACAAGAAGAAGAAGGAATAGAATAAGACAGAAATAGAGGTGAACAGATTAAACAGAATTATGACTGAATGCTTAGTCGTTTGCTACAACCAAGATTAATACCAATTCTACAACTTGATACAGAAAATTTTACTTTTCAATATGGATATAAAACTTGTGTGGCAACCACTATGATGACTCACATTAGTTGCTTGGTATGTTTAAAAAAAATGAGAACAAAGTATCCACGTTAATTAAAGAGTGGTTTGCATTATATATTATTATAATCTTCGAAGATAACTAAGGAATTCTTTTATATTTCGAGACAGAGTTAATTAGAATTCTTTTTAGTTAGAAAATAGGCATAGTTGATTGATGTGAAGCGTTGACATACTTCCGTTTTGTTTTGGCGGCACTGTGACCTGATAAGCATCTTATTGTTTTCATGGAATTCATTTATTCTGTATATGGTGATTAATATCAGATAGACGTGTCAATATTAGTCTACATATATTTTTGTTATTTGTGTATATAAGCAGCTTATATTGATAAACTCAGTCAATCTTCTTCATACTTCTGGATGAAAATGCTACTTTCTCAATTATCCAGACGACAGAAAATTTTATTATTTGTTCTTGTCATCAGTGTAGCTTGTGCGGCGATTGTTGGAATCGCATTATTCGTATATTTCTCGAAGAGACATTCTTCTGGTATGTTTTTCAAAACTATTTCATTTTACTTATATCGTGACGATCTTGCTTTAGTTAGTTATTTGATGACATAACATGGTACATAAAATTAACTTTGACTGTATTGTTAGTTGTTAGATTATTTTGCGGATATTTGCTACCTCTTATTGTGTGCTTTTTGTAAATTCGAACATCTGGTTAAACAGAGTTTAGTGAAAAAAGTCAAACCACAAGAAAACTGGATTCTTGGTTGTATTGTCACATTTCTCTACGAATTAACATAGAATCCAATTTTTAAGTTACATTTTTACTTCGCATAGTTCTTGAATTCATCAGTGACTAGAACTTACATGTAAATGGAATTTACATTTCAAAACATCAAGATTCTCTGTTTTGAATAACAAAGCGGAAATCAAAGAAGACATGCGCTTCATCATGAAAATATATCCACAAGACGTATCTATTTGTCAGAAGACAATTTCATATGTAGTGATGGTGGCCAGTATGAACAGAATATACGTTCAGTAATTACTACCGATTATTTAGAATCTACTCATAACAAGTACACAGTGATGTTATACTAAATAACAGATTGATTGAATTGAAGGAAATCATTATATTCTCCATGAGGTGAATTAAGAACATGAAAACTGTTGACAGTGAAGACATATCGATTTTAAAACACGATGATCATAGACAGTAATAATAAATATATATACATATATAATATAAAGTTCGCCTATGAAACATAACAGAATAATAATGATGATACACTTCACACCAACACTGCCACATAGTTTTCTCCCAGTGAACTGAATTATTCGTGAAATGGTACATTGGCTTTTGGTCTTGGTAGAGTGAACTGTGTTATCCGGTACGGCAGTTGCTAAATATTCCTCTTATCTTTGAATAATTAATTGTAAGATTTTTAGAGATTCAGTCAATGAATGTTACCCTACATTCCTAAATTTACGATAATTGTACTCATTCTCAAGAGTGTGAATTTATTACTTCGTTGTTTCGACTTGAGTGATAAGCATGAAGTAACACTTACTCTGTATGAAATTTGCTTTGTCCTCTCTCGTTTAAAGTAAAACTGTGCATCAATGATAACTGTTCAACTGCTAATACCACTGGTAGTATCGATATAATCTGTGATAGTTTTGAGCAACACTCTTGTGACAAACACTCCCAAAATGATTATCCGGATAATCTGCCAGTTAAAACAGATGATATCATCATGAAGATGTGTGAGTTTCATATATTTTGTCTCGTGGTTACATTTGTTCAAACGTGATCTATTTACAATTAGTTAACGTCGATTTGGTTTGTGCTCGTTTTCATTGAATCCCATGCTTTGTATTCATAAGTATGTGATGGTTGTTGTTAAGAACTCGTCATTCGTTAAGCAGCATATATATGGAATTACACAACCAGGTACATCTAGTCATATTTATAAACGAAGGCTAGTTCTGAAGTATACATCACCATGGAGGTTGGTGCTGAATAAAACGAATAAGCAACGTGATACCGAAGTTACTAGTTTTCACGAGTCCAAAATAGATGTTGTCGTGCTTGCATTCTGACTTGCTACTTTTCAACTCTTGCTCTGAACTCTTATTTGAAACAATTTAGGAAAACTAGATCCGGACATTTATAAACAAGTTTGTTGAAATTAAACAGTTTGCTTGAATAATGTGACAGCTAGAAAGGTAGCATTAGCAGTTGGAACACAATTCATAAAGCGCTGATTGGATCAATGTCGTTCATCACCATTCAAAACATTATATATCTAATACTTCAATTCAAGTTTCATGTACGGTTAACACTTCATGCACAAATCCAATCAGAATCAAGCCCAACAATTCATCCGAGCACTTCATTGCTTTTAATCTGTTCATTTTTCTGAATATTGATCATTCAGCTCAAAATTCGGTGTTGTTAGCAGTCTAAATTAATGTAGCTAGAAAGAGAATGTAAAGAACAGTTGTCTGCACATTCATTGAAAACTGAACATTGGAAACTGAACAATGGCTGGAATGCACCAAATAATTTGATGCGGTCTTCCAGTGTTTTGTATTGTCATTCAAAAGTTGAAAATTAAAACAGCTGTGTACTCCGCCTCGTCTTGTTTCTCTGGTCGTGCCTCGAGAATAATTGTGTCCTAACTGGCTTAAAAAGCACTTTCATAATAGCGTATCTATTGGTGAAAACGTGTGTTCAGCTACGTAAACCGCCTCAATGCAATCATTATCTATGGAATATATAGTGATTCTTCGAAATAACAACACGGCGTTCAGAATGACGAACAAGAAGAATCTCAAACATCGGAGAGTGTGTTGGAAAACGAAAAGTACTGTTCAACACAACAACATCGGGAAAATGAGTTGCTCAGGTTTGTATGTCTGAATCTCAACAACTGAATTCAGCGTCCTCTCCTGCATGACTGAACGTGATGACTGATATGTGGAATACAACGAGATTAATAAACGAATTGAATGATTTAATGGAGCAGTGTACTGCAAACCATCATGTATTGCCAAATATATAAATAGGTATTAAATAGATAAACATCACTAAAACCCACTTGACATTATCAATTTATGGATTTCTTTCACTTTTAGTTGAAAGTACAGAATTTAAAAATTTATCGAGTATTAATGCAGCTAAAACTTTCTACAACACTTGCACGATTGACTATTCGAAGGAAAAATCGTTCATTCAGTCGAAAGTTCGTGAAATGGCAGAAGAACTTTTCAACGGATGGGCAATTTCATTAGATAATAACCGGGCAGCCTTTTTCTGGAACCAGATTCTTGCAACTGAAATGTTTAATCTGACTGCTTTCATTTTGCCACTGACATTTCAAAGTGGTAGAACAACGTTCTTTTCCATCAATCTAACTGAAGGTTATTCACAAGGAGACGATCGATTAATTCATGTACGATTTCAAACAATACATTATTTAGTTATTTTCATGCACATTAAGTTCTAAATACATAGTTTAGATACTCTGTTCAGCTTACAATGCCAGCAATCTGAATTCTGATTGAAAACCAGTAAAATGACTGAACAAATAATCACGGACGTGAGTTAATCTTGAATAAATTTTAAGCGAGTCAGATTTTTCTGTGAGCAATTTCCCATTCAGTCCATTGATGAGTTTGACAACAGTACCGTCATGTACTGATAACTTCTAGTACATTGGTCTAATGATTTGTCCTAAAGTGCAAGTTGGCGTATTTTCTCGCTGTTCCATAAATCAATAGAATCTACTTATAAAGCACAAATTCGATTTCAATCTATTAGTAGTTCCCATTACTTTATTCAGTTTGTGTCACTAAACGCAGTTGTGAATAAACACACTCGTAATCAACAAAATCGGTATGATTTACTGTCACTGTTTCTTTTATCTCCAACTACATCGTCGAATTGTTTATTTTTGCTGACCTGAATGAGACGGCCACATGAATATGTAGAGTTTAACGATATTCCAAATCTGTGCACCTTTGTTCGATGATGAAACACCATTTGATTTTGCCAATGACGTTATCTAATTCAGCGAATCAGACATGTTTATTTTCTTCACAATGAGCGAATAAGAATATCAATGAATAACACACATTGAATGAAGTATGCTGTGAATGAGAGTTTGATGATTTCTGACAATAACTTGCGGTTATTACAGTTTTCATTTTGACCCTTTCTAAAAGTGAACGTAAATTTGTTCTTCCAGATTTACTCAGGATCGCTCGACGCATTTGACAAGGAGAAGTTAAATATGGTGAGATGAAACTGACATACGTATTCAATCATATTCATTGCAGTGATTAAGAAATTTTTGTTTATTAGTTTTTTGTTAACATGTTGCTAGTTGTGATATTCAAAACACGAAATAGTTTGTCAAGTTTATTTGAACAACTAGAGGAGTAAACGCGGTTCGAAGAAATTCATGAAATGATTCGACTAAGGGAATGTTGTGTACACTATTCCTCATGTTGATGTTTGAATGGAATTACACGTCGGTCAGGTCGAGCGTTATTCTCAGGCATCTATTGATAAAATGTTCATCAACACTTCACCAAAATAGAGTCTTGTCTGTCTTTTGATATTTTACCCATGATTACGCGGAACATTAAAATGTGACTGGTAACTGATGATTTGAGAGTAAATAATGAGAAATACAGGAGGTTACATATACAGGTAAGCAGAATGAGGAAAGCCAAACTTCCGATGATACGATTTGACTATTTTGAGCGCCCAATAATTCAATATTGTTATCAATTGTGTGGATCTTGTCGACGATTAATTACAATTACTAGTTGAGATTTGTGAATTGAACAAGAATAAACCCAGTAAACATTGTCATAGGTCTATTAAAGCAGAGTTGATAAATAGGATCTATAGCTTCAATGTCAGTAAAGTTGTGTTGGTGAAACCAATAATCACTCTTGAACAAAGGTCACAAACTGAACATTGTCAGTCAGGTTTGTACTCTGATTTTGAACAGGGTTGACGTCGAGTACAATTCATGATCTTGATATCTTACCGTAATTGCGAACCTGGTTGTATTTTGATCTGTTAGTTTTCATTTCATTTCAAAGACTCCCATAAACAATATTCGTGGAATGTCCTGCAATGTCTTTGATGTGTTTTCTCAATTTCCTCTTTGACTGAATGCTTGTTTGTTGTTTATCAGAGTAGATTATTGCTATTGGTCTACGGTCAATGGATTCGGAGTACCTTGAGTGGGCAGTTAGATGTATATATACCTTATTTTGCTAATGGTCCTTATAGTTATCCAAGTTTTAGCTTTGTACAATGGAGCCACCTTGACATTAGTGTTGAAAATTCTATCTTAGGTCATGTGTAACACTTCTTTTGAGTTTCAGGTCAACCTCAATTTCAGGAACGTTTTCCTTATTCTGCTGAATTGTGCATCACATCTGCAAAGATTTCATCTCTCCCCACCACGTTCCCATGTACACGCTGTCGAATGCTCTCTCGTGATCAAAGATGGTCTACTGAATTCTTGTAGTATCACCTGTACAACTCTTCAACGATTGTTCGTTATGATGTTTTGTTTGACCACGACCAGGTGATGGTCTGATAATGTAACAGGTCCTTTCTTTGTTATGACGTCTTCCATGAACATTGTTAGCCGTCTATTAACGAAAGTACGTCTTATCTGGCTTCGTGCTGGTTTGAAGGTTGGGATTTTCATAGTTCGTATGTGAATTTGTAAAAGAGAACGCGACTGCGTGTAACTTAGTTTTAAATAACACATGCAGATAACAACCACTCGCCATTCCTGTTCTCTCCACAAGTCCACGTCATGATATGAAGCGTTCATACTTCGTGTTCCCCATCATGCCCATGGTGTTTATCCTCCACATCATCATATTTTTGAATTCTTGTGGTATTTGATGAGAAACAAATTTGTCGTGCGTTTTTCATCTTCAACAGTCAGATCGATCGGACAGCGAAGTCAAAGAACAAATTTTCAAACATCTACAAAAAGTAGGTGCTCGTGAAGATAATAAAAGATTGATGGAGGAAGTCTTCGAATTGTATTCAAAAATTAAAATCGTGAGTAAACCGATAATGATTTGTCAATTTTTATTCACAGTGGTAATTTCAAATAATTTTTATGGATTACAGTACTTAACAGAAATAAGTGAAATAAGTCGTAGTTGAGTAGAACGTATATTCAGTCGGTGGAAATCCATGGCATTTGGCTAGTACAATAGAGGTCTTTATCGGTTATCATCAGATTGAACTTTTGATACGGAATTTGCAGGAACAAGTGAATAAACGGACACTCAACTTCCTACTTCACAATGACACATTTGAATATGTTGTTTGCTGAGTATAAAACAGTATGTGATTTTGTTATCAGAGAGATAAATATGAAACTAATGAGTCATTTTCACAAACGATCACTGACTTCAAATACCGTAGTCAATCGAACCAATACTGGTAGTGTCGAAAAACACGAGGCTGTCAGAAAAATCAACAATAGCATTCATGGTCCTATAACGTAGACTGCAAAATTAGATCAATAAAATTCCTGGGAAGATTGACGCCAGGACCAGTCTAAACTAACAAGCATTGAGCAACATTTTTGTCAAGTTCTGAAATCAATGACAATTCATAATCAAGCTATTTAAATCTCCTTGAATATCGTGCATGAAATAACTGGTATCGTTTATGATGTCTTAGATACAGGATGAAACCACGGTTGGTGAAGCAACGCCTGTCAGGATTGAAGAACTGGAAGATTTCTGTTCGATAGTAAGTTGAGAATGAGGTCGATTTCACAGTAGTATGCTAACTCACTGACTACACTAATAATGTGAGGAATTCGATGTTCTTTACCCCGATTCGCAAGTGTGTGAATACAAAGGTTATATGATATTTTCAGGTGTTTGAGATAACGATGGATTGAAGGTCAGATTGAACTGGAATTTGTGTGTATTACTATCATTGATTAAAATATTCTATTAAAAGTCACTTCATTCGCAGTAAATGTGTGGTTGTGTCCATGGTTAGAACGAGGTAAAGCACAATAAAAAATTAGGAGAACTAAGGGTAAAACACTTCCCTCTGTTTTGGTTCATGGAAGCAGATAAAACATTCTCGTGAAAGCTTTTGAGCGTTATGTAGGCAGTGAATGGAGACTTGGTAAGGAATACCAATCCATTGTTTAATGCAGTCTTACATAATTTGTCAAAATCATACAGTGAACACACCGTTTGCAAATCTTTTATCAATCGTCCTTTGAATCTTTCATGTTTCTTCCATATCTCAATTCTCTTATGATTTGTTATTTGATGATACATCCAACAAGATATGTGTCAACTTTATTTGAATACAAGCCGGAAAACGAATCTGGACAAAGTAATTGGGAGAACTGTTCAGGTAGACAGTAAACAAATTCGCAGATAAATTAGCTTCATTTATCCACACTTAATGCATAGTGAGATTTCTTAAAGCGTCAAATCTTGTACTTCAGTCAGATTGTTCCTCACTGCTCATGTTTATTTCGTTTTCCGTATGATTTGAACGATAAAATATAATTCAACTGTAAGTCATGACGTTGTTTGTCATTTCAAACTATACCGTTAATAGAAAATATACAAATACAGTAGACGAATTATGAACACCATGATCCATATGATCCGAGAATGAAATGGGTTGTGTTCCTTTCAATTAATTATGATTAATATTGTTGAAAGTTATCTGTTTATAACTTGAACTATGTGTAACAATATTTTGATGTATTTCAATAAACATTTCAGATGAAAAGTCACCAAGTTGCATTCAGGAATTGAAGGAGAATTTCTGGTGGACAATAAACAAACAGCACAAATATTCTAGTATAAGTAAGAGTACAAAAGATGAAGTGAGTTCCGATTTCAATAATTTATCATTTATCTATTGTTCGTAATTGCAAATATGACAGGTTATTACAATGACACGATTTACTTTTTGTGTTGAAGAAACTGGCGGATAATGTAAGGCGTAGTTTGAAAATTGAATTTTCTCTGTGAACATGAATTTGATTGGATGGTTCAATTAAGTCTGTGTGATTCAACAACTGGAACAATTATGAGATATGCTGGATAATAGGAAAGAGTGTAAATCAATTCTTCCGTTATCTATTCAGTTCCTAACTAGCTTACAGTCATGTAATAAAGTACGAATAACCTCTGGTGACATGTATCATTTATTTTGTCACTTTGATCGTTATGTCTGTTTGTACGCAATAGGTGATTCAAATGTTTGACGGAATGAAGCGCAAATTGACTGAATTATTCTCTCAAGGATCGTGGAGGAGTGAAGATGACAAACAAAAAGCTATTTCAACGGTTTGTTTAGTTTTGATAGTGTGAATAATAACCGATTGTATTATTCAGGTTTCCAATATGAAAGTATTAATAATGGATTCAGAATCCTTGAGTGAGGAATACAAAGGCCGAGATAAAATACTCGAAGTACGTTCCTCAAGTGTAACACTGGATATTTTATTATTGCTTAACGTAATGATCAATGACTCAGCTAGATAATTGGCTGACTGTTTATGATTGAGAAAATATTATTTCTTTCTATCAATCTTTTCACCATCTGACTTGTGTGATTGTTTCCAACTCATGAATAGAACAAAATCAGAATATATATAGACAAGTATTACCATATTTCGAAGTGTTGAATTTGTCAAGCTAGATGGTTTGATTGCAGTGCCTTATTTATTCGTTCTGAATGGCATCTTCAGTGCTCACCCCATGCAAACGTATTAGTGTTTCTTTTGAAGGTTCCTATTGCTAACGTCTCTATTTCACGTCCTACACCCACTTCACTTAAGACAGCCTATTACGTTCGCCTTACGTTGTCTAACGTTACCGACACGAAACGTTTTTGCTATCCAAGGCGCATTGCAAACAAGCTTATTTTGCGGCTAAACAGAACGACACATAGAAGCAAAGACTACTAAACGAATAAAATGGCGTATAAATTTGACATCGCATAAGCATATAAAACTATCTTGAACCAAAAATGATGTGTCGAGCTTCGATGTGTCGAGCTTTGATGTGTCGAGTTCTTTAGAAAACATTCACAGACGTTCACAAACGCTTATAAATAATAGAATAAATATTCGTAATTACTTGCACATGACTGAAGCTTATCGGAGTGATATCAATATGTGACGACAAAGCTTCATTTTCAACTGTGTCGATGAATACGTAAAGAAAAATTCAAGAAAACGTTTGCACCTACATTTCAAATCTAACATTGAATGAAAACAATATTGCAACCAAAATGGTAAAGGATTTGCGCTAAAAAAGAATAACTAACATATAAACTAGTATACGTTTCCTAGCAGCTAAACTTGCTCAACATTAAGATTATGAAATTGAAATAAGAATGAATGCAGATATGATACTATTAATCATTCGATTCTGTATCGATCATTTAGTCAACGATTGCAGTTGCGTATATCCTTCGTTACACTACGTGTTTCATTTTCTTGATTCATTATCTATTACGTCTGTAAATCGCATTTCGATTTGAGACTTTTCATAGGAAGGAAATATAGAGAGTAGAAGCAACTTCACTCGTTCTCACACATTATTCTTCTTCAGAGGTGCCATCATTCAGAGAAAATATTTCAATGTGTCCTGAGTAACCTTAACAATTACCATTACTTCTGTAACTGAATTAAGCCAGATGTACAACAATAGAAATGAAAGTCTTCCATCAAGCTATTCTACTTATTATGCCTCAAATCTCCGAACATATGTAGATTGATCTTCAAAAGATTGAATTGTTTATGGTTTACACAGTTGTTTGCTTCATGTTTGTCCAGTGTATGTTATACTGTCACCAACAGAATGTAGATTATTGTGAAATATAAAAAACGCATTAACCATTTTGAAATGGACTATCATTTAGTATGCATCGTTTTCCTCATAGTTCATATCTGATGCCAGTTTTGTTTTAATTGATCTTCCAAGCAAAAGTGATCCATCATATCAGTCAGTCTGTCGTTGTTATTTTATGTACCTTCCATGGAATTGCAATGAAATGACTTCCGCATTTAAATAAATGAAAGTTGATATGTTGAAACGTCTGTACGATTACGATTTCTTTCATTTAGTAAATCAGTAACTTTGAAGGTAATAAAGAAATCATTTTATTTCAGTTTCAGAATAAACTTTCTGCAGATAACTATCTTATAAATGCATACTACTCGATGAAAGCTAAATTTCTAACATCATTGAAGGCCACTTCGCGCAGATACGAATTGTGAGTTGTTCTTTGTTACTATGGCTTTTTAATCACTACTGACTCTCATGTAAAATAAACTCTTTGTTCATAGAACAAACACTATTTATGGCATCGTGATTCACAACTGGTTATGTTTCAAATAGTGATTTTATGAATGATGGTAAAATGGGTGAAATCGCTCAATTTAGAAGAAAACGAAACGTGTTTGTCAGTATTTCAGTGTAATGTAGTTGCATAGCATTTAGGGAGCAAACTTCATACGGTACAATCTACTTTGATCTAATGTAATCAAATAAGGCAAATTTACAACGATTCAATGAAAGTGTAAACACATTTAATTAGGCGATCAAATATGATCACGTGCGTTTATTGATACTATTAGATGGGATTCAATAAGTTGTTATTCTAAAATAATTGACAAATTCTCGTTCCATACACCCTAATTCAATTCACCAATGTACATTTACTTTGCAAAATAAGTATGTCAACAGGATCGAAACATAAGGCACCAGTTTTTATACTATTCATCCAACATTACTTCTCCTGCACACCACATATAAGTAGATTATGACTACTGTGTTGATTTCTGGGACTTAAGTCTTTCGATACATAATCACTACTGCATGTGTAGTTTTACTGGTCCTATCCACACATCCTCAAAGCTGAACATGAGATAACTGGGAAGATGGATATTCAACATTGAACACGATGAGAAGGCCAATAACAGTGAACGGGGAATACTCACTCAATTTGATGGCATGGCTCAGCATTGCTGACGTGATCGTTCTATATAACTTATCTTTATTCGCATTAAATATATTATCCTCTCTTCAGCTCAGACGTGTTCTTCAAAAATGCCAAGTATCATATTGCTAATTGTTACGACACGATGATTGAGTATAGATAATGACTTGACTTCCACGTAAGATCTTATAGATTAGGCAGTCACATCATGACATACGTAAAATGTTAGGAATAAGTCTGTTATCATAGCAGTGCTAATAACGATCTCTGAAATATTATCATACATATTATCTCATTTTGTGTCGTACTTTGGATGCATCTATCATCATGAGGACGGTTGATCTCAAATAGTTGCATTCGGTTACGCAAATTGAATCCCATTCCTTGAAATAGGATATTCACTGTACAACATATCATTAATAAATAGACTTACACAAAATTATTATTGACAGGTTCATTCATCCACTCATTTTTCACGATTTATTAGTTCATTGATCTCTCTGAATAAATTAATGTTCGTTGTTTGTTTATAAATATTTAGACCTGGTTTCTTCACCTTCCAACCGCACATATTTGACAAAAATCTTACCGTGGTTATGACATCCGGATTATTACATCCACCGTTTCTAAATACATCACAAATAATGCCGGAAAAGTATGGAATTCTTGGTTGGCTTCTCGGTCGTCAGATTATGTCTGCAGGTAGGTTTCAAGATATCACTCCATGTCGGTGAACCACAATGGTATCACAATCAGGTATTAGGAATTGGTCACTAACAATTGAGAAATGTGCGTGTATGTGAATTGTTTATGTGAATCTACGAAATCTCTATGAACTGAGACCAATGGTGCTTATAGTAGATGTTCTAGCGCAATTTCGATACTGACGGTAATGTGGTTTTTCTGAATTACTCATCCGGATGCAAACAGTATGAATGAAGATGTGCCATCCACATGCAATCTATCACAATTCACAAGATAGTGGTTCGGTTAAGTTATTCAACCGAATTCAAGCAGTATTAACAATGAATAATTGTTATTTAAACTTGTATTATTAGATGAGACGGCATCTGATTTCTGTGCAAATTGAAACTTTTTATTCCGAATATTCCTCATATTGATGGAGAACTATTCTCACATGAATGTGGCAAGTGGAATCTGAGTGTAGTTATTCTGATTTGATATATAAGTGATTGTATCTGCAATAAGATGGACAGTAATATATTAGTAACGAAAGTTATTATCGTCAGGCATAAATATACTATTTTAGGTCATCAAGAGTTAGCATGTTAAGAGGAATGGTTTTCATTGCGATGTTGTCTTGTTAGCTGTAATATATGGAATACTATTCACACTTGACAAAGAAACCACTATAGCACTCATCCTATTTCCAATTCACGTTATATATACATGTATATTGATTCTCGAAAACCCAGTGCAATAAACGGATATTTACATTACAGTTTTCAGAAATGAACACGTACAAAATCAATCAGAATATCAGTCAAAGTGTTCACCAAATGCTTCTACACCGTTAAGAACTCAACTGTGTTGTTTATCAGAACAAGTCAACTCTGAAAGACTTCAGAAAGAAGTAAGAAAAATTTAAACGTACTTTTAATCCAAGAATTGTTTCGAATCTTTACACAGTTTTCGGCATTTCAATTTCGAAATGATTTTTAAGGAATCCATACTGAAAGATGACTGGTATATATGGAAGGTGTAATTCATTCAAATTGTAATGAATATTATGATAATAAAATACAGAGATATAATGGACTTGTCATCTGTACATAGTTTCCGAATGATAAGTTGATCAGTCTTTCAGTAAAATAGAAAAATAGTTAAAAGCAGATGTGAATATTGATATCAATAACTTGCTAGAAATATCAAGTTAAGGAAAACTGTAGAATTGTATTCATCCAATATGTGAGTTCAGGTGAAATGTCAACCCAAAACCAAATTATTTGACGGTTTATCGTGTCTATTTTCTCACTGTTGCCTTTGTCGAGTTTCTTGGGATTATTGTCAATAATATTGAAAACTTCAATTAACAAAACGTCTTACAAAATGAACTCTTCTTCACAATCGGAAGTTATAACGATCTAGTATAGTGTCATGTTGTTACTTCAGGGAAGACAAGTACTACGACTTAATCTTATATGAGGATCCACAAAACTTGATAATTTATGACTCGTTCAATTTGTCAAGCTAACATAGTTGAAATCACTTAACATTGTTGTGCTTAAATGTTCCAACAAATGCAGTGAATCACATATATGAGCAGTTGTTAGTGTAATAGTCATCTAATAATCAGTTGTCACATACTGCGCAAAGATATTCAATATCTTCTCTGAAATATAACTAGAATAATGGACGTGATTATTTGAAACCTTCCGACATTGCCAGAACTGTCGACAACTGATCAATCTCATAAGTCGCCACGCTGTATTTCAATCTACATACAGGCACCTAAGAATTCAACTTCTTTGAGCGTTTTTCATGCCTAATCGTTACATCTTACTTGTCAACGAGACCATATAAGTTGAACGTAGAAAACGTGATGTATATGTGGCAGACGTTATATAAATTTATGTGATCTCAACTATTTTCATACTCACTAGAATTTGGAACAATTGTCAGCTGGTATAAATGGTCTTATGCTATCGTTCGAAGTAAGTGAATTTGAATAACACAGTATTCATTTTATTCCTCAATCGCTAATATTGACAATTAACACATGCATTCTGTATACGCTCTCTAGATTCAGAGTAAACGAACTCATTGCTTGGATTTAAATTTCATTGAATAATTTTCGAATGCAATATACAGTTGACCACGCTCGCATTTCACAATAAAGTGGTGAATAAATAGATGATATTTCGCTAGTGTTTGATTAGCTGTCTAATACGACGAAATAATGATATATTTATGATATTCAGGAGAGCGAAACATAAGATATTTGACTTTCCGAGATTTATTTTAGGTCGGTTCTCCAGTGTAGATAAGCAAAACTAGTCGATGTCTGGGACATGACTAGTCAGAGCAATTTGTAGATGGTGAAGATAGGATCTGTCATAGACGTATTGAGAGAATGACGAAGCTGTCCGATGTCAGAGAGATGCAGGAAAAGGCGACAATCATAGGGACACTACTGGGGAGCAGGTCGTGGGTGACGCTTCATAGAGTGACTCTTGTGAACAAGATAGCACCTTGGAATGTCCTCGATACGAATAGGCATGAAACATGATGTCAGATTCTTTGAGTGTAGAAACGTCGTAATTTATAAATGACGGAAACGAAACTTGTTTAAACGTTACCACATGCCTTTTGTTCTTCGAAAGGAGCTTGTGGTTATTGAGTTATCCGGTAGATGTTCACTGTACAGAAGGATTCGAGTTATTGGCAACATGTTAGCTTGCATAGTTGATACGAACACAGCAAAACCGTTGATAGACGAAGAAAACTGTGGTAGAATAGGTCGTCTATTGTTCAGCGCCATAAAGTAAAAGCACAAGGGCGATAAAACACTCGAAAACCAGACTCGAAGAAAGTTCTAGCTGCAGAAGGCACGAAAAGATTCAAATGGGTGACCAAAGTGTATAGATACTTATTAACTAAACACAGAAAGCTCTCTCGTCAACATTCGTCTACCCAATGCCTTGTTCAACAGCGGGATACTTTTCAATATATAATATTCTTTATTGTTAATTTACCCACATTTATTTCAGACATACAAGAGAAGTTTAACTGGAACACGTGAAAGCTTAAATGAAATGAAGTTGTTTTTCTCAGCATTTGCGAAAGTAAGTTAAGCACACTGTTCAAAATTCATTTGAACAAAATCTCACTTTCCAATGATTCATGCTAAATGTGGTGAGCTGTAGTCAATATTGAGCTTAGTAGTGGCACATTTAAATTTCAACCATCTTATGAGTAAAAATGTTATGCACAAAAGAAACTGATGATAGAGACATCTTTGAGTAAGCGGAGTATACCACTTGAGAAATAAAACTGTGAAAGATCGATTCAGAAATGGGTTCTTGTTCTGTCGAATTTATATTCAAGTTTTGCAATCTCAAATATAAATCTGTTTCACAGAGCGATAATCAACGTTATGTCTGCTAGTTACAATCGAAATAACTACGACTATAATGAGAAGTTTATGGATATGGCAAGGAATATATTAAGTTGACAAGGAATCAAAATTGTTATTCTCATTAATAAACTCTAAATGCGGTTGCTTTGAACTTGAGCATTCACGAACAACGAATATTAATTGTGAAGGAGAGGTTGCGTGACGTGATAAGATGTAGCGTTGAATTTGAGATGAACTATGATCAGAAAGAGAGTGGACGGGCTTGCCAATAACTCACGATTCTAGAATTATAGGGTTGATTTCCAAGCAATCGGTGGCAACCAGTACAATTTGTTCACTCTGTTTTATTTTAATAAAACAGTTTACAAGTAAGAATAAATTATCACTCCTTCAGTCAACTGTCGTTTTTCTGCTTCAACAATAACTTCACTGGGAATTTTAGAGCCTAATATGTCAATCATAATAAGAATTTCCATTCATTGGCAGCCACGGTCCGAGATCTACTGACACTATAAAAGAAGGACAATTACTCACTGAGAAACGACAAATATGTCACATCTTGCAGAACCAAAAATGATGATGTTGATTTTCGCGTTGGTTCATTTATTTGAATGAATAACAATTACCCAGTACTTCGGTGTATCCTCGCTCCTTAAGTTGTTTATCTTAATGTGTAAGAAAACATAGTTGAAAGCGTCTTTTCAGTTTTCTCGAAGTAACTTTCCTGTCTCATGACGTTGTGAAATGATCATTAGTTACCTTCATTGAATTATAACTACAATGCACCAATACACTTTTGATTATTCTCTTCATTTCGCCTATCCTTGATAACTGAAGATGGTGTGCGGCGGCTTATCATCACAAATTGTTGATGACGATTTACGGTCGTCAATCCAAGTCTACAAATCCAGGTAATTCATTTGTATTTTCATAAGTTCATTCAAATATGTGGCCATGACATATATTTAAAATATTGGCAGTCAGTTGTGGGCTGTAACCACTATCATGGAATCTTTGATTTTCACTCGGTTATTTGATACAGGAAAAGCTCATGCTACAAATATGCTCTCATTTCAAGCGTAGTCTCAACAATGCAGATGTGATTGTAAACGTCATCCAATGCAAATATTGAACATACATTCGTTGACATTAAATAAATACTGTCAACATTTGCGTGGTGTCCATGAATGAATTGTCGCAACAGCATATTAACTTTTTCATTAATAGTTCCATATAGTTTGTTCTAATTTTCTTCGTTTTCAGTGTGAACGATGTTGTGAAACACAGTCAAGGATTTTCAGAAACGTACCAATGTAAGAGTGGTTCCGCAATGAATCCTATGCGCAAATGCATTATTTAAAATAAAACATTCATCATGTGTGTGTGTGTGCAAAAATATTCGTTTTTCTGTTTAATTGATTCCGTAATTAAAACTTTTGAAATGTCTCGCTTTAATTCATTGAATAGTAAACATTTTTAAATTTTACGTAAAGTTGAATATTTGATTGATACAATTGGGTGAATCGATTCTGAAAAGCCAACTCATGGGAACAATATGGTTTTAATCCAGTTGAAGAATTATTCGGAAATATTGCTTCCACAATATCCGAATAAGTGTGCAGGTCAACTAAATCAGTTGTATGTTGAAATCTCGGGCGACTACATTACTGATATGTTTTTGAGGAATAGTGAGAAGGAGGGTAGGAACCATATGAACAATTGTCACCTAACGGGAACAAAACGCGTTATACATATTTGCATCAATCCTGGGACTGAAATGTAAGAGTGCTGTAATAATAAACCTGCTTTGTCTAACAATAGTGTCAATGTTGCAGTAAAGTTGGCTCGAGGCGAGTTTTCCAAGTTCAGCAAATGTTTTGTTTGAACTTCCAACAAAGTAGCATCTGGTAAAAAGCCATTAGGAAAAATTTTTGAGATGGTGGAGAAGATTTGTAGCTCATAGAGTTCATAGAGGACTAAAATTTGTAAGCTACAAATGACACTCACGTCAGAACATTTGGAAATCTTGAAAACAGCCATCGAGAGATCATGCGAACGACACAGAGAACAAAGAAGAAACACCTTAAGTTAAAAACAAATCAAGATCTCAAAACCATTCATGTAAGAAAACACAAACAAGTTCGTGATCAATCTGTCAAAAGAACCACTAAAAATACGGAAGAACACCTACTCCGAAAAGGATCAAACCACAACACAAGCAACGCCTCAAAATTGGAATTCTTCGTAGAACTAGAATCATCACTCAAGACTTCCGGAATCAGCGAAGAAACAGCAGGAAATAAGACAAACTTTAGTACCGCTAACTCAACAGGTGAAGGAAAACAATCGACTGACGCCACAAAAAGAAAAAGCTTTGAAGAATCTCAGAACTAGAAAGGGTATTATCATAGTTCCAGCGGACAAAGGACGCACCACAGTAATTATGCACAAAGAAGGAAACGTCAAAAACTCGAGGAACTACTTGAAGATATGAGTACATACAAACGGATGGATATAAATCCCGTGAACAAATTGGACAACCGAATCTCAAAGACTTTAAACAAGCTAATCAAATCAGGAGAAATAACAAAACAAGACCAATAGAGGATGAAATCCAATGGACCATTACTCCCTCGATTCTACGAGAGACCCAAAATACGCAAACCAAACATTCCACTACGTCTAACTGTAGCGATCCCCGGAACGCCAAGATACAATTTTTCAAAAGAAATTTCACGAATACTGAAACATTTAGTAGATTCATCCAACCACTCCATCAAACCTCCGACATAATTCCCAGACCAAATTAGAGAAATTCAAATAAACAACGACGAACTGATGATATCCTTCGCTGTAAAAGCGTCATTCACCTCGATTGAACCAAAATTAGCAAAAGAAACTATATCCCTGCTTCTCACCAACGAAACAAATCTCACTAAGTATACGAAGCTTCAAACTCAAATTCTACTAGAACTCATTGAATTATGCCTAAGAACATATATTTAATTCAACAACAAAATCTACGAACAAATGAAAGGGACATCAATGGGATAACAAATATCAGGATGTGATGATCAAGAGTATTTGAATTATAGTATGAACTAAGAATCCCAGAAATAACGCAATCCAATCAAGAAGTACCATACGAGCGCGAACGAAAGTACTGTGTTTAGAATCTGAAATCAAGTATCCAACAAGTACAAAGGAATCACTAGTTCATTCAAACACCACATCCGCCACCGCTTAAATTGGAGTCTGTCTGTAATTGATTGTACGTCTTCTTCTTAAGTTCATCCTGTGTTTGTCCGACAGTGTATTGAATATAGACTCTGTATTATCTAGGATGTGCTCATTAGTATTGGAATTAACAACCGAAATCGGAACAGACTCATCTGCTTCCTGGGATTTTGTACGATCATCATTTCGGTTGTGTACTGAAACAGCTGCTACCTAGAATTTGAACCATAGACATTTAGACTATCCGCCCCCATCAAATAATGTTGACTCTCTATATCCCGTATTTATGAGTGATGTGGCTTCACTTAAAATATATTTCTCACATTGGTTAGAGTAAACATTAGAAGTAATTTTGTGATAAGGATAAACAGAAGTTGATATGAAATCATCCGAATACTAATCAAAATCGAGGTCATTTAGTACTTGTGCTTTGCATTGAACAAGCTTCCCACAAGAAATTAATTCATTATGAGGACAAGTAATATTTGGCATGATATCAAGCTTTGACTCTTCTGAAATAGAATCAGAATTACAAGACCTAATATTCATTGCAGCAAGATGAACAGTAGTATTACAAACTGACTTAATATGTTCAGTATTACAACATTTGAAGCACTCAGAATTACTAGATTTACATGAATTAAAAGAGTGGAACTTGCCACAGGGCAAACATTGGCCAGACTTGTACCCATTTTCGTGAACTGCATCGCAACTCCTCAATAAATTATCTACATAACCTTCAGTATACACTGGATTGGGATTGCGTAATGTAGCGGAATTTTTTATATCCCCATAATCATTCTACGAAATCGTCCTCCTTTACCACATTCGACATTTGTATATTGAACATAGTCTAGCAGCAGTTCCTTGAGAGTTGTAAAAGAAAGCGAAGTGGGCTTTCCCGGTAAAGCCAGAGTTTTTAATAAGTTATATGCTTCTTATCCGATGAATGTGAGGAAAAGTGCTACAATATTAGCATCCTCATCATCTTCCTTGGTCATAGCTCAAATTTCGAACCTTTCAAAGTAATCCTTATAAGCATCAAAATCTGAATGAATGTCCAACCGTTCCATCACAGGCTCCATCGCGACGCCAATGTGATAATCAGGAGTATTTGAATTATAGTATAAACTAAGAATCCAAGAAATAACGCAATCTAATCAAGAAGTACCATACAAGCATGAACGAATGTACTGTATTTAGAATCTGAAATCAAGCATCCAACAGGTACAAAGGAATCATTAGTTCCTTCAAACACCACACAGGACTGACCGCAGAAGCAGTGATGCAAAGAGTAGAAGCCGCGATATTTCCAGTGATCAAGCTAAAAATATGGATTCGCCATGTTGACGACACGTTCATCATCGTCGAAAAGAATGAACTAGAAAACACTTACAAGCTGATCAACAACGTTTTCGATGACATTAAGTTCATAATTGAACAGGAGTCAAACAACAAACTATCATCCCTGGATATATTATTCACTAGAACCGACACAGGAAAAATGGAAACTCAAGTGTATAGGAAACCGACCCATACAGATCAAATTCTCAACTACAATGGCAATGACCCAATAGGTCACGAAATCAACTGCGTACAAACTTTGTTCAAGAGGTTGAAGACAAACTGCAGCACACTGGCAGCACGAAAAGATGAAGAGCAATACCTGAGGGACGTATTTCAAAAGAACTGCTACTCGATAAGTTTCATCAAAAATTACCAACGGCATGCAACATCAGAACCCAAGTCAGGCACAGAAATCAACAAAAGGATCGCCCTACCATACTAAAAGACATATCAGAAACCGCAACGAGACTGCTGAAAACCTTCACGATAGGTGTGGCATACAAACCGACAAAAGTAGTGCAATCAACCCTATGCAAATCAAAGGATGAAATAACAAACGAAATCAAATATAACATCATCTACGAAATAAATAAACAGATTGAGATCTTAATTGTTCAGACTTCGTTAAAAACTGGTACATAGAAACATATAAAGAAAATTCCATTACTGTTCAGGTACTTCATGACTCGGACAGATACTTTCATTGAAAACACACCAATCGTGTGATCGTGGCTATGTATATTTTGATAACATTATGATCAAGAGGAAAACCGTGGATAATATCGGCAGTTAACCATTTTGTTACCGCTCTTAAAGAAACTCAATTTGCTACTTTAGTTTGCTGGTTCGGAAATGATTATATTCAAAACGATCGTATGTACGTGTAGAACCTGAAAAGATGATATTCACGAATGGGTACTTATTTGAAATCCCGTGTCTAGACGAATCAACTATGCACCTTTTCCAAGTTTTCGATGGTTGTTTAACTAAGGACAGGCGATGCAGTGGACTAATCAGCTCTACAATCAGGACAAACCCAAATGCTGATGAAAATATCAATTGAAGTTTAGTCTATCAATGCAAATATATGTTTTGCTCTCGTTTGTTCTCACTATCACACTTAGTCTCGCGTTTTGATTCAGAATATTTTAGCTACAGATAGATCATAACACTTCATAACAGTGAGCATTATGTTTTTAGGAAACGTCAAATTGACATTTGAGAAACTGGTTCAACAATGTACCCGAAAGTTATTCTTATTGCGCGCACTATTTCCATCTCTTTAATATCAAACAAATGTGATTTGTTATCATGTTGTTCTGAAACATATACGACTACATAGTTTATACTATGAGACTGACTTAGAAGGTTTCTTCATCAAAATTCCAACGAAAGATGATGGATGCATTGCCAGTTTACAAGCAACTTTCTTCCTGAGTTTCACGGACACCGTTATATGGTGACCGAGATTGTTTTCTGTGACACACGTGAGAAACATTGACCGGGCAAGCATCTTCATTTTGTCAGGCCGTATCTCAAAGATTGGTTCAATAACATTTATGCTGAAATTGCCAAGCTGATTTCCAGGAACGAATCCGTGCTACCGACGGATATAATGTAGGACAGCACTAAGGTGTTTTCTCAAATTCTCTATAATTGCAATTAACCTGACAGTATCGTCGTTGTGCCAATTTGTAAGCCTGTGCACTATTATATAAAACATATTATCAACTGTCTACGTTTTACATATTTGAACGAAGAAGCGTACCACTGTGATGTGACAGTATGTAGAACGCTTGTAGCCTGCTATCGCACTCCAGTATGAATTGCATTCCCCTTCGTCATTCATCATTGATACTCATGTCAAGCTGAACTTCTTCAAGTCTTGATGCTATTCGCTTGCTTGAAAAACGACTGATTTTCGTTTGCCTACAGGCCTGATATTCTAATGAACTACCTTCCTGATTGTAGCTCTTACAATAAGTGTAATCTCGAGAAAATGTTTTGCGAATCTACAGTGATTTACCAAGATCCACTACAGTACCACTGGAACTTCTGACGAAATGCAGAAATGATATTACTTGAGAAAATTTCACGAGCACCTATTCCAGTAAGGAGTACAATTATAGTGACATAATGTGTAGAACCTATTAAAAATCATTATGAGACTATTCCATCGACATTATTTACAGTTTTAAAATGTTTACTATTCAATGAATTAAAGTGAGACATTTCAAAAGTTTTAATTACGGAATCAATTAAACAGAAAAACGAATATTTTTGCACACACACACACATGATGAATGTTTTATTTTAAATAATGCATTTGCGCATAGGATTCATTGCGGAACCACTCTTACATTGGTACGTTTCTGAAAATCCTTGACTGTGTTTCACAACATCGTTCACACTGAAAACGAAGAAAATTAGAACAAACTATATGGAACTATTAATGAAAAAGTTAATATGCTGTTGCGACAATTCATTCATGGACACCACGCAAATGTTGACAGTATTTATTTAATGTCAACGAATGTATGTTCAATATTTGCATTGGATGACGTTTACAATCACATCTGCATTGTTGAGACTACGCTTGAAATGAGAGCATATTTGTAGCATGAGCTTTTCCTGTATCAAATAACCGAGTGAAAATCAAAGATTCCATGATAGTGGTTACAGCCCACAACTGACTGCCAATATTTTAAATATATGTCATGGCCACATATTTGAATGAACTTATGAAAATACAAATGAATTACCTGGATTTGTAGACTTGGATTGACGACCGTAAATCGTCATCAACAATTTGTGATGATAAGCCGCCGCACACCATCTTCAGTTATCAAGGATAGGCGAAATGAAGAGAATAATCAAAAGTGTATTGGTGCATTGTAGTTATAATTCAATGAAGGCAACTAATGATCATTTCACAACGTCATGAGACAGGAAAGTTACTTCGAGAAAACTGAAAAGACGCTTTCAACTACGTTTTCTTACACATTAAGATAAACAACTTAAGGAGCGAGGATACACCGAAGTACTGGGTAATTGTTATTCATTCAAATAAATGAACCAACGCGAAAATCAACATCATCATTTTTGGTTCTGCAAGATGTGACATATTTGTCGTTTCTCAGTGAGTAATTGTCCTTCTTTTATAGTGTCAGTAGATCTCGGACCGTGGCTGCCAATGAATGGAAATTCTTATTATGATTGACATATTAGGCTCTAAAATTCCCAGTGAAGTTATTGTTGAAGCAGAAAAACGACAGTTGACTGAAGGAGTGATAATTTATTCTTACTTGTAAACTGTTTTATTAAAATAAAACAGAGTGAACAAATTGTACTGGTTGCCACCGATTGCTTGGAAATCAACCCTATAATTCTAGAATCGTGAGTTATTGGCAAGCCCGTCCACTCTCTTTCTGATCATAGTTCATCTCAAATTCAACGCTACATCTTATCACGTCACGCAACCTCTCCTTCACAATTAATATTCGTTGTTCGTGAATGCTCAAGTTCAAAGCAACCGCATTTAGAGTTTATTAATGAGAATAACAATTTTGATTCCTTGTCAACTTAATATATTCCTTGCCATATCCATAAACTTCTCATTATAGTCGTAGTTATTTCGATTGTAACTAGCAGACATAACGTTGATTATCGCTCTGTGAAACAGATTTATATTTGAGATTGCAAAACTTGAATATAAATTCGACAGAACAAGAACCCATTTCTGAATCGATCTTTCACAGTTTTATTTCTCAAGTGGTATACTCCGCTTACTCAAAGATGTCTCTATCATCAGTTTCTTTTGTGCATAACATTTTTACTCATAAGATGGTTGAAATTTAAATGTGCCACTACTAAGCTCAATATTGACTACAGCTCACCACATTTAGCATGAATCATTGGAAAGTGAGATTTTGTTCAAATGAATTTTGAACAGTGTGCTTAACTTACTTTCGCAAATGCTGAGAAAAACAACTTCATTTCATTTAAGCTTTCACGTGTTCCAGTTAAACTTCTCTTGTATGTCTGAAATAAATGTGGGTAAATTAACAATAAAGAATATTATATATTGAAAAGTATCCCGCTGTTGAACAAGGCATTGGGTAGACGAATGTTGACGAGAGAGCTTTCTGTGTTTAGTTAATAAGTATCTATACACTTTGGTCACCCATTTGAATCTTTTCGTGCCTTCTGCAGCTAGAACTTTCTTCGAGTCTGGTTTTCGAGTGTTTTATCGCCCTTGTGCTTTTACTTTATGGCGCTGAACAATAGACGACCTATTCTACCACAGTTTTCTTCGTCTATCAACGGTTTTGCTGTGTTCGTATCAACTATGCAAGCTAACATGTTGCCAATAACTCGAATCCTTCTGTACAGTGAACATCTACCGGATAACTCAATAACCACAAGCTCCTTTCGAAGAACAAAAGGCATGTGGTAACGTTTAAACAAGTTTCGTTTCCGTCATTTATAAATTACGACGTTTCTACACTCAAAGAATCTGACATCATGTTTCATGCCTATTCGTATCGAGGACATTCCAAGGTGCTATCTTGTTCACAAGAGTCACTCTATGAAGCGTCACCCACGACCTGCTCCCCAGTAGTGTCCCTATGATTGTCGCCTTTTCCTGCATCTCTCTGACATCGGACAGCTTCGTCATTCTCTCAATACGTCTATGACAGATCCTATCTTCACCATCTACAAATTGCTCTGACTAGTCATGTCCCAGACATCGACTAGTTTTGCTTATCTACACTGGAGAACCGACCTAAAATAAATCTCGGAAAGTCAAATATCTTATGTTTCGCTCTCCTGAATATCATAAATATATCATTATTTCGTCGTATTAGACAGCTAATCAAACACTAGCGAAATATCATCTATTTATTCACCACTTTATTGTGAAATGCGAGCGTGGTCAACTGTATATTGCATTCGAAAATTATTCAATGAAATTTAAATCCAAGCAATGAGTTCGTTTACTCTGAATCTAGAGAGCGTATACAGAATGCATGTGTTAATTGTCAATATTAGCGATTGAGGAATAAAATGAATACTGTGTTATTCAAATTCACTTACTTCGAACGATAGCATAAGACCATTTATACCAGCTGACAATTGTTCCAAATTCTAGTGAGTATGAAAATAGTTGAGATCACATAAATTTATATAACGTCTGCCACATATACATCACGTTTTCTACGTTCAACTTATATGGTCTCGTTGACAAGTAAGATGTAACGATTAGGCATGAAAAACGCTCAAAGAAGTTGAATTCTTAGGTGCCTGTATGTAGATTGAAATACAGCGTGGCGACTTATGAGATTGATCAGTTGTCGACAGTTCTGGCAATGTCGGAAGGTTTCAAATAATCACGTCCATTATTCTAGTTATATTTCAGAGAAGATATTGAATATCTTTGCGCAGTATGTGACAACTGATTATTAGATGACTATTACACTAACAACTGCTCATATATGTGATTCACTGCATTTGTTGGAACATTTAAGCACAACAATGTTAAGTGATTTCAACTATGTTAGCTTGACAAATTGAACGAGTCATAAATTATCAAGTTTTGTGGATCCTCATATAAGATTAAGTCGTAGTACTTGTCTTCCCTGAAGTAACAACATGACACTATACTAGATCGTTATAACTTCCGATTGTGAAGAAGAGTTCATTTTGTAAGACGTTTTGTTAATTGAAGTTTTCAATATTATTGACAATAATCCCAAGAAACTCGACAAAGGCAACAGTGAGAAAATAGACACGATAAACCGTCAAATAATTTGGTTTTGGGTTGACATTTCACCTGAACTCACATATTGGATGAATACAATTCTACAGTTTTCCTTAACTTGATATTTCTAGCAAGTTATTGATATCAATATTCACATCTGCTTTTAACTATTTTTCTATTTTACTGAAAGACTGATCAACTTATCATTCGGAAACTATGTACAGATGACAAGTCCATTATATCTCTGTATTTTATTATCATAATATTCATTACAATTTGAATGAATTACACCTTCCATATATACCAGTCATCTTTCAGTATGGATTCCTTAAAAATCATTTCGAAATTGAAATGCCGAAAACTGTGTAAAGATTCGAAACAATTCTTGGATTAAAAGTACGTTTAAATTTTTCTTACTTCTTTCTGAAGTCTTTCAGAGTTGACTTGTTCTGATAAACAACACAGTTGAGTTCTTAACGGTGTAGAAGCATTTGGTGAACACTTTGACTGATATTCTGATTGATTTTGTACGTGTTCATTTCTGAAAACTGTAATGTAAATATCCGTTTATTGCACTGGGTTTTCGAGAATCAATATACATGTATATATAACGTGAATTGGAAATAGGATGAGTGCTATAGTGGTTTCTTTGTCAAGTGTGAATAGTATTCCATATATTACAGCTAACAAGACAACATCGCAATGAAAACCATTCCTCTTAACATGCTAACTCTTGATGACCTAAAATAGTATATTTATGCCTGACGATAATAACTTTCGTTACTAATATATTACTGTCCATCTTATTGCAGATACAATCACTTATATATCAAATCAGAATAACTACACTCAGATTCCACTTGCCACATTCATGTGAGAATAGTTCTCCATCAATATGAGGAATATTCGGAATAAAAAGTTTCAATTTGCACAGAAATCAGATGCCGTCTCATCTAATAATACAAGTTTAAATAACAATTATTCATTGTTAATACTGCTTGAATTCGGTTGAATAACTTAACCGAACCACTATCTTGTGAATTGTGATAGATTGCATGTGGATGGCACATCTTCATTCATACTGTTTGCATCCGGATGAGTAATTCAGAAAAACCACATTACCGTCAGTATCGAAATTGCGCTAAAACATCTACTATAAGCACCATTGGTCTCAGTTCATAGAGATTTCGTAGATTCACATAAACAGTTCACATACACGCACATTTCTCAATTGTTAGTGACCAATTCCTAATACCTGATTGTGATACCATTGTGGTTCACCGACATGGAGTGATATCTTGAAACCTACCTGCAGACATAATCTGACGACCGAGAAGCCAACCAAGAATTCCATACTTTTCCGGCATTATTTGTGATGTATTTAGAAACGGTGGATGTAATAATCCGGATGTCATAACCACGGTAAGATTTTTGTCAAATATGTGCGGTTGGAAGGTGAAGAAACCAGGTCTAAATATTTATAAACAAACAACGAACATTAATTTATTCAGAGAGATCAATGAACTAATAAATCGTGAAAAATGAGTGGATGAATGAACCTGTCAATAATAATTTTGTGTAAGTCTATTTATTAATGATATGTTGTACAGTGAATATCCTATTTCAAGGAATGGGATTCAATTTGCGTAACCGAATGCAACTATTTGAGATCAACCGTCCTCATGATGATAGATGCATCCAAAGTACGACACAAAATGAGATAATATGTATGATAATATTTCAGAGATCGTTATTAGCACTGCTATGATAACAGACTTATTCCTAACATTTTACGTATGTCATGATGTGACTGCCTAATCTATAAGATCTTACGTGGAAGTCAAGTCATTATCTATACTCAATCATCGTGTCGTAACAATTAGCAATATGATACTTGGCATTTTTGAAGAACACGTCTGAGCTGAAGAGAGGATAATATATTTAATGCGAATAAAGATAAGTTATATAGAACGATCACGTCAGCAATGCTGAGCCATGCCATCAAATTGAGTGAGTATTCCCCCGTTCACTGTTATTGGCCTTCTCATCGTGTTCAATGTTGAATATCCATCTTCCCAGTTATCTCATGTTCAGCTTTGAGGATGTGTGGATAGGACCAGTAAAACTACACATGCAGTAGTGATTATGTATCGAAAGACTTAAGTCCCAGAAATCAACACAGTAGTCATAATCTACTTATATGTGGTGTGCAGGAGAAGTAATGTTGGATGAATAGTATAAAAACTGGTGCCTTATGTTTCGATCCTGTTGACATACTTATTTTGCAAAGTAAATGTACATTGGTGAATTGAATTAGGGTGTATGGAACGAGAATTTGTCAATTATTTTAGAATAACAACTTATTGAATCCCATCTAATAGTATCAATAAACGCACGTGATCATATTTGATCTCCTAATTAAATGTGTTTACACTTTCATTGAATCGTTGTAAATTTGCCTTATTTGATTACATTAGATCAAAGTAGATTGTACCGTATGAAGTTTGCTCCCTAAATGCTATGCAACTACATTACACTGAAATACTGACAAACACGTTTCGTTTTCTTCTAAATTGAGCGATTTCACCCATTTTACCATCATTCATAAAATCACTATTTGAAACATAACCAGTTGTGAATCACGATGCCATAAATAGTGTTTGTTCTATGAACAAAGAGTTTATTTTACATGAGAGTCAGTAGTGATTAAAAAGCCATAGTAACAAAGAACAACTCACAATTCGTATCTGCGCGAAGTGGCCTTCAATGATGTTAGAAATTTAGCTTTCATCGAGTAGTATGCATTTATAAGATAGTTATCTGCAGAAAGTTTATTCTGAAACTGAAATAAAATGATTTCTTTATTACCTTCAAAGTTACTGATTTACTAAATGAAAGAAATCGTAATCATACAGACGTTTCAACATATCAACTTTCATTTATTTAAATGCGGAAGTCATTTCATTGCAATTCCATGGAAGGTACATAAAATAACAACGACAGACTGACTGATATGATGGATCACTTTTGCTTGGAAGATCAATTAAAACAAAACTGGCATCAGATATGAACTATGAGGAAAACGATGCATACTAAATGATAGTCCATTTCAAAATGGTTAATGCGTTTTTATATTTCACAATAATCTACATTCTGTTGGTGACAGTATAACATACACTGGACAAACATGAAGCAAACAACTGTGTAAACCATAAACAATTCAATCTTTTGAAGATCAATCTACATATGTTCGGAGATTTGAGGCATAATAAGTAGGATAGCTTGATGGAAGACTTTCATTTCTATTGTTGTACATCTGGCTTAATTCAGTTACAGAAGTAATGGTAATTGTTAAGGTTACTCAGGACACATTGAAATATTTTCTCTGAATGATGGCACCTCTGAAGAAGAATAATGTGTGAGAACGAGTGAAGTTGCTTCTACTCTCTATATTTCCTTCCTATGAAAAGTCTCAAATCGAAATGCGATTTACAGACGTAATAGATAATGAATCAAGAAAATGAAACACGTAGTGTAACGAAGGATATACGCAACTGCAATCGTTGACTAAATGATCGATACAGAATCGAATGATTAATAGTATCATATCTGCATTCATTCTTATTTCAATTTCATAATCTTAATGTTGAGCAAGTTTAGCTGCTAGGAAACGTATACTAGTTTATATGTTAGTTATTCTTTTTTAGCGCAAATCCTTTACCATTTTGGTTGCAATATTGTTTTCATTCAATGTTAGATTTGAAATGTAGGTGCAAACGTTTTCTTGAATTTTTCTTTACGTATTCATCGACACAGTTGAAAATGAAGCTTTGTCGTCACATATTGATATCACTCCGATAAGCTTCAGTCATGTGCAAGTAATTACGAATATTTATTCTATTATTTATAAGCGTTTGTGAACGTCTGTGAATGTTTTCTAAAGAACTCGACACATCAAAGCTCGACACATCGAAGCTCGACACATCATTTTTGGTTCAAGATAGTTTTATATGCTTATGCGATGTCAAATTTATACGCCATTTTATTCGTTTAGTAGTCTTTGCTTCTATGTGTCGTTCTGTTTAGCCGCAAAATAAGCTTGTTTGCAATGCGCCTTGGATAGCAAAAACGTTTCGTGTCGGTAACGTTAGACAACGTAAGGCGAACGTAATAGGCTGTCTTAAGTGAAGTGGGTGTAGGACGTGAAATAGAGACGTTAGCAATAGGAACCTTCAAAAGAAACACTAATACGTTTGCATGGGGTGAGCACTGAAGATGCCATTCAGAACGAATAAATAAGGCACTGCAATCAAACCATCTAGCTTGACAAATTCAACACTTCGAAATATGGTAATACTTGTCTATATATATTCTGATTTTGTTCTATTCATGAGTTGGAAACAATCACACAAGTCAGATGGTGAAAAGATTGATAGAAAGAAATAATATTTTCTCAATCATAAACAGTCAGCCAATTATCTAGCTGAGTCATTGATCATTACGTTAAGCAATAATAAAATATCCAGTGTTACACTTGAGGAACGTACTTCGAGTATTTTATCTCGGCCTTTGTATTCCTCACTCAAGGATTCTGAATCCATTATTAATACTTTCATATTGGAAACCTGAATAATACAATCGGTTATTATTCACACTATCAAAACTAAACAAACCGTTGAAATAGCTTTTTGTTTGTCATCTTCACTCCTCCACGATCCTTGAGAGAATAATTCAGTCAATTTGCGCTTCATTCCGTCAAACATTTGAATCACCTATTGCGTACAAACAGACATAACGATCAAAGTGACAAAATAAATGATACATGTCACCAGAGGTTATTCGTACTTTATTACATGACTGTAAGCTAGTTAGGAACTGAATAGATAACGGAAGAATTGATTTACACTCTTTCCTATTATCCAGCATATCTCATAATTGTTCCAGTTGTTGAATCACACAGACTTAATTGAACCATCCAATCAAATTCATGTTCACAGAGAAAATTCAATTTTCAAACTACGCCTTACATTATCCGCCAGTTTCTTCAACACAAAAAGTAAATCGTGTCATTGTAATAACCTGTCATACTTTCAATTATGAACAATTGGTAAATGATAAATTATTGAAATCGGAACTCACTTCATCTTTTGTACCCTTACTTATACTAGAATATTCGTGCTGTTTGTTTATTGTCCACCAGAAATTCTCCTTCAATTCCTGAATGCAACTTGGTGGCGTCTCATCTGAAATGTTTATTGAAATACATTGTAGCGGTTAATAAATTCCCAAAATAAATAGCTCTGTACGTTTTCGACATTGGATGCTGACCATATGTTTCAGTGGACTCATCTAGCTGAAGGCGCTCGGTCAGCCATCCGCACTAGATCACGTGTGGCAACGCCGTGCTCAACATCAACCGCAATCGCTAGCCAGATTAGATCAGAGAATTCCGATATACTGGTCATCGCCAAATATACTCTTCCGATCTCCTCGAATCTGTCTTCTGATTTCTCTGAGTGGGAACGAAATATATTAGGTGTTACTGATAGAAGCGTTGTAAAACACTGAATACCTGTGACATCATCATTGGTGAGACCGACGTGATCTGGTACACCAAATTGCAACTGTGAGTCTGTTCCTTTTTGGGATTTTTATATATCTTTGCCTAATTTTTTTATTTTTTAAACATTGTGATTTTTTTTCGTGTTTTTTCTTGGATATATATATATTTTCCCCTCGTTCATTATCGTACTTCATACTTCATCATGACTGAACAGACACCTAAAGTACTCAAGCTTAAGACTTTGTCCCCGCCTTCGTTTCAACTGATGCCCTTCTGGCCCGACAACATCGAAGCCTGGTTTTGCTACGCAGAAGCCGACTTCTCCGAGCACGGCGTGATCGACACACGTGCACAATTCCTCGCAGTAGTCAAGGCACTACCGCGCAAATTCAACAGGTACGTAACACCTAGTATGTTTACTAGTGATGTTTCCGAAACTTACGAAAACTTGTAACGTTCGATTCTTAAACGAGGAGATCTAACCGATCGACAAAGGTTAGATCAACTCTTCAATAACATCGACCTGCAACACGGTTCTGCGACGGACATGCTGCAACGGATGAGAGAGGTTATAGGCCCAAGAACTTTCGACGAAGTTCTATTCAAACAACTCTTCTTGTCAAAACTTCCCCAACAGGTGCAAGCAGTTCTGGTCTCGTTCCAGAACAACGCCTTAGACGAACTAGCTGCATCTGCCGACCGCATTTTAGAAATTACGAAACCTTCTACCACCGAGGTATTTTCAATCAAAGAAAAACCTCAAAGGACTCAGAATGACATAACCGAGTTATGTCATACACTCACGCGTTGTCTCAATCTTCGTACTGACCGTAAGAGATCGCGCACCCCACGTAGAAGCATTTCACGTAAGCGATCTGTCTCTAGACCACGAGAGACAGATAACCCCGACTGGTGCTGGTATCATAACTAGTATGTGAAGTTTTCCAGAAATTGCAGAAAACGCCGCAATTTTCCCAACACGAAACCGACTGATTCGAAAAACAGTTCGGGAAACTTCCAAGCCGGCACGCGTTAACGGCAACCGTAGCCGGCGAACATAGCCGTCTGTTATACGTCACAGATGTTACAGCGAGAGTTCGCTACCTCGTCGACACTGGCGCAGAAGTTAGCGTTCTCCCAGCAAATCCTAACGACCGACTTCACGAATCGACCCTAAACTTACAGGCGGCAAACGGAAAACCGATCGCTACGTATGGCAAAAGGTACGTTTACCTTAACGTGGGTTTACGCGAACCCATTCACTGGATCTTCGTTGTTGCAGATGTTTCTATTCCAATCATTGGTATGGACCTTCTACAACACCACAATCTGATCATCGATACGCGCAAAAGGAGGCTAGTAGACGGAAACACTAAGTTATCCGTTTGCGTAACTTCTTTTACTGGTTGCAAATTATCCCCAGTCACAATTAAACATATGATAGACCCACTCTATCAGCCACTTCTCGATAAGTATCCTGGGATACAACAAACGCAACCGAAACTACTGTGTGTAACCAGCAACGTTACACATCACATCACGACTACAGGACCACCTGTATTTTCTAAAGCACGACGACTAGCTTTCGAAAAGCTAAGGTTAGCGAAAAACGAGTTCGACCATATGATAGACTTAGGGATCATACGACCGTTAAGTAGCCCATATGCATCTCCGTTGCACATGGTCCCTAAAAAGGACAGCAATGATTGGCGTCCAACTGGTGACTATCGGCGATTGAACGCGAAAACCATTCCCGATCGTTACCCGTTGCCTCACATTCACGACTTGACAGCTACCTTGAAAGGTACAACTGTCTTTTCGAAAATCGACTTGGTTAAAGCGTATAACCAAATTTCCATGGCCACTGACGACTTACCAAAAACCGCCATAATTACTCCTTTCGGACTCTATGAATTTTTGCGAATGCCTTTCGGTCTAAGAAATGCTGCTCAAACATTCCAAAGATTCATAGACGACGTTTTTCGAGGTCTCAACTTCGTACACGCGTATGTTGACGACTGTCTAATCGCAAGTCCGGACAGAGAATCACATCTCAAGCATCTGGATCTTGTTTTCGAACGATTACAAAAACATGGCATTACTGTAAACGTTCAGAAATGCCAATTCGGAACCGACTCATTAGACTTTCTGGGACACACTATCGATGCTCAAGGTATCCGACCCCTTAGAACCAAAGTGGCGGCCATTCTGGATTACCCAGAACCGACCACCGTCAAGCAATTACGCACGTTTAACGGCCTGGTAAGTTTCTATAGACGTTTCATACCGAAATGCGCATTACTTATGAAACCTCTGACCGACCAACTTCGTGGAAATGCGAAATCCATCAATTTGGACGACACCGCACGAAAAGCATTCTCCACAGTTAGGGAACTGATTGCTAAAGCAACAATGCTCTCACATCAGGACACACGAGCACCCATTAGCATCGCAGTAGTCGCATCCGACTCGGCAATCGGTGGCGTCTTACAACAATGGGTTAACAACTCTTGGCAACCCTTGGCATTTTTCTCTAGAAGGTTGCTAGACACCGAATCGAGGTACAGCACATTCGGTAGGGAACTCCTAGCTATGTATTGTGCTGTACGGCATTTCCAACACTATATCGAAGGCCGTGAATTCACTCTTTTCACGGACCATAAACCGCTCACTTTCTCGTTAAGCTCTCCTTCTGACAAGTACTCTCCCCGTGAGTCTCGACAACTGGACTACATTTCGCAGTTTACTTCAGATATTCAACACATCTCTGGAGCAAACAATGTAGTTGCAGACGCCTTATCTCGCATAACTTCCTTGAACAGTTTCCAAGGAATCGACCTTCTTAAACTTGCCGAGCTTCAAAAAGAAGATACTGATCTTCAGCACGAGTTATCGTCCACAAGCCTTAAACTACGCATCAAACAGATGGGAACAGGTAAGGAAACCTTACTTTGCGACACATCTACAGGTAGGGATCGCCCAATCGTGCCGAAAAATTATCGATGCAATGTCTTCAATACATTGCACAAACTTTCTCATCCAGGTGTTCGTGCAACCATCAATCTCATAGCAGAACGGTTTTGCTGGCCTGGCATGAATAAAGACGTGAGGGAGTGGGCACGCTCCTGTGTAAGCTGCCAAAAATCTAAGGTTATCAGACACAATAAATGTCCCTTAGGCTCGTTTAAAACTCCCGATGCCCGTTTCGACCATGTTCATCTGGATTTGGTAGGGCCTTTACCAGATTCAAATGGATACTCTTACCTCTTAACCTGCGTAGACCGTTTCACTCGATGGCCAGAAGCAGTACCTATCAAGGACATCACTGCTGAAACAGTGGCCCGCACATTCGTCGAACGATGGGTAGCAAACTTCGGCTGCCTTTCAACCATCACTACAGACTGCGGACGTCAGTTTGAATCTGAAATTTTCCGTCGTCTGACCACACTTTTAGGAAGCACTCGCTTCCGAACGACCGCCTACCACCCACAATCAAACGGGTTGGTAAAACGCTTTCACCGACAACTCAAAGCTTCACTATCAGCTGCAAACATTTCACAGTGGACCGACGCTCTTCCACTCGTCTTAGTAGGTATCCGCAATGCAGTGAAAGCTGACATTGGATACACTGCGACTCAACTCGTTTATGGAACGACACTTCGACTTCCAGGAGAATTCGTGGATCCTTCGTCCTCTTCAATGAACATGGGTCTAACCTCCTACACGAACAGGCTTACAAACGCAATGCGTTCAGTTAAACCTGCTTCCACTCGACCACAATCAACCGATGTTTTCGTTCAACCTGACTTACGATATAGTACACACGTTTTCGTTCGTCGAGACTCGGATCGACGACCATTCGAATCAGCATACGAAGGACCCTTCAAAGTTCTACAACATGAATCTAAGTACTATGTAGTCGATAAGAACGGAACAAACGATAGAATCAGCATCGATCGCTTAAAAGCAGCGTATTTAGAAGGAAATCCTATTCACGTCGACTTTCCTTCGGTACAATCGCAAAACACGACTCCTACACTCATTCCTCAACCGACAACCAACACTAGCGATGATACTCCGAATGTATCTGAAAATATACCTAAAACGACGCGTTCTGGAAGAAGAGTAAGATTTCCAGAACATATAAACGACTACAGCACGTAAGGCAGTGCTCGACATTTTATATTATCTCGATTTTTCTTTTTACGATATATAATATCTAAAAAAATTTTAATATGCCTATATATTTATATTTTAATTTTAAAAAATCAAAAAACAAAAAATTATTTTTTTAACGCTATTACGTGTGCTTGGGTTTATTCTCCCTTTTTTTTCGCCGACACTGTGTTTTGACGCACATACGAGAGTATTTCGACATGCACTTACACTTTCTTTTTTCTTTTCCAGGACGGCTGGAAAAGAACAATGCAGTTAACGAGGAGTCGAATTTTTCGTTGTAACTTTTTCTTTTTTGCTATGTTGTACCTCGGTCCCATATAGTAGGGTAAGACGACCAGACGCTGCTAAATTTAGTAAGCTATCAGAAGAGTGTTTACCAACGACAAACTCGTTGAGTTTAAACTTCTGGCTGGCCACGTCTTAGGGTCGTCACTGTCCCACTAGGGGGGAGTGATCTGTAGCAGTAAATAAATCCCCAAAATAAATAGCTCTGTACGTTTTCGACATTGGATGCTGACCATATGTTTCAGTGGACTCATCTAGCTGAAGGCGCTCGGTCAGCCATCCGCACTAGATCACGTGTGGCAACGCCGTGCTCAACATCAACCGCAATCGCTAGCCAGATTAGATCAGAGAATTCCGATATACTGGTCATCGCCAAATATACTCTTCCGATCTCCTCGAATCTGTCTTCTGATTTCTCTGAGTGGGAACGAAATATATTAGGTGTTACTGATAGAAGCGTTGTAAAACACTGAATACCTGTGACATCATCAACATCAACATGTAGTTACACATACTTCAAGTTATAAACAGATAACTTTCAACATCATTAATCATAATTAATTGAAAGGAACACAACCTATTTCATTCTCAGATCATATGGATCATGGTGTTCATAATTCGTCTACTGTATTTGTATATTTCCTATTAACGGTATAGTTTGAAATGACAAACAACGTCATGACTTTCATTTGAATTATATTTTATCGTTCAAATCATGCGGAAAACCATATAAACACGAGAAGAGAGGAACAATGTGACTGAAGTACAAGATTTGGCACTTTAACTAATCTCACTATGCATTAAGTGTGGATAAATGAAGCTAATTTATCTGCAAATTTGTTTTCTGGCTACTTGAACAGTTCTCCCAATTTCCCTGTCCAGATTTGTTTTCCGGCTTGTGTCCAAATAAAGTCGACACATATCTTGTTGGATGTATCATCAAATAACAAAACATCGTTTATGTTTATTTGTCTTCTATCTAATTTACAACTTTATTTAGAGATAAAGTAATTAGCCTAGAAAACGTCCAGTATAATTTTGCTTATGTAACTAGCAATGGTACTTACCAATATCTGAAGGATAAAAATCTTCGACATATTTCTTCAAGTAAGGTCGCATTTTGTACAAGAAATCTATCACTAACATAGTGTGTATTCCACTACAAGAAAAATTACAAAGACCGTTTTCTCCACTCATGTACAAATGGCATTTGATTTAAAATCAACAGTGATTGTGGTTCCTAAGAGTCGATGTCGATATACTTCAACATCTAGGTTTATCAGAAAGACGTGATATGGAATAAACACAATAAACTCTCTTCATATATTTCCTTGTCCGTAGTTTTGATGAGAAATCGACTGATATAATAGCCATTTGTATACTCTCTATATATACAGTGAATAATGTGATTTTAACCAGGTCATATGATATTCTTATCATTTTCCACACACTTCATTCTCCCTGGATGCTATGAAGCAAATTGTGGTTACAGATTGAGAGGATCCTGTAGATAATCATACACCTTCAGTCCATATGAAGATTGTGTGAAGACAAAATGATTGATGTGTATTGAAAGACATGTCAAACTGTCATCTTATTTTCTAATGAAAATTATTAACGTTGTTCCGTTTTACGCCTAAGGTGTATATATAGAGACTCGAATTCAGCCGGTTATAATGTTGATTTAAGTAACCAATGAGAATAAATTAGTCTGTTGTTAGCAATATCTACATCAAATAGTATTTCTTATAATAAACATAGATGAATCTCTGAGATTCTCATGCATCATTCACATGTTCAACTAAATTAATTTGAAATTCGTGTACATGAATGAGAACAACAGGATACAGACAGGATATGATAACATGGTATTTATGTAAGCAACTTGTTTCGGTGAGATTATAATTTATGGACGAGACGATGACACGCGTTTAGTGAATATGAAAATCTCAGCGTCAATTTGAATACCTGACTCTTACGTTCAATCTGTTCACAGAGGATGATAGCGAAGACGTGACAATTGAGCAGCTATAACTAACTGGACTACTAAGACTTTCCTTTATTTGTAATTAGGGTAATCAAATGACATATGGAATTTGTGCAGACTAACATGATGATGTTGTCTTTCGACGTAATATATGTTGAAGGAAGAAGTTTGATAGAATAGGAACTATTTTGCTCGATCCATACTGAGACTAAGGCAAGCCATCATAATTGTTGGAAACCGTATAACAAAGGTTGCAACATTTGTAAATGTTACTGAAGCTTCTGCTGTTCATTGGATTGAGTATTGTAGAAATATATACGTGATAAAAATGAAAAGCTTACACAACCGGACTGCACACAAATCATATTGAAGCTATGCGGTCGAGGCTGACAGAGTTTTACAATCATGACATGGCTCCAACGGTCGACAATTATGGAGCCATATGGATGAGTTCCTCTACCATATGCATTACGATTTTGGGTCATATGACCCACTTTCTAACCTTGACAAGATTTTGAACCATGTTCAAGCAGTGTATCCTTATTAACTCTTTGGTTTTGTATACTGTATTTTTACTCTGCACTAACTGTTTCCTGATTGACTAATATACTTCAGAGTGACTAAAGATTCGTTAATGGTCGCCCATGAAATAATGTTTCGCTCATGTTTATAAAAGCAAAAAAAAATTTTGATAAAATTACTTTTTCCCATATTTATATGTCATTTCTGATCTGACAGTTTCGCAAATCTTCCGCAAGACTTCTTTATGTTGGACAATAACTCGCGATTTGTTATACGATTCATTCATGTATACATTTTCAAATAAAACCTTCCAATTGATCTGATCAAAATAAATAATTTGAATTTAATTTACAAGTTCAACGAGGCATGTTATGTTTGACAACAATATTTTCACACATTAACACAAAATTCCACTGTTATCATGTTGTCTGACACAGTCATTTACGTAGACTGCATACTGTTGTGTGTGCTAGGTTTGTCTGTCTACCTAAGCAATATGTAACAATAATCAGAAGTTGGATGCCTGTCAAAAGAAGACTGAGAAGATTTCACTTGAGAAAACAGGAAGAGAATCGTAAAGGAATTGAGAAATGTAAGAAACATGAGGGATGTAAAGGACAATTGATAAAACATTCGCAAACGATGTGTTCACTGTATGGTTTTCACAAATTATGTAAGACTTTGCATTAAACAATGGATTGGTTATCCCCACCAAGTCTTCATTCACTACATATATAACACTCGAATGCTTTCACGAGAATGTTTTATCTGCTTCCATGAACCAAACGTGAAGTAAGTGTTTTACCCTTAGTTCGTCTAATTTTTGATTGTGCTTTACCTCGTTCTAACCATGGACACAACCACACACTTACTGCGAATGAAGTGACTTTTAATAGAATATTTTAATCAATGATAGTAATACACAAAAATTCCAGTTCAATCTGACCTTCAATCCATCGTTATCTCAAATACCTGAAAATATCATATAACCTTTGTATTCACACACTTGCGAATCGGGGTAAAGAACATCTAATTCCTCACATTAATACTCATGTCAGGGTTGTTAGCAAATTACTGTAAAATCGACCTCATTCTCAACTTACTATTGGACAGATTCCTTCCAGTTCTTCAATACTGACAGGCGTTGCTTCACCAAACGCGGTTTCCTCCTGTATCTAAGACAATATGTCCACATGATAAACAATACCAGTTATTTCATACATGATATTCAAGGAGGTTTAAACAGTATGATCAGTATTGTCGAGTTTTCTGACAGCCTCGTGTTTTTCAACACTACCAGTGTTGGTTTGATTCCCTGCGAAATCTGAAGTCTATGATCGCTTGTGAAAATGACTCATTGGTTTCATATTTATCTCTCTGATAACAAAATCACATACTGTTTTATACTCAGCAAACAACATACTCAAATGTGTCATTGTGAAGTAGGAAGTTGAGTGTCCGTTTATTCACTTGTTCCTGCAAATTCCGTATCAAAAGTTCAATCTGATGATAACCGATAAAGACCTCTATTGTACTAGCCAAATGCCATGGTTTTCACCGACTGAATATATATGTTCTACTCAACAACTACTTAGTTCACCTTCTGTTAAGTACTGTAATCCATAAATTATTTGAAATTACCACTGTGAATAAAAATTGACAAATCATTATCGGTTTACTCACTTTATTGATTTTCGAATAGAATTTCAAAATACTGCTCATTATTAATTTCCTCTGTTCACGAGCCCCTACTTTTTCTATATATTTGAAAATTTGTTCTCCGACCTCGTGGTCCCATGGACCTGACTGTTGGAAATGGAAAGCACAAGACACAAATTTGTTTCTTATCATATGTGCAGGATAAACATCATGGGCATGATGGAGAACACCAAGTATGAACGCTTCATATCATGACGTGGACTTGTGGAGAGAACAACAATGGCGAGTGGTTGTTGTCTGCATGTGTTATTGAAAACTAAGTTACACGCAGTCACGTTCTCTTTTACAAATTCACATACGAACTATGAAAATCCCAACCTTCAAACCAGCACGAAGCCAGATAAGACGTACTTTCGTTAATAGACGGCTAACAATGTTCATGGAAGACGTCATAACAAAGAAAGGACCTGTTATATCATCAGGCCATCACACGATCGTCGTCAAACTAAACATGATAATGAGTAATCGTTGAAGAGTTGTACAGGTGATACTACAAGAATTCAGTAGACCATCTTTGATCACGAGAGAGCATTCGACAGCGTGTACATGGGAACGTGGTGGGGAGAGATGAAGTCTTTGCAGGTGTGAGGCACAAAGCATCAGTATAAGGAAAACGTTTCTGAAATTGAGGTTGACCTGAAACTCAAAAGAAGTGTTACACATGACCGAAGATAGAATTTTCAACACTAATGTCAAGGCGGCTCCATTGTACAAAGCTGAAACTTGGATAGCTATTAAGATCATTAGCAAAATAAGGTATATATACATCTAACTGCCCACTCAAGGTACTCCGAATCCATTGACCGTAGACCAATAGCACTAATCTACTCTGATAAACAACAAACAAGCATTCAGTCAAAGAGGAAATTGGGAAAACACATCAAAGACATTGCAGGAAATTCCACGGATATTGTTTATGGGAATCTTTGATGTGAAATGAAAACTAACAGATCAAAATACAACCAGGGTTGCAATTACGGTAAGATATCAAGATCATGAATTGCATTCGGCGTCAACTCTGTTCGAAATCAGAATACAAACCTGACTGGCAATGTTCAGTTTGTGACTTTTATTCAATAGTGATTACCGGTTTCATCAAACTTAACTTTATAGACATCGAAGCTATAGATCCTATTTGTCAGCTCTGCTCTGATAGACCTATGACAATGTTTACTGGGTTTATTCTTGTTCAATTCACAAATCTCAACTAGTAATTGTATTTAATCGTCGCAAAGATCGACACAACCGGTAACAATGTTGAATTATTAGGCGCTCAAAATAGTCAAATCGTATCATCGGAAGTTTGGCTTTCCTCATTCTGCTTACCTGTATATGTAACCTCCTGTATTTCTCATTATTTACTCTCAAATCATCAGTTACCAGTCACATTTTAATGTTCCGCGTAATCATGGGTAAAATATCAAAAGACAGACAAGACTCTATTTTGGTGAAGTGTTGATGAACATTTTATCAATAGATGCCTGAGAATAACGCTCGACCTGACCGACGTGTAATTCCATTCAAACATCAACATGAGGAATAGTGTACACAACATTCCCTTAGTCGAATCATTTCATGAATTTCTTCGAACCGCGTTTACTCCTCTAGTTGTTCAAATAAACTTGACAAACTATTTCGTGTTTTGAATATCACAGCTAGCAACATGTTAACAAAAAACTAATAAACAAAAATTTCTTAATCACTGCAATGAATATGATTGAATACGTATGTCAGTTTCATCTCACCATGTTTAACTTCTCCTTGTCAAATGCGTCGAGCGATCCTGAGTAAATCTGGAAGAACAAATTTACGTTCACTTTTAGAAAGGGTCAAAATGAAAACTGTAATAACCGCAAGTTATTGTCAGAAATCATCAAACTCTCATTCACCGCATACTTCATTCAATGTGTGTTATTCATTGATATTCTTATTCGCTCATTATGAAGAAAATAAACATGTCTGATTCGCTGAATTAGATAACGTCATTGGCAAAATCAAATGGTGTTTCATCATCGAACAAAGGTGCACAGATTTGGAATAAGTAGAATAAGTAGATTCTATTGATTTATGGAACAGCGAGAAAATACGCCAACTTGCACTTTAGGACAAATCATTAGACCAATGTACTAGAAGTTATCAGTACATGACGGTACTGTTGTCAAACTCATCAATAGACTGAATGGGAAATTGCTCACAGAAAAATCTGACTCGCTTAAAATTTATTCAAGAATAACTCACGTACTTGATAACCTGTTCAGTCATTTTACTGGTTTTCAATCAGAATTCAGATTGCTGGCATTGTAAGCTGAACAGAGTATCTAAACTATGTATTTAGAACTTAATATGCATGAAAATAACTAAATCATGTATTGTTTGAAATCTTACATGAATTAATCGATCATCTCCTTGTGAATAACCTTCAGTTAGATTGATGGAAAAGAAAGTTGTTCTACCACTTTGAAATATCAGTGGTAAAACGTAAGCGGTCAGATTAAAGTGTTCAGGTCTGAGAACATTTTCCGAGAAATCTTTATACTGTTTCTCATCTGATGACATCCTCCATCCGTTGAAAAGTTCTTCTGCCATTTCATGAACTTTCGACTGAATGAACGATTTTTCCATCGAATGGTCGATCGTGCAAGTTTTGTAGAAAGTTTTAGCTGCATTAATACTCGATGAATTTTTAAATTCTGTACTTTCAACTAAAAGTGAAAGAAATCCATAAATTGATAATGTCAAGTGGGTTTTAGTGATGTTTATCTATTTAATACCTATTTATATATTTGGCAATACATGATGGTTTGCAGTACACTGCTCCATTAAATCATTCAATTCGTTTATTAATCTCGTTGTATTCCACATATCAGTCATCACGTTCATTCATGCAGGAGAGGACGCTGAATTCAGTTGTTGAGATTCAGACATACAAACCTGAGCAACTCATTTTCCCGATGTTGTTGTGTTGAACAGTACTTTTCGTTTTCCAACACACTCTCCGATGTTTGAGATTCTTCTTGTTCGTCATTCTGAACGCCGTGTTGTTATTTCGAAGAATCACTATATATTCCATAGATAATGATTGCATTGAGGCGGTTTACGTAGCTGAACACACGTTTTCACCAATAGATACGCTATTATGAAAGTGCTTTTTAAGCCAGTTAGGACACAATTATTCTCGAGGCACGACCAGAGAAACAAGACGAGGCGGAGTACACAGCTGTTTTAATTTTCAACTTTTGAATGACAATACAAAACACTGGAAGACCGCATCAAATTATTTGGTGCATTCCAGCCATTGTTCAGTTTCCAATGTTCAGTTTTCAATGAATGTGCAGACAACTGTTCTTTACATTCTCTTTCTAGCTACATTAATTTAGACTGCTAACAACACCGAATTTTGAGCTGAATGATCAATATTCAGAAAAATGAACAGATTAAAAGCAATGAAGTGCTCGGATGAATTGTTGGGCTTGATTCTGATTGGATTTGTGCATGAAGTGTTAACCGTACATGAAACTTGAATTGAAGTATTAGATATATAATGTTTTGAATGGTGATGAACGACATTGATCCAATCAGCGCTTTATGAATTGTGTTCCAACTGCTAATGCTACCTTTCTAGCTGTCACACTTATTCAAGCAAACTGTTTAATTTCAACAAACTTGTTTATAAATGTCCGGATCTAGTTTTCCTAAATTGTTTCTAATAAGAGTTCAGAGCAAGAGTTGAAAAGTAGCAAGTCAGAATGCAAGCACGACAACATCTATTTTGGACTCGTGAAAACTAGTAACTTCGGTATCACGTTGCTTATTCGTTTTATTCAGCACCAACCTCCATGGTGATGTATACTTCAGAACTAGCCTTCGTTTATAAATATGACTAGATGTACCTGGTTGTGTAATTCCATATATATGCTGCTTAACGAATGACGAGTTCTTAACAACAACCATCACATACTTATGAATACAAAGCATGGGATTCAATGAAAACGAGCACAAACCAAATCGACGTTAACTAATTGTAAATAGATCACGTTTGAACAAATGTAACCACGAGACAAAATATATGAAACTCACACATCTTCATGATGATATCATCTGTTTTAACTGGCAGATTATCCGGATAATCATTTTGGGAGTGTTTGTCACAAGAGTGTTGCTCAAAACTATCACAGATTATATCGATACTACCAGTGGTATTAGCAGTTGAACAGTTATCATTGATGCACAGTTTTACTTTAAACGAGAGAGGACAAAGCAAATTTCATACAGAGTAAGTGTTACTTCATGCTTATCACTCAAGTCGAAACAACGAAGTAATAAATTCACACTCTTGAGAATGAGTACAATTATCGTAAATTTAGGAATGTAGGGTAACATTCATTGACTGAATCTCTAAAAATCTTACAATTAATTATTCAAAGATAAGAGGAATATTTAGCAACTGCCGTACCGGATAACACAGTTCACTCTACCAAGACCAAAAGCCAATGTACCATTTCACGAATAATTCAGTTCACTGGGAGAAAACTATGTGGCAGTGTTGGTGTGAAGTGTATCGTCATTATTATTCTGTTATGTTTCATAGGCGAACTTTATATTATATATGTATATATATTTATTATTACTGTCTATGATCATCGTGTTTTAAAATCGATATGTCTTCACTGTCAACAGTTTTCATGTTCTTAATTCACCTCATGGAGAATATAATGATTTCCTTCAATTCAATCAATCTGTTATTTAGTATAACATCACTGTGTACTTGTTATGAGTAGGTTCTAAATAATCAGTAGAAATTACTGAACGTATATTCTGTTCATACTGGCCACCATCACTACATATGAAATTGTCTTCTGACAAATAGATACGTCTTGTGGATATATTTTCATGATGAAGCGCATGTCTTCTTTGATTTCCGCTTTGTTATTCCAAACAGAGAATCTTGATGTTTTGAAATGTAAATTCCATTTACATGAAATCACTAGTCACTTAGATATTCAAGGACTATGCGAAATAAAAATATAACTTGAAAATGGAATTCCATGGTAATTCGTAAGGAAATGTGACAATACAATCAAGAATCCAGTTTTCTTGTGGTTTGACTTTTTTCACTAAACTCTGTTTAACCAGATGTTCGAATTTACAAAAAACACAAAATAAGAGGTAGCATAATAATCTAACAACTAACAATACAGTCAAAGTTAATCTTATGTACCATGTTATGTCATCAAATAACCAACTAAAGCAAGATCATCATGATATAAGTAAAATGAAATAGTTTTGAAAAACATACCAGATGAATGTCTCTTCGAGAAATATACGAATAATGCGATTCCAACAATCGCCGCACAAGCTACACTGATGACAAGAACAAATAATAAAATTTTCTGTCGTCTGGATAATTGAGAAAGTAGCATTTTCATCCAGAAGTATGAAGAAGATTGACTGAGTTTATCAATATAAGCTGCTTATATACACAAATAACAAATATATATAGACTAATATAGACTAATCAATCTGATATTAATTACCATATATAAAATAAATGAATTCCATAAAAATAATAAAATGCTTATCAGGTCACAGTGCCGCCAAAACAAAACAGAAATATGTCAGCGCTTCACATCAATAAAATATGCCTGTTTTCTAACTATAAAGAACTCTAATTGACACTGTCTCCAAAATATAAAAGAATTCCTTAGTTATCTTCGAAGATTATAATAATACGTTGTGCAAACCACTCTTTAATTACCGTGGATACTTTGTTCTCATTTTTTAAACATACCAAGCAACTAATGTGCGTGATTATGGTGGTTGCCACACAAGTTTTATATCCATATTGAAAAGTAAAATTTTCTGTATCAAGTCGTAGAATTGGTATTAATCTTGGTTGTAGCAATCTCCTAAGCATTCAGTCATAATTCTGCCTTAGCTGTTCAACTTGATTTCGGTTTCATTCGAATCCTTTTTTTTCACCTGCATACTTACTTACGCCTGTTACTTCTAATGAAGCATAGGCCGGCGACCAGCATTCTCCAACTCACCCTGCCATGGGGCTTCCATTGTAGTTCTATCCAATTGTTGTTTGTTCTTTTCATGTCTGTCTGCCTCCATTTCTCGTCGTAATCTGTTTTTTAATTCTTCCTCTTTTCCTTTGGCCTTGAGGGTTCCTTGTGAGCGTTTGCCATGTGACGCAGTTGAGTGCTTTCCTCAATATTTGCCCTATCCACTCCCAGCGTTTCTTTCTGATTCCTTATTCCATTGGGATCAGGTTTGTTCTCTCCCATATTAGGTTGTTGCTGATACTGTCTAGCCAATCGATTCGAAGTATTTTGTGTAGACTTCTGTTAATAGACATCATCTAGATGATGGCTTTCGTAGTTCTCCAAGTTTTCACCCAATACATTAGAACTGTTTTGACATTTGTATTGAAAATTTTGAGTTTGATGTTGATTGATAGACGTTTTGAGCTCCGGATGTTCTTCAGTTGTCGATATGCTGCTCTTGCTTTGCCGATTCGCACCTCCACATCTGCATCAGATCCATCGTGTTCATCAATGATGCTGCACAGATATGTAAAGGTTTCTACATCTCCCAAATCTCCGTCAAAAGTTAATCGATTGGCGCTGATATCCACTGGTAATCCGGTGCACATGTTTGACTGAATGCCTTGATTTAAAGTGCGTCCAGTCAAACTGGTGAGGTCGTTATCAGTTTCAAACGCTAATAGCGCTATTTATCTTGAGATGGTGGATTCATTCACCGCTACAAGTTCACTGTTTGGTTTCCAAGTGTGGTTTACTGTAACCAAGGTAAAGATTAGATAAGCCTAGTGGAAATTTATCACTGTCGCATATGAAATATAAAAGCGATAAGAGCTCAGCTTGCAGTGCTGAACAAAGAGTTTTAATGAAACATTCAAGTCTTGTCTTGTACCAGTGATTGTTTTACTGTACTTGTTTGTTCAACTGTTGATTGTGACCTTTCACGAACTCGGTTACGCTCAGTAACCACACTTATAACCTGTCACCATCTCGGTATTCTTTTGATACGACGAGATCGTCAACAAATACATCTCGACTACAGATATCAACTGCCTTCTGATATCTTATCTGTTAACTGGCACGTAGTCCTCTTGTAGTGTTGATCATAATCAACCGCGACTCAACGCCGTACTACTCCTGTATCCTCTTGTTATTTGATTTGCATTACTGTTATTACTAACTCTGCTATTCATATTATCTGCTCAAGCTTTTTATTAGTTTACTGGTTTCATTAGTCTTATGCCTCCCCAGATAGACAATTTTTTCAAAATTCTATACACATATTCTCATGAATCTATCACAAGCTCCATCATCAGTTTACGCAATAATTTGCATACATTTATTTTCGATCTCTCAACAATAAAAACAGCTTGAACGCTGCGGATTGATATTTGTTATGTTATTTGTCGAATGAGTCACAATAAGAATATGAGGTTCAAATCAAGGTATCCTGACGTTTCCTCAGATTAAAAACGCTGAAACTGACCCCATTATGTAGTTAAAATACCAAAAACTTTTAAATGCAGTATTTAAAAGACGACCACTCGGCAAATGAAAAACGAACAATGGGAATTTTAGTAGATAGGATCAATACAATTGGTTGCATACAAAGTATACGATAGACAAAAGTGAAAAGCGCTGATCATCCATACTGAACATTTTTCTGAACCTTTATTAACCCCGAGCGCTTTACTATTTATTATCACAGATAACTTTGTGACGCTCATTACATATTTTCCTCACAATTTCGAACTGTGAAGCAGCATCGAAGGCCGTCTTCAGAAGCTTCGGACTTGACCGTTCCATGTTCCTAAGACACACAACGAAGAAAGCATCTTCCACACTATTATTAATAATAAAACAACGTACCACTTACATCGAGACGTTTTCCTTCGAATTTTATTAATTTTGATGTTATCGTTAGTCTTTAAGAAAACGTCGGGGTTTCCGCTCCAGTGAAGTCGCTTGGACTAGTTCAGTCGGCAGTGAATTCCAGCATTTGACAACTCTTAAGGAGTAGAGTAATAAGTCTGACGATACCTGTTGTGGAAGATCATTTATATAAATCAATAACAGAAGAGATCCTAGTACTGAGCCCTGGGGTAACCAACTAGGACATTCCATAGCCTAAGATAAAGTGAAGTTAACTAAGTGTATCCCAACCATGGGTTTTGATTAAAGCAGTATTCATACTAACCACAAACGTAAGAGAGCCTAACATCACAAAAGGAGGGAGGGTGGCGTTACTGACCACCAAACATGATGGTGGGGATATAACTTCAATCCACCCGTGTCTGTAGGGCAGAAGATTTTGTTTCATTACGGCTCCTTATGGTCAAGTGAGATGTCACGAACTTATGGTATTGATGCTGATTTATCATGCAAAATACCTTAATAAATCGTGTTTGGAACGTCGGGTTGGTTTTACTTCCTACCCAGTAATCCTATTACAAGCAAACTACACAATTCACTAATATACAAAGCCTACTCAAGACCCTATAAAATCTATAAAAAACTGATATAAAGATAAAAAGGCTCCAATAGCTTCAATAGAAAAGGAGATAGTCAACTTTGTACCACAGTACTGTCTTTAGCTTTATATTTTATAACTGCATATAATCCCACACTCTCTTCTCCTTGCTGAACCACCTCAGATATTGAAAAGCGGTATAAAATTGCGATTTCTAGAAGCGCACACCTTCAGTGGAACTATCCCTGACCATCAGTTGCACGTCGCAGCTCCACTATCATGAAGCGAGCCAAATATTACACTGACAACAACCATTTACATTTCGTATTTTATAAATTATCAACCCTGCAGAGAAATTTACTACAGTGCATATTGTATCATTTGTAAAAACTTGATCTCGCATGTAAACTGGCATGCTTCCTGTAACAACAGTTATTTGAGAATAAAATATTATTGTTATTATAATAAGATGTTGTCCCTGGTCCTTAAGAGTAGGTCGAGTTTCCTCTTAAAGGACTCCTGGGAAGTCGCTTACACTAGTTCAGTAGGCAGTGAATTCCAGCATTTGACAACTCTTAAGGAGTAGAGGTTGTGTCTACAGTCCGTTCTGCTCTATTGTGTCTCCCGTTTCTGGGTGTTACCCCTTAGGTTTGTATTGGGACTAAGCCTAGGTAGATGTTTGGGGAATGTCCAGAAGTGTTAAGGATACTGTAAGCCATTAGAAAGTCACCTCTAAGACGCCTATATTCTAATGAGTAGAATGTCGAGTGATTAGACGCGCTCTTCATAAGGTTTGAATTTCGGTCCTCGAACTGATTTCCTGGCTCGCCGTCGGATACGCTCCAGAGGGTCCTTATCCTTTTGGAGTCAGGGAGGAAATACTATGTTTCCGTACCGTAAATGGGGACGAATAAAACTGTTGAAGATTATGTGGAAAGTTCTTCCGTCAAACTGTCCAAAAATGCGCTTCAACGTTAACAGTGCAAGGTTTGCTCGAAAAGGATTTCTGTCACAGTCAGCGTAGGACTTCAAATCACAGGGTGAGAGGACTCATAAATCTTTTTCGACTCAGGATACTTCTAGAGAAATGTTGCTCAAATTGTAACTGTAGACTATAACATGTCGCGGATGGACTACTTTACACTTTGAAGTGTTGAAGGTAAGTCCGTTGTCGCCTGCCCAACTTTGAAGTCGAGTCAGATCCTCCTGAAGTGCCTGTATATCATCTTTGTAGTTATATGCCGCTCAAATGGGCTAAGTAAAAGAAGCATAGATATTGCTTTGTGTGAACTGCTGTTCTATGTACTTAGAAGTGTATCAAGTTTCTCCAGTAAGGACTTCGGGGAAGTTGCTTTACCAGTGAATTATCACTTAGCCCCAGATAAGATACTAATTCAGCATCCCACATTCTATTCTCGGAGACTAGTCAATATTCGCTTAACCGTTTAGTAAACAATGTCACGATCACTGTTACAGGAGAACTGAAAACATTTGGCTGATTAAAAACTTTTATATTAAATAATAATGATTTTACCGAATTTTTGGATGTATTCGTTTTACTCGACTTTTGAACTTGTTTGTTCATGTTTGTAGAGACATACTTTTATCAAGAGAACGCGATTGGTTTAATGGAAACAATCATTATTATAACCAACTGTAGCAGTAATTTTTTTACTGTGCTTTTCTGTTTAACTGTACTAAAGACATCCATTATTCCTCCATTCTTCTTCCGTGGACTGTGACGCCCGCACGGTCGCCCATTGATTCCACTTGTATTTACTTTGGCACGATCTTGGTATACTTTCGATACCACGAGATCACCGACGAATAAATCTGATTACAATCTCCTTTCGCCTTCTGATTTTCTGGTACACGCTCATCCTGTAGTGGTGATCATAGTCAAATGCGACTCGACGCCACGCTACAACTGGTGAACCTGAAATTACGAACACTTGGCAATCGCAACCAAACCTTCCAAAGAAGTCAATCGCGGTGAGTCTATTACTTATCTATCTACATCTGTCGCATATTTTCATATTGATATTTTTTAATATATAATATTCTGGCAATAACTCGACATGACGGATAGCGATAAGAATAGTATTAATGTAATAGACTCAGACGTACAGGTTATAAACTTTGTTAGCACTGTTCATGCTTCCCAAGAAGCAGTTACTTCAACGTTTGTGCGAATTTGGACTAGGCTGAAATGATTAGACTTTAGTACACGAAAGAAATCGTTTGTTGGAATTTTTAAGCGACCTTCAGAATGATGGTTTCCACAACAAGATCTATCGCTCCTGAAGCTTCATGCATTCAGTGATGACACGGAAACTGGATATGGTGCGGTAGCGTACGTCCGCTGTTATACCGTGACATATAACTACAAAGATGATATACAGGCACTTCAGGAGGATCTGACTCGACTTCAAAGTTGGGCAGGCGACAACGGACTTACCTTCAACACTTCAAAGTGTAAAGTAGTCCATCCGCGACATGTTATAGTCTACAGTTACAATTTGAGCAACATTTCTCTAGAAGTATCCTGAGTCGAAAAAGATTTATGAGTCCTCTCACCCTGTGATTTGAAGTCCTACGCTGACTGTGACAGAAATCCCTTTCGAGCAAACCTTGCACTGTTAACGTTGAAGCGCATTTTTGGACAGTTTGACGGAAGAACTTTCCACATAATCTTCAACAGTTTTATTCGTCCCCATTTACGGTACGGAAACATAGTATTTCCTCCCTGACTCCAAAAGGATAAGGACCCTCTGGAGCGTATCCGACGGCGAGCCAGGAAATCAGTTCGAGGACCGAAATTCAAACCTTATGAAGAGCGCGTCTAATCACTCGACATTCTACTCATTAGAATATAGGCGTCTTAGAGGTGACTTTCTAATGGCTTACAGTATCCTTAACACTTCTGGACATTCCCCAAACATCTACCTAGGCTTAGTCCCAATACAAACCTAAGGGGTAACACCCAGAAACGGGAGACACAATAGAGCAGAACGGACTGTAGACACAACCTCTACTCCTTAAGAGTTGTCAAATGCTGGAATTCACTGCCTACTGAACTAGTGTAAGCGACTTCCCAGGAGTCCTTTAAGAGGAAACTCGACCTACTCTTAAGGACCAGGGACAACATCTTATTATAATAACAATAATATTTTATTCTCAAATAACTGTTGTTACAGGAAGCATGCCAGTTTACATGCGAGATCAAGTTTTTACAAATGATACAATATGCACTGTAGTAAATTTCTCTGCAGGGTTGATAATTTATAAAATACGAAATGTAAATGGTTGTTGTCAGTGTAATATTTGGCTCGCTTCATGATAGTGGAGCTGCGACGTGCAACTGATGGTCAGGGATAGTTCCACTGAAGGTGTGCGCTTCTAGAAATCGCAATTTTATACCGCTTTTCAATATCTGAGGTGGTTCAGCAAGGAGAAGAGAGTGTGGGATTATATGCAGTTATAAAATATAAAGCTAAAGACAGTACTGTGGTACAAAGTTGACTATCTCCTTTTCTATTGAAGCTATTGGAGCCTTTTTATCTTTATATCAGTTTTTTATAGATTTTATAGGGTCTTGAGTAGGCTTTGTATATTAGTGAATTGTGTAGTTTGCTTGTAATAGGATTACTGGGTAGGAAGTAAAACCAACCCGACGTTCCAAACACGATTTATTAAGGTATTTTGCATGATAAATCAGCATCAATACCATAAGTTCGTGACATCTCACTTGACCATAAGGAGCCGTAATGAAACAAAATCTTCTGCCCTACAGACACGGGTGGATTGAAGTTATATCCCCACCATCATGTTTGGTGGTCAGTAACGCCACCCTCCCTCCTTTTGTGATGTTAGGCTCTCTTACGTTTGTGGTTAGTATGAATACTGCTTTAATCAAAACCCATGGTTGGGATACACTTAGTTAACTTCACTTTATCTTAGGCTATGGAATGTCCTAGTTGGTTACCCCAGGGCTCAGTACTAGGATCTCTTCTGTTATTGATTTATATAAATGATCTTCCGCAACAGGTATCGTCAGACTTATTACTCTACTCCTTAAGAGTTGTCAAATGCTGGAATTCACTGCCGACTGAACTAGTCCAAGCGACTTCACTGGAGCGGAAACCCCGACGTTTTCTTAAAGACTAACGATAACATCAAAATTAATAAAATTCGAAGGAAAACGTCTCGATGTAAGTGGTACGTTGTTTTATTATTAATAATAGTGTGGAAGATGCTTTCTTCGTTGTGTGTCTTAGGAACATGGAACGGTCAAGTCCGAAGCTTCTGAAGACGGCCTTCGATGCTGCTTCACAGTTCGAAATTGTGAGGAAAATATGTAATGAGCGTCACAAAGTTATCTGTGATAATAAATAGTAAAGCGCTCGGGGTTAATAAAGGTTCAGAAAAATGTTCAGTATGGATGATCAGCGCTTTTCACTTTTGTCTATCGTATACTTTGTATGCAACCAATTGTATTGATCCTATCTACTAAAATTCCCATTGTTCGTTTTTCATTTGCCGAGTGGTCGTCTTTTAAATACTGCATTTAAAAGTTTTTGGTATTTTAACTACATAATGGGGTCAGTTTCAGCGTTTTTAATCTGAGGAAACGTCAGGATACCTTGATTTGAACCTCATATTCTTATTGTGACTCATTCGACAAATAACATAACAAATATCAATCCGCAGCGTTCAAGCTGTTTTTATTGTTGAGAGATCGAAAATAAATGTATGCAAATTATTGCGTAAACTGATGATGGAGCTTGTGATAGATTCATGAGAATATGTGTATAGAATTTTGAAAAAATTGTCTATCTGGGGAGGCATAAGACTAATGAAACCAGTAAACTAATAAAAAGCTTGAGCAGATAATATGAATAGCAGAGTTAGTAATAACAGTAATGCAAATCAAATAACAAGAGGATACAGGAGTAGTACGGCGTTGAGTCGCGGTTGATTATGATCAACACTACAAGAGGACTACGTGCCAGTTAACAGATAAGATATCAGAAGGCAGTTGATATCTGTAGTCGAGATGTATTTGTTGACGATCTCGTCGTATCAAAAGAATACCGAGATGGTGACAGGTTATAAGTGTGGTTACTGAGCGTAACCGAGTTCGTGAAAGGTCACAATCAACAGTTGAACAAACAAGTACAGTAAAACAATCACTGGTACAAGACAAGACTTGAATGTTTCATTAAAACTCTTTGTTCAGCACTGCAAGCTGAGCTCTTATCGCTTTTATATTTCATATGCGACAGTGATAAATTTCCACTAGGCTTATCTAATCTTTACCTTGGTTACAGTAAACCACACTTGGAAACCAAACAGTGAACTTGTAGCGGTGAATGAATCCACCATCTCAAGATAAATAGCGCTATTAGCGTTTGAAACTGATAACGACCTCACCAGTTTGACTGGACGCACTTTAAATCAAGGCATTCAGTCAAACATGTGCACCGGATTACCAGTGGATATCAGTTGCTATGCAACCATCATAATCTTCAACAGTTTTATTCGTCCCCATTTACGGTACGGAAACATAGTATTTCCTCCCTGACTCCAAAAGGATAAGGACCCTCTGGAGCGTATCCGACGGCGAGCCAGGAAATCAGTTCGAGGACCGAAATTCAAACCTTATGAAGAGCGCGTCTAATCACTCGACATTCTACTCATTAGAATATAGGCGTCTTAGAGGTGACTTTCTAATGGCTTACAGTATCCTTAACACTTCTGGACATTCCCCAAACATCTACCTAGGCTTAGTCCCAATACAAACCTAAGGGGTAACACCCAGAAACGGGAGACACAATAGAGCAGAACGGACTGTAGACACAACCTCTACTCCTTAAGAGTTGTCAAATGCTGGAATTCACTGCCTACTGAACTAGTGTAAGCGACTTCCCAGGAGTCCTTTAAGAGGAAACTCGACCTACTCTTAAGGACCAGGGACAACATCTTATTATAATAACAATAATATTTTATTCTCAAATAACTGTTGTTACAGGAAGCATGCCAGTTTACATGCGAGATCAAGTTTTTACAAATGATACAATATGCACTGTAGTAAATTTCTCTGCAGGGTTGATAATTTATAAAATACGAAATGTAAATGGTTGTTGTCAGTGTAATATTTGGCTCGCTTCATGATAGTGGAGCTGCGACGTGCAACTGATGGTCAGGGATAGTTCCACTGAAGGTGTGCGCTTCTAGAAATCGCAATTTTATACCGCTTTTCAATATCTGAGGTGGTTCAGCAAGGAGAAGAGAGTGTGGGATTATATGCAGTTATAAAATATAAAGCTAAAGACAGTACTGTGGTACAAAGTTGACTATCTCCTTTTCTATTGAAGCTATTGGAGCCTTTTTATCTTTATATCAGTTTTTTATAGATTTTATAGGGTCTTGAGTAGGCTTTGTATATTAGTGAATTGTGTAGTTTGCTTGTAATAGGATTACTGGGTAGGAAGTAAAACCAACCCGACGTTCCAAACACGATTTATTAAGGTATTTTGCATGATAAATCAGCATCAATACCATAAGTTCGTGACATCTCACTTGACCATAAGGAGCCGTAATGAAACAAAATCTTCTGCCCTACAGACACGGGTGGATTGAAGTTATATCCCCACCATCATGTTTGGTGGTCAGTAACGCCACCCTCCCTCCTTTTGTGATGTTAGGCTCTCTTACGTTTGTGGTTAGTATGAATACTGCTTTAATCAAAACCCATGGTTGGGATACACTTAGTTAACTTCACTTTATCTTAGGCTATGGAATGTCCTAGTTGGTTACCCCAGGGCTCAGTACTAGGATCTCTTCTGTTATTGATTTATATAAATGATCTTCCACAACAGGTATCGTCAGACTTATTACTCTACTCCTTAAGAGTTGTCAAATGCTGGAATTCACTGCCGACTGAACTAGTCCAAGCGACTTCACTGGAGCGGAAACCCCGACGTTTTCTTAAAGACTAACGATAACATCAAAATTAATAAAATTCGAAGGAAAACGTCTCGATGTAAGTGGTACGTTGTTTTATTATTAATAATAGTGTGGAAGATGCTTTCTTCGTTGTGTGTCTTAGGAACATGGAACGGTCAAGTCCGAAGCTTCTGAAGACGGCCTTCGATGCTGCTTCACAGTTCGAAATTGTGAGGAAAATATGTAATGAGCGTCACAAAGTTATCTGTGATAATAAATAGTAAAGCGCTCGGGGTTAATAAAGGTTCAGAAAAATGTTCAGTATGGATGATCAGCGCTTTTCACTTTTGTCTATCGTATACTTTGTATGCAACCAATTGTATTGATCCTATCTACTAAAATTCCCATTGTTCGTTTTTCATTTGCCGAGTGGTCGTCTTTTAAATACTGCATTTAAAAGTTTTTGGTATTTTAACTACATAATGGGGTCAGTTTCAGCGTTTTTAATCTGAGGAAACGTCAGGATACCTTGATTTGAACCTCATATTCTTATTGTGACTCATTCGACAAATAACATAACAAATATCAATCCGCAGCGTTCAAGCTGTTTTTATTGTTGAGAGATCGAAAATAAATGTATGCAAATTATTGCGTAAACTGATGATGGAGCTTGTGATAGATTCATGAGAATATGTGTATAGAATTTTGAAAAAATTGTCTATCTGGGGAGGCATAAGACTAATGAAACCAGTAAACTAATAAAAAGCTTGAGCAGATAATATGAATAGCAGAGTTAGTAATAACAGTAATGCAAATCAAATAACAAGAGGATACAGGAGTAGTACGGCGTTGAGTCGCGGTTGATTATGATCAACACTACAAGAGGACTACGTGCCAGTTAACAGATAAGATATCAGAAGGCAGTTGATATCTGTAGTCGAGATGTATTTGTTGACGATCTCGTCGTATCAAAAGAATACCGAGATGGTGACAGGTTATAAGTGTGGTTACTGAGCGTAACCGAGTTCGTGAAAGGTCACAATCAACAGTTGAACAAACAAGTACAGTAAAACAATCACTGGTACAAGACAAGACTTGAATGTTTCATTAAAACTCTTTGTTCAGCACTGCAAGCTGAGCTCTTATCGCTTTTATATTTCATATGCGACAGTGATAAATTTCCACTAGGCTTATCTAATCTTTACCTTGGTTACAGTAAACCACACTTGGAAACCAAACAGTGAACTTGTAGCGGTGAATGAATCCACCATCTCAAGATAAATAGCGCTATTAGCGTTTGAAACTGATAACGACCTCACCAGTTTGACTGGACGCACTTTAAATCAAGGCATTCAGTCAAACATGTGCACCGGATTACCAGTGGATATCAGTTGCTATGCAACCATCATAATCTTCAACAGTTTTATTCGTCCCCATTTACGGTACGGAAACATAGTATTTCCTCCCTGACTCCAAAAGGATAAGGACCCTCTGGAGCGTATCCGACGGCGAGCCAGGAAATCAGTTCGAGGACCGAAATTCAAACCTTATGAAGAGCGCGTCTAATCACTCGACATTCTACTCATTAGAATATAGGCGTCTTAGAGGTGACTTTCTAATGGCTTACAGTATCCTTAACACTTCTGGACATTCCCCAAACATCTACCTAGGCTTAGTCCCAATACAAACCTAAGGGGTAACACCCAGAAACGGGAGACACAATAGAGCAGAACGGACTGTAGACACAACCTCTACTCCTTAAGAGTTGTCAAATGCTGGAATTCACTGCCTACTGAACTAGTGTAAGCGACTTCCCAGGAGTCCTTTAAGAGGAAACTCGACCTATTCTTAAAGACTTAGGATAAAATCTTTTTATGCCTTACCGTTTTCTTTTTTCGTCTATTAACTTTAATGTACCTAGATTCCTGCCATGAAGTATTGTTGATACGCTGCTATTAGATGCAAAATCATGTTAAGCGGAAGCATTTCCGCTAGCGCGCTTTTCGAACGGGAAGTTTAGTCCTAACGTGATTTGCATTTATCAAACTTTAGCCTCGTTCTTACGCAACAAAAGTACCATTTCAGTTCTTAAGAATCTTTCCTGAGCTATACGTTCGGTAAATAACTTTTTTGTTTGAGTTTCACCATATTTAATAGTTACCTGTGGTTTTGTACCAGCTTACTATTAGGTTTCTTTTTGTTTTTAACGTAAAGAATAGTTTCAGTTTATATCACTCGTTTTATCCATTTTTGTCCGTTTTCAGTGTGCTTTTTAGTGTTTTTCAAAGGTCTTAGGCTTTTGCAAGCATCTATAGCAGTTTGCTTCAACATAGTCATGAAAAACTCATGCGAACGTTGGGGATGCCATTTTGCTGTTACAACTGGCATGCAGTGCGACAACTGCAAAGGTTGGTCCCACGAAGCATGCACAGATCTGACAGCAACTGCTTACAACCGACTCAGCAAGTCAGACCAAAAGTGGGTATGTGTCACGTGCAGCATGGACGCTGTATTCTTGCTCAGTAACATCATTGTCTTACTGAGAGGTCTGCGGAACAAGTTGTCGGTTAATTTATATAACGATAGTAAAAAACCGGTAGACAAACAAGAGCGTGCGACGGATACAAAAGTGGGGATGTCGACAGGTATACCATCGATGGAGCATCCATCAACACTAATGATGACGTGTCGAGGCTCAGCACCACCATTACGTTGACGGTATTAGACTCCCTAAGCAAGCCCGGGTCTCCCAGCTCAGGGTCCCTGAACACAACAGTGGTTCCAAAGAACCCTGTAGGTGATTCGACCTACGTTAAGAGAGTACAAAAGAATCAGGCATCACCGCCTAAGCCGAACAACCCAAGTGTTGCTGCACGGAAAATAACTGGTGAATTAGTCGCACAGTCTACCCCCAAGACTGTTCGTCCGGTCAATAAAGAGCCCAAGATTCAAAAACGCACACTGACCTCCAAACAACAAGTTATTAAACCTGAACCCATCGTGAAACCTGGTAAATTAACATCAGTTCGTGACGATTCTCTCATTATCATGAACCTCGTTGACAATCCTGACCTTCCTCTCAGTCTGCAGGACAAAAATGACAGGATGCTCTGGGGTGAATTGAACAAGAAGCTTGAACTTCCTAGAATAGAGCCTTTGACGGTCACCCGGCTCACTCGAGGAAAGGATTCTAAGCATCTAAATCACCCGAGGCTTCTCCGAGTAACATTTAAGAATGCTACCGACGTAGAGGACGTCTTGCTAGCAAGTCACTTGCTGAAATCAGATGGTAACGTAAGAATATTGCCCGACATACCGTACTCTGAGCGCAATATCATACGAAACATCCCTAAAGAATCTCGCGAGAAGTTTTTCCGCGGTAGAAACATAATTGTTCAAGGTATACCGGAAAATGCAGACCCTACTCAATCACATTCTGACATCAGGAAATGGAAATTCATCAAACAGTCCTTGAGGCTCAAACACATACTGACTCAGCACGTGACGAGACTAGCCAAGAAGGACGGTGACCCTAGACCCCGTCTAATGAAGATAACCTTCCCATCTTCCCACATGGTGGCTGCAGTTCTGGAAGCATTACGTGCCAACAGACGTCGATTGCCACCTGGAATCCACATGAACCCGGATAGGCCATATGAAGCTAGGACCAAACACAAAGGCAAGTTGGAGCTGACCATTCCACTTGTGGACTGTCTAAATGATAAAAAACGTGTAAAGGACAGAGCCTACCACCTCGGCAAACCTCATATAGGTGGGCTACCTGTCCATTCACATAAGGCTCATACAGAACAACAGGACGAAGCTCACGCGTTCCAAATTGAAAGCATAAACTGCTTATATATGAACGCCGCGAGTCTACCAAACAAACTGGATGAATTACGTGAACTTAGCAATGCTAATAAGGCCCATCTGATAGGAATATCTGAAACCTGGATATCTTCTCAGTTCTCGGACCAAGAGTTAGCATTACCTGGGATGACTTTGTTCCGCAACGACAGAAAAACAGGAATTGGGGGCGGAGTAGCCATATATATAAGCTCTTGCTTGGAGGTGCACCAAGTTCACAACCTCGAGTTTAACAATCCTGAGGAATTCATATGGTGCTCTGTTATGCGGCCTCTCTTTGTCAAGCCAAAACAGGAGTTTCTCAACTGCTAGGTCTTAACGGCTCGACCAACAACGATGGCGACGCCGCTAACCTTCTGGCGGCACATTACTCTCAAACATTTCAACCGGCTGACATCAACTTCACTGACGAAAGCTTCATCTGCAACTCCAGAAGACTTTCCAAAGTGAACCTGAGCGCTGACTTGGTGTTCCAGAAATTGCAGCACTTAAGACTAGATACGTCTTCTGGCCCGGATATGGTTCATCCTGCCATACTGAGGGAGGCAGCCTCAATCCTGGCAATGCCGCTTAGCGTGATGTTTTCACACTCGCTTAGCCGAGGCAAATTACCGGAAAATCGGAAGTTGGCTCACATCACACCAATTTTCGAAGGAGGTCGACGCAATAAACCTTCAAGTTATCGGCCAGTGGCTCTTCTGTCATTACCTTCAAAATTCATGGAGTCCATGATATGCGACGTTTTAAACGACTATCTACTCTCCTTAAATTTCTTCTCACCCCAACAGCATGGTTTCAGGAAGGGTTACTCTTGTATAACCAACCTGCTGACAGCGGTGGACAGATGGACAAGCATCCTCGATCGCAAGGGAAAGGTCGATATTATTTACCTTGATTTCTCAAAAGCTTTTGATAAGGTTAACCACTTGTGTCTTATCAATAAGCTCAAACGACTAGGTATCAAACCACCTCTAATCGATCGGCTTACTTCATACCTAAAAAATCGACACTTTAAGGTTAGGGTTAATTTCACTTTATCTCAGGCTATGGAATGTACAAGTGGGGTCCCGGGGCTCAGTACTAGGGCCTCTTCTCTTCTTGATCTACATAAACGATCTTCCTCAACAGGTAACGTCAGAAATATTACTCTTTGCCGACGATGTGAAACTTTGGAGAGAGATACGCAATCAAGACGATATACAGGCACTTCAGGAGGATCTGACTCGACTTCAAAGTTGGGCAGGCGACAACGGACTTACCTTCAACACTTCAAAGTGTAAAGTAGTCCATCCGCGACATGTTATAGTCTACAGTTACAATTTGAGCAACATTTCTCTAGAAGTATCCTGAGTCGAAAAAGATTTATGAGTCCTCTCACCCTGTGATTTGAAGTCCTACGCTGACTGTGACAGAAATCCCTTTCGAGCAAACCTTGCACTGTTAACGTTGAAGCGCATTTTTGGACAGTTTGACGGAAGAACTTTCCACATAATCTTCAACAGTTTTATTCGTCCCCATTTACGGTACGGAAACATAGTATTTTAGAACTATGGTCTACTATGATATTAGTGCTGCTCTAACAATAGACCTAATCCTAAATTTGTAGATTTGTCATGATATAACTGCCTAATCTATAAGATCTTACGTGGAAGTCACATCATCGACTACACCAACTCACTGTGTCGTATCAATTACCAATACATGATGTAGAACAAGGTTAGGCTAGAGAAGGAACAACATATTTAATATGAATAGAAGATATAAGGTAATATTCAGATGAACCACGCCTGCATGGTCGAGCCATGCCATCCGATCAACTCCAGTCCATTCAATTCAATTCTTCGCGCCTTCTCCATTGTTAGGTATTTCTCCGCGTTAAATATTGAATATCTATTTCCTGAGTAGTCTCGTGTTCACAGCTTTGTGGATTGTGTGGCTATTGTCCAATGCCACTACACTACTCTAACACCAGAATCAACGTGATGTTGGTTCGATACCAAATTGGATGGGGTCGTCGCGCGCCGGAGGTTACCAAGGATAATAAGAATCCTCCGGGTATTGGTAAGCTGAAAGATAAATCAAAAAGAAGGCGGCAGCATCTGGTCGGGAAATACATGTAATAATTTTAAAATATCTGCCTTTATGCTTAACATGCTTGAAATAAAAATTTGGGTGAAGATTATTTGAGCCATAAAAAATGGGATTACAATAATAATAAAAATAATAATAAAACGATGCGTGTTAATAGCCGCTGGTTAATAACTTAACGTATAGGTAGTAAGTATTTTGTGTTTAGAAATATTAAAGTAATGAATATTGTAGAAATGTTAATATTGGTATTAGTTTTGGTTTAAATTATGAAATCAAATAACGATTATGCCGGTAGGTTGTCCATATGAGTTGATTTCCAATTGCATCTGTATTAGTAGGCTAACTGAAGGAACAAAAGTAATAACGTGGAAAAGAATTCCAACTAGTGTTCCAGTTAGTTTGATACGGTTTATTTAGTTACGGGGAGATTTCCTCAACCTCATTTTTACTTGACCGTGATAGAATTTAGTATACTACCAATACACATGAATGGTGATCAAAACAAAATTTAAATACGTTAGTGATAATTGTACGAATTTTGGACAGATAGCTAGGAACAAATCGTTAAACATGAGTGTATTCGTAAGAGACATGCTCTAGACTCAATGTTCTGACCTGCGGCAGACTATTTATTTATATTTATACTTGCCGGTTGATTTGGCATACAAGTTAGTTGCAAGTATGCAGTTTATTATAAGGCGGAATACGATCTAATTGAGATATAGTGGTTATAAGTTATTGACATCAGTCAAGCCTATGTATCATATTACTAAGTGATATGATGCTGCAAGATGTATTTGGCTAAATAAGTTTTTACAAGGTTAACCGTCAGTGATGCTCATGTGATTATCAGGGAGAACATAAGTTGTAACCAAGGGGAGTACACTCCCAACTCACGTCTATGGTAATGGCTTGAACCTTAGTCAGTGTTGGGGTAAATTCGACATTGATATTTTCAGTTTGCAGGAGATTTGCTCGACTGCTTATACTGATTATTTGCATGCATGATTGTGTCGCTAAACCATCAATTACACTGACAAGGTTTTGAGATATTTACTGAATGAGCAACTGATAAAGAAACATACAGTAATCATCTGTAGTGAATGAAGGTAAAAGAAAAACAACACTAGTGATAGTTACAAGTCAGTTTGCTGACCGATTTTGTTAATAGTTTCATTAATTTTATCAATCATATTACGTGATTGTCAAGTCATGACAATGCTTTATGACGATATCCTGAAACTGTTATGTTTAACTACTTTCAGTGTTGAATGAGGATTGGTCAGTGGAAAAATAGGTATTGTTGCTTTAGGTGATTCGAAATTATCAGAAATTTGTAACATTAAAGAATCCGAGACGCCTAATTTAATTATAAATTTCAATTCAGAAAGATTCGTTTAGTGTTAATTCTAGTAGGCTGTGGAGTTTTGATTTTAAACGTTTGTTTAGCCCACAGCTACCTAGGGATTTAGTTATTTTACTAGTGTAGTTGATAGTACCTAAATTTTCAATCTTATTATCTAAACTATGTTCGCATTTTAGGCTGCTAATATGATAAATCAATCCATAAACTCAAATACGATTAGCAACAACGACTATGATTGATTAATTGATAAATGTTAAAGGCGATCCAGATGATTTCTAAACTTAGAAGACATGAAGATATAGTGTAACGTATGTGCGGGCCAGGTTAACAAACAGGTTGTTGACGTATATGACAATTTAAAAATAATGAACATGACCAGATAAATAAATTCCAAGTTAAGACTGCTTGTGAAACTTCAGGCAGGAATATGACGCGTTATAAACATTCCATAAGAAGTTACTGCATTTAACCTAGGGACACTTACAAATATATAGCAAAAGGAACCGGAAAACATATACATGTTAACTTAAAAAAATCATTAAGTAAAATAGTTGAACTCGCCTTGGTTTTTTTTGAAAATCAGATTATTCAGTGGACGACATATATAACGCCATTCGTGAGGAGTAGAAATGATCCAAAAGCATCCAGAATAAAACATGCAGTATGGCAATCACTTCCAGGGTGCTTGATGCTGTTGAAGTTTTTGGGACTCGCTCTGATCAGAACAACTGAATGAATCCAGATAATTGTGTGTGCCAATGAATGAGCCATCTAAAATGAACTTATGATTGCAGAAAACTTATAGCTGGAACTCACCGTATTTTTTGGAGAAGTGTCATCCTTGTTGTTTGGCAATGGAACTCGAGAATATGAAATTAGGCAGGCAGTGGTCGGAAGAAAAGGTATTACAGGATAGTGCGTAGTTTAAAACCGGATGAGGTGTTAAGTGAAGGAACACTGAGAATTAGATCCAGATAACTATTCAGTCCTTGATTGAATTGTTAGTCAATGTATATTTACGCTATTTACAGGTCATATTTGCTAGAGCTTGATGTTTAAACAAGTCTATGTCGCTGAAGTATGTAAATGCTATTAAAGCTAGTTAACGAACCATCAAAGCTAATTAGTTGATATAGATGATCAACTTTTATTATCGATTGAGCTAGTAAGTTATGTGAACTAGTAGATATAACATTACGATAATATATGTGACCATTAATCAAAGGACTATTAGAATACTGGGTTTACAAAAATAAAAACCGACTGAGAAGGTTAAGGTGGAAATAAGGATTAACAGTAATGGCTTGCGTTTCTTTAGCTGGGCTCACCAATGTAGAACTATGGTCTACTATGATATTAGTGCTGCTCTAACAATAGACCTAATCCTAAATTTGTAGATTTGTCATGATATAACTGCCTAATCTATAAGATCTTACGTGGAAGTCACATCATCGACTACACCAACTCACTGTGTCGTATCAATTACCAATACATGATGTAGAACAAGGTTAGGCTAGAGAAGGAACAACATATTTAATATGAATAGAAGATATAAGGTAATATTCAGATGAACCACGCCTGCATGGTCGAGCCATGCCATCCGATCAACTCCAGTCCATTCAATTCAATTCTTCGCGCCTTCTCCATTGTTAGGTATTTCTCCGCGTTAAATATTGAATATCTATTTCCTGAGTAGTCTCGTGTTCACAGCTTTGTGGATTGTGTGGCTATTGTCCAATGCCACTACAGTATTTCCTCCCTGACTCCAAAAGGATAAGGACACTCTGGAGCGTATCCGACGGCGAGCCAGGAAATCAGTTCGAGGACTGAAATCTAAACCTTACGAAGAACGCCTCAATTCACTAGACGTTTACCCATTAGAATATAGGCGTCTTTGAGGTGATTTATTAATGGCTTATAGTATTCTTAACACTTCTGGACATCCTCTTAAACACCTACTTAAGCTTAGTTCGAATAACAACCTAAGGGGTAACACCCAGAAACTGGAAACACAACATAGCAAGACGGAATGTAGACACAACCTCTACTCCTTAAGAGTTGTCAAAAGCTGGAATTCGCTACCGGATCAGCTATTCCAAGCGACTTCTCAGGAGTCTTTCAAGCGGCAACTTGACCTATTCTTAAGGATCATGGACAGCATCACACTATGATTTACCAATTTCTTTTCCTCTTTTATCGTTAACATACCTAGGTTCCTGCCTGGAGGATTTGATGATCTCTGCTACTAGACACAGAAGCCTGTTAAGCGAAAGCTTCTTCTGAGATTAGATGGTGGTTGGAGGTAGTCAACAGGAAACCCTGGACCCGGGTTTCAAGCTACTTGGCACTCGTCAGCAAGGTGTACCTGTAATCTTAAGGGAACTGGTGCTCCCTGGCGGATTCGATCTCGTGTCACCCAGCTTCACAGTCAGAGACGTTACCACTGAGCTATCCGAGCCGTGACTAACCTCCTGTAGGACTGAGATGTAATCACAATTGATTGATCACTGGGTGGTGATCAATCTCATGCTTGTCTAGTCCTTATTAGTGCAGATCGAATGCTATCGATCATGTTGCAATGTGGCCACCAGTCTGCACTAATAAGGACTAGACAAGCATGAGATTGATCACCACCCAGTGATCAATCAATTGTGATTACATCTCAGTCCTACAGGAGGTTAGTCACTGCTCGGATAGCTCAGTGGTAACGTCTCTGACTGTGAAGCTGGGTGACACGAGATCGAATCCGCCAGGGAGCACCAGTTCCCTCAAGATTACAGGTACACCTTGCTGACGAGTGCCAAGTAGCACGAAAACCGGGTCCAGGGTTTCCTGTTGACTACCTCCAACCACCATCTAATCTCATTACATAGTGCTCGCAGTGTCGAGTCACCTAGACTGGTGGCCACATTGCAACATGATCGATAGCATTCGATCTGCACTAATAAGGACTAGACAAGCATGAGATTGATCACCACCCAGTGATCAATCAATTGTGAAAGCTTCTTCTATTCCGTCCACAACCATTTGAACCACTTGAAATATTTGGACCATTTTTGGTGCCTCTTTTAAAAAGGGTTAGGTGTAAATGCGTTCTTCAATTCATGATGAGGTATGACAACAATGACTTAAAAATAAAGCTGTATAGCAATGCTGAAGCCTCTACATAAAGTAAAAGCGAAGTTTATACGACTATGTATGCACAAGTTGAAATGATAAAATCAAACATAAGAAAAGTCGAGGAAAAACTTATCGAAATTAGTGGTACGTTGTCTTATTATTACTAATAACGGAGAAGATGATCTTTTTCGCATGTTTCTTAGAAACATGGAACGGTCAAGTCCGGAGCTTTGGGAGACAGCCATTGATGCTGCTTCGCAGTTTGAAATTGTGAGGAAAATATGTAATGAACATCACAAAGTTATCTGTGAAAATAAACGGTGAAGCAATTGATGTTAGTCAGTGTTTAGAGAAAATTTCAGTATGGACGATCGACACCTTTTAACTTTATTTACCATGTAGTGTGGATGAAATCAATTGTTTTGTTCGTTCTCTATAAAATTGTGTTTGACCACTTTGCGCTTGTCGAGTTGATGTATTTTGAATACAATATTCGAGAAATCTTTGTATTTTTACCAAATAGCAAGTTCATCTTCAGCGTTTCCGGTTTAAATAGATGATAAGAGACCTGAATTTGACTTTCAAATCCTTATTGTGATTCATTCGATAAATAGCATAAGGAAATATATATTTTCGGCAATTAACCATCACGTTTTACATCTACAACTATCTGTCCATGACGTTTAACCTATTGTTGTTGTTGACAGATTTAACATAAATGTAGGCAAGTTATTGTGTAAAGTGGTAATGAAATTCCTGGTAGATTCATGAGAATATGTGCACGGAGTTTTGAAAATTTGTCTATCTGCGGGGGGCGCAGGTGTAATGAAACGAGTAAAATATTAAAATTTCGAGCGGATACTATGAAAAGCAAAGTTAGTAAAAACAGTAATGCAAATCAAATAACAAGAGAATACAGGTTTGAGTGAGTTTAATCGAAGGATTTTTATTCTCACTGCTCTTGAGATGCTTGATAACTGGATAAGTATAAGATTTCAGATTCAGATTCAGATTTGTGTAGTAAGGACAGTAGGTCTACGGCCTATGTCATTCCTTTTCTAATATGCTTCTGTGAGTGTCCAGTCTTCTCTTGAAAGAGTCAATTGAAAGTGCGGACACCACTGCTTCAGGCAGCAAAATCCAAGTATTGATGACTCGGTGTGAAAACCTGTATGCCACCGGTATTTTGTCCGTTCTTGGCTTTTCTGCTCGCCTGTTATGTCCTCTGAGGTGTCCCGATCTAGTGGGAAGAAAGAGAGAGAATAAGTTAGGTCCGAAATCACTTCTTAGTATTCTGTACATCAAAATTAGATCTCGCCTTAGTCTGCGATAGGACAGAGTAAAGAGGTTCAGTTTTTCAAGCCGCTCCTTGTATGATAAACCCCGGAGTTCCGGAATTGCACGCGTAGCCGCCCTCTGTATTTTTTCTAGTATGTCTGAGTCACCTTTTAAGCAAGGGCTTGCAGCCTGAACGCAGTTCTCTAGCTTAGTTCTCACTAAGGATGTGTATACTGTGGTGAACATGGTAGTATCTAACTTGGTGAATGTCCCTTTCAAAGCCCAGAGGGTTCGAAACCCCTTAACTGCGACCTCCCGGCAATGGGCCATCGTCTTAAGATCATGACTCACTGTCACCCCTAGATCCTTATGAGGCCGGAATACGGGTAATGACACATCCCCTATGTTGTACTTATTAACCTTTGAATCCCTCAAGTGCATGTAGACACACTTTTCCGAGTTGATAGGCATCAGCCACTCTTGAGACCAGTTTATCATATTATTTAAGTCTGCCTGAAGATTAAATGCGTCTGTATCTCCAGTTATTACTCGCCAACGTTTTACATCGTCAGCGTATAATAACATTGGAGACTGTACTGTACTTGTAAGATCATTAAAGTACATTATAAAAAGTAAAGGACCTAGGACGGAACCTTGGAGTACTCCACTAAGTACTGGTCTCCAGATGGAGCACTTGGAATTTATTCTTACTTTTTGTCTACGACCTACTAGGAAATCCTTAATCTATTTTAAAAGAGGTCTGGCAATACCAAGGTTTTCCAACTTCAATGGCAGTCTATTAGTTGACACCTTGTCAAAAGCCTTACTGAAGTCTATGTAGACAACATCCACTGAGTTTCTGTTGTCTAGCGCATTAATCCAGAAATCCCCAGCTATAAGGAGGTTCGCTGTACAGGATAGACCCTTTCTAAAAACATGTTGTGCCATGTTCAGCAAGTTATTGGTTTCCATAAATGCCGTTATGGTCAGTTTGATTATTCTTTCCAGTATTTTAACTACAACACTGGTGAGGCTTGCGGGTCTGTAATTCGAGGGAACTTGTCGTGGACTTGAAAGCTTCATTAAAACTTTTTGTTCAGCACTGCAAGCTGAGCTCTTATCGCTTTTATATTTCATATGCGACAGTGATAAATTTCCACTAGGCTTATCTAATCTTTAACTTGGTTACAGTAAACCACACTTGGAAACCAAACAGTGAACTTGTAGCGGTGAATGAATCCACCATCTCAAGATAAATAGCGCTATTAGCGTTTGAAACTGATAACGACCTCACCAGTTTGACTGGACGCACTTTAGATCAAGGCATTCAGTCAAACATGTGCACCGGATTACCAGTGGATATCCGTTGCTATGCAACCCTTGCAATCACAAACCAGCATAGATTAACCCCTTCCTAACATACGAACAAGCTGGAAAATCACGCTGTAAACACGTTCATCATCCCCGACTTCTGAGTTTACTGGGTTGAAATCCTTCAATTACCAAGGTTTTGCAGATAAAAGCGTTAACGAGCGCCGAACATCTGTGGTATATCAAATTTTGTTGGGTCGTTTGGCCAACTTAGCATTTTCGGAGTGAGTAATTAATTCAAAAAATGAATATGGAGATAGTTGAACTTGAATCCTTACTTGTATTTGCAGTACGCAGCACGCGTTTATATGAAACATGGCGTCAATTGAAATATTGATTTACTTGTATCTCTTCTTATTTTAGCTATTCGATAATTATTTCTTTTAAAACAGCAGTCAAATGTAGCCTTTACCTAATTAAAAGTTTAAAATGATTTCCAAATATGATTTTAATTGTAAAACCACATACGTTGTTTGGGATAACCACCTTTTATAATTTGTTCAGTATTCCTTTTATTGTCACTGTATGACTAACATTGCCTCTTACTTTTCTGTTGGTAGGAAATCAACTGATGAACTACAGTGATATTCTTGTCTTTCACAAGTAATTTTGATTCTTAAATGAGAGATATCAAACACGCTTAGTAGAAAATTGATAATAGCTTCTTTCACACTCAAAATGCATGTGTTAATAATGTGTTTACAATATAAAGACAGCTTATCAATAAAATTAGGCGACAACTAATTTTCTAATCCTGCCAGAAATTATTTTAACGGGAATCCTGTTGAAACTGAAAACTGGTGATGAATTTTATTGTTCACTTGGTACCCTGTTTTTGCTGATTAGTATGTTAGGTTAACGTCTGTGAATGGTTCACAAATGTAGCCGATAGTATATATGAAAAGAACACTAGTAACCAAAAACCAATAGCTTAACTGTTAGTGATATATTTGGCCGACGAATCCCAAGTGAGACGAGAGTTTTAGGTTTCACTGCTAGACATATTCCACTTATTCCATTTGAAAAAGTAATAGATGTTATATTCACAGTCAGGTCTAAATAAGTGTACTTAGGAATGCTAGGCAACATTATTCAACAATAACCAAGACGGCTTTCATAAAGTGTGCTTCCCGTAGTTGTACATACTATGTTCCAGACCACTAGATCAGTTGACTTGAATTTATTTATGTAAAAATCTCTCTAGTAACAACACATAATACAAAAACTGATGTAATTTACGAGTTATAGCAGTATCTTAGCAACTCATCATTGTGGCTATGAACCGGCGTGTGGAAAAATTTGCATTCAGTTTGACAGATGACTTTGAGAAGTTTAAAAGTTGTCATATGATAATTTCTAATAAGCTCTTGAAATTTCCAGCCCTCAGTTATGAATACTTTGCGTTTTTGTTAAACTACCAACTGCAACTACGGTATTGGTGGCTTCAAATCCATGAAGTCAATTTTGAAACCAAAAATGTCTCCACGTATTTAAATGAACACAAAAATGACCTTCTATGAATTTGAGAGGCCAATATAAAAGTGATAGACCAGTAGGAAAGTTACTTAAGTGCCGTGACTGGTTGTTTCTCAGTAATTATATATGGGATTTCAATAAAAGAATTTATAGCTGTCAGTCATATGCTTATCTGTCTTAATCTTAGTAGCCACTGTTTGAGAATTGAGTTGAAAGGTGCTGTCAAATCATGGATCTAGGCAAGTCAAGAAATACTTATTTTAACAGTGCCCATATATTCTGGTGTTTTGCCCTGTTCGTTAGATAATCTAAATACTGAATATCCTTGAATATCGTGTCGTTCTGGATAATCTCTGGCTCAGTAGTTTTGAGGTTCAATGTTCGCGTGCGAGACCTAATGCCCTAGTTTCTATTCCCACGAGTGGGATCTTGGTTGCGTACTGCTGAGGAGTCCCACAATAGGACGAAACGACCATCCAGTTTTCCAAAGTTTTTAATGGTGGTCTAACATCAATCGTCTTGGATTCTACTGCTATCCACCATCCATCGTTGCTTAGAATGCTTGTAAATTAAGGCAATATCGAGGCAATACGCACAGTATGCACATATGCCAATACGAGACTGATCAATTTCAGTCCTAAACATCAATGGTAAGATTCAAGTTAAACAATACCAAGTAAATTAATATTTATAAGATAATTACATGGATTTGTAGCTTATGATAATGTGATGTATGCTACTGATGTCAACATATATCAGTAGTATGCATCATCCATCAAAAGTGAAATGTCTGGCAGCAGAAGGTTAAGAAGATCAAAGGAAAGAAGACGAGAACAAAAAAAGATTGGTGTGGAAACGAAGGAACGATGAAGTTGGAGACGATTGACTGACACTATGCAAATAAAGTATTTACTGTATGCTTCTCAGATTTTATTTTGATGCTTTGTAATTTTTTGCTCAAATACATTCGGTTGTACAATCGGAATTTTAGTGCACTTTTTGATTCGAGTGGCTTAACTTTAAATTTCGCACTGCCTTTTTGAACAATATCCTAATCAGTTTATACTTTTAAAAAAAATGGAGTTTCAGAATCCCTCCACTATTAACAAAAATCTTATTGTGCCCATATTACATTGAATAGACTGTTTTCATTCCACATGATGTCACTATTTGTGCAGTCATTTTGATTGTCCGGAATCAGGTTAAAGGCAAACACGATTGTGAATAAATAATCGCTGTCAATATGGAAGCATGTTCAGCGTTTTTCTTCAAACATATAAATCAAATATTTCTAAGTATTCCACCTCTCTAGCCTCGTCTACACAAAAGGTCAAAGATTACCCAAATAGAAATGAATGAAATGAATTGGAGCCTAATTACAGTGTAATAGCATTACAATTTTTAATTGGTAGAAATCAGTATACATTTATGGAAACAGCTGAATTTTTTTTGTGATCATGAACCGATCGATGTTTGAGTGAAACCGAAGGTTCTGATTTCGAATCCCATGTGAGATATAGTGGATGTGCATTACTGAGGTGACCCACACTAGGAAGAAACGGTCACCCAATGCTTCCACGCTACCAATAGTGGTATAATATCGGTCGATTCATGATCTCGAAAAAAATTCCAAGAATCCTGAACAGATTGATCGTTAATGAAAACATTAAAAATTCAGTGCTGAAGTTTAAAGAAGGAAGGCATAACTGAAAAAGTTATAAATCCGTTTGTAAAAATGATATTACGCAACTCACATTATCATTACCATTATTGTTATTATTATTCTGTCCATTAGTGATATTAGTGAGAGTTGGAGCTGCAATAAATACAATACATGGAGCAAATTCAGCAGTACGTAATATTTTCAATGCTTGTGGTTCAACATCCAATATAGCAATTAAACTAGTTGCATGTATTTGTCTTATTGTATCCAATTTTGTACCATACATTGCTCCTTCATGTGAACCATATTCTAAGTATTCATTATTAGCAATATCACGTATCATTTCATCATGTGAAATAAAATAATAATTTTTTCCATTCACTTCATCTTTACGTGGTGTACGAGTTGTATCTAATTGTAAAATAAATATGAAAATATTTTATCGGAGACTTTTTCGAAAAAAACAAATGACAATTTTCCAATATCCATATGAAGTATTAATCATGTTGTTAAGGAGTTAAGCAGTCAGTTAGTCAGCAATCACGTAGAGCTTCCTACGTACATACATCAGTTCAAGTTGCCATACCACATTAGCACAAAAATACAGTTTTCGATCCAAATCACATAGCGGTAGAGGTAGTAAACGTATAAGCAGTAATCGGAAACATACGCGTTTGAAGATGTTACTCAAGCACTATAATCCAGTGAAATAAATTTGGAAAAAGAAAAAAAGAAAGGGACATGAAGAATTCAGAAGATTAAAATTTGAGAGAACACAAGGAGTGGATGCACTTGCACTCAAAGTTTATAATATTACAGTCAGTCATGTATAATGTAGGATTAGGCACTTATATGCATCGATCCAAGTTGCCATACCTCATTAGCACAACATAATGATCGGAAAATTCGTCGAAGCAGCTACATCAATGATAGTGATATATATAAAAGAAAGGTTGTGTATCACGATATGAGACAGGGAGAAAGAATTAGTTCATAGACAGAAAGATATAAAGTAATTCCAATCTCATAGTTTAAGGGAAGACAAAGAGTGTGTGCACCTACACCACTGTGATCATTTCTGAGCCATGTCACCCAGATTCTCCAACCATTAGTTGCAATAGTCGCGCGCACCCAAACCAAGTAATTTGCATCATAATATTACAAAACAAATTCGCTTATACGTTTTACTAAAATTATGATTAGATTATTATCAGTAGTACGAACCTCATCTTGGATACTTACAACAATTGTTTAATATTCGGATTTAGTAGATCAGTAGACAATATGTTGACATTTAAAGCGAAGGTTTGAATCTGAGTGAAACATCATCAATTTAATATACATATATCCATCTGGTGAGTCGTATATAGAATGAAACTCGCCACCATATAACTTTAATATAATGATTGATTAGGTTTTAAAACTTTAATACTGTGGTTGCAGATAATGGAGGTTAGTTTTCGATCGACTGTAATGTAACTTCAGTAATGTAGTGTACTGAAATGTAACTTCAGTAATAGCTTGTTTCATCAATGGCGATGGATGATCTTGTTTCAGAAAAGTCAACTGATTAAAACTGAAAACACTGAATCTCTGCTTGTCGACTAAATGATCTAATAATGACAAAAATTTGCGGATTTTGGGTTTAATCCCTAGCGAGGTCATCAGCCTCATATTATCCTCATTCGTATTCCTCCATTGAAAGGAATAATAATCAAAGCAGCCGACTTACAAACAATAAGTGTCAGGTTAGACTCAACTCTATCTACATCGTTTCGGGCAATAAAAGAGTATGATTAGTCCTAATGATTAAATTTGAAAGCGATTAAATAGATTGAAGCTTGATCAATCAGAATTTTCATTATCAATGAAATCTATTAATTCGTGGTAAATTTATGAATTTTCGAGGTGAATTCGTAAATCTTTCAATTGATTAACAACGAAGGCGAAACCTTTCTAACATAGAACATTTTTAAAAGAGTAACAATAACAATGGAAATTATTTTTCAGAGTGTTATAGTAAAAATGTACAGTTTTATAGTTACGTTCTTACTTACTTAAGCCTATTACTCCTTGTGGAGGAGCATAGGCCGCCAAACAGCACTCTCCCTCCAACCCTGTCCTGGGCAAACCTTTCTAGCCCTTTCCAGTTGTTATTCATCATTTTCATATTAGCTTCAATTTTCCGACGTAATGTGTTCTTTGGACTTCCTCTTTTCCGCTTCTCCTCACGATTCCACGTTAACGCTTACCTCATGATGTAGTTTGATTATGTGCGTAATGTATGTCCTATCCATTTCCATCGTCTTTTCCTAATTTCTTCTTCAGTTGGAAGCTGAATTGTTCTATCCTGCAGTAGGCTGTTGTTGATAGTACCCGGCCAATGGATGTTGAGTATCCTGCGTAGACATCTATTTATAAATACTCGTACATTCTTGATGATGGTTGTAGTAGTTCTCCAATTTTCAGCTCCGTACAGTAGGACTGCCTTGACGTTCGTATTGAAGATTATCACTTTGATATTGGTTGATAGTTGCTTTGAGTTCCATATGTTCTTTAATTGTAGGGATGCGGCCCTTGCTTTGCCAATCCTTGCCTATACGTCAGCATCTGATCTTAATTGTTTATCGATGATGCTTCCCAGGTACGTGAAGGAATCTACGTCTTCCACAGTTTCACCAATAATTATTATTGGGTATGTTGTTCTCAATCATTTTATTCAGTAAACAATTAGTTTATGAAAAATTATAAAATACGATTAACTTCTATCATTATGTATTTATAACTCACGAGGAATAGGATATGCAGATTTATCAGGTGATGATTGAATTAAACAATTATTAATATGACGTCGTCCAACACCATGTGCACCAAGTAATACTAATGTTCTACGACGAAATTGTGGTAATCTGACAACTTCTTCATAAGTAACTAAATCTAATTGATCATAAATAGCTGAATGTTTATTTTTGTATTTATCTTTAAAATGACGTTTACGACGTTTAAACCATGCACCACAATGTGTAATACCCATTTCATGTGATAATTCAGCTGCCTTATTTGCCATATGCCATTCTTGAAGTTCTGGACTAGGAATTAAACCCGCTGGTGCTTGACAGTCCGAACCCCATAAAGGAGCTTGAACCAAATAAAAAAAGAACGATGTTTATGTGCAGATATAATTCAAAGGATAATAAACATTCAGAAGATTATCCAACATGGATTTTAATGCAGGAGTAACTCATCAACTTTGAGCACATTACCTCAAGGAAATCTTTCAAAATAATTTACGTTCAAAATCAAAACGTACAACTTTTCATCTTTCTATAGTTCTAATCCCTTTTTCTCAACAGCAATTAAATGTGTACGATGGTAGAACGTCAGGAGTAATAAGTACTTGCCTTATTTTATAACGTCACAAATCACGAAAGGTTTTCAATGAGATTTCTGTAGACTATGACCTACGTTTTGCGCTTGTTAGGATTTATTTGCAAAATATATGCAAAGAATTGAGAAGTAATTCGAACGTTCAAAAATGTTTATACAAGAAACATGATTATCTAAAACAGCTTCCAAAATTTTAACGAAAGTGGCAATTATTAACTGGCCCGATTTTGTAAACTACTCGACAATCAATACAACGTAGTAGTATAGAGTCTCTGTAACTTGGCTTAGTAGCTCCACATTGAACATTTTAATTAATAAAACCAAATGATATGATAGACATTATTATTATTATTATTTATTATTTAAACACATAAACATTGGTACAAGGAAGCACTAAATAGATATACATCACATAAATCATTCAATTTGTGTGAGGGCTGTGAAACTGCCCGGTTGCCCAAATCGAACCAGGTGGTTTACTCGGGGAGACACACCCGGAGCTTTTGATCTAAACATCTGATCCACAAGTCAGTGCAGCAACGTCAGGAGATGCAGTCTCATGGTAGTCAGTGACCACCATTTGTTCCCTCAGGATACTGGAGCCCATGTGCACCATTGGTTTGGGATCAGGGTTTTCCAACTTCCCTATGTGGACTCTCCTTGTCCACTAACCCGGTTCAAGCGCTGGACATTCGCTTTTTGTCCTTTCAATTTCGTAACTAACAGCGTGGCCTCAAGGAGGCATTGAGTAGAACTTCCCTGTCAGCAGTTGTATGCATGTGGTCATGTGAGAGCATTTAGAGAGGGAGAGCTGACTCTCCCCACTCTTGGCCGTACAAGGACATTTAAAGGCGATATGATAGACAAATTACTGATCGTCTGTCTAAATTTAATAGCTCTATAACTATTGGTAGGGGTTTGTATTACCTTACTGCCAACAATAATCTAAACACACTACAAGCTAGTAATTCGCAGGTTAAATCGAAGCTTTCAAATAAAGTACATAAATCTCAACAGGAACTGAACAATTCCAGTCCAAAATATCAAAAAGATGGAATAGCATAAGGTTTTATGAATACATTATGAATCCATTAAATAAATGAGTGAGTACTATGAATCAATAGCTCAATGGTAGAATTTGAAGAAATAAGTACCGGGGTTTAAACTATCAATCTGACTATATTAACATTGAGGTCACAAATACATTGAGATGACAAATCTTTCAAATAGAATGAAACAAGTGTTTAGGATTCTCATTGTAAAACACAATTCAATTATACAAATGATCATAATGAAACTATTTTCACATAAAAACAAATGAGTTGATACATTTGAATGAAAATATCTACACATTCTTCAAATATAGAAACATATATTGTTAGTATGGGGATTTGTAGAGATTGTAGTATTTTGATAGTTGAATTCACGAGTTGTTCTAAACTAGATCATCATTGAAGGATAAACTGTGTCGGTTGTGAGATCGATTGATGATAGACAATAACACCTTTAGATGCTGGATCGGTGGCCTGCAGGTTAAGTGTACGCGCGCGAGACTGAAGGTCCTGGGCACGGTTCTCGCGTGCGGCATTGTGGATGAGCACTGTTTAAGAGTCTCATACTGGGGCGAAAAGGCCGTCCAGTACTTCTAGGTCTAGCTAAGTTCAACTCGTGAATACAACTGTTAAGAAAAATATTAGTCATAGATTCAATCACTAACAAAGAATATATAAAAGGTTTCCTTAGTATCATTAAAAACAGTTAAATTATATGATAAATTTAATGACAGATACACATATTAGCATTGTAAGATATGGTAGATAAATGTATTAGTCTATATGTTGTCTACACATTAGACTGGCATAACAAGAAAAGAATTTAACAAGATACAATGTCAGAATTAAAGAAATGTGAACACAATCATATTCATGGCTTCATGAACTGATTCTACGTTTTAATTTGACCGTCCCCAGCTTTCTTCCGACCTGTGTCTACACTAAGAAATATCGTATATCGAGATAGATTTTGATTAGAGAAACATAATATATATGTGTTAACCATTTCAGTAGGTGGAGTGTGACAGCTTCCTAAACAGATTTTTTTCATTTCTCCCAAGTACACTGAGTTCAACCTCAACATTGTTCACATTCATGTCTAAGACCTTTAATTACAGATTATTATTGATTTATATCACATGAGTTTTGTGGATATTATAGTAATTTCAATGGTTAAGATCATGATTCAGTTGAAGCCAGACCACCATGGAAAACCTGGAAGCACTGGATGGTCGTTCCGTCCTATTGTGACATTCCTGGGCAGTGCGCATCCACGATCTCGGGATTTGAACCCAGGACCTACTGGTTTGCGCACTGCTGAGGAGTCCCACAATAGGACGAAACGGACTTCCAGTGCTTTCATTTTAAATGAGTATATGATAAATGATTATAATGAATATCTATTTCTTACTTGCCACCAATAATGATCATCTTTACTAATAATTTGTAATATATCTCCAACATAACTCCGCCTGTAGCTCTAATAGGGTTACTGCCGGTCCCAAGCCCGGGTAAAGGAGGAGGGTTGGGCATGGGGTTAGCGTCCCCATCCCGTAGAAAACTAACTCGCTAAAAAAACGCTTACCAGAAAAAATTATTCAAACCATTTAAACTCTGCCCTGGGAGTTAGAAGGTCTTCAGTTAGAAGAATTAACAACCAGAGCAAAAATTTTTATAGGTACATGGAACGTTCGAACAATGTGGGAAACCGGGAAGACCAGTCAAATAGCAATGGAAATGAGGAGATACAACTTAGCAGTACTGGGAATCAGCGAAACCCACTGGACCCAAGCTGGACAGAAAAGGCTAGCTACGGGAGAGATGCTGCTATACTCCGGTCACGAGGAGGACAATGCTCCACACACTCAGGGAGTCGCTCTTATGCTGTCCAAAGTAGCACGAAATGCACTTGTAGGATGGGAGTCTCACGGATCCAGAATCATCAAAGCATCATTCAAAAAAAGAAGGAGGGGATCTTAATGAATATTATCCAATGTTATGCACCCACCAATGATAGCAACGACGACACTAAAGATCAGTTCTACGAGCGGCTACAGTCAATCATTGAGAAATGTCCAAGAAAGGACCTAACTATTCTGATGGGAGATCTAAATGCCAAAGTCGGAATAGACAACACCGGATATGAAGATATCATGGGACGACATGGACTGGGACAGAGAAACGAAAATGGAGAAAGATTTGCAAATCTATGTGCATTCAACAAATTGGTCATAGGAGGCACAATATTTCCACACAAGCGTATACACAAGGCTACATGGATCTCACCGGACAGCACTACAGAGAACCAAATAGATCATATTTGCATCAACAAAAAATTCCGAAGGACAATGGAAGATGTAAGAACCAGGAGAGGTGCTGACGTAGCTTCAGATCACCACCTAGTTGTAGCCAATTTAAAACTGAAGCTAAAAAAGAACTGGACAAGTGGACCAACAGCACTACAAAGGTTCAATACAGCCTTCCTTCGAGATACTGACAAGCTCAATGAATTCAAGATAGCTCTCAACAACAGGTTCCAAGCCTTACAAGATCTACTGAAAGAAGAAGAAACTAGTATGGAGGACAACTGGAAAGGCATCAAGGAAGCATTAACTTCAACGTGTCAAGAGGTTCTGGGCCTAAAGAAACACCATCATAAGGAATGGATCTCTATAGAAACACTGGACAAGATCAAAGAAAGGAAGAACAAGAAGGCAGCAATTAACAACAGCCGAACACGAGCAGAGAAATTTCAAGCACAAGCTGAATACATAGAAGCAAACAAACAAGTGAAGAGGTGCATTAGAGCCGACAAGAAGAAATACGTGGAAGAACTAGCAACGACGGCAGAAAAAGCTGCTAGAGAAGGAAATATGAAACAGCTTCACGATACAACGAAGAAACTAGCAGGGAAATACAGTAAACCAGAGAGGCCGGTCAAAGACAAAGAAGGCAAGCCAATCAGCGAAATTCAACATCAGCGTAACAGATGGGTGGAATACTTCGAGGAACTCCTGATTAGGCCGGCTCAAATGAATCCACCGGACATCGAAGCAGCACACATAGATCTTCCTATAGATGTCAACCCACCAACGATGGAAGAAATTAGAATGGCCGTCAGACAAATCAAGAACGGGAAAGCAGCAGGACCCGACAACATACCAGCTGAAGCACTGAAATCAGACATCGAAGCAACCACAAGCATGCTGTACCTTCTATTCAAAAAGATTTGGGAGGAGGAACAAGTGCCAATGGACTGGAAAGAAGGACACCTCGTCAAGATTCCAAAGAAAGGAGATCTGAGCAAATGTGAAAACTACAGAGGCATTACACTACTGTCAATACCAGGGAAAGTCTTCAACAGAGTGTTGCTGAACCGTATGAAGGATGCAGTAGACGCCCAACTTCGAGATCAACAAGCTGGATTCCGTAAGGATCGGTCGTGCACAGACCAAATTGCAACACTACGGACCATCGTCGAACAATCAGTGGAGTGGAACTCATCACTGTACATCAACTCCATTGATCATGAAAAAGCATTTGACAGTGTAGATAGGGGAACATTATGGAAACTTCTTCGACACTACGGAGTTTCTGAGAAGATTGTCAACATTATCCGGAACTCATACGACGGACTACAGTGCAAAGTAGTGCATGGAGGACAGCTGACAGATGCATTCCAAGTAAGGACCGGAGTCAGACAAGGCTGTCTACTCTCTCCCTTCCTCTTTCTTCTGGTGATCGACTGGATTATGAAGACCTCAATATCTGAAGGAAAACACGGCATACAATGGACAACTCAGAATCAATTAGACGATTTGGACTTCGCAGACGACCTAGCCCTCCTATCACGTACACACGAACAGATGCAGATGAAGGCAGCCAGTGTAGCAGCAGTCTCTGCATCAGTAGGCCTCAGCATACACAAAGGGAAAACCAAGGTCCTCAAATTCAACACGCAGAACAGCAATCAAATCACTCTTGATGGCGAAACTCTGGAAGATGTAGAGTCCTTCACATACCTAGGAAGCATCATCGATGAACAAGGAGGTTCAGATGCAGACGTAAAGGCGAGGATCGGCAAAGCAAGGGTCGCATTCCTACAATTGAAGAACATATGGAACTCAAAACAACTTTCAACCAATATCAAAGTGAGAATCTTCAATACGAACGTCAAGGCAGTTCTACTGTATGGAGCTGAAACTTGGAGAACTACAACAACCACCATCAAGAAGGTACAAGTATTTATAAATAGCTGCCTACGCAAGATACTCAACATCCACTGGCCGGATACCATCAGCAATAGCCTTCTGTGGGAGAGAACAAAGCAACTTCCAGCTGAAGAAGAAATTAGGAAAAGACGATGGAAATGGATAGGACATACATTACGCAAACCGTCAAACTGCATCACGAGGCAAGCCCTAACTTGGAACCCTGAAGGGAGGCGAAAAAGTGGAAGGCCAAAGAACACATTGCGTCGGATAATAGAAGCAGATATGAAAAGGATGAATTACAACTGGACGGAGCTAGAAAGGATTGCCCAGGACAGGGTTGGATGGAGAATGCTGGTGAGTGGCCTATGCTCCTTCACGAGGAGTAACAGGCGTAAGTAAAGTAAGTAAGTATATCTCCAACATGAAAATGTATACCAGCTTGACTACATGGTATTAAATCATCATTTTCAGGACTATAATCAAACATTGCACGAACATAGATCTAAAGAAAAGAAAATATATATAATTTAACGGGCTTTAAAATGTATTTTTTTCAAAAGAATTTTATTCATCGGTTGAAGTTCATTTTCTTTACAGAGTGAAATGACTAACTTCAGAGAATCTTTAGATTTATATTCTATGAGATTGATTAGTTGTTCATTCATTCATTCATGATAATAGATGACATTAAACCTTACAGATTCATAGATCCTCTCTATGAATATGAAGCTATGAGTTTAAAGTTCTCTAGAATCGTAGAAACTAAAAACTACAGCTACCAAATGTATCTCAGTTTCCAATAGTTATACATAAAATTCCAGTAAGTTTTCCGTAACTGGAGGTAATCACAAGAAAACTTTGAATTTAAGTATCATGTTAGTGTAACTTTTAAAGTATGAACCCATTACATCCGCTATCTCATTTCACGGCATCATTACCGAGCTATTCGGATTGTGATTGACCTCCTGTAAAAATCGATCAACATTGGAGACTAGATATGATGTTAGTTATTACACAATTGATCAATCCGAGAAAAGAACGAGTTGGAGTAACCGATTCCCACGTTTTCGAAAAAAGCCTAATACAAGTTCAGTTCTATGTGTTTGATAGTAAGCGTGGTAACAATTCACCTTCAAAAATCGATATTTACCTTTAAAAGCACAGCTATTTATTAACTACACTGAACAATGAAAGTCAAAATGATAAATGTCTATTCATTCTAATACATAATATGACAAAAAATAATAAATTATATTTTCATTATATTTCTGTTTTAACTTGTGACCGCCGTTTAGAGAGCAGTGGCTTATCGATCAAATCAATGACGCGTGAACCTGTATGAGTAGTCTAGTGTCCTGCTTGGTCCTGCTTTCCGCCTAGCCCAGCCAGTTAAGTTCACAACATCAATCTCAGCGTCTGCAATATGAATCATTATATTTAAAACATACTGAGTTTATATACCAACCAGATAGACCACCACGTACCATAAAATAGAAAGTACACGTTTGTACAAGATTTGGCCGAAAGTGGCTGTGAATGTGAGAGGTAGTGATTAATAGACAGGGCATAATTCAAGAATGGTAAATCGTATAATAATGGTTCATAGGTCAAAATAAAGCTCATGACAAGAGAGACATGAATATGCATACTTTACTTATTCAACAATTATACGATGAAAATGTACATATAGTTTTGATCCATAAATGGATCACAAAAGTTACCATACATTATGCATATCGGGACATAACATTTACTGACGATGTTTTGTAACCAAATGTAAGCCACTTCATGAGAGTTAATAAAATAACTAACATTAAATGAACACAAGTGTAAATAGTATAAAAGAAATAATGCAGAATAGTTTATTTGTTTTTCAGTACAATCAAAATCATAATAGGTCTGAATATGTCAATGTTAAGTTATTCTTGGTCAAGGTGAATTTGTATGACCAGTCACTGTATTCATTTTCCTCCTCATTGGAATATAACAAGGAAATACATTTATATTTAAATTCTTATCTAATGCTCCATTTATTTAAAATGATCATGTCCAATCTTGACATTAATGTTAATCGACTAGTTTTCATTCGTGGTAAACTTTTGTTATGGGATAACCTACTGAATCTTTTTGATGATCTGCCATATTTCTTAACAAAGAAATAACACAATATCAATTGACTTATGATTTCAATTATTGAAATTATTACAATCTCCGTAAACCCCCTTCTGAAATAACACAATAGTCTAATGATGAATTCATTTTCAAAAGTGTATTACGTTTTGAGTAGTCTATAAAAGATAAGATAACCAAGTAATCGATCTGTCATATTTTTAATTTATATACAGTCAGTCAGTCAGTGGTCTTGAGTGCTGTTAGTGGTTTGAGGGCGGTTATCACTTCCCGGTTGCCCACACCATGGAAGGGTTGTTCTGGAGGTGCCTGAAAAGGAAATTGGATTAGAGGTAGTCTTAGTGACCTGGAAGCGTGACCACAGTGCTCAAGGGACAACTGCTTAAGGTCGGTCACACACGACCTTTTTATGGGTAATTTTTGTGTTAGCTCCGTACTTGCTGAGACCATTACCGCCAGAGACAGATATCCGTGGGATAAGGCGAGGTGTGCATTTTTAGGGTCGACCTTTTCTAACCCCACTCCTCCATTTGGGAAGGTAGCATCGCTGTCACACCTCTGTACAGTCAGCAGTACGACTTCGCCTCCGGACCTTAGGTTTGTTGCTTATAGTTTTACCGCCCTTCAACTGACCTGTCTGACATGGTAGGACCTAGAGGAACGGTTGTTCCAGCCAATATAGCTCGGTTGCTTCATCCTGATAGGCAAGCCAGACCACCACGTCAAGGTAGCAACAACGGTCGGGAATTTATAAACACATATCATATTATTGAGTTGGTGGATGGTTGTAATAAAATGTAAGAAAACTCTGGGCTTCAGTTTCATGTCAGATGACACTCTTTAGCAAAGCGTATTTACAATCTTGGATAATTGATACTTTCTGACATTTCAACTCAGTTTATATAACATTGAGTGACTTAAATCAATGGTGACATTGCAGTTTGATCACAATAGAATTCGATCAGTACTATATCATTACACAATTTAGATACTGGTCTTGACTCAATGATCAATTACATATATAATACTTGTAGTTTTAAATAGATCAAATCTAAGGAATTTTAAATAGACAAAGAATACTGTCAACGAAATCAAATTGATTCAGTCTATTAGATGAAAAATAAAAAAAATTCATTATCCACAGTTCACTTTGTTATGATTCAGTTGGTTAAAAGTCCATTGTTTTTTATGTCTACGTATAACATTCAACCTTTGCTGAAGATATGAGAAAGAAAACATCAAAATTCACTTATTCATCAAAAGCTTTGAAGAACAAAAACCGTAAACTTGACCCCTCTACATAAGACAGATTACGACATCATTGTAGAAAAAATGGTGACACTTTAATTTATGGACGACCTTTGAGAGATACTGAAGTGACCATGAAAGTGAACACCTACAGATTAGGACTAAATGACAGTTATAAAGCAGTTAGAATTCTCATGCACAATTGATGGTTTGTGTTAGAAATTAGATTTAGGGTTTACATCACGAACTGACATCAGCTATAATACCAAAACTCTATTTATTCAAATGGACGGATGAATCTTGCGCCAAAAGTTCGTGACTCGTTATCTCATATCTTATATCTTATATAGTCTTGCCGAAAATTTTATTATAACAAATCAAACAAAGTTTTGATATTCGTAATGAATTTTACATATCTAATCATTAATTTGAAAAAAATAACCATTTACTTCACATTGTAATGGATGTGTTCTGTAACTGGGAATAATCTTCAAACTCACATTTCCACGAACACTACGCTTTGAATAGAAAATTAAGTATAAAATATCTGATTACTCATAAGTAAATAAGATTGGTTTAACGAAAAAATAAGGAAACGACGGTGGAAATGGATAGGACATACTTTGAGGAAATCACCAAACTGCATCACGAGACAAGCCCTAACTTGGAATCGTGAAGAGAAGGGAAAAAGAGGAAGGTCAAAGAATACATTAAATCGGGAAATAGAATCAGATATGAAGAGGATGAATAAGAACTGGAAAGAGCTGGAAAGGGTTGCCTAGGAGATGGTTGAATGGAGAGTGCTGTTTGGCGGCCTATGCTCCTCCACGAGGAGCAACAGCCGTAAGTAAGTAAATAATAAGGTAAGTAAGTAACTTGAGTTTACCGATTCAACTGGCTTTTATTATGAATATTTTATTAGCATTTTAGCAAGAAAAAAATTACCAACGTACACTTGAAGTTCGAGCGTAGTTTTTTCAAAGTTATTCAACAAATAATAAATTAATCCGTTCTGTTAGTTATATGTGTAACAGTTTCTTTATTATTTTTTATTGATATCATGAATCGAACAATGTTAGATCATCATTGAAAACCAGGAAGCACTGGACGGCCATTTCGTCCTAGTATTAGACTTCTCAGCAATGCGCATCCCTTACTAGGTTGAAACGGCGTCCAATGCTTCCAGGCTTACAAAGGTGGTCTAAAATTGATCGATTTCTGGTCTCAATCGAAACTCAACAATCTCCACAATCAAAACTGATTATTCCTTTATTATTATTATCAATGACCTTATGCAATATTATATTTTTGGTACAAAAAGAGCTCCAATCAATGTATTTCAACAAGTTTCATCTTCATATTTCTTGATCGATCCTGAGATAAATATCGAGTGATGTTAGCGGTTTAGGAAACGACATCTCAATAACGTTCATTCATTCTAATGCATATTGCCTAACACCACGATGTTTCGGATTGCACTATTTTGCAACTTGTACAGAAAGACGTCGTAAATCTTTCATAAATGCAGATGAATAGGTTATGCGATTAGTAGACATAATGATGCGATAAAACAAACAAAACCAGATAACTTGTTGAAGTATCTATATGACAGTAACAGGTAGCCCAAGTATTCAAGCAGTTTGCCAGTGTTATTTTAAAGTTTTCGTCATTTTCATATCTTTGCATTTTCAACTTACATCTGATCAAGTGATCATCCGAGATAAAAGTCAATGGAAAATGTTGAGATATTCGACATTTCCTTACAACTCTACTGACTAAGTTATGCACTTGATTAATTAAGTTTGTCAAATTGCATAAAGCTTCGTCGATTAACCCAAGTTCCTATACCACATCAATATAACGATAGAAATTTAGGAAGATGAGTAACAAAACAGATCTATGTGATACAGTAAGAATAATGGTAGGAAAGATTGGACATTGAGACTTTGGTTCCTGAAGAAAGAATGACAAGGTATGTAACAAGAAATACTGAAACTCGAGATTGACAGAAAGATAAAAAGTGAATGAATGTAAATAATTGTGGCTAATTTGTAGCCATTTCAACCAACGTCCACAACCATTGATCGTAGTTATCAAAAGGAAGCCAACACGTCTAGGATTAACAGTCGATGACTTCATGAACTGATATTACATTTTAATTTGCTGGCTTTTGCTTAACCCACCACTATTTCAGTCAACTATTCGCATAAACGTTGAAGAGGGGTATAGATTCATTTTCGGGGGGGGGTATGAGCAAACGACAACCGTTACTTCCACTACAAATCTAATACAATGATAACATTTACACAAGTATCATTAATAATCCCAAAAAGCTCATTGGTACACACACAGAAAAAAATATGAACTAGTTTTGGTACGAAAACGTTTACTGTCTCGAGAGAAAGAGAGAGAGGAAAGCTCTTGTAGGGACAAATATTACCGATTAAATATTGTTCACATAACCTTGAATTACAGCAAAATAAATTGTTGAAGGAAAATAAAACAATTGACCTTAAATAATCAATGGAAAAGTTGTGGTAAATGGGATTTAAGGGTTTTTCATTTCAATCAGATCATGAAATAATAATCATTTCAATGAAGTCACTGTAACAAGTACACAAAGTAGAGGTAAGTGTGTATGTGTGTGTATTTTAGCCATTTGATGATATAAAAGATCATACAAACGGATGTTGGCGTGTTGATATTGGCTTGATCCAAAAGTATAAGTCATTATTCTTATGTTGGACTCTTAGTGATAGAACTAACTTCTTCATAGGTATGATATTAAATTACAAAAAAATGAAGTACAATTTATGCTTTCAAAATATCCATGTTATTGTCAAATCATATTATTGAATGTTGATATTTGTTTGAAATGTAATCAGGCATTGTAAAGCTCTACGGAAGATGAAAATGTAACTTATTGTTATGGCTCAAAGCCGCCAATCAGAAGTAGCGAATAACCGATCGGACCAAGGACGCGTAAAACACGTGCGAGCAGCCTAGAGTCCTTATTGGTCCTGCTTGTTGCCTAGCCCAGTCAGTTAAGTCCAGAACACCAGTCACAGCCTCTGCAAGATGAATCGTTATATTTCAAACATACTGAGTTTATATACTAATCAAACAGACCACAACGTAGCATAAAATAGAAAATAACATTTGTACAAAATTTGGCCAAATGTAGCTGTGAATATGGGAGATAATAATTAATAGACTGGGTATAACAGTAAGTCGTATAACAGTAGTCTTTAGGTCAAAATAAAGTTTATAATAAGAGGAATATGATTATGAATTGTTTAGTTATTTAACAATTATACGATAAAAATATACGTTTAGTATTGGTTCATAAAAGGATTTCAAAGTTACCAATCATCATGTTTATCGGGACCTAACACTTATGCTCTTTCTTCTTTCTAAACATTTGTAAACGTGAAATAAAACTTGTCATGAAGTACTAATTAAAAAAAGTTTTATAAAGTTAGTTGGTGATTACACGTTTGACAAAGTTGTTAATGCAAGATTATTTATTTACTTTTTTATTTATTTATTTAACACATAGATATTGGTACAAGGAGACACCAAATACATATGCGCCACACAGATCTCATTCAATATGTGTGAGGGCTGTGATACTGCCTGGGTGCCCAACCCGGTGCTGAAGACAGGGTGCTTGATACCTGTGTGGTTGCGCCACGGGATTGTGCTGTGCTATTCAGATTGTAGCGTTAAAGCCTATACGGTATCTGTTTCTCCTGCTAAACGGGGTTGAGCTGTTCTGTTTGGGTTGTCACGTGAAAGTCCGGATGGTGTCTGGTTCCCCTGAAAACCAATGTAAAATTACCCTGGCCCACCAGGGTATATTATATAACTGATAAATTATGAGTCAAGATCAATGATTTATTTTTTATCAAAAGTGTTGAAAAATGGGAACTTTCAGCTTACATATATCAAACTTAAAATCTATAGAACTAGAAATTTTGAGTGGTAAAAGTTCAGTGTTAAAACTTTTGAAATCTTTTCAATCGACATGTATTTGTGAAATGCAAAATTTATGAATAGCCATTACTTAACCGTAATGCGTTTATTTATTTAATTATCTAAACATATAAATATTGGTACAAGGAGACACCAAATAGATATGAGCCTCATAAATCATTCGATTTATGCTTTGATACGGCCGAGAGTGGGGAAACTCAGCTCTTCCTCTTGAAATGCTCTCACAAGGCCACGTGCACACAACCACTGCTAGCGAAATCCTACTCACTGCCTTCTCACGGCGATGATGCTATTTACGAAATTGTATGTCCGGCACTTTAACCGGGTCGGTGAATATGATGGATTCACCTAGGAAAGTCAGAAAACCCTGATTTCAAACCAATGGTGCACATGGGCTCCAGTATCCTGAAGGATCCTATTGTTGGTCACTGGCTACCATGAGACTGCATCTCCTGACGTCTCTCCATCGCCTTATGGATCAAATCTTTGGGTCGAAGGCTCCGGTTGTGGCCCCTTAAGGAAATCATCAGTTTCGGTTTGGGCACACGGGCAGTGGCGCACCCTAATGAGTTGTGATGTCTAGAATGAATATTTCAGCACAAACTTCAGATAGAAGTGAAGTGTTTGAATTTCGCTTTATGCGTTTCACTGTTTGTCCTGTACACCTTGACGTTCAAGCCTCACGACCAAACTATCCAGCTCAGAGAACAAAACTCTATCAAAATCATCCACCTCAGCTACAAATATCCTCCACCAGAGAGTTTTATTAGTTTTAAAGATTGAATTTGTTTATAAATGAAGATTATCTCTTTTAATTTCTTACCATTGGTTCATCTGTACTCTTTTGAAATTGTACCAGACGTACACGTGTTACTTGTGGTTGATCTGTATCTGATTCCATATGATCATCTTCATCACCATTTAAAAATGATGACAATGGTGGTGGAGTGACACAAATAGCTTCAGGGCCATAAACTTCTTGAGCTATTACATCATACGTTTGTAATAATGCCTGAAATAACAAACTTTTTATCATGTTAATAGATATAATGATAATAATGGAAACTGTATACTGAAATTATTGAACATTTAAATAATAAGATTTTGAGAGGGGTAAAATCTTTGTAAACTAAGTCATTTCATTTACCAAAGCCTCATATGAAAGAACCACAACACGAGTTTTGTTTCTTTACAGAAGTATATTGATTGATCAAGATTTAAAGAGATATTTAATGATTATTCGACTAGAACCATTTTCTAATTGATTAATAAACTCAATGAATACAAAATGACATAGCAAAATAGAATGTCAATAACTGAATGATTCTAGCAGACTTCAATCTCCCTAGAGCCAAATTCGCGAAACATTCGTATTCGCAAACTCAACTGTAGCTCGGTTCTTTAACCTCATCGAGAATCTGAGATTATGCAAAAATGTGAAGTCAGCAAGTCGTTGGAAAACCTTTGGATACAGTCGTGCTTAGACTGGGTATTTACAAACGAAAAATTTCTAGTTGGCAACCTCTCAATTCTGGCCTCCCTGAGGAAAAGCGATCAAGCCGTGATAGACTTCGGTTTCGTCAGGTGGATTGGGATGTTCACCCTCAACTTGATCTGGATTTTCATTGAGCCTTTTTACTGCACACGCTCTTGTGTGCTACAAAGCACTCAGTTCCTCAAACGGTCCTCAATAGCTACAATCATCAAGAACCTCACTCTTTGTTTTCTAGGCCACAAAAGACACTTTTGAGCAGAGTACAAGCGAACTGACAACAACGGCGCGTACAGGTAATACAACCATATAAAGAACGTATGCACGAAGGCTATAAGAGAAGATAGACTCCAGTACCAGATAAAGCTTATGGATAAATGTGTCTCCAATCCGATAAGCTTGTACCGTTATGCAGCTTCTCGTCGTCAAGCCAAAACTGAAGTTTCCTAACTGATAGGCCCTAATGGCCCAAACAATAACAACAGCGACGCCTCTAACCTTTGGGCTGAACAATAATAATTGACAGTAATGATTGATAAGTATTGGTTTGTAGTAAAGAACAAGAAGAAGAAGGAATAGAATAAGACAGAAATAGAGGTGAACAGATTAAACAGAATTATGACTGAATGCTTAGTCGTTTGCTACAACTAAGATTAATACCAATTCTACAACTTGATACAGAAAATTTTACTTTTCAATATGGATATAAAACTTGTGTGGCAACCACTATGATGACTCACATTAGTTGCTTGGTATGTTTAAAAAAAATGAGAACAAAGTATCCACGTTAATTAAAGAGTGGTTTGCATTATATATTATTATAATCTTCGAAGATAACTAAGGAATTCTTTTATATTTCGAGACAGAGTTAATTAGAATTCTTTTTAGTTAGAAAATAGGCATAGTTGATTGATGTGAAGCGTTGACATACTTCCGTTTTGTTTTGGCGGCACTGTGACCTGATAAGCATCTTATTGTTTTCATGGAATTCATTTATTCTGTATATGGTGATTAATATCAGATAGACGTGTCAATATTAGTCTACATATATTTTTGTTATTTGTGTATATAAGCAGCTTATATTGATGAGCTTAGTCAAGCTTCTTCATACTTCTGGATGAAAATGCTACTTTCTCAATTATCCAGACGACAGAAAATTTTATTATTTGTTCTTGTCATCAGTGTAGCTTGTGCGGCGATTGTTGGAATCGCATTATTCGTATATTTCTCGAAGAGACATTCATCTGGTATGTTTTTCAAAACTATTTCATTTTACTTATATCATGATGATCTTGCTTTAGTTGGTTATTTGATGACATAACATGGTACATAAGATTAACTTTGACTGTATTGTTAGTTGTTAGATTATTATGCTACCTCTTATTGTGTGTTTTTTGTAAATTCGAACATCTGGTTAAACAGAGTTTAGTGAAACGAATCAAACCACAAGAAAACTGGATTCTTGATTGTATTTTCACATTTCCTTACGAATTACCATGGAATTCCATTTTCAAGTTATATTTTTATTTCGCATAGTCCTTGAATTTCTAAGTGACTAGTGATTACATGTAAATGGAATTTACATTTCAAAACATCAAGATTCTCTGTTTGGAATAACAAAGCGGAAATCAAAGAAGACATGCGCTTCATCATGAAAATATATCCACAAGACGTATCTATTTGTCAGAAGACAATTTCATATGTAGTGATGGTGGCCAGTATGAACAGAATATACGTTCAGTAATTTCTACTGATTATTTAGGACCTACTCATAACAAGCACACTGTGATGTTATACTAAATAACAGATTGATTGAATTGAAGGAAATCATTATATTCTCCATGAGGTGAATTAAGAACATGAAAACTGTTGACAGTGAAGACATATCGATTTTAAAACACGATGATCATAGACAGTAATAATAAATATATATACATATATAATATAAAGTTCGCCTATGAAACATAACAGAATAATAATGATGATACACTTCACACCAACACTGCCACATAGTTTTCTCCCAGTGAACTGAATTATTCGTGAAATGGTACATTGGCTTTTGGTCTTGGTAGAGTGAACTGTGTTATCCGGTACGGCAGTTGCTAAATATTCCTCTTATCTTTGAATAATTAATTGTAAGATTTTTAGAGATTCAGTCAATGAATGTTACCCTACATTCCTAAATTTACGATAATTGTACTCATTCTCAAGAGTGTGAATTTATTACTTCGTTGTTTCGACTTGAGTGATAAGCATGAAGTAACACTTACTCTGTATGAAATTTGCTTTGTCCTCTCTCGTTTAAAGTAAAACTGTGCATCAATGATAACTGTTCAACTGCTAATACCACTGGTAGTATCGATATAATCTGTGATAGTTTTGAGCAACACTCTTGTGACAAACACTCCCAAAATGATTATCCGGATAATCTGCCAGTTAAAACAGATGATATCATCATGAAGATGTGTGAGTTTCATATATTTTGTCTCGTGGTTACATTTGTTCAAACGTGATCTATTTACAATTAGTTAACGTCGATTTGGTTTGTGCTCGTTTTCATTGAATCCCATGCTTTGTATTCATAAGTATGTGATGGTTGTTGTTAAGAACTCGTCATTCGTTAAGCAGCATATATACGGAATTACACAACCAGGTACATCTAGTCATATTTATAAACGAAGGCTAGTTCTGAAGTATACATCACCATGGAGGTTGGTGCTGAATAAAACGAATAAGCAACGTGATACCGAAGTTACTAGTTTTCACGAGTCCAAAATAGATGTTGTCGTGCTTGCATTCTGACTTGCTACTTTTCAAATCTTGCTGTGAACTCTTATTTGAAACAATTTAGGAAAACTAGATCCGAAAATTTTTAACAAGTTTGTTAAAATGAAACAGTATGCTTGAATGAATATGACAGCTAGAAAGGTAGCATTAGCAGTTGGAACACAATTCATAAAGCGCTGATTGGATCAATGTCGTTCATCACCATTCAAAACATTATATATCTAATACTTCAATTCAAGTTTCATGTACAGTTAACACTTCATGCACAAATCCAATCAGAATCAAGCCCAACAATTCATCCGAGCACTTCATTGCTTTTAATCTGTTCATTTTTCTGAATATTGATCATTCCGCTCAAAATTCGGTGTTGTTAGCAGTCTAAATTAATGTAGCTAGAAAGAGAATGTACAGACCAGTTGTCTGCACATTCAATAAAGACAGAACATTCGAAACTGAATAATGGCTGGATTGTACCAAATAATTTGATGCTGCGTTCTAGTGTTTTGTATTGTTATTCAAACGTTTTTGCTCTGATCATGTCTCGAGAATAATTGTGTCTCAACTGGTTTAAAAAGCACTTTGATATTAGCTTATCTATTGGTGAAAACGTGTGTTCAGTTACGTGAACCGCCTCAATGCAATCATTATCTATGGAATATATAGTGTTCTTCAAAATATCTACACGGCGTTCTGTATGAGAAACAAGATGAATCTCAAACATCGAAGTGAGTGTTGGAAAACGACAAGTACTGTTCAACACAACAACATCGGGAAAATGAGTTGCTCAGGTTTGTATGCCTGAATCTCAACAACTGAATTCAGCGTCCTCTCCTGCATGAATGAACGTGATGACTGATATGTGGAATACAACGAGATTAATAAACGAATTGAATGATTTAATGGAGCAGTGTACTGCAAACCATCATGTATTGCCAAATATATAAATAGGTATTAAATAGATAAACATCACTAAAACCCACTTGACATTATCAATTTATGGATTTCTTTCACTTTTAGTTGAAAGTAAAGAATTTAAAAATTTATCGAGTATTAATGCAGCTAAAACTTTCTACAACACTTGCACGATTGACTATTCGAAGGAAAAATCGTTCATTCAGTCGAAAGTTCGTGAAATGGCAGAAGAACTTTTCAACGGATGGGCAATTTCATTAGATAATAACCGGGCAGCCTTTTTCTGGAACCAGATTCTTGCAACTGAAATGTTTAATCTGACTGCTTTCATTTTGCCACTGATATTTCAAAGTGGTAGAACAACTTTCTTTTCCATCAATCTAACTGAAGGTTATTCACAAGGAGATGATCGATTAATTCATGTAAGATTTCAAACAATACATGATTTAGTTATTTTCATGCATATTAAGTTCTAAATACATAGTTTAGATACTCTGTTCAGCTTACAATGCCAGCAATCTGAATTCTGATTGAAAACCAGTAAAATGACTGAACAGGTTATCAAGTACGTGAGTTATTCTTGAATAAATTTTAAGCGAGTCAGATTTTTCTGTGAGCAATTTCCCATTCAGTCCATTGATGAGTTTGACAACAGTACCGTCATGTACTGATAACTTCTAGTACATTGGTCTAATGATTTGTCCTAAAGTGCAAGTTGGCGTATTTTCTCGCTGTTCCATAAATCAATAGAATCTACTTATAAAGCACAAATTCGACTTCAGTCTATTAGTAGTTCCCATTACTTTATTCGGTTTGTGTCACTAAACACAGTTGTAAATAAACACACTCGTAATCAACGAAATTGGTACAATTTACTGTGACTGTTTCCTTTATCTCCAAATACATCGTCGAATTGCTTATTTTTGCTGACCTGAATGGGACGGCCACATGAGTATGTAGAGTTGAACGACGAAATTTGTTGGACGATATTCCAAATCTGTGCACCTTAGTTCGATGATGAAACACCATTTGATTTTGCCAATGACGTTATCTAATTCAGCGAATCAGACATGTTTATTTTCCTCATAATGAGCGAATAGGACTGTCAATGAATAACACACATTGAATGAAGTATGCGGTGAATGAGAGTTTGATGATTTCTGACAATAACTTGCGGTTATTACATTTTTCATTTTGACCCTTTCTAAAAGTGAACGTAAATTTGTTCTTCCAGATTTACTCAGGATCGCTCGACGCATTTGACAAGGAGAAGCTAAACATGGTACGATGAAACTGACATACGTATTCAATCATATTCATTGCAGTGATTAAGAAATTTTTGTTTATTAGTTTTTTGTTAACATGTTGCTAGTTGTGATATTCAAAACACGAAATAGTTTGTCAAGTTTATTTGAACAATTAGAGGAGTAAACGCGGTTCGAAGAAATTCATGAAATGATTCGACTAAGGGAATGTTGTGTACACTATTCCTCATGTCGATGTTTGAATGGATTTACACGTCAGTCAGGTCGAGCTTTATTCGCAGGCATCTATTGATAAAATGTTCATCAGCACTTCACCAAAATAGAGTCTTGTCTATCTTTCGAAACCTCAACCATGATTACGTGAAACATTTAAATGTGACTGGCAACTGATGATTTGAGAGTAAATAATGAGAAATACAGGAGGTTACATATACAGGTAAGCAGAATGAGGAAAGCCAAACTTCCGATGATACGATTTGACTATTTTGAGCGCCCAATAATTCAATATTGTTATCAATTGTGTGGATCTTGTCGACGATTAATTACAATTACCAGTTGAGATTTGTGAATTGAACAAGAATAAACCCAGTAAACATTGTCATAGGTCTATCAGAGCAGAGTTGATAAATAGGATCTATAGCTTCAATGTCAGTAAAGTTGTGTTGGTGAAACCAATAATCACTATTGAATAAAAGTCACAAACTGAACATTGTCAGTCAGGTTTGTACTATGGTTTCGAACAGAGTTGATGCCGAATGCTATTCATGATCTTGATATCTTACCGTAATTGCGACCCTGGTTGTATTTTGATCTGTTAGTTTTCATTTCACTTCAAAGACTCCCATAAACAATATTCGTGGATTCTCCTGCAATGTCATTGATGTGTTTTCTCAATTTCCTCTTCGACTGAATGCTTGTTTGTTGTTTATCAGAGTAGATTATTGCTATTATTTTACTGTCAATGTATTCGAAGTACTTTGAATAGGCAGTTATATATATATACCTTATTTTGCTAATGGTCTTAATCGTTATCCAAGTTTCAGCTTTGTACAATGGAGCCACCTTGACATTAGTGTTGAAAATTCTGTCATGTGTGACACTTCTTCTGAAATTCAGGTCAACCTCAATTTCAGAAACGTTTTCCTTATCCTGATGCTGTGTGCCTCACATCTACAAAGATTTCATCTCTCTCCACCGGGTTCTCATTTACACGCTGTCGAATTCTCTCTCGTGATCAAAGATGGTCTACTGAATCTTTGTAGTATCACCTGTACAACTCCTCAACGATTACTCATTATCATGTTTAGTTTGACGACGATCGTGTGATGGCCTGATGATATAACAGGTCCTTTCTTTGTTCTGACGTCTTCCATGAATATTGTTAGCCGTCTATTAACGAAAGTACGTCTTATCTGGCTTCGTGCTGGTTTGAAGGTTGGGATTTTCATAGTTCGTATGTGAATTTGTAAAAGAGAACGTGACTGCGTGTAACTTAGTTTTCAATAACACATGCAGACAACAACCACTCGCCATTCCTGTTCTCTGCACAAGTCCACGTCATGATATGAAGCGTTCATACTTGGTGTTCCCCATCATGCCCATGGTGTTTATCCTCCACATCATCATATTTTTGAATTCTTGTGGTATATGATAAGAAACAAATTTGTCTTGCGTTTTTCATCTTCAACAGTCAGATCGATCGGACAGCGAAGTCAAAGAACAAATTTTCAAATATCTACAAAAAGTAGGTGCTCGTGAAGATAATAAAAGATTGATGGAGGAAGTCTTCGAATTGTATTCAAAAATTAAAATCGTGAGTAAACCGATAATGATTTGTCAATTTTTATTCACAGTGGTAATTTCAAATAATTTTTATGGATTACAGTACTTAACAGAAATAAGTGAAATAAGTCGTAGTTGAGTAGAACGTATATTCAGTCGGTGGAAATCCATGGCATTTGGCTAGTACAATAGAGATCATTATCAGTCATCATCAGATAGGGCTTTAGATACAGAATTTCAGGAACAAGTGTATACACGAACACTCAATTTCCTACTTCACAATGACATATTTGAGTATCTTGCTTACTGAGTATAAAACAGTATGTGATTTTGTTATCAGAGAGATAAATATGAAACTAATGAGTCATTTTCACAAACGATCACTGACTTCAAATACCGTAGTCAATCGAACCAATACTGGTAGTGTCGAAAAACACGAGGCTGTCAGAAAAATCAACAATAGCAATCATGGTCCTATAACGTAGACTGCAAAATTAGATCAATAAAATTCCTGGGAATATTGACGCCAGGACCAGTCTAAACTAACAAGCATTGAGCAACATTTTTGTCAAGTTCTGAAATCAATGACAATTCATAATCAAGCTATTTAAATCTCCTTGAATATCGTGCATGAAATAACTGGTATCGTTTATGATGTCTTAGATACAGGATGAAACCACGGTTGGTGAAGCAACGCCTGTCAGGATTGAAGAACTGGAAGATTTCTGTTCGATAGTAAGTTGAGAATGAGGTCGATTTCACAGTAGTATGCTAACTCACTGACTACACTAATAATGTGAGGAATTCGATGTTCTTTACCCCGATTCGCAAGTGTGTGAATACAAAGGTTATATGATATTTTCAGGTGTTTGAGATAACGATGGATTGAAGGTCAGATTGAACTGAGAGTTTTGTGTATTACTATCATTGATTAAAATATTCTATTAAAAGTCACTTCATTCGCAGTAAATATGTGGTTGTGTCCATGGTTAGAACGAGGTAAAGCACAATAAAAAATTAGGAGAACTAAGGATAAAACACTTCCCTCTATTTTGGTTCATGGAAGCAGATAAAACATTCTCGTGAAAGCTTTTGAGCGTTATGTAGGCAGTGAATGGAGACTTGGTAAGGATTACCAATCCATTGTTTAATGCAGTCTTACATAATTTGTCAAAATCATACAGTGAACACACCGTTTGCAAATCTTTTATCAATCGTCCTTTGAATCTTTCATGTTTCTTCCATTTCTCAATTCTCTTATGATTCCCCTCCTGTCTTCTCAAGTACAGTCTTTTCAATCTTATTTAGACTGGCATCCAACTTCTGATTATTGTTACATACTGCTTAGGTCGACAGATAAACCCAGTATACACAACAGTATGCAGTCTACGTAAATGACTGTGTCAGCCAACATGAAAACAGTGGAATATTGTGTTAATGTGTGAAAATATTGTTGTCAAACATAACATGCCTCGTTGAACTTGTAAATTAAATTCAAATTATTTATTTTGACCAGATCAAATGGAAGGTTTTATTCGAAAATGTATACATGAATGAATCGTATAACAAATCACAAGTTATTGTCCAACATAAAGCAGCATTGCGGAAGACTTGCGAAACTCTCAGATCAGAAATGGAAAATATGCGTAGAAAAAGGTAAGTTTCTCAAAATTGTTTTTTTGTATTTATAGGAATTGGCGAAACTATAATTCATGGGCGACCTTTGGACGAATCATAAGTGACCATGAAGTATAATATTCATTCAGGAAACAGTTAGTGCATAGTAAAAATACAGTATACAAAACCAAAGAATTTAAAGGATACACTGCTTGAACATGGTTCAAAACTTGTCAAGGTTAGAAAGTGGGTCAGATGTTCCAAAATCCTAATGCATACGGTAGATAAACTCATCCATATGGCTCCATAATTGTCGACTGTTCGAGCCATGATATGACTGTAAAATTCTGTCAGCCTCGACCACATAGCTTCAATATTATTTGTGTGCAGTCCGGTTGTGTAAGCTTGTCATTATTATCACGTATACATTTCGACAATACTCATACCACTGAACAGCAGAAGCTTCAGCAACATTTACAAATGTTGCAGCTTTTGTTATTCGAGTGCTTTTGTTATACAGTTTGCAACAATTATGGTGGCTTGCCTTAGTCTTAGTCTGGATCGAGCAAAATAGTTCCTATTCTATCAGACTTCTTCCTTCAACATATATTACATCAAAAGACAACATCATCATGTTAGTCTGCACAAAGTCCACATGTCACTTGATTACCTTAATTACAAATAAAGGAAAGTCTTGCTAGTCCCATTTGTTGCAGCCGCTCAGTTGTCACGTCTTCTCTAACATCCGCTGTGAACAGATTGTACGTAAGAGTCAGGTATTCAAATTGACGCTGAGATTTTCATATTCCCTAAACGCATGTCATCGTCTCGTCCATAAATTATAATCTCACCGAAACAAGTTGCTTTCATAAATACCATGTTATCATATCCTGTCTGCATCTTGTTGTTCTCATTCATGTACACGAATTTCAAATTAATTTAGTTGAAAAAGTGCATCATGCATGAGAATCTCAGAGATTCATCTATGTTTATTATAAAAAATACTGTTTGATGTAGTTATTCCTAACAACAGACTGATTTATTCTCATTGGTTACTTAAATCAACATTATAACTGGCTGAATTCGAGTCTCAATATGTACACCTTAGGCGTGAAACGAGACAACGATAATAATTTTCATTGCAAAATATGATGACAGTTTGACATGTCTTTCAATACACACTAATCATTTTGTCCTCATCCAAAATTCATATGGACTGGAGCTGTATGATTATCAACAGGATCCTCTCAATCTGTAACCACAATTTGCTTCATAGCATGTAGGGAGAATGAAGTGTGTGGAAAATGACAAGATTATCATATGAGCTGGTTCAAATCACTTTAATCACTGTATATATAGGGAGTATACAAATGACTATTATATCAGTCGATTTCCCATCAAAACTACGGACAAGGAAATATGTGAAGAGTGTTTATTGTGTTCATTCCATATCACGTCTCTCTGATAAACCTACATGTTAAACTATGTTAACATCGACTCTTAGGAACGACAATCACTGTTGATTTTAAATTAAATGCTATTTGTACATGAATGAAGTACGGGGTCTTTGTAATTTTTCTTACAGAGATGTACACAATATGTTGGTGATAGATTTCTTGTACAAAATGCGACCTTACTTGAAGAAATATGTCGAAGATTTTTATCCTTCAGATATTGGTAAGTACCATTGCTAGTTACATAAGCAAAATTATACTGGACGTTTTCTGGGCTGATTGCTTCATCTCTAAATAAAGTTGTAAAATAGATAAAAGGCAAATAAACATAAACCATGTTTTGTTATTTGCCGATACATCCAACAAGATATGTGTCAACTTTATTTGAATACACGCCGGAAAACAAATCTGGACAAAGTAATTGGGAGAACTGATCAAGTAGCCGGTAAACTATTTCGCAGATAAATTAGCTTCATTTATCCACACTTAATGCATAGTGAGACTTCTTAAAGTGCCAAATCTTATACTTCAGTCAGATTGTTCCTCACTGCTCATGTTTATTTCGTTTTCCGTATGATTTGAACGATAAAATATAATTCAACTGAAAGTCATGACGTTGTTTGTCATTTCAAACTATACCGTTAATAGAAAATATACAAATACAGTAGAGGAATTATGAACACCATGATCCATATGATCTGAGAATGAAATAGGTTGTGTTCCTTTCAATTAATTATGATTATTCATGTTGAAAGTTATCTGTTTATAACTTGAACTATGTGTAACAACATTTTGATGTATTTCAATAAACATTTCAGATGAAAAGTCACCAAGTTGCATTCAGGAATTGAAGGAGAATTTCTGGTGGACAATAAACAAGCAGCACGAATATTCTAGTATAAGTAAGAGTACAAAAGACGAAGTGAGTTCCGATTTCATTAATTTATCATTTACCAATTGTTCATAATTGAAAGTATGACAGGTTATTACAATGACACGATTTACATATTGTGTTGAAGAAAGTAGCGGATAATGTAAGGCATAGTTTGAAAATTGAATTTTCTCTGTGAACATAAATTTGATTGAATGGTTCAACTAAGTCTGTGTTATTCTACAACTGGAACAATTATGAGATATGCTGAATAATAGGAAAGAGTGTAAATCAATTCTCCCGTTATCTATTCAGTTCCTAACTAGCTTACAGTCATATAATAAAATACAAATAATCTCTGATAACGTGCATCGGTTATTTTGTCACTTTGATCGTTATGTCTGTTTGTACTCAATAGGTGATTCAAATGTTTGACGGAATGAAGCGCAAATTGACTGAATTATTCTCTCAAGGATCGTGGAGGAGTGAAGATGACAAACAAAAAGCTATTTCAACGGTTTGTTTAGTTTTGATAGTGTGAATAAAAACCGATTGCATTATTCAGGTTTCCAATATGAAAGTAGCAATAATGGATTCAGAATCCTTGAGTGAGGAATACAAAGGCCGCGATAAAATACTCGAAGTACGTTCCTCAAGTGTAACACTAAATATTTTATTATTGCTTAACGTAATGATCAATGACTCAGCTAGATAATTGGCTGACTGTTTATGATTGAGAAAATATTATTTCTTTCTATCAATCTTTTCACCATCTGACTTGTGTGATTGTTTCCAACTCATGAATAGAACAAAATCAGAATATATATAGACAAGTATTACCATATTTCGAAGTGTTGAATTTGTCAAGCTAGATGGTTTGATTGCAGTGCCTTATTTATTCGTTCTGAATGGCATCTTCAGTGCTCACTCCATGCAAACGTATTAGTGTTTCTCTTGTAGGTTCCTATTTCTAACGTCTCTGTTTCACATTCAACACTCACTGTAGAATCCAAACTACGGTTTGGATAGAAGAATAGCCGACCGGGCACTTTAGACACGCGCCCTTTCCCGTCGAAATCAAGTAATCGGGTAAATAGCTGTTCTATAATTCATCATAAATTTAAATGTAAACCGTTACCTAAACAAATATTACCACCCGGCTATTCAACCAATGATTGTTCAATCAATCAAATCTAAATTACAATAAATAAAGAAGTTGATAGAAGATGAGGGAAAATTACCAGTCACAACAAATGAACGTTATTCTATCCTGACTGGATAGAACACACACAAAAGGAGGAGCAAATCAATATGGCTACCGCCAAGAACAAGTGTCAAGTAAAACAACACAGATGCAGTTCAGGAAGAGACACAAACTTAGTGAATGCGTAAGAAAAACAAAAACTATCATAAAAAAATACAAGTAATAACAATTCAGATGTAATCACAATACAACAATGTACAACTAAGGGTATCAATAGGAACAAAGTACAAGTATATACATGGAGGGATTTTCACCAACACACAAAACCTTCAAAATGGATCTTACACTCACTTCATTTAAGACAGCCTAGTACGTTCGCCTTACGTTGTCTAACGTCACCGACACGAAGCGTTTTTGCTACCCAAGACGCACTGCAAACAAGCTTATTTTGCAGCTAAATAGAAAGACAGATCGAAGCAAATACTACTAAACGAATGGAATAGCATATTAATTTGACATCGCGTAAGCATGTAAAACTATCTTGAACTAAAAATGATGTGTCGAGCTTCGATGTGTCGAGTTCTTTAGTAAACATTCACAGACGTTCATAAACGCTTATAAATAATAGTATGAATGTTCATTATTACTTGCAAATGAGTGGAGTTTATCGGAGTGATATCAATATGTGACGACAATGCTTCATTTTCAACTATGTTGATAAATACGTGAAGAAAAATTCAAGAAAACGTTTGCACCTACATTTCAAATCTAACATTGTATGAGAACAATATTGCAACCAATATGATAAAGAACTTGCGCTAAAAAAGAATAACTAAAGTATAAACTAGTATACGTTTCCTAACAGCTAGCCGTGCTAAACACTAGGATTGTAAAATTGAAACGGGAATGGATGCATATATGATACCATTAATCATTTGATTCTGTATCGATCATTTAGTCAACGATTGCAGTTGCGTATGTCCTTCGTTACACTACGTGTTTCACTTTCTTGATTCATTATCTATTACGTCTGTAAATTGCATTTCGATTTGAGACTTTGCATAAGAAATAAATATAGAGAGTAGAAGAAACTTCACTTGTTCTCACACATTCTTCTTCTTCAGAGGTGTCGTCATTCAGAGAAACTATTTCAATGTGTCCTGGTTAACCTTAACAATGACCATTATTTCTGTAACTGAATTAAGTCAGTTTTACAACAATAGAAATGAAGGTCTTTCATCAAGCTATTCTACTTAATATACCTCAAATCTCCGAGCATATGTAGATCAATCTTCAAAAGACTGAATTGTTTATGGTTTACACAGTTGTTTGCTTCATGTTTGTCCAGTGTATGTTATGCTGTCACCAACAGAATGTAGACTATCGTGAAAATATAAAAAACGCACTAGTCGTTTTGAAATGAACTATCGTTTAGTATGCATAGTTCATATCTGATGCCAGTATTGTTTTAATTGATCTTCTAAGCAAAAGTGGTCCACCATATTAGTCAGTCAGTTTGTCGTCCTTATTTTATGTACATGCCATAGAATTTTAATGAAATGACTTCCGCATTTAAAGAAATGAAAGTTGATATGTTGAAACATCTGTACGATTACGATTTCCTTCATTGAATAAATTGGTCACTTTGAAAATAATTTTAAAAAATCATTTTATTTCAGTTTCAGAATAAATTTTCTGCAGACAACTATCTTATAAATGCATACTACTCGATGAAAGCTAAATTTCTAACATCATTGAAGGCCACTTCGCGCAGATACGAAATGTGAGTTGTTCTTTGTTACTATGGCTTTTTAATCACTACTGACTCTCATGTAAAATAAACTCTTTGTTCATAGAACAAACACTATTTATGGCATCGTGATTCACAACTGGTTATGTTTCATATAGTGATTTTATGAATCATAGTAAAATAGGTGACATCATTCAATTCATTTGACAGTCAACATTGAAATTCTCTTTCGTTTAGAATATTGTCGTAACAGTAGAAGAAAACGAAACGTGTTTGTCAGTATTTCAGTGTAATGTATTTGCATAGCATTTAGGGAGCAAACTTCAGACTGTACAATCTACTTTGATCTAATGTAATCAAATAAGGCAAATTTACAACGATTCAATGAAAGTGTAAACACATTTAATTAGGCGATCGAATATGATCACGGATGTTTATTGATACTATTAGATGGGATTCAATAAGTTGTTATTCTAAAATAATTGACAAATTCTCGTTTAATACACCCTTATTAAATTTACCAATGTACATTTACCTTGCAAACTATGTATGTCAACGGAATGGAAATATAAGGCACTAGTTTTTATACTATTCATCTAGCGTTACTTCCCCTGCACGCCACATATAGGTAGATTATGTGTACTGTGTTGACTTCCAGAACTTAAGTCCATCGACACATAATCACTACTGCATGTGTAGTTTTACTGATCCTATCCACACATTCTCAAAGCTGAACATGAGATAACTGGGAAGATAGATTTTCAACATTGAACACGATGAGAAGGCCAATAACGGTGAACGGGGGAATACTCATTCAATTTGATGACATGGCTCAGCATTGCAGACGTGATTGTTCTATATATCTTGTCTTTATTCGCAATAAATATATTATTCTCTCTCCAGCTCAGATGTGTTCTACAAAAGTGCCAAGTATCATATTGCTAATTGTTACGACACGATGATTCAGTATAGGTAATAACTTGACTTCCACGTAAGATCTTATAGATTAGGCAGTCACATCATGACATACGTACAATTTTAGGACTGGGTCTATTATCTCAGCGGTGCTAATAACGATCTCTGAAATATTATCATACATATTCTCTCATTTTGTGTTGTACTTTGGATGCATCTATCATCAAGAGGAGAGTTGGTCTCAAATAGTTGCATTGCATGATGCATAAATGGTTTGAGATTCCTAAATTCGGTAACCCTACTTGAATCCCGTTTCATGGAACAGGATATTCACAGTACAACATATCATTAATAAATAGACTAAAATCAAATTAATTTATTGACAGGTTCATTCATCCACTCATTTTTCACGGTTTATTAGTTTATTGATCTCTCTGAATAAATTAATGTTCGTTGTTTGTTTATAAATATTTAGACCTAGTTTCTTCAATTTCCAACCGCACATATTTGACAAAAATCTTACCGTGGTTATGACATCCGGATTATTACATCCACCGTTTCTAAATACATCACAAATAATGCCGGAAAAGTATGGAATTCTTGGTTGGCTTCTTGGTCGTCAGATTATGTCTGCAGGTAGGTTTCAAGATATCAATCCATATCCGTGAACCACAATGGTATCACAATCAGGTATTAAGAATTGGTCACTAACAATTGAGAAGTGTGCGTGTATGTGAACTGTTTCTGTGAACAAACGAGGCCTCTATGAACTGAGACCAATGTTGCTTATAGTTGATAGTTTACCGCAATTTCAATACTGACGGTAATGTGGTTTTTCTGTATTACTCATCCGGATGCAAACAGTAAGAATGAAGATGTGCCATCCACATGCAATCTATCCAAATTCACAAGACAGTGGTTCGGTTAAGTTCTTCACCCGAATTCAAGCAGTATTAACAACGAATAATTGTTATTTAAACTTGTATTATTAGATTAGACGGCATCTGATTTCTGTGCAAATTGAAACTTTTTATTCCGAATATTCCTCATATTGATGTCGAACTATTCTTACATGAATGTGGCAAGTAGAATCCGGGTGTAGTTATTCTGATTTGATATATAAGTGATTGTATCTGCAATAAGATGGACAGTAATATCTTCAGGTATAAATATACTATTTTAGGTCATTAAGAGTTAGCATGTTAAGAGGAATGGTTTTCATTGCGATGTTGTCTTGTTAGCTGTAATATATGAAATACTATTCACACTTGACATAGAAACCACTATAGCACTCATCCTATTTACAATTCACGTTATATATACACGTATATTGATTCTCGAAAACCCAGTGCAATAAACGGATATTTACATTACAGTTTTCAGAAATGAACACGTACAAAATCAATCAGAATATCAGTCAAAGTGTTCACCATATGCTTCTACACCGTTAAGAACTCAACTATGTTGTTTATCAGAACAAATCAACTCTGAAAGACTTCAGAAAGAAGTAAGAAAAATTTAAACGTGCTTTTAATCCAAGAATTATTTCGAATCTTCACACAGTTTTCGGCATTTCAATTTCGAAATGATTTTTAAGGTATCCATACTGAAAGATGACTGGTACATATGGAAGGTGTAATTCATTCAAATTGTAATGAATATTATAGTAATAAAATACAGAGATATAATACATTTGCCATCTGTACATAGTTTCCGAATGATAAGTCGATCAGTCCTTCAGTAAAATAGAAAAATAGTTAAAAGCAGATGTGAATATTGATATCAATAACTTGCTAGAAATATCAAGTTAAGGAAAACTGTAGAATTGTATTCATCCAATATGTGAGTTCAGGTGAAATGTAAACCAAAACAAAATTAAATAACGGTTCGCCGTGTCTATTTTCTCACTGTTGCCTTTGTCGAGTTTCTTGGGATTATTGTCAATAATATTAAAAACTTCAATTAACAAAACGTCTTACAAAATGACCTTTTCTTCACAATCGGAAGCTATAAAGATCTAGTATAGTGTTATGTTGTTACTTCAGGGAAGACAAGTACAACGACTTAATCTTATATGAGGATCCACAAAACTTGATAACTTTTGACTCGTTCAATTTGTCAAGCTAACATAGTTGAAATCACTTAACATTGTTGTGCTTAAATAATCCAACAAATGCAGTGAATCACATATATGAGCAGTTGTTAGTGTAATAGTCATCTAATAATCAGTTATCACATACTGCGCAAAGATATTCAATGTCTTCTCTGAAATATAACTAGAATAATGAACGTGATTAATTGAAACGTTCCGACATCGCCAGAACTGTCGACAACTGGTAAATCTCATAAGTAACCACGTTGTATTTCAATCTACATACAGGCACCTAAGAATTCAACTTCTTTGAGCGTTTCTCATGCCTAATCGTTACATCTTACTTGTCAACGACACTATTTAAGTTGAACTTAAAAAACGTGATGTATATGTGACAGACGTTATATAAATTTATGTGATCTAAACTATTTTCATACCAACTAGAATTTGGAACAATTGTCAGCTGGTATAAATGGTCTTATGTTATCGTTCGAAGTAAGTGAATTTGAATAACACAGTATTCATTTTATTCCTCAATCGCTAATATTGACAATTAACACATGCATTCTGTATACGCTCTCTAGATTCAGAGTAAACGAACTCGTTGCTTGAATTTGAATTTCTTTGAATAATTTTCGAATGCAACATACAGTTGACCACGCTTGCATTTCACATTAAAGTGATGAATAAATCGATGATCTTTCGCTAGTGATTGATTAGTTGTCTAATACGACGAAATAATGATATATTTATGATCATCAAGAGTACAGAACATAAGATATTTAACTTTCTAAGATTTATTTTAGGTTGGTTCTCCAGTGTAGATAAGTAAAACTAGTCGATGTCATGGATATGACTGGTCAGAGCAATTTGTAGATGGTGAAGATAGAATCTGTCATGGATGTACTGAGAGAATGATGAAACTTGCCAATGTCAGAGAGATTCAGGCAAAGGCGACGATCATAGGGATACTATTGGGCAGCAGGTTGTGGGTGACGCTTCATAGAGTGACTCTTGTGGACAAGATAGAATCTTGGGATGTCCTCGATACGAATAAGCATGAAACAGGATGTCAGATTCTTTGAGTGCAGAAACGTCGTACTTTATAAATGACGGAAACAAAGTTTACTTAAACGTCACCACATGCCTTTTGTTCTTCGAAAGGAGCTTGTGGTTATTGAGTTACCCGGTAGATGTTCACTGTACAGAAGGATTCGAGTTATTGGCAACATGTTAGCTTGCATAGTTGATACGAACACAGCAAAACCGTTGATAGACGAAGAAAACTGTGGTAGAATAAGTCGTCTATTGTTCAGCGCCAGAAAGTAAAAGCACAAGGGCGATAAAACACTCGAAAACCAGACTCGAAGAAATTTCTAGCTGGAGAAGGCACGGAAAGATTCAAATGAGTGACCGAAGTGTATAGATGCTTATTACTTAAACACAGAAAGCTCTCTCGTCAACATTCGTCTACCCAATGCCTTGTTCAACAGCGGGATACTTTTCAATATATAATATTCTTTATTGTTAATTTACTCACATTTATTTCAGACATACAAGAGAAGTTTAACTGGAAAACGTGAAAGCTTAAATGAAAAGAAGTTGTTTTTCTCAGCATTTGCGAAAGTAAGTTAAGCACACTGTTCAAAATTCATTTGAACACAATCTCACTTTCCAACGATTCATGCTAAATGTGGTGAGCTGTAGTCAATATTGAGCTTAGTAGTGGCACATTTAAATTTCAACCATCTTATGAGTAAAAATGTTATGCACGAAAGAAGCTGACTACAGAGACATCTTTGAGTAAGCGGAGTATACCACTTGAAAAACAAAACTGTGAAAGACCGATTCAGAAATGGGCTCTTGTTCTGTCGGATTTATATTCAAGTTTTGCAATCTCAAATACAAATCTGTTTCACAGAGTGATAATCAACACTATGTCTGTTAATTACAATCAAAATAACAATGATTATAATGAGAAGTTTGTTGGACATGGCAACGAATATATTAAATTGACAAGGACTCAAAATTTTTATTCTCATTAGGAAACTGTAAATGTGGTTGCTTTGAACTTGAGCATTCACGAACATTGAATATTAACTGTGAAGGAGAGATTGCGTGACGTGATAAGATGTAGTGTTGTATTTGAGATGAACTATGATCAGAAAGAGAGTGGACTGGCTTGCCAAGAACTCACGATTCTAGAATTATAGGGTTGATTTTCAAGCAATCGGTGGCAACAGGTACAATTTGTTCACTCTGTTTTATTTTAATAAAACAGTTTACAAGTAAGAACAAATTATCACTCCTTCAGTCAACTGTCATTTTTCTGCTTCAACAATAACTTCACTGGGAATTTTACAGCCTAATATGTCAATCATAATAAGAATTTCCATTCATTGGCAGCCGCGGTCCAAGATCTACTGACACTATAAAAGAAGGACAATTACTCGCTGAGAAACGACAAATATGTCACATCTTGCAGAACCAAAAATGATCATGTTGATTTTCGCGTTGGTTCATTTATTTGAATGAATAACAATTACCCAGTACTTCGGTGTATCCTCGCTCCTTAAGTTGTTTATCTTAATGTGTAAGAAAACGTAGTTGAAAGCGTCTTTTCAGTTTTCTCGAAGTAACTTTCCTGTCTCATGACGTTGTGAAATGATCATTAGTTGCCTTCATTGAATTATAACTACACTGCACCAATACACTTTTGATTATTCTCTTCATTTCGCCTATCCTCAATAACTGAAGATGGTGTGTGGCGGCTTATCATCACAAATTGTTGATGACGATTTACAGTCGTCAATCCGGGTCTACAAATCCAGGTAATTCATTTGTATTTTCATAAGTTCATTCAAATATGTGGCCATGACATATATTTAAAACATTGGCAGTCAGTTGTGGGCTGTAACCACTATCATCGAATCTTTGATTTTCACTCAGTTATTTGATACAGAAAAAGCTCATGCTACAAATATGCTCTAATTTCAAGCTTAGTCTCAACAATGCAGATGTGATTGTAAACGTCATCCAATGTAAATATTTAGCATACATTCGTTGACATTAAATAAATACTGTCAACATTTGCGTAGTGTGTTCATGAATGAATTGTCGCAATAGCATATTAACTTTTTCATTAATAGTTCCATATAGTTCGTTCTAATTTTCTTCGTTTTCAGTGTGAACGATGTTGTGAAACACAGTGGAGGATTTTCAGAAACGTACCAATGTAAAAGTGGTTCTGCAATGAATCCTATGCGCAAATGCATTCTTTAAAAGAAAACATTAATCGTGTGTGTGTGTGTGCAAAAATATTCGTTTTTCTGTTTAATCGATTTCGTAATTAAAACTTTTGTAATGTCTCACTTTAATTCTTTGAATAATAAACATTTTAAAATTGCAAGTGAACTCGAATATTTGGTTGTTACAGTCGGATGAATCGATGAATCGCCAAATTATCTGACTGGAATTTTCGCAAACCGTACATATTCAAAGAGACTGAATAGTCTCATGATGATTTTTGATAGTTTCTAAACATTATGTCACTTTAAATGTACTCCTTACTGGAATACGCGCTCGTGAAGTTTTCTAAAGTAATATCATTTCTGCATTTCGTAGGAAGTTCCACTGGTACTGTAGTGGATCTTGATAAATCACCGGGGATTCGCAAAACATTTTTCCGAAATTACACTCATTGTAAGAGCTACAATCAGACGTCATGTGCAATAAAATATAAGCCTGTAGGCAAACATACATACTGTAACAACACAGTGGTACGCTTCTTCGTTCAAATATGTAAAACGTCGACAATTGATAATATGTTTTATATAATAGTGCACAGACTTTAAAATTGGCACGAAGATGATGCTGTCAGGTTAATTGCAATTATAGAGAATTTGAGAAAAACACCTTAGTGCTGTCCTACATTATACCCGTCGGTAGCGCGGCTTCATTCCTGGAAATCCGTTTGCCGATTTCAGCATAAATAATATTGAACCAATCGTTGAGATGCGGCCTGACAAAATGAAGATGCTTGTCCGGTCAATTTTCTCGCGTGAGTCACAGAAAACATTCTCGGTCACCATATAACGGTGACCGTGAAACTCAGGAAGAACGTTGCTTCTAAACTGGCAATGCATCTGTAACAGCTTAGTTTGGTTGATCGAGAGTTGACTTCAAACAACCAAGCATATACCAAAACAGTATAGTTCAAGTACTCATTCACCTCCTTATTTTGCATAGGCGTTATATATCCTATTCTCTTATATTGAATGTGGAGAGGCTTTGTTTGTCTGAACAAATAATCCCACGCTCCACTGTGACTGCGCGAAGATCGAAATAAAGACCTATTCACTATTTGGCAGGTTTCTTCTATCAATAGCACGAGGGTTACATTAAGACACGAAACTGGTGAGTCGTCTTGAACACTAATTTAACCTCATTTCTATTATTATCCGTAAACTATGTTGGGTAAATAAATAGTTTATTTTTTATTATCTTAAGTTATTCGTGTTATAGTTGCCTTCTCTCGTGCTAATTTTACTTCTGTATTGTAACATACCACATGTCAGACTCAATAGAAACCCATAATCTGGAGGATTTGTCACCAGTGGAGATAGACACTGTTATGACTACGAAATCCCGACTTCCAGAATTTGATCGTAGTGATCCTGAGTTGTGGTTTGCTCAACTAAAGCATCCTTTCACTAGACACAATATCGAATCTGAAGGGATTCGCTATAGAGACTTGTGTTCTATCCTTCCTCCTTAAGTCGCTAAAGAAGTCCGTGACTTGATTTTAAGTTCGCCATCACCACAACCCTACACCATCTTAAGACGAGAGATAATGAACCGTTTATCATTATCAGACAGTAAAAGAATCCAAAAACGTTCCCAAGGTGAAACACTAGGTGATAGGTTGCGGTCACAGTTTTTACGCCACCTTCAGTTCTTAGTGGGTGATAACCCAGTAAAGCAGTCCTAAAACAAGGATGGATACAAGCTCTTCCATGCTACGTCCAACACTGTTTGGATGCACAAGATCCTGAAATCTAATTATCTCATTTAGCGCGTATAGCCGATAGAATAATGGAAAGAGGTCCTCCAACTGGATCAGGCACGATAAATCACACACAAAAAGTAGAATCAGCAAACGCCCCGGTCATAGAAGGACCCATTGAGAGTGTTAAGAGTCTCGCTGAGGCTGTCACCAGAATGCAAATGGGTCATAGAAACAGTAGCAGGTGCCACAACGACCACGATCCAAGTCACAAAACAGGTCACAAATGTCCAGACAATCTGGGCGGTTTTGTTGGTTCCACTGGAAGTTTGGTGTCAACTCAACCAAGTGCATACAACCATGCACCTGGCCAAAACATAATTCCAAAACAGCGGGAAACGAGTAACCCCTCCTCATGTCACGACGACTGAGGAGGGGCGCCTAAACAGTCGCTCGTTTTATGTTAGAGACAGAAACTCCGGTATGAATTTCTTGGTGGATACTGGCGCTGCTCTTAGTATCATCCCTCAAAACAAAACTGAGCTGAGTCGAGAAACATCCCCAATTACACTTCAAGCCGCAAATAAAACTAAAATCGCGACATTTGGGCGGAAAAATTTAACCCTAGATTTGAGGGTTCAGGAGGCAATTCCCTTGGTTTTTCACGGCAGCCGACTTAGATCTGGCAATACTGGGGATGGACTTTCTAGAGAGATACGAATTTCTAGTTGACACTAAGAAATGGCGCTTAACATTGAAAGAAACTTCGAATTATAAAAAAGGAAAAGAAAGTCACATCACATCTCTCAACTTGATTCAAACTCCATGATAACAAATCACATTTGTTTGATATTAAAGAGATGGAAATAGTGCGCGCAGTACGAATAACTTTCGGGTTCATTGTTGAACCAGTTTCTCAAATGTCAAGTAAACGTTTCCTAAAAACATAATACTCACCGTTATGAAGTGTTATAATCTGTCTGTAGCTATACTATTCTGAATCAGAACACGAGACTATGACAATAACTTTTCTAGTTCTGAGCTTCTTCAAAGCTTTTTGTTCTTGTGGGGTCAGTTGGTTGTTTTCCTTCATCTGTTGAGTAAGCTGTACTATAGTCAGACTTATTTCTTAATGTGTTTCTTCGCTGATTCCGGAAGTTTTGAGTGATGATTCCAGTGCTGCGAAGAGTTCCAGTTTTGGGGCGTTGCTTGTACCTACTTACTTACTTACTTACGCCTGTTACTCCTCGTGAAGGAGCATAGGTCGCTCACCAGCATTCTCCATACAACCCTGTCCTGGGCAATCCTTTCTAGCTCCTTCCAGTTTTAATTCATCCTTTCCATATCTGCTTCTATTATCCATTGTATTCCGTGTTTTCCTTCAGATGTCGAGGTCTTCATAATCCAGTCGACCACCAGAAGAAAGTGGAAGGGAGAGAGTAAACAGCCTTGTATGACTCCGGTCCTTACTTGGAATGCATCTGTCAGCTGTCCTCCATGCACGGCTTTGCACTGTAGTCCGTCTTATGAGTTCCGGATAATATTGACAATCTTCTCAGGAACTCCGAAGTGTCGAAGAATTTTCCATAATGTCCTCCTATCTACACTGTCGAATGCCTTTTCATAATCAATGAAGTTGACGTATAGTGATGAGTTCCACTCAACTGATTGTTCGACGATGATCCATAGTGTTGCGATTTGGTCTGTGCATGACCGATCCTTTCGGAATCCAGCTTGTTGATCTCGAAGTTGGGCGTCTACTGCATCCTTTATCCGGTTCAGCAACACTCTGTTGAAGACTTTCCCTGGTATTGACTGTAGTGTAATGCCTCTGTAGTTTTCACATTTGCTCAGATCTCCTTTCTTTGGAATCTTGACGAGGTGTCCTTCTTTCCAGTACATCGGCAGTTGTTCCTCCCCCCCCCCAAATCTTTTTGAATAGAAGGTACAGCATGCTTGTGGTTACTTTGACGTCTGATTTCAGTGCTTCAGCTGGTATGTTGTCGGGTCCTGCTGCTTTCCCGTTCTTGATTTGTCTGACGGCCATTCTGGTTTCTTCCGTCGTTGGTGGGTTGATATCTATAGGAAGATCTATGTGTGCTGCTTCGATGTCCGGTGGATTCATTGAAGCCGGCCTATTCAGGAGTTCCTGGAAGTGCTTTATCCATCTGTTCCGCTGTTGTTGAATTTCAGTGATTGGCTTGCCTTCTTTGTCTTTGACCGGCCTCTCTGGTTTACTGTATTTCCCTGCTAGTTTCTTCGTTGTATCGTGAAGCTGTTTCATATTTCCTTCTCTAGCAGCTTTTTCTGCCGTCGTTGCTAGTTCTTCCACGTATTTCTTCTTGTCGGCTCTAATGCTCCTCTTCACTTGTTTGTTTGCTTCTATGTATTCAGCTTGTGCTTGGACTTTCTCAGCTCGTGTTCGGCTGTTGTTAATTGCTGCCTTCTTGTTCTTCCTTTCTTTGATCTTGTCCAGTGTTTCTGTAGAGATCCATTCCTTATGATGGTATTTCTTCAGACCGAGAACCTCTTGACACGTTGAAGTTAATGCTTCCTTGATGCCCTTCCAGTTGTCCTCCATACTAGTTTCTTCTTCTTTCAGTAGATCTTGTAAGGCTTGGAACCTGTTGTTGAGGGCTATGTTGAATTCATTGGGTTTGTCAGTATCTCGAAGGAAGGCTGTATTGAACCTTTTTAGTGCTGTTTGTACACTTGTCCAGTTCTTTTTTAGCTTCAGTTTTAAATTGGCTACAACTAGGTGGTGATCTGAAGCTACGTCAGCACCTCTCCTGGTTCTCACATCTTCTATTGTCCTTCGGAATTTTTTGTTGATGCAAATATGATCTATCTGGTTCTCTGTAGTGTGGTCCGGTGAGATCCATGTAGCCTTGTGTATACGCTTGTGTGGAAATATTGTGCCTCCTATGACCAATTCGTTGAATGCACATAGATTTGCAAATCTTTCTCCATTTTCGTTTCTCTCTCCCAATCCATGTCGTCCTATAACATCTTCATATCCAGTGTTGTCTATTCCGACTTTGGCATTTAGATAGTTAGGTCCTTTCTTGGGCATTTCTCAATGATTGACTGTAACCGCTCGTAGAACTGATCTTTAGTGTCGTCGTTGCTATCCTTGGTGGGTGCATAACATTGGATAATATTCATTAAGATCCCCTCCTTTTTTTGAATGATGCTTTGATGATTCAGGATCCGTGAGATTCCCATCCTACAAGTGCATTTCGTGCTACTCTGGACAGCATTAGAGCGATTCCCTGAGTGTGTGGAATGTTTTCCCCTTCGTGACCGGAGTATAGCAGCATCTCTCCCGTAGCTAGCCTTTTCTGTCCAGCTTGGATCCAGTGGGTTTCGCCGATTCCCAGTACTGCTAAGTTATATCTCCTTATTTCCGTTGCTATTCGACTGGTCTTCACGGTTTCCCACATTGTTCGGACGTGCCATGTACCTATAAAAATTTTTGCTCTGGCCTCGCTGCTTCCGAAAGAACTCGGCTTTCACCATGAAGCGTCATAATTCTTCTAAATGAAGACCTTCTAACTTTCAGGGCAGAGCTAAAATGGTTTGAATTATTTTTTCTGGTAAGCGTTTTTTTAGCGAGTTAGTTTTCTACGGGATGGGGACGCTAACCCCATGCCCAACTCTCCTCCTTTACCAGGGCATGGGACCGGCAGTAAATCTATAAGAGCTACAGGCAGAGTTGGCGTTGCTTGTGTTGTTGTTTACTCCTTTTCGGAGTAGGTGTTCTTCCGTATTTTTTAGGGGTTGTTTTGACAGATTGATCACGAACGTGTTTGTGTTTTCTTTCATGGGTGGATTTGAGATTTTGATTAGTTTTCTCCTTAAGGTGTTTCTTCTTTGTTCTTCCTGTCGTTTGCGTGATATCTCGATGGCTGTTGCCAAGATTTCCAAATATTCTGACGTGAGTGTCCTTTGTATCTTCATCTTTTTGTCCTCTATGAACGCTATGAGCTACAAATCTTCACCAACCCAGAAATTGCAGAAAACTGAAATTTTCTCAACACGAAAACGACTGGCTCGAAAAACAACTCGGGAATCTTCCAAGCCGGCACGCGTTAACGGCAACCGTAGCCGGTGAACATAGCCGTCTGTTATATGTCGCAGATGTGACAACGAGAGTTCGCTACCTCGTCGACACTGGTGCAGAAGCTAGCCTTCTCCCAGCACATCCTAACGACCGACTTCACGAATCGGCTTTAAACTTACAGGCGGCAAACGGAAAACCTATCGCTATGTTTGGCAAAAGGTACGTTTACCTGAACGTGGGTTTACGCAAACCCATTCACTGGATCTTCGTTGTTGTAGATGTTTCTTTGCCAATCATTGGTATGGACCTTCTACAACACCATTATCTAATCATCGACACGCGCGAACGGAGGCTAGTAGAGAGAAACACCAATTTTTCCGTTTGCGTAACCTCCTTTTCTGGTTGCAGATTATCCCCAGTTACAATTAATCAAATGATAGACCCACTTTATCAGCCACTACTCGATAAGTATCCTGGGATACAACAAACTCAACCGAAACTACCGTGTGTAACCAGCAACGTTACACATCACATCACGACTACAGGACCAGCTGTATTCTCTAAAGCACGACGACTAGCTCCTGAAAAGCTGAGGTTGGCGAAAAACGAGTTCGATCACATGATGGACTTAGGAATCATACGACCGTCAAATAGCCCATATGCATCTCTGTTGCACATGGTCGCCAAAAAGGATAGCAACGATTGGCGTACAACTGATGACTATAGGCGATTGAATGAGAAAACCATTCCTAATCGTCATCCGTTGCCTCACATTCACGATTTGACAGCTACTTTGAAAGGTACAACTGTCTTTTCGAAAATCGACTTGGTTAAAGCGTATAACTAAATCCCCATGGCCACAAACGATACACCGAAAACCGCCATCATTACTCCCTAGCATTCGTGCCCTCTGTTTGGCCATGGAACTTCGCAATTGGAAATTAAGTAGGCGGTGGTCAAAAAAAATAATATTCTAGTGGATAGTGGTTAAGCAGAATGATTAATTTATAGTTGACAGTTAATCTTGTATCGCTTATACCAGTGGATAAGTTACAAAGGGATATGCGTTCGTGTTACCTTGTGGCTATACTCACGAGTGGTTGATATTTTAACAGACATATTACACAGAAGCATTCACATGCTGTTAGTGCTTGTTAAAGAACCACGATAGCCGATTATAAACGTAGTTGATCAGTTAGCTCTATCGATTGAACTAATTATTTAGGTTTAAATGCTAATCAACATTGACATGAAGCAACGAAAGTTCACTGTAATAGATTAACATAGGCGATGATAAAAATGAAAGAGAATAAGTATAGTATGCAATAATAAAGGTTATAGTGATAGGTTGCGTTATTCGAAGTCTTGTTCACCAGTGTAGATCGTCAACGTAGATGATCTATGTCGAAATGATTGGAGGCCTACTCGAGTTGGACAGAAATACATTAGTTAAAGTAGATACAAGCGAAAGTGAGACCACTGACGAGGATCGATGATTTGCTTGATATTCAATGACCCGACTGCCGGATGATTTGGCTAGGGCTTAGTGACAATTCGCTGGCCCTACAACACAATCGAATTCAGTCCAGCTTCTGAAACGCTTGTTTAGTATTATACGTCGAAACACCACGCTTATGTCGGCTGAAATATCTCTTGAGTATGATGCACTACAGACAGAACTGGGCAATTGTAGAAAACAGTTATTCATTGCCACACTTTAATAACTGAACTGTTAAGTTATTCTTAATATACTGTATTCATGACCCTATCTACTTTTAGACAAAGACGGTGAGGGCTAGCTGAACAATCGGTATACCAGACCAAGTTGATGTGACCTTCCAATGGCTTACAGCATCTTATATACTTTTGAATATTCTCTCAAACACCTACTTAAACTTATTTCCATCACAAAACTCAGAGGTAACACCCAGAAACTGGAGACTCTACACGGTAGAACGGACTGAAGATACACTTTCCATTCCTTAAGGGTAACCAAATGCTGGTATTCACTGTCAACTGAGGTAATCCAAGGGACTTCCCAGGAGTTTGTTAAAAGAAAACTTGGCATATTCTTAAGGACTAAATATAGTATCTTAATATGGTTTGGCTTTTTTTTTCTTTTACCTCTTTGCCGATAATATACCGAGGTTCCTGAATGGAGGTGATGGTGATCTATATCGCCAGATCTATACAAAGAGCGTTTAGAAAAGTTGAAACTCTTTACTCCATTCCATCGCAAACTAAGGGGAGATCTAATTTTGATGTACAGAAAACTGGCGAATGATTTTCGACCTAACTTACTCTCTTTCTTCCCATTAGATCGAGACATCTCAGAGGACATAGCAGGCGGGTAGAAAAGCCAAGAACGGACAAAATACCCGTAGCATACAGGTTTCCACACCAAGTCATCAATACTTCGAATCTGTTATCTTAAACATTGATGTCCGCACCTTCAATTGACTCATTCAAATGAAGATTGGACATTCATAAAAGCACACTAGAAGGAGGAATAACATAGGCCGTAGGCCTTCTGTCCTTGCTACACAAATCTGAATTTGAATTATTTGACTGGGCGCCTCATATTTTAGCGTTCAAGGTCGTTGGAACAAAACGGCGAGTGTTTTTAGTGAACCTGACAATGCTGACATACTTACTTAGTAGGTTCTTCTGTTCACCGTCTCCCAGATGGGGTCCAACAGGAAACGCCTAGAAGCCGCAATCGCAAGGCTCGATCGGTTTCCAGCGGTAAACATAACCCGACCTCACAGGTCGTCGACGACCCCACAAAATCCAGCACTTGGTTTGACGCAACTGTTGTTGCTTCTACCAGCACCGTTGACGAATGGGTACAGGTTGTAAGGAAGAAAAGTAGGAATATAAAACGTAACCCTGCTCCCGTAAAAGTAGTTGAAAAATCGAAAGCTGATCATAGCGACAGATCAGCTATTTTTCATGGAATCAAGGAGAGTGAGAGCTCTGAACCTGAAGCTGGTTTTGAGCATGACATTGTACCGATTAGGCAGCTTCTTTATCAACTCATGCCTCAAAATGTCACCGGGGTCACCTTGACAAAGGTGTACAGATTAGGGTGTCTAGCGGACTTGAAACCAAATCATTCAAGACTGCTCAAAGTAGTATTCAACTCTTCGAACGAACGTGACTTAATTTTACAGAATGGACACAAATTAAAGGGTTCAGGAGTCTTTATGCGAAAGGACTTACCGTTGGCAGACCGTGTAAAAAGACGAGAAGCCGGAAAACAACTACAACTTAGGTTAGACGCTGGCGAAAAGGACCTGAAAATTGTAAATTTTCGAGTTGTAAGGCTTCGACAGAGAATGATGCCGAAACTACTCTGGGTGAAGCACGAAGGCACTTAAACAGGCTTTGCATCTGTTACACCATTGCCCGAAGCTTGCTTAATAAGCGATCGGAACTAGGTGTACAGATTGACTCTACAAAGCCAGACATAATCGCAGTCACAGAAACCTGGCTGACACAGGCTATAGATAGTATGGAACTTGATTTCGACGGTTTTATGTTAGTAAGGGCCTACAGAACACAAAAGCGCCCAACATAGCTTTCTCCACAGGAGCAGATGAATTCGTAAATACACATAGAAGTGGTATAACCAGGTAACTTAGATCGGGTCAAGTACGATAGACGTCTGTCGCACTGAACTCCCTATCCACAACTCATTATCTGAGTAATCTTGCATCCTTATGATGCTCTATCCTGGTCCTCACAAATTTAAGTCTCTGATGCTAGTCAACATACAAGTTATAACAACTGAGTTTAAAACCAGCTTATCAAAGAAATTATTGTGTTCATTATAAAATTTTACCTGGATTTCGTAAATTCTTCTTCGAACCTTTTGTACTGTAAAAACATACCTTCCGTATTTAGGCAAAATTTTACATATTTGTGCAGCCTATTTTTGTGGTTCGTTCATTACAGGGGGAAATATATTGTATATATTAATTATTACAATTAATGTATATAAACAATACAACTGTCTAAGACTACTAAATAGATTTACAAACTGAGTTGTAAATCTTGTTGACGTCTTTATTATTGTTGGGGACGTTAGATCCCCAGAACTCACTTGGGAAACAACCTAATTTTGTAATTTTATTTAAAAAATTTGAGTTTCTTTGTTTTCGTGCCAAAGGCGCTCTTGTCACCTTCATGTCGTATTTCCCACTGGGAAATATCTTGAATGCTATTGGTCCGTTGTGTCATTTAGTATGCTATTTGGTAATTCTCCCCATGGACGGTTTTGCACTGTATATACAGGTTTGAATTGTGTTTGTTGTTATCGCTCGTCTCTGGGTTTTTTTCGCAGAATATACTTTCCATTACAAGCTTGGACTTCTCCCTCTAATTAGTGGGGCTGGGACGCATCAATAGCTAGCTTACTGGTCCTTGGTCACCAAGTCTTGTTTCTCGTTCGCAGATTAAGTGAATTTGTGATAGCTTCAAACCAAGCAATTATTGAATTAAGTTGCCAATTATAAAAATAAATAAAAAACTGTTGGACATTCAGTTAAAGTTTTTACACTCCCATGTAGTAGGTAAACCATGGACGTGTGATTTAAAAAACTTATTTATCATCAGAATAATAGAAAGTGATGATAACTCATTTATAATTTTAAACAAATACAATTATAACAAAAAACACATAGTGTACCTTCATTATTTATTTTCTTTTACAATCCGATGAGGCCAGTTAGTCAACTACAATGTAGGACCAGGCACATATATGCATCGATCCAAGTTGTCATACCTCATTAACACAACAAGATGAACACTGGATTCATAAAAGTAGTTAATTCAGTTGTGGTAATATATAAAAGAAAGATTACAGCAAGGATATAGTACAGGAAGAAAGAATTAGTTCGTAGAAAGAATGAAATGAAGCGATTTTAATCTCTTAGTTTAAGGGAAGACATAGAGTGTGTACACCGACACCATTGTGGTATGGTCGCCGGCATCCGATGGAGTAAGTTCTACTTTGACAATATATCTACTTTTATACTTGTACAGTAGAATAACTATGTGTATTTATTTAACTATCGTCATCTGAGATGTGGTTGTTTCAATAAGACAGCACTTTACTTGTCCGCCGACTGTAATACACACCACTTAGTGTTGACGTGGACTGTACACAGTCATTTTGCAATACATAGAATATTTTACGAAGTAGTATTTTTCTAACTTCTATTTAGCATATCACAGAACAAGAATAGCAAGAGAGAAATAAACGTCTATGGTCTATTTGGTTACAAGCATACAAAGTACGTTTAAAAATAGATTTCGAAGGGAATCATGATAATACCAAAACACAATTCTCTGAACGTTTAAATTTAATGCAGTCTGTAAATCCTCGAGTAGTTCTACGTAATTATCTTGCCGAAGAAGCTATTAAATCAGCTGATAAAGGAGATTATACAGTTGCACAACAATTATTCAACTCATTGACCACACCTTTTAAAAATCCTGATATGTCTTTGAATAACGAGGTAAGCAGTAAAAATGCCAATTTACGTTTACTTGTTTTTAATCGAATTTTTCATCCATTCATCAAAATACCATTGATTTCAATTGATCAAGGTGAAAACCAATGTTAATTTTTCCTGGCTCTTAGTACGAATCAAGTCATTTTTAAACCAGTTTGCAATGTTTAAATGACTCGAATATGCTGTATTTTGACGTTGTATGTTTAGCAGTAGTCAGTATGTAACTGTGCATCACGAAGAATATTAGGACAATAGTAGTTGTAGTGTCTGTAACAGTAAAAATACATTTGACATAAACAATGATTTATGAGAGGCAATAATGAATTCACTAGAAGGTCTGAAATTATTTCGAAACTCTGGATCTAAGAGAAGACAAAATAGTGAATGTATCTGCATTGTTGCTATTGGTTACTGGTTATATCACCTAACGCCTCAATTGGTCGATTTTCCACTTGTAGAATAATCTTTAATTGTTTAGTTCTATTTAAACTAGCCGTTGATTATCCTGAATGATAACCAAAATTCTGCAATTAAGCTGCTACAACCTTGGACTCCAGCGCCTATAAAATTATGATCGTGAAACATAAGTCTCTGTCATCCCATAGCTAAATAGATTTATTTACTAGCCATATCATTTAAAATTTTACAAATATTATCAAATCATGTACATTTATGTAACGCGGTATTATTTTACTTTCGGAAAATATCTTTCCTTTTTTGTAGTCTTTTCATCTTGTATCCCGGGTTAAATACCGTCCTCCTGATTGGTCTCGTAAACTACGTGTTTCTTGTTCATCTTAACAGATAATAACATGTAAGCTTTGAAAATAAATATCCATCCATAGTGTATTTTAATATCTTGCTTCAATATACGATACTCCCAGATGTTCAACAATTTGGTTTTAAATTTCATTAACAACTACATCAAAAACACTAAATATTATACCTTTGTTTTATACTATCACTCATTTGTGTCAAGTTACTGTGTTGTTTAGGAGCTGTATTTTGTTAGTTGACTTCCGATTCTGTTGTGCTTCCAAAAAGAAAAGAATATGTTCTTGATTTGTGTTGGGGTTTGTGTGATCATGCCGTTACTACAAAATTAGTTGTTCTATCTAGTTTGATAGTTGATTAGTTTGTCCATATTTGTTTTAAGACCAGTGACCTTCTTCATCAAATTGCATAACAACTAATAAACAATAATCAATACCTTAACACCTAGTGTCCTAATGGGAAAGTGAGGAGAAAAGGTAAATTCATTCTCTCTTCACACTCAAAAAGTATACTATAGTATACCTCGAAAACTCGATTTCACAGCATTACAAATAGAAAATTACCACTTATACACAACTCAGTCATAAGTGATACAAAAATAGAGTAATGAAGACATAATTAGTTGTGTCTAATACCATAGGGTATATAGTACGAGTTTGTAGATTAGGCAAAAGCTAACGATTAGTAGAATATAAGAATCCCATAGTCCAAACTTCTATTAACTATACAATAAAAGTATGAGCAACTGTTTCTCGTTTAATAGTTTTCGAATCCAATCTTCCTGAAATCCTCTTCTAAATAACACGTTCATATTAAGGTCAGTAGTTACAGGAAGCTACACATATCAACAGATACAAAGCACACTCTTACACTTTATTACATAGGACTTCGATAGTCCACTTTTTTCTTAAAACTAAACACTTGAAATAGGTGATTGCTTTAATTCTTGTCCACTACATATTTTTCTACTCTCTCCTAAATTTGACATGGCAGCATTCATGTACCCTGCATATTTTTGTACTACCAACATATCGCCAAACACCGGTCAAGGCACATTCACATGAGCTCATTAGACCATAAGGATGTCATAACGCTTGTATCAGTATTGAGTCCTTCAGCTAATCGGTTACTCTATTTGTTAATGAGAGTGACTATTCTAGGTAGCTTATGGATTACAGTTTCTTTTCGATTTGAAACAATTCGTTAAATTGATGTATATCTAGTTGCATTTATACACGAGAATTTCAACAGTGTTTACATAAAATCTACAATATCTTAACTCGTTCTGCAATGTTCAGATGTTTATTGACTTCATGTCATAATGTTTTAATAAATCTTTGTGAAAGTGAATCGTAATAAGCAGTATTATATGTATTACACATAGACTTTAAAATACACCACCATTGTGCTAAGACTTGACAGTACAATAAGAGTTTAAGCAGTAACAGTTTGGAATATGAAGATGAGAGTTTTAATCAATAGTAAAAGATCATCAGATATTGATCCATAGAGGTCTCATATATGTGGCAAAAGTAAAACAAATCTAAGAAGTCGATTTATTCAAGTAAGTGTAATACGAGGTTTCATGTTTCACCAATTAAGAATTCTGGAAGATTAAAATATCTTCGGTGTGTCAATCATAATGATAACAACTAAGGACATAAGTGGGTTCGGGATATTTTTATGAAAAGTTCGAAGGTTCCGCTTCGCTTTACAGTCAATTAAATAGAAACCGTACCCGCATAAACCATTGGTAATATTTCACAAGAGTGTTTAGCAAATTACGAAGAAATTTTATTTAGGTCCTCAGGGTCGATGTAATATTTTCCTTAGTGTTCAGGTTGTGGAGTCATATCATCGCGTACGAAGGAGTGAATGCCGAAGAGTAGGAAATTCCATTTATAAGTCGGTAAAGAACGATCAAGTTAACTGTAATTCGCCTAATCCAGAGAGGTTAAAACTTTAGCTTACCACAGCTTCCGTGATGATCTATATTAGCGGAACACTCCGAAGAATCTCCTCTGAATCCTCTTCAAACACCCTCAATTTTCAACAAATCGTTATACCTTGAATTACTGCAGACTAGAATAACATATTCAGCGATGGGTTTGATGCATTTTCATGTGAAAATCTAGATTCAGTGTTAAATAAATTCATCATATGAGCTTTCTTGATTTTAATATTTGGGTTGCAATGTGCTCAGAAAAGCCGTTATACCATGCACACAAATCACGTACAACGTTGGGGAATTTCAGCACGTCTTTGTGTACAACCATATTAAGTTAAGGGCTGCGGCCAATTTAGATGACTAAACTTTTGTGAACATTCACTGACAGGCTCCACAGCAGACCATTCTCACAATTCGTTTATGGCTCCACAGATTACCGCCGAAACATAGCTATCTTTGATGGAAGTCGAGCATAAATTAGCCACATCAACAAAAAGAAAATGTCCGTCGTACTAAGAGAGTTAGCACACGTCATTATCAAAAAAGGAAGAGTAACGGGGCAACCATATTTCCTTTCATAGGCTTAGAGTACCGAGATTCAAAGCGGACGATTTGCCTACGTTCTGTTACAGAGGTTTGGACCAGCATAAAAAGGAAATATTATACATCAAATGGGAAATTCCTAGAGGGTTGTGTGAGACTATCGAGGGTCTTACTAAAATCAAAGTATAGAACCATCACCGACGTATCTTTGTTATCCATTTGATCAAAATGTTTTAAGTGGGAATCGAAATAGGAGCGTTCTGTCATAGATTCATGTTTGGAAAGGCTAATAAAGCCTTCAATAGGCAAAACTGGTAACAGCCGTTTGTGTATGAACGACTTTTGATCACACGGCGGTCACGTTAATAGGCCCATAGTTTGCAATGACGCTACTTGATCTCGTTTTGAATCCGGGAGCATAAAGAGGTGCTTTCTACACAGACTGTTAGACTCCATATTCGACACATCAGTTTGTCAGTCCAAGGCAAAATGATGCGGATTCTCTACTGCCATAAATCAAGAACCATCTCAGGATACTGTCAGGTTTGCCATCGTAGGACAGTTTCGGGGTAGTTATATCCTGAGTGATATTGGCGAATGTAATTAACTAGAGACAGATGTCAAAACTGGAAATATGTTAGTAGAGGTTTACGTCTCTCTATTATGACACAGTGAGATACGATAGTTGGAATGTTCACAATACCATGATGGTCGTCCACAATATTACTGTTAGTTCAAAGAACATGATTGTACCGAAGAAATTCAATTTCATGGCGATATTTAAAAAGCCAGCGTGTGGGAATATCTGGGGTTTCTCTACCCAAGACCGAACTGTTTATAGTCAAGAGTTACTTGCATCGAAATGATTCATTTCTGAAACATCTACAAGTCGTGATGCTTGCGGTAGCGGTACGTTAGTCTTCTCAAATTTACCTTGGAGGTAAATGACACGTTCGACATTTGTAACAATGCAATCATTTAATTGAAAAACAAGCTTATGTACCATGAAGTTGAAACTTCAACCAACTCATTATAATTGCAGCGATACATAAGATGTGTAGTGACCTACTTTTATCAAGAGAACGCGATTGGTTTAATGGAAACAATTATTATTATAACCAATTGTACCGATGATTGTTTACCTGTGCTAAAGACAGCCATACTATTACCACTCGATTATTCGTGACCCTGCACAGGTTCGGTTGCGCTCGGTAACCACGCCTGTACTCCTTTGGCACGATCTAGATATTCTTTCGATGCCACGAGATCGCCAACAAATACATCTCGACTACAGCCATCAACTGCCTTCTGATATTTGGCTTACGGGGGATTTTATCGGTTAACTGGCACGTAGTCTTCTTGTAGTGGTGTTCATAGTCAACCGCGACGCAGATGTATGAGATTAGATTGTGCATAAATTATTATAGATGGGCAACACATACATTATAGGCAAAAGTAGACATGTTCACATGGATATACAGAAGAAACCTACAAGTTTAGCATTTGAACATCCATTTTAAATATCCAATCTCCTTGAGCGAAGCTGAATGTCATTGTGGGACAGATGTTCCAGATTAATCGATTTCTGATCAAATTTCTGACGATGTCATATCGGATGTTGACAGTCCTATTGATTCGTATTTTCAATAAACTTGTGGAAGATATTTCAAAACGAATGAAAAACGGATGACAAAATATCAAATGTTACTTGTCTCCGCAATGTAATTGTTTTCAGTGAAAACCTTGGCCAATATGAAGCACAAGCTCTCATTGAGTTCAAATCTAAATACAGTATTGATGACCACATGGAAATTGTTGTTTGTATTCGTGCATCAAACACTTCCTTTGAATTCGCTTGTCCGTGTAGGCAATATGTCTTAAGTGATTCATGTTCTGATCACAGTCCGAATGTTATTTATAAGAGTCAGTTTCAATATATCTGTGTGTTAAATGCAGATACTTACTGATCTTATCGAGTACAAATCACGTATAAATATCACATTCAAGTATTTTGGAGGTAAAGAGAGAATATGTAGTATGGTGTCGAGTCGCGGTTGACTATGAACACCACTACAAGAAGACTACGTGCCAGTTAACCGATAAAATCCCCCGTAAGCCAAATATCAGAAGGCAGTTGATGGCTGTAGTCGAGATGTATTTGTTGGCGATCTCGTGGCATCGAAAGAATACCGAGATCGTGCCAAAGGATTACAAGTGTGGTTACTGAGCTTAACCAAACTCGTGCAAGGCCACAATCAACCGAAGAAAGTATGTCTTTTGTACAGATAAACAAGCAAAATGGTTCAAATGGTTCAAATGGTTGTGGACGGAATAGAAGAAGCTTTCGCTTAACAGGCTTCCGTGTCTAGTAGCAGGGGATCACCAAATCCTCCAGGCAGGAACCTAGGTATGTTAACAATAAAAGAGGAAAAGAGATTGGTAAATCATAATGTGATGCTGTTCTTGGTCCTTAAGAATAGGTCAAGTTGCCTCTTGAAGGACTCCTGAGAAGTCGCCTGGACTAGCTCGGCTGGCAGCGAATTACAGATTTTGACAACTCTTAAGGAGTAGAAATTGTGTCTACATTCCGTCTTGCTATGTTGTGTTTCCAGTTTCTGGGTGTTACCCCTTAGGTTGTTATTCGAACTAAGCTTAAGTAGGTGTTTAAGAGGATGTCCAGAAGTGTTAAGAATACTATAAGCCATTAATAAATCACCTCTAAGACGCCTATATTCTAATGGGTAAAGGTCTAGTGAACGGAGGCGTTCTTCGTAAGGCTTAGATTTGAGTCCTCGAACTGATTTCGTGGCTCGCCGTTGGATACGCTCCAAAGTGACCTTGTCCTTTTGGAGTGAGGGGGGAGTACTATGTTTCCGTACTCTAAATGGGGACGGATGAAACTATTGAAGATTGTGTGGAAAGTTCTTCCGTCAAACTGGCCAAAAATGCGCCTCAACGTTACCAGTGCAAGGTTTGCTCGGAAGGCATTTTTGTCACAGTTAGCGTAAGACTTTAAGTCATGGGGCACCAGGACTCCTAAATCTTTTCGACTTGGGATACTACTAGAGAGGAGTTTCCTAAGTTGTAACTGTAGTTTGCAACATGTCGCAGATGGACTACTTTACACTTTGAAGTGTTAAAGGTAAGTCCGTTATCGTCTGCCCAACTTTGAAGTCGAGTCAGATCCTCCTGAAGTGCCTGTGTATCGTCTTGGTTGCGTATCTCTCTCCAAAGTTTCACGTCGTCGGCAAAAAGTAATAAATCTGACGTTACCTGTTGAGGAAGATCATTTATGTAGATCAAGAAGAGAAGAGGCCCTAGTACTGAGCCCTGGGGGACCCCACTAGGACATTCCATAGCCTGAGATAAAGTGAAATTAACCCTAACCTTAAAGTGTCGATTTTTAGGTATGAAGTAAGCCAATCGATTAGGGGTGGTTTGATACCTAGTCGTTTGAGCTTGTTGATAAGACACATGTGGTTAACCTTATCAAAAGCTTTTGAGAAATCAAGGTAGATGACATCAACCTTTCCCTTGCAATCGAGGATGCTTGTCCATCTGTCCACCGCAGTCAGCAGGTTGGTTATACAAGAGTAACCCTTCCTGAAACCATGCTGTTGGGGTGAGAAGAAATTTAAGGACAGTAGATAGTCATTTAAACCGTCGCATATCAGAGACTCCATGAGTTTTGAAGGTAATGACAGAAGAGCCACCGGCCGATAACGTGAAGGTTCATTGCGTCGACCACCTTTGAAAATTGGTGTGATGTGAGCCAACTTCCAATTTTCCGGTAATTTGCCTCGGCTAAGCGAGTGAGAAAACATCACGCTAAGCGGCGTTGACAAGATTGAGGCTGCTCTCTCAGTATGGCAGGATGAACCGTATCCGGGCCAGGAGAAGTGTCTAATCTTAAGTGCTGCAATTTCCGGAACACCAAGTCAGCGCTTAGGTCTACTTCGGAAAGTCCTGTGGAATTGCAGATGAAACTGTCGTCAGTAAAGTTGATGTCAGCCGGTTGAAACGTTTGAGAGTAATGTGCCGCCAGAAGGTTAGCGGCGTCGCCATCGTTGTTGGTCGGGCCGTTAAGACCTACCAGTTGAGAAACTCCTGTTTTGGCTTGACGAAGAGAGGCTGCATAACGGAATAAGCTTCTAGGGTTAGAGGCGAATTTGTCCATAAGCTTTGTTTGGTACTGAAGCCTATCTTCTCTTATAGCCTTCGTGCATATGTTCCTGATATGTTTATATTGCCTATACGCTCCATCGTTATTAGTTCGTTTGTATTCCGCCCAGCAGTGCCTTTTGCGGCTTAGCAGGCGAAGGGTACGGTTCTTGATTACTGTAGGTGGCTTGCAGCTTTTGGGAACCGTTTGGGGAACTGAATGGTCTGTAGCACATAAGAGCGTGTGCAGTAAGAAGTCCCAATGACCATCCACATCGAGTTGAGGGTGAACATCCCAAGCCACCTGTTGTAGATAGTCATGTAGAGCTGGGACATTCAGCCGTTTAAAGTTCCAACGCAAATTATTGTTGGGATACCTTAGCTTAGTTTTGATGACAAAACTGAAGGCTATGACGGCATGATCGCTCTTTCCCAGAGGAGCCAGGATTGAGAGGTTGTCGACTAGGAATTCTTCGTTAGTGAATACACAGTCTAAGCGCGATGGTGTCTGACTGTTTCTCCAACGAGTTGCCGACCTCACGTTTTCATATAAGCCCAAGTCATCGATGAGGTTGTAGAACCGAGCTTCAATTGAGTTGTCGCCTCCAGTGTACGTGTGTTCCGCGAAGTTGACTCTAGGGAGATTAAAGTCCCCTAGAATCAGGATGTGTGTGAAACCGAGACGGATAGAGCGGGATAGTCCTTCCAGCATACGACTATCGTACTCGATGTCGGCAGTTGGCTTTCTGTAAATGACTCCGACTAGACACCTCGAAGTACTAGACAATCTTACAGAGCACCATATGGATTCCTCAAGATTGTTAAACTCGAGGTTGTGAACTTGGTGCACCTCCAAGCAAGAGCTTATGTATATGGCTACTCCGCCCCAATTCCTGTTTTTCTGTCGTTGCGGAACAAAGTCATCCCAGGTAATGCTAACTCTTGGTCCGAGAACTGAGAAGATATCCAGGTTTCAGATATTCCTATCAGATGGGCCTTATTAGCGTTGCTAAGTTCACGTAGTTTATCCAGTTTGTTTGGTAGACTCGCGGCGTTCATATATAAGCAGTTTATGCTTTCAATTTGGAACGCGTGAGCTTCGTCCTGTTTTCTGTATGAACCTTATGTGAATGGACAGGTAGCCCACCTATATGAGGTTTGCCGAGGTGGTAGGCCCTGTCCTTTACACGTTTTTATCGTTTAGACAGTCCACAAGTGGAATGGTCAACTCCAACTTGCCTTTGTTCTTGGTCCTAGCTTCGTATGGCCTATCCGGGTGCATGTGGATTCCAGGTGGCAATCGACGTCTATTAGCACGAAATGCTTCCAGAACTGCAGCCGCCATGTGGGAAGATGGGAAGGTTATCTTCATTAGACGGGGTCTGGGATCACCGTCCTTCTTGGCTAGTCTCGTCACATGCTGAGTCAGTATGTGTTTGAGCCTCAAGGACTGTTTGATGAATTTCCATTCCCTGATGTCAGAATGTGATTGAGTAGGGTCTGCATTTTCCGGTATACCTTGAACAATTATGTTTCTACCGCGGAAAAACTTCTCGCGAGATTCTTTAGGGATGTTTCGTATGATATTGCGCTCAGAGTACGGTATGTCGGGCAATATTCTTACGTTACCATCTGATTTCAGCAAGTGACTTGCTAGCATGACGTCCTCTACGTCGGTAGCATTCTTAAATGTTACTCGGAGAAGCCTCGAGTGATTTAGATGCTTAGAATCCTTTCCTCGAGTGAGCCGGGTGACCGTTAAAGGCTCTATTCTAGGAAGTTCAAGCTTCTTGTTCAATTCGCCCCAGAGCATCCTGTCGTTTTTGTCCTGCAGACTGAGAGGAAGGTCAGGATTGTCAACGAGGTTCATGATAATGAGAGAATCGTCACGAACTGTTGTTAATTTACCAGGTTTCACGATGAGTTCAGGTTTAATAACTTGTTGTTTGGAGGTCAGTGTGCGTTTTTGAATCTTGGGCTCTTTATTGACCGGACGGACAGTCTTGGGGGTACACTGTGCGACCAAATCACCAGTTATTTTCCGTGCAGCAACACTTGGGTTGCTCGGCTTAGGCGGTGATGCCTGGTTCTTATGGGCTCTCTTAACGTGGGTCGAATTACCTACAGGGTTTTTGGGAACCACTGTTGTGTCCAGGGACCCTGAGCTGGGAGACCCGAGTTTGCTTAGGGAGTCTAGTACTGTCGACGTAATGATGGTGCTGAGCCTCAACACGTCGTCATTAGTGTTGATGGATGCTCCATCGTTGGTATGCCTGTCGACATCCCTATTTTTGAGTCCGTCACACGCTCTTGTTTGTCGACCGGATTTTTTACTAGTGTTATCCAAGTTAACTGACAACTTGTTCCGAAGACCTGTCAGTAGGACAATGATGTTACTCAGCAAGACAACTGCGTCCGTGCTGCACGTGACACATACCCACTTTTGGTCTGACTTGCTGAGTTTGTTGTAAGAAGTTGCTGTCAGATCTGTGCATGCTTCGTGGAACCAACCTTTGCAGTCGTCGCACTGCATGCCAGTTGTGACAGCAAAACGGCATCCCGGACGTTTGCATGAGTTTTTCATGACTGTGTTGAAGCAAACTATGTTATAGATGCTTGCAAGAGCCTAAGCCTTTTAAAAAAAACACTAAAAAGCACACTGAAAACGGACAAAAATGGACAAAACGAGTGATATAAACTGAAACTAGTCTATACGTGAAAAACAAAAAAAACCGAATAGTAAGCTGAGGCAAAACCACAGGTAACTATTTAATATAGTGAGACTCAAAAAAAAGTAATCTACCGAACGTATAGCTCAGGATAGATTCTTTAGAACTGAAATGGTACTTTTGTTGCGTAAGAACACAGCAAAAGTTTGATAAATGCAAATCACGTTAGGACTAAACTTCCCGTTCGAAAATCGCGCGTGGGTTAGAACCGAGTACAGTAAAACAATCATCGGTACAATTGGTTATAATAAAAATTTTTTCCATTATACCAATCACATTCTCTTGATAAAAGTAGGTCACTACAAATACATGAATCATATGCTTAGTTACTGACGAGTTGAAATTTAAAATATCCCTATTCGGCTTACGGGGGATTTTGTCGGTTAACTGACACAAGCTCTCAGTGAGTTCAAATCTAAATACAGTATTGATGACCACATGGAAATTGTTGTTTGTATTCGTGCATCAAACACTTCCTTTGAATTCGCTCGTTCGTGTAGGCAGTATGTTTTAAATGATTCATGTTCTGATCACAGTCCGAATGTTATTTATAAGAGTCAGTTTCAATATATCTGTGTGTAAAATGCAGATACTTACTGATCTTATCGAGTACAAATCACGTATAGACATCCTATTCAAGTACTTTGGAGACAAAGAGAGCATACATGAGTCATATGCTTAGTTACTGACGAGTTGAAATTTAAAATATCCCGATTCGTATTGTGACTGTAATAATAAAATAGTATTTTTTACATGGAAAGTGAAAAGAACACCATGCATAATATCACTCTGTGGTAGTAAATAAACTCTGAAATAAATAGTTCTGTAAGTCTTCGACATTTGACATTGACCGCATTGGTTTTACTAGAATCATGAAGCGCTCGGTTACGCATCCGCATCATATCACGAATGGGTAAGCCGTGCTGCGCATCTCCTACAACTGTCAGCCAACTTAGATCAAATTCTTCCCGAGATATTGATAGCCTACAAAATACATCTTCAATTGTTTCGTGATCATTGTTTAGTTTGCAGCCGTCCCAGTGTAGAGTGAAGAATGTTTACATGGTCAGTAAACCAACAATTTACACGGAAGCAGAGGTCCTTAGGATATGCTAAAACTTCTCTCATTGCAAACACTATAGAGTATGATGACAGTCGGCAGATTGAAAATAATGCTCTGCACACTATTTCAATGATCGTCGTTTGAATTGAGTAAGCTCTGTACAAAGATAAAAATCACATATACATCATCGCGATAGAGCACTGTGCATTCCAGATATATTTCCAATCTACCCAATCCATTACCAGATGAGAGGGTTAAACTTCATACTTAAAAGGAGCCAAGTTGCTTATTATTCTTTGGCGTTTCGGTAGTTACGAACCGATTGAAATGTAGCGGCATTGTGCCCTAACCATACAATACTCAAAGCTGAACACGAGACAACTCGGAAAATAGATATTCAGTATTTAACGCGGAGAAATACCTAACGATGGAGAAGGCGGCAAGGATGAATTGGAGTTGACCGATTGGCATGGCTCAGCCATGCAGGCGTGGTCCCTGCTGGATGTTACCTTATATCTTTTATTCATATTAAATATATTGTTCTTTCTCTAGCCTAAGCTTGTTCTCCATCATGTTTTGGTAGTTGCTACAATGTAGTGAGTTGGTGTAGACGATGATGTGACTTCCACGTAAGGTCTCATAGATTGGGCAGTTATATCACGATAAGTCTAGAATTTCTGAATTAGGTCTATTATTAGAGCAGTATTAATAACGAAATAGACCATAAATCCACACTGGTAAGCACGACTAAGGAAACTCAACCTATTACTACTAATCCTCATTTTCACTTTAACTTTCGCGATCGATTTTCACTTATGTTAAACCTGTATTCTATTAGTCCCTTGATTACTGCTCACGTGTGTTAGTGTAATGTCACACTGATTAATATTCATAACATACTAACCCAATCGATACCAATAAACATCAGGCTCGAGCAAATATGACCTGTCAATAACCTGAATATACATTGACTAGCGACGTAAGCAAGGAGTAAATAGTCATCTGGATCTAATTCTTCATATAGTTCCTTCACTTAACGCCTCATTCTGTCTTCAACTATGCACTATCCTGTCATATCTTTTCTTCTGACCACTGCCTGCCTAACTTCCAATTTTCGAGTTCCATTGCCAAATTACACGGATAACATCGCAGAAACTTACAGTGGGTCTAATCTGTAAACTTTCTGCAAACATTAGATCTTTTTAGATGGTTCATACACTAACAGCCACTTAGTTATCTGAACCCATCCAACTGTTGTGACTTGAGTGAGTGACGAAAAGGTTAACAGCACTAAGCACCCTGGAATTGATTGCCATACTACATGTTTTATTCTGGATGCATTTAGATCATTGCTACTCGTCACGAATGGCCTTACATATGTCGTTCATTGAATTTCATTTTCAAAAATAGTCCATGCGAGTTTAGCTATTTTATTGAATGACATGTTGTACTAACATTTATATAATTTCCACTTGCTTTTGCCACATATTTGCAGATGTCACTAGGCTAAATGCAGGAACTTCTTATGGAAAGTTTATAACGCGTCTTATTCCTGCATGACGTTTCATAAACATGTTGAGACATACTTTTATCAAGAGAACGCGATTGATTCAATAGAAACAATTATTATTATAACCAATTGTATCAGTGACTGTTTTAATGTACTTGTTTGTTTAACTATGTTAAAACCTTACCTTCTTCCGTGTACTGTGACATTGCATGCATTCGCGTACGCTACATAGTCCCGCTTGTACTCTTGGGCACGATCTCGGTATTATTTTGATACCATGAGATTGCCAATAAATATATTGTAATACGACCGTCACTTTCCATTTGGTTTTTGGTCTACGAAGGGATCAAACCTAATATCTGGTACGTAATCTTCCTGTAGTGGTGATCATAGTCAGTCGCGACTCGACACCTACTACGAGTAGTCTCAACTTTAAAATTATTTTCCGGTCATGTTTATTGTTTTTAAATTGTCATACACCTCAACAACCTGCATGTTTACCTGGCCCGTAGATGCATTGGATTATATCTCTGCCTTTGAAATTTAAAAGCCTTCCAAGGAAAACAATCAAGGTGAGTCCATTGTCTATCTACTCATTTTTGTTGCACATTTTTGTATTGATATTTTTCACTATATAAAATCCGGCAACAACTTCATGTGGTAGATAACTATAGGAATAGTTTTAAAATAATGTAGTCAGACGTACAGGCCAATAATTTTTGACCAGTATATTTCATTCCCCACAATCCAGAAGTTTAGCTCGCAGCACTGGAATCTCAATTCCAGATCCCCTGCATAACGAACCAACGGCATAATTATGCCTACACTCTGGAAACACTAACCGGGGACCAAACAGCTGATGTCCGTGAGGTTATCCTCAAGCCAAACGTACGCAACGTTTACGATCGTCTGAAGGAGGCGATTCTTAGACATTTCCTCCTGTCGAAGGAGGAACCCTTGAGGACACTCTAACACGTCACCTCCTGAGTGAATCTAAACCGAGCCACCACCTCATGCGCCTTCAATCTCTGGCAGGACCCACGACAGCAGACTCTGAAATAATTAAAGAATTGTGGCTCGAATCCTTACCAGCGAATATATGACCAACCGTTACTGCTCTTCCCGAGGATACACCACTTAACCAGGTTGCCCACTTACTAGATAAAATACTGGCAAGGACCAGCACTCGAGACAACATTATAGTTGCCTCAACATCACGTTCGGATGTAGACCTCGAAGCTAGTTGCTTTTCAGTTCAAGGTGATAGGGGCGGTTTTATTCATACACGTCTCAATTTCCGAGATCGTTCCGACATACCCTAACCCTACGTCCCTGGAGCCAGGTCAGGCACCCGTAAAGCCCTAACCACTCGCCGGACGTGGACATCTCCCAAGCCACGCCAAAATGCGGCTTCGGAAGCGAGTGCGGTCTGGTGCTGATTCCGCTGCACCTTCGGGTCCAGTGCCCGCCGTTGTCGAGCTCCCTTTTCATACAAGGCAGGAAACTCTCGAGCCGGCGAGTAAAAACAGCCATACTCACCGGCTCTTCACCTCAGTTTGGCTGTTTATCTCATGTGCACGATTGACGCCCTAATGCTAGGTACCTAGTAGATACAGGTGCCCAGGTTTTTGTCGTGCCTATCGGTAACAGTAAGTCTCAAGCTACGATGCGTCGACTACGCGCTGAGAGTGACCCATTTATTCCTACCTATGGTACACGACAGCTTAAGGCCGACCGAGACAATCGACGACGGTATCTGTGGACGTTCGCCATTGGTGGCATTCCCACAGCCAGACTCGGTATCGATTTCCTACAGCACTATGAATTGCTAGTCGATTCACGTAGGCTGCAGCTAGTCGATACTTCGTTGAACAGTAAATTAATGGGCTTTAAAGCTCAAACAAATGCGTAGTGAATCACGGGCATACTTCATTCACGTGAAGATACATTCCGCGCTTTATTTCGGGAATTTCCTCGACCAACTAAAGCTCTAGAGGAGATCCCACTAGTAACCAATCGTGTGGCACACCACATAGTCACCCGCGGCCCCCCAATTATGGCAAGACCACGCCGACTGACACCGGACAAATTGCTTACTTACTTACTTACTCCTGTTACTCACAATGGAGCATAGGCCCCCGACCAGCATTCTACAACCCACTCTATCCTGGGCCTTCTTTTCTAGTTCCAGCCAATTCTTGTTCATTTTTTCTCATGTCTATTTCCATTTCTCGGCGTAATGTGTTCTTTGGTCTTCCTCTCTTCCTTCGCCTTGAGGATTCCATGTGAGAGCTTGTCATGTGACGCAGCTGGGTGTTTTCCTTGATGTGTGTCCTATCCACTTCCAGCGCTTCTTCCTGATTTCTTCGTCCGCTGGGATTTAATTTGTTCTTTCCCACAGTTGGTTGTTGCTAATAGTGTCCGGCCAACGGATCCGAAGTATTTTACGTAGACAACTGTTAATAAACATCTGTATTTTCTGGATGATGTCTTCGTAGTTCTCCAGGTTTCCACCTCATACAGTAGAACTGTCTTGACATTTGTATTGAAAATCCTGACCTTGTTGTTGGTTGACAGACAGTTGCTTTGAGTTCCAGATGTTCCTCAGTTGTAAATATGCTGCTCTTGCTTTACCGATCCGCGCTTTCACACGTGCATCAGACCCACCCTGTTCATCAATGATGCTGCCCAAATATGTAAAGGTTTTTACATCTTCCAAATCTTCTCCGTCAATTGTGATTGGATTGGTGCATGCTGTGTTGTATCGGAGAATCTTGATTTTCTATTTGCGTATGTTGAGACCTACTGCTGCTGAGGATGCTGCTACACTGGTGGTCTTTTCTTGCATTTGTTGTTTCGTGTGCGATAGAAGGGCCAGATCATCTGCGAAGTCTAGATCATCCAGCTGCATCCTAGCTATCCACTGTATCCCGTGTTTCCCTTCAGATGTTGACGTCTTCATAGCCCTGTTGATCATCAGGAGAAAGAGAAAGGGTGAGAGTAAGCAACCTTGCCTGACACCGGTCTTTACTTCGAACGACCTTGTCAACTGTCCTCCATGCACGATTTTGCAGTTTAATCCATCATAGGAATTCTGTATGATATTGACTATCTTCTGAGGCACACCGTAGTGTCGAAGAAGTTTCCATAGTGTTGTTCTGTCCACGCTATCAAATACCTTTTCGTAGTCAATGAAGTTGATGTAGAGTGATGTATTCCATTCAGTTGATTGTTCCACAATGATCCGTAGAGTTGCGATTTGGTCTGTACACGATCTATCCTTACGGAATCCTGCCTGCTAGTCTCGAAGTTGGGAGTCTACAGAGTCCTTCATTCTGCTTAACAATACCCTGTTGAAGACTTTTCCCGGTATTGAGAGAAGAGTGATGCCCCTGTAGTTATCACAGTTGCTGAGATCGCCTTTCTTTGGTATTTTGATCAGGAGTCCTTCTTTCCAGTCTGTTGATACTTGTTCCTCATCCCAAATCTTATTGAAGAGAATGTGGAGTATCCTTGCAGTTGCCGCTACGTCTGCTTTTAGTGCCTCTGCTGGGATGTTGTCCGGTCCTGCTGCTTTGCCACTCTTGATTTGTCTGATGGCCATGCTGATCTCTTCAATTTTTGGTGGGCCAACATTGATTGGGAGGTCCGTGGGTGCTGCTTCGATGTTGGGCGGGTTCAGTGGAGCTGGTCGATTCAAGAGTTCTTTGAAGTGTTCTACCCAGCTGTTTTGTTGCTCTTCAATGTTGGTGATTACCTTGCCTTCCTTGCTTTTTACTGGTCGTTCTGGTTTGCGGCGATTTCCAGAGAGTTTCTTTGTCGTGTCATACAATTGTCTCATGTTTCCTTCTCTTGCAGCCTTTTCCGCCGTCGTTGCTAAATCTCCCACATATTTACGTTTGTCAGTCCTGATGCTCCTCTTCACTTGTTTGTTTGCTTCTGTGTATTCAGCTTGTGCCTTGGCTTTTTCTGCTCCTGTTCGACTGGTATTGATTGCTGCCTTCTTGTTCCTCCTTTCTTGAATCTTATCCAGTGTATCAACAGTGACCCATTCCTTGTGATGGTGCTTCTTGTGACCCAGGACCTCATGACATGTTGAAGTGATTGCCTCTTTGATCCCCTTCCAGTTGCCCTCCATAGTAGTTCCTTCTCCATTGAGTAGATCATGAAAGGCCTGGAACTTATTGCTCAGAACTATCTTGAATTTGTTGTTTGTCAGTGTCCTGAAGAAAGGCCGTATTGAACGTTTGTGATATTGTCCGCCCCATTGTCCAGTACTTCTTGAGTTTCAATTTCATCTTGGCGACCAGTAAGTGATGATCTGATGCTATATCAGCTCCTCTCTTGGTTTTCACGTCTTCCATCGTCCTCCTGAGCGTTTTGTTGATGCAGATATGGTCGATTTGGTTTTGTGCAGTGTGATCCTGTGAAGTCCACGTGGCTTTGTGAATGCGTTTATGTGGGAATATGATGCCGCTTATGACCAGTTTATTGAAGGCACATAGGTTTGCAAATCTCTCACCATTTTCGTTTCCTTCTCCCAGTCCGTGTCGTCCCATGATGTCTTCATATCCAGTGTTGTCCGTTTCAACCTTGGCATTGAAATCTCTCATCAGAATTGTCAGGTCCTTCCTTGGGCACCTCTCGATGATTGACTGCAGCCTATCGTGGAATTGATCTTTAGCGTCTTCATTGTAGTCGTTGGTAGGCGCATAGCATTGGATGATGTTCACTGAAATGCCCTCTTTCTTTGTTTTAAAGGAGGCTTTGATGATCCTTGGTCCATGAGATTTCCATCCTATAAGCTCATTTTGTGCTTTTTTGGACAGCATCAATGCAACTCCTTGTGTATGTGGGGCATTTTCCTCTTCATGGCCGGAGAATAACAAAAGCTTCCGTGAAGCTAGTCGTTGTTGTCCAACTTGTGTCCAATGTGTTTCACTGATCCCAAGCACCTCTAGGTTGTATCTCCTCATTTCTGCAGCAATTTGGAAGGCTCTCCCGGTATCCCACATTGTACGAACATTCCATGTACCTAAATAAATGGTTGCTCTGGTTGTCAGAAGGGACATCGGCCTCGTGATTTCTGAAGGAACTCGGCTTTCATCATGAGGTGTCATAACTGTCCTAAATGAAGACCTTCTGACTCCCAGGGCGGAGTTTAAAAGGTTTGAATAATTTTTTCTGGCAAGCGTTTTTTGGCGATTTAGTTTTTTACGGGATGGGGTTGCTAACACGATGCCCGACCCTCCTCCTTTATCCGAGCTTGGGACCGGCAGTAGCCCCCTGAGTGACTCCAGGCGGAGTTGCTGAACAAATTGGCTTTCGCTAAATGTTTGGCAATTTACTAGATACTGGTATTATTGGTCCTTCTCGTAGTCCCTGGACCTCACCTTTTCACATGGTGAGCAAACAGGATGGGGTTGTTTGGAGACCACGCAGCGACTACCGAGCGTTAAACATAGTAACACGCTTTGATAGCTACTCCATCCCCCACACACGACATCATGGCGTCACTCAAGGGGACGACTATCTTTTCTAAGATCGACCTGGTACGAGCATATCATCAGATCCCAGTCTCTCTTGAGGACATCGAGAAAACCGCTATCACGACTCCTTTTGGTCCGTTAGAGTTCCTACGAATGCTGCTCAAACTTTTGAAAGGTTTATCGATAGCATGGTACGAGACTTGTATTTTTTTCACGTCAATATTATTGATCTGCTAATCGCACCATCAAACGTAGATGAACATTATCAACACCCAACAATCCTATTCCAGCGCTTTTCGGATTATGGAATAATGGTCAACCCGGACGAACGTGAATTGGGTAAAATGAAAATAAAATTCTTAGGTCACGTTAATAAGCAAGAGAGTATTTTACCCTGTGAGGACAAAATACGTGCAATAAGGGAGTACACCATACCGTCCACACTCAAAGAGCTAAAGGCATTTCTCGGTTTGGTTTACTTTATCCGGCAGAACGATCACGATCATTAACCGACTTACTTCGCGGTAATCCACGCAAGGGCGAGATAAGAGTGTTAGTCACATATTCTCAAATCTTTGTTTTATAATGCAACACGTGATGGATTAATTAAACTATATTGTCAACATTTTGCATGATTCTAGTTAGCTATTCGATGTGGGTGAAAGATTTACAAACTCTTGTCTTTTGAGCTCTACATGCAAAATGAACTATCTTTTACGACATCTGACCAATATATAATTGTCTTTAACTTTATTAGTATGAAGTAGTGAGGATTATTAATTTTTTGATTGAGATCATGAACCGATTGATGTTAGACCACCATTGAAAAACTGAAAGCACTGGACGGCCGTTTCATCCTATTGTTGGACTACTCAGCAGTGCGTATCAGTTATCTCGCTCTCGGAATTCGAAACCAGGGCCTTCGGTCTTGCGCGCGAACGCTTAACCTATAGGCCACTGAGCCATCATCCAAGGGTGTTAATGTCTAGCCTCAACCGATCCACGCTACATTTTTTATTCGGGCGTAAATAGATAACCCGTTAAAACAAAAACTCAGCATGATGTAAAGGATTTTGGAGTGTAAAGATTCTATTATTTTTGACTTCTCACTTATATACAAGATTGAATTATCACTAAATCGAGATGTCAAGAGAAAGACTTGAAGTATGTAACTTACGATAAACCGTTTTTATAAATACTAGTCTGTAAAACTGAATCCTGTAATGGTTGTTAAAATAAATCCTTGGATTTAAGTTGTTTGCCGTTTTGAGTTAAACTCTGATTTCATTTTTATCCTTGGGTTTATTGCTTTCTCTTCATGCTCATGGAAACCTTAATATTAACTATTTGTAACGAACTTTATTTCTGCCATTGTTGTGAAGATCAATATTTTGTTCCTGGAGTTATTTGGCTTTGACATCACTTGCTTTGAAACTGATTCAAGATACATTGGAATTCTGCCACGTCAACTATTCATTATTTTGTGAATCACTTGTTATTCCATGTTGTTTGTTTTGTGTTAAATTCAAGACTCAAGACTATTAGGCAATTTAGAGACGGATATTTGACAGAGTTAAAAAGGTTTTTAATGATGCTTGATGAATCAACACGGTCACGAAATCAGACATAGGACTGATAGAAAAATAACACAGATTTTTATTAAGACTGAAAGCACTAAAACCATGTTTAGATGAAGAATATCTGCATAGGTTAATAAAATGCTTAGCGTAATATGATGTTGAATTTGCCTCTGCCTCAAGAACTCGTTCTGTTACTTTGTCAGCTGTTTACCTAACCTTGCAGTTACATTCTTGTATGGGTTTTCATCAAAATAAAATTACAAATCAGCGTAATTCTTTGAATACACACAAATTTATTCATTATTGCAATGTCTAGACATAAATTCTACTTGATCGATTACTTTTTGGTTACATTGAAATGTTAAAACCTGCTTTAAAACTCTGAATTGGAGAGATTGTGTCGTTTGGAAGTGAATGTGCATCATAGCTTAAATTCCTTGAAATAACTTTTTTCTCTAGGTGATGGACATCAGATTGAGCAATCGGTAATGTAGATTACAAACTAAGATGTTTCCGTCCCTGAAAGCAAACAAAACCAATTTCTAGGTATCCATGCTAAAGTTGAATTTGATAGTTTCAAATTAATTGAGCATTGGGTGGAGAGTTAATCATAAGTATTTTTTGTAGTATCCCAATGATCAGGAAAATTGTGATTTTTTCACTCAGGATTATTGCAACTTTTTTATATATTTCTAAATCATCTTCGTCTAGGCCTTTATTATTTAATTTTGACTAAGATTTACCTTTAGTACTTAAATTTGTTTTCATACGGCCCTGGACAATCGACAGTAGTGTCGGGTTCCATTGAAATTAAGATTAAGTCATGGAGTGGTTGACCATTGTTAACCCTCAAATGTCTACTGGACATAATGCCTCACATTCTTCCGAACAGGCGTTTGGTTCCATCGTGTTGGAACGAGTCTCGCTGACTCTCAGAAACCTAATCTTTAGTTTATGCCATTTAGTACATTGTTTTATTCTAGGAAATCTTCTGATCGTATAGCACAAGCTATACTGTTCGAGGTACTTTATGATTTTGATATAATTTGTTTTCCTTGATAAATTAGGATCCAATAAACCAAGCACAGAGTCTGTCTTTTAAACAATTAATTCGAAAGTGATCCGTATGATTAAACCAAAGAACGTACTCTAGCCTAATCGACTGAACTTTTGATTGTTGGATCTTCCCTCACGTTCACACCAAATATTGGAATTTTGGCTGTTATAATACCTTTTTCTATGGAAATTTACTTTTGGATAAGTCTCCACTACTTTTTCCATTTTTTAGTTGGTTTTTTATATGTTGATAATTGATATATTTTTACCCATTACTTCCTACAATAATTTTCCACATATCTTTTTTATCCAACAGTCGACTCACGTCAGGCTTGCTAGCCAGAAACCAAGGTAGCGTGCTGAATCAAGTTTCAAACTCAAGAAAATTTGCACAATCTCATTCTACAATTTTTGATATTTCAGTGCGATAATTAGAAGTATTTGAATTATAGTATGAGCTAAGAATCCCAGAAATAACGTAATCCAATCAAGAAGTACTAGATAATCACAAACGAATGTACTTTATTTAGAATCCGAAATCAAGCATTCAACAAGTACAAAGGAATCATTAGTTCCTTCAAACACCACATCCGCCACAGCTTAAATGAGAGTTTAGGTGTCTGTAATCAGTTGTACGTCTTCTTCTCAAGTTCATCCTCTATCTGTCCGACATTGTATTGGATGAAAACTCTATTATCTAGAATGCACTCATTAGTATTAGAATTAAAAACTGAAATCGAAACAGACTCGTCTGCTTCCTGGGATTTTGTACAATCATCATGTCGGTTGTGTACTGAAACCGCTGCTACCTAGAATTTGAACCATATACTTTTAGACTATCCTCCCCCATCAAATAATGTTGAATCTTTATATCGCCAAGTTATGAATGAATTGGCTTCACTTAAAACATATTTCTCACGTTGGTTAAAGTAAACATTAGAAGTGTCTTTGTGACAAGGATAAACAGCAGTTGATATGAACTCATCCAAATTGTAATCAAAATCGAGGTCATTTAGTACTTGTGCTTTGCATTGAACAAGTTTCCCACAAGAGACAAATGCATTGTGAGGACAATAAATATTTGGTATGACATCAAGTTTTGACTCTTCTGAAATAGTTTCCTCGAATTTATTAAGAATGTCATTGCAGAGTAAAGGATCATTAGAAAAATCAGCATCCATCAAAACTACATCAGGTTTTCCACTATGACCCTTCCAGTGTCCGTCCTACAGGACTTTAAAAAAACCCTGACCAAGTACTCGTGACTGACCTGACTAGAACGCAAACATCTTTCCACGCCAACAACCGACGAAGATCACAACAATACCAAGCGAAGAAAAATATATAACTCGCCTAATACCTGTAAGACTATCTACTAATCTGAATAAGAAGATAATTAATTGCCCATATATTAATTTAGGAGTGTGACAAATTAAAGCAGTGTATATGCGTACATGTTCTAAGCTAATCAGAATTAGCCAATAACACTTTGAAGAGTTGTATCAAATGCTTTTTTGAAGAATATGCCTTTTTTATTTTGTCAGTCTGTTAGCCCCTCATGAGCCAGAAACAGTCTTAGCCTAAACTTGGAGATTTAATAATAAACATAGTTACTTGAAAACATCGGTTGCATCTCGCCTAGCCCTGATGGTTTTCCATCTTAAATCTCGTCAGGAATTTAGGGACATCAAGCTCCTAAATGATCACCCTGCTCAGATTGTAGCTAAAGAGAAAACTGTATCCGTTCCCGGAATAAACGTTCCTCTATCGAATGTACATCGCTAAGATATTCTGAAAGCCCCAGTTATTATGGAGTCGCTTCCTACTTATGATAATGTAAGACCATCTCTATATTACACTGGGGTATCGTCTCCCTTTGTCTGGCTTGTTTATGCGAATAAGTGTTTCAAGTTCCCGATGTGATGACAAATAAGTACCATCTAACATTTTATGATTAACAAGTTTTTTCAATTGTCGGCACTTGAATATAAGTTTTTAAGTTCCAAGTAACTTGAAGCTTTTTTACGTTTCTTCCTTTTAGCTTAGAGTTTAGTTCTCTCTTCTAAAACACACCGATGTTTCTCCATTTGAATGATATTTCCCGGGTTCATACGGCTTCACAACGTTTGTAAAGGATTAGACTATCGTCTCAAACTGTATGTATTGTGATTTCTCCTCAATATCCCAGCATATTCAACGTGACACATGTACAATTCCCTAAACAGTCAGTCAGCTACAACGTAGGACCAGGCACATATATACATCGGTCCAAGTCGCCATACCTCAGCACCGCAAGATGAACACTGGATTCATAGTAGTTAATTCAGTGGTAATATATAACAGATTGCTTATAAGGATCTAGTACGGGAAGAGAGATAGGAAGCGGTCTTAATCAAATAGTTTAAGGGGAGACAAAGAGTGTATATACGGACACCATTGTGATCGATTCTGAGCCATGTCGCCAAGAGTCTCCAACCATTGGTTACGATAGTCACGCGGACCCGACCAAGTAGTCTGCATCTACCAACATGGCTCAGACCAGAAGTTAGTTACTATAAGCACTGATGCCACGTTTTAGTTTGGCCACCCCTAACTTTCTTCCAACCATCCCCAACACCGGGTAGCATTGCATGTCGTGGTAATCGGTGTTCAGGCACACGCAACACGTGGTCCAACCATCTCAGTCGATGAAGATTCACAACCTCATCAACTGATTTACCATCATTCCCTAATACTGTGCGTCTAACACTATTACTTACCCGGTGATCCCGGCAGACGCCAGCAATATTTCCAAGGCATCTGTGGTCAAATACTAGTAGCTTACGAGTGTCTTCTACTCTTAATGGCCATGTTTCGCTGATGTAAAATAAAACAGAACGAACTGCCGTGCAGTATACTCGTCCTTTTATTGATAGACGGATATCTCGCTTTCACCACAGGTGACGTAAGTTGACAAAAGCCAAACGAGCTTTTCGAATCCGTGCTGAGGTTTCGTCAGACACCAACCCATTAGGGTTGATCAGACTTCAAGATAAGTGAAGATGTCGATGCGTTCGACTACTTCACTCCCTGTTCTTAGTTCAGGTGTTGACGCAGGTCAGTTCTGAAGCAACAACTTGCATTTAGAGAGGGAAAAGCGCATCCCAACCATTATGGCATTACTGCTCAGTGCTACCAAAAGACTCTGCATTCCCTAAACAACTATATTCCAGACACTTCATCCAATTAGATTGGATACAGATGTTGACAGATATCTTAAAAACAAAGAATAACACTGCACGGTCACTCTAACTGAGTATTGAGGTGCATGCACGATCAAGGACATCTCATGAGTTAATATGCGATCGAAAGATGTTTCTGACTCTTAGTTTCACTTCGTTGCTTCCCTCAGGTTTTGTTTGTGTGTGTTCAAATGTGTTTTAACCTGGATCTTAGCTACTCAGTTCGGAAATATCAACGCAATACCGCCCAAGTTTCAGTATAATTCAAGCGTGACTGCCCGCTTCAACACTATGCTCACAACACTTAATCTAACAGTTAGAAAAATAAGGCCAAACCTATGAATGAGAATATAGATTGAAAGTAGGCCGCTCACTAGCATTCTTCATCCAACTCTGTCCCGGGCAATCCTTTCCAGTTGCTATTCATCCTTTTCATGTTTGCCTTCCATTCCCGACGTAGTATGTTCTTCGGCCGTACACTTTTCCGTTTCCCTTCACGATTCCAACTTAGCGCTTTCCTCGTGATGCAATCTGTTGATTCCCATAATGTATGTCCTATCCACTTCCATCGTCTTTTCCTAACTTCCTCTTCAGATGGAACCTAGTTTGTTCTCTCCCACAATAGGCTGTTGTTGCTGCCAATGGTATCCCGTCAACGGACGTTGAGTATCTTGCGTAGACAATTGCTTATAAATACTTGTACATTTTTGATGATGGTTGTGGTAGTTCTGAGAGTTTCAGCTTCATACAATAGGACTAACTGTCTTCACGTTCGTATAGAAGATTCTCACTTCGATGTTGGCTGACAGACAGCTGTTTTGAGTCCCATATTTTCTTCAACTGTATGAATGAGGCTCTTGCTTTACCAATCCTTTCCTTTACATCTTCATCGGAGCTTCCTTGTTCATCAATGATGCTGCTGTCCAGGTGTGTGAAAGTTTTCACCAGTTCCAGAGTTTCTCTACCAAGTGTGGTTAAGTTTATTGGTGTTCTCCGTGTTGTATTTGAGGATCTCGCAATTTCCCTTGTATATGTTGAGGTCTACTGATGTAGAGGCTGCTGCTGCACTGGTTGTCTCCATCTGCATTTGTTGGTCTGCATAGGGTAGAAGAGCTAGATGATCTACGAAGTCCAAATCGTCTCGTTGCATCCAACCTGTCCATTGTATTCCGTGCATCTCAGGTGTGAAGGTCATCATGGTCCATTCATTTATTTTTTTGCTTCAGTGTATTCAGCTTGTGTCTTGACTTTCTCTGTTCCTGTTCGACTGTCTTTTTTCGCTCACTCTGTTCCCGTCGGCTTTGTCCGCTCAGCTCTGTAACCATTTGATTAGTCGTTAGATCTACCACATTGTCCAGACATTCCATTTACCCGTAATAACTATTGCTCTGGTTGTTAGAAGAGGCATCAGCCTAGTGACTTCCGAAGGATCTCGGCTTTCATAATGAGGGGTCATAATTCTTCCTTCAATTAGGATGATGGAGGTTAAATGGTTCACTTTGGTTACTTGTAGATTGGCTTGTCCAGAAGCTAGAATAAACTATACGGGTTTGATATACCCATAACTATATACTACTCCCTTCAGACTCATCCCCATCACTTTTTATGTTATGAAATGACAAAGCTTCCGGTAATCGCTAGACGCGGATGAGATCACTAAGTTGCATAACTAATATTGTTTCAAAACACCAGTTATATCTACTATAACCTATCCAAGCGCGTGTAGCGGTAAATAAATCCTCAAAATAAATAGTCTTGTAAGTTTTCGATATTGGATGCTGGCCATGTTAGTTTTAATGGACTCACCTAGCTGAAGGCGCTCAGTCATGCATCCGCACCAGATCACTAGTGGGAACGCCGTGCTCAACATCCTCTGTAATCGCTAGCCAGATTAGATCAAACGATTCTCGATATATTGATAGCCTATCAGATATATCTTCGAACCTCCTAGCTTCTGTCACTTGACTTCACTTGGTGGGTACGATTCATATTAGAAGGTATTACTGGTTAAAGCGTTGTCAAACTCCAAATAGATATGGCATGTTCTGCGGATTCACACAGTGTCTTAGTACAATATGGAAATTATACTGTGAACACACTATTTGTACATATTCTTTGCGTTGTCTTTTACGTACTCCATTATTGTTCTAACTGTGATATTTTTTATTGTTCTTCAATTTCCTTTTTGTTCTCTTCAACCCAATTTTCTGCTGCCGGACATTGCACTTCTGGTTTTGGCTACTTACTGCTTACGTCACTGAGCATAAGTAACATACACCACACGTTGACCGATAACCTTTCGTATTCGAGGCAACATTTCTATTGTTGTGCCGTGTTGCAACCCGATGTTGTGGGAAAATTGGTCTAACCTTTGTTGTACAAATAAGGTGAAACCATAAAAATGTGAACCACAACGAGAACCACTTGCAAAATAATTTTATGTCAATTATCTACACAAGGCTAGCTCACAGTTGCATGTCACATGTGTTGCAAACAACACATTTCGTACATTCATCTGAGAATTAAGCAAACCAACATGATGTGCGAGATTATAACTTCAAATCATCGAAAATGGGCATTTAGGTTAGAAAAATGTTAAGGACTTACAAATATACCCGAGGAACTCACTAGAATGCCATGAACTATGAATAGTAAAAACAAAGAATAAAAGCATTTTAAACCTAACCCCTGTGGAAATGGGCTTAATATATAACTAACAGGGAAGGAGGCTATGTTGCTTTTCAACTTATAATAATAGTGAAGTTATTCATCAAGTCCGCCAACCATCGGTTTTATAACACTGTGTATCTTTTGGAATCATGGCATTATCCACTTAGGCTTCTACCTAACAGCATTACTAATGTCGTTCAACTGGTTACAGGAGTTATCCAAGTGAAATATTATCTTACATCGCAACCCGTTGAACATTTCACCATCTGCGAATGGCGAGGCGGCTTATGTGAATTGCATTTCCAATGTCCTATAGCCTGCATGTTATGGGCATTTAAGTGAAGTCAGTTTCGTTTGTCCAATAATAAATGTACCCCTTACATTTTTAACAATGCTTCGCGCTATTTAATGCCCTCTTATCACCTTTCGCTCAAATACACATAAAGACTAAATGTGTCGAAAGTCTCCAATCTCCCTTTTTTTCGGAATATTTTTGTCAATTTCGAGGAAGCTCCAATGAAAAATTTGAGTGGAATGTGACCAAAAACCGAAACACTTCCCTTCGTCTGAAGGTTTTCCCGGAAACAATCTAAAACTTTGAAGAAATCCCAAAGATTTTTGGAGAAATATTAAGTTCCCTCGAAACACTTTTATTATGGGGAATTTTCGGGTTTTAGTCACATTTCTCTAAAACCTTCCACTGGATATTCCTCAAAACTAATATAAGTTTTTCCTAAGATAGTTTGGGGAAAATACGACTTTTTATTTAACTTTGGGTTGAATCGCAAAAGTCCCCAGAATTCGCCGATTGACTTCAATAAGTACCTAACAAAATTAGTTTAATATAGGTTGGATTGTTCTTTCTAACGGGCTTACAAAGTTTAGTGGGAGTGTGATAACTTGAATCAGTGTATATGCGTACATGTTCTAAGCTAATCAGAATTAGCCAATAACACTTTGAAGAGTTGTATCAAATGCTTTTTGAAGAATATGCCTTTTTTATTTTGTCAGTCTGTTAGCCCCTCATGAGCCAGAAACAGTCTTAGCCTAAACTTGGAGATTTAATAATAAACATAGTTACTTGAAAACATCGGTTGCATCTCGCCTAGCCCTGATGGTTTTCCATCTTAAATCTCGTCAGGAATTTAGGGACATCAAGCTCCTAAATGATCACCCTGCTCAGATTGTAGCTAAAGAGAAAACTGTATCCGTTCCCGGAATAAACGTTCCTCTATCGAATGTACATCGCTAGGATATTCTGAAAGCCCCAGTTATTATGGAGTCGCTTCCTACTTATGATAATGTAAGACCATCTCTATATTACACTGGGGTATCGTCTCCTTTGTCTGGCTTGTTTATGCGAATAAGTGTTTCAAGTTCCCGATGTGATGACAAATAAGTACCATCTAACATTTTATGATTAACAAGTTTTTCAATTGTCGGCACTTGAATATAAGTTTTTAAGTTCCAAGTAACTTGAAGCTTTTTACGTTTCTTCCTTTTAGCTTAGAGTTTAGTTCTCTCTTCTAAAACACACCGATGTTTCTCCATTTGAATGATATTTCCCGGGTTCATACGGCTTCACAACGTTTGTAAAGGATTAGACTATCGTCTCAAACTGTATGTATTGTGATTTCTCCTCAATATCCCAGCATATTCAACGTGACACATGTACAATTCCCTAAACAGTCAGTCAGCTACAACGTAGGACCAGGCACATATATACATCGGTCCAAGTCGCCATACCTCAGCACCGCAAGATGAACACTGGATTCATAGTAGTTAATTCAGTGGTAATATATAACAGATTGCTTATAAGGATCTAGTACGGGAAGAGAGATAGGAAGCGGTCTTAATCAAATAGTTTAAGGGGAGACAAAGAGTGTATATACGGACACCATTGTGATCGATTCTGAGCCATGTCGCCAAGAGTCTCCAACCATTGGTTACGATAGTCACGCGGACCCGACCAAGTAGTCTGCATCTACCAACATGGCTCAGACCAGAAGTTAGTTACTATAAGCACTGATGCCACGTTTTAGTTTGGCCACCCCTAACTTTCTTCCAACCATCCCCAACACCGGGTAGCATTGCATGTCGTGGTAATCGGTGTTCAGGCACACGCAACACGTGGTCCAACCATCTCAGTCGATGAAGATTCACAACCTCATCAACTGATTTACCATCATTCCCTAATACTGTGCGTCTAACACTATTACTTACCCGGTGATCCCGGCAGACGCCAGCAATATTTCCAAGGCATCTGTGGTCAAATACTAGTAGCTTACGAGTGTCTTCTACTCTTAATGGCCATGTTTCGCTGATGTAAAATAAAACAGAACGAACTGCCGTGCAGTATACTCGTCCTTTTATTGATAGACGGATATCTCGCTTTCACCACAGGTGACGTAAGTTGACAAAAGCCAAACGAGCTTTTCGAATCCGTGCTGAGGTTTCGTCAGACACCAACCCATTAGGGTTGATCAGACTTCCAGGATAAGTGAAGATGTCGATGCGTTCGACTACTTCACTCCCTGTTCTTAGTTCAGGTGTTGACGCAGGTCAGTTCTGAAGCAACAACTTGCATTTAGAGAGGGAAAAGCGCATCCCAACCATTATGGCATTACTGCTCAGTGCTACCAAAAGACTCTGCATTCCCTAAACAACTATATTCCAGACACTTCATCCAATTAGATTGGATACAGATGTTGACAGATATCTTAAAAACAAAGAATAACACTGCACGGTCACTCTAACTGAGTATTGAGGTGCATGCACGATCAAGGACATCTCATGAGTTAATATGCGATCGAAAGATGTTTCTGACTCTTAGTTTCACTTCGTTGCTTCCCTCAGGTTTTGTTTGTGTGTGTTCAAATGTGTTTTAACCTGGATCTTAGCTACTCAGTCCGGAAATATCAACGCAATACCACCCAAGTTTCAGTATAATTCAAGCATGACTGCCCGCTTCAACACTATGCTCACAACACTTAATCTAACAGTTAGAAAAATAAGGTCAAACCTATGAATGAGAATATAGATTGAAAGTAGGCCGCTCACTAGCATTCTTCATCCAACTCTGTCCCGGGCAATCCTTTCCAGTTGCTATTCATCCTTTTCATGTTTGCCTTCCATTCCCGACGTAGTATGTTCTTCGGCCGTACACTTTTCCGTTTCCCTTCACGATTCCAACTTAGCGCTTTCCTCGTGATGCAATCTGTTGATTCCCATAATGTATGTCCTATCCACTTCCATCGTCTTTTCCTAACTTCCTCTTCAGATGGAACCTAGTTTGTTCTCTCCCACAATAGGCTGTTGTTGCTGCCAATGGTATCCCGTCAACGGACGTTGAGTATCTTGCGTAGACAATTGTTTATAAATACTTGTACATTTTTGATGATGGTTGTGGTAGTTCTGAGAGTTTCAGCTTCATACAATAGGACTAACTGTCTTCACGTTCGTATAGAAGATTCTCACTTCGATGTTGGCTGACAGACAGCTGTTTTGAGTCCCATATTTTCTTCAACTGTATGAATGAGGCTCTTGCTTTACCAATCCTTTCCTTTACATCTTCATCGGAGCTTCCTTGTTCATCAATGATGCTGCTGTCCAGGTGTGTGAAAGTTTTCACCAGTTCCAGAGTTTCTCTACCAAGTGTGGTTAAGTTTATTGGTGTTCTCCGTGTTGTATTTGAGGATCTCGCAATTTCCCTTGTATATGTTGAGGTCTACTGATGTAGAGGCTGCTGCTGCACTGGTTGTCTCCATCTGCATTTGTTGGTCTGCATAGGGTAGAAGAGCTAGATGATCTACGAAGTCCAAATCGTCTCGTTGCATCCAACCTGTCCATTGTATTCCGTGCATCTCAGGTGTGAAGGTCATCATGGTCCATTCATTTATTTTTTTGCTTCAGTGTATTCAGCTTGTGTCTTGACTTTCTCTGTTCCTGTTCGACTGTCTTTTTTCGCTCACTCTGTTCCCGTCGGCTTTGTCCGCTCAGCTCTGTAACCATTTGATTAGTCGTTAGATCTACCACATTGTCCAGACATTCCATTTACCCGTAATAACTATTGCTCTGGTTGTTAGAAGAGGCATCAGCCTAGTGACTTCCGAAGGATCTCGGCTTTCATAATGAGGGGTCATAATTCTTCCTTCAATTAGGATGATGGAGGTTAAATGGTTCACTTTGGTTACTTGTAGATTGGCTTGTCCAGAAGCTAGAATAAACTATACGGGTTTGATATACCCATAACTATATACTACTCCCTTCAGACTCATCCCCATCACTTTTTATGTTATGAAATGACAAAGCTTCCGGTAATCGCTAGACGCGGATGAGATCACTAAGTTGCATAACTAATATTGTTTCAAAACACCAGTTATATCTACTATAACCTATCCAAGCGCGTGTAGCGGTAAATAAATCCTCAAAATAAATAGTCTTGTAAGTTTTCGATATTGGATGCTGGCCATGTTAGTTTTAATGGACTCACCTAGCTGAAGGCGCTCAGTCATGCATCCGCACCAGATCACTAGTGGGAACGCCGTGCTCAACATCCTCTGTAATCGCTAGCCAGATTAGATCAAACGATTCTCGATATATTGATAGCCTATCAGATATATCTTCGAACCTCCTAGCTTCTGTCATTTGACTTCACTTGGTGGGTACGATTCATATTAGAAGGTATTACTGGTTAAAGCGTTGTCAAACTCCAAATAGATATGGCATGTTCTGCGGATTCACACAGTGTCTTAGTACAATATGGAAATTATACTGTGAACACACTATTTGTACATATTCTTTGCGTTGTCTTTTACGTACTCCATTATTGTTCTAACTGTGATATTTTTTATTGTTCTTCAATTTCCTTTTTGTTCTCTTCAACCCAATTTTCTGCTGCCGGACATTGCACTTCTGGTTTTGGCTACTTACTGCTTACGTCACTGAGCATAAGTAACATACACCACACGTTGACCGATAACCTTTCGTATTCGAGGCAACATTTCTATTGTTGTGCCGTGTTGCAACCCGATGTTGTGGGAAAATTGGTCTAACCTTTGTTGTACAAATAAGGTGAAACCATAAAAACGTGAACCACAACGAGAACCACTTGCAAAATAATTTTATGTCAATTATCTACACAAGGCTAGCTCACAGTTGCATGTCACATGTGTTGCAAACAACACATTTCGTACATTCATCTGAGGATTAAGCAAACCAACATGATGTGCGAGATTATAACTTCAAATAATCGAAAATGGGCATTTAGGTTAGAAAAATGTTAAGGACTTACAAATATACCCGAGGAACTCACTAGAATGCCATGAACTATGAATAGTAAAAACAAAGAATAAAAGCATTTTAAACCTAACCCCTGTGGAAATGGGCTTAATATATAACTAACAGGGAAGGAAGCTATGTTGCTTTTCAACTTATAATAATAGTGAAGTTATTCATCAAGTCCGCCAACCATCGGTTTTATAACACTGTGTATCTTTTGGAATCATGGCCTTATCCACTTAGACTTCTACCTAACAGCATTACTAATGTCGTTCAACTGGTTACAGGAGTTATCCAAGTGAAATATTATCTTACATCGCAACCCGTTGAACATTTCACCATCTGCGAATGGCGAGGCGGCTTATGTGAATTGCATTTCCAATGTCCTATAGCCTGCATGTTATGGGCATTTAAGTGAAGTCAGTTTCGTTTGTCCAATAATAAATGTACCCCTTACATTTTTAACAATGCTCCGCGCTATTTAACGCCCTCTTATCACCTTTCGCTCAAATACACATAAAGACTAAATGTGTCGAAAGTCTCCAATCTCCCTTTTTTTCGGAATATTTTTGTCAATTTCGAGGAAGCTCCAATGAAAAATTTGAGTGGAATGTGACCAAAAACCGAAACACTTCCCTTCGTCTGAAGGTTTTCCCGGAAACAATCTAAAACTTTGAAGAAATCCCAAAGATTTTTGGAGAAATATTAAGTTCCCTCGAAACACTTTTATTATGGGGAATTTTCGGGTTTTAGTCACATTTCTCTAAAACCTTCCACTGGATATTCCTCAAAACTAATATAAGTTTTTCCTAAGATAGTTTGGGGAAAATACGACTTTTTATTTAACTTTGGGTTGAATCGCAAAAGTCCCCAGAATTCGCCGATTGACTTCAATAAGTACCTAACAAAATTAGTTTAATATAGGTTGGATTGTTCTTTCTAACGGGCTTACAAAGTTTAGTGGGAGTGTGATAACTTGAATCAGTGTATATGCGTACATGTTCTAAGCTAATCAGAATTAGCCAATAACACTTTGAAGAGTTGTATCAAATGCTTTTTTGAAGAATATGCCTTTTTTATTTTGTCAGTCTGTTAGCCCCTCATGAGCCAGAAACAGTCTTAGCCTAAACTTGGAGATTTAATAATAAACATAGTTACTTGAAAACATCGGTTGCATCTCGCCTAGCCCTGATGGTTTTCCATCTTAAATCTCGTCAGGAATTTAGGGACATCAAGCTCCTAAATGATCACCCTGCTCAGATTGTAGCTAAAGAGAAAACTGTATCCGTTCCCGGAATAAACGTTCCTCTATCGAATGTACATCGCTAGGATATTCTGAAAGCCCCAGTTATTATGGAGTCGCTTCCTACTTATGATAATGTAAGACCATCTCTATATTACACTGGGGTATCGTCTCCTTTGTCTGGCTTGTTTATGCGAATAAGTGTTTCAAGTTCCCGATGTGATGACAAATAAGTACCATCTAACATTTTATGATTAACAAGTTTTTTCAATTGTCGGCACTTGAATATAAGTTTTTAAGTTCCAAGTAACTTGAAGCTTTTTACGTTTCTTCCTTTTAGCTTAGAGTTTAGTTCTCTCTTCTAAAACACACCGATGTTTCTCCATTTGAATGATATTTCCCGGGTTCATACGGCTTCACAACGTTTGTAAAGGATTAGACTATCGTCTCAAACTGTATGTATTGTGATTTCTCCCTCAATATCCCAGCATATTCAACGTGACACATGTACAATTCCCTAAACAGTCAGTCAGCTACAACGTAGGACCAGGCACATATATACATCGGTCCAAGTCGCCATACCTCAGCACCGCAAGATGAACACTGGATTCATAGTAGTTAATTCAGTGGTAATATATAACAGATTGCTTATAAGGATCTAGTACGGGAAGAGAGATAGGAAGCGGTCTTAATCAAATAGTTTAAGGGGAGACAAAGAGTGTATATACGGACACCATTGTGATCGATTCTGAGCCATGTCGCCAAGAGTCTCCAACCATTGGTTACGATAGTCACGCGGACCCGACCAAGTAGTCTGCATCTACCAACATGGCTCAGACCAGAAGTTAGTTACTATAAGCACTGATGCCACGTTTTAGTTTGGCCACCCCTAACTTTCTTCCAACCATCCCCAACACCGGGTAGCATTGCATGTCGTGGTAATCGGTGTTCAGGCACACGCAACACGTGGTCCAACCATCTCAGTCGATGAAGATTCACAACCTCATCAACTGATTTACCATCATTCCCTAATACTGTGCGTCTAACACTATTACTTACCCGGTGATCCCGGCAGACGCCAGCAATATTTCCAAGGCATCTGTGGTCAAATACTAGTAGCTTACGAGTGTCTTCTACTCTTAATGGCCATGTTTCGCTGATGTAAAATAAAACAGAACGAACTGCCGTGCAGTATACTCGTCCTTTTATTGATAGACGGATATCTCGCTTTCACCACAGGTGACGTAAGTTGACAAAAGCCAAACGAGCTTTTCGAATCCGTGCTGAGGTTTCGTCAGACACCAAGCCATTAGGGTTGATCAGACTTCCAAGATAAGTGAAGATGTCGATGCGTTCGACTACTTCACTCCCTGTTCTTAGTTCAGGTGTTGACGCTGGTCAGTTCTGAAGCAACAACTTGCATTTAGAGAGGGAAAAGCGCATCCCAACCATTATGGCATTACTGCTCAGTGCTACCAAAAGACTCTGCATTCCCTAAACAACTATATTCCAGACACTTCATCCAATTAGATTGGATACAGATGTTGACAGATATCTTAAAAACAAAGAATAACACTGCACGGTCACTCTAACTGAGTATTGAGGTGCATGCACGACCAAGGACATCTCATGAGTTAATATGCGATCGAAAGATGTTTCTGACTCTTAGTTTCACTTCGTTGCTTCCCTCAGGTTTTGTTTGTGTGTGTTCAAATGTGTTTTAACCTGGATCTTAGCTACTCAGTTCGGAAATATCAACGCAATACCGCCCAAGTTTCAGTATAATTCAAGCGTGACTGCCCGCTTCAACACTATGCTCACAACACAATCTAACAGTTAGAAAAATAAGGTCAAACCTATGAATGAGAATATAGATTGAAAGTAGGCCGCTCACTAGCATTCTTCATCCAACTCTGTCCCGGGCAATCCTTTCCAGTTGCTATTCATCCTTTTCATGTTTGCCTTCCATTCCCGACGTAGTATGTTCTTCGGCCATACACTTTTCCGTTTCCCTTCACGATTCCAACTTAGCGCTTTCCTCGTGATGCAATCTGTTGATTCCCATAATGTATGTCCTATCCACTTCCATCGTCTTTTCCTAACTTCCTCTTCAGATGGAACCTAGTTTGTTCTCTCCCACAATAGGCTGTTGTTGCTGCCAATGGTATCCCGTCAACGGACGTTGAGTATCTTGCGTAGACAATTGCTTATAAATACTTGTACATTTTTGATGATGGTTGTGGTAGTTCTGAGAGTTTCAGCTTCATACAATAGGACTAACTGTCTTCACGTTCGTATAGAAGATTCTCACTTCGATGTTGGCTGACAGACAGCTGTTTTGAGTCCCATATTTTCTTCAACTGTATGAATGAGGCTCTTGCTTTACCAATCCTTTCCTTTACATCTTCATCGGAGCTTCCTTGTTCATCAATGATGCTGCTGTCCAGGTGTGTGAAAGTTTTCACCAGTTCCAGAGTTTCTCTACCAAGTGTGGTTAAGTTTATTGGTGTTCTCCGTGTTGTATTTGAGGATCTCGCAATTTCCCTTGTATATGTTGAGGTCTACTGATGTAGAGGCTGCTGCTGCACTGGTTGTCTCCATCTGCATTTGTTGGTCTGCATAGGGTAGAAGAGCTAGATGATCTACGAAGTCCAAATCGTCTCGTTGCATCCAACCTGTCCATTGTATTCCGTGCATCTCAGGTGTGAAGGTCATCATGGTCCATTCATTTATTTTTTTGCTTCAGTGTATTCAGCTTGTGTCTTGACTTTCTCTGTTCCTGTTCGACTGTCTTTTTTCGCTCACTCTGTTCCCGTCGGCTTTGTCCGCTCAGCTCTGTAACCATTTGATTAGTCGTTAGATCTACCACATTGTCCAGACATTCCATTTACCCGTAATAACTATTGCTCTGGTTGTTAGAAGAGGCATCAGCCTAGTGACTTCCGAAGGATCTCGGCTTTCATAATGAGGGGTCATAATTCTTCCTTCAATTAGGATGATGGAGGTTAAATGGTTCACTTTGTTTACTTGTAGATTGGCTTGTCCAGAAGCTAGAATAAACTATACGGGTTTGATATACCCATAACTATATACTACTCCCTTCAGACTCATCCCCATCACTTTTTATGTTATGAAATGACAAAGCTTCCGGTAATCGCTAGACGCGGATGAGATCACTAAGTTGCATAACTAATATTGTTTCAAAACACCAGTTATATCTACTATAACCTATCCAAGCGCGTGTAGCGGTAAATAAATCCTCAAAATAAATAGTCTTGTAAGTTTTCGATATTGGATGCTGGCCATGTTAGTTTTAATGGACTCACCTAGCTGAAGGCGCTCAGTCATGCATCCGCACCAGATCACTAGTGGGAACGCCGTGCTCAACATCCTCTGTAATCGCTAGCCAGATTAGATCAAACGATTCTCGATATATTGATAGCCTATCAGATATATCTTCGAACCTCCTAGCTTCTGTCATTTGACTTCACTTGGTGGGTACGATTCATATTAGAAGGTATTACTGGTTAAAGCGCTGTCAAACTTCAAATAGATATGGCATGTTCTGCGGATTCACACAGTGTCTTAGTACAATATGGAAATTATACTGTGAACACACTATTTGTACATATTCTTTGCGTTGTCTTTTACGTACTCCATTATTGTTCTAACTGTGATATTATTTATTGTTCTTCAATTTCCTTTTTGTTCTCTTCAACCCAATTTTCTGCTGCCGGACATTGCACTTCTGGTTTTGGCTACTTACTGCTTACGTCACTGAGCATAAGTAACATACACCACATGTTGACCGATAACCTTTCGTATTCGAAGCAACATTTCTATTGTTGAGCCGTGTTGCAACCCGATGTTGTGGGAAAATTGGTCTAACCTTTGTTGTACAAATAAGGTGAAACCATAAAAAACGTGAACCACAACGAGAACCACTTGCAAAATAATTTTATGTCAATTATTTACACAAGGCTAGCTCACAGTTGCATGTCACATGTGTTGCAAACAACACATTTCGTGCATTCATCTGAGGATTAAGCAAACCAACATGATGTGCGAGATTATAACTTCAAATAATCGAAAATGGGCATTTAGGTTAGAAAAATGCTAAGGACTTACAAATATACCCGGGGAACTCACTAGAATGCCATGAACTATGAATAGTAAAAACAAAAAATAAAAGCATTTTAAACCTAACCCCTGTGGAAATGGGCTTAATATATAACTAACAGGGAAAGGAGCTATGTTGCTTCTCAACTTATAATAATAGTGAAGTTATTCATCAAGTCCGCCAACCATCGGTTTTATAACACTGTGTATCTTTTGGAATCATGGCATTATCCACTTAGGCTTCTACCTAACAGCATTACTAATGTCGTTCAACTGGTTACAGGAGTTATCCAAGTGAAATATTATCTTACATCGCAACCCGTTGAACATTTCACCATCTGCGAATGGCGAGGCGGCTTATGTGAATTGCATTTCCAATGTCCTATAGCCTGCATGTTATGGGCATTTAAGTGAAGTCAGTTTCGTTTGTCCAATAATAAATGTACCCCTTACATTTTTAACAATGCTCCGCGCTATTTAACGCCCTCTTATCACCTTTCGCTCAAATACACATAAAGACTAAATGTGTCGAAAGTCTCCAATCTCCCTTTTTCTCGGAATATTTTTGTCAATTTCGAGGAAGCTCCAATGAAAAATTTCAGTGGAATGTGACCAAAAACCAAAACACTTCCCTTCGTCTGAAGGTTTTCCCGGAAACAATCTAAAACTTTGAAGAAATCCCAAAGATTTTTGGAGAAATATTAAGTTCCCTCGAAACACTTTTATTATGGGGAATTTTCGGGTTTTAGTCACATTTCTCTAAAACCTTCCACTGGATATTCCTCAAAACTAATATAAGTTTTTCCTAAGATAGTTTGGGAAAATACGACTTTTTATTTAACTTTGGGTTGAATCGCAAAAGTCCCCAGAATTCGCCGATTGACTTCAATAAGTACCTAACAAAATTAGTTTAATATAGGTTGGATTGTTCTTTCTAACGGGCTTACAAAGTTTAGTGGGTGTGACACCTTGAAGCAGTGTATATGCGTACATGTTCTAAGCTAATCAGAATTAGCCAATAACACTTTGAAGAGTTGTATCAAATGCTTTTTTGAAGAATATGCCTTTTTTATTTTGTCAGTCTGTTAGCCCCTCATGAGCCAGAAACAGTCTTAGCCTAAACTTGGAGATTTAATAATAAACATAGTTACTTGAAAACATCGGTTGCATCTCGCCTAGCCCTGATGGTTTTCCATCTTAAATCTCGTCAGGAATTTAGGGACATCAAGCTCCTAAATGATCACCCTGCTCAGATTGTAGCTAAAGAGAAAACTGTATCCGTTCCCGGAATAAACGTTCCTCTATCGAATGTACATCGCTAGGATATTCTGAAAGCCCCAGTTATTATGGAGTCGCTTCCTACTTATGATAATGTAAGACCATCTCTATATTACACTGGGGTATCGTCTCCCTTTGTCTGGCTTGTTTATGCGAATAAGTGTTTCAAGTTCCCGATGTGATGACAAATAAGTACCATCTAACATTTTATGATTAACAAGTTTTTTCAATTGTCGGCACTTGAATATAAGTTTTTAAGTTCCAAGTAACTTGAAGCTTTTTACGTTTCTTCCTTTTAGCTTAGAGTTTAGTTCTCTCTTCTAAAACACACCGATGTTTCTCCATTTGAATGATATTTCCCGGGTTCATACGGCTTCACAACGTTTGTAAAGGATTAGACTATCGTCTCAAACTGTATGTATTGTGATTTCTCCCTCAATATCCCAGCATATTCAACGTGACACATGTACAATTCCCTAAACAGTCAGTCAGCTACAACGTAGGACCAGGCACATATATACATCGGTCCAAGTCGCCATACCTCAGCACCGCAAGATGAACACTGGATTCATAGTAGTTAATTCAGTGGTAATATATAACAGATTGCTTATAAGGATCTAGTACGGGAAGAGAGATAGGAAGCGGTCTTAATCAAATAGTTTAAGGGGAGACAAAGAGTGTATATACGGACACCATTGTGATCGATTCTGAGCCATGTCGCCAAGAGTCTCCAACCATTGGTTACGATAGTCACGCGGACCCGACCAAGTAGTCTGCATCTACCAACATGGCTCAGACCAGAAGTTAGTTACTATAAGCACTGATGCCACGTTTTAGTTTGGCCACCCCTAACTTTCTTCCAACCATCCCCAACACCGGGTAGCATTGCATGTCGTGGTAATCGGTGTTCAGGCACACGCAACACGTGGTCCAACCATCTCAGTCGATGAAGATTCACAACCTCATCAACTGATTTACCATCATTCCCTAATACTGTGCGTCTAACACTATTACTTACCCGGTGATCCCGGCAGACGCCAGCAATATTTCTAAGACATCTGTGGTCAAATACTAGTAGCTTACGAGTGTCTTCTACTCTTAATGGCCATGTTTCGCTGATGTAAAATAAAACAGAACGAACTGCCGTGCAGTATACTCGTCCTTTTATTGATAGACGGATATCTCGCTTTCACCACAGGTGACGTAAGTTGACAAAAGCCAAACGAGCTTTTCGAATCCGTGCTGAGGTTTCGTCAGACACCAACCCATTAGGGTTGATCAGACTTCAAGATAAGTGAAGATGTCGATGCGTTCGACTACTTCACTCCCTGTTCTTAGTTCAGGTGTTGACGCAGGTCAGTTCTGAAGCAACAACTTGCATTTAGAGAGGGAAAAGCGCATCCCAACCATTATGGCATTACTGCTCAGTGCTACCAAAAGACTCTGCATTCCCTAAACAACTATATTCCAGACACTTCATCCAATTAGATTGGATACAGATGTTGACAGATATCTTAAAAACAAAGAATAACACTGCACTGTCACTTTTACTGAGTATTGAGGTGCATGCACGACCAAGGACATCTCATGAGTTAATATGCGATCGAAAGATGTTTTTGACTCTTAGTTTCACTTCGTTGCTTCCCTCAGGTTTTGTTTGTGTGTGTTCAAATGTGTTTTAACCTGGATCTTAGCTACTCAGTTCGGAAATATCAACGCAATACCGCCCAAGTTTCAGTATAATTCAAGCGTGACTGCCCGCTTCAACACTATGCTCACAACACTTAATCTAACAGTTAGAAAAATAAGGTCAAACCTATGAATGAGAATATAGATTGAAAGTAGGCCGCTCACTAGCATTCCTCATCCAACTCTGTCCCGGGCAATCCTTTCCAGTTGTTATTCATCCTTTTCATGCTTGCCTTCGATTCCCGACGTAGTATGTTCTTCGGCCATACACTTTTCCGTTTCCCTTCACGATTCCAACTTAGCGCTTTCCTCGTGATGCAATCTGTTGATTTCCATAATGTATGTCCTATCCACTTCCATCGTCTTTTCCTAACTTCCTCTTCAGATGGAACCTAGTTTATTCTCTCCCACAATAGGCTGTTGTTGCTGCCAATGGTATCCCGTCAACGGACGTTGAGTATCTTGCGTAGACAATTGTTTATAAATACTTGTACATTTTTGATGATGGTTGTGGTAGTTCTGGGAGTTTCAGCTTCGTACAATAGGACTAACTGTCTTCACGTTCGTATAGAAGATTCTCACTTCGATGTTGGCTGACAGACAGCTGTTTTGAGTCCCATATTTTCTTCAACTGTATGAATGCGGCTCTTGCTTTACCAATCCTTTCTTTTACATCTTCATCGGAACTTCCTTGTTCATCAATGATGCTGCTGTCCAGGTGTGTGAAAGTTTTCACCAGTTCCAGAGTTTCTCTACCAAGTGTGGTTAAGTTTATTGGTGTTCTCCGTGTTGTATTTGAGGATCTCGCAATTTCCCTTGTATATGTTGAGGTCTACTGATGTAGAGGCTGCTGCTGCACTGGTTGTCTTCATCTGCATTTGTTGGTCTGCATAGGGTAGAAGAGCTAGATGATCTACGAAGTCCGAATCGTCTCGTTGCATCCAACCTGTCCATTGTATTCCGTGCATCTTCTCAGGTGTGAAGGTCATCATGGTCCATTCATTTATTTTTTTGCTTCAGTGTATTCAGCTTGTGTCTTGACTTTCTCTGTTCCTGTTCGGCTGTCTTTTTTTCTTCACTCTTGTCCAAAGTTACCATTGATATCCATTCCTTATGATTATGATGTTTGTTGCGTCCCAGAACTCCCTGATACGTTGAAGTTTATGCCTTTGTCATCCCTTTTCAATGGTCCTCCATAATAGTTTTTTCTTTGAGTAGATGTAAGGTTTGGAACCTGTTGTTCAAAGTTATCATGAATTGGTTGAGTTTGGCAGTATGTAAAAGGAAGGCTGTATTATTTATTATTCTAACACATAGATATTGGGATTGCATCTCCTTACGATGCTCCACTGCCTTGTGGGTTAGACCTTTAGGTCAAAGGCTCGGGGTGTGGCCCCCTAAGATAACCACCTGCTTCGTTTTGGGCACCCGGGCAGTATCACAGCCCACACACAAATGATGAACTCTTTATGTCTATGGAATTTACTTTTCTCGCTTCGAAAAACAATCAATTGATTCAAATTATTATCATTACAAATATTGTCATTATTAATATTAATATTATTATTATTATTATTATTATTATTATTATTATTATTATTATTATTATTATTATTTTCCACATTATTCACCCTCTTTTATACTTATACAGCGGCTCGTCTTTGGTGGAAATTCGACTGTATCTAAACGTTCTCGAGTCACTGTCCGGTTGAAAATTGTATGTTACCACCGAATACGAGAACTGAAGCAGTTTTTCTGAATCCACGTGCACCATTCAAACTGGCTGCCTTCAACGTTCGCACATTTATGCAGGTTGGACAACAGATAGGGCTGGCTATGTCTTTGGAAAGTCTTAATATTGATGTTTGTTGTCTATCCGAGACCCGTATTCAAGACTCTGGCGAAGTACTACAAATTCGATCTCCATCTGTCGCTTCGAAAAGCTTGTTTTACGTGCGCTTATCCGGGGACCCTGTGGCATCTTCGTCTGGTCTTGCTGGCGTTGGTGTCGCACTAAGCGCTAGAGCTGAGGCAACACTGGTCGATTGGATCCCCATTAACAGTCGGTTATGTGCTGTTAGATTAGAAAGTTCCATCAAAGTGAGAAGAAATCGGCGTGAGAAACGATGTCTTTTCGTCATCTCCGCCTATGCCCCGACAGATTGCAGCCCGGATGCAATCAAGGATGAGTTTTACCACCAGTTATCTGTTCTACTCCAGAAAGTGCGTTCGACAGATATTGTAGTACTAGCCGGAGACTTGAATGCTCAGGTCGGGCGTCTAGGCGCAGAAGAGAGTCGTTTAGGTGGCCGATGGGGACTCGTTGGTCGCAGGTCAGATAACGGGGACCGTCTACTGCAACTGTGCACAGACCACAACCTGTTTCTGGCTAGCACTAACTTTCGGCACAGTCATCGCCGATATGCCACCTGGCGTCCTCCCTCTGCATCTCAAGCCTGGACTCAGATTGATCACATCGCGATCAGCTACCGCTGGCGTGGTTGTGTACAAGACTGCCGCTCCTTTTGGAGTACCTATCTGGACTCTGACCATGCCCTGGTCTGCGCCAATCTTACCTTACTTTTCAGTGGACAACGAAGTGACCGCCATCAACGGATTGATATTAGCAAGCTGGTTGCAACTTCTGTTGCTAGTAAGTATCGAACCGAGCTAGCCTCTAGGCTAGCTACCACTCCACCGAAAAGTATAGATGAGCATTGGTTGCAATTGTATAACGCCATGAAAATGGCGGGAACAGTCAGTTGTGGGTTTGCGAAACGTCCCGCTTTTAATCACTGGGTTTCTTCTGGTTCCTTACAACTCATTGAAGCCCGTCGGTCTACTCCGGGTGACCGTGAGTTTGACCATAAACGAAGGATGTTACGTAAGGAAATCGGGCAAAGCTTGCGTAAGGACCGAGAAGCCTGGTGGTCGAAGCGTGCTAATGAGCTGGAAGCAGCAGCTGCATCTGGTAACTACCGGAAGCTCTTCCAGCTCATCCGAGCCACTGGCAGCAAGAAGTCTGGTGTGAGTGAAACAATCTGCGAGGATGATGGGATGCCAATCACTAACATTCATCGACGTCTTGGACGGTGGGCAGAATTTTTCGAAGGGCAGTTCAACTGGCCTGCTGCTCCGGCAACATCGGTCAGACTGTCCTGCCCTCCATGGCCGGTGACGACTGATCCACCAAACGAGGAGGAAGTCCGCAAGGAACTCCAACTCTTGAAGCGTTACAAATCACCTGGCCCAGATGACTTACCTCCGGCTCTTTTTAAAGATGGTGGTGACTTTTTGACTAAGGAATTGACGACGTTGTTTACAAAGGTTTGGGAACTAGAGAGTGTACCAACGTCATGGAATGAGTCGATAGTTGTCCCTATCTTTAAAAAGGGTTCACGTCGTTCCTGTAACAACTATCGGAGGATAAGTCTACTTCCGATTGCGTCCAAGCTATTGGCTTCCGTCATACTTCGTAGGTTGTTCAAAACCCGAGAAAGATTGACTCGCGAGGAGCAGGCTGGGTTTCGTTCTGGTCGAGGATGTATTGATCATATCTTCACCCTCCGCCAAATGTTAGAACATCGCCATACTTATCAAAGGCCAACAATCGTGGTGTTTCTTGACATTAGGGCTGCCTTCGATTCGTTGGACAGGACTGTTCTCTGGGATTGTCTATTGAAGAAGGGTGTGCCTGAGAACTTTATTAACATCCTAAAAGCCCTATATAAAAACACCTCAGGCAGAGTGAGGGCATACAACCACCTCTCTCCATTGTTCCATTCGAGTAGTGGGGTTAGGCAGGGTTGCCCAATCTCACCATTCCTCTTCAACTTTGCCATCGATGACATTCTGGAAACAGCTCTGATGAATGTAAGTAGTGGTGGTGTGGATCTGTTGCCTGGAGAAAGACTTCTCGACCTTGAGTATGCGGACGATATTGTCTTACTGTGCGATAATTCCCAAGGCATGCAATCCGCGCTTAATCAGTTGGCAATCAGTGTCCGTAGGTATGGTATGTGCTTTGCACCATCGAAGTGCAAAGTACTTCTACAAGACTGGCAGGATTCCAATCCTGTACTCACCCTGGATGGTGAACAGATAGACGTAGTCGAGAAGTTCGTGTATCTGGGTAGCTGCATAAGTGCTGGTGGGGGTGTGAGTGATGAGATCAATGCACGAATAGTGAAAGCCAGAGCGGCTTATGCCAATCTGGTCCATCTTTGGCGCCTTCGTGATGTTAGTCTGGCTGTAAAAGGTCGGATCTACAACGCGTCGGTGAGAGCAGTTTTGCTCTATGCTTGTGAAACCTGGGCTCTCCGAGTTGAGGACGTTAGACGACTCTCTGTGTTTGATCATCGCTGTCTCCGAAGGATTGCTGACATTCAGTGGCAACACCATGTCAGTATTGCAGAGGTTCGGCATCGTGTGTTCGGTCACAGAGATGATAATCCAATTGGTGTCACCATCTTGAAACACCGACTTCGGTGGCTTGGGCATGTTCTACGAATGTCGTCCCAGAGAGTTCCACGTCGTGCATTATTTGCCGACTCTGGGATTGGTTGGAAGAAGCGGAGAGGTGGTCAGTGTATGACATGGTGTCGTGGTATGAAAGAAAGCTGCAAAGGACTGGCTTGTGTCGGTCCTTCACGACTCCCTGGTTGGGGTCTGAGAGATGGTGCTACACAGTGGCTAGAGACGTTATCAGATATGGCTCAGAGTAGAAGCTAGTGGCGATCCTGCTGTAACCTTCTTTTACTTTCTTCATAAAAAGTGGTTGTGTCTCCCTTACCTGAAAGATTTCTTCTGATTGTACCTTCCCGTTCCCTCGTTACTACCACACTACCTTACACCAATCTCTTCGTAATTGTTCTCTTTTTCTTTTGCGCTCCTTAGATTTTTTTTTCTTTCTATTTCTCTTCAAATTCTCATTGTTTTGTGTGGCGCATATATATTGGCTCTCTTGTACCAATATTCATGTGTTCAAATAATAATAGATATTGGTACAAGTAGGCACCAAATACATATGTGCCACACAAATCTCATTTGATATTTGTGAGGGCTGTGATACTGCCCGGGTGCCCAAACCGAAGCAGGTGGTTTTCTTAGGGGGCCACTCCCCGAGCCTTCGACCTGAAGGTTTGATCCACAAGGCAGTGGAGCATCGTAAGGAGATGCAGTCCCATGGAAGCCGGTGACCAACAATTGGTTCGTACGCCATTTGTTCCCGCAGGGTACTGGAGCCCATGTGCACCATTGGTTTGGAATCCGGTTAAAGCGCCAGACATTCGCTTTTCGTCCTCTCATTTTCGTAAACAACACCTTCGCCACGAGAAGGCAGTGAGTAGTACTTTCCTGGCAGAGGCTGTATACGCGTGGCCATGTGAGAGCATTTCGAGAGGGAGAGCGGACTCTCCCCACTCTCGGCCGTACCAGGGCATTTGGGGGCTTCAGTTTCGTCCTGACTCTCGTCGAACTGATCTTCATCGTGGTCATTGCTATCGTTGGCGGGTGCTTAACATTCGATAGTATTTATTGTGATTCCCTTCCTATTTGATTTGAAAGATGCTTCGATGATCCTGGATCCATGAGATCCCCATCCTATAATTGCATTACGTGCTTCTTTAAACAGCATCAGAGCAACTCCCTGAGCATGTGGAGCATTTTCGTCTTCGTGACTGGAGTACAGCAGCATCTTTTCCAAATCTATCATTTGCTGTCTAGTTTGGGTCCAATGGGTATCCTCTCAATTCCATTGCTATTTGATTGGTCCTCCCTATCTCCAACATTGTCCAGACATTCCATATACCTGTGAAATTTGTTGCTCTGACTATTTGAAATGGAAATTATTTCCGTCATAGTCTGTCCCATAAGCTGAAGAGGAAAAAAATCAACTTCGTTCCCCACTGTTACTGTAACTAGTGCATCCATCATTTTGGAAGTATTGTGTTGCTTCATATTTTTTGGTTGTCATTTAGCCACACTTTTAATATCTAATTGTTAAAATACATTAGATGAAACCTCATTCCGGGTAGTTAGGAAATCTGAGTTCTTTTGGGCCGTGGTACGGCCTATGACGTTGAGAGTCATCTCGAAATGCTCTCACGGCCACGCGTATACAGCCACTACCTTCTCACAACGGGGATGTTGCTTACGGAATTTGGAGGACGAAAAGCGAATGCCCGGTGCTTCAACCGGATTGGTGGATACGAAGGTTCCACTTAGGGGAGTTGAAAAACCCTGATTCCAAACCACTGGTACACATAGGCTCCATAATTCTAAGGAAACAAATGGCGTATGAACCTATCGTTGGTCACCGGCTACCATGGGACTGCATCTCCTTGCGTTGCTCCACTGCCTTGTGGATTAGACCTTAAGGTCAAAGGCTCGGGGAGTGTTCGTCCAAAAGAACCACCTACTTCGGTTTGAGCACTCGATCAGGATGCCAGCCCTCACGCGAATCGAATAGTGAAGTGTGGCGCATATGTGTTTAACTAAATAATAATTAGCTACGCCTGTGGATCACAGTTTTTCTGTGAAATTTCTAAATACCTCTTGATCTTTTCTTCAATAACTGTTAGGAGTATATGTATTCTACTCTTTCATGTAATTCTAAGACCATCCAAAGCAAGTGAAAAAATATATTGAGGATAATAGAGATTGTTAGATTTTGTAGTTTAGCATCACAAGCTGGGCTTAGGTAGCCATTAAGAATCAGGAAGCACTAAACAGCTATTTCTTCCTAGTGTAGGGACTCTCCAGTTGTGTACACCCATGATTTTAACGGGGATTGGGACTAGGAACTCTGAGGCCTGTAAGTCGTGGGTTGTGGATCAGGTATTGAAGCACCGTGGGTTATAATAATTTAAGTGATAAACATTAAATGGTTTCTCAAAATCAAATGAATTAACACTATTGTTAGGATTAAGTGTTTCTCTTATTTGACTTTTATTCAGATTTGTTCTGTCCATAAGTATTGTTTTTTTACTTACGATATATTCTTTTTGTATCAACTTTTAGACTCTCTTTTGAGAGTGTGATTTCATGGAATATTTCTCTGGCACACTTAATATTCGAATATATGAAGCAGCTGAATTAAAACCGACAGCTTGTGCAACTCGTCATGCGGTTGGACCAGCTGCTAAATTATATGAACTTTTAGATCCCTATGTGACAATTGATGTGGATGATAATGCAGTTGGTAAAAGTTCCACGAAATCCCGTACAAATATACCACAGTGGAATGAAGATATTTGTGCAAGAATCAATTATGCTCAACAACTTACATTTACTGTATATCATGATGCTGCTATTCCCCCTGATGATTTTGTTGCCATCGTTGAATTGGCTTTACGAGATGTTCGATTTGGTGAAGATATGTGGTTGGAATTGGAACCTCAAGGAAAATTACTTATACGTATTGATTTGGCTGGTACGAGAACGGATGAACCGCCAAGAGACCGTCCAGGATTTCCTAGTCGAGATAGTGCTATTGGCGGCGTACATGGGAAACATTATCGTTGTGGTGCACTTCGTCGTAGAATTCACCAAGCAAAAGGTCATAAATTTCAAGTTACAAGTTTGCGCCAATTTACATTTTGTTCATTGTGCAATGGATTTATTTGGGGTTTATGGAATCAAGGTTATCAGTGTCAAGTATGTACATGCGTTGTTCACAAACGTTGTTATTTAAATGTAATAACTCAATGTCCTGGTGTAAAGTCACCTCCAAGTTGTCCGACAGCTGCTCTCCAAGTAAGTTCATTAAGATGACAAATGGATAATACTAGTTAGATGCATAAGTAAAGTTTACTAGTCCAAAAGTGTAAATGGTCATCTTTAAATGTAATGTAGTTTATTTGAATTATGTCATAGCAATATCAATTCAGTGATTATTCAAACGATATTATCTTTATATCTCAGCATCTTAGTCTATCACCTATCTACACTACCAAGTCATGAGTTCGAATATTACTTTATATATCAAAGTTTAAGTAACTAGATAGTATCAGTAACCATCCTTCCAACCTGTTTCATAAATACTTTCACATAACTACAAGCTTGATGAAGCTGTGAATCTTCATCATCTATGATGATTGGAAGGTTTGTTACGTATGCCGAACCACCGTCCACCTCGACGGGTAATGTTTGCTAGTACAAAAGTCGGTTGGAAGAAAGCTAGTGACTGCCTAATTGAAAAACGGCATTAATCTATGAAACCATAGACTGTTGATGTGAACCATTTAGGCAGATGCAGACTAGTTGGTTTAGGTCTGCTCAAAAATCGTGGCTAGTGACTGAAGACTTTGAGGGATAAGGTTCAGAATCTTTCACACTGCCACAGTTCCATCCACTCCTTATCTTTCACTCGATCTTGAATTCTAGTATTCCCTCATACATATTTTTACACTCTTTCTTTTTGAACTATATTTTCACTCTTCAGTCTTACTTTTTGCTGTACGTTAGTGATAACTAACTAACTAATAGTGTCATATTCATTTTATTATCAAATGATCTAATACAAGTAATTTTTAAGACCTATAATTTCATGAGTAAAAATTCAATTTAAACTAATTCATTGTTTTCCAATCTATCTAACACTAAACTTTCATTTTAAATCCTTGTTATTTTTTACACTGTAATTGTCGTGATTTGTAACAAATCTCTCCATGCAGAGAAGAGCTAAAGCATACAACCACCTCTTTCCTTCATGCTAAATTAACGGTAAGATAAAATGGTAAAGTTGATCAATTTCATTTTATTGACATTTCAGAAATAGCTTTGGTTAAAATGTGCAGTAACAGTACACTACTCCTTGGAGGAAAATGACAGTGATAATGATTTCTCACTTCATAGTGAAATATAAGCTACATAAATCACACTTAATCAGTTGACGACCGACATTAATTATTGTATATAATTTACACTGACGTAAACTACTACAAAAGCTATGGAGGTTTTTGTCTGGATCCACATTTTGTGATGAGCCACTTAAAATAAGTTTATTTATTCAAGTAACTGTTAGTATATGGTGTCGGTAGTTATGATAAATGAGATCGATATACGTATAATAAAACCTATAGACAATTTGGCCGATCAAATAGCTTTACAGATAGTTATAAATTGGCATTATCTAACTTTTTTCCTCCAACACTATCTTTCACATCTCTTTTGTTTGTTTTTCTTTCTATCGTTTACTAGAGTCGCTTCAATATTAATGTTCCTCACAAATTTCGAATTCATACATTTATGCGTCCAGCATTTTGTGATCATTGTGGTTCTTTGCTATTCGGTTTAATGCGTCAAGGTTTACAATGTGAAGTTTGTCGTTTAAATATTCACAAAAGATGTGAGAAAAATGTTGCATCACATTGTGGAGTAAACACACGTAATCTAGTAGCTGCAATTCGACTATGTGGACTTAATCCATCTGATTTAGGTGTTAGCCCATCAGGTACAACTACACTGACACCAGGACCTGGAGTTACCGGTCCAAGTCGAACTGCAAGTACTACTATTTCTTCAGTTCGTCCTATATCGGCTGGTTCACGTGGTGTTGGTCCTTTCGGTGCTTACGGTGATGTCGTTTTCTCAACTTCACCTGGACCTTTAAAACCAAGTAAAGGTGATGCCGGTTTTTCTAGGTGAGTGATAAGATTAATTTAGCTGAATCTTTCTAATATGATTATTAAACGTCTATACACTAATCATCAACATTAATCATATAATAGTTTCCCCTCTCTCTCAATTTATTTCTCCATATTTGGTGGTACGAGAGATTATCTTTTATAAATACATGGGCTACGTTAGGATGTTTTTTTCTGTTATTGGTGTTGTTGAGTAATTCCCTGAGCTCGATGATTTAATCGCAAAGCCTTCATTGTTCTAGATAACATCATCAGGATCGACTTCATTTAGTAAGTGAGCTCTTATAATGTTACACTGTGAATGACGGCGAAAGCTCAGCAATTGAACCATCTAACCCAGAGAACTCATCAACATCAAAAATATCCACCTAAGCTACAAATCCTCATTATCTCACTTCGTACTAGATTGTAAATTTAATAAACTATAAAAAACATTTTACTTGTACTGTGTACTGTTCATTATGCTATTTATATTTTCTAGAAGTTATAAATCGGTTTTCCGAGCAGTTATGAGCGGCCAAACCAAAACGTGATATTAGTCCATGAAATCGTCGACTAGTGGTCTAAGCCATGTAGGTATATGCATACTACCTGGTTGATGTCACCATGATAATCGTGATCAGCGGTTGAAGATGTTAGGTGACATGGCTCCGAATTGTTTTCAGTGGTGCAGTTGCATTCAGTCTATCTTCCCCTCGATTTTGAACTCCAGTATCCCTTCATCCATATGTTTTAACTCGGTCTTTTAAAATCACGTCCCTACGATTAAGTTTTAGTTTTTATCACAAATGCTACATTATTTCAATTTCTCGGTATTTTCATCTTGTCATGCTAGTCAGGTATAGCAACTTGGCTCAACACACAAACTGTGCCATGCTTTATGTTGACATCTACATATATCATATTTATTGACTCGAAAAACCAAAATAATCATCTCAGCAACTGGATAGTTATTTATTCAAAAGGCTTTGTTAAGTTGTAGACGAAATTAATTTGAAATATTTCAAGAATTCTCTTAGCTGTTGCTGCGTTTGAAGAGATTATAATATCACTTAAACCGGGCGAACGGGACGAAAATCAACAATACAACAGGATAAGCTAAACGGTTCCATTGCACCCCAGCGCTGCTAACTAGAGGAAGCAGACTAGATTCAGCCGAGGGAAATGTTTATTCTACAAACAGTCAGAGAACGAACAAAGAACCACACAAGTACGTATATAAACAATACAAAAATGTCCTTGGGAAACACCACAAAATAGCGTACTAAAAGCAGAAACGAACCAGTGACATTTAAGATGCTTCCAAGTAGGAAATACAAACTGAAGGTAAAAGTGGGTGCTTTTAGTGCGAAAATGAGATATTCAAATTTCCAAAATAAAACTGCAAAAATGAGTCGTTTACCAAGTGATTTCTGGGGATCTAGCAACCCCAACAACCGTTTATATGATGATATTTTATTGCTCACAAAGTCACAGCATTATGGTATATATGCATATAATGTTTCTTTAAAAGTGAGTATACACCATAAAAATACCATTTACAAATGTAGTCGCACCAATAAAGACATTGTTAACTGAACACATGGTCTTCGTTGAGTGTGTACAAGCTAATCTCAAACGTCGAAGGAAAAAAAATTGGTCTTTTTCAACCAAATTGATTGTCGCATTAACGACGTGCTTGTTTTTAAATCAACATGTAGTATATACTTTAACGTAGGATAGGTTTAAATCCATACATTTGTAAAGAATTTAAATTAATCCTAAAATCGTTTTATTAAATATCACAATTTTTATTTTATATTATTATTCATTTGAACACATAAATATTGGTACAAAGGTGCACCGAATACATGTGCGCCACACAAGTCACTTTGTTTGTGTATGGGCTGGGATACTGCCCGGGTGTCCAGACCGAAGCAGGTGGTTTTCTTAGAGGGCCACACCCGGAGCCTTTGACCCAAAATGTCTAGTCCACAAGGCAGTGGAGCAACTTAGGGAGATGCAGTACCATAGTGGCCGGTGACCAACCATATGTTCGACCCCCTAGGTGGACCCTTCGTGTCCACCAACTCGGTTAATGTGCCGGACATTCGCTTTTCGTCCTCTCAACTTCGTAAACAACACCCCACCACAAAAAGGCAGTGAGTAGGACTCCCCTGGCAGTGGCTGTATACGCATAGCCACGTGAGAGCATTTCGAGAGGGAGAGTTAACTCTCCTCACCCTCGACCGTACCAGGGCATTTTGATTAATATAAAGAAATCACAGTAACAACTAAACAATATTACAATGTATTCCTACTTAATATCTATTCAACTTGTATATTAACATTCAAATATACATGAATATATTTTCATCTAATGACTTTTTTTCACATCTGCACATGATTATATATTGAATGTTGTATGAACTCCAGTTCACTTCAATGATCCGTCATTTACAAAACGTATAACATTAAAGAATATATATATGGTTGGGAGAAAGTTAGGGGCAGCCAAACCAAAACGTGGCATCAGTGCATTAAGTAACTAATTTCTAGTCTGAGCCATGTTGATAGATGCAGACTACTTGGTTGGGTCCGCGTGACTTTCGTAACCAATGGTTGGAGACTCTTGGTGACTTGGCTCAGAATCGATCACAATGGTGTCAGTGTATACACTCTTTGTTTCCCCTTAAACTATGGGATTAAAATCGCTTCATATCTTTCTTTCTACGTACTAATTCTTTCTTCCTGTACTAGATCCTTATATGCAATCTTTCTTTTATATATTTCTACCATTGAAGTAACTACAATGAATTTGGTTTTCATGTTGTTGTGCTAATGCAGTATGGCAACTTGGACCGATGTGCCTGGTCCTAGACTTTAGCTGACTGACTAACAGGAATTACCTTCACAATAGGTTTTAAACTATTTTTTTTAAAAAAGACTTCTGATTAAATACATTAGACAATGATTGACAGCAAAAATATTTTTTCTAAAATGTTTTTGTAGTATTTTGTCAAATTAGAAAGTGATATAGTGAGCTAATCAGAAGTAGTGTAATGAGAAGGTCGGCGAGATTATAATTTATGGACGAACCGATCAGATTTAAGATAACAGATTTTGGGTTTTAGCGCGAAATTCATCCTCATTTGTCTAAATACTATTTCGGCATTATAGCCGGTTTCGGTTCGTGATGTAAACATTAAATCCAATTTCTAACCATCAACTGTAAATCACAGTTCTAATTCCTCTCACTGGTTTATAATCATTTAGTCCTAGTTAGTAGTAGGTGGGCATTTTCAAGGTCACCTTCAAGTCAGTCACTCAAGGGCTGTCCATAAATTATGGTCTGACCAGAAGGTCAATCGATGGCAACTAGAAGTGACCTAAAACGACAAGTGCATTTCATTAGCTAAGAAATGGGCCGATTTCCTAAGAATAGAGCATCATATATATGAATGAGAATTTGTGCATTTTATTCGGTAGTCCAATATACTTTCTTGCTCAGGTAGTCAGTTGGGGGGTTAGGGCGTAGCAAACCATGTATCAGTATCAGATTTCGAACACTGCCCGTCGCAACAGAAAGCAAATGACTTAGAAATTCGATCACTCTACCGATATTAATTTTATCTGGAATCGTAAGATTTGTAACTGTAACTATAAAATCAAACAATACATTTTTACACAATAGGGCCCATATAAAACTGACTATAATAGGAGAACTTGCTTCCTACCTTCGTCTGGTCTAAAAGAGCTCAATGATCATTAAGCGTTAAGATCTTGTCTGTTGTTGGTCGGTCGATCTGTCAATTGGTACTCAGAAGGTCACCGATCCTACTGGCAAAATAAATAAACTAATCGACAATTAGAATCTTTATCGTCCAATCTAACACTTAATATCGATTAGCGTCTCGCATCACACCGGAAAGTATATCCTTATCTCTTTCTATCACCATAGATATAAAGTAATTTGATCTTACTCAACATATACACATCATAATCCACGGTTATACATATCAAATACTTTGACAGTAATTGAGCGCCGAGTATAGAGAAGTCATTATATGTGAAAATTATATTTGAAATATTCTCAGCGATTGAAATTTAACTAATTCCAACGTTTGATTTTGATTATTACCCTGAAGAAGTCCAGACAAGCTAGCTGGACGAAACGTTGGAATTAGTTAAATTTCAATCGCTGAGAATATTTCAAATATAATTTTCACATATAATGACATATCAAATACTGTTCGTATAAAAATAATGATAGCGTTTTAAGATTTCAAGATATTTCCTACAGAGAATTTAATCACTTTTAGTTTAATAAATCTATTCCTATTCTCTTTCTTTTCCCAGTTCCTCATTAATTGGAGTCGCTCCTCACGAAAGATCACTTAGTTCTCCTATTTCCATGCCAACAACAGATCTCAGTAGTAGCGGTATTGGTCGTGGTGCTCCTGGTGGCGGTAGCATGGACATAGATGAGTCGAGCAGCAGATATGCAGCATTAGATCCTACATCTGGAAGTGGTTCACTGAGCACTGCAGGACCAGTCGCTGGTCGACATGGAATGCCTGCTCAAAGACCATCTTCATTACAAGTATGCGTTTTGCGGTATTATTTGTCATCATGTAAATTGTGGTGAAGCTTTTCTCCCCTCATGACTGTTAGCTCTTGGTGTACGGTTTCATACAAGTCATATCGATTCGCTTTGCCTGAATACTATTAGTTTGGGTCGGAGCCTACAAAGAACTGTTATGTGTTAGCTACTTCAAGTATAATCCTTTTGCATCGCCCATTACCTCCCTCTTTCTTTTTGTACTCAATATTATTATAGATAGGCTATTGAATGGGAATATTGCATCGAACACATCTCAACGTAATAATCTACCGGAATTTCTTATTTACTTAACTTAATACTGCTTAGTGGAAACGTTGACAAGTTCCAAGTTTTCTGAACCCCTTGATAGACGACAAAACGTTTGAATCATGTATCAGTCTATTCTTATTATAAAGAGAGCGAGGTAGTGAAGCGTGTTGATGAAACTAATTTATGCACAACATGACAAGTGTTGAACAATTCTACTATATGGTGAAATAACACAAATGCCCAACATTTTAAAAATACATATAATCATCTCAGAATATATATTTTTTACTACTTCTATGGATGATACAATGAAAGATGTGTGTGCTTATTTGTAGAGTAATATATTGGGTACCAGTCGCTATGATTTCAGTTTCAACCCACTCACCAGATTTGAAGTTTACTAATTTGATAATTTTAAGAAACTCATTTAATTCATTTTTGTATTGGTTATTTGAATCTGCTCATTGATGTTTAGGACTGCAGTTGATCAATATCTTATTAGCATACAGGCATCCTTTGCAGATTACCCCGATATTGCCTTAAGTCACAAGCATTATAAGCGATGATGTTGGCTAATAGTGAAATCCAGGACGTGCGTTTCGTCCTATTTGGGACTCGTCATTTGGATGTACCTGCATCTCGGCTAGTAGCTATCTGAACTCAGTAGCTAAGTAGATAACGCGATGGCGTTTGAAGTGAATAGTACTGGTTTCAAGTCCCGGAGTGAACATCAATTCTGGAATGCAGGTACATCCAACTGACGAGTCCCAACTAGGATAAAACGTAAATCCTGGAATCCATTATTGGCCACCATCCATCTCTTCTTATAACTCTTATTTCAGTTAGCTCTTATCGAATTTTTTTTACTCATTTCTTAACACATTGGTATGTTCAAGTTACTGTGGCAGAACTCCTGTATAATTGTAATACTATAAATTATCTTTTTAATTGAATCATATGGTTTATGTATTTTTCTTCCTTTGTTCTCTTTTTAATGTCTATATTAGGACCCTCCTGATGCTCATGGATGTACCACAGCTTCACAGATTCCTTGTTTAATGGATTTTACATTTCTCAAAGTATTAGGCAAAGGTAGTTTCGGCAAAGTAATGCTTGCTGAATATAAATCAACTGGTGAAGTATTTGCTGTAAAAGTTTTAAAAAAAGAAGTTATATTACAAGATGAAGATGTGGATTGCACCTTAACCGAAAGACGTATTCTTGTTTTGGCTGCACATCATCCATTTTTGACGGCACTTTATTGTGCATTTCAAACTGAGGTAATATATAGAAATTGCTTACCAGTGTTTCTGTCTGACCTTTTAAATTTCTCGTAAACATTGATACAGCTACTTCTTATAACTGAGGAAAAACTACTTGTTACCTCTTACACCTACCCTATAACAAAATTAATTTGACTCAATGCAAATAAAAAGACCAAAGTTCAAATCGGAATTTGTGATACACCACAAATAAATGTACACTATATCCAATTACCAATCAACACCTATATAAAAAATACACTAGATTGCTTATGATTTATTTATTTGGTCAATATTCAATAACTTAATACATGTATACAATGAACAACAACAATAGATTTTTTCAATGGTTAAGATCATGAGTCAGCTGAAGCTAGACCACCATGGAAAACCTGGAAGCACTGGACGGCCGTTTCGTCCTATTGTGGGACTCCTCAGCAGTGCGTATCCACGACCTCGCCCCCTGCGAGATTCGAACCCAGGACCTACCAATAGATTTAACTGTATCCACTAACAATATAAATGTTACTAAATTCTATATTTAATTGGTCTTTTCTTGAGCCTTTCACCTTTTTCTATTGGGTCAGTCAGTTTAAAAATTGGTTATCCTTCGTAACAAGTATTGAAATACAGTGTTCAATTTTCACTAGACTGTTTATTTACTTAATTCAAATCTTATCTCACTACAAGATAACTAAATCATAGGTGATAGAAAGAATAAGGAAACACTACAATCTGTTAGTGAGGTAAATTCTAACTGACCTACGAAGTTGTGATCCCAGCACGTCAGTCAGTTAGATGCAATGCAAAGCCTAGCACACGAGCAAGTTGTCACACCGCATTAGCACAGCGAAATAAAATTATCAAGACAAATCTGAAGTACTAGAAGTAGTGACAGCATTAGTAGCAGTAGTAGTGTAGTAAACGAGGTCACAGATGGGGACAACCAAATGAATTTAAATACAAAATTATAGAACGCATTAGTAAAATCTGAAAACCATACAGTAAATACTTCATTTGCAAAATATCCATCAGTTGTCTCGGACTTTGTCGTTCCTTTGTTTTCATACCAATCACTCTCTGTTCTTGTTCTCTTCTATTTTCTTGGCCTTCTGCCAACAGGCATTCCACTTTCGATTGGTGATACATATTACTCATATCTCTCGACATCAGTAGCACATACCACAGGAGGAGGAGTAGTAGTTTATCTGTTTTTTCTCTTAATTTGTCTATGTTAGTTACTTCATCTTTTTTTCGTTTGTCTCTGCACAATTTCATTAATTTTATTGTCTAGTGAATATTTAATTTAATCCTGATTTATATAAATAGTTATCCGCTCAAATGAAATAAATATTAGTTGACCTAATCCCCTTTTCTTTTCCTAGTTATCACTGTTTGTTAGTTGTGTAACTACTAGACATATACAGCACATTATGCACTCTTCATCTGATTCGTCAGAAGATGATGAAACTTATCTTGTATAACTAGTTTCCCCTATATCTAACCTTCATATTACTTTCTTCATAATTCGAACGTATTTGAAAAGGAATATCCTTTTTGCTTACAGATATCCAAGCTTTAAGTTGTCATATTTACTGGGTCCCGTACTATTGACTCCTGTATATGGTGACTAGTTAAATATTTATTTCATTGAATATGCCCAAATCAATATTAAGCAATCTTTCAATAACTTCGTTTGTTTAACATTTGAGTTACAACCTGTATAAATAGATAAATATATCGATTATTCTATCAAGGTTTACTTAATGGTCATAGTGGAATGTTACTTTCGTTTACTTAATCTTTTTTATTAATTGATTGATTATTGTGCTTACCTATCTCTATTTAAATGTACACTAAATAGGACCGTCTATTTTTTGTCATGGAATATGTGAATGGCGGTGATTTAATGTTTCAAATACAACGTGCACGCCGATTTGACGAGGCTCGTGCAAGATTCTACGCTGCGGAAGTTATCTTAGCTTTAATGTTTCTGCATAATCATCATATTGTTTATCGAGATTTAAAATTAGATAACATTCTACTGGATGCTGAAGGACATTGTAAATTAGCTGATTTCGGTATGTGTAAAGAAGGCATGAAACCGGGGCGATCAACATCAACATTTTGTGGTACACCGGATTATATTGCACCAGAGGTTCGTTTTTTTTCCCGTACAATTCTGTTATTTATGTTTTGGATAATAAAATATCATTCTAACCTATTGTAACTGAAATTTTTCAAGCTTTTAACGGAAATATAATTGTTACCAATTAAAGTTTAAGTTGACATCGATTGTATGTATAAAGTACACTGATGATAATTTATGAAGGATTGTAATAATTTTATTTATAAAGGGATCTTGTTAACAATAATGATTGCATAATGAGTCGGTGGCTCAGTGATTAAACCACTCAACTTTTAGTCACTAATTCTTTGTTTTAAACCCTCACTCTAACTACTTCGGTTTGAAAACCGGGTAACATCACTAGCCGTCACCCTTAGAGTGTAGCTCAAATCATGTTAGACGGATCAATAATAGTAGCAACAACAGTAGTGTTAGTTATTATTATTATTATAGTTTCATTAATCAATTATGCTGTTCACTATCTTAATAAAATTTTGTCAATTTCTATGTGAGCTTTATCTGAGACACAGTATTCTCGTTCATTCAACCTTTCAATTGTGAATACCTCGTATACTGTTTTAATGACATCAAATTTTGTCAACCTAACAAATGAATCAATAATGTATCAACTTTTTTGTGGATAAGTATTCACTCTTTTAAACGTTGAACACCAGATTCTAAAACGCTTAGTGTCTATGTAAATTTCTACATGCATATATATATCTTTTTTTCCCCAACAGATTCTTGCTGAACTTGACTATGGATTCAGTGTTGATTGGTGGGCCTTAGGTGTATTAATGTATGAAATGATGGCTGGTGCTCCACCATTCGAAGGTGATACAGAACAAGATTTATTTAATGCTATTTCTTATGAAGAAGTTACTTATCCGCCAAATTTGAATCCAGATGCCGTAGATATTTTATCAAAAGTATGGGCTTTCAATAATTCATTTTCGTATTTTTGTTTGTATGTGAAAAAGCATGTGGGCTGATCTAATCTCTTTTATATTCAGTTTATCGTAGTTTTCTTAGATAAATCTGTTATTATTGTAGCACTCTTTGAAATTAGAGGATTTATGTAAGGTTACTAGTATCTGATCATAGGTGTCCTTCAGATAGTGCTTGCCCATTTTATAATAACCGGATGGTTAAGCTTATTCTCGCTTACGGTTGATAAAGATACTAAACCATTTGATGAGTGTGAATTTTCATCAACTGAGGTCGTTGGAATATATGCAACACATACACAACTATGCACAATACTGGTGCTTCTAGAAGCAAATTAAAAGTAAGCTGGGGGTAACCAAATGAAGATATAACATCATGTTATGAATTCATTGAGTATTGTTCTCACTCGTTAGGACAGTAACAGATTTGCTTGTTGAATTTCAATTGATAATTGTGAGTGATACTTGGAGACCAGAGGTGACCTAACTCACCGTTAGTTTCATCAAATAGGCATTATTTTTTATTCTGGTTGTTGATTTGTGTCTTAGCTTTATCTTCGTAGGACGGATACCAAAAGAATCTTGTTGGATCATCGTTATCTTACTTCAGTGACAACACTGCCTAAACGGTGTAGAAAATGTTTGTTTGGGCAGAGTATAAACGATAACGCAAAATGTGTGTTACCATTGTGAAAACACATTTTTCGGTGTGTAGTCACTTTTTATGCATACCGTTCTAGCAACTCGTAAATAAAGTGTTAGGTTTTCATTCTGTAGGTCACAGGTCCGAAACTCACTCCGTCTACTTTGAGTTCAGTAGCCATGCGTTATAACGAGCCCTCACACTAAATGTGTAACTCAAATCAAATACATTAAGTTGGCAAATAACTAGCTTTTGGCTATTCTTGTCACATTTCTATATAATTTTCAATCTAACCATCAAGTGTGTCACCCTATTCTGGTCGTGTTTTGTAACATTGTACACAAGTACGTTTTCTTATAATAATCATTGCAGGCTTATTGTACGTGTGTTCACTTCACCTGTGTATTTCTGTACACTTACTATCTTATGCATTGCACATCACTTTGTTTACTTTATTCATCGTGTATAAATTCATTTAACGAGTGAGATTTCGAGTAGGCTGGGATGGCTTCTCTAGTGCTATGCCTATTTCTTATCTTCTGTCTACCTAAATGAATACATGAAATGTACGATTTCAAAATACTTTATTATCCGACTTGCTTTATTCCGTTAGCACTAACGCCAATTAATCAAAAAGTATATTATTAAGGGTCTATATTTCATTGGGATCATTGTTCGTCCTCACTTACAGTCAACTGGATGGAAGCTACAAATTACATAAAAATTATGTTTTCGAAAGTTACTTCAATGGTAATAATATATAAAAAAGATCGTATATAAGGATATGATATAGGGAGAAAGAATTAGTTGGTAGAAAGAAAGCTATAAAGTAATTTCAGTCTCACGGTTTAAGGAAAGATAGAGAGTGTATACACCCACTCCATTGTGATCGGTTCTGAACGATGTAACTCAGAGTCTCCAACTATTGGTTAAAATAGTTGTGCGCACCCCAACCAAATAGTCTGCATCTACTAACATGGCTCAGACCACAAGTTAGTGACTTTATGTACTGATGTCACGTTTGGGTTGGGCCACCCCCAACTTTCTTCCCTCCAACACTACTCAGCATTGCGCACCGCAGAAGTCGGTACTTGGATTAAGTTTCTGTCATATAATGGCTCAAAATAGAGGCTAGTTTAACAGTTCCATCGTAATTTTCTAATTATATTCTTCATTACAAATAAGATAAATCTTAAATGAACAGAATCTGCCTTGACATTTTTTTGCCTACTTGAATTATTTGTCTCTAAATACTTTTCCAATTTAGAATATCTTCAGATTTTGTTCACATCGCTTTGTCCAGTGTATATGTATCCTATTTCATGAAATTATCAATGAAATTGTCGAAATTGTAGTGATTACATTCAATAAAAATCTTTTCACACTATTTAGTAATTATATATTTTGCTCATTCTAAAAATATTATTTAGTTTCTAGTCAAATCACCATCTCGAAGACTTGGATGTGTATCAGCTGATGGTGGAGAGTTAGCTATCCAACGTCATCCATTCTTTAAAGAAATAGATTGGCAAATATTGGAAGAACGTCGTGTACGACCACCATTTCGTCCAAAAGTTCGTTCTAGAATAGATACAAGCAATTTTGATAAGGTATACAAACAAATTGATCATGGTGTTGTTGTTTTTTCTTTATATTGAACTAAGTTTTGAATATCTGTAGAAGTTATTCATATCATACTAAAGTATTTAATTTTCTTCAATGCGGAATAGCCTGAATTATTGGTTTGACATGATTTCCACTTATTAAAATCATAGTTTCATGTTCTGCATAACTCTGTCGTGTTTTTTGTAACAAACATACTTGTAATTTGAATTACTTATTCAGAAACAATGTTCAACTGACCATAAATACCCATCTGCACAAGTTTTCCACGTAATCAATTCAGTACAGGAAAATGTAATTTACAAAGTGTATATAATAGTCTGAACAAAGTAATCGACATATCACGTCTCGGTGCTTACATCCCATCTTACGGTCAAGTAGCAGATAGGAAATTATATGCAGCTACTCACGTTCCTTGTCTTGATCCAGAAGAGAAGTTGTATATATACGAATGTATATTATCAGTTTGACAATTATACCGTACTACTAATTTCAATACTCTCATTTGCATTGTAGATTTCGTGTACTATAAGAAGTGTATATCGTAACTGAATCAGATCATAGAATACAAAAGTATAGCAAATACAATTGAAAGACAAATAACTTGAATCTCATTAGTTCATGTTGGCAGTACGATATTTTAATAACTAGACTAGAAAAAAAACATAGTTGATCAGTACTTTTTGTCTTTTGAGTTTGTCTTTTTTCAATCAATGCTCCATTTTACAGTGGAAAACTGACTAAATTTATGTCAAACCGACATCTGATCTCCACAAATTACTACTAATCTTTTTTTATTAAAAAAAAGTGGTGTATACGGTTAATTTTCCAAATACCATACATTCTTATCATTTGATTCCTTAATATTTTATGCCTATATTGATGTTGAGTTAAAAACAAAAATACCATTCATTCTATGGTTGGTTTTTTTTTCACCAAGCAGCGTAATGAATTTAAGATATTTACGTAAGAAATAAAGGTGCATTAATATTGCTTATCCATTTAAAATATATCCATATTTATGAGAGCTATAGATGATATTATGACCAAGTGGGTTGGTACAGCTGAAGGTGAGGTGAGTCCTCCCTCTCTCAAAGTGCTCTCATATGTACACGTGTATATAGCTACTGCCAGAAAATTCCTCGTGGCGGTGTTGTTTACGAGATTGAGAGGACGAAAAGCTAATGTCCGGCGCTTAAACTGGGTTAGTGGGTACGGAGCATTGATTTAGGGGAGTAGAAAAACCCTGGTTACTAACCAATGGTTCGCATGGACTGCAGAATTCTTAGGGGGAGAGCTCGGGAAGTGACCCCCTAAGAAAATCACCTACTTGTGTTTAGGTACCCGGGCAGTATACTACCACACACACGCAAAACAATCTGCGGCGCATGTATACTTTCGTGACCCTTTGTTTAAATAAACAATAAATAAATATACTCTTATTAAGCTTCCAAAGTGGTATACAAAGACAGTACCTGTTACTGTTAAATTATTCATCTAACAAAAATACCACTATATACTAACATATCTTGAATCACTCTGAAGTTCCAACAGAAAAATTATTTATATTCTGATTAACTAATAAAATTATCCCCCCTTTGTAATAGTAGTAGTAGTAGTAGTAGTGTGAAATGTTGAATAATATTTTGAAATCTCTATTTCTATTTCAGTCCATTTTTGTATTGGTTATCTGAATCTTCCTAGTGATGTTTAGGACTGCAACTGATTAGTCTTTTATTGACATATGTGCATCCTATACGGATTGCCTCGATATTGCCTTAAGTCACAAGCATTATAAATGGAGATGATGGTGGCTAATAGTGGGATCTAAAACGTGCGTTTCGTCCTATTTGGGACTGGTCATCTGGATGTACCTACATCGCCGAGTTGATTTTCGCTCTTGGACTCGAATCCAGTACCGTTTGCTTCAAACGCCATCACGTTGATCACTAAGCTATTGAGTCCAGATAACCACTATCTTGTACAATGGGGTGAAGTTTTAATTCATTTTTCTATTGGTTGTTTAAATCTTCCTATTGATGTTTAGGAATGCAATTGATCAGTTTCTTGTCAACTCTGGGACTCAGGTACATCCGATTGGAGAGTCTCAAATAAGACGAAGTGCGAGTCCTGGATTCCGCTGCTCTCCATCATCATCTCCGCCTGTAATTTGAGTCCCGCATGTGGGACCGTGGGTGCACACTGCTGAGTCCCGTACTAGGACGAAATGACCGTCTAGTGCTTCGTGGTTTTGAATGGTGGTCTAGCGTAGATCGATTTGTGAATTCACTTGTGAAAATACTACAATTTCCACAATTGATTATAATCCTGTTTCCATTATTTTATATTAAGCTGCGTACATTTATTGTGTAGGTTGTGAAATGCAAAGGTAGTTTTAAATCATATATTTTATTCCTAATATTATTCAGTATATCATATTCAATTGTTCTTACCTTGATTCAGCCTCATCTTTCATTCATAGTCAACTATTGCCACTACTATTAAGTTGATTTCATTTCTTATTTGTTTAGGATTTCACTACTGAAGAACCTGTTTTAACTCCATCGGATAATTCTTCAGAATTGGCCGCTATAGCTCAAGATGTTTTTGCTGATTTTGACTGTTTTAATGTGGACTACAGTGTTATGCGATATCATACAACACGACCCAGTCAACAACAGCCATTACAATCTGTTATTGGAGGTTTATATACATCGAGTCCAACTTATCCAAACAGTGGATCTTTCGCACCATCACCACCACCATCAACTGTATTGAGTAATTCCCCCAAGGCCATGGCGGCTACTACCTGTGAAAGTAGTAGCAGTAGTCATGTTCCGTCCACTCCAGATCCTTGCAATCCTAAAACAAATTCTCCACTTTCATTTCCCGATAGTGGTACATCTTGTCTATCTCATTCATCATGTAACACTTCACGATTGACCATTCCATCTGGACAAATTAGTAATTCTTCTATTCCTCCTACTCATAGTGCACCGACTTCTCCAACCCGTTCTCATTCCAATATCACAGCTTATGGCGATAAAGCAATGACCAAATGGCTTGCTCATTGATTTAAGCTAATTCATCGCATAGTGTATCAGTGTTATGTCGTTAGTGCCATCGTCCATGACCTTGAAAAATGTTGCCTGTTGATTTCACTGAGAACTCTTATTGGATCCTGGTTCCAAACCCATTATAGTATCTTGAGTGAATATTGTCCATTCCTTCGTGTGTAACAACAGCATATGTCAGTGTTCGTACGTGTGTGTGTATGCATAAGCTCCAGTCATTTTTCTCGTGTGAACTATGTATTTCATCGATTTCTTTCTCAAATCGTGGCAATAGTAATAGTGGTAGTATTAATAGTAATCAAATACGCATTTTGTCTTATTATTATTATTATTATTATTATTATTATTATTATTATTATCATTATCGGAAGTACAAAAAGTACATTGTGTAGAGTCGTCTGTGATTGTTTTGATTTTTTTTCTGTCTCCATTTTCGTCTCTCTTTTTTTCCATTTCTCATATTGGTCAAGAAGAATACTTTATTTTATGTGTTGTTGTTGTTGTTATATAATTCACTGATTTAATTATTTTCTCCATTTTTATGTTTTATTACAATTGTGATTAGTGTATTCTCTTTGTAATTTTATTTTACAATCAATATTCATCAACATATATACACTATATCCTAATGAGTACCACAAATTTAATCGATTCTTTAATAACCCCTATATGATCTGTTTACCAATATAGAGATGTATACATATATCAATCTGTACATGTATATGTATTCACATTTACATATAACAATCAATGCTTATTGTTATAAGATAATTCAACAGGAAAATAAATGAATTGACCAAAACCACTTACTTATTGTTTATGAATAATATTCTCTTTTCTTTTTTGTTTTTTTTTCTTTTTGCATTTCACTCTGTGTTATATTCTTTTCTCTTTTTCAATATGTGTATTTGTTTCAAATGATAAAAACTTTCAATGAAGTAATAATGATAATTAGACCAATCCTATTGATGTTACCGATATGATTATGTCCTTCAGTTATATTGTGAATACATGTTCAATTTCTTATTTTAAAACAATTGTTAAATGACAGAGAATATTTTCTCATTGTTAATTAAAATAAATGTTTCCTTCCTTTGCTTCGACCAATTATTTGTTTATAATTTGTATGTATGTGTATGTGAATCAGCTAAGCATCCCTTGTGAATTCACTAATTATCATCAATGCATTGATAAAAATAATATTACTTAATATTTGCCTTGTTATTATTTCTCGAAAATATGCATATATACTTCGTATTTCTGTACTACTTTTACTACTACTAACGGTAAATAGTAGTAGTATCATAGCTCTCTTATTTCATTACCATTTTGTAAATGTCTTCTTTGGAATGTTGCTTGTTTTATTTTTATTATTTTTTTGCCAGTTATTTCAGTGTTGTCATGGTTGTTTATTTCCGTTCTATGGAAGAATTGTGTTTTACTCATATTGTTTCCCATCATTTCTTAACTTTTTGTGTATTTTAACTTGTATCTGTCATGATGTATCATTTTGGAATTATCGATATATATTTCAGGAGTAAAATTGCATTTTTATGTTGTTTTTTTTCTCTCAGCTTTATAATCTCTACAATAACCTAGTTCTATTATTGCATTTTCCCCTTGGTTATCTTCAAATGGATTCTATAAAAATTATAGTATGGTATATTATTGATAATGATTCCTTTGTTGATGCGATTTCCATATCATGACTTTGTTTTCTTCTATTCCATCAATTTTTTTTTGACAAAAATATGTCCAATGGAACCAAGTATTATCTATGTGTTTGTGTGTGTGGATGACTGGGAATCTCTTGAAGATCATGCTTTCATCTATTTCATTCATTGCTCGTTTTGAATTTATCGAACTAAACGAATTCTGCTTTTCTTCCTAATAATAACTAATTGCATTTTTCGATTTCATAGATTTATATATATATATATATATATATATATATATATATATATATATATATATATATATATATATATATATATCACCCAAAGTATTCTATTTCAAGATTTTATCGGTTCATTTTCTATTTGACTTTTCTATGCATGTAGTCTAGTCGTTTTATCAATAGGTAAAACTAATCTGTCAAACTTACCTCCTTCCCACTAAACAACTTGTATGTCAAGTGTTATGTCTATGTTTTGTAAAATCCACTTCTTATTACTTATCTTCTTTCCCTTACAGTCTTAAAATTGGTCATGTTATGCATAAAAATATTTCCTGCTCTTGAACCTTCTTTCACAATGAGATCATGTAATTGTCGTATTGATTATTATTTAGAAAATAAATGTCTTACTTGTTTTCCACTTTCTTTTTTTATAAAGCTGCTTTGTGTTTTCCTTTATCGTTAAACCTTCTTCTTATACATCATTATTACACTTGAAGTATTTCAATCAGTCAACCAGTTTGTTTGTTAATTTGTCTACTACTTCATCATTTTTTATGCGTATTATGTCTTGTTGATACAGTTGCCTAGCGCTCACATACATACACATGGTTTTATTTTATTGTTTATTAGAATATTTGTTGTTTATTACTATCATCATCATCATCATTGTCTTCATCTCTCCTCTCCCCTCTCTCTGTCTCTCTAGCTAAACTCATTATTATTATCATTACTATTATGATTATCATAACCAACAATTGTGTTTATTAGGCCTGTCCTTTATGTTTATCATTATGCACTTATTAAAATCAGCATATTCACTTCTTATGAATAATGATATTGCAATAATTATTTTTATGTTGCTTTTTCTTCATGGAAATCTTCATTTATTTTTTTTTGGCTTTTGCTTGAATTCTTTTTCTCTTCCCCCCCCCACTCCTCTCTTTTCTGGTGATGTATTGTATGCATTTTATATTTTTAGAAGAACAAGAAAATCTTTTTGGCGTTTAATTTATTTGTTAGTTACTGAATTTATTGATTTATTAGTTTCTTATTTCATTTCTCAAATCATTTTGTTTATTTATTTGTTTATCTTTACATTATTTTTGTGTTTCATTTTGCTGGTCGAAGTTATAGAAGAAGAAAATATATATCTATACAATTATATTGTTGTTATTGGTATTTTTTGTTTGTTTGTTTGTTTGTCAAAAGTTTTTCGATTCGATCTCTCATGTAGGATATAAAACTGTAACCTCCTTTATCCCACTACCGTAACCTAACCCACCCCCATCGTTACTCCAGCACAACATATATGTAATTTTTTTTAAAAAATAAAAAAAAGATGTAAACGACAAATACAATGAATGCAAGTCTACACTTGACTTTACATTGACTCGAATAGTTTTTATGTATATCCATATATATATATATAAATTAAATATGTACTATCATGTGAGTTGATGGTAAATATCATTAGTCAATCAGAATAAAACTTCTAATATGGTGATAACCTTGTGTATACATTGTTAATTATTAATATTTCATTGTTGAATAATGAGATTATATATATATATATATATATATATATATATATATATATATATATATATATATATATATATATATGCTTATACATACATGCATAAACTTAACAAACGTTTTGTTTTCGTGTTATGAGTCGTTAATTCACCCCCCCCTTCACACACACACACACTCCATCTTCTATCATTTTCTGTTCAGTTTCCACTTTACTTCTTTTTCACTATTTTAACTCTCGTTTATTTATACATATTAATTTGTGCTTGAGATTGTCTTTACCAGTTATTATTGGCTTGACTCAATTATTTTCATTCGATAACTCCATTTTAAAGTTTCATCTATCTTTGTTCTTCTTACCTTTGAATGATAATTATTTTATTATTATTATTATTATTATCAGTAATAATGATAACTATGACCAGTAATTATATGGAAGTTATTTTGATTTACTGAATTTTAGAGAGGAAAAACAACCGTTGAATTAGATACCGATAAATATAATGATATTAGCATGCAAATTTTGTAGTGTATTTTTAGTGTTAATACACAACTTCGTTTCTTCTTTTTAATCCTTCACTCTCCATCATTGTAAGAGTTAGCACAGTATATTAATTATATATTTACTGCTAAAACACAAAATTAACTAAACTATAATTTGGAATAGTAGTTATAAAGGTTTGCCTAGGGCAGAGTTGGATGGAGAGTGCTGGTGAGCGGTTTATGCCACTCCACATAGGATAACAGGCGTAAGTATAAGTAAGAAGTTACATAGGTTGCTTAATAAGTTAGACGATGAAAAACCAATTTAATTTGATAGTTTTGAAAATTTCAAAAATTATCAATATTCTCAAACAACTAAGTTAAATATCTACTTCGGAGTTCTTGTTTACTAACAATTCGTTCAGTTCTATTCATCCCTTTCGTGTTTGTCTTTTAGAGATTTTACGAATGTTGAATATTTTGCTTGTATATCTACGTGTATTCTTTAAACTTTCATGAAGGGGGGGGTCCATCAAGTATGTCTTTACTTCAAATTAACTTGACAAAGAAGTTTCCTTATGTATGGATAAATGAAATAGATTCTTGCACAGTTGTATGTACGTTCAGATTATAATATCCTATGAGTATAACTAGTGAAATATCAGCAGAATGTAATAATATTCAGTTAAGAACAATGATGCCTGACAACAGCAAACATCTAATATGATAATAAATCAATAAGAAAGAGTATGATCGTATTACCCACATACTTAGTGGAGTTCTGAATCAATGGCTTAAGGGTTAACATTCATCTTTCAATCAATTGGTATCAGGTTCGAATCCCTCCATGCCTTTCACTTTTGCCATTGTTTATCTAGTTAACGAAATGGATTAGTTATACTTTATCATTTTTTCACTTAGGTTGGAACAAACAGATCTTATGAGGATTTTTATTTCTGTCCACACTGCTTATAAAAGTAATATACCATCTGTCTGTTCCGAGTCTAACAAATTTCCAGATTGAAAGTGAACCCTTGAAATGTACAGAAAGGAATTACTTTCAGTGACATTGCAAAGCTTTAAAAAAATATACAGAGGATAACAAACGCTACTTTTTTGATTGAGATCATGAACCGATTGATGTTAGACCACCATTGAAAACCTGGAAGCACTGGACAGTGAGAAGCCGTGACCAGTGGAGCTAATCCGTGTCCGGTCGAAACAGGTGTCTACCTCAGTACAATGGGAGATGGTCGCGCAATTTCGTGGATTGGTTGAGGTTAGACATTAACACCATTGGATGCTGGCTCAGTGGTCCAGTAGGTCAAGCGTTTGTGCACGACTGAGTGCCCTGGGTTCGAATCCTGCGAGGGGGTCGTGGATGCGCGCTGCTGAGGAGTTCCACAGTAGGACGAAACGGCCGTCCAGTGCTTCCAGGTTTTCAATGGTGGTATAACACCAATTGGTTCATGATCTTAATCAAAAAAACTTAGCAATCTCCACAACCCCTAAACTGATAAATACTACTTTTCTTAGCCGCTTCATATGAGAGTTCACTACCAATCGTATTATTTGACTTGGTATTCGAATCTAGTTAGACTCAGTTTACCGTTTGCCTGATCATAAAGTTGACATATATCTCAAGGATTCTTAGTTTCGAATAATATGTTCTTCCTTACTAAGATTTGAATAGTAGTAATCATACCGATTGTAAGTCAAGAGTGATCTTACGTAAAGACTAGTTCAAACAAATTTTCTCAACAAGATCGTAATTCGTACAACTCTAAATCAAATCACAAGGAAACGTTAATAGATAGTTATGAAACATGCATGACATAGGAAATAATACAATACGAAATCGGAAATCTATTTGGTATTGTTCGCTTGAGTCTTCTCATTGTTGTTTAGGACTGCAATTGATCAGTCTCTTATTGGCATGTATGCATATTGCCTTAATTCAAAAGTATTATAAGCAAAGATGGATAGTGGCTAGCATTGTAAGCAATACCAAGTGAATTTATACTTCACCCCATTGAACAAGCAGGTGGCCATCAATACTCAGTAGCTAAGTTGATAACGCGATGGCGTTTGAAGTGAACGGTACTGGGTTCTAGTCCCAGAGTGATAATCAACTATGGGATGCAGATACATCCAGCTATTGAGTCCCGAATAGGATGGAACGCGTGTTCTGGATTTCACTGCTAGCCACTATCCATCGTTACCTATAAAATCAGTAATCATTTCTCAGGTCACAGAAGGAAATCTCAATAATGTTTGTATGTGTTCTAATTAATCAAAAGACAGAGATGAATAATTTAGGTCAAGCATAACAAAATAACATTATACAATATGAGAATGAATTGAATTGTAATGAGAATTGAGATGATGGTAATGATAACATGTATTAATAGAGTTAAATATGATTAGAAATTGAGTTTTCAATAGAGTAATGAACAATGATGGGATTGTTTTAATGCGAGTAATGAAATGAAACAATGTGTTGTTGTTAATTTTTCCGGCATTCAATGATTTTAGTCTAAATCGATTTGTCCAAGTTTAGGTTACAGATAGTTACTCGCGGTCCTGATAGCTCAGTGGTTGCGTCTTTGACTGTATAGCTGGGAGCATCAGTTCCCTCAGGATTAGAGGCATATATTGCTGACGACTGCGCGATAGGAAATCTGTTCAGATGACATCCCTAAAATATATTTAAGTCACGGAAGCCAGTGTTTCAAGATAGTAAGACTAACAGAACTACTATCACTGACAACAAATATACATTCCCGGACCTCAAAATTTCTATCAACATGGCATCACTGGATGTAAACAGTCCTTTGAATCTCATCAAATACCCAATTTCACACAGCCAGAATATTGTATCAACTCTCCAAAAATAACCGAGACTTGAATAAATCGATTTAGACTAAAATCATTGAATGCCGGAAAAATTAACAACAATACATTGTTTCATTTCATTACTCGCATTAAAACAATCCCATCATTGTTCATTACTCTATTGAAACCTCAATTTCTAATCATATTCAACTTTATTAATACATGTCATCATTACCAACATCTCAATTCTCATTACAATTCAACTCATTCTCATATTGTATAACGTTATTTTGTTATGCTTGACCTAAATTATTAATCTCTGCCTTTTCATTAATTAGAACACATACAAACATAATTGAGATTTTCTTCTGTGACCTGAGAAATGGTTATTATGATTTTGTATTGTTTTATTTTCTATATCATGTATGCTTATACATATGTGAGTATGGATCATTTTAATTGAATCATTTTGTATGATATATTAAATTCTGGTTAATTCAAAGATGAAATATTATATTGATACTGTTGGGTTGGAGAATGCTGGTCGATGGCCTATGCTCCACTAGGAGTAACAGACGTTAATAAGTAAGTAAATACGGTTGAAACTATTGTCTTGGTTAGATGAAGGATTGTAATTTAAAACTTTGTTTGTACACGTACATAACACTAGGTGGAGTTTGATTCAACACTTTGAGATCCCAACAGCTTTATTACGTTTCTATTATATTTTATATTCGGCCAGTACGCGTAGAAAACCTTAAGCAACCAATACACAGGAAGGATATGGTATACCGATACTCTATGCTTGACAGTTGTCTCAATACTGACTAGCCCTAAACAAAGTGGAAGAGGACAAGACCAATAATCACCAGTCCAAGATCGTTAATGTTATAACTTGTACCCTGCTAGTATATCACGTGATACGATCGCCAATTAGAATCACCGACTTATTGCCCTGACCAATGACGCATAAGCCAGGACGAGCAACCCAGAGTTCTTATTGGTCCTTGAGATAATAGCTTCTCGTCTAACCTAGCCGATTCAGCCCAGAACGCAAATATCAGCCTCCGTTATATGGAGTCATAGATCTCAAACATGTTTGGTTTATGTACGAGCAAATTCAGACCATATCACACCATAAAACAGGAAATAACATTTGTAGAAGATGAAGCCAAAAGTGGCTGTAACTGTGAGAAACTGACTAATAGATTGAGAATAATTTGAGAATAGTAAATCATATAACAGTAAGCATTAGGTCAGTCCCTGAATTCCTTGGTACGGCCGAGAATGGGGAGAGTCAGCTCTTCCTCACTAAATGCTCTTAAATGACCACGCGTATACAACCACTGCCAGGAAAGTCCTACTCACTGTCTTCTCGCGGCGTATGAATCAATCGCTGACCACCAGCTACTATGATACTGCATCTCCTGACGTTGTTCCACTTCCTTGTGGATCAAACCTTGAGGTTGAAGGCTCCACATGCTTCAGTTTGGGCACCCGGGTAGTATCATAGCCCAACAATTTAATCTTCGCTAAGATTTAACAGTTATTCTATTTCAGACATTTATTTATATACCCACAAGATCAGATCATTCATCAAACTAATTGATTAAACAACAATGATCAAAATTTGTCTCCTTTTTCAAGTATCTTTTACATGTAATCACATCTGAAGAGGGGATATGTGATTTTATGAAATTTGTAAATATGTAATGATGAATTAACCTGGTAACTATTTAATGACAACTATTGTTCACTTTGATATATATATCTTTGATTGTTAATCAGTGCATACAAAAAAAACGTTATACACCATTTAATATCATTATTGTTTACCATGGAAAACCTGGAAGCACTGGACGGCCGTTTCGTTTCAGTATGGGACTCCTCAGCAGTTCGCATCAACGATCCCACCTTATTACATTCATGTTATAATTCATTACTAACTTATTAAGTCTATTGTTATTATTCGTATAACGTAATCTAGTATTATAATCTTTTATTACGTCATCTTGGTTATTCATGTTCATATTTCCTCATGGAATTAGTACTTTAACAAAAAACACTTATCATATATATATATATATATATATATATATATATATATATATATATATATATATATATATATATATATATATATATATATATATACAATTGTACAGTTCGATAATAAATTCGTTGAAAAAAGACACCTTCGCTGAACTTCGTGTTTTTAATGTTGAAATGAGAATTATGATGGAAATATTGAATATATTCATGATCACAATTTCAAATCATATCTTTTGACTTGATCATTCAATACAGTGATAAGTATCTTAAATTTATGTTTATGACTAAATATGAACTTTGAAAACATTGTTGGAATGAAACTCTAACAAGATATGTGAAATAATCTTGTAACAATATTTGAATTGAATCATATGTAATGTATGTAACGTACAATGGTTCAACTTGCTCGATATTATTATGTTAAACAATCTATGATAGTTATTGGTAAATAATCAGAAATTTCAATGGTTCAGATCATGAGTCAATTGAAGCTAGACCACCATTGAAAACCTGAAAGTACTGGACGTCCATTTCGTTTTGTTGTGCAACTCCTCAGTAGTGTGCATCCACGATCCCACCTCGCGAAATTCGAGCGCAGTCTCGCGCGAGACTAAGTTTCTCTAAAGAATTCCCCGTATATAGTATAACCATTAATAAACCTATATTAAATTGACAAAACAATCAGACTAAATAAAGCTAATACATAGAAAATGATGCTGACCGTGGTCAAAATTCCGGACAATTTCAATTAATAACATCATATCTAATTACTCTTAACTAATTGTGACACTTGAAAACATGGTTCCGTGTTGCTATAGCCACAAGATTTTGGCAGAATGAGCAAACCTACAATAAGCTAACAGAATAAAGAACTTTGAAAATACCATTCCCAGTAGATTCCTAACTGAAAACTTTCCTTCTTTATCTGCGTTATCAAGGATTATATTCAACCGGAAAGAATCATGTTTTTTTTTCAAAAACGTGGAAAGAATAACATAAGTTGTACATAAGTGATTTACCTGACTTTTGATCATAAATTTATTGAACATTTTACATAAGAATGATAGTTTTAATTCAAGAATAGTACTGAGCTTATCGTCTTATCTTAGAATGACTACTGAAAGGATACTATTATGTCAGTTAGTAAGCTTATCAATTACTTTGATATTTCTATTCGTCAACTGTTATGTAGTAATAATACTTTTTTGTACTTAAAATCTTCGACATCAACTTCCTAATCAGTTCCTAGTCGTTATGAATCCCATACTATTTAACTCGATTTTATGGTGACCCGCTTGAATATCTAGGCTACCTGTTCCTCCCTACCATCTAGATATTTCAACAAGTTATCTATTTTCTTGTTTGCCTATTGGTCGCATAACCTATTCAGGTGCGGTTCTGAAAAAGTGTACAACTTTTTATTGTACAAGTTACAAAAGGCCCAATCACAGATATCTTGATTGCTGGCAATATGCATCTAAAAGAATATACATTAATCAGATGTCTATTCCTAAACTGCTAACATCTAGCTGGCGACCACTCATCAAGAAATAAGAAACGGAAGCTTGTTGAAATACATTGTGCTGAGAATTCTATATTGTACCAAAGAAATAAAATATTGAATAAAGCCAATAATAATAATAAACAGAAGCTTTCAGTATGTAAGAATCTTTACTTTGAAGGTTAGCTTATCTACGGGAAACACTGGTGTTTACTGAATCATGTATGACTTTTTGATTCTGGAAGCTACTGAAATTAGTCCGTCAGACTGGCGCGATAACGTTTGAAGCAAACGGTACTGTGTTCGAGTCCCAGAGCGAACAACTCTGAGATGTAAGTACATCAAGCTGACGAGTTCCATAAATAGGATGAAACGCACGTCCTGGATTCCACTGTTAGCCAATACCCATCTTTTCATACAGGTTTCCCTGTGTGGATTCGAATCCAATCCCTGACGCCACTTGTTATATTTAGAGCTTAGATTCTTACTATACCGCATATAACTTGAGCACTCGACTCTAGAACACTCCCAAGTCGCAAATGAGAAAACAAGTGAAAGGAATGCTATTCCAAACAGTGTCCATTATGGTACAAAACTCTTAGGTATTTACAGCTTTTAGTGAAAACGAAATCATCGTTATAGTCATCCAATCCACATACAGGGGGTTATTAGCATTTGTCTAATAGGGAAGCTATACGTATGGATTCTAGAATATTCTTCCAAAAGATGATTGTATGGACTATCTTCAGCTCTTTCTGAGCTTCTTAGAGCTTCCTCGAGTTCACCCGTGGGCCGTCCTCACACTTATGATAACAATAATGATTTCAGCTATCTTCAAACTTTAGACATTACCAATTATATATAAGTATCCTACACTCATAGATATCAATTAATACTAAACAAGCTATAGGTTTGTATGATTCCTTCTAGTAAACAGACAAATATCTGGCTTATACTTTATGAAAGCGTTTGAACAAAAATCAAGAGAGCTTTTAACATCTGTAATGTACATAGTCAGTCAGTTATTCTTCCAAGAGCTAAGTAGTTACTTGTTTAAATAAGTAGCCCAGTAGTTGAAATTATTCTCACTCGATTTTTACACTCATACTCTACTGATGAACATTACCAAGTGTAAAACCTTAGATTCCTATTTTTGTAAGGATTAACTTAGGAAATCATTTAATAAGCTAAATACAATTCACTCTACAATTCTTGGTTTATTGTCATTTAAGACTAACAGTATATCAGTTCGTCAAATATGCTGTTAGTTATAGCTCTGATTGATTACTCAGTAGTAACCAATATCATGTTTGTATAGCCCTTCTTATTTCTGGTCAAATTCCATTAACTGAGTTTAAACGTGGCTACCAGTCTAATTGACTCGAAATCGCATCGCGGACTATGAATCTCTGTGAAACATGAGCGAATCTGCCGGGGAGCACCAATTCCCTCACAACTATAGGTACACCTTGCCAACGAGTCTACAATAGCATGTAACCCTGGTCCAAAGTTTCTTATCAACCATCTTTAAACAGCCGAAAAGTATCAGTTCCATTTAGTTTGGTGTAATTATTCTCTTAATATAAACAAATACCTGTCAATTTTAAATATACAGAAGCTCAACATCCAATGAAACTGTTATATCCCGATAAGAATAATGAATGGTAACTTTTGGAATCCATTTATGGACCAATAATATGGGTATATTTTTATCTTATAATTGTTAAATAACTAAACTATTCATATTGATGTCCCTCATATTATGAGCTTTCTTTTGACCTATGAACTGTTATTATATGATTTACCATTCTTGGGTTATACCCAATATATCAATTACTATCTTCCTTATTCACAGCCACATTTGACTAAATCTTGTACAAATGTTGTTTCCTATTTTATTGGTACGATATGATCTGTCTGGTTGGTATATAAACCCATTATATTTGCAATAAATGATTCATATTGCAGAGGCTGAGACTGGTTAGGCAGTAAGCAGGATCGATAAGGACTCTAGACTGTTCATACGAGTTTTAAGTGTCATTGGTCCGATCGATAATTCACTGCTCTCCAATTGACGATATCATTACGTTATACATTAACAGGGCATACAGGTCACAAGTTATAAACAGAAGCAATACCTTAATTTACATAGTTCATTCATTCAACTAATTATTATCAATAGTATATTATACAATTTAAAAATATAAGAAATAAAAAAGACGTTGAAGTTAACCACACATACATACATAAACAGACAAATACAATACGTCTGATCAAGTATTCATTCATCTCATTGCTTTGTAATAATATTCAATTATGTTGTGTGTTTTTTGTACAAATAAACATGATATTTAACTGATTTAAGAAATTTGAAACAAAAAGCACCAAAAAAAATCTGTTCATATTTCCATACTTCTTTTCATCACTGTCATCGTCGTTGTCATCGTCGTTGGCCTCGTCGTCGTCGTCACTGTCACCTCCATCATTATCATCTATCCCTATCAACATTATGATCTAATAAATGTGTGCATGTTTATATATATATATATATATATATATATATATATATATATATGTGCTTATACTTGACAAATACAAAACAAAAACAGTTCACAAATAAACGTTTAAATTAATAATAACAACAACAACAAGAAAACAAATCACCTAAGATTGAAAATTTTGCAATAAAATTGAAAAGTATTTCAATCGATTTTATGGTCTATTATTATTATTGTATACATATGTTCAATTGATAAAGATATTGGATGGTATCAAAATTTGATGAATAATAAATAGTAATAATCAGATGAATAACAATTACGATATTGTAAGAAATAGCATTGTCATTCATCTAAAAATTATAATATAGAAAAGAAAAAAAATGTATTATTATATATAAATGTACATTGAAATGCTATTGGTTCACTGACTGACCTTCATTTTCATTGGTTGACCAATGAGTGATTTTGTTCTATAGTAAGTAATTCATAATCAGCTGATTATTGATTATTTGAGATTATGAACCGATTGATGTTAGACCACCATGGAAAACCCGGAAGCACTGGACGGCCGTTCTGTCCTACTATGGGTCTCCTCAGCAGTACGCACCCACGATCCCGTTTGTGGGATTCGAACCCAGGACCTCCAGTTTCGCGCGCGAACGCTTAACCTACTGGACCACTGAGCTGGTATCCAGTGGTGTTAATAGACAACTTCAACTGATCCACGAAGTTGCGCAACCATCTTCCATTGTAGTGAGGTAGATACCTGTTTCTACCCGACACGGATTAGCTCCACAGGTCACGGCTTCTCACAATGGGACGAAACGACCGTCCAGTGTTACCAGGTTTTCAATGGTGTTCTAACATCAATCGGTTCATGATCTTAATCAAAACTTAACAGTCTCCACAACCCCTACATTGATTATTAATTGTCTTCTGAAAAATCTTCTGTTAGGATTATTCATTTCAATTTGTGTTATCATAAAAAATATATTTATAGTACCTCATTATAAATACCTTGATGATATTATTTTACAGGCTCCCAAGTGCCTTGGTACGGCCGAGAGTGAGGAGAGTCAGCTCTCATTCTCCAAATGCTCTCCAATGGCCACTTGCATATAACCACTGACAGGGAAGTCCTACTCACTACTTTCTCATGGTATTATTGTTTACGAAATCGAAAGGATTAAAAGCGAATGTCCGACGCTTCAACCGGATTGGTGGACACAGACAGTCCATCCAGGGCAGTCGGAAAACCCTGATTCCAAACCAATGGTGCACATGGGATACAGTATGCTGAAGGAACAAATGGAGTATGAACCTATTGTTGGTCACTGGCTACCATGTGACTGTATCTCCTTACATTGTTCCAGTTCCTTGTGGATTAAACCTTTAGGTCGAAGGCTCCGGATGTGGCCTCCTAAAAGAATCACCTGGTTTGATTTGGGCACTCGGGCAGTATCCCAGCCCTCACACATATCAAATGAGATTTGTGTGGCGCTTATGTATTTGGTGCCCCCTTGTACCAATATCTATGTGTCAAAATAAAATAACGTTTTAAATTTGACATAAGCAAAACAAAGTTCACTTCCTGGATTATGATTGCTTCGCTACTGAATTGCACAACTTCACTTTGATTTTAAATAATTTTTCAAGTTATTAAAACAAGTGAACCAATGATTTCTTTTCAAAATGAGTATATCCAATTAAAGAGGAAAAAAAGTAACATCTTGCTTACTTTTAATATTATTTGACTGAAGTATTCGACTGGTTGTATTTAAATATTGTAAATGATGTTCATCTAGGTATTGATGTTGATAGACATTCTTAGAATGATGATGGTGATGATGATGATGACGATGATGATGATGTTGACTATTACATCTTCGACGATATTTATCTAAGGATGGGCGCCTTGTAAGAATTTCTTTAACATGTCCAGAACAATCACTTGCAGAATCTTGATGAGATAAAGACAATTCACTGGCACCGGTATGCATACTTTCATAACCACTACTCGATGGTCCGCCGCCCCCACTGCCACCGCCAAGGGTACAACCACCACCACTTCGACGAGATGATCGACATACTGATGCAGACAATTTTCCACTGTAAGTTAGGATTTATAGAAAATGAACTTATATATATAATTTTTCTGATAGTTTGAGTTATGGATTAACATCCACTCAAGAACCATGAAAACTAAAGTAAACTGAATAGCCGTTTTCGTCTACAAACGGGACTCCTAAACGGTATTCAACCACAACTTGAAAAAGAATGGATCTGCTGTGGAGAGATCAAGCTATCTGGTTCTCTTTTTTTCTTGTTAAATGTTAGTTTTCTCTTTGACCTTCTCCATTATCTGAGTGATTGCTATCATTTTTAGCTCACTTATTGTGTTCCAAGGTCAATGAGTATCACTACATAAGTAGCGTTATTTTATTTCACTTGTTGACTCCTTTTAGGGAAGTCTCGTCTTCTCTATCTCATATTAGCCCGGAGATTACTAACGACGTGTTTTCATGTGCCAGTAACCATCCTGTCGAATTCTTCATAGAAGCCGTTAGTTTTAAAATAATTTGGATCGTTCGTTAATAGCAACTACCTAAAGCTCATCAGAACCACAATTCCAAGATACGACAGGGCCTCACAGTTTTCCTACATGCCTATTATTACATTACATTTAGACCACTTTGTTGGAATTCAGCAGCTAACATGTCGGAATTCAATCATTTGATGATATAGCATAATGATAGTTCAGTGTTACATCGATCACAACTGTTTCATTTTAAAGATGAATGAACTAAATCAATGAAATGTACATTGAAGTCACTAAGGTCTAGTCTTAGTCATATTGGTAGATGCAAACTACTTGGTTGGGGTCCGTGCGACTATCGTAACCCATGGTTGGAGACTCTTCATGACATGACTCAGAATCGATCACAATGGTGTAGGTGTATTCACTCTCTGTCTTCCTTCAAACTATGAGATTAAAATCGCTTCATATCTTTCTTCCTGTACTATATCCTTATACGAAATCTTTATTTTATATATTTCCGCCACTGAATTTACTACTTCTATGAATCCGGTGTTCACATCTGGTTGTGTTAATGAGGTATGGTATACGTCGTTGATCCTACACTGTAGATGACTTACTGACTGACTGATGTTCGAAAAAATTCATTCATGATTTCTATCTTCAACAAAAATAGAATTTAAAAAAAAAAAGAAAAATTAAAATCTACCTGATTCCATTAAATCCATTAGATGAACTATTTGATAAACTTAAATGATTATTATTTTTATATTGATTGAATTGATTATTTTCTATATGACATAATTCATATTGATTATGATTATATTGATTTTGTATTGATTTATATTGATTAGATTTTTGTTGATTATAATTAGTTATTAAATGATCATTTATTGAATATTGATTATTTAAATTTTGATTAAATTGATTTATAGAATATGTAACTATCATAGTAGTTGAAGGATTATTATTATTATTAACAAATAAATTTGAAGGAAGACTCATTGTATGAGGAAGGGGAGGGAGAGGAGGAGGATGAGGGGTAGGGATAGGATGGTGATAATGATGATAATTATAATGATCACATAGAGTAGATGATAATTGATTTGATTTTTCATTAGAATTCAATGAATTCTGACAAGCTGAGGTGCTGAAAGAAGTTAATTTTATCGGTTCAGCTTTATTCATACTATTACCATTATTATTATTACTATTATTATTACTATTATTATTATTATTATTATTATGAATACATAAGTTTTGTTCATTTCGAACAATCATCTTATTAGTTTCATATTGAATTTTATGAAGATTTTCTTTTTTCCCTTTTCTAAGTAAACGAAATAATGGTAAAGTTAAAAATTTTAATGATAATTTCATTCTAGTTTTTTCTTCATTAGTTTGATTCACTAAACTACTGAATTCTTTCATAGTAGTAGTAGTAGTAGTAGTAGTAGTAGTAGTAGTATTACTAGTAGTAGCTATACTAGTAGTAAATTTATCAAAAATATGAGGTTGATGATGATGATGATGAATAGATTTATGTTCATGTTCTTGTCTTTGTTGTTGATCGAAATTTATTGATTGCTGATAGAATTCTGTACAATATGTTTGTTTTGATGTACATATAGGTGATATATTATGACCATGAGTATTATTATTATTATTTCCGTTTTCATATGTTTGGGGATGACAATTACGATGTTGATGCTGATGATGCTGATGATAATAATAATTATGATTATGTAAGACATTTAAATTGCTCATTTGATTTTGGCTTATTTGTCCATTATTAACCGTTTCATTATTCAACTGATTAATTACATCTGATGTATTCAATGTAGGCGATTGGTAATTATATGGAAATTGTTTTGTTTCTTCTAATGATAAAAATATTGGAGTAGAATAAGATTGAGGAATTTTACAAATATTTTCAGATCTATTAGGATGAGATGAATAGAAATGTAGATTTGTATCATTATTATTAGATAAAAGTGATGGAGGAGGAACTGATGGAGATGAACTAGAATCAAAGAATAAAAAAGGAGAGAAAAAAAAGATAGTCCTAATTATATTGATAATGAGACTTTAGTTCAATAACCATTGAAAAAACGAGGAGAATGAGGCTATAGAATCCTCTGATTCTACAAACAGTTCACTATCTTCAAACCGCTGAGTTGATATCTGACACTGATCAATTCTCAATGATCATCTGTTACCATTAATTTCATATTTAATATGGTTGAACCGTACTCAATAGTTCCTTAACTAATATCAATCCATGTGAATGATGTTGAAACATTTTTATTTAAAAATTTACACTACTAATAAGTAGTTTGATATGTTAGTGAAAAACTTTATGTGGGCAGATGTACAGTGTAATAGAATTCAGAAAAATATTTCAGTGCGATGATACATTTAGGAAATTCCTTGAATACTTTGCATTTGATCAGTACCATAAAATACGATTTTCATTTATATATGTCAAAAAAACATAATATCTTAGTTTCTCCTACTGATATAGACAAATGAAAGTTGACATTTGCCATTTAGTATTTAAAATTTAAGCGTTAACATAACTTAGCCAATAACTATTCATGTTTCACCGTTAATAATAGATCACTCATTAATTAATTTTGAATAATTAGATTACGTAATAACGTTTATAAGGAATAACACTTAAGATAGATAGGATTACACTTTTTAATGGAGGAGAATACATACTTAGTTAAGTTTATTATTATTATTATTATTATTATTATTATTATTATTATTATTATTGTTAATGGCTTTATTCAATATTATATTTTGGTACAATATAGAATTCTCAGCACAGGGTATTTCAACAAGTTACTTACGCAAAAAAAACCCAGAAACAAAGACAAAAAAAGGAAAAAAAGGTCTAAAAAAAAGAAATCTGAAAAACTGTACAATACACTTGTCACTATCCATCTTTGCATATAATGATCTACAATAGTTTGCACTTAAATAGAATACAGTTGATAGCTTAGTTAGTTATTTCTAATAACTAACAATCTTATTTGTTTTGTCTTTCTATGATGAATCAACTCCATCAGTTCTAATCTCATAATATTTTTCTTGTTCAATATTTAAATTCATGTGTCTATATCAGCTAGATCACCATGGAAAATTTGGAAGCATTGGATGATCATTTCATCTTAGTATGGAACTTCTCATGTTATCAGATTACATTAAAATCTATTAAAATTCACTTCATTATTATTTATTATTGATATACTACCTCGAGAATTGAAAACGGATGTGACTTAAGATCGACTTAAATACTACAACATTATAAGTAAGTAAGTAAGTGTTGAAGTAAGTAAGTAAGTAAGTAAGTAAGTAAGTAAGTAAGTAAGTAAGTAAGTAAGTAAGTAAGTAAGTAAGTAAGTAAGTAAGTAAGTAAGTAATTAAGTAAGTAAGTAAGTAAGTAAGTAAGTAAGTAAGTAAGTAAGTAAGTAAGTAAGTAAGAAAGGAAGGAAGGAATGTGAGTATTTAATTCATAACTATATTAATATACTCTTACTTATATAATGAAACTCCTTGTCTATTATCCAATGTTTCATTGAATTTTAATCGATACATTGAATTCATTAATGAATCATTTTGTTTTGTATAATTTAATGAACCAATTGCCGAATCATTCAATGTGGATGGTGTTATTGAATGAATAGAATAATTTGAATAATTTTTTTCTTTTATTAAATGTGATTTTATTGAATTCTTTTTAGTGATCATATTTGAACATGAATCATTTAAACATTGATATGAATTATTACTACTGATATGATTATTAGTAGTATTATCATTAGTAGTAGTATTAGTGGTAATATCATTAACATTATTGTTACTCTTCTTATAACCATTATTACATAATGAACAATTGATTGTATTATCAAAATCAATTAATTGACATGAATGTGGTGTACTAATTGAACTGACCCATTCAGCAACACGAAATAATGAATTATTAAGAGTATTACTAGTAATATGAGTTGAAACATTATGATTATTAATACTATAACTATTATTATTATTATTATCATTATTACTGCTATTATGTAATAAGCTATTTGTCAATTTCCTATCAACTTCTGGTGTATTCAATCTTGATCGTGTTAAATGTTGGCATTTCAGTTGATTATGACTACAATGATCTTGTTGATTAGATTGTTGTTGACATTGATCATTGATCGATAGATTAAAGGGAACAATAGTGGATTGTGAAATGTTTTTATCATTAGCTTCATTGTTCTCTATAAATTTCATACTAAAAAACAAAAAAACACAAACAATTGGAATAAAGATTTGTTGGTTCAGTAAAACATTTAATCATTATGATACATGATGATTTAGAGTGGAGATTGTTTGATTAAGATCATGAATCGATTAATGTTAGATCATCATTGAAAACATGGAAGTACTGAACAGCCGTTTCGACTTATTATGGCACCACTCAACAGTGCTCATCCACGATCCCGCTTGCAGGATTTGAACCCACGACCTTTGATCTCGCACGCCAATGCTAAACATCTAGATCAGTGCGCCAGCATCCATCGGTGTTAATGTCTAACCTCAACCAATCCACGAAATTGCGCAACCATCTTCTATAATACTGAGGTAGACACCTGTCTCTACCAGGTTTTTAATGGTGATCTTACATCAATCGATTCATGATCTTATTCAAAAACTTAATAATCTCCATGACCTCATACTGATACTGATAAAAGCTTTTATTTGATGAGAGAACTATTGAAAAACATAGACTACTGAAGAATGCGTCCACACCAGCGACCAAATAAGGTATTGAATATTGAACCTTCAAATTTAGCGATCCAATTGTATTGAGTCCCCTGAGGCATTCAGTTATTCAAGCCGTATCTTATCACTGATAACATTTAGAAATCAATGTTTATTTCTAGACTTATTTATCCAACTAACGTTGAATCACACCTTATATTATAGAGCAAATCATACCAATCGAATACTTAAATGATATAAAGAAGACATAATTTCAGCCTTTTTAACCCAGTGACTAAAAGTAGAACTCAACATTCCATCAACAATTATAGACTTTGAGTTCACAGAGTTCAATTATCTGTCACAATTACAGAGTACCATACTATTGAATTAAGTTTATTGGTCCCCTTATTAGAATAAAACCATTACCAGTAATAAAAACAATTTACTTATTATAATAATAAGGTGAAATCGTTACTCTCCCAGTTTTTTATCTGGGAAAAAACTGTGAATTCTCCAAATGCATTTTGCCTTCATTTCTCTTAGTCTATAATTTTAGCGTATTGTACCATACTACTTAATAATATTCAGTAATTAACTTTACTTTTCATGATTTTCAGTATATGGTGTACCACACTTCATTATTCTTGTATGGCACTCCTAAGTACTCACATAAATTCGTAGTATTCAACACACTTATTACTATAATGGCGACTTCTCAACGTTTGTAAGAATTGCTTCCAGTTTTCGTGCATTCACTGGATCTCTGCTTAAATGTAATAGTCTCCAAATTTTACATACCTAATCTCCGTCCTGAAAGTTAACGGTCAGTATTGGCTTTAGACATACACAGTTGCTAGCGACTGCCTCCCAATCCTATACACTGGCGTACTGAATCCCAAAAAAACACCTCAGGAACTAAGGTCTGTAGTACCACTTTCTAGACAAAATCATTGTTTTAGACCCAGATTGTTCCCAGTTAACTCTATCGCATAATCAGACACTTCGATCGAATAACATTATCCTAAAATTTCCAACCCCTCCCCCCCAATTATTAAATAACAAAGAACTAGTGATATGATCACAACAACAAAATACATCATATTACAACACTGAAAGTATACAAGACAATTATTATTACCTTGGTGATAAAGAAATTCGATTCTCTGAATTTGATGTATTAACCATATCATGGATAGTAATAGGTTGTTTTAATTGATTGACAAATTCTTGATTTAATAATGTTGATTTAGTATTATTCATGTTTAACATTAATTCTTCATCTTCATTTAAATGATTTAAATACTAATTAATATAAAATGAATATTTTAAGAAAAGTTAATTTAGCCATTTTAGTCATTATCTAATATTAAATTATATAATATTTACAATTCAATTGTTTTCCCTTGACTGTGTCCATATAATCTGTGGTGAAGTTGAATCAATGTACACCTAATGATATGAATCAGTCGACCAAAACTAGACCACCATTGAAAACCTGAAAGCATTGGACAGCTGTTTCGTCCTAATATAGGACTCTTCAGCAACGTGTATCCATGATTCTACACGCAAGACTCAAACCTAGGACCTTCATTCTTGTGTGCAAACGTTTAACCTCTAGACAACTGAGCTGGTATCGTGTCAGGCTTGAGACAGTTATCCACCTCAGACAATGGATGAAGGGTTGTGGAAGATCAAGGATCGACTGTATTTGGAAATTAACACTGCTAGATGCCGGCTCACAGGTCTATAAGTCAAACGTCCGCTCGCCAAACCGAAGATATTGGGCTGTAGTCCCACGTGCCACACATGTCCCAGCCATCTCAACTGATGAAGTTTCACTACTTCATCAATTGATTTTCCATCCTTACCTAGTACTCGTTTCCTAACAACTGCATTACTTACTCGGTGGTCCTAGGATATACGAGCAATGCTTCTAAGACACCTATGATCGAATACTAGTAACCTACGAACATCCTCTACTCTTACCCGTCATGTTTCACAGCCATAATGTAGGACGGAACGACCAGCTGCACAGTAAACCCGTTCTTTGATTGGTAGACGGATATCTCGCCTGCTCCATAAATGACGCAAGTTGGCAAAAGCTAGACGAGCCTTCCTTATCCATGCTGAGATTTTGTCACATACCAGACCACAAGGGTTGATGAGACTTCCAAGATAAGTGAAGCGGTTTACACGCTCAACTACTTCACTCCGTATCATTAGTACATGTGTCGATGCAACCCAATCCTGAAGCAACATTTTGCATTTACTAAAGTGTAGACTCTTCCTATTTGAAGTCTACAAGATAATTTAGAATTTTGGATGACATGAATTCAAAAAAAAAGAAGATTAGTTCCTAATCTTCAACATTTTCAATGTTAACAATTAATTATACATTTTATTGTACAGTAAGATCGGTTCCTAAATGATTAGATTTCCCACGTTTATTTATGCTCTACATCATTAATGTCATGAATAAGTTTATTTAAACAAAATTATTTACAGTAAATTTCACTATTGAGTTTCATAAACAGAATTAACATGAATTAAAATAAGCAGATATTATTTGTTACTACCCTGTTAACATTTTTTGGGCAAAAAACTTACTTAACTCTACTTACCTGAGGTACATTTACAGTTGTTACATAAGATGTTGGAATTGTGTAATTATTACACTTTGATGCTTCACGGATTTGTCTTCCAATATCAAGTAATACTTCTGTAGGCCTAGTATTATTATTATTAGTAGTAGTAGTATTCATCATAGTAGAAAGACTAGAAATATTATAATCTGTATTTTCTAAAACAGAATGAAAGAACGATTAAATAATAGTTAAAAACTAATAAGAATTTTATTGGTAAGAATTATATTGAAAAAGGAAAGTCCTCTGAATTTTAATTTGTTTCTTTAAACTACTTTAATTAGAATGTAGTAGGCAAAAAGAAATCAATAAAATAATTCGGTATGATGATTCACTGTTGGTTAGAGTTCACTCAATACAGCTTAGATCTCTCATTAACCTCTAGAAGTATAGCGAAACATGCTAGAAAATACAAACTAAACAATTAAAAACTAACAAGTCTAATACCTTCTTTTAATTTCAAGTGCTATCAAATTATAACAAAATTATTTTATTGAATCTATCTTTAAATCATGATTGATGTTGTCTTCACAAAAAAATTCGGTGAGACTATAATTTATGGACGACCTTTGAGCAATGCTAGACTGACCTTGAGAGTATCCACTTATTAGCCAAGACTAAATGAGGGATATGAACCTGTATGAGAAATTAAAATTATAATTTACGGTTGATGATTAAGCTTAGGAATTAGATATAGGGTTTTCATCACGAACTGACATCAGGTAAATGAATTCCACGCCAAAATCAGAGACCTGATAACTTATGCCTGATTGGTTCGTGAATAAATTATAGTCTCGCCGACTACGATATTGACTTTCTAATCAATTTTTAGTCGACTGAAAATTATTACGTTTAACCATTTTATTTATTTATTTATTTATTTAAACAAATGAACATTGGTAAAAGAAGGCACCAAATAGATATACACCACATAAGTCATTCGGTTTATGTGAGAGCTGGAATATTGCTCGGGTGCCCAAACCGAAATAGGTGGTTTTCTTAGGGAGGCATCCTCCAGCCTTTGATCTAAAGATCTGGTCCACAAGGAAGTAGAGCAACGTCACGAGATGCAGTCACATTGTAGCTGCTGACTAACGATTGATTCATACACCATTTGTTTCCCCAGGATCCTGGAGCCCATGTATACCATCGGTTTGGAATCATGATTTTCCAACTCCCTTAGGTAAAACCTTCGTGTCCATCAACTCGGATAAAGTGCCAGACATTCGCTCTTCGTCCTCTTAATTTCGTAAACAACAGTAATGCCGCGAGAAGTCAGTGAGTAGGACTTCCCTGTCAGTGTTTGTATGCATGTAGCCACTTGGAGAGGGAGAACTGACTCTCCTCACACTCGACCATACCAGGGTATTTGGAAACATTTAATCAAGCAAACCAGAATGCAAAAATATAAAAGAGGGTTTATTTTATCAGTACTCATCGTTAAATTCAAATTATATACTAGTTTTAAAGCATTAGTAGAGCATATCTACAATTTAGCATTCCCTCCTAAGTATCTTCAACCAAATACCATCAAACAGATATGAAGTCACTTAATCTAGTGATCATGCATTACAATATATTTGACACCATCCGACTAATACTACCAAAGGATAACATGAAAAAATAATAAAATCGGTTACTGATTATTCAATAATTAAACTTATAATGAAGTTTTTGTTCACTGAACTGGATGATTTGGTCATGAAGCTTTCATCGTTCTTCTAAACGATATCATCACCAGCACAAAGTTCAGGTAGAGGTGAAGTGTTTGAATCTCTCGGCATCCGGTTCACAGCTTGTCTTGTAGACCTCGATGTTGATTAGTTCTAGTTTATGCTAATGATGTCGTACAGAAGAATGATGAAAGCTCCATGATCAAACCATTCAGCTCAGAGAATAGAACTTCATCAAAATCATCCATCGGAGCTACAAATCTTCTCCACTATCTCAATAATCAAATTAGAGTATCAAATAAAACTTTTTAACTAATAATAATAATCTCACTTTGTTTTTCATTCAACATACTACTTATTGACAATTGACAACAACTTGTATATAAATTATCAAATGTTAATAAATTAGTTGTTAACAAATTAGTTGATAATTCATCTTTTAATGATAAATTAATCATAGATTGTTTTATTGAATTTGATTCATGAATTGTTTCAGCATCTTCGGTACATTCGGATATATCAGATAATGCTCTTGGTATATTATCAGTTGGATTATTATCTAATGTAGAAAATGATCTATTCATTGAATTACTACTGAAATGATTTTCAGTAGTAGTAGTAGTGGTAGAAGTAGTAGAAGTCGTGTTAAAATTTTGAATTGATTTATGCATAGATGTAGTGTGTATATTTTGCGCTTCAGTTGAATTTATAATCTGAAATAAATAAATTTTATTAAAGAAGAGCTTTGATAGATACAACTAAGCATAAGTAAACACAGATAATCATAACTTACTTCGTGGAGGAGCATAGGCCACCCATCAGCATTCTCCATCCAACTCAGTCCTAAACAATCCTTTCCAGCTCTTTCCAGTTCTTATTCATAATTTTCATATCTCCTTCCATTTACCCACGTAATGTGTTCTCTGACCATCCACTTTTCCCATCCCACTCATGAGTTCAAGTTAGAACTTGTCTCGTGATGCAGTCTGATGATTTCCTCAATTAATGTCCTATCCATTTCCATCTTCTTTTCCTAATTTCCTCTTCAGCTGGGAGCTGGTTTGTTCTCTCCCATTGTAGGCTGTTGAGTGTACTGCGTAGACAGCTAGTTATAAATACTTGTACCTTCTTTATGATGGATGTATTAGTTCTTCAAGTTTCAGCTCGGTATAAAAGAGCTGTTTTGATTATTCGTATTGAAGATTGTGACTTTGATATTGGTCGATAGACAGTTGTTTTGAGTTCCATATATTCTTCAAAAGTAAGAATGCTGTCCTTGCTTTTGCAATCCTCGCCTTTCCATCTGTATCTGATCCTCCTTGTTCATCGATGATGCTTCCCAGGTACATGAAGGATTCGACATCTTTCAGAGTTTCGCCATCAAGTGTGATTGGTTTGGTGTTCTCCGTGTTGTAATTGAGGTCCTTGCTTTTTTCGTTTGTGTATGTTGAGGCTTACTGATTCAAAGGCTGCTACTCATAACTTATTAATAGTTAAATTTAATTACTCAACTGCTATCAATCTTTTTATGACACTCTGTAGTGAATTTGCTTCGTTAGCCGATCACCTCGATAACTGTTATTATGCATAAATCTCAATGGTGTTTTAAATTAGAAGACCATAAGAAGCGGCGATTACAGTTTGTTAGCTGATAGTACGGGTAACAAATCTAAAATCGCATGGAGTGAATTTGAAGCAGAGAGGTGAATGTTTATGTACGAGCGAATACAGAGGCGAATTTATGGTCGAATCAAATCAAGGTGTAGATAGGAAAGACAAAAGCTAATGATAGGATTCGAGCACAAATATACATGAGAAAGAGGAGGATTTATCGGGCGATATTTAAGCGATTAACATTTAAGCTAGAGAGAGATATATATGCGTAGGCTATCACATGTGATCATAATAGTACAATGAAATAGATGAGTTGCTACTATTAGAATTACATTGTCTGTTAAGTAAGTTAATAAAAGGGCTTAATAAAATTTAATCATAATCAAAATTGATTGTAGAAGAGTTGCTATAACACAAAAGGGGCCTAAATCGCTGCTTTACAATCATATATTTAGGATGAGTATAATTCAAGTGTACCAAGTTGAGAGATCCACATATGATGGAATGATTTTTATCTAAATATAGATTGTATATACTATATGTTGATAACAGCCTCTGTATAGTATACTCTCCACCTTGGTCCCTAGATAGATATCTTACCTACACAAGTCGACAAAAAGTAAGCAAACTTTCTAAATCTGCTCTAGGACTTCCTCAGACAGCATCCTATCAACTCTGATGAAACTTTCATGATAAATAAATTGATCAGTTCACTCAAATATTTCACTCCCTTTGATCAATCCAGACAATGATATCAACCAATAAGTAACACATCCAAAACATGTTTACATTTTTACTTAAGGCAACCAGAAGACCCTTCATTTTATCAAAATGTTTACTAACTATACCCTAATAACGTTTTTTCTGTGGGTAAAACAATAAAAAAATCTCAATGGTTGAGACCATGGGTCAATTAAAGCTAGATCATCATGAGAAATCTTAAATCACTGGATAGCTGTTTCGCCCTAGTACAGGACTTCTCAGCAGTGCGCATCCACGATTCCACCTCGCGATATTTGAACACAGGACCTAGAAGTCTCGTGCGCGAACGCTTAACCTCTAGACCACTGAGCTGGCCGGCATCCAACGGTCTTAATGTCTAACTTTAATTAATCCACCATTGTCTCCAAAGAGTTACTATCTCACAACAGGTCTGACTGAACTCCACTGGTCACTACTTCACACTAGAACTTCAGGAAATACCTCTTCATGCCATTCACTAGTGAGTATATGTTGATTAGTATCAGAAGGAGTTTCAATTGACTCATGATCTCAACATCCACAAAACCCTTTTTGACATTTATTTTAAAAAATCATTTAACATACTGGTTCCTCTTTCATTTGTTCGCATAATTCCTCTGTATTTGATAGAAATGATGTTTTAATATGATCTTTAATCAAATTATGCACAACATTATGATAGGATGGTGGTGGTGGCGGTGGCGGTGTCAGTGTCGGTGTCGGTGTCGGCGGTAACGGCAACGACGGTTGTGAAGAATTATTCATTTCACTCATAAATGAATTATCTTTATAATTTGATAAATTTACAATATCATTTCTTTGTTTAACCAATGATGATAATGATACATTTGGACCATCAATCCAAGTTTCTTCAATTCTATTATTATTCGTTATCATTTCTGATGTTTTCATTGAAGTTGGTGATGATGATGATGATGGTGATGTTGTGGTTGCTGTTGTTAAAGATTGTAAAAATTTTCTAGATTTTGTTCTATTCATAATACGAGGCCATACAGTTGCATTTGTTCTAGGAATCATTCGTTTAATTGTTATTAAATTATTCATATTTGGGAATTCAGTATGTTGATTCTATTTAGATATAAAAAAAGGTATGAGAAGTAATGAGTTTATTCTGGAGATTTACATTGTGACATGAATTCAAGTGTTATATGATTTCGTAAACAACACCCCAGTCGCGAGAAGTCAATGAGTAGGACTTCCTTGACAGTAACTGTATACGCGTGGCCATGTGAGAGTATTTCGAGAGATAGCGCGGCTCTCCCTACCCTCGACCATACTAGGGCATTTGGGAGCTTTATTGTATAGATACATGAAGACAATGGCTGATCCATGTAGGTAAGTGAAGACTATCTTGTTGGGTTCCATATGATTACTCCAACCAATGTTCAAAGATTTTGGGTGACATGATCCAAAGTCATTCGTAATGGAGTAGGTGAATTTACTCTTTATCTTCTCTTAGATCCTAAGTTGCTGAGCTTATCATAAACTCTTTTTTCCACTATTCTACTGATCTATATTTTCCCAAATGGTATTTTTGATCCCTAATCTTTCTTATTACCACTCACGACTCTTGCTACCTCTAACACTCTGGGATTCACACTGACAGTTTCATCTCGCTGTACTAATGAGACACGGTAAGGTGAACCGATATACTTATGTTCAAGATTCTAAATTACTTTTGACCGATTGATTGAGTTCATTTTATATCTAAGAAATTTTATTATGATAATAAAATATATGTCAAGTGGTTTATCAGATCGACAAAGCAAGGGCCGCATTCCTACTATTGAAGAATATATGGAACTCAAAACAACTGTCTATCGACCAATATCAAAGTCACAATCTTCAATGCGAATAATCAAAACAGTTCTATTATACGGAGCTGAAAATTGAAGAAATAATACATCCATCATAAAGAAGGTACAAGAATTTATAAATAGTTGTCTATGCAAGATACTTAACATCCATTGGTCGGATACGATCAGCAACAACAGCCTACTGTGTGAAAGAACAAACCAGCTCCCAGCTGAAGAGGAAATTAGGAAAAGAAGATGGAAATGGATAGGACATTAATTGAGGAAATCATCAGACTGCATCACGAGACAAGTTCTAACTTGAACTCATGAGTGGGATGGGAAAAGTGGATGGTCAGAGAACACATTACGTGGGTAAATGGAAGGAGATATGAAAATTATGAATAAGAACTGGAAAGAGCTGGAAAGGATTGTTTAGGACTGAGTTGGATGGAGAATGCTGATGGGTGGCCTATGCTCCTCCACGAGGAGTAACAGGCGTAAGTAAGTAAGCAACTAGTTCTTTATCATTCTCAATGATCCGTTAACTGATCTTGATCAGTGATTTAAACTATATTGGAATTGAAAAACTATAATATATGTCCAATATTTTTTTTACAAATCTGTCAATTCTTGTGAAATTTACGAATACTTTATGTATTCATATTGTACTGTAAGTGACCCAACTTGGAACCACAAAATTTTATGATTATCTCTTAATTCTCAGATCATTAATCTTCCATAAGATGGTTTAAATTTTTAACTTCAGTTATGACACCACATTCATTCAAACCTATCAATGAATAAGTGGTTTTCACTCGATATTGGCTCAAATCCACTATTCACAATTTCTTACTAGAACACTTGGAATTACCTCTTAAAATTAGTCACTATTGTATACACGTTTAGGATAGCCTTTGTATGGAACTTTTGAGTAGAATAGATTCATAACCCAATACTCTTGGTGAAATGGCTCAGAATCGACCACAATGGTGTCGGTGTATACACTCTCTGTCTTCCTTTAAACTAAGAGATTGAAATCGCTTCATATCTTTCTTTCTACGAACTAATTATTTCTTCCTGTATTATATCCTTTTTGCAATCTTTCTTTTATATATTTCCACCTCTGAATTAACTAATTTAATGAATCCGGTGTCCATCTTGTTGTGTTAATGAGGTATGGCAACTTGGACCGATGCATATATATGCCTAATCCTACGTTGTATCTGATTGACTGACTGACAATACAAGATTTAATGTATAAATTTCAAGTGTAAAAAGCAAGCTCAATACTGTGTTAAGCTATCACCTTAGATCTGTTCAACATTATCATAAAATTATAAAGAAACGTACACTATGGTTATTAGTAGTTATGTGAAAACTTATAAAGCTTATGACTTAAGATAATATCGAGGCAATCCGCACACGATACATATATGCCAACAAGAGACTGATCAATTGTAGACCTAAACAACAATCGGAAGATACAAGTAGGCAACATCAAGTGAATTTAACCGTTCACCCCATTCCACAAGCAGGTAGCTATCACGACTCAGTTGCTAAGTGGATAACATGATAACGTTTAAAACAAATAGTAATGGGTTCAAATTCCACAGTGAACAGCAATATATCTGGGATACAGGTACATCCAGCCAATGAGTCCCAAAAATAGGACGAACCGCATGTCCTTAATTCCACTGTTAGCAACTATCCATCTTTGCTTAAAATACCAAGTGAATTGAATAGTATTCAAAGTAGTGATATCATCAACAATCAATAAACCAAACCACCTGCTTTTACTCATTTGCATAACAATAATAATAATGGGCTACTTATTGTTGATTTAACTTAGTAACTGTATGGATAAATTTTTTTTCATTCTTTTAATCATTAACTTTATTTATTTTGAACACAGCGGGAATTCTTTAAAATGAAAGTTGAATATTCAATATTCAAGTTATACATTTATGTGATTGACCTATGGCATGTTTAAACGTGTGTATCATTTGTTTGTTTGTTATAGATAATAAATGAACGATGTAACCTGTTATCAACCATTATGATTAGTAAACATGGCGAAACTATGAATTGTGAATGGACCAATCAGATTTAAGATAACAGGTCTTGGATTTTAGCGCGAAATTCATTTACTCATTTGACCAAATAGTATCTTGGCATTTTAGCTGTTATCAGTTTGTGATGAAAAATTGTAAATCTAATTCCTAATCCTAATCATCGGTTGTGATTCATAATTCTTATTCTTCAAACTGTTTTACAACCCTCATTTTGCCTTAGTAATTAGGTAGACAATCTCAAGGTCACTTTGGCGTCACTCATAGGTCGTCCATAAATTATAATCTCACTGTAAACACTGAAGAAAATTGGAATAATAATAATACTAGTAACCTATTATATTCTGAGACAAGTTGACTCTGTATATCTAACTATATATAAACATGTTGCCATATTGGTGTATTGTTTTTATATTTGTATGTATGTAAGTATGTATGTGTGTTTGTGTTAGTCTGTGTATCTAATCGAATTCTAGAACTCACGTTTTTTTAACCTAAGACCTTTCCTCAACTTTCATTCACACAACCAAAAAATAACAAATATTTATGTCGGAAGGGTTTTTGTGCATATTATAGTAATTTCAATGATTGAGACCATCATGGAAAACATGGAAGCACTAGATGGCCGTTTCGTCCAACTGTGGAACTCCTCAGCAGTGCTCATCCATGATCCCACCTCGTGAGATTCCAACTCAGGACCTAGAAGTCTCGTGCGCGAATGCTTAACCTGTAGACCACTGAGCCGACCGGCATTCAACGATGTTAATGTTTAACTTCAACAAATCCACGAAATTGAGCAACACGTCCACCATTGTCATTAATGAGTTACTATCTCACAACAGACGTGGTCGAACTCCACTGGTCACTACTTCTCCCTAGAACTCCAGGAAATACCTCTCAGAGCTTATTACAAGAATTCATTCGTTTGTTTTCTTAACTAAGTAAATCAGTTTAATCAATATTTTGTCATTACGTAATAAATTGAATTATTGTTCTTACCTGATCCATTGAATGTTGTTTAAGTGTTTCATCATTCAAAGCTATTAATTCTGATGATCCTCTACAACTGTGTGTTTTATCCATTATATCTATACTTCCATCAGCTAATCCTCTTGGACCTAGTTTTTTAATAGAATATGATGTAATACGACTATCACTTAGACGACGTTCACCTTGTAATAATTTATTATTTCCAACATAAATTACTGTATCACAGGATTGTTCACCACTTGATGTACAATCTAATTCAGAACTACATGATCCTAATGATCTAGCATATGATAATCGACCAAGTCTTGGTCGTCTATGTAGATGTTTTGATTGATTTACACGTAGAAAATCAGTATCTGTATCGTTTGATGTTGATGAACCAATTTCTTCTTGACTTTTACTAGCATTCAATGATAATGGTAATGATAGTTCATGATCTTTAGTTAATGTGCCAATATGATTGATAACAATCTTACGACGTCTAAGACGATTAATTTCCGTAGCAAGTTGTATAACCTGTAACAGAAAAAAAAAAAAAAAAATATATATATATATATATATATATATATATATATATAGGATTATCCTAGATTTTTATTTTTTATTATTTGAACACATACATAATGGTACAAAGGGGCACTGAATACATGTGCGCCACACAAGTCACTTGGTTTGTGTGTGCGTTATAATGCTGCCCGTGTGTCTAAACTGAAGAAGATGGGTTTCTTAGGCAGCCACACCCGGAACCTTTGACCTAAAGGTCTGATCCACAAGGTAGTGGAGCAACGTCAGGAGATGCAGTCACATAGTAGCCGGTGACCAACGATGGGTTCATACGCCAATTTTTCCTTCAACATCCTAGAGCTCATGTTCATCATTGGTTTGAAATCAGGGTTTTCCAACTCCCCTAGATGAACTGTCCCTGTCCAACAACCCGGTTAAAGCGACGGACATTCGCTCTTCATCCTCTCAATTTCGTAAACAACAGTAATAACACGAGAAGGTGGTGAGTAGGACTCCCATGTCAGTGTTTATATGCACGTGGCCATGTGAGAGTATTTCGAGGGAGAGTGCAGACTCTGTCCACCATCTGCCGTACCAGAGCATTTGAGGGCCACTTTATAATGCTTAATAAATGTATAGTACCCAGCATTTTTGGTTATTTCCCTATCCAATTGATGGCTATGTGTCGCATATTACAATGTATTTGCACAAAAGATTTTATTTCAAGACCTAAATTTCACCTTTTTGTGTTTTTGACCCAGTATGTCTGGTACCCTACCCTATTCAGAACAGAGTTTCATATAACTTCTGATGCTTGATTTGAAATGTTTAGTGATATTTACTCTCCAACAGGCAGTACTCACCCACTAGATGAACTGACATATGAAGAAAAATCTTAGATCTTAAATATTGGATAGTTGAAGATAATCTCAGACGTTTTTATAGTAAAAGATACCGAAATCCCACACTCTCTCCCTCCCTTCCACCAATACTGTCACACGGTTGTATAGTTATAGACATCTAAAGAAAAATCCTGTCTACCACTTTCGTGCAACTGAACTGTTTTCGCACAAGCATAACAGAGTGAAACCTAATGCTATGGGTGAATTACTGTATAAGGAGTTTATTACAACCAGAGATGTTCAGTCAGTCAGCTACAACGTAATACCAGGCACATATATGCATCGATCCAAATTGCCATACCTCATTAGCACAACACGATGAACACCAAATTCATAGAAGTAGTTAATTCAGTGGGGTAATATATAAAAGAAAGATTGTGTATAAGGATATAGTACAGGAAGAAAGAATTAGTTCCTAGACCGAACGATATAAAGCAATTTTAATCTCTTAGTTTAAGGGAAGACAAAGAGTATATACACCTACGTCATCGTAATCGTTTCTGAGCCATGTCACCCACAGTCTCCAACTACTACTCGTCAAGATAACCACACGGACCCCAACCAAGTAGTCTGCATCTACCAACATGCCTCAGACTAGAAGTTGGTGACTTCAACGACTGATGCCACGTTTTAGTTTGGTCATTTCTAACTTTCTTCCAAACATCCCCAACACTAGTCAGCATTGTGCGTCGTGGTAAACAGTGTTCAGGCATACATAACACGTGACTCAACCATCTCAGTCGATGAAAATTCTCAACCTCATCCACTGATTTAGCATCATTACCTAATACCCTATGTCTAACCCCACCATTACTTACTCGCTGATCCCATCACATGCGAGCAATATTTCTAAGACATCTGTGATCAAATACTAGTAGCTTATGAGTATCTTCTACTCTTAATGGCCACGTTTTGCAGCTGTGAAGTAGAAAAGAACGAACTGCCACGCAGTATACTCATCCTAGAGAGATGTTAGATAATTTTAATATTCATAATTAAATAATCTCTTGAACATTTACATACTTATAATTAGTCAATACAACTAACCTGTAATGTTTCTGTATAATATTGTACATTTTCAGATATATGAGCTAAGATACATGGTTGAATTTGATTGCCAGTTATTGCTTCACGTAATAAATAAGTAAGTGAAGAATCATGATATGGTAATTGTCGTCGACCAGTTAATAAAGCTAATAAAACACTACCAATACCAGATAAAGAAAGAGCTTTTGAAAGTGTTCTATATTCTATAGACTTTAATTCTTGACTAAGATTAGTTGTACAATTGGACAGTGAATCTTCTGAAGTTGAAAATTTTGAAACATTATTACTATCACTAGAAGTAGGAGAATGGGAATTAGTAGTATTGTTAGTGTTTTCATTTTTATTGAATTTTGAATGATTATTGAAATTTGAATTATTTTCTGCTTCAACACATTTGTTTACATGAATTGAATGTTGTCCATATCTTCCACAACCCAAATCAAGGAAATGAAATTTTGTTCTACCACCGGAAACTAGTTGATCAATAGAAATAACATATATTATACATAATGAATAAGAAATGTATTGTAAATTAAGTTTGTTTGTTATTTGTCTAATCTAGACACGATTATCATGATATAATGACAAATAGAAATACTTATTACATACTGACAAAAGCTAGCTAGGATTTTTCTTGACTTCCAAAATCTTCAGTCACTCAGTCAGTAACAACGAAGAACTTCGTACGCACGTACATCAGTTCGAGTTGCCACACCACATTAGCATAGAGGTGTAGTGGTCGATTCAAATCCCGTAGTAGTAGAGGTAATAAGAGTATAAGCAGTAATCGGGCAGATTAGTGTTTGGAGATGTTACTTAAAGAGTATAATACAGTGAAATAAATTTGAGAGGAGAAAGAAAAGAGACAAGGAGGAATAAGGAGATCAAAATTTGGGAGAACACAAAGAGTAGATGCACCTGCGCCATTGCAAACGATTTTGAGCCATGTCATTCAGGGTCTCTAACCATCGGTTGCTATCATCTCGCGGTCCCCAACCAGGTAGTCTACACCTACCAACATGACTCAGACCAATTGTCAGTGACTTCATGGACTTGTGCCATGTTTTGGTTTGGCCGCCCCTAGCTTTCTTCCGACCTACTCCTATACCACTGAACATCGCACGTCGAGGCAGTCGGTCGTTGGGCATACGTAACACATGTCCAAGATATGTAAAGTGAGCCAAGGGTTTGATTAAATCAGACTTCGTAATGGTTAGATTAGGCATACAACGGTTAAAGACGACATTTTAAATTTGAAAGAAGTCAAGGTCATCTCAAGAATGTACACATCCGTTCGTATTGTTCAGAAATCCATATATTTTTAAAATTTTCCATGAAACAGAACGTAGTTGTCTGTGTCTACGCGATAAATTAGCAACTGATTATTCCGGAAATAATTGTTAATACAGTTAAAATACAGACACAAAATATGTTGAGTACGAGACGGCCGTCCAATGCTTCCAGGTTTTCAATGGTCGTCTAACACTGATCGATTCATGATCAATCAAAAACTCAACAGTTTCCATAACCCTATACTGAAGATTATATATATACTATGCCTCATCCTACAAACAGTACACTGTAACTCTACATACACTTATAAAACAAAAACATGAGAACAATCCTATCCTGAAGCAAAACTCTTGAAGTCCTCCATATTTTTGTTATAAAAATTAAACTACTTAATAGTAAGCAAAAATATTAAACAAAAAATAAACGGCAATTTCGTTAGTGGCTAGCAAAGAAATTCAAAATCCCTCGTTTCATCTGATGTTGTACGATGTATCTTAGTGTTAATATTCACACTGAAGCCTAAGCCGACATCTACTGCCAACCATCAAAAGTAATCATAAACATAAATATTAACTTACTACTCATTTCACTGCTGTTATTCTCTAATTTACATTGATATAAATGTAATGTAAATAACATATGTGATAGACCGGATAAATGATTACAATTATGTACTGTACGATTTGATAATGCTGTATCAAGTAGATAAGCGGCTTTTTCAGCTGTTGATGCACGTAATTCACATAGATGTGATAATTTATCAATCATATGAGCAGAAATTGTTTGCGCCTTTTCATAATTTGTTCCCAGACTAATTTTATTCATGAATGATGATGGTGATGATGATGAAGTTGAATTCTTCTGTTGCATTGGTCTATTTGCTGTTTGTAAATAATGACTTGGTGATTTATCAGAATATTCTTCATCATCTGAAATAAATGATAATTACAATTGATATAAGATTTTATCTGTAGTGAGATGATAACAGATAACATGCTTATCAAGTGCTGAATATTATCTGAATCCTAGTAACTAAGTTTCACTATAACCATTAGTCTATATTTTCCGTCTTGAAATGATCATTAGTAATTACTCTAAAAATCTAAGTTGATAGTCAATTAAGTGAATTTTGAACAAAAGGAAAAAATTGCCCAAGTATTGATTGGCTCACGTTTATGTCATAGTTTTACCTTATCTAAACTAATAATAAATACGCTTCAACTTTGAGATGATGCTCCCACGAATGTCTTCGTCAGCATGTTCTAACAACAAGTGTAAACTGCAGACCCCCAATCAACCACCCAATGGGATGAAGAATAGCTAAGTAAAGTGGAAGAAAAACGATACACCTAATGATGACTGATGCACATTACAGGATACGCATATACCAACACGTCATAGAGGACCAAAAGATGAAACTACAAAGGATACTCATGTCAGAACATTTGGAAATCTTGACAACAGCTATCGAGATATCATACAGAGGACAATACCTTTGTTGGGGACGTTAGATCCCCAGAACTCACTTGGGAAAGGACCTAATTTTGTAATTTTATTTAGAAAATTTGAATTTTTTGTTTTCGTGCTAAAGGCGCTCTTGTCACCTTCATGTCGTATTTCCCACTGGGAAATATCTTAAATGCTATTGGTTCGTTGTGTCTTTTTAGTATGTTACTTGGTAACTTTCCCCAATGACGGTTTTGTACTGTATATATACGTTTTGAATTGTGTTTGTTGTTATCGCTCGTCTCTGGCAGTTTGCAGAATATACTTCCTCATTCCAAGCTTGAACTTCTCCCTCTAGTTAGCGGGGCTGGGACGCACCAATAGCTAGCTTACTGGTCTTTGATCACCGAGTCTTGTGTCTCGTTCGCAGATTAAGTGAATTCGTGATAGCTTGAACCCTAGCAGCCTTCTACAGATACCAGTTTATAATAATAATAATAATAATAATAATAATAATAATCCAATTACACTCACATGATGCTTTTGTATTTGCTAATAAATCACGAAATTCTTCATTTAATCCAGTAATTTCAACAGCTGATATTCTTATAGAAAATCTTGTATTATACCATTGTTTTTGATAATTTAATAATTGATATAACCAACTTATTCCACATGGAATAATACCACATTCCATTGGTGAGTAATCATAACCAATCATTGAATGTGTTTTACCTGAGTGTGGAACAAATATATGCATATATACAATAAATACTGTGGACACTTAGTCATTGAACAAATAACGTTATTCACCGGCTGTCATGGAACTGCATCTTCTAACATCGCTCCATTGCCTTATGGATTAGACCTCTAGGTCAAAGGTTCGGAAGTAGCCTCCTAAGGAAACCACCTACTTCGGTTTAGGTACCTCGGCAATATACCAGCCTTCATACAAATCGAATGATTTGTGTGGTACATATGTATTCGGTGCCTCCTTGTACCGATGTTTATGTGTTTAAATAAATTCGTTGGTTGGTTGAAGTAAAACATTAACACCGTTGGATACCGGCCGGTTCAGTGGTCCAAAGGTTAAGTGTTTGTGTGCGTGACCGACAGGTCCTAGGTTCGAATCTCATGAGGATGCACACTTCTGAGGAGTCCCATACTAGGATGAAACGACCGTCCAGTGCTTCCAGGTTCTCCATGGTGATCTAGCTTTAATTGACTAATGAATTCAATTATTAAATGAACTATCATCGGATATGGAAATCAGTTGGTCCTCAATTATTGACTAACATTTAAACAACAAGTATTATCCTAAATTTTTATCATATCGACAAAAAACACAGTTAAATTCACGTTAAATGAGGTATGTATGTGTGTGTAAGAGAGAGAGAAAGAGAGAAACGAAATGATTGTTTCGCACTGAAAATTGAACGAAAAACTAACAACTGATTGACATTTATTCAGTAGGATTGATTTATCATAACAAGAAGCATTCAATTTAAGATTCATGAACCACATAAATTCACTTGGTATTGTTTTACTTGAATCTTCCCATTGATGTTTAAGACTGAAATTGGTCAATCTCTTATTGGTATTTGTGCAATATGCAATGACGTTTGAAGCGAACGGTACTGGGTTCGAGTCCCAGAGTGAAAATCAACTCGGAGGTGCATTTACATGCAGCTGACGAATCCCGAATGGGACGAAAGGTGTGTCCTGGATTCGACTGCTTTTAATGCTAGTGAACCACATATTTCAATATTTAAGACCGAATGATACCAATAATCACATTTGTAGGTGATTGAAGATAATTGATAGCAGGTTATGCTAGACATAATCTCATGTAAGCTGACACTAATCAGAAATGTTGATCCCTAGCCTTGAGAGCAATTGTACTTTAGGTTTCGAATCCCACGAGAACCATTAGTTCTGCCATATAGAAATTTCTACCGATTACTCCCATCCATCTAGCATTCAAATATAAATTACATATGTTCATCGGTCCAAGTTGCCATACCTCATAAACACAACAAGATGAACACTGGATTCATAGAAGTGGTTAATTCAGTTAATGAGAAAAACACAGACCAACTTACCAGTAGCTTTATGTCCAATAGTTAGTATACAACTATCTTTTCCATTCAACACAGCACATAAAGCATCATTGAGAACCATAGAATAAAACTCTCGCTACAGATCGTATATTTATTTGTTTGAAAAAAAAACAAGAAACGAAAACTTTGAAAATATATTAAATGTGGATTGGTTGAAATCAGACATTAATACCTTCTGGATGTCAACTCAATTGTTTACAGGTTAAGCATTCGCACGCGAGACCGATAGAACCTGGGTTCGAATCCCGCGGGGCAGGATCGTGGATGCTCACTACTGAAGAGTCTTACACTAAGACGAAACGGTTTCCCAGTGCTTCCAGGTTTTCCATGGTGGTTTAGTTTTAATTGACTCATGACCTCAATTATTAAGTTATCTATAGTTTGAACTAATGTTAACGAATGTTTCAATTAAACACTATAGTTTACATATTGACAACTAATCAAAGCAAAGTGACATGGTGAAAACAAAAAATTTGAGTACTTATTGAAACATTGAACATCATCCTACATCTTTTCATTACACTTTCCATTAGTCGATTTCATTAATTCTCTTCGAAGTATACATTTCTTATGTTCACATATCTTTCCTCTTTTCTGTTTGTAATGTTATCGTCTTCCCTAGTGTTTCTCTTTCTTGCTCCGTAATACTGTCGATTTGGACCATTAAAAATTCATGACATGGTTCTGCGTACAATTCTATACATATTCATTATTGATTGGTTGGAGATAACTAGTAACAAGCTACGACCGTTAATATCTGTTAACAGTTTTACTCACCGTCACTATGAATGATATGGGTTCGAATCTTACAAGAAGTGTACACTCCTTCCAAATATACCATAATAAAGAGTTTTGAATTTCATAGCAGCTTGGTCAAACAGGGCTTTATGTTAAATCCTTCCAGTCACCAACTTATATCTAAACATGGTGTACAAGATATTGAGTTACTTAGATTGATGTTCACAATCCAATTTAATCGATAGAATCTAATCAGTATGAAAAGCTTAAATAAACATCATATTTGTCGCTAATCACTACTGGATTAACCGTAAATACCTCAGTCTTACAGGAAGTCATTCGTTACTCGGATATAGCAGTGATAAATTCTCTAAAATGTAAAGCTGAATGAAGCATACTTGAATCCGAGCATCAATTCCCTCAACATTCCAGATAAATCATGTTGACAAACCCAAAATAGCATGAAACCTGAGTCTATGGTTTCCTGTCAACTATCTCTAATCACATCTAAACCTTATCCAAATGGATTCTAAATGTACACAGAAAATACATTACGTATAAAGTTAACACACAATAGATATTTTTTTCTATAGAAAAACAATAACATACTTTCAATGTATCCTGTGTTACAATATTATCAAATTTATAATTTCTTACGACGCCACCAATTCCTCGTCTACGACGTGATGGTGTAGGATCTAACAATGTAATACTTCTTTTATTGTCATCAATTTGAATACAACTTGATGAAGATGAATTCGATGAAAAATCACAAGTACTTTTGTTCACTTTTAAATGTATAGTATTTAAAGGACTATTTGATGAGAATAAACTTCCAACTGTTTTCAATGCTGTTGTAGCTGTTATTGCTAAACCTTGATTATTGTGATTATGATTACGATTATTATATTCTTGATTTATGCAGATAATGACTTTGACCTAGTAAATAAAAGTAATGCATTTTTACAGAATGATTATAATTAAAACAGTAACGGGAATGTTGAATAAATAGGATGTGGCAGGCAATGGAATCTAAGACTCATCTCTAGTCCCATTTGTGATTCGTCAACTGAATGTACCTGCATCCAAGAATTGACATACACTCCACCACTAGAACAGAGTTTGTTCGCTACAAACACCATCATATTATCCACTCAGCAGTTACTGATTACAAATAATCCAAAAGTGAATATCAACTATGGGATACAGGGAAATCCAAATGACTAACATTAAGAAGAAATGAAACGAGAGTCATGGATTCCACTGTTAGCTACATTCCATCTATTCTAAATTGTGTCATAATGATAATATCGAGACAAGCTACACACATGTCAACCGAGACAGATCATATTTCAGTCAAAATGATAACAACTGGATAATTCAATCCAGCCCTCTATCTATAACTTCTATCTGAAGTTTGTGCTGATGATGTCGTTCAGAAGAACAATGAAAGCTCCACGACCAAACCATCCAGCTCAGAGAACAAAACTCCATTAAAATTATCCACCTGAGCTACAAATCTTTTCAACCATCTCAGACAATCCGTACAAACTGCACATATGTCAACCGAGACAGATCAAATTTCAGTCAAAATGATAACAACAAGATTATCGAAATCATTTTAATTCCAATTTTTTATAATAATACTACTAACTAGAGAAAGAAAAGCTAAGTTACTTAAGTTAATAACTGTAGTGCCTTTACTAATTATATTACGAATAACTCATCTATAGGATAGAACTGAGAAAAGCTGATATATTAAAAATCAATTAAAATCGGGAAATGTGACTTATTAAACTCCAACTCAGTGATTGAATAGTACAGTTGCATAGTTAAGAGTTTTAAATAAAACTGAAATAGTTATAGGAATTTGTAGAATTTTAGGTGATATCCTCAAGTTAGTCAGTCGGTCAACAACAACGTAGAACTTCGTACGTACATCAGTTCAAGTTGATATACCACATTAGCACACAAATACAATTGTCCATTCAAATCTCATAGTGGTAAAGGTAGTAGAAGTATAAGCAGTAATTGGGAACATTAGGGTTTGAAGATGTTATTCAAGGAGTATAATTCAGTGAAGCAAATTTGCAACGAGAAAAAAGAAAGGGAGATGAAGAATTCAGAAGATTAGGATTTGAGACAACACAAAGAGTGGATGCACCTGTGCCATTGAAAACGATTTTGAGCCATGTCATTCAAGACCTCTAACAATCAGTTGCAGTCGTCTCGCGGATCCCAAACAAGTAGCCTACACCTATCAATATGGTTCAGTCAACTTATCAGTGACTTCATGGATTTGTGCTATGTTTTAGTTAGGGCACCCCTAACTTTCTTCCAACCTACTCCTACACCATAAAACATCGAACGTCGGGGCAGTCTGTGATTGGGCATACGTAACACATGTCCCAGTCATCTCAACTGACTACGTTTCAATTGGTTTGTCATCCTTACCTAGTACTCGTTTCCTAACAACTTCATTCTTTACTCGGTGGTCCAAGGATGTACGAGCAATGTTTCGAAGACACCTATGATCAAGTACTAGTAACCTACAAATATCCTCTACTCTTACCGGCCATGTTTCACAGCCACGATGTAGGACGAAACGAACTGCTGCACAGTAAACCCGTCCTTTGGTTGGCAGACGGACATCCCGCCTTCGTCATTGGTGACGTAAGTTGACACAAGCCAAACGAAGTTTCTGAATCCGTTCAGAGATTTCATCAGACACCAACCCATTAGAGCTGATCAGACTTCCAAGATAAGTGAAGTTGTCAACGCGTTCGACTACTTCCCTCCCTAAATACTGACTATCTCCTCTACTATGCAGTAATATTTATATGCATATTATGAAATTACTATACCAATCAAGCTAGTATATGAGTCAGTGATTACAGTGGAATAAATAAGCAAAATATGTAAAAATTACAAATTGATAGTGTGATGATAGGTGTAGTAGCTGTGATAAGAATAACGAAGGCTTGAATTTATATTTCACAATGGGAAATACGTCAATAACTTGAATAATATATAGATACTGAAATAACATTCATAAAACCTATAAGATAATGTAATAAGAAGGACTCAAATCATTGAACAGTGAAGCGTATATTTGAAAGACGAAAAAGAGGGAGTGAAGAAAAATAAGCGAACAAAGAGTATCCGGACTACTACAACTTAGGACCAGGCACATATGGGCATCGATCCAAGTTGCCATACCTAATTAGCACAACAAGATGAACACGGAAGTAGTTAATTCAATGGTGGTGATATATAAAAGAAAGATTGCATATAAGGACATAGAACAAAGAATATAGAAAATAATAATAAATAAAATCTTTTATTAAGGTTAATATAGGCAAGAAAAATATAAAGATGAAACCAATTTCTTATGAATATAAAGACTTGGATTATTAGTTCGAATTACTATAACTTCGGCTCTATGTAAGAGACGAGATTGAACCCCATAAGGGAAATTAGTAGGAATAATATAAATTTAATTTAAATAACCTATTTCTATCTATTATATGACTTCTATCGATCAAGTGTGATCGAACAAAGCTGTGTGGTCGATAGAATTCAATCTGCACTAAGACGGACCTGATACATATGACATTGATCACCACCCAGTGATCAATCACTTGTAAAGCTATGCATTGTTTTGACGGTAGCCTTTCCTAACCACGAACGGAAGTATTTACTAACTCGTTGACTCATTTCTCTAGTCGTGCGTCCAAAAAATAAGAAGAATCTAACAGCATAAAATAAATAAATAAATAAAAAGCGCAGTGCTGAAGAGTCCCATACTAAGATGAAACGGCCGTCCAATGCTTCCAGATTTTCCATGGTGGTCTAGCTCCAAATGATTCATGATTTCAACTATTGAAATTACTAAAATCTTCACAAAACCCCTTCTGATAATAATCATCTGCTCACTAGTGACTGACTTCAAGAGGCATTTCCTGAAGTTCTAGTGAGAATCAGTGACCAGTGGAGTTCAACCAAATCTGTTGTGAGATAGTAACTCATTGATGACAATAGTGGATGTGTCGCTCAATTTCGTGGATTAGTTGAAGTTAAACATTAACGCCATTGAATGCCAGTCGGCTCAGTGATCTAGTGGTTAAGCGTTCGCGCACGAGACTTCTAGGTCCTGAGTTGGAATCTCACGAGGTGGGATGATGGATGCGCACTACTGAAGAGCTCCACAGTTAGACGAAACGTCCATCCACTGCTTCCATCTTTTCCACGATGGTCTAGCTTCAATTGAGACTCATGAATTCATGAATTATTAAACAATAGTTCTTTACTTAACTAATAATTCCATAAGAATAATTTAAAAGAATTTCTTTCATTTTCCCAGTCTACATTAGATACTGCCACGTCACAAAGACAACTCATTTTATAATCGAACAAAGCTTAAAAATAAAGTTTTAAAAAAAGGGAAAAACCATTTCTCCATTATCTGGAATTCATATTAATACTCATAAACACAATTTCTCTCTTGAATTTTTGTTTTAATTGCATAACTATTGAACATTGAAATATGTATAAACGAATTTGACTATTAGGTTCATTCCTTTTCAGTCATGACTCATCACTATTTGAATGGATATACATATATAAGTCCCCTCTTCATTCATAAAAACAAAGAAACCCAAAGCAACTGAGTTTTATTAGAAACAAATAACCTAGAAAATAATCTTACTCACTTTTTTCCCCCTCTTCATTATATTTATACTTTCTTTCATAATCATTTAGTAAAGGGGGGGAAATGACTACTTCTACTACTACTACTAATACTAATACTAATACTACTATACAGATTACTGAAAGACAAGAAAAGAAAAGAAATAGAGTCAACCATCCGAATATTTTTGCGCCTGAAACCATTAAGCTGTCTTTTGAATTCTAGTTTAACTAAGTTGAATCATCAATCTAGGTCAATGGATAGGCAAATAAACAAACAAACAAACAAGCAAACATTCAAGAAAATAACAGTAGACGATATACACAAATAATAGTCTGTTAACGTATGAAACCTCTTTTTTTTTGACAGACTGATATATTTCTGTTGGGTTAAGTTGAACATGATAGACTATCCTTTAAATGTGAGTTTAAATGTGTAAAACAATAACATTCAAAGATTGATAGATCTATTTCATGTCTCACTAGAAGATGATATACATCTACAATTGATTGATCACTGGATAGTGATCAATGTCATTTGTGTCAAGTCCTTCTTAGTGCAAATAGAATGCCAAGATTATAGGTACATCTTGCTGATGAGTGCCATATAACATGAAACCTAGGTCCAGAGTTTCCTGTTGACTACCTCCAACCACCATCTTACGATATACATAGGTTGGAAGTTTATAATTAATAGTGCCTAAAAACCAGTATTATATATGATGAAACTACCAAGTGAGTAATGTTTATGACGGTCAGAACCATCATTGATTGAAATAGATTGGATATATTTCAATCCACTGTCAGTTGCAATACATAATTCTAACTGGCATCATACTGAGAGAAAGTTAACAAAGGTCAAAAATGTCATATCATCAACGTATGCTCGTGCACGACCCCATAAGAAAACCATCCGCTTCGATTTGGGCACCCGGACAGTATCCGAGCGCTCACACAAATCAAATGATTTATATGGTGCATATCTATTTGGTACCTCCTTGTAACAATGTTTATGTATTTAAATAAATATATATAAATGCCCAGGAGACTATAAATTCAAATTTTATTCTTATACGAAATTTATATTTATTATCTATTTAAACACATAAACATTGGTACAAGGAGACATAAAACAGATATGCACCACATAAATCATTCGATTTGTGTAGGGGGTGGAATACTGTCCGGGTGCCCAAACTGAAACAGGTGGTTTCCTTAGGAGGCCACGCCCGGAGTCTTTGACCGAAAGGTCTAATCCACAAGGCAATGGAGCAACATAATGAGATGCTGTCCCATTGTAGTCGATGACCAACAATAGGTTCATACGCCATTTGTTCCTTCAGGATACTGGAGCCCATGTGCACTACTGGTTTGCAATCAGGGTTTTCCAACTCCTCTAAGTGAACTCCCTGTGTCCACCAACCCGATTAAAGCGACGGACATTCGCTTTCCGTCCTTTCAGTTTCGTAAACAACAGTAATCCCGCGAGAAGTCAGTGAGTAGGACTTCCCTGTTAGTGGTTGTATGCACATGACTATGTGAGAGTATTTCGAGAGGTAGAGTGGACTCTCCCCACCCTCAACCGTATCAGGGCATTTTGGGGCTTTATGCGAAAGTAGAATCTTAAATAAATATTTTATGTAATGAATAGATTTCTTGAATTTTGTCAACTTTTCATTGATGAATTATTATTTCATTAAATCAACCCATTATCATTTAATCGACCTTGTATTCACTTGGTGAATGAACAAGCATACTTACAAGTTGTATAACATTAACTTAATGTAACCTACAACCGTCTGCCTATTCTGTTACCTATTCGAAAATTGCGCTAGACATTCATAAAGAGTGTATGTGAAATCATTAATCATGTGATGTTCCCAGAAACGAGAAACACGTTATATGGAATTCAGAATATCTTTAGACTATTGCTTCGCAATAAAATAACCTCAAAGTATTGCTATGGAGATGATCAACCTTTTTTCAGTGTTTAGTAAAATTGCAATATTTTCCGATCTTTAGTATTTTTCCGTTCATTTAATGTGTTAGTGTTGTTTAAAACAGTGTAACTTTCATTGGCTACTTCATTTTAATGATCTAAAGCTATCCACACTTGTCTATTGTGAATATAACATTGTAGTGTATCACAACTTCCAAGATGAAGAAAGTAACCAACATGAAAGTTACAGCTCGAAATAAAATCTCTAATGAGAATTATACTCTTATATGTAGAATTCACCTGTCAAATCAACGGAAAACTGTTAGATATTATACACATATTGAACATTAAGATACAGTTGTGCTACAAAATCACGGATATTTACCCCACCCCAAGTGTCGTAACCTATTTATGGAGTACAGTTGTACTGGTTTTTGAGCTATGGTGTTTATGTGTATAAAGCATTATAGATTCTATCTGGTTGCCTAAACTGAAGTATCTGGGGTACATTTCAAACCTACTATCTACTGGTTAGAAGCTAATCTCTTTAATCATATATCTATAAATTATCCTTTAACTTTGATCCTATCTATATTCATAAGGGTGAAGTTTACTAACAATGATTACAATTATACCTCATTTCATGTCAATTCCTTATAAATATCTATATCAAATTCTAAAACAAGAACAACAACAACAACAAAAGAAACGAAAACATCTTCAATACAAAACGAAATGTACACTAACTTTTCCAGTTGAATTTGCATTGACATTTGATCTTGACAAGATAGGTGTAGATGTTGTTGTTGTTGTTGTTGCTGAAGTAGATTTAGTAAATCCTAAATAATTCAATATATCACCGGGTAATATTGGAGGATTAACACGTAGTAAATATGAAAATGTATAAGTATTTTGTTTATTACATAAATGTGTACAACATTGTGAGATTGGAGACGAAGAGGATGATGATGAAGAAAAGGTAGAAGTCATAGGAGATAACAATGATTTTGAATTTATGCTTTGTTCAAATGTCACTGAACGTTTAATCATTTTTTTATTTTGTTTATTTAATAAAGATGATGGTGAAGATGATGATGACGGTGGTGGGGGTGGTGGTGGTGTTGCTGTGAAAGGTGGATGTTTTAAATTGTAGGAATCCTTTTTGAATTTCGATGACATTATGATTTATGATTAAATGTAGATTTAAGTGAACTGGAAGAAAAAAAAGAGAAGGGGAACACAAGGTTAATATGTTAATCGAATTGAACTATAACCGATAGAATACAATGAGATACAATGATAATATACATTAATAAATGTCAATTCTTGTTATAGAGTTAATTAATACTGGTAAAAAGAATTTGAACTATTTTTTGGTTAGCGTTTCTTTTTTAGTGAGTTAGTTTTCTATGGGATGGGATCGCTAACCACATGCCCAACCATCCTCTTTTACCCGAGTTTAGAACCGGTAGTAACTCTAGAAGAGCTACAGGTGGGAAGCATCATCGATGAACAAGGAGGATCAGATACAGATGGAGAGGCGAGGATTGCAAAAGCAATTACAGTATTCTTACCATTGAAGAATGTATGGAATTCAAAATAACTGTCTATCGACCAATATCAAAGTCACAATCTCCAATACGAACGTCAACACAGTTCTACTATACAGAGCTGGAACTTGAAGAACTAATACATTCATCAGCAAGAAGGTATAAGTATTTATAAATAGCTGTTTACGCAAAATACTCAACATCCATTGGCCAGATACCATAAGCAACAACAGCCTACTGTGGGAAAGAACGAACAAGCTTCCAGCTGAAGAGGAAACTAGGGAAAGACGATGGAAATCGATAAGACATGCATTGAGGAAATCACCAAACTGCATAACGAGGCAAGTGCTAAATTGGAATCGTGAAGGGAATGGGAAAAGTGGATGGCCAAAGAACACATTACGTGGGGAAATGGAAGGAGATATGAAAAGTATGAATAGGAACTGGAAAGAACTGGAAATGATTACCCAGGACGGGGTTGGTCGGAGAATGCTAGTGGTTGGCCTATGCCCCTGCACGAGGAGTAACAGGCGTAAGTAAGTAAATAACAATAGAATATAGTTGATGAACTGGTTAATGTTTGGTATTCTTTATAATTTTAATTAAATATTATTTTGTGTCATGATATCTTATGATAAATCAGACGAAGTAGGTCTATATTCAACATTGACTAAATAAATGGATTATATTCACTTAGAACATTGAAGAAAGTGCACTTATATTTACCATGACACACTAGGCAACAAAACAAGTATACAGATCATAATAATGGTGAGACCATAATTTATAGACAACCTTTAAGCGATGTTAAAGTGACCTTTAGAATCTCCATCTACTTACTACAGCTAAATGAGTATTATAAACCTTTGTGAAGGATAAGGTTTATGATTTACAGTTGATGGTTAAGCATAAGGATTAGATTTAGGGTTTTCATCACAAACTAACATGAGGTAAAAATGCCAAGACGCTATTCGAGCCGAAATCCAAGATTTGATTAGTTCGTCCATAAATTATAGTCTCGCCCAGATTCTCATCAATTATGGTCAACCTACAACCTACCATAGATATATGTTTTAATCCAAGTTGCAACACTTAATAATCACTGTAATATTAAATTAATAAGGTATATAGTAAATAAGTAGTATTAATAGTAGTAATATAGTTTGAAAAGAAAGAACAAAATTTATCGAATAATGAGTATGAAATAATCAATATTGAAACTTAAAATTAAGATAAGTATGTATGAATACGTTTGCCATGTTACGACTAATCTGAACATACATTATCAACCGATGACTTCAACGATCTTTCACAGATTGAAATCATGTGTCAATTGAAGCTAGACCACCATGGAAAACCTGGAAGCACTGGACGGCCGTTTCGTCCTAGTACGGGACTCCTCAGCAGTGCGCATCCACGATCCCACACCCAACGAGATTCTAACCCAGGACCTATCAGTCTCGCGCCAAGCGCTTAACCAACTAGACCACTGAGTTGGCATCCAATTGTGTTCAATGATCTTTACCAATCAGTACGGTTGTATAATCTAACATTTATATTCAATAATCCAAAGCGTACAAAAAATCTTATCTTATATATTTTACATCAAGTAAATAATCTCCAAATAGTAGAAGTAATTACATCTATGAATTCGGTATTCATTTTGTTGTGCTAATGAGGTGTGGCAACTTGAACCAATGCATATATGTGCCTGGTTCTACGTTATAGCTGACTGATTGACTGACTGACTGACTGACTGAGAAAGATCTATAATTTTGTCGATTATTGAGATTAGAGGGGAACAATAGAACAAGTAACTAAATTTCTGACGGTTGGATAACGTTATTGAAAAAACATCACTTTTTAATAATATACCCATGCTATTCAAAAAGATGTGCTGAATATCTATATCCCGGGGTTTGAATCTCACGAGTCACGGATCATGAATACACAGTGCTGAGGAATCCCATACTAGGATGAAACAACCATCCGGTACTTCCAAAATTTCCCATGGTGATCTAGCTTCAATTAACTCATGAATCCAACTATTGAAATATAAATATCTTTTTCTGAATATTTGACTTGGGTAAGTTACGTGAAATTTAATATCCCTCATTTAATACAATGTATACATTTATGCATTATATATAATGATATATATATTCAATGTTCAATTACATTGTTTCAACATTGAATACTTCATATTTTCAGTATTATTTAAATAGAATGACAGTTCGATACACATTCAATTGAATGTTAAATAAATAAATTATTTATTGCCTGTATATCTGTGTGTTCCTGTGTGTGTGTGTGTGTGTAAGAGAGTTAACTGTGTTTCTCCCTACAATGTCATTAAATTGTCTCTTTGTTCTTTGTTTGTTTTCAAATCCAGAAAGGTTACTACATTAGTTGTGGATAGATTGTAGATTGGAAAAGTCAATGAATGTAACCTTTTTTAAAGTCCAGTTTTGTCATTGTTTGAAATGATCTTTTTTTTGTGGATTTTAACTAATTGTTTAGTATAACTGAAATACTTACACAATATTATGATATAGTAAGTAAAAAAAATAACCCCATCTAACGAATAACGAGTTCATAGTACACCCAGTAAACGGTTTAGTGATTATTATGAATCAATGGTCTAGCTTGAATAGTTCTCTGAAGTTTGGGATGACGGATATTGGATTCAGGTGTCAGTAAGAGTGGTAACATTTGAATTCAAGTGCATTCACACTAAAAAGTTTCACATAATTAGTCAAACAGTTTTAAGGGACATAAGACATAGTTTACACATGCATCCACTATCTTCTCGTCCCCAAATGCCCTGGTACAGCCGAAAGCGGAGAGAGTCAGCTCTCCCACTCGAAATGCTCTCACATGACCACGTGCATACAACCACTGTCTGGGAAGTCCTACTCACTGCCTTCTCGTGGCATTACCGTTGTTTACCAAATTGAGTGAATTAAAAGCGAATGCTTGGGGCTGAGTTGGTGGATACAGAGAGTCCATCTAGAGGAGCCTATCGCTAGTTACCAGCCACCATGGTACTGCATCTCCTTACGTTGCTCAACTGCCCTGTGGATTAGACCTTTAAGTTGAAGGTTGGGGATGTGGCCTCCTAAGAAAACCACCTGTTTCAGTTTAAGCACGCGGGCAGTATCCCAGATCCCACACAAATCTATTTGGTGCCTTCTTGTACCAATGTTTATGTGTTTAAATAAATAAATACTATCTTCTCAGTACACCGAGAGAGGAAATTCTTGAGATGAAAAGCAGACAAGTCAAGCAAATAAACTTAAACAACCGAACTCTGAACACATAAGTGATGAAATAAGGGAAATCAACGAATGATATGATAAGATAATCTAGAATTTTATGGAAGATATCAACTAGGTATATCTACACCATTGTAATTAATATCAAGTTCTTAATAGGACAAAAAGTGGAAACTTGAATTTCATTATTATTTAAATCAATTACCGTAAAATGTATTAGCAAAGTCATGTGTTGAGAATATCATTCCCACTCCCCACTATTCCCCTGAACAGTTTAGATATCAGTCAGTCAGTCAGTAACAACGTAGAACTTTGTACGTACGTACATCAGTTCAAGTTGCCATACCACATTAGTACAGAGATGCAGTTGTCGATATAATTTCTCTGACTAGGACCTAAGTGAGATAGATTAACCTAACAACGAGGCAAAATAAATGTTTATTAAATTACAATATACATCTATTACATGGATTACCATTTACATTGAATTATTTTTTCTGGTTGGCGTTTTTTTGTAACGAGTTAGTTTTCTACGGGATGGGGTCGTTATTCCCATGGCCAACTCTCGTCATTTAGCCGGGCTTGGGACCGGGAGTAACAGGCGTAAGTAAGTAAGTAAGTAACCATTTACATATGTGAAAACTTAGTTAAATATATAGTTCTGTTAATTAATCTCAACTAACTACAGTAATAACTACAAAGCTCACAATAGAATTGTGAGAGTTTTTATGTAAATTATGTAGAAAATGACAACCAATATTACATACATACTTAATTATGCAGTGGTGCCTTAATGAGTAAAGTACTCGGCTCTGAATAAAACGATAAATATCATTATTTCCATTCAATTTGAAATGATTTGGATTATCCTGTTGTTATCATTTTGACTGAAATTTGATTTGTATCGGTTGATATATGTGCAGTTTGTACGAATCGTCTTGATATTATCATTATGACACAATTTAGAATACATAGAATGTAACTAGCAGTGGAATCCATGACTCTCGTTTCATTTCTTCTTGATGTTAGTCATTTGGTTTTCCCTGTATCCCATAGTTGATATTCACTTTTGGATTATTTGTAATCAGTAACTGCTGAGTGGTTAATATGATGGTGTTTGTAGCGAACAAACTCTGTTCTAGTGGTGGAGTGTATGTCAATTCTTGGATGCAGGTACATTCAGCTGACGAATCACAAATATGACAGTAGACGAGTCTTAGATTCCATTGCTAACCACATCTCATCTACTTCGTCCTGATTATTGTTATCATGATTATGATTATTATTACTATTATTTCGAACCCAACTCCATCAAATTCGACTTGGACAGCCGGGAGGTACCTATAATTCTCATACAACTTATTGATCACTGAATAATGATCATCATCATATTTGTATAGTTGTTGAATTAATTCTGTCGATCAAGTTGCAATTTGGCTACTAGTCCAAATAACTTGGTACCGCGTGCAATATGCTGAGGTGTTAAGTTATTAGAGGTCGCCAACAGGTAACTCACACATGGTTTTATACAATGTAGGTGGGTAGTATATGAACCTGTGTACTGAGATGACAAATACAGATGAAAACCATGTCATACGTTCCTTAAGACTGATTGACTAATTATGTGAAACTTTTTAGTTTGGATTCACTTGAATTCAAATGTTACCATTCTTATTGACACTTGAATCTAATCTAATATGTTAAGTCTAATAATCAGGTCTTATATATTAACAAGTGACTGACCTCTAATCGCTTATAGTAGTCAATTTGCGTATTTCCATTTTATATACAAACATACTATATTATCAAATAGCCATAATATACTTTCCTGGCTATTGATCATCTAATTGATCTCAGTTCGTTCGATGGTACCTACCTCAATATTTTAGAAACTTATATCTTTAACACTCGGCCCCAAGTTGTAACATTACACTTTATTTACTAATGGACAGTATTCATTCATTTGAATAGATCTTAAACTCAATGTCAATTATCATATCATGACCTATAACACCACTATCTTAGCTGATAACTTAAGTATACAATCTTAATGTGAACATAGATAATATAAACACAGAATATACTTTTTAATAAATTCTAAAATAAATGATCAGAATAAATATGGCCAACATAAGGTGAAAGACAGAATAATGTAATTACAAGCCGGAAATTACGTAATATGAATTGGATATGAATTAGTAGATAGGGCTGGATGCTTAAAATAGTTGTCAGATGTTACAATAATAATGATAACAGTGGTTATAATAATAGTAAGATTTGTGGTTAAGTTAAAGCTATGAAGATGCAAAGAGGAAGGTTGTATGAATGTTAATCGAATTACGTCAGCATATCATCAAAATAATTATGAACTAATTAGGTCAGAAGTTGATCAAGGTAAAAGGAGAGGTTGGACATATTTCTTGTGGACACAAAACTATGACTTTTTAATCTGAATAGCTTTGATTCAGTTGTCTGAATAATTCTTAGTCTGATGGATTTAGATTGATTGCTGTTAACACAATACATTACTATTAATGATCGGTTCATGTTGACTTTATAAATAGAGCTATTTGTATTAAATAAACCAAAATCGAACTGTTAACAGTTTTAACTATACCCTCGCTTAACCATACTAGAAGGTGCCTGATTTTAACCCATTTAGTACAAACGAGATATACAGTCAACATGAACTGACCATTAATAGTAATGTATTGTGTTAACAGTGATCAACCTAAATCCATCAGACTAAGAATTATTCAGACAACTGAATCAAAGCTATTCAGATTAAAAAGTCAGAGTTTTGTGTCCACAGGAAATATGTCCAACCTCTCCTTTTGCCTTGATCAACTTCTGACTTAATTAGTTAATAATCAATTTAATGATTAATTAATACTCACTGATATTATTTTAAAATGATACATTTACACAACTTAAATTTTATGCAGTTGGTTCTCTTTACAGTAAGTCAGTCGGCTACAACGTAGGACCAGGTACATATATGTATCAGTTCAAGTTACCACATCTCATTAGCACAACAAGATGAATACCGAATTCATAAAAGTAGTTAATTCAGAGGTGGTAATATATAAAAGAAAGATGGCAGATAAGGCTAAAGTACAGGAAGAAAGAATTAGTTCGTAGAAACAAAGATATGAAGTGATTTTAATCTCATAGTTTAAAGGAAGACAGAGAGTGTATACACCGACACCATTGTGATCGATTCTGAGTCATGTCACCCAGAGTCTCCAACCATTGATTACGATAGTCGCACGGACCCTAGTCAAGTAGTTTGCATCTACCAACATGGCTAAGGCTTTACAAATTGCTTTATTTAACCTTAAAGTTTGTTTAGTTTTTATATGGTAAATAAAGGAATTTTATAATGATTGGTTCGATTTATAGGTGGTATTCCTCACAGATCGACTTCAGTTAGGATAACAATACGAACTAAACAGTATTGTACAGCATGCTTGTCCCAATACAAGACTTTTCAGAAGTAGATATCCATGTTCCTTGTATGGATGAGATCCATATTACAATTAATTTATAACAATATGGAAGTTTAATGTCTATCATTTTAAAATAATTAATAGACAAAGTAAACAGGTTATGTTTAGTTAACTGGTTTCCATTGACCCGAATTGAATTTTGAAACTTTCATTATCGTTCTGGACATCATCATCCACACAGTACTTCAATTTATGATTAAAGAAATCGGCTAGAAATGAGTTACTCAATAGTTTGCTTAAATCGCCATTACTTCACCTAACAATATCATACTCTAACTGATTATTGAGTGAGTAACTAATATCATGTTCGTTTAGTTTTTAGTACTGATCTAATTTTACTAGCGAAATAATTCAACATTACAGTGTATTATGTTTGATATTGAATGAAAACCTGTTTAACTTACATTCCAAACGAACTGAAACTCATCAGTAAGATGCACCTTTACTCTCAACTATAACTGATGAGCTACAGAAGATTCAAACCGATATTCTACAGAATTGTGGCTTGAATAACTCAGTAATTATGTATACACGGGTTCAAATACCATATAGAGTATCAAACTGTTAAACACGGCAAAAATATCTTACGAACAAATGGCAAAATTGTAGGTTAAAACAGCCTTCATACAGACCCAATATTTTTACCACTTAACTATCATCATAGAAGCAAAATCTAGATAAACATGGTCAATAAACTTGGTTGATAGCATTCGATCAGCACTAAGAAGGACTTGACACACATGACATTGAGCACTACTTGGTGATCAATCAACTGTGATTACATCTCAGTCCTACAGGAGGTCAGTCTGTGACTGTGAAGCTGGGTGACACGGGATCGAATCCTTCAGGAAACATCAGTTCCTTCAAGATTACAGGTATGTCTTACTGACGAATGCCAAGTAGCACGAAACCCGGGTCCAGGGTTTCTTGTTGACTACCTCCAATCATCATCTTAAAATCTAGATAAACATGTTTTCCATGAATTAGATCAATGTAAAAATGTCACGGAAACAAAGGGCTGAAAAATAGGAGAAAAATATTTATTTATGTGAATCATTTTTGACAACTGAATTATTGAAAATATCCCAATTTAGAAAAGTAAACATCTATACAATCTGTTTATCAAATATCATATTCTTTAAGATTGTATACATATAAAAATGTATCCATTACATATTTGGATCAAACAAGAATTTCTCTCCCCCCCCCTCTATCTCTCTCGCTCTCTTTGCTTTACTCTCCTCTTTCCTATTCTACCAAGTATACTTACACTCATTTATGTATTTATATTCAACTGAGGATCTGTAAAAAGAAGCCCAAAAATATGGTCAGGTTAATCCATATTTTTTTCAAATTAGATAAGGTGGCTTAGAAACATATACATATATACATCTTCATATCTAATCAAAATTGTTCCCATATGTTGACAGGTGAAAAAAGTGAATGAATTCATCATGACAATAATCATAATCTGATGTGAAACATAAAATTGGTTAAGTTACATAGAGAAATTTTTCATAATTTCGGTACTCGATCAAGTATATATGTCAATTTTCGATTTACCATAGTAACTAATGAAATCTATAAACCATTTGATGATATAAAATAAACTGTTCTTATTTCACCTTCATTGTATTGGAAAATATCAATGAGGATATTAGAGATATAGTAGAAATGATAAGTTGACAGATAAAAAATGTGCCGTAAGGTTACAAAGATTTTTTCTCATTTCAAATTGTTCACATGTAATTTCTTGCTATACCAATATAATCGTCAACAATTTTGTGACATATCATTACATTAGTGAATAGTTAACTATAAATTTATTTTAAATGTCTATATTCCAACTATATGAATAAATGATGGGGTCAGTCAGTCAGTTAGCAACAACGTACAACTTCGTACATCAGTTCAAGTTGATATACCACATTAGCACACAAATACAATTGTCCATTCAAATCTCATAGTGGTAGAGGTAATAAAAGTATAAGCAGTAATCGGAAACATTAGGATTTGAAGATGTTATTCAAGGAGTATAATTCAGTGAAACAAATTTGGAACGAGAAAAAAGAAAGGGAGATGAAGAATTCAGAAGATCAGAATTTGGGAGAACACAAAGAGTGGATGCACCTGTGCCATTGAAAACGATTTTGAGCCATGTCATTCAAGACCTCTAACAATCAGTTGCAGTCGTCTCGCGGATCCCAAACAAGTAGCCTACACCTATCAACATGTCTCAGTCACCTTAACAGTGACTTCAAGGATTTATGCCATGTTTTGGTCTGGCCACCCCTAACTTTCTTCTAACCTACTCCTACACCATTGAACATCGCACGTCGGGGCAGTCGGTGATTGGGCATACGTAACACATGTCCCAGTCATCTCAACTGACTACGTTTCAATTGATTTGTCATCCTTACCTAGTACTCGTTTCCTAACAACTTCATTCTTTACTCGGTGGTCCAAGGATGTACGAGCAATGTTTCGAAGACACCTATGATCAAGTACTAGTAACCTACAAATATCCTCTACTCTTACGGGCCATGTTTCACAGCCATAAAGTAGGACGGAGCGAATTGCTGCACAGTAAACACGTCCTTTGTTTGATAGACAGATATCTCGCCTACCCCATAAATGACGCAAGTTGGCAAAAGCTAGTCGAGCCTTCTGTATCAGTGCTGAGATTTCGTCACACACCAGACCACAAGGGCTGATGAGACTCCCAAGATTAGTGAAGCAAATGATGAAGTCAGAATGATTACAATAAGAGAAAAAGTAACAGAATAGTGAGTCAATTGATATGAACGTTTGGAATTGTTGTAAGTGGATTTTTTTGTAAACTGATTCAGTTAGTCAATCAGCCAGCAACCACGTAGGACTTCGTACGTACGTACATCAGTTCAAGTTACTATACCATATTAGCATAGAGGTACAAATGTCGATTCAGTCAATAAACATACATAAAATCAATCTGCTACTAAGTCATGATGAATACATTAAAAGAGAACATGAAAGTCAATAAAATTCTTTATGAAATGGGATGATATCGTCTACACAAACAAAGGTACTTCAACGAGAATACTTCAATGAGTCTGTGAAGATTTCTATAAAACTCAGTATATAAATGAATTTCAATTGTTGAGATCATGAGTCATTATTTAAAACAATTTCCTCTATTAATGCCTATTCAAGGCTTAAATTCATCTTTCAAAAAGCTAATGGGTTGGTTGAAGTTAGGCATTAACACTGTTGGACGCCATCTCAGTCTGCAGGTTAAGCATTCGCGCGCGAGACTGATAGGTCCTGGGTTCGAATCTCGCGAAGCGGGATCGTAGATGCGCACTGATGAGGAGTCCCATACTAGGATGAAACGGCTGTCCATTGCTTCCAAGTTTTCCATGGTCGTCTAGCTTCAAATGATTCATGAATTCAATTATTAAATCTTAGATTATTATTTTTCATATGTGCATTTATTTATAATTGTGTTTTTCACCCTTTCAAGATCTTACACCCATACAGATGTTTATGTATCTATTCCCTATAGACACGATACAAACCAATTGTTTTATTCCTATCAAACAAGTTCAAGGTCAATACTCAGTTAACCTTATTCTTTTTTCCCATACCCATGAACGATTATCTTTCAGTTAATGGATGAGTTCAGTTTTTTTTCTTGACACATTGAAAAGAAAATGAATCATTCTAAGAAATAGCTGGAATGATGATGATGGTTTCAAATTTCTTCGAGATATACAAAATAATGAAACATAACGATTTAAAACAAGAAATAATTGACTCAGTATCTTAATACTTTTGATGGAGTTTTATTCTCTGAGTTGAATGGTTCGGTCACTGAACTTTTATCGTTCTTTTGAACGATATCATCATTAGCACAAACTTCAGGTGATGATATGATTCAGAAGAACGATGAAAGCTCCATGACCAAACCATCCAGCTCAGAGAATAAAACTTCATCAAAATCATCCCCCTGAGCTACAAATCTTCTTCACCATCTTAATACTTAATATTCGATTAAACTTTGTTTGATTTTCTTCCACAAAATTAAATAAAACTTCCGTTGATTACCTGATTAATCAATATCAACATAAAGCCTCATGACAATTTGGATCGGCACAAGCTGTTATATCATATCAGACTAATGTGATATGGAAAATGGGTCAACATAAAAATAATGGCAGTAAGAAGGATTAAACATTGGAGAATATAAATAGAAAATAGATGAATTTGAGGAATGAACAGTATGAAATAGTATTGAACCACAAAACTTAAGAGAAGATAACCAATAAATTTATCTACTCCACCTTGAATGATTCTGAGTTATGTCACCTAACGTCTCCAACCACTGATCATAGTTACCACACAGATCCCAACCAAGTTGTTTGCACCTGTTAACATCGCTCGGAACAATGGTCGATAACTTTGTGAAACTGGTTTGATTCCCCGAAGTTTTATTCCTACATATTTCTAGTTCCCCCTAACATTGTACATCGAGGTAAGTAGTGATTAGGCGTACACTTGTTGAATTATAGGATATAAGAAGTTGATTGTCTATTGAATGTTAGATAATACAAAGACTTTGGGTTTGTGCCTCATTGATTGATTGAGTTGATCAAAACTATGAAGTACAATTTTTACTGATATTATTGATCATTATTTAGTCATAGATACTTTACAGTAACTGATTAGTTTTGTAAACCACATACCAGAGTGAGATAGTAACTCACTGAAGACAATGGTGGATGTGTCGCTCGATTCCGTGGATTAGTTGAAGTTAGACATTAGCACCGTTGTATGCCGGTCGGCTCAGTGGTCTACAGGCTAAGCATTCGCTCGAGACCGATAGGTCCTGTGTTCGAATCTCGTGAGGTGGGATCGTGGATGCTCACTGCTGAGGAGCACCATAATAGGACGAAACGGTCATCCAGTGCCTCTGAGTTTTCCATGGCGATCTAGCTTCAATTGACCCATGATCTCAACTACTGATATAGAAATTTATCGAAAAACACTGCTCAAAATGTGAGGTGATTTAAAACAAATTGGGGATATCGTTAGGCAAGGGGAGGAACCGGATATTCAAGTACATGATTATCTATATTTTTATTGAAACCAAAGGTTATGCAATGAGTTTAAAATGAAATCGTAATTGATCTATGCTTAGAACATACAAAATGAAGTCCGATGCAAACACACACACACCCATATGAATATGGTCTGTATAACCAAAGTCAATCTATAGCAATAAACTAGAAACGCTAAAAGTAAATGTATTAGGACGTGTATAATAACTTTAAAGTTGATATCATAAAGTGATTTCAGTTTTTAAAAACACCCATTAGAAACCAAGAAATACATGACAATGGTTTTGTTCAAGTATGGGATTCCTCGGCAGTGGAAACCACCACACCCCTCAATAAATATCTAACTCAGAATATTCATATCTCATGATAAATAATTAGCCTTCAGATAACTGGGTCTCACTCAAATAGTTCCGATTTCTAACCTCAGTCAATACAAAACATTAAACAGTCATGTTTTATGTAAAACTAGATGAGGATAACAATTTCCATACACCCTTATAATAAAACAATCTCATTCACTGAATATATATAACTACTTAGAAACCATAGAAATATGATTTTAAGACTTACCAAAATGCTTAACTATTGAAATGAACATTTTATAAACAAGTACAAATTGCATGTGCATAATTGTATTATGTTGGTTTGTAAAAGTGAATTTTAATATTAAATATGATCAAGAAAGGTGAGATGATTAACATGAACCTGTAATCTTGCCTTCAATGTAATCTTTCCATCGAAAATAAAAACAAAGAGAGGAAAACAGAACTTTCTCTGATATGATCTTGATCAATGTGAATTTACATAGAACTGATCATTGAGAACTAATATTTATATATGAAGTAAAAAAAAAAGAAGGATCATTCATAAGCTTAATAGGTAAGGTGTTGATTTTGATACATCCCATAATAGGTGTACATACACACATCAACTTATGTACATGAACAGTCAGTCAGTCAGTCAATCAGTCAGCTACAACCTAGGACCAAGTACATATATGTATCGGTTCAAGTTGCCATACCTCATTAGCACAGTACGAAGAACACCGGATTCATAGAAGCAGTTAACTCAATGGTGTATATAAGAATATAGTACATAAAGAAAGAATTAATCTGTAGAAAGAAAGATATGAAGCGATTTTAATCTCATAGTTTAAAGGAAGACAGAGAGTATATACACCTACACCTCTATACATGAACAAATTCAACTTCATCTCATATACATCTGTAAACTGTGATTCCATTAACATTCAATGGATAATAATAGTACAATGAATAAGAATATAAATTGACCATTCATATAACATCATGTACACATCATGAATAAAACCAGTTTCTTTTTTTTTTGTGTAGATTAACTGAAAACTATTCATTCGATTGGTTTGTTAAATAATTTTTTTTCTTTTTAACTCAGTTTTTTTATATGGATACAATCAGTCAGTTAGTTACAACGTACGACCAGGCACATATATGCAACGGTCGAAGTTGCCATACCTCATGTCAATATGTATATATTTATGAATTAAGACTTTATTCATGTGTAAATGTAAACGTTTTAGTATGTCTATACATAAGATATAAATCTTAAATTTGAACGTTTTTTTTTCTTCAGTAGTTGAGATTATGAGTCAATTGAAGCTACATCACCATGGAAAATATGGAAGTACGGAACGGCCGTCTCGTCCTATTGTGGGACTCCTTAGTAGTGCACATCCACGATCCCGGCTCGCGAGATTCCAACACAGGATCTATCGATCTCGCACACGAGTGCTTAACCTGTAGACCATTGGGTTGACCGGCATCTAATGATGTTAATGTCTAACTTCAACTAATCCACGAAATTAAGCGACACATCCACCATTGTCTTTAGTGAGTTAATATCTTACAACAGACGTTTTCGTTTTTTTTTTGAATAGTTGAATCCATAAGTTGATGTAAGTTAGACCATCATTGAAAACCTGGAAGTATTAGACAATTATTTTGTTCTTGTATGGAACTCCTCAACAGTGCAAATCCACAATGATTTAAATAGATTTTTAACAACTTCCATTGAACTATTGACAACTAGGAGAATTGGTTAACTATTAGGAGTCACTTAAAACATATTAAAATATCTTTATTGGTAAATTGTGAAATTTATCGAACTCTGATTTTCTGATACTTTTACCGACTAATACTAAAGTTAACAATCATAATCAATGTAGAGCGTGGCATAAATATGTCTAAAGATGACATAACAAATCAGCATGATAAGACGATTATACAACGATAAATGGAAGAGGATGTATGAAGGAATACTCTGACTCAAGATTTAGAGAATGATAGTGAATGCGTCTGTTCTATTGTAACTCATACTGAGCCACGTCATATATATATGCTTACTAAGAAAAAGGTCATTCATTTATTTGGAATTGTGTTCAAACCAAAAAGGAGGATAAAAAATGGATGTATCTAAACAACTCATTCCACTTTTGACTAGTATCAATGTAAAATCTGCAACCGTTACTTAATTACTTACGTCTGTTACTCCCAATGGAGCATAGGCCGCCGACCAGCATTCTCCAACACACTCTGTCCTGGGCCTTCATTTCCAGTTCTATCCTGTTGTTGTTCATTCTTCTCATGTCTATCTCCATTTCCCGGCGTAATGTGTTCTTTGGTCTTCATCTCCTCCTTTGGCCTTGAGGATTCCAAGTGGGGGCTTGTCTCGTGACACAGTTGTGTGCTTTCCTCAATATGTGTCCTATCCACTTCCAGCGATTCTTCCTGATTTCTTCCTCCACTGGGATCTGGTTTGTTTTCTCCCACAGTACGTTGTTGCTAATAGTGTCTGGCCAATGGATCCGAAGTATTTTGCGTAGACAACTGTTAATAAACACCTGTATCTTCTGGATGATGACTTTCGTAGTTCTCCAAGTTTCTGCCCCATACAGTAGAACTGTCTTGACATTTGTATTGAAAATCCTGACCTTTGTGTTGGTTGACAGTTGCTTTGAGTTCCAGATGTTCCTCAGTTGTAAATATGCTGCTCTTGCTTTTCCGATCCGCGCCTTCACATCTGCATCAGATCCACCCTGTTCATCAATGATGCTGCCTAAATATGTAAAGGTTTTTACATCTTCCAAATCTTCTCTGTGCATGCTGTGCACCAATCCAATCTGCAACCGTACACTATGATTATTACTCACACTGAAAATAATAATTTCGTGGCCTTTTTACAACAAGCTCAGACTCATGATCAATGACTTAATAGAATTATGTCACCTCGTAGTCTGGTCACTTTGAAGTATTACACTCGTACAGGTAATGAATCTCAACCTCAATAAGTCAGTGTTCATATCTCTGGATATGAGATTGAATGTTGCACATTTCAATGAAACACTAGTCTCCTTCCTATCAAGAAAGACGATGATGATTAGTACCACCCAACATGATAACACAACTTCACTTAAATAATAATAACCATCTTATAAGTAACTTCTGGATAACTGAACAAACACCACTATAAAACTTTAATACAGCCTTCCGGTGAGATACTAACGAACTCAACCAAGCTTTATAAGATCTATTAAAAAAAAGGAGGACACTATGGTGAACAACTGGAAAGGAGCTAAAAAGGTTATAACTTCGACACATCAGGAAATTCTATTACACGGAGCTGAAACTTGGAGAGCTAAAACCGTCGTCAAAAAGGTACAGGAATTTATAAGCAGCTGCCTATTCAAGATACTCAACGTCCGTTGACCGGACATTATCAGTAACAACCTACTGTGGTAGAGAACAAACCAATTTCCAGCAGAAGATGAAATTGGGAAAAGACGATGGAGGTGGGTAAGAAACATACTTCGAAAATCATCAAACTGCCTAACGAGGCAAGCCCCAAGCTGGAATCCTTAAAGCAAGAGGAAAAAGGGAAGACCAAAGAACATATTGTGTCTGAAATTGGAAGCAGATGTCAAAATAGTAAATAGCACATGGAAACAACTAGAAAGGAAATCCCAGGACAGAGTAGGTTGGGGACTACGAATCGGTGGCTTATGCTGTACGAACGGTAAAAGGCATAAGTAAGTGACTTGCTTCTAGATGAATTACTAGAGTTCTAGTGGGAAATTTTGACCCGCAGAGTATTATTACGTCCATACAAATAAATAATAACTTGATTTGACAGTAAATCAAAATGTTTTTAAAGCATTCTACGGAATACAATATAAAACAACTTAAATGTATATAAAATTACTTTCTTGTATACTACTGCTACTACCGATATCTGACTAGTCAAGCATTAAACAAAAACAGAGAGTTAAATTCATACATAGAAGATTATTCTAATGAGTAAATTACAACACACTACTAACTTTCCGGTAGTGAAATTCAGGACGCCCATTTCGTCCTATTTGGAACTAATCGGCCAAACATACAGGATTCAAGTCTAAGTGCAAGCATTAACACTGAAGTGCGCGTACATTCAACTGACGTATCCAAAAGAAGGATGCAATATGCACCACGTATTCCACTGTTATCCACGTACCACATGACAACGTTATATTGAGATCATTCATTCACAATGCATATATAGACAACAAAGACTTGAATATTAACGATGAGAAATTGCAACCCCTTAGAAATATTTCGCTAACTTATTGATGATATATGGGTGATCGTTCGCAGTTTAAAGCAGAAGAGAACAAAGAAAAATATAATATTAATAATTGTTATAACTTGTGCCCTGTGTCCTATTAATGTATAACGTGATGATACCGACAATTAGAGAACAGTGATTTATCGACCGAACCAATAACGCATAAAACAAGTACAAGCAGTCTAAAGTCCTTATCGGTCCTGCTTTGCGCTTAGCCCTGCCTGTTAGAGTTCAGAACACCAATCTCAGCCTCCTCCATATGAATCATGTATCTCAAACATACTGGGTTTATATACAAACCAAACAAACCACATCGTACCATAAAGTGGAAAATAACATTTGTACAAGATTTAGCCAAATGTGACTGTGAATGTGGTAGACTGTAGTTAATAGACTGGGCATAACCTTAAGAATGGTAAATCGTTTCATAATAGTCTATAGGTCAAAATGAAGCTTATAATATGAGGAAGATGAATATGTATAGTTTAGTCACTTAACAATTATACAATAAATATATATGTATAGTATCAGTCCATAAATGAATCCCAACAGTTACCATTCATTATTCTCATCGAGATATAACAATGATAAAAACGCACAACATATTAATATGTGACAGGAATAAATGCTTATAAAATACCATTCTTGAAGTTCTAGTGAGAATCCATGACTAATCCAGTCCAACTACATTGGATATGAGACAGTTATCTACCACAGACAATGAAATATGGTCGCATAATATTATGAATTTATTGAAGTTACACATGTACACAATTGGATAACAACTCATTGATCTTAAAGTTAAGCTTTGATACGTGAGACCAATAGTCCTGAATTTAATCCTTCGTGAAGAAGTCATGAATAAACAATGCTAAGGACCAAATAGTTATTCAGTATTGCTAGATTTATAATTGTGACTCAGTTATATAAACTATGAACGTTGATTTATTTTTATAGTTGGATTCATGATTCGATTGAAGCTAGACCATTATGGAAAACCTAAAAGCACTAAACGGCCATTTCGTCCTAGTATGAGACTCCTCAGTAGTGCACATACATGATCCTACCCCCACGAGATTCGAACCCAGGACCTAATTTTTATTTATTCTACTTATCATACAAATATGTATAATTTACAACAGAAAGACATCATTATAGATTAAATGATAATGGTTTATTACAGTAAAATGAAAGAAAAAAACAAATTGTACAATGATAAATTACACCACTAATTTACGTACACACATATATACATAAATAAATATACACATACAAGTATACTACAATCACCATGGTTACTACATGTATACATTTCACCATGCCTTTAGCTAACTTAATAACATAAATAGCGCGCGAGAGAGAGAGAAGGGGAAGTAGGAGGGTATAGTTTGATTTCTCTTTTTGCACACATGTTCTCATTTTATTTCATGAAAAAAAATAATAAATAATACACTTGATTAAATTACCAATGAGAAAGTTTAATGAAACTAAGCAATTTGTTTTTATCTAAGCAACATTGTCTATTCGTTTATTATCATTATTATTGTTATTCTACAATGATGAATAGACTGAAATGGTATGACACTGATGATAATGATAGTGGTGATTAGTAAATACAAAAAAAAGGAATGGATCATATCATTCAGGAGTTTATCAATAAACACAAGTAAATGAATGTTTGTTTACTTGCTTGTTTGTTTGTTTTCTTTCTTTCAATGATAAATGTGTACGATTTTAATAATTTAAGTCAGACGTTTTAATCTATACACTTAACATTATTTATGTGATTTTCGAAGAAAAATAAGAATTTTACACTTGTAGACATGTGTACTTGTTTAATGGGAATAACATCAATAATAATCATAATATCAGAAGGGTTTTTGTGGATGTTTTAGTAATTTCAATGATTGAGATCATGAGTCACTAGAAGCTAGATCACCATCGGGAACTTGGAAGTACTGAAAAGCCGTTTCGTCCTGTTGTAGGACTGTTCGTCAATGCGTACTCACACTCCCGCCTCATGAGACTCCAACTCAGGGCGTATCAGTCTAGCGAGCGAAAACTTAACCTATAGACCACTGAGCCGGCCGGCACTCAATGGTGTTAATGTTTAAATTCAACTCATCCACAAAATTAAGCAACACACACATATACTGTATTCAGCGAGTTACTATCTCACGACGGACCTGGTTGAACTCCACTGGTCACTACTTCTCATTAGAACTCCAGAAAATACTTCTTGTAGCCAATCATTAGTGAACATATGTTGGTTAGTATCAGAAGGGTTTTTTGTGGCAACACTATGGAGGCTTCTTAGATACTACGGCGTGCCTCAGAAGATAGTAAATATCATACGAAATCCCTATGATGAACTAAACTGCAAAATCGTGCACGGAGGACAGCACACAGACTCGTTCGAAGTAAAGACTGGTGTCAGGCAAGGTTGCTTACTCTCACTCTTTCTCTTTCTACCGGTAATCGACTGCATCATGAAGACGTCAATGTCTGAAGGGAAGCACGGGATACAGTGGACAGATAGGATGCAGCTGGACGATCTAGACTTCACAGATGATCTGGCTCTTCTATCACACACGCAACAACAAATCCAGCAGAAGACGACCAGTGTGGCAGCAGTCTCAGCAGCAGTAGGTCTCAAGCAAGATTCACCGATACAATACAACATACAACAATCGAATCAAAATTGACGGAGAAGATTTGGAAAATGTGAAAACCTTTACATATTTGGGCAGCATCATTGATGAACAGGGTGGATCTGATGCAGATGTGAAGGCGCGGATCGGAAAAGCAAGAGCAGCATATTTACAACTGAGGAACATCTGGAACTCAAAGCAACTGTCAACCAACACCAAGGTCAGAATTTTCAATAGAAATGTTTAGACAGTTCTACTGTATGTGGCGGAAACTTGGAGAACTACGAAAACCGTCATCCAGAAGATATGATTGTGTATTAACAGTTGCCTACGCAAAATACTTTGGATCCGTTCACCAGAAAATATCAACAACAACAACCTACTGTAGGTGAGAACAAACCAGATCCCAGTGGAGGAAGAAATTAGGAAGAATCGCTGGAAGTGGATAGGACACATATTGAGGAAAGCACACAACTGTGTCACGAGACAAGCCCCCACTTGGAATCCTCAAGGCCAAAGGAGGAGATGAAGACCAAAGAACACAGTACGCCGAGAAATGGATAGAAAAAGACATGAGAGGACTGAAAAAATTTGATAGAACTGGAAAGGAAGGCCCAGGACAGAGTGGGTTGTAGAATACTGGTTGGTGGCCTATGCTCCATTAGGAGTAACAGGCATAAGTAAGTGAGTAAGTAACATTGATATATTTATTAAAATTAGTACACTGACTCCAATCAGAAGTTACACCAATCAGGATATAGAATTGATCAACATTTACTTACTTCTCAGAAACGTATCATACATTGGCATGAATAATTAGCTTCTAAGTTAAGCTTCATAAATTGCGTAGTTCAAAGCTCGAATCCTGTCTAAACCTTATCACGTTATTATTAAAACAGAACATCAAGAACATGACTAATAATTTCAAAATACCAATTTTTTTTAATTCATCCGTTACTCATTCTAATACCAATTCGACCCTATAGTTTTGAGAGTATGAACGAACTTTACAAACCCGTAAAGGTAACCTTTTCTGTTAAGATGTTAACTTTTCTATAGAAATCGATGGTTTAACTGTTTCTCTCAAGGTTAATATCGGTAAGAAACAACAAAAAAAAACAATTTTTCTCGAGATAACTTGATATAATCAATAGTTATACGGGAAAATCACAAATCTTAAACACAAACACTACCCGCATGTTTTATTATCAATAATTGAGATCATGAGTCAATTGAGTCTAAACCATCATGGGAAACTTGGAAGCACTGGACAGCCATTTCGTCCCATCGTGGGACTTCTCACCAGTGTGCATCCACGATCCCGCCCTCTCAGATTCGAACACAGGATCTATCGGTCTCTCGAGTGAATGCTTAACCTCTAGACGACTGAGCCGGCATCCAACGGTGTTAATGTCTAACCTCAACCAATCTATTTGATTCCGTATAATTGTTATTTGATTTGATATATATATAGTAAGCGTATCATCAAAACAATTTTGGTAGTAATGTATTTATATTCACTCGGTATTGTTGTTTTACATGTATCTTCCCATTGTTATATAGGACTATAATTGATCAGTCTCATGTTGGCATATATGCATCCTGTGCGGAATGCCTCAATGTAACCTTAACTCACAAGCTTTTTAATATGTGTTTGTATGTTGACTAGAGGTCATGTGTAATTAATCATAAACAATTCAGGATAATTGTTATTGTAAATGACAATGATTGAAATTTGTATTTATTATCAACTGATAATAACTGGAATATAATTGTTGAAATTCTAAATAAGGTTTGGATGACAGCTTCCGTTTAACTCCTTACTTACTTACTTACTTGCTTACTTACTCACTCTCGTTGCTCCTCGTGGAGGAGCATAAGCCGCCCAACAGCACTCTCCATCTATCGATTTAACTATACAACTACATTCTTTACTATCAGTCAGTCAGTCAGTCAGCTACAACGTAGGACCAGGCACATATATGCATCGGCCCAAGTTGCCATACCTCATTAACACAACAAGATGGACCAACCGTTGTTGCTACCTTGACGTGGTGGTCGGGCTTGCCTATCGTGATGAAGCAACCGAGCTATACTGGCTGGAACAACCGTTCCTCAAGGTCCTACCATGTCAGACAGGTCGGTTGAAGAGCGGTAAGACTAAAAGCAACAAACCCAAGGTCCGAAGGCGAAGTCGTACTGCTGACTGTACAGAGGTGTGACAGCAGTAAGGTGTTTCCTTCAGACATCCAGCATGACAGCGATGCTGCCTTCCAACAAGGAGGGGTGGGGTTAGAAAAGGTCGACCCTAAAAATGCACACCCCGCCTTATCCCACGGATATCCGTCTCCGGCGGTAACGTCTCAATAAGTACGGACCTAACACAAAAATTACCCATAAAAAGGCCGTGTGTGACCGACCTCGAGCAGTTGTCCCTTGAACACTGTGGTCACGCTCCCAGGCCACTAAGACCACTTCTAATCCGATTTCCTTTTCAGGTACCTCCAGAAGAACCCATCCACGGTGTGGGCAACCGGGAAGTGATAACCGCCCTCATACCTCTAACAGCACTCAAGACCACTGTATTCATGATCAACCTCCCTCTTCAATTCCTATTATTCCTCCTACGTCAACTTCAAACTCTAAACTTCTTTTTTCGGCTCCCCCCTCAAGTGTCACCATAGCCAACGATTCCAGTGCTCAAAACTCTGTCCCAGGTCTACTGAAACCTCGTTCCAAACTACACATTGGAGCCTTCAACGTACGCACGCTATGTCAAATCAGTCAACAGGCTTCCTTGGCTAGAACCCTAGAATCTCGTACAAGTGATGTATGCTGTGTCTCTGAAACACGCATACAGGATTCCAGTGTGGTCATTCACTTGACCCCACCTCGGCAAAACGGAGAGCCAACGAGATACACCCTCCGTGTATCTGGTGACCCGATGGCCAGCTCTCGTGGACTGGCAGGAGTAGGGATAGCACTAAGCATGAGGGCGGAACAAGCACTGCTAGAGTGGATCCCCGTTAACATTCTTTACTATGCATATATATAACCTTTTTATTGTATAAGCTTATTGAATTATTAAAGTTTCCTTTCAGACTTGAAGAATACTCTCAGAAAACATACACAACTGGTTACAAGAGATAATACATTGAAAGAACTGGACCTTTTTTTTTAATAAGCATCAAATATTTCGATTAGTCCCATAAACAAATTCGATGATAAACAATCTTATAAATTCATGAAAGCATCAAATAAATACGATCTCCTGCACTTTCCTATTACCAATTCAGTTTGTATGTAATAAAATTCTGTAAAAATGTAAAACAATTACAAAGTATTTAAAGAGACTAAATTCTGAAAGACTCCTATGGATACTTTGAATAATGAGAACAAAAACGGGAGTGTATTTCAACGAGGATAGAACTAATTCAGTTGTATTTGTTTTCGATAGAACAATGAGAAGATGGAATTGATCTGAAAATTGGTGATGTATTTGTACTATACATTTCGAACAAACTGATTATACATATACTTGTCAGAGGGCATTTTATATGGAAATTAATAAAGGTTAATTAATTCCAAGTTCAAGTAAAAAAAGGTAATAAAGGAGAGAGAGAAACATTGTTTTCTTTCACATCATATAGAAAGAATAAGAAATTATCACATTACAGGAAGCTATAAAATGACTTAAAGATTAACAAGGTCAACTCAAGGTTAAGACAAATTGCTTCTGTTATATCTTGAAAGTTGATTTTCTCGATATGCCGCGTATAACCGAACACTAGAACACCGAAACCCTTCCAAGTCGCAATAAGAAGACGGAAGACGAATGAAAGGAATATTATTCCAAACAGTGTCAGTATAGTACAAAAATTGTCAGATATTTATAGTTTTTAGTGAGAACGAAATCATCATTACAATCTTCCAAACCGCATACAGGGGGTTATTAGCATTATCCAATCGGAAAGCTACACGTAGGAATTCTGGAATATTCTTCCGAAAGGTGATTGGATGGAACGTCTTCGGCTCCTTCTGAGCCTCTTTTACCGCTTCCTCGAGTTCACCGGTGGTCCGTCGCCACAGTTTCTGTATAAATAAAGAGGTGGGGTCTTCATCAATAAACCTGAGAATTTCGTCCTTGACAATTTCTATACAACGTTTTAAATGCTCTATTGATGTTAACTATATGTTTCGTTATCGATGAACATGGTTTTCTACCCTCCATGATGATCAGACTTTTTTAAAAAACAAACTATATGCACTATCCTCGCAAAACACTTCGGATCCGTTGGCCGGACACTATTAGCAACAACGTACTGTGGGAAAGAACAAACCAGATTCCAGTGGAAGAAGAAATTAGGAAGAATCGCTGGATAAGACACACATTGAGGAAAGCACCCAACTGTGTCACAAGACAAGCCCTCACTTGGAATCCTCAAGGCCAAAGGAAAAGAGGAAGACCAAAGAACACATTACGCCGAGAAATGGAGATAAACATGCGAAAAATGAACAAGAATTGGATGGAATTAGAAAAGAAGGCCCAGGACAGAGTGGGTTGTAGAATACTGGTTGGTGGCCTATGCTCCATTGGGAGTAACAGGCGTAAGTAAGTAAGTAAGTAATATGCACTATCCTAGTAGGCATCGTGTTCAAAATGTTGTGGTCTACCGAGAACAGTATGATATTTGCCTAAGCCATTAAAATCAGATGCCAACAATGTATATTTATATTTTTAACCTCATTTTAGAGTGGATATCACTCATTAATCAACGGTGTTGAAAGGTTCTCTGACTAATAACGATCCATCGTTCTTTTAGAAATTTAGTTTCAAACTATACAAACTATCTAGTATAACCATGAAAGGTAACTAACTTCTTAATTTAAATGTAGCAAGATCGAATTCGGATGAAATAAAGGCTTGGTTTCTAGTTAAAGACAACATATAACTTGTAATATATCCACAATGGTTCAATTTGTTAATAAAGTAAGATAGGATTATCTAGACAAATGCTAGTGTAGCAGAAGTAGTAACATTATTTGTAGATCAAACATAAGCAAACATAATTCCAGAAGAATGAATTCAACGAATAAAAAGTATAGATATTTCAAGGAAAATGAGTGCATCTATTCAACTATATCCAGTTTCCAGTTACGTAATCCTAAATGTCCCATCAGTGATTACAATAATCACTCGGACGCTGAGTTTGTAGCCCATACCTACATATATGACTAAGTCCAACGGTCATGGACTGATGTCATGTCTTGGTTTTACTACTTCTAGTTTTCTCTCAACTTACTCTTAAACCGACCAACTACAAGCTTTGGGGTAGACAAATTTGTTTCTAGACCTACTAATGTTTGTTGGTAAGAGATAATAGAGATTACGATAGGCAAATTTTCCATGTGTTTATAAATACTTCACTAAAAAATTCACAAACACCAGAAAGTCTGTATAAAGCATTGCGTTTTACAAATCACCAATTCATTTATTCCTTTCAGATCATATTCTCTATGCTAGTATATCGACTCATTTAGTATTCATCTTGTTAATTTTAGCTACCTATACTGGTATGATATGGTAATTTGGATTGACATATACTTGTTCTAGGTCCAGTGATGGTTACAACATATTGTTAAATCTAACTGTCATACCAACTCAATCAGTCTTGTAGACATATTATGTACTTGATTACGGCATGCCGGGTTCGAATTCAACAGATAGTTTCTCCAAGATTCAAAGTATACATTGCTAAAGAATGACAACTATCATAAAACAGGTTAGTGGTGCCCTCTCTACAACACCCAACCACCTAAAAGCAACACTTGATTAGTAGGATTCGATACATATTCTGGAAAGACTGGAAAACATCCTATCACATCACAAATTACACATGAAACAGAGAGGAAATGACACAATAAATGGAAGTGCCCGCCTCCCCCTTCTATTTTATCCCCACCCTTTGAAAAAGCGCTCACAAGGGAATAGACGTTTTTTATCTAAGCATGACTTAGTTACTCAATAATGAATAAAAACAATATCGGTAAAACAATGAACAGACTTCCTTTAAAATAAAGCTTAATTATATATGTCAAATTAACATGCTGAATATATGGGTAAAAAATGATTTACTACAACAGGTAACTATGACAACGTTGTGTACATTTCTGTCTACCTGTTGTTGATCTGACATGAATATAACATTTATTATAGTTGTTAAGAGAGATCAGAAAACATTGTGCCTAATTATATGTTATATTGTTGATGCCTATATCTTTCGAGGACAGGTCAATAAATGAGACAAACCAAATATCCACCGAATAAATCATTTAGTCAATAACAAAATTATTTTGATGATATATGCAATGATGGACAGTGGCTAGCAGTAGAACCCAAGACGCTCGTTTCATCCTATTTGAGACTCGTCAGCTGGATGTACCTGCATTCGGAGTTGATGTTCACTCTGGGATTCGAGCCCAGTACCGTTCACTTCGAGTCCCAGAGTGAACATCAACTCTGAGATGCAGATACATTTAGCTGATGAGTTCCAGGTAGGACAAAACGCATATCCTGGATTTCACTGCTAGCCACTATCCATCTTTGCTTATAATGCTTGTGACTTAAGTCTCTATCGAGACAATACGCACAGTATGTACATACGTCAATAAGAGACTGGTCAATTGCAGTCCTAAACATTAATGGGAAGATTCAAGTAAACTATACCAAAAGAACTCATCATCGATTTATTTTGATGATAGCTTTCAATGCTAAATTGCTTTTAATTATGGTGGTATCATCATGAAAATGATTATTTAACGAAAAGAAGAGAAATAAGTAGGATGATAATAATGTTGCAGAAACAAAGAGGATGAAAGTGTGGAGAGATATTCTAGAATAATCTAGAATTCCGTTTAATAAGTGACTAATAGTGAGCTTATTTATATAGTATGGGTCTATGTACTTGACCTTGTGACATAGTTCATGTGCGAGGATTTCCAGGACCAAAATACATATGATTTCAGATTCGAACTGGTTGAAAGCTGTGAATGATTTTAATCAGTAAACCAAGATTTCTTATTTGTATAATAAATGAACTCAACTTCGCCCGGAGTCCCTCCGGGAGCTACTGCCGGTCCCAAGCCCGTATAAAGGAGGAGGGTTGGGCATGGGTTTAGCGACCCCATCCCGTAGAAAACTAACTCGCTAAAAAAACGCTAACCAGAAAAAATTATAATAAATGAACTAGTTCAACATGGGAAATGAATAGTTCAACAGTAATGGAATACAAGGTATTAAAATCTGTCTAATACTAAGAAATAAATACTCTCTGATCAATATTGACTTTGAACATTTCATACTGATTTCCAACGTATTAACAACATCTACCAAATAATCCCTATATCATAGGTAGTTAGAGATAATGGACAAGTTTCTAACTACTTTCATTTCTGATTGAGATCATGAACCGATTGATGTTAGACCACCTTTGGAAACCTGGAAGCACTGGACGGCCGTTTCGTCCTATTAAGGGAATCCACAGCAGTGCGCATCCACGATCCCGCTCGCGGGATTCGAACCCATCTACAATGTGTACTTGTAATCTTGAGGGAAATAATGCTCTCAGTGGGATTCGAATCAACTAGTTTCATAGTCTGAAGCATTACTGCCGAGTTTTTGAACACCACTGGTTCTATCTATATATCTATGATTAACGTAATGAATTTATTCCATGTTTCAATTTGACTAGTCTTAACAATTTATTAAAATGAAAACCCACTAGGATCTTTACACCTTGATAAATGAAAGTCTTAGTGTTCAACAAATCTCCATAAATCCCTGTATTAAATGTTTTGACCAATAATACATAATTATACAAAATAATGAACTGAGACACTTTTGATTGGCATAAAACAAAGTCAAGGAAAATTATGATGTCACATTTATATAAAAATGAAAGTGGTTAACCACCAGTAACTAATTAACAGTTAACTATTGCATAACATGTATTACGTAACATATCCCTACTAACTGATTTTAAAATACTCTTCTTACTGTGAAATCTGAAAGTTCATGCTCACACATCAATAAAATATCTTGACAAATTAATATTTCAATAGTTGAGATCATGAGTCCATTGAAGCTGAACCATCATGGAAAACATTGAAGCACTGGACAGTCATTTCGTCCTATTATGGGACTCCTCAGCAGTGAACATCCACGATCCCACCTCACGAAATTCGAACACAGGACCTATCAGTCTCGTACACGAGTGCTTAACCTGTAGACCACTGATGATGATGTTAATGTTTAACTTCAACTAGTCCACGAAATTGAGCGACACATTCACCATTATCTTCAGTGAGTTACTATCTATCACGAGACCGATAGATTCTGGGTCCGAATCTCGTGAGGCGGGATCGTGGATGTGCGCTGTTGAAGAGTCCCATAATAGGACGAAACGGCCATCCAGTGCTTCCAGGTTTTCCATGGTGGTTTAGCTTCAATTGACTCATGATCTCAACCACTGAAATTACTATAATATCTACAAAGACCCCTTCTGATACAAATTAGTATTTCTCCAGATAACAGGTTTTATAAATGAAATCTGACTGTAAAACCCCATAGTAATCATTAATAAATAACATTTTTGCCTTAAGAAAATAATCTTTGACTTTACTCTTATGATTTGAAATACTCATTGATTAAGCATGTATACACAAGATAGTAAACAACTGAGTTAGAAATCATCATTCAATGTTATTGATTAGTAAAAACGATAGGTTGTAAGGTTATATTGTGATTTATACTGTTACATGGTCATGATAACCTTACTGGATAATGATATAGTCGAATCAAACCATTTAACCACTTTCTCAGTATGATTTGAGAGTGGTATTTTCTTCATGAATATTAATTCTTCAATCACAGACCAGTCTCTATCTTCTAAATTCAGTGAGAAATAAAGTTCTAGGAGGGTATGGAAAGTGACAATCATATTTGCTGATGATTCATACATTATCAGTGCGAATTCAATGAATGATACTATCATTTTTTTATCCCTCGTTACACAGACGAGAATATTCGATTCAATATTATCAGTGTATATCTTTCACCAGTTACATTTTCATATTCCAAGTTTAGGTGAGAAAAAGGTTTACACGAATCGATAGGATACAATTCTGTGAATCAAGGTGAGGTGTTTGAACAAATTATTGAATTTCGTGGTTTATACCATAAACAGTGATCATTAGTTAGGCAAAACATTACTGTCTAAAGGTTAAGCGTTCATTGTATGAGATCCGAAGTTCCTGGGTTCGAGTCCCAGTGAGGTTGTTTTTACGTACGTTGTCAAGTTGTCTCATACTAGAACGAAATAGACATTCAATATTTTCTGGTTTGCAGTTGTTAGCTTATTATAATCATTATACAATGTAACAATTATCACAACTAAGTTTACTATATTCGATTATATTTCATTGGATACACAATTCTTTACTTTGCAATTGATTGATCACTGGGTGGTGATCAATGTCATGCTTGTCTAGTCCTTATTGGTGCAGATCGAATGCTATCGATCATGTTGCAATGTGGCCACCAGTCTAAGTGACTCGACTTTGTGGGCACTATATATTGAGATTAGATGATGGTTGGAGGTAGTCGACTACCTCCAACTACCATCTAATTCTTTACTTAATATTCCATTCATTTCTTCTCTGTCGTTTTCCTTGTATAACAACTAAAGTGACTGATGTACAACCATTATCTTCTATACTGTTTATAACTAACATACGATTAAAACTGTGTTTCTTTTCTCAAGGGGTGGGGAGGGGAAGCTAGAAAACTTTAAAAACAAAACAAACAACTAAGATGGATAAATAAACAAGGACCAATGGTCTTTGTTGTTTTCTTCATTTTTCAACAAATAGAAAGAAAAATAGATGTGAAAAAACACCTAGTCACGTGATATAATGACTGATATCAGTTCCTACATGTGTCCTTATATAATGATGACTAATAGTAGTAGTAGTCAATGTTGAAACATGACAAAATCTACTATGAAAGTTAACTCCATGATAACTGAACATACGAATAAACAAATAAACAAGTCACAATCATAAAAGGTTGAATCATCAAGTGCCTTGTGTTGATGATTTTCTAAAGTGTAAACATGGATATACATATGTATAGGGAGTTGTATATACAAGTATACATCTACCGATTAATAAACATAAATACATACAATAGAACATTATTATCATCACATGTATACAACAAAATAGGAAGATTTCTTTATTACTGATATTCTTGAATGAAGCATATCAATAATGACTATAACAAGTATATATATATATATATATATATATATATATATATATTTACATATCTATCGAATATGCTTATATTGTGTCCATGAATTCATCCGATTCATCTATCCTTCATTGTCTTTTACTTCATTTCTCAATTAACCTACTTGTCTATCTATGGAAGAGTTTTCATCAGATGTTAAAACAAATTGAATGAACATACAATTTTATTGTAAATGAGTAAATGATGTCAGATTAAACTTATTTCAAACAAAGAAATGGAAAAAAAAACAAGCGTTTGTGTTTCTTTCCAATCGTTTTATCTAATATCTCGTTAACTAAAGGTTTTTGGTTATTCTAGGTTAAATGCTGGTGTGCGAGACTGATAGATCCTTGGTTCGAATCTCGTGACGTTAACATCATTAGATGCCGGCTGGATCATTAGTCTAAAGGTTATACACTCGTGTGCGAGATCGATAGGTCCTGTGTTTGAATCTCGTAAGGCGGGATCGTGGATGCACACTACTGAGGAGTCCCACAATAGGACGAAACGGCCATCCAAATGCTTCCATGTTTTCCATGGTGATCTAGCTTCAATTGACTCATGATCTCAACTATTAATATTCTAAGTATCCCGTTAAGTTATTGAAGTACAATTTGGAATTCATTGGAACCAGAAACAAGACTCTATCTGTCTGTCTATCCCTCTTTCTGTTATCTGGTTTAGTCAACTGCAAATTATCATTAGTTCTTACGTTGACAATGTGACTTAAACTCAAGTATACAAATCTATATCTTCACAGATTGAAATCATGAGTCAGTTGAAGCTAGACCACCATGGAAAACCTGGAAGCACTGGACGGCCGTTTCGTCCTCCTCAGCAGTGCGCATCCACGATCCCGCACCCGCGGGATTCGAGCCCAGGGCCTACTGGCTTCGCGCGCGAGTATTTAACCATTAGACCACTGAGCCGGCATCCCATTTCTAAAATCTTCACAAACCCCTTCTGATAAAATCTATATCTGTCAAATGAATTCGTTGAATAGATTTTAACAGAGATTAAATCAAATCAAAGATATCCTTAAATTAGACAATTATTGAAAACCATAAATGTACATGTCAATTTATTATTGACTATCTTTCTAAGAAGTTATTCCTAACATGTTCAATGACAAGTTATAATCAATGAATTTAAGCACATCTCAAAATGGAAAAGTTCTCATTTTCTTCGAATTCCATATGGTTTAAAATTTGGTTGGAAGCATTCTGTAAGATTCTCTACATAATTTATACGTTATTCGGCAAGACTCTAACTTATGGATGAACCAGTCATGTATAAGATAATGGGTCTTGGATTTTTGTATGAAATTCACTAATCCATTTGGATAAATAGGGTTTTGGCATTATAGCTGATGTCAATTCGTGATGAAAACCCGAAATCTAATTTCTAAGCTTAATCGTCAATTGTAAATTATAATTTTAATCTTTCATACAGGTTTATAACACTCATTTAGTCCTGATTATTAAGTGGACAGTATCAAGGTCAGTCTAGTGTCGCTCAAGGGTTGTCCGTAAATTATAGTCTCGCCCTTTATTTATACTTTATCGTGTCAACAAAATATATCTGTAATATTGATGTACTATGTCCCTACACACAATCTTTCTTTTATATATGTTATGTCCCGATAAACATAATGAATGGTAACTTTTGGGATCCATTTATGGACCAATACTATACGTATATTTTTATCGTATAATTGATATGTAACTAAACTATTCATATCCGTGTCCCTCTTATTATGAGCTTTATTTTTACCTATGAACTATTATTACACGATTTACCACTCTTCAATTAGGCTCTTTCTATTAATCATTACCTCCCACATTCACAGCCACATTTAGCTAATTCCTGTACAAATGTGTATTTTCTATTTTATGGTACGATGTGGTCTGTTTGGTTTGTAAATAAACTTAGTATGTTTGAAATAAATGATTCATATCACAAAGGCTGAGATTGGTGTTCTGGACTCGAACAGGCAAGGCTAGGCGAGAAGCAGGACCGATAGAGAATCTAGACTGCTTGTACATGTTTATGGGTCATTGGTCCGATCGATAACTCACTGCTCCCTAATTGGCGGTATCGTTAAGTTATACACTAGCAGGGCACACAGACCACAAGTTATAACAATATATTACTACCATTGAAATAAATACTTCTATGAATTTGGTGTTCATCGTGTTGTGCTAATGAGGTGTGGTAACTTGGACCGATGCATATATATGCCTCGTCCTACGATGTAGCTGACTAAATGACTGACTCTGTAATCTTATTGGAATTAGTATATATTGTAGGACTTCATATATAGTTGTTAGTGAGGAATTTATTTATTTATTTGAACGCATTAATATTGGTACAAAGAGGCACCGAATACATATGCGCCACACAAGTCACTTGATTTGTATGCGGGCTGTAATACTACCCGGGTGTCCAAACCGAAGAAGGTAGTTTTCTTAGGCAGCCACACCCGGAACCTTTGACCTAAAGGTTTGACCCACTAGATGGCGGAGCAACATCAGGAAATGCAGTCACATGGTAGCCAACAATTGGTTCATACGCCTTTTGTCCCCTCAGGATCCTGGAACACATGTAAACCATTGTTTTGGAATCAGAGTTTTTCAACTCCCGTTGTGTAACCTCCGTATCCACCAAACCGGTTAGAGTGCCAGACATTCGTCCTCTTGATTTCGTAAAAAACAGTAATAACACGAGAAGGTAGTAAATAGGACATCCCTAGCAGTGCTGTATATGCGTGGCTATGTAAGAGTATTTAGAGAGAGAGTGCGGACTTTCCCCACCCTCGACTGTACCAGAGCATTTAAGGGTCACTTTATAACGTTAATAAATGCATAGAACCCAGCATTTTTGGTTGTTTCCCCATCCAATTGATGGCTATGTGTTGCATATTACAGTGTAATTGCACAAAAGATTTCAAGACATAAATTTCACTTCTTAATGTTTTTGATCCAGCATGTCTGGTACTCATAAGCAACAGTAATGCCGCGAGAAGGCAGTGAATATGCGTAGCCATGTGAGAGTATTTCGAGAGAGAGAGAGAGAGTGCAGACTCTCCTCACTTTCGGCCGTACTAGGGCATTCGGCGGCCATAGAGGAATCTCAAATATGTCTATTATTCAATAATTGTATCAGTGATTAACTTAATGTCAATTTATATTCTGGTTGCGAAGTCACCAATAAACCATTTAATATTAGTCCGTAATAGAAAAGTCTCAAAACAGTCTTTCACAATCCACTTAAATAAGTAGTATCGATTATTTGCTGACTTTTGTATTTCTCTTTTTTAAAGTGATATATAAATGGTGAACATCCAAACCCATAGAACTGAAAGAACAAGGAGCATATATGTATATGCATATAATAAAGGTAAAGTATATATATATATATATATATATATATATATATATATATATATATATATATATACGTGTGTGTATGAACCCGGATAAAAGAGAGAGAGAGAGAGAGAGAATTCATTAAGATGTATGTTACCATTCCGAACAATTGGAAAATGAGGTTTTAGTCAGATTAGTCATACATTTACCCAGATTTATAATGAAATAATAAAAATTTTTTCCATTACAATGGATATTAGTCACAATTATGAAATTAAGAGAAAAACTCATAGTGATTATGAATCATATACAAGCTAGTTAAAACGATGGTAACAAATTGAATTAAGTGTCAAATACAAACATATACATATACACACACACACTCACATAGATACAAGTTGATAGAGAGGACAATGACATCACAAGAGTTGTATAGATCGACAACTGGATTATTATAAGTATTAGTATTAGTAGTATAAGAGAACATTGATATTCCAGTGATAATCATAATGATAAAGAATAATTTCTCCTGTTTCTACCATCTCCAAATGTTTCTACCATCTCCAAATGCACAACGTATTAAACAACTACGATACAGTAATGATAAAGAGTCTTCATACAATTTTCTTCCTGTTAAAACATGATCATCTTATAATGTATTAAGTTAAATCAACTATTTGTATAATTTGTTTGAATATTCCCGTTGTTGTTAAGGCCTGCAATTGGTCAGTCTCTTATTGGCATATGTGTATCCTGGGTGGATTGCCTCAATAATACTTATGATTTAAGGCGATATCAAGACAATTCGCACAGGATGCACATATACCAATAGGAGACTGATCAATTTCAGTCCTAAACACCAGTAAGAAGACACAAACAAACAATACTAAATGAATTTCAGCTTCACCCTATTACACAAACTAGTGGCTATCTGAACTCAATAACTAAGTGGATAACGTGATAGAGTTTGAAACGAATGGTACCGTGTTCGAGTCCTCGAATGAATATCAACTCTGAGATGCAGATAAACCCAGATGATGAGTGTCATAAAAGACAAAACGCTCATCTTAGATTCTAATGTTAACCACTATCCGTCTTTACTTATAATATTTGTATTACGCTCATAAGTAGGCGTTATGATGAAACAATCTAAGCTTTAGAAAACAATTAAAATTTCAGATTTTAATAGTTGAGATTATGAGTCAATTGAAGCTAGACCACCATAGGAAACCTGGAAGCACTGGTCAGCCATTTCGTCCTATTGTGCGCTTACACGATCCCGCCTCACGAGATTCGAACCCAGGACCTATCAGATTTGTTTTTAAAAATTTCAGTTGAACTGTGATTCATTTTTTAATATCTAAGTATCTATTAGTCGCAACAAGCATCTCTTATGTCAACTACCCAATGAAACAAACAATCTATCTACATTATGAAGACAACCGATTTGACGGAATTATTTTACTCTCCTCCTCTCTCTCTCTCTCCTGAGGTCAGATTTTTACAATCAATCAATCACTACTACTAATAATACTACTGATATAAACGTTTATTCATACAACTGAATTGAAAATACAATTTAAATTTAGGTCATAAATTAATGATCAGTAATTGATATTCAATAAAAATCATAGACAAGGTTACTTACAAGTAGTTGTATTAAAAAAAGGAAAAATAATTGTGATATCTCTCCTCAAAAGTTTGATATACTCATCTATGCAAATCTATGCACATGCATAGACACATACAAACAATGTACAAATGAGCCTATTTGTGTATAATAACCCACTCCTCATATACACATAAGCATAATATACATAGGGTTAAATAGATAAAACACTAACATTAAATATGAGGTACATTTGAAATCATGAGTCAATTGAAGCTAGACCATCATGGAAAACATGGAAGTACTGGACAGCCGTCTTGTCCTAGTATAGGACCCCTCATCAGTGCACATCCACGATCTCGCTTCGCGAGATTCAAACACAGGACCTATCGGTCTCGCGTTCGAACGCTTAAACTCTAGACCACTGAACCGGCTGACATCCAATGGTGTTAATGTCTAACTTCAACTAATCCACGAAATTGAGCGACACACTCATCATTGTCTTCAATGAGTTACTATCTCACAACTATCTCGTAAAAAATGTCTTTATCAGAATGGGGATTTATGGAGATTGTAGTAATTTTAATAGTTGAATTCATGAATCGATTTAAGCTAGACCAAGACTCCAATCTGTGTCGAGTGGAGAAAGTTATTCATCTCATATAATGGATGACGAGTAGCGCAAGTTCATGGATCGATTGAAATTAAATATTAACACAGTTGGATTCCAGCTCAGTGGTCTCCAGGTTAAGCGTTTAAAAGTGGGAACGAAGGTCCTATGTTCGAATGCCGCTTGCGGAATTTTGGGTGTGCATTGCTGAAAAGTCACATAATAGGATGAAACGATCGTCCAGTACTTCCAAGTTTTCAATGATGGTTTAGCTTAGATCGACTCATAATTTCAACCACTTAAGCAAATGATTTGTACAAGTTTCAATGTGAACATCAATACCCAGGTATATCATGTCTATTTCAGTTCTAGTAACTAAAATATTCTCAAAAACAATCCAAAATTATATTTACGACTTTCTTACTATGCCCAAATCCATACTATATGATTCTTTAATACAATTTTAAAAAGTTGGATTGTGACTACATAAGGCACTTCGTCCCACTGCATAATCACTTGCCGGATGTACTTGCAATTCAGTGTTGATATTTTAATAGAAACTTGAATTCATTACTTAGCACGTTGATTACCAATTATTCACTGAGCTATTGAGTCCAGTTAGTCACAAACTTATTGTACGGGTATGAAATCATTTATGTTTGTATTTTCCCTTTTATCAATATTAAGAACTGTAGTTGATTAGTTTCTGTCAGCATTTAAACTTCCTTAGTATGAACACTATGACAGATAAAAGTACATCCGGTTGACAAGTTCAAAGTAGGATGAAACATGTGTCCTGGGGTTATGTTGCTAGACACAATTTAACTCGCTAATATTTTTCGAGATCGACTTAATATGAAGACGATTTAGTCATGAACAGATTCTAAGTAAGGGACTGTCAAAATTCATTGAACATTTCACACTTACTCTATCCCAAAATGTAACTCTTCAAGAATCCATACGCCTGACTCCATCAACAATTAATATAAAGAACCTCCGATTACACAGTAAACGTATTACAATTAAATTAGTAAACAGTTTAGTCAATTTGATTGTTGTCTATTATCATTACTGATGACTGTCCCATCTCTAGCCATGATTTCTTACTATCCTAAAGGGAATCACTAACATGTACACAATGTGTTTTGATTCAATAAAGTAGTATATTTTAACTGAGAATTGTGAATAATAATTTTACTGTATATCATATCATAAGATAGTAAACTCCAGGTTTTCCTACCTTCCAACCTTTTTAAGTGTAGCTAATGGAGTTTCTTACATTGTAATCATGGATTTATAAATTGACCTGATTGGTTTAATATCTTCATTGAACTATATAAATATTCCAGTTTATTAAAGTTAAAACCTGGTGAAAATCTAATTGAAAACAATATTACTTATTCAAGTAATTGAAAGTTTTGATTGAGATCATGAACCGATTGATGTTAGACCACCATTGGAAACCTGGAAGCACTGGGCGGCCGTTTCATCCTATTGTGGGACTACTCAGCAGTGCGCATCCACGATCCCGCTCGCAGGATTCGAACCCATGGCCTTCAGTCTCGCGCGAACGCCTAACCTACTGGAACACTGAGCCGGCACCCAATGGGGTTAATGTCTAACCTCAACCAATACACGAAGTTGAGCGACCATCTTCCATTGTACTGAAGTAGACACCTGTTTCTACCCGACATGGATTAGCCCCACTGCTCACTAGTGACTAGCTTCGTGAGAAAATTCTCGGAGTTCTGGTGAGAAGTCGTGACCAGGTTTTCAATGGTGGTCTAACATCAATCGGTTCATGATCTCAATCAAAATTTAACAATCTCCACAACCCCTAAACTGATATAATTGGAAGTTGACGGAATCCTGTTTGTATCGTTTTCAAATAACCAATTATTACCCTTAGAAAACTTTGGTTCAAAGTTTATGTTACTCGAATTTCATCGAATTTATTGTATTAACGATCTCTTTTCACATAGTTCAAACATCTCACTCGTTATCATCATCAACTTACAAACAGTCGTTTTGACTGGTGGCTTAATACACAAATTACCAGATTATATTTGATATAGTCGATGTAAAATTAAATGATAAACAAAAAAAGATACAAAATTCCCTTGAAGAAGAACGTCCGATTGAAATCTGTAAGCATAAATTTTACTCTAATCTATTATGAACATTTAAAAATTCAGCGATATTAAAATACCAACTCAATAGCTTAAAGTCTAAGTGTTCGAGTGGGATATTGAAGGCTTTTGGTTCGATTCCTGATGTCATGGTCATAGATATTCACTATTATGGTATCCCATATTAGGAGAAAACGAACGTCCAGTGCTTTCAAGTTTTCAACAATAGCTTAATTAAGATCAGTTCTTTATTTCGAATCTAGGAAAATCCTCTTTTTTATTATTTTATTTTATTTGAACACGTAAACATTGGTACAAGGAGGCACCAAATAGATATACGCCACGTAAATCATTCGATTTGTGTGTGAGCTGTGATACTTTCCGGGTGCCCAGATCGAAGCAGGTGGTTTTCCTAGGAGACCACACCCGGAGCCTTTGACCTAAAGATCTAATCCATAAGGTAGTGGAGCTACATCAGAAGATGCAGTATGATGGTATCTGGTGACCAATAATTGGTCTTTTTAGGATCCTGGAGCCCATGTACTTCATTGATTTGAAATTAGGGTTTTCCAACTCCCCCAGGTGGACTCTCCGTGTTTACCAAGCCGGTTAAAGCACTAGACATTCGCTTTTCTTCCTCTCAATTCCTTAATCTCCAACGAACTATATACTGGCATTGAAATGAACAATCGGTTTCATTCATTTCATAATTAAGTTTTACATTTACAATTTCATAATTATTGAATTCAGTTAGCTACATCCATAAGATATACATTAATCAGTCAAACAAACTAAATAACGGACGTGACATCGATTAAGTATTAAATACATAAGCATTTGATTTGCTTTTTCTCCTAACAACATATTATTATTAGTAGTAGTATTAGCATTAGTATTAGTATTAGTATTGGTATTGGCATTGGTATTAGTATTAGTGTTAGTATTAGTATTAGTATTAGTATTAGTAGTAGTAGTAGTAGTAGTAGTAGTAGTAGTAGTAGTGAGATTGATTAAAATTTATAAACAAATGTGGTTAAAAGCGATGAAGTAAACGACATGATCCCATGTTATAACGTTTAATTGATCATAAAATTGTTTAAAATGTACAATAATGTTTACATGTTACAACGCAATAATTAAAACGTAACTTTCCCGACAATAAATGACTATAATAAAGGTATAGTACAGATAAGAGCCAATCAGAACCGAGAATGGGATTTTTTAGGTTTTAGAAAGAAATTCAAATATTATGTGTAACGGACAGTAAAAAATTATTTTTTGTAACCATAGTGTAAAACTATTCTGAAAGTGTTGATTGTTTAATTCTATCTATGTAGATTGTATTTTGATGGAGTTTTGTTCTCTGAGCTGGATGGTTTGGTCATGGAACTTTCATAGTTTTTCTGAACGATATTATTAGCATAAACCAGGTAGAAATAAAGTGTTCGGATTACTCCAAATGAGGTTCACAGCTTGTCCTATAGACCTCAATGTTGATTGGTTCTTGTTGACGATGAAAGCTCCACAATCGAAACATCCAGCTCAGAGAACAAAAACTCATCAAAATTATCCACCTGAGCTACAAACCTTCTCCAGCATCTCAAAATCATATGAGCATAGATTGTATATAATAAGCAGATCAATACTAGCTCCAAGTGTTAGAAGTCAACCGTTAATTCTGGAACGAATATTAATTTGACGAAGTTATATTTTATGGACGAAATGAAAAAATAGAATCTTTTATCGTTGTTTTTGTGAGCGAAATTCATTCATCCATAAGGCTATAAAGCATTTCTATATTATAGTTGATGTTATTTCCCGGTGAAAACACTAACAGTAAACCCCTTATTATAACTCCAAATACCTAAGCCTGACTAGAAACCTTGTGAAGCTCTTAAGAATCTATTTTGGATCCTTTAAAAGGGTTCAAGAAGGCAAATAGCAAAAAATTCATAAGAATACTTTTATATGTCGTTGCTTTATCAATCTCCTGGTAAAATAACCTGTAGAAGATATTAATAAACCTACTAATTGTGTAAAATCTGGTTACATTTTTATTCACCGCTTTTATAATTTCTATTCAAAATATGTTACCCTAGTGTAAAACAACACCAAGTAAATTTAAACTTCACCACATTGAACAAGCAGGTGGTTATCAGGACTCAGTAGCTAAGTGGATAATATGATAGCGTTTAAAACGGACGGTACTGTGTTTGAGTCCCAGAGTAAACATCAACTCTGAGATGCAGGTACATCCAGATGACGAGTCCCAAAAATAGGATGAAACGCATATCCTGAATTCTACTGCTAGCCACTGTCCATCTTTGTTTATAAAGCTTGTGACTTAAGACTCTATCGAGACAATCCGCACAGGATACACATATGCCAACATGAAACTGATCAATTATAGTCTTAAATAACAATGGGAAAATAAAAGTTAAACGACACCAAGTGAATTTACCCTAGTGTCGTCGAAATTCATTTCTATTTCATAGTGCTGATATGAGGTGTGGTGAATTGGGACGATTCGTGTTGGGGGTTTTCGGTGATAAAAAGGATAGACAATACAGTTTTACATTTCAAAATGAAGTGTTTCAATCCTTAGACAGTTGTTTAACACACACAGACATATATTATATATGACACTCAGTCGTTTATGTTTCTATAATTCGTTATGTGAATTAATTATACTACTGAAATATTTGATTTATAATATAAAACAGTTGTCAATTTCTATATGATTTCAGTCAATATAGCCTAATCAGTAAATAAGTACTAATATTGTATTGTATTTCAGAGGATATACTGTCATAAAACTATTATGCTACATTCATGCATTAACTCATTCACTTAAATACTCTTCCTTAGAATACATGGTAAGTGATTTAGGACTATGTAATAATAATTATTGTTATTATGGTTATTATTATTATGATTATTACCACAATTGTCTTTATTCTATGTATCTATGTATAACTTGCTATCTGTGTAACAAGAACCAGTTGCATGTTATTCTTTAAAAAAAAATGGGTATATAAATCAGTGTTTATTACTATTATTATTACTACTACCATTACCAAGCTTGATGATGATAATGGTAGTAAGTACTTGACCGATTATTTCTTTAACTGTTGTCAAGGTGTAAACATAGTTGGTTTGATTTAACTTTATGCGTATACATTATGTCAATCTATGTATATATGAATATATCTTGTATGTGTGTATAACTATTTGAAGTATGTACTAAATAAGAATAATCTCCATCTTCCCAATCCTTTTTCTTTTTTTCATGGTTATTATTGGTAATCTACATACTACTGATATCATAAATAAATTTTTATTAAGTTTAAGGAATGAACAAAAAAGTTGTTCGCTTATTTGTTTATTTAAAGATTAAAAGTAACTATGAGCCACTTAGTGTCTATGGTGGTGGTGGTGGTAGTAGTAGTGAGGTATTTGTGCCTGTGAATGAATGACAGGCTACTTGACAACTATCATTAATAGTAATAACAACAAATAATAATAAACATCATGTAGTAAAGAAGAAACAGAATGTACTCAGAATAATAAAACAGAAAAGATGGTTAAAGACAAAAAGAAATTAGCATAAAATTGTAATGAGTCATTTAAATAAGGATATACATTAACAATACCAATACAGATACTACTACAATTGGTAGTAGTAGTAGTAGTAGTAGTAGTGGTAGTAGTATTTGTAATTGTATTAATAAAATAAACAAGACATCATAAATAGTAAATATAACCTTATTGTTTATTTATTTATCTATCAGTTTCCTTATTTCTTCTGGTAAAATTAAACCACCAATAAAATACCACACAGATAGAGATATACATATAAATATAAAGTCAGATGAATAACAAACAGTGAGAGGATAAATTGTTCAATAGACTGAGGTTTTGAAATAGGTGGTTGGTTAAGAATATCACTGTAAATACATTTCTATATTATAGAAAATTAGAAAGTGTAATAGGTTTGTCTGAAATAATTCACGAGTAAACACAATTCTACACTAGTAACAACATGATTACAATTAAATTGAATGACCGTTGTAGTTGATGCTATTCACAACGATATTTGTAAGTTGCATGTAGATGAATGTGATGCTGAAGTTTCAACAATTGTGAAGATTTTCAATGTATTGAAAGCATAGTATTGATAGAACACTTGGAGACCAGACAAGAAGATAGTTCAGATGACAGAAAATATCGAAAGATACAAATAGACAATTAAGGGCTATGTATATATTACTTAAATACTTTGTGACTTTTCGCAATAAACATGCGTTACTCCTGTCTCTTGTCGAGTTGGACACTACCACTATTACCAAGATTTGCTGTATGAGTAGTGAATATCGAAGATAGAAACAGTTATGATACATGACAAATGTTATTTTTAATATACCTGGCCTTATGTATATCTTGATGTTGAAAATAACCAGTTTAAATTTATGTACGGTCAAAACCAAACATGGAACCTGAAAAAATAATGCATGAATACAAACTGCCACACCGGTAGGACTCTAATTTATGGACGAGCCAATCAGAAGCGTTTAAGGAGTTTCAAGGTCACGGAGCTAATTTCAATGCGAGGTGCTCACATTCAATCGTTTTACAGCAGATTTTAGAGAAGAGGTGGTTGTTGAGAGACTACAGCAGATGGGACTATTAAGGAGTTCCTGTGTCTGTGACTGCGGCAATCAAATGACCGCAGCACGATGTGCAGACTACCGTGATGACATTGTATTTCGTTGTACTATATATATATGTTGGAGAAAAAAATCTGCTCGAACTGGCACTTTTTTTGCCCGGTCACGGCTAAGACAAATCATGATAATTGTTGCAAATTGGATCATAAAGTCTCCAGTAACATTAGCTGCGGCTTTTGCAGATGTTACGGAAACTTCCGCCGTTCAGTGGTATGAATAGATGAGGCGGTAGTTAGAAAGCGAAAATACAATATAGGACGTTTTATCAAGGAAGACTGGGTAAGTAGCACTTCTGTGAATATACTTGACAGGTACTTGGGTTTTACGATCGTTCAACTCAAAAAGGACATTTTCAAAGAGTAAGAAACCGTCAGGTAACGACAATCATACCAATCATCAAGGAGTACGTTCAACCTGACACGAAAATCCAACGACGGGGGTCCATACAAACAATATTGAAGGCATGTGGTCTAGGCTGAAATATTTTTAAGACCCTACCACGGCTCCAGACAAGTATTATTATGGGGCCATATGGGCGAGTTCTTATACCGCATGCACTATGATTTCAAAACTTCTGAACCTTTATCAAACCTCAACAAGTTCTTAAATCATGTAAAAGAAGAATATCCATTGTAATTCATCAGTTTTTTATAATATATTTTTACTTTATACTAACTCTCTTCTGATTGGCTAATGTTCTCAAGGTCACTTAAAAATACGTTCAAAGGTCGTCCATAAAATAGAGTTTCACCGCCACACCATATCAAACCCCATTGAGAAAAAATTATAACAATGAATCCCAAAAGAGTAGTAGTACTGTCATAGACTGTAAAGAAGTTCATATATACAGAATATGATTTGCGAAGAAAGGAAGAGTTTCCAGAACAAATTGTAAGGTAATTTTGAAATTCAAGATCTCATGAAAGACTGGTGAATTCATCTATATCGTTACTACCGATTCCATACTACATTATCAAACATTTTTAACCATTGGTTACAGTGATCTAAATGACCTCAACTAAGTAGTCTGTATCTACCAACATCACTTAAGATAACAGTCAATAACTTCATGAACGAATACTATGGCTCGATTTGGTCATCTTTAGTTTTCATTTCAAAATACACTTAAACTAATCAACACTGAATGTCAAGGTAAGCGATAATTGGGAATACACAGTATATATATATCAATCATTTCAATTAATGAAGACTTAGTACCGCAATTGACCAATTCACCACGTTTCCTTAATACTCTGTATTTAATCATATATATATGAGTTAATGACTATCTATTTCTACTTGACAATATGTAATTACTAATACCGATTCACACATCAAAGAAATTATCATAGTACCAATTCATAATAACAAAAATAAGGCATACAGAATAATTTTCTTAGAATAGTATATTTAAGAATATTTAAGAGAATATCAACCTTATCATTGTTCTTCTAGTTAACTGACTAAACTAATTGACTATCCTACTTAACAATGCTCTTACACCATCTGTTATAAATTAACATTATTACCATTGTTCCCTTTTTTTTCAAAAAATAGTGGCTAGTCACTGTAAAAAAAAAACAAACAAAAACGCCGCCATTTATCCACATGTTCAATTGTCAATGAAAGTTCATTCAATTCAACTAAGAAAAAATACATTTGCATGTTAATAAAAGAAACTTATTCACTTTTAGTTAGTTTAATTATTATACTCATAAAAAGTAAATAATTTTAATGAGATTCTAATCAAATTTAATGTTGATAGGGTATATTTTATGATTACTGATGAAGATAATATGAAGAATATGGGAGGGGGGGTGAAGGGAGGTGTGGGACAGGGTGGTGTGGGATTGGATGTGGTAGTGGTGGGGGGAGGGAGAAAACTCTAAAATTAAGGGAGAAAACATTAATAATACTAAATAAAAAGAAATCTAATAATAATAATCTCAATAAGATGGTATACATAAAGGATTTCATTAGAGAAAAAAAAACGGATGATTAACAAAGATAGTTAGTGGCTAACAGTGGAATCCAAAGATGATGAGGATGATGATGATGATGATGATGATGATGATGATGATGATGATGATGATGATGATGATGATGATGATGATGATGATAAATATACAACAGAACAATTGAATACATATATATGTATATTGTTAAAAGGAGACAATGATGCGTGTTTAAAGGGAATTAATTGATAATTTATTAAAACGATAAATGAGATAAACCATAACTATACACATACTATATATACAAATACATTGATAATATCATTAATATTTACAATTGTATAGAATATTGAGTTGTTTAGTGAGAATAACTTATAATAAATATGAGTTTTGTTATATATTGGTGAAAGTAATAATGAGAATCTAGAAGCGGTAGACAGCTGTTTATATCTAAGTTCATAATAATGGGTATCAATGACCCTAGATATTATAAATACAATCTACAATCTTTATATAGCTCGGAATCGATCACAATTAAGTAGGTGTATACACTCATTGTCTTCCTTTAAACTATAAGATTAAAATTACTTTCTACCAACTAAATCTTTCTTTCTGTACTATGTTCTTATATGCAATCTTTCTTTTATAGGCGAGATATCCGTCTATCAAACAAAGGACGGGTTTACTGTGCAGCAGTTCGTTCCGTCCTACTTTATGGTAGTGAAACGTGGCCGGTAAGAGTAGAGGATATTTGTAGGTTACTAGTATTTGACCATAGGTGTCTTCGAAATATTGCTCGTATATCCTGAGACCATCGAGTAAGTAACACAGTTGTTAGGAAACGGGTACTAGGTAAGGATGGCAAATCGACTGATGAAGTGGTGAAACTACATCAGTTGAGATGGCTGGGACACGTGTTACGTATGCCCAACGACCGACTGCCTCGACGTGCTATGTTCAGTGGTATAGGAGTAAGTTGGAAGAAAGCTAGGGGCGGCCAAACCAAAACATGGCGCAAGTCCATGAAGTCACTGACAAGTGGACTAAGTCATATAGGTAGGTGTAGACTACTTGGTTGGGGACCACGAGATGATAGCAACCGATGGTTAGAGACCTTGAATGACATAGCTCAAAATCGTTTGCAATGGCGCAGGTGCATCCACTCTTCGTCTTCTCCTAAATTCTAATCTTCTGAATTCTTCATGTCCCTTTCTTTTTTTTCTCTTTCCAAATTTATTTCACTGTATTATACTCCTTGAATAACATCTTCAAACCCTAATTTTTCAGATTACAGCTTATAATTTTACTACATCTAGCACTACGGGATTTGAATCGACCACTGCATCTCGTGCTAATGTGATGTGGCAACTCGAACTGGTGTACGTATGTACGAAGTTCTACGTTGTTACTGACTGACTGAATAAATAAATCTAATGAATTCTACATAATAATGAGATAAATGGTGAAGTAACAGTAAAGATACATATCAAATAAAGATTTATATTATCATGACTGTTCACTGAATAATGACCAATGTCATGTTTGTTTAGATCATAGTACTTATTAATTAAGTTAGAACAGGACCTAATATTTCATACAATATGCTCTGATATTAGACAACTGAACTTTCCTCTAGCACTAAACTAAGCATAACATTGGTGACTACTCAGTAGTCAATCAATGTAGATATGTCAGTCTTACGGAAAGTCTACTGTAACCTGTTGTGATAATCTAAACTGTAAAAAGACTGGGTTATATAGGTTTGAATTCCATGGAGAGTATCAATTTCCTCAAGATCATAGTTACAACTTACTATGAATAAATGTCAACTGGAATAAAACTTAAATCAAGTGTTTCTTATGAACTAGTTTCAAACACTAGACAATAAAATATTTTAACAGTCGAATTCGCGAGCCGATCCATGCTAGACCACCACTGAAAACCTGGAGGCACTGGATGACTGTCTCGTTCTAACACAGGACTTCTCAGTGGAGCACATCCACGACCCCACATGCGAAGCTCAAATCCAATACCTTCGGTCTCGAGCGCGAATGCTTGACCTCTAAACCATTGAGCCAGCAACCAACAGTGTTAATGTCTAACTTCAATCAATCTATGACGCCGAAGGTCCTAGTTTCGAGTCCCTCGTGAGGAATCATGGATGCTCACTGTTTAGGAGTCCCATACTAGGACGACAGTCCAGTGCTTCCAGGTTTTCAATGATGATTTAACTCGGATCGACTCGTGAATTCAACTGTTAAAATACTACAATCCCCACAAATCCCCATGGTGATAATAAAATATTTGTTTATTTATTCAACAATATAAATATTATTGATGAATATATACATATACCTACATATAGCTCATATTTTACTGGCATTTTTTAAAACAATTTTCACAATTATGTAAACCATTTTATTGTCTGATTGTATGCACGTGTCCATGTGAGAGCATTTGGAGGAGAGCTGGCTCTCCGCAATCTCGACCATACCATGGCAGTAAACTGTGGATTGGTTGAAGTTAGACACTAACACCGTTGAATGCCGGCTCAAGGGTCTAGTGGTTAAGCGCTCGCGAGTGAGACCGGGTTAGAATCTCGCGAGACGGGATCGTGGATGTGCACTGCTGAGGAGTCCCACAGTTGAACGAAACGGCCATCCACTGCTTCCACGTTTTCCACGATGGTCTAGCTTCAATTCACTCATGACCTCAACCAATGAAATTAGATATGAATAAGTTAATATCTACCATAAATTTAGTAAATTATTGACTGTTGGTAGATTGAAGCCCATACACAATACTTATAGTGAGTGATTAGAGGAGTTGAGTGATATGGTTCGAAATTAGTTACACTGTGCAATTATGTTAACTCGATATCTTATTCTAAACCTTGGATTAACTATCATATAAAACTGTTAGTTCTTTGGTTACAGCATTCTCTTTTAGAAATTTATTTCTTATGCATTCAGGCTTTCATTACGTTCAACGTTATTTCAGATCCTATGCTTCTTATCCTATTGATATCTTCTTACTGTATTGACATGATATATGAAAACCTTAACTAATCCATATTCATCTTTAGTCCTATATTGCTTACAACTAATTGTGTTGATCAATATTATCCCAATTCAATTAATTGAAGAATTATTCCTCATCGTCTTAAGACATGGACTTCTTAAAGTTTGATTGCATGTAGAGTCGTGGATATACACTGCTATACTAGTATAAAACAACTGTCCAATGCTTTCAGAATATTAGTAATATTTTTATTAAGATCATTCCATGACCTAAACAACATGTGATGTTATTTGGTTTGAAAGTGTAACATCAATTGTCTATCTGGCTCATAGAACAATCTATCATTATTCGTTATTCAGTGATAATATAAAAAGTAATTAAATCAACAATATAGTATAAAACTATTCATGATAGTTCAGTTATTGTCCATAATGTTTGTTTATACAACAAGAGAGAAAGAGACATGTTGTTTACTTAATTCGTCTCATTTAACATTGATTTATATGTTTTGACGACTGTTGACAATGGCACATAGGCGAGTATATTATACATATGCATGTAATATGAACCATGTAGTAAACAATCATATGTAAGTACATGATTTCTTGAATAAAATCAATGATATATATATTCCATTTAATATGTACTCCGTTAGTCATATATATAGAAAGAGAGTGTGTGTATGTGTGTGTGTGTGTGTGACACCTTACAAATGTTTACGCTAATGAAGACAATTTTTTGTTAAAATACTGACTTAGATGTTGAGCCCCAAATTTAACTAGGTTTCCGTGTTATTTACTAATGAAATTGAATAATCTCCATAATCCCTTTTAGTAACTAGTTATGTGCTTATTTGTGACCAACTCTGAAAAGTAATTTCAGAGTTCTAGTGAGAAATCATAACTAATAGAGTTCAACAATGTCAAATGTAAACCGATTATTCACCAAATACATCAGGAGATGGCAGGACGATATAACTAATCGACTAGAGTTAGACATTAACATCGTAAAATCCTGACACTGTTCTTAAGGTTAGGTGCTAGAGAGCGAAACTAAAGATGCTTAGCTTGAGCTCAATCGAATGTATGTACTTCTGAGGAGTCCCTACCAGGATAAAACATCTATTCAGTGCTTCCGGGTTTGCAATGGTTGTCTAACTGCGAACAATTCGTATTCATTATGGAAAAAATACCTATTCGAAATCGATTGTGTTGTATTGATTGTATTATTTAAAAGCGTTTATACTCAGTCAGTCAGTCGACTACAACGTAAGACCAGGCACATATATGGATTGGTCCAAGTTACCCCACCTCATTAGCACAATAAGATGAACACCAAATTCATAGAAGTAGTTACTTCAATGATAAGATTATACTAACAGCACTCAAAATCAAACATGTATAAGATAACAGGTCTCGGATTTTGGCACTAAATTCACTCAACCATGAAAACCAGAAAACTAATTCTTAATCTTAATCATCAACTGTAAATCATAGTTCTTATTTCGTACACACAGGTTCACAACCCTCATTTGGTCCTGGTTATTAAGTGGACACTAACGTCGCTCAAAGGTCGTCCATAAATTATGGTCTCACCAGTTATTCGATTTTCGTTATCATTAATATAATCCCGAATTTAATTAATATATTTTTAATGGCTAAGAATAGTGTATTCAAGACGATTGTTTATTGTCTGATGTGATGAAATTAAATATCTTAACATATTTCTATATTCAACTCAATGAACTAGATGGGTAATATGAGGGTTATTACTAGGTATCAATATTCTTAAAGAATCGTTCATAAGGACAAAACTCTTGTTCAATGTTGCTTAATTTTTGAAAATCCTATAGTGACTGCAAATTGTTGTATGAAATTTTTTATAAATATGTAGTGTCGGCTACTATGTTAAACCCATACAACTTGTTCTAACTTCTGGACAGGCCAATTTATCCATTCTTCTTGAATCACGTCGGGCTCACCATTTTAGTGGCCAGGGATCTGACTCCATTTATATCGTATGAATGATTGTTGTGAAAATATAAATCCTGGTTATCCTCAAATATAATTATCGACTTAAATCACTTTAGTGTATAACGGAATTAAATAAGTCAAATACGAAAATGAATGTTTGAATACGCGTATTTTATACACTCGTTAATCGGAATAATCAGAGAATCGCATCGAAAAAGAGAGAGTGGAGCGAAGCGAAAAGACGCACAATGGAGAAGGCGTGTGAGCCAACTCCACAAAATACACGTATTCAAACATTCATTCTCGTATTTGACTTATTTAATTCCGTTATACACTAAAGCGATTTAAATCGATAGCCAGGATTTATATTTTGACAACAATCATTCATACGATGTAACTGGAATGAGATCCCAGGCCACTAAAGATATACAAAGAACTGGAGTACACTAAATCATTTATTGTTTAATTCACACTTTAACTATGGATTATTTGAAAAAGTAACTTATCAAAAATACAGTTAGTTATTAATGATAATGACACAATTCCTATGACATATGACAGATGATTTGACAAAGTAGATGTTTTTTAAAAACTTAAATCATGTTTGCATTTTACTAGTAGCGGTTAGGTGACTACCTATTGAATGGTACACACTACTGAAATGGGTAATCAAAGACTGAACATGTTAAATCGTTGTAACTTTATTCTACTGATTTACATAAATCTACAGTAATCAACCTTATTAACTTACAGAATATTTAAACGCTTTATACTAATGAATAATATGTCAAAGATTGATACCAGTAATTGATTGGTTGTCAGGATGAAAAATAAAAATATTCTCTGTTGTAATTATCAGGATCACCGGAAAAGTAATAGTGAGGTTAGACAAAGCGTATTAGGGAACGATGGTAAATCAGTTGATGGAGTTGTAAATCTTCATCGACTGAGATGGTTGAGCCACGTGTTATGTATGCCTGAACACCGATTACCACGACACACAATGCTGACTAGTATTGGGGATGGTTGGAATGAAATTAGGGACGGCCAAAGCAAAACGTGGTATCAATGCTTCACTTCACTAACTTTTAGTCGTAGTCATGTTGGTAGATTTGGAGTAGTTTGTTGGGGTCCGCGTGACTAACGCAATTAGTAGTAGTTGGAGACTGTGTGTGTCATGGTTCGGAATCGATCACAATGGCGTGGGTGTTTACACACAAACAAACTCTCTCTCTTTTCCCTTAAGCCGTGAGATTAAATCGCTTTATGTCTTTCGTTCTACGAACTAATTCTTCCTTCTTGTCCTTATATGCAATCTTTGTTTTATATATTACTATTGTTGAAACAACTACTTCTATGAATTTTATGTTCATCTTGTTATGCTAATGAAGTATGGCAACTTGGATCGATGCATATATGTACTTGGTCCTATGTTGCAGCTGACTGACTGTTGTAATTATCATCAGTTAAGTTTGACTTGATAAATCCAAAGAATTGGATCATTGAATAGATTAATTTTATATATCGACAATGATCTAATTTAGTAACAGAATGTTCTAAAAATTTCAACCATAGATTTTTATTCGTTTAAACCATTTAATAATATAATTTAATCTAATCGTTAATAAATGATGTTTAATATTGTCAACCATTGAACATTTTTTTAGTCATTATTATTCTTAGAATGATTGACTATTGACTGTTGTTAAATATTAAAAAACTTTACAAACAAACCTACAACAACTAAAAAAGTAACTTGACATTTTCTCTTTCTACCATAATCCTCCAGCTAGATTATTTCCATTCACAATTATTATTATTATTATTATTATTATTAGTAGTAGTAGTAGTAGTAGTAGTAGTAGTAGTAGTAGGAAGAGGAGGAGGAGGAGGAGAGGAGAAAGAGTAATAGTAATAACCTTACTTTAGATGTTAAAAACCAACTGTTACCAAATTTTTTCTTTCTTAAAGAATGTAAAACTGTATAGACAAAGTTTTACATATGTTGTATATTTCCCCTCTTTTTTTTGTTTTAAAGAGGAAAAAGGGAAAAAACAGATAAATAATTCAAAGGAAAAAACTGTTTTTATTCCTAAAAAGATAAAAACCCACATAAAAAAATTTTAATGGTAATAATCTAATGATTACTAAATTTCTCTATGTAACAACCCATGTATGTATCTATGTATGTATGTCTATATTTATGTGTGTATGTATCCGTGTATATAGATATGCGTGTGTGTGTGTGTAACTGAGTGAATGTGTAATAATATTAAAAATTAAAAAAAAGAAAAGAAAAAGGTAGCCTTGTTATCATCTCAATGAGATTATCATTCCTGAATCAAAACATAAACACCTAATACAGATATTATATCAGAAACTGATGTATAAATGACACAACAACTTAAATGTTTGCTTGTTTGTTCGTTTCTCTTTTCCTAATGAAAAAAAAATATTTAAAAAGAAAAAAACAAACAAACTACGCGAACATTAAACTTCTGTGTGTGTGTGTGTGTGTTTAAAGAAAGAAAGCCGATAGTTCTTGTGTTACATTTCTTTAAAAAAAAAGAATAAAGTAATGAATAGGAACATTTCTTGTACCTTGACTACTTACTTTCTTATAGACGAAAACAAAGTCATAAAACACATATATGTATGGTACCATCCACTTTTTTTTCTTCTTTGGGTACAAGAAAGTACTTTATCTATTGTCAGTTCTTTTGAAGAATTTGCGTAAGTGTAAATAGTATTACATTGGTAAGAATAGAAGATAACCAACGACAACTATGTTTTACATACATGTTTACAAAAAAAAGGAATTATGAATAAAGCTTAGATTACTATAAATGATGATTAAGTTAAAGCTTTTTTTTCTAATTTTTAATACTCTAGGTAATAGATGATAAATAGTTCTAGAAAGAATCATAGACAAAATGTAAACGTAATGAGTGACTTACTTTTACAGTTTTTGTATATCCATTTATATATATATATATATATGAATTTATCCATTCAGTTTAAAACATTTAAGATCAAACATCTTTTTTCTCTTGTTTTATTCCAATAATTATTGATTTCCATTGATTATGTTCCGCTTTTTTTGTTGTTGTTGTTGGTAAATATTATGATTTAAAAGACAAATAATCACCATGTAACCATGTCGTCGTAATAATAGTAGTAGTGGTAATTCACAAGTTTTTTTTCATTTTCATCTCTGTCACACACAAAAAAAAATTAAATAATGGTGCACAATGCAGACAATTTAACTGAATTCAAGGTCATTCAAAAATTAACCAATAGGGATTCAGAGATTATATTAATTCAATCAACCAATCACAAGAATTGAGTCATCTTGATTAGTTTCGAATGTGATTGGTTAATAAATATACAACTGATGAGATATTGATATCAGAAGGGGTTTTCGGGAGATTGTACTAATTTCAATAGTTGAGATCATAAGTCAGTTGAAGGTAGACCACTATGGAAAACCTGGAAGCACTAGACGACCATTTCGTCCCATCGTGAGCGTCATCAGCAGTGCACATCCACGACGATGTTAATCTTTACTTGAATCTACCGATTTATTTTTAGGACTACATTTGACCAGTGTCATATTGGTATATATTCATCCTATGTGGATTGCCTCGATATTGCTTTGATTCACAAAAATTCCGAGCAAACATGGATAATGGCTAGCAGTAGAATCCAAAACGTGCGTTTCGTCTTATTTGAGACTCGTCAGCTGGATCTACTTACATCTCAGAGTTGATATTCACTTTAAGACTCGAACATAGCAACGTTTGCCATCGCGTTATCCACTTAGCTACTGAGTCCTGATAGCCACTTGCTTATGCGATGGGGTGAAGTTTAAATTCACTTGGTATTGATTCCTTGAATCTTCCCATTTTTATTTAGGACTGCAACTGATCAGTCTATTTGTTTAATATACAACTGGTCTTGAATTTACTTCGTTGTTGGCTAGATTGCAAGAATAATTATGATCAGGATGGGGTTTCTGAAGATTGTAGTAATGTTAACAAACGAATTTATGAGTCGAGTCGCATACTAGGACGAAACAGCCGTTCGGTGCTTCAAGGTTTTCAACGGTGATCTAGCTTACATTGATTCATGAATTCAACTATACAAAAATAATTCTCATGCTGTAATGTATGTAAACAAAATATAAACCGTATATGACCTTAAGTGGAAACTATTAATTCATTTTACTAATTTTTTTAAAATATAGATTTCGGAATCATTTACAACATCAGTTCTGAGATACTTGTACATCCAGTTGATAAGCTCCAAATAGTATGAAATGCGCGTCATGGATTCCACTGATAGCCACTATCAATCTTTGACATAACAGTCTGCTTTTCATAGGATTTTCTTGGATGATTTCTACATAAGCACAGAGTGACAATCTTTATACAATGCAATAAAATTATTAATCATGTTGTGTTAACTTTTTGTCTTGCTAAAAAGACTAATAAATTTATGAAAATACACTTATGAATATGAATTTTTTAATGTTCAAGACAAGGAATCTTAGATGAATAGAAGTGAAAGATCTATTGTTCAGTTCACTTGGGGTCCATGTTACTAGTATTGGTTGGAGACTCTTGGTGACATGGCTCAGAATCGATCACAATGGTGTAGGTGTATACACTCTCTGTCTTCCTTTAAGCTATGAGATTAAAATCGCTTCATATCTTTCTTTCTACGAATTAATTCTTTCTTCCTGTACTATATCCTTATTGCAATCTTTCTTTTATATATTTCCACCACTGAATTAACTACTTCTACGAATCCGATGTTCATTTTACTGTGCTAATGAGGTGTGGCAACTCCGACCGATGCACACATGTGACTCTTTATCCAATACCATAGGTTTGTTTTCAGTGATAAACTCTGAGCAGGGAACATACTAAATCTCGAGAAATTTCCCACTTGTGCAAACATCTTATTTCTGAATATTCGAAAAATGTATTTGAATTATGTACAAACTGTATTAGTTGACGTCCATACTCATCAGCTTATGTTTACGATGAGCCTTGCTTCTATGATTTTGATATGTGAAATTTATTGTAATCTCCTAGTATTATTATTCCTATGGACAGATAAGGAGAAAAGCATACGAATCACCACGTTATCACTTCTTGATTCTCTCATGAACCAGATTCGTCATAGGTTGTAGATGTCTAATGAAAGTATGTGTGTATATGCGGTCAGTGAATACAATTAGTGAATAAATAGAAAAATTAAAACAGGGCAATTTATAACAATAAATACGGATTTTGAACAGTAGTACCTCAATAATAGTAAGTATGCCGTTAGGTCTGAAGGTTTTGAGTTCGATTCCATGTAATGCTTCTGAGTAGGCAACATCGAAAACACACAAATCAGTACGAAGAAGCTGCTATGTATTTCTCAACTTTGACGAAATTTACATTTACATCCTTAAAATGGTTATTTTTCAACATCATGGAGTTTAATGATAATAACATAAACTAGATAAAATATGGTTAGCAGTAACATCCAGAATACTTGTTTCATCCTAATCGGAAATCATCAATGTTTAAAGTAAAAACTATCGACTTCAATACCCAATCTGAGCATCAAATTTGAGATTCATGTATATCTGAATCTCAAATAAGATTAAATGAGTGTCCTGAATTTCACTACTAGATGTAATTCATCCATTTCCTCCTCCAAAAAAGGACTAATTTCAACATTCATACATCAAGGCAATCTAGCCAAGATGCACATCTCCCACTAAAGACTGATCAGAATTTCGTCGTGAATATCAATAACAGGACAATTCAATCCTTAATAATTAAGATAATAATAATAATCTACCAAAATCTTTAATCAATAGTGCAATGGCCATCCAGTACTTCCAGGTTTTCCATGGTGATCTAGCTTCAATCGATTCATGATCTCAACTATTAAAATCAATAATGAATCAAAATTTAGTACCGAACATGGATGAATTTTCTTAGATGTTTATCTTTTGTCACGTTGTTTACATAGTTTCTTTTAAAAAATCCCCCCCCAAAAAAGAGCAAACGATGATATTTGAAGGAAGTTAATCAACCAAATTATACGTGACAATTAAACATAAATAAATATACAATAGGTTCAATGTTTGTTTGTTTTTCCAATCAAAATTTAATTATTTTTAGACAACTATTTATTTCTAAAACATAAATTATGATTTATCAAATTGAATTAGATTTAATTATTTAAAGTGTCAAGTAAATATGCTCACTAGTGACTCATTTCAAGAGGTAGTTCATGGAGTTCTGGAATGAGAAGTAGTGACCAGTGGAGTTCAACCAGGTCTGTTGTAGAGGCAGTTAATCACTGAAGACAATGGTGGATTTATCGATGAATTTAGTGGATTAGTTGAAGTTAGACATTAACATGGTTGGATGCCGGCCGACTCAGTGGTCTAAATATTAAGCGTTCGCGCGCGAGACTGATAAGTCCTGAGTTGGGATCTCGCGAGACGGTCGTTCAGTGCATCCATGTTTTCCATGGTGGTCTAGCTTAGATCAAATCATAAAATCGACTGTTAAAATTATAAAGATGAGTTAATCTTAATAATAGTTTTCATTATGAATTAACATAAGGGTAGAAGCAGAATAAGGTGAATATCCAAAGATGCATGATGATTCCATGTCACTGTTCGTTTATCTGTAAAGTTATCAACTCCTTATATTTTTAAAGCCTATTATACATTTTATCACGAATATCAAAGATTCATCAATTATTTTATGGAAGAATAGTTTAAGAACTAAACTCCGCCTGTAGCTCTTCTAGAGTCACTGCCGGTCCCAAGCCCGAGTAAAAGAGGAGGGTTGGGCATGGGGTTAGCGTCCCCATCCCGTAGAAAACTAATTCGCTAAAAAAAAACGCTTACCAGGAAAAATAATTCAAGTAAGTAATTAAGTAAGTTTAAGAACTAAGTTCATTAATGAATAGTTACATAATGAACTCATAGTTTGAATAAAACATTGTAATTAATATCTGAATTAGTTGACTACCTCCAACCACCATCTTAACCCAACGTAATACACACAATTTCAAGTCACCTGGATTAGTGGCTACATTGCAAAATGATCAGTAGGATTCAAACTGCACTAAGAAGGACTTGACATACATTACATTAATCAATCAATTGTAAATTATTTGAACTGTGATATGATTTCAAATACATAACAATGATTGTTGTGTTAATGAGGTATAGAAACTTGGACTGATGCACATATATGCCGGGTCCTATGTTGTAGCTGACTGACTGACATAACAATGAACTCCAATTCAGTAGTTTAAAAGAATTATATTCATCATAAGAACTAAAGTTTCACTCATTAACTCTGTATTACAAATGCATGTAATCATAAAACTTTGTATGAAAACTAAACACTTGTTCAGTAGTACATTGTTGTTTACAGTCTTAGATCGAGTTAAATACTACAACTCTATAAGTAAGTAAGTAAGTAAGTAAGTAAGTAAGTAAGTAAGTAAGTAAGTAAGTAAATAAGTAAGTAAGTAAGTAAGTATGTAAGTAGGTAAGTAAGCAAGTAAGTAAGTAAGTAAGCAAGTAAGTAAGTAACTGGTTAATTCATTACCAATTGATGAATGAGTCAATTTCAAATCAAATTTTTGTTTGTTTTTTTGTCGAAATTTTTTTATTTATTTATTTAATTTTAAAATAGTTAAATGCTAATTTTTGTTTGTTTCTTCTTGTAGATTTTAGTTACTATGCTACTATTAGATTGTTACGGTTGTTTACATGATCTTATAATTCATTCATGCAGTTGTACAGATGCAAATTAACAGTCATATCTATATTTATGTACATAGACATGTGTACACACACACACAAACAAACAAACAAAAACACATACATACATAGATATGTACACAAACACGAATGTAAAACAAATAAGCAAACAAGAGATTTTGATGGAATATTCACATTTTTATTAAAAGAAAATGTACTTCTCTAATCAAATTATAAGAACATAGACTTGAATGGGTTTTTTTTTCAATTTTCATTAAAAAGAAAAAAAGAGATAGAAATGAACAAAGAAAGGTTAGACACTAACACCATTGGATGCTGGCTCAGTGTTCCAGTAGGTTAAGCGTTCGCGCGCGAGACGGAAGGCCCTACGTTCAAATCCCGCGGGCGAGATCGTGGACACGCACTGTTGAGGAGTCCCACAATAGGATGAAACGGCCGTCCATTACTTCCAGGTTTTCAATGGTGGTCTAACATCAATCGGTTCATGAACTCAGTCAAAGAAAAACCTGAAAATGTATAATTAATTCAACAACAGAAAATAAATATAAACAAATTACAATAAAGTACACTGATAATGATGATGTTTTGTTTTGTATTTTGTATCGATTTCCCTCTTAGTATAGAACTTTTTAAGGCGAGTCTATAATTTATGGACGAATCAATCAGATTTAGGATGACAGGTCTTAGATTTTTGCGCGAAATTCATTCATTCTGTCGGTTAAATAGCGTTCTGACATTTTAGGTGATGTCAGTTCTTGGTGAAAACCAGAAATCTAATTCCTAATCTTATCCATCAACTGTAATTCATATTCCTTACTCTTTATACTGTTTTATAACCATCATTTAACCCTAGTAAGTCAGTGGACATTCCTAAGGTCACTTTAGTGTCACTAAAGGTCGTCCATAAGTTATAGTCTAACCCTTTTTAAATACCACCTGACTGTACATATACTACTGGATTAAATATTCACCTGTTGGACACTTTTCACATTACGACTAGTCATAATGTGGATAACTCGTTGATGATACTAAAAAATATGATATAATTCAATGAATTAACTAAAACGAGGAATAGCTTAATGGTAACATCTGAAAATATGGAGCTAGTTAACATTATTTCCCTCAAGATCATGGGTACGACGACATGAAGAATGCTAATTAGCACGAAACTAAGGTTCATAGTTTTTGTAGACCACCTAATTATTAGCTGGTTACCTAAATTAGTTAATCTTATGTGTAATTCACATGGTAAACAAGCTTTTTCCATTCAGTATAAGAAAAAGAATAATTAAAAGCTTACACGGTAATGAATGATCCAAATTTTAAAAAAAACACAATCATAAAATCTGTTAGTACTCATCACAATATGTGTTGCGATATGCAATGTGAAGTTGGGTTATCAATGCTTAGTAGTAGTAGTAGTAGTAGTAGTAGTAGTAGTAGTAGTAGTAGTAGTAGTAGTAGTAGTAGTAGTAGTAGTAGTAGTAGTAATAGTAGTAGTAATATTAGTATCTAACTGCGCTAACTGAAGTATTTGAATTATGGCTCTTACAAACAACCGGATGTATGAGATTCAAAAGTTTTCAAAACTAATCTGTTTTTGTCAAATAAATGTTTTACTTCAGCTTGCGCAAATTCTCGATTAGTATCAGATCAATTATTAAAAAGCTCCTTTAAGTAATTGTCATCTCACTTGTCGGAATTCCTCGTGGATTGAATCCTTTGATCAGATACACGAAGAAGGACTTTCAATTTGATTAATGTTCAACCAATAAGACCTTCACGGTGAGACTATAATTTATGAACAAACCGATCGAATTTCAGATAACAGATCTTGGATTTTGGCGCTAAATTCATTCATTTGTCTAAATACTACTTCGGCATGATATCTGATGTCAGTTAATGACAAAAACCCCAAATTTAATTCCTGACCCTAACTATCAGCTGTAAATCACAATTCTAATTCGGCACACAGGTTTATAACCCTCATTTAACACTCGTAAGTAGGTGAACATTTTCAAGCTCACTTCAATGTTGCCCACAGGTCGTCTCAACAACCACCACTAATCTTATCAATTCAATCAATGATAGTTTTAAATTCAAGATCATCATCATTTTCAATAATGTAAAATTCTAGTAGAATACGCACATTCAGTATTGATTTCCTTATAGGAACTATTCACCTTTTTCTTCTGCTCATAAATTATTGGCACCCTGTCTTTGAATCATTTCGACAATTCAATGTATGTGATCATCAAACAGATCATTTATTTTGTCCAGTCAATATTTCACTCGTACTGGTGGTCAATTGTGAATTTCTCCGCGATTATCAATTCTCCTGAGATTTAGAACAGCATATATTAACGAAGAATATTGTTTCACCTTAGATTACAAATATACTTCCCTGATAAGTGCTAACTAACATGAATTCTAGATTTTCAGATCTTCCTATCGACTACCACTAACCAGTTAACATCGAAACATGGTGTACACCACATTATAGCCACTATAAACCTTATTGAAATTTGGATCAACTCTGAAAACTATTAGACAAACATGATATTATCAGAAGGGTTTTTGTGGATATTATAGTAATTTCAATGGTTAAGATCATAAGTCAATTGAAGCTAGACAACCATGGGGAACATGGGAGCACTGGTATCTGATATGAATCAACATATTCTCACTAGTGACTAGATTCAACAGATACTTCTCGGAGTTCTAGTGAGAAGTAGTGACCAGTGGAGTTCAACCAGGTCTGTTGTAGAGGCAGCTAACCACTGAAGACAATGGTGGATTTATCGATGAATTTAGTGGATTGGTTGAAGTTAGACATTAACACAGTTGGATGCCGGCCGACTCAGTGGTCTATAGTTTACTCGTTCGCGCGCGACACTGATAGATCTTGAGTTCGTGTATGCTCACTGTTGAGGAGTCCCACAATAGGACGAGACAGTCGTCCAATGCTTCCATGTTTTCCATGGTGGTCTAGCTCATAATCTCAAACATTCAAAACATAATCTTATTAACTATTCAGAGATCAATCAATGTTTACTTAGTCAATTCTTAAAAGATAATAAATATAATAAACTAGTAATGCTTCATTCATTTATTTTCAATAACGCTGACTTATTATCTCACTGCTTAATCAATAACCATGACAACATTATATTCTTATGATATATTGTAGAAATCCTAAATGTTACATCATCGACATGAAAGATAATTATCATAGATATGACAGAATTAATTTGGTTGAATAAGATCTATATTCAATTAGATGAGATAATTTAAACAACTGTCAACAGGTTGACATGAAATGTGCTTTAAGAATAATTATTTTGATTGTAAATCAGTCGCACCGATTGAATACACCATGTAATTAGATAAACAAATGTCAGTTTACACATATAAATCTTATCAAAATGGCGATAAGATTTATATTGTTTGTTTTAACTGACCTAAATAATTAAGAAGTTTGTATATATATATGTGTGTGTTAACCATATAGGCCACAATGGCATAGCTGTATGTTCATTATCTATGTAGAAAGTATTCGTCTATGAATAATTTATAAACTCTTTGATATGTCTGAATAGAATCATTGATAGTAAGTGAAAAAGGTCATGATATAGTCGATGATAGGAAATGATGATAAAATGATGACATTACAATTACAATTAAGCTAATGAGTTTTATAGAATGTGATCAACAAATTGTTATGTGTTCAATTTAGTTTGCTTTTATTTGTCAACACTAGAATAATTAACGTGCATGGAGGACAGCACACAGACTCGTTCGAAGTAAAGACCGGTGTCAGGCAAGGTTGCTTACTCTCACTCTTTCTCTTTCTCTTGGTAATCGACTGCATCATGAAGACGTCGATATCTTGGGGAGGAGGAGCATGGGATACAGTGAACAGATAGAATGCAATTGGACGATCTAGACTTCACAGATGATCTAGCTCTTCTATCGCACATGCAACAACAAATCCAGCAGAAAACGACCAGTGTAGCAGCAGCCTCAGCAACAGTAGGTCTCAATATACACAAAGGGAAAAGCAAGATTCTCCTATTCAACACAGCATGCACCAATCCAGTCACATTTGACGGATAAGATTTGGAAGAGGTGAAAACCTTTACATATTTGGGCAGCATCATTGATGAACACGTGGATCTGATGCAGACGCGAAGGCGTGGATCGGCAAATCAAGAGCAGCGTATCTACAAGTGAAGATCATCTGGAATTCAAAACTATTATCAACCAACATCAAAGTCAGAATCTTCAATACAAATGTCAAGACAGTTCTATTGTATGGGGTGGTAACTTGGAGAACTACGAAAGCCGTCATCCAGAAGATATAATCGTTTATTAACAGTTGTCTACACAAAATACTTTGGATTCGTTGTCCAGACACTATAAGCAACAACCTAGTGTAGGAAAGAAGTTATTCACCAATGATATCATAAGTTTATTGAATAATATTCAATGAACAGTCAGTCAGCAGTCATAAAAGAGTAAAATCTGTACATTTTACTCAGAAGAAACTATGAACTGAGATATTAACTGTTAGGAATGCGCAAATATTCGTTGACATAGTTTGTAGAGACCCAGAGAAAGGCTGAAAATCTTTTATCCAGTCAGTATTGAGTGAAAGTTTCACAGAAACATCTAGGAAATCGAATGATTAATTGTCATCTTTTAATACAATCACTGTCTAGATCGTCACCATTTTTAGTATGATTACCGAAAGTGCTACAACACCAAAGTCACTTGAAAATTCACAAATACACTCCATCTCCTGTAAATTATTAATCCTCTAGTGAGGCATCCTATTCACATTCTGTGCCTTTTCTGCTTTATTCCAGTCTAAATGTCCGGATAGTGGAACATTATAGAATTCAGTTAGCACATTAATAACAAACACTCAAACAACAGATTTATTATTTGTTGATATTTTCAGTACATTAAATGATCGACTGTGATCTTTCCATACAGCTGGTCACATAACTGTTTACCACGAGAAATGTATGCCATCATTTATGCAAGTAAACAGTGAAGAAAACTGTTAGATGAAAATAACTGTCCATTTCTCACTTATACGAATATTATCATCAAGCTGTTCAGATATTAGTATAGGGAATATGTGAAGACTGTAGAATCTTCATAGTTTAAATCGCCACCATTAGATACTTGGAATTACTGGACGGTCATTTCGTTATTGTTTGGGACTTACGTAGTGCACACTCTCGAATACCAACACAGAAAACCAAATCTAGCACATTCATTCTCCCTCACGCATACCTAACCTCTACATCACAGAGCTAGTATCCAATGGTCATAATATATAACTTCAATCAATTAAAAATACTGTGTAACCTAGGTCCATTGTGTGTGGTGATTAGCTGTTTCAAACCCTACTCGGACTGAATTTCATTGGTCACAGCTTCTCACTAGGACTCGAAAAGTTAAACTTTGAAACTAGTCACTGATGAACAAATGATTAGTATTCATGTTAGAAATTTGTGATGATTGTAGAATTTTCATTGTTTAAATTATCAAATCTTAGTTGAACTACTATTGAAACCTCAGAAACATTGACTTGTTCTTTCGTCCTAATATGCAACTTCTCATCAGTACGGAATGTGTTGCAATCAAATGACAGAGGATTGTTGATAAGTTTATTGGTTAACCGATTGTTCTACAGTTTATTATTTTACATCAATCGATAAAAATAATACTGGCAAATCGACTGAATATTTGTCATTCTACCTACAGTACAGAAGAATTAATAACTAAAAAAGTTGAATGGAAATAACCTGTGAACATGTTCATCATCATGTGGTAGAAAAAAACACAACCACTTTATCCCCATTTTAACAACAACAACAACACGATGATGTTCACACTTACCTTCTATAATAAAATGAAATATGATTGCACATTTTAAGTTATTCACCCCTCTCCCCAATAGTATCTTGTTATTGTTAGTTGTGGTAATGATGCTTTTTAGGTACAGTTAGAATTGATAATTTTGTTTGTACCTATCACAATTCATGTTCTTGATCTATTTCTCTTTGTATCTACCATCCATCCACCCACCCACCCACCCACCTACCTACCCCTTTATTCAAACATATTCATGTAAATATCACACATCGATGTATGGATAAGTTGATTTTATCATCCATTCAGTTTAGTATTATGCATCAATGAGCACGTAATTTGTGATGAATGACAGTTTATTAGTTTATTTCTATTTCACTTACATTTATATACATTCACAAATTATTCATACAAACTAATGGTGAAAGATACATTATTTTTATCAATTATATCAATCATAAACTTGTTTGATAAAAGAAAAATTCATAGAATTTGTACTTATACTTCTATCTGAAGTTTGTGCTGATGATATTCGTTTAGAAGAATGATGAAAAGTCCACGACCAAACCATCTAGCTCAGAGAACAAAACTCCATCAAAATCATGCACTTGAGCTACAAATCTTCTCCACTTGTACTTTTTTAATAGAACTCTTTACCCCCTCTAACAAACACTTTCTCTGATTCTATATAAAAACAATTCACAAAAATAATTTGTAGATTCTCGGTGTACAAAGTTATGAACAGAATTTATGACATCATTGTTTCATTTATGTATATGAATTCACTTAATGAAATGTAGTTTGAAAATGTATTACGTATATTTAATCATTATCTACTTAGATTTGAGAAGTTGACTAGGGGTAGTAATAGTAAATTAAAAGAAGTTTAGAAGCGGTCAAACCAAGAAATCACACTATATGGTAAATGTTCATGTAACTATCATGACACATGAATGGAGATCTTGGGATGGCATGTTTCGAAATCGGTTGCACTGACACAAATTCACTTACTTTTTGTCTTTCTTTAAATTCTGAATTTCAAAACTATTTTATACTTGTATGCTGATAATATTATTTAATCTTATTTTTAATTATTATCAGAAGAGGGTTTAGTGCAGATTTTAGTAATTTAATGGTTGAATTCATGAATCAAATGAAGCTAGACAATCATGGAAGCATTGGACAGTCGTCTCGTTCTAGTATGGGACTCCTCAGAAGTGCGCATCCACGATCCCACACCGCAGGACCCGAACACAAGACCTATTAGTCTCGCGCGCAAACGACTAACCTTTAGACCAATGAGTCGGCCAGCATCCAACCATGTTAATGTCTAACTTCAACCGATACACAAAATTCATCTATACATCCACCACTGTCTTCAGTGATTAGCTACCTCTACAACAGACCTGGTTGAACTCCACCGGTCACTACTTCTCATTAGAACTCCAAGAAGTATCTGTTGAATTCAGTCACTAGTGAGCACATGATTATTCGTTACTATCACTTTTACATTTTCAGTCAGTTCTTCATCTTTCTCATTCTCGTCAAATGGACAATTATCTTTCAAACACATGATTTCATCTTACTATCTATCGACTGTTATGCAGCCTTCTTTTTGACACTTGGAATTATGTAATCGTCCTATTTTTTTAATAGAATATTTCATTAGTTAATTAACTACATATATATGTTTGTAAAGATGGATAGTGGCTAGCGTGGAATCCAGGACGCGCGTTTCATCCTATTTGGAACTCATCAATTGGATGTACCTGCATCTCAGAGTTGATCTTCACTCTGAGGCTCGAACCCCGTGCCATTTGCTTCAAACGCCATCGTATTATCCACTTAGCTACTGAGTCAATATCGGCGCAATACGCACAGTACGCACATATGCCAATAATCGACTTATCAGTTGCAGTTCTAAACATCAATGGGAATATTCAAGTAAAACAGTATCAAGTGAATTATGACTGTAAAGTATGAGTAAATGATATCGCCAAAAAAAGGTTTTCTTCGCTAAATTGTCCTCAATTCTTTTTCAATGATACCATGGGTTTATTTCATAAAATACATTATAACTGAATTGAACAAATTTCCATAGAATTCTCATCTAAAACAAATATCGTAAGAATACAACTTGCACATTACAAATTCTTATCTGAATATACCAATAGCATAGTGATTTTGTAGTGAACGAGGACACAAGTGGAGTAAACCAAATGCACCTGAATACAAAATCACAAAATTACGTTTAATACTTCATTTGCAAAATGTTTATCAATTGTCTCAGACTTTGCTGTTCTTTCATTTATATACCAATCAATCTCTGTTCCCATTCACTTCTATTCGATCTTCCCATCTTTCTGCTGTTACTTTCGATTGGTGTTACATACTACTTATATTTGTCGAGATGAGTAGCATACATCACAATTTGACTGAAATTCATTCATTGAGTAAACTACCATTTAAAACCATAGAAGAAGAAGGCAGAAACTCCATTTCATTATAATATAACTCCAACAAATGCATTACCATTTGAATCACTTAATGAGTTGCAATTTATTCGTTCCTACTTAAATCAAGTCGTTATTAAATGAGGCGAAAGTTTGATGACATTGACATTTAAATGCTTTATTCCTGATATCATTCGATCCTTGTGTACGAGTGAGTGAACACTTCCAAAGAGTCTCATACTGGGATGAAACAGCTGTTTAATATCCTTTCATTTTCTATACCTTCTAGTTGGTATCTATTTGTGAAGCGAAAAAAAAGACTAAAACGAAACTAATATCCACTATCTGGATAACTGGATATGAAATTCATTAACTGTTTGTGTTCAACTTATCAGTACGTATTGTTGCTGCTGTGACAAACGATATTCACTTGACATTCTAACAGTTTTCTTTTTTGTAATTTATATTCTATGGCAAACAATATGTTCTTCTCTGTTGACTCATCAATTCGTTTTCTAGGTAGATGTCACAACATGTCTTTAGGATTCGATTCACTTTATATATTTGTCTGTTAATGCACTAATACATCACGAACAAATGAACACTATGTTGACATGTTGAAGAGAGGGATTTAGTGTTTGTTTTTAACACTCTCAGCCCCTTACATGGCTTATCATGTAGAGTAAACCATAGGTAAAACATACATTGATACATACATACAATTAGATTGATTGAAAAACATGTATACATCATTTGAATGACATGTTGTCATATTGTTTTCTATCTCAATTAGTCAGTCTTATTATCATTATCACAGTTAATTATGATGTGAATCATTCATGTCAGCAATTTCCAAATAAAAAAAAACACTAACACGCCTATATTGATTGAAATCAAGAACCAATCAATATTAAACTACCATTGGAAATCTAGAAGCACTGGATGGCCGTCTTGTCTTAGTGTGGGACCCCTCGATAGTGGCCATCCACGATCCCGCACTCTAGACTCGAACACAGTACCTTCGATCTTTCGGGTGAACGCTTAACCTCTAGACCACTGAGTTGGAACCCAAAGGTGTTAATGTCTAACTTTAACCAATCCACGAAATTGCGCGACCGTCCACCATTGTCTTTAGTGAGTAACTGCTTCTACGACAGACCTGGTCGAGCTCCACTGTCCACGGCTTCTCACTAAGACAAAACGGTCATCCAGTGCTTCCAGGTTTTCAGTGATGGTCTAACATTCATCCATTCATGATATCAATTGAAATTAATTTTATTCTTTAGAAGATTCGAAGAAGATAAGTATGCCTTATTATCGATGCATGTTAATTTCAGTCAGTTTGACAAGACGGAAAGGAACGGATGAAACTAAAAAGGACTGACGCAACTATGTCCCTCCTGGTATCAGATACATTAACAATGTACACCATTATCCACAATAATTGAAACTGACCTCCAAACATTGAAGTTTTAACTCTTCTGAATTCCTTTCCCATTTGCAGCTTTCATAAAAACCTCATTAGAAAAAATATATCATATGACGTTGTTGTCCGTTTGATTCCAGCTCAATGATCTATAGGTTAAACGTCAGCTCATGAGACTGATGGCTATAGGTTCGAGTCCCATATGCGGAGTCATGGTTGTTCAGTTCTGAGTCCCGTGAGAAAGAAAAACAATTGTCCAGTGCTTTCAGTTTTTCAATAGTAATCTGACTTAGATCTGTTTGTGATTACAATGTGATGTATATGCATTTAATACGCATTATACAGAAGTGTTGTTCTTAATCAAATCCTCAATGAATCTAAGTGTTTTGATGTTTAGGTAAAAGGTGAAGTATTTCGAAACTCAGATGAAGATATATTGAGAATGTTTTACCTAATGTTTCTGAGAGCATTCAGATTATGAGAATTAAGCAAGGAACTCTTGTTTCATATATTAAACGGATATGATAGAGCGAGTTCAATAGTTAAACATAAAAAATGATGTAAGGTCTTTTCAACAGACTCACTTATCTCTAAAATCTTATCGTAGGTAAGAAACGAATCTACTGTTAGCTTACTATATCCTGTAAACATTAATTTCATTATTGATAAATCATATCTCATGTTCATAGTGAGAATATGATCTTGATGGAGTTTTGTTCTCTGAGCTGGATGATTTGGTCATGGAGCTTTCATCGTTCTTCTAAACGACTGAATCAGCACAAATTTAAGGTAGAAGTTTGTGCTGATGATGTCCACCTAAGCTACAAATCTTCTACACCATCTCAAGAATATGATCTGAATAGTAATACTTGTAAATTTCTATTTATTAAGGCGAACATGTATTCATATGAACTTAATCTCTAGCCTACTAAAGAGAGCTCATGCTATTTAATATTTTGTTATTACTCGTTAGTTCTGATAAGATAACCTCGATAACATTTCCTATTTCCATAGTTTCGCAATGATCGTTGCTATTATCTGATTGGTTGTTATCATTATCAATTTTCTGATATTGTAGACTCTAATGTCATTGTTATATGAACAGAGTTACTGGATTTGAATTTTCGACTTCTGTTGGAAATACAGTGCCATCATGAAAGTCTTAGCTTATATCAGCGTATCGATTATTAACGTTGAAGTACTGTTATGTGCCAATCATTATTCTATCAGATACACCCTGGAACACATTCGTATTAGAATAAGCTCAATTACTTGTGTAATTAGCAATTACCTTAGCCCTGTATTGAACCTCAAAGTACAAGGAGACACCAAATAGATGAGCGCCACATAAAAACATTCGATTTATGTGAGGGCTAGGATAATGCTCGAGTGTCTAAATCGAAACAGATTGTTTAATTAGAGGGACAACATCCGAGCCTTTGACCCAAAGGTCTAATCCACAAGGCAGTGGTGCATCGTAAGGAGATGCAGTCCCATAGTAGCCGGTAACAAACGATTGGTTCATAAGCCATTTGTCACTTCAGGATACTGGAGCCTATGTGCACCATTGGTTTGAAATCAGGGTTTTCCCAGTCCGCTAAGTGAACTCTCCGTAACCACCAACCCGGTTCACGCGTCGGACATTCACTTTTCGTCTTCTCAATATCGTAAACAACAGTAATGCCGCGAGAAGTCAGTGAGTAGGACATCCCTGACAATGGTTGTATACACGTGGTCATGTGAGAACATTTCGAGAGAGAGAGAGAGGTCTAACTCTACCCAACCTCGACCGTACCAGGGTATTGTCACAGATGAAAAAAACCATAACCTACCATACAGTTACAAAATTAATCCCAACAAATTCACTCTAATTTATCAATATCCATATAGTTGTTGTTTTTTTTTTCATTCTTTATCCATCATCTAACTGAACATCTATTTTATATTTTGCATACACTCAAATTATCGTTACTTTTAATCTTATACAAAACAAATTCTTTCGTTTCATTATTTCTTTTTTTACCTCAGTTTTTGTTTTTGAAAGATGCAAATATACAAAAAAAATGATTGACAAGTACTGTTGAATGAACTAACCAACATTGTTGTTGTTGTTGTTATGTGAATATGTGTGTATTTGTATTTTGAGTTTTTTACAGAAAATGTAAACACACACACACTCACTCACGCACATACGCACCCGTGCACTAAAAAATAGGGAACAGACAACAGAGGAATAAACGAAAAGTCATGTATCTATCTGAATAACTGAATATAAATTCCCATTGTACACTATTAATACATTTTTTTAAAGTATTAATAATGAGTACATGTGTACAGTGTGAATAGATGAATACAATGTGGATATCAGAGAAAAAACAAAACAAAACACGCAATCTGTTCACATAATGGCACATGGCACAAGTCTATGAAGTCACTGACAAGTGGACTGAATCATGTTGGTAGGTGTAGACTACCTGTTTGGGATCCGCGAGACGACAGCAACCGATTGTTAGAGATCTTGAATGACATGGCTCAAAATCGTTTGCAATGGCACACGTGGATACACTCTTTGTGTTCTCCCAAATTTTAATCGCCTGATTCCTCCTTTTCTCTTTTTTTTCTATTCCCAAATTTATCTCACTGGATTATAATCTTTAAATAACATCTCCAAACCCTAATCTTTCCGATTACTGCTTATACTCTTACCACCTCTACCACTACGGGATTTGAATCGACAACTGCATCTCTGTGCTAATGTGGTATGGCAACTCGAACTGATGTACGTACGTACGAAGTTCTACATTGTTACTGACTGATAATGAATATCAGTCCATTACATTAAATGAATATAACAAGAAAATTAATTACTTTTTTCCTCCTTCTCCTGCTACTACTACTACTACTACTACCACCATTTAATAATCTCAATGAATAGAACTACTTTATATTCAGATTAGATTGTTAAAACCACTAATTACAAAAAAATGTTCTCATTATTTGTTTTCTCACACCACCATTAAATTTTGCAAACGATACCCTATATTACTACTATCCTATACTACTCCTATGTGAATGAGTCAGCCAACTGTGAGAAAATTAACAAGAGTGTGAGCACGCATGATAGAGAGACAGAAAGAGAGAAATAATAGTATACAATATCAACTTTAAATTATTCAGGAAAAAAATGAGTTAGTAATGCTGTGGTAGATACTACTTATGTCGACAGACATAATATGGGGAATAAAAAACTGCAACGACTAAATTGTCTAATAATGTTTATAATAATATTTTCAAATGTTACAAACTTCTCCATATACTCTCTCTTATAATACCATCTTAAAGATATCCCAATACATGTACGGCTAACTAGTGTTGGGGATGATTGGAAGAAAGTTAGGGATGGTCAAACCAAAACGTGGCATCACTGCTTCATCTCACTAACTTCTAGTCTGAGCCATTTTGGTAGATGCAGACTACTTGGTTGGAGGACGTGTGACCATCATAATCAGTAGTGGTTGGAGACTGTGGGTGACATGGTTCATAATTGATTACAATGGTGTCGGTGTATACACTCTTTGTCATCCCTTAAACTGTGAGATTGAAATTGCTTTATACATTTATTTCTACGAACTAATTCTTTCTTCCTTTACTATATCCTTATACACAATCTTTCTTTTACACATTACGACCACTGAATCAACTGCATCTATGAAGTTGGTGTTCATCTTGTTATGCCAGTGAGGTGTAGTAACTTGGACTGATGCATATATGTGCCTGGTCCTATGTTGTAGCTGACTGACTGACTGACTATACAACTAAGAAAAAAGTATTTTATGGTAACCTATTCGCATGCATTCAGGATACTTAGTACAATTTATTTTGTTTTCTAATAAATCCTGTCACATTTTTACTGAAGTTCTAAACAAAATGAAAGGTATTACCAGTGTTTGTAGTTGAAACATTCGATTTTAGCTATTGTACGTTTGTGTATTTGTTCTAGTATCTCGGTTTCTATTAGCTCACAGCAGAAAATTATAATTTATAAATGTGGATGTGAGTGTATGTTGTTAGTGCTTGGCCATAGTGACTGTTACAAACTGATCGCATTTGGGGTGTGATTGAAAGCTAGGGAGTAATGTGTAACCGTTTCGTCCCAGTGCAGGACTCCTCAACAGTGCACACCCATGACCCTACCATAGATTGAATCTAGAACTTAACCACTCGAGAAACTTGTTAGTGGGCCAATGGATAGGACACATATTGAGGAAAGCACCAAACGGTGTCACAAGGCAATCCCTCATATGAAGTCCTCAAGGTCAAAGGAGGAGAGGAACACCAAAGAATACATTACGCCGAGAAATGGAGACAGATAGACATGAGAAGAATGAACAAAAATTGGATCGAACTAGAAACGAAGGCCCAGGACAGAGTGGGATGGAGAATGCTGGTTGGTGGCCTATGCTCCATTGGGAGCAACAGGCGTAAGTAATTAAGGTTCAAAGAGAATTATATGCTATATACATTCAAATCCGCCCCGTTATTGTTCTTATTATTCTTAAATTAAGTTCAACAGTTTTGAATAGTTCTACAATTGTTTTTGTTGTTGTGATGGTTGTTTATTTTGTTCTATCACCGTCTGTCAATTTCTAGTCACAGGTAATTTGTTTATTTTCTATGCTAAAAGAAACATATGACGACGCCTATATATAACAATATTGAAGATTGGTCATTGCTTAACTTATAGTTATTTGTTTGTTTGTTTTTTTAAGAAGAAGGAATACCCATAAATATGATAATAAGCGTTAAAGAAAATCAATATTTGTGGAATATTGACGTTTGTGTGTACGTCTGTGTGTGTGTTACTGACTTTCAAATATTTCACCACTTCTATGAATGATAAGCTTAGATAATTTAAATAGCGAAATATTCACTATATACATACGTAATGTCAACATGCTTACAAATGTATGATATATAAAAATCCACATGTAGCTCTTCTAAGGCGACTGTCGGTCCTAGGCCTAGGTAAAGGAGGTCATGGTCAGCAACCACAACCCGTAGAAAACAACTTCACTAAAAAAACGCTAACCAGAATAAACATGTATACATGTATATAATGTCCTTTTCGTGGTTATAAATTTCTATCATATAGCTTTGAATGAAATATATAATATTTGCTCAGACGAAGACTAGGATAAGAGATTAGACTCACCAAGCAGGTTGAATTTCTCAGTGAATCAACGTAAAACAAGTCTTACTTACTTACTTACTTACGTACTTACTTGCTTACCTACTTACTTACGCCCGGTACTCCCAATGGAGCATAAGCCGCCGAACAGCATTCTGCAACCCACTCTGTCTTGGGCATTCCTTTTTAGTTATATCCAATTATTGTTTAGTTGTTTTTATTTAGTTTTTGTTTAGTTCTATATATTCAATTGTTTATTTATGTGTATGATTATTGTATAACGTAGCCAACTTATGAAACATTTATGTTGTTATGATTGAAATGTCTGTGTTTGAGTAGTTGACTTGTATTTGTATAACTTTTTCAAATTCAGTGACCAAAATCGTTTTGTTTTTTCTGTAATTTTGTCAGAAAATCAATGGATATATACATAATTCAATGCATAATAATGAGCCAATGCCACTAAAGCACAAACTGATCTAGTTTAGACAACCATTAAAAACGTGGATAGCTGTTTTATCCTGGTATGGAACTCCTAAGAAGTGACCACCTACGACTTCCCATCCAGAAATCAAATTCAGAATTCTTGTTCTCACTCCTAGACTTTTATCCTCTAAACTACTCCTCCGATATCTAGTGAGGTACAAGTCTAACTTCAATGAATCCATGATATTAGCGAGTAACTCTGAGACAGTCGAAACGGTTGAACGTCACCGGGACTCTTGAAACTCCCTCTCGAAGTATAAGAAACAGTTGTATACATAATAATCTTGTCTATTTGTCAGTTATTTGAGATAACCCTAAACATTTCAAGATGACAGTTACACCTTGATAAGTGTTCTCTTAACTACCTCAATTCATTTAAAATCTTGTGTATATTAATTAATTATTACATCACAACACAGCTCATATTAATTAATTCAAAGTGTACTTTTTACCAAATACATGAATATACTACTGATTTCTTTAAAACAAAATATAACAAATAAACGAGTCATGAATATGCATTCTATAATTCGTACATGTGTATGTATATATGTGTGTGTGAACGTATATAAATGTATGCAAATAAAACGGTGATTTCACTACAATGGTGTTCAAAAATATTATTGTAACTAATTTACATATTGATAAAAAGAAACCTCATTAACAAATGAAATTTTAATGACTAACTGATTACAAAACAATCATTAGTTATTTTCAGAATGGGTTTTGTGGAGAGTTTTTAGAAATTTCACAGGTTGAAATCATGAGTCAATTGAAGCTAGACCACCATTGAAAACCTGGAAGCACTGGACGGCCGTTTCGTCCTAGTATGGGACGACTCAGCAGTGCGCATCCACGATCCCGCACCACGCGGGGCTCGAACCCAGGACCTATCGTACACGGTGGCGCAACTTCGTGGATTGGTTGAAGTTAGACATTAACACCGTTGGATGCCGGCCGGCTCAGTGGTCTAATGGTTAAGTGCTCGCGCGCGAAGCCGGTAGGTCCTGGGCTCGAATCCCGCGGGGGCGGGTTCGTGGATGCGCACTGCCGAGGAGTTCCATACTAGGACGAAACGGCCGTCCAGTGCTTCCAGGTTTTCAATGGTGGTCTAGCTTCAATTGACTCATGATTTCAACCTGTGACATTAGTTATTTAATTAGTAATAGATTTCATTGTTATCACTTGTGGCTTTGTGCCCCCCTATCAATATATATATATATATATATATATATATATATATATATGACGTAATCATAACGCCAATTATTGACTGAACCAATGATGCATAAACCCCATACGAGCAGCCTAGCGTTCTTTAATGGTCCTTTGTACTCCTAGCCCTGACAGTTGAGTTCAGAACACCCATCTCAGCCTCTAAGATATGAATCATGTACACGGTTTATATACAAGTAAAACAGACCATATCGTACCATAAAATACGAAACAACGTTTGATCAAGGTCAAGCCAAATGTGGCTGTGAATGTGGGAGACGGTAATTAATAGACTGGGCATAACTCAAGAATGGCAAATCGTATAATAATAGTTCATAGGTCAAAATAAAGCTTATAATAAGAGGAATATGAATATGCATAGTTTAGTTACTTAACAATGATACAATAAAAATATACGTATAGTATTAGTTGTGAAATAGATTCTAACAGTTACTATCCGTTATTCTCATCGGGATATAACATTCATGAATACTGTAAAATATAAGGTAATTATATTTTAAATTCTATCATTCTCCTTAAAGTGAAGTGTACCATGTAGTACCCGACCCCCTACATCGATTTAAAACACATCGTCTATGGAAGTTGAACACAAGAGTAGATAACAAATGTTTTCGAAGCATTGTTTATATATGTTGGCATTATCTAGTTAGTTATCCTAAGATTAGAATAATAGACAGAATCAGTAGATAAGATTATGAACCGATAGTTTTATTGAATAATTTGTGACATGTATTTGACATCATTAGTTAAATAAACTAGATAATGCATGTGAATATTTGAATAAATTCTTGGAAGGTTAGAAAGGATCAAATGGATACATGGCATAAGTTCATCAAATTATTTACTGTTGTAATGAATAGTACTAAAAGATGTTAACCTCTTGGTTATGAGATGTTTAAACTGTTAGGGATCTGTCATAGATTTAAATTAATAGTAATTCTAGACATGTTTTCCAACCTTTATCTTCTTATGTTATCTATGACTGAATAAATAAATTGATTAAATATTTTATATACAAATGACAATACTAACTACTCAAATATATATTTCGGTAAGACTCAGTCAGTCAGCTACAATGTAGGAACCGGCACATATATGCATCGGTCCAAATTGCCACACCTCATTTACACAACAACAAGATGAACACCGGATTCATAGAAGTAGTTAATTCAGTGGGGTAATATATAAAAGAAAGATTGTGTATAAAGATATAGTACAGGAAGAAAGAATTAGTTCCTAGAACGAAAGATATAAAGCAATTTTAATCTCACGGTTTAAGGGAAGACAAAAAGTATATACACCTACGTCATTGTGATCGATTCTGAGCCATGTCACCCACAGTCTCCAACTACTACTCGTCAAGATAACCACACGGACCCCAACCAAGTAGTCTGCATCTACCAACATGCCTCAGACTAGAAGTTAGTGACTTCAACGACTGATGCCACGTTTTGGTTTGGTCGCCCCTAACTTTCTTCCAACCATCCCGAACACCGGTTAGCATTGCACGTCGTGGTAATCGGTGTTCAGGCATACATAATACGTGGCTCAACCATCTCAGTAGATGGAGATTCACAATCTCATCCACTGATTCACAATCATTCTCTAATACTCTACGTCTAACCTCACTGTTACTTACTCGGTGATCCCATCAGATACTAGCAATATTTCTAAGACATCTGTGATCAAATACTAGTAGCCTACGAGTATCTTCTACCATTAATGGTCATGTTTCGCAGCCGTAAATTATATATTTCGGTGAGACTATAATTTATGGACGACCTTTGAGCGACGCTAGACTGACCTTAAGAGTGCCCACCTAATAACTAGAACCAAATGAGTTATAAATTAGTGTGTGAGGAATTGTAATTATGATATACATTTGATGGTTAGGGTTAAGAAATATATTTAGGGTTATCATCACTAAGCGACATCATCTTAAATACTAAAACGCTATTTAGCCAAATGGGTGAATGAATTTCGCGCCAAATCCCGAGATATGTTATCCTAAATTTGATTGGTTCATCCATAAATTAATATCCAGTTCACAATTGAACCGTTCTTATTAGAACAGTTCGATCGTTCCTTAATTCTTGGAAAAACTGATCAAATTAATCGTTTTATCATGATTTAACACTTTTGTTTTCTTAATTGTTAGTGAGGAGAGAAGTGAATTAAAGAACTGCTAAAGTATCAAGTATTTTAAATTATTACACTTAGTTGAGAAATAGTTTAATCAACTTCATATGTGACATAATCTATTTTTAGTATTAAAATAAATATCAGTGAATTTCATTGAAAAACAAAATATTGACTACTGACTTGATAGATCCTTTATATTTCAATGGTTGAGATCATGAGTCAATTGAAGTTAGACCACCATGGGAAACCTGGAAGCACTGAACAGCCATTTCGTCCTATTGTGGAACTCCTCATAAATACTTCAGAATTGCATTGCATCGACACCCGAACTAATCATAGGGAGTGAAGTAGTTGAGCGTGTCGACCACTTCACTTATCTTGGGAGTCTCATCAGCCCTTGTGGTCTGTTGTGTGACGAAATCTCAGCACGGATACAGAAGGCTCGACTGGCTCTTGCCAACTTGCGTCATTTATGGCTTAGGCGAGATATCCGTCTACCGACCAAAGGACGGGTTTACTGTGCAGCTGGTCGTTCCGTCCTACATTATGGCTATGAAACATGGCCGGTAAGAGTGGAGGATATTTGTAGGTTACTAGTATTCGATGATAGATGTCTTCGAAACATTGCTCGTATATCCTGGGACCACCGAGTAAATAATGCAGTTGTTAGGACACAGGTAATAGGTGAGGATGGCAAATGAATTGGTGAAGTAGTGAAAATTCATCAGTTGAGATGACTGGGACACGTGTTACGTATGTCCAATCACCGACTCCCCCGATGTGCAATGTTTTTTGGTGAGGGGTAGGTTGGAAGAAAACTAGGGGTGGTCAAACCAGAACATGGCACAAATCCATGAAGTCACTGACAAGTGGACTGAGACATGTTGGTGGGTGTAGACTACGTGGATGGGATCCGCAAGACGACAGCAACCGATTGTTAGAGACGTTGAATGACATGACTCAAAATCATTTGCAATGGCACATGTGCATCCACTCTTTATGTTCTCCCAAATTCTGATCTTCTGAATTCTTCATGTCTTTCTCTTTCTATATTTATTTCATTGGATTATACTTGTTGAATAACATCTTCAAACCCTAATATTCTCAATTACTGCTTATAATTTTACTATCTCTACCACTATGAGATTTGAATGGACAATTGTATCTGTGTGCTAATGTGGTATGGCACCTGAACTGATGTATGTGCGTACGAAATTCTACATTGTTGGTAACCGACTGACAACGGTTTGTAAGAAAACTCTACAAGTGAGGTGATCCACTCTGGACTGATCAAATTTCTGTTTCAAAGATAAAAACAAAGATAACTTAAAGCCTTCTGAACGAAGATATTAAAATTGAAACATTAGAAAATGGAGTTTTTTTCAGTAGGCGTTTTTGTGGATATTATAGTAATTTCAATAATTAAGAATTAATTAATTAAAGCTAGACCATCATGGAATACATGGAAGCACTGAACTTCCGTTCCATCCTATTGTGGGACTCCTCAGCAGTGCTCATCCCCGACCTCACCTCGTGAGATTCGAACTCAAGATCTCACTACTGACTGACTTCAAGAGGTATTTCCTGGAGTTCTAATGAGTAGCAATAGTGACCAGTGGAGATTTTTGTTTGAATTTTTTAGTGTCAAACTATTAAATATTGGTACAAGGAGGCACCAAATACATATGCGCCACATAAATCTCATTAGATTTGTGTGAGGGCTATGATACTGTCCGAGTGTCCAAACCGAAGCAGGTGGTCCCTTAGGGGGCCACTCCCCGAGCCTTCGACCTACATGTCTGATCCACAAGGCAGTAGAGCATCGTAAGAAGATGCAGTCACATGGTAGCCTGTGAACAACTATTGGTTCATACACCATTTGTTCCTTCAGGATACTGGAGCCTATGTGCACCATTAGTTTGGAATCAGGGTTTTCCAACTCCCCTAGGTGGACTCTCCATGTCTACTGACCCGGTTAAAGCGCTGGACATTCGCTTTTCGTCCTTTCATTTTCGTAAACAACATCCCCGCCACGAGAAGGCAATGGTTAGGACTTCCCTGGGAGAGGTTATATACGCGTGACCATGTGAGAACATTTCGAGAGGGTGAGCGGACTTTCCCCATTCTCAGCCCTACCAAGGCATTTGGGGGCTTTTGTTATTAGTTTATGGTATATGTACATCATAATTTCCTACTGATTATAACTGGTCATTAAAATCAAATCTATACATGTGATACTGTTCCCATTTTGTGTTGTTTTTTTCTCTTTCAAAAAAATCATATTGGTTTTTCTAATGTTTGTTAAAATATTACCCCCCTATTTTTGAAAATAAATTATCCTTAATCTTGTCTGTAATAACTTGTTAAGTAATTAATTTCATTTATGACATAATAATGATACTACTACTAATACTACTAATAATAATAACAGTAATAATAGTAATGGTAATAATAGTAATAGTAATCATCATAAACGTAACCAACGTATCCACTTACATCCAAAAACATATATATTTATGATCACATTAATTGTAAATTTGATTACCGTAATGTTTTAAACACACTGCCATTTAATCATTTGTTCAATGTACAATAGATCATCTCAATAAAAATAAGATAAATGGGTAATAAAGTGTGTGTGTGTGGGGTGTGTGTGTGTGCCGGTGCGTATGTGTGTATATATATATATATATGTGTGTGTGAGCACTCACGTATTATAAACAAATAATAAATCAAATAAAATTTTGTTTATATCAATAACTAAGGTGAAAAAGACGGATAAGATACAAGCTGCTGCTGCTGATGCTGATGATGATGATGATAATGTGATGTGTTCAATAAAACAAAAAAAGAGAGAAGCATATGACTGATTTCCAATTAATTTCATAGGTGATAAAATGATAATGATAATAATAATAATTTTATTGCGTTTTTTTCTATATGTTTCCAATGTTGACAGTTAGAAAAGATGATTAATTTGGTGGTGGTGGTGGTGTGTGTGTTATGTTGCCAATCTCCTTGTGTGCGTGCATGTGTGTTTGTGTCCATGCCGGTAACAACATTAAAAATAAAGATGTGGGACAATAATTTTTGAGGTCAAAATAGTCATTAAAAATGAATAAATTTTAATATGTCAAATAGTTGAAGGTAACTAATAGAATATAAATTTTGTTCAATTTGACATTTGTTAACAAAGGAAATCTAGGCGATTAAAAGAAATTAATGTTTCTATTGGGATTCAAAGAAGCATCACTTAATGTCAGTTAGAAATGTTCAGTCTGTTATAACTTGTGGCCTATGTGCTCTGTTATTGTATAACGTGATGATACTGCCAATGAGAAAATAGTGATTTATCCACCGGATCAACGATGCATAAAACAAGTACGAGTAGTCTAGAGTCCTTATCGGTCCAGCTTCTTGCCTAGACCTGACTGTTAACCGTGGTTGAAGTTAGACATTAACACCGTTGGATGCCGGCCGGCTCAGTGGTCTAATGGTTAAGTGCTCGCGCGCGAAGCCAGTAGGTCCTGGGCTCGAATCCCGCGGGGGCGGGTTCGTGGATGCACACTGCCGAGGAGTTCCATACTAGGACGAAACGGCCGTCCAGTGCTTCCAGGTTTTCAATGGTGGTCTAGCTTCAACTGACTCATGATTTCAACCTGTTAACTCATAAACACAAACCTTAGCCTCTGTGATATGAATCATGAATTTCAAAAATACTGGATTTATATACCAACCAGATAGACCAAATAACACCATAAAATAGGAAACAACATTTGCACAAGATTTAGCCAAAAATGGCTGTGTATGTGGGAGACGGTAATTAATAGACTGGGCATAACTCAAGAATGGTAAATAGTATAATTATAGTTCATAGGTCAAAATAAAGCTTATGATAAGAGGAACACGGATATGAATACTTAAGTCATTTAACAGTGTTACAATAAAAATATACTTATAGTATTAGACCAGAAATAGATCCCAACAGTTACCATTCCTTATTCTCACCGGGATATAACACGGTCTATGACTAATCTCTCAAAGTGATAAATTATTTGTTGATCAGTGATAAATGTTGTGTTTGTCTTGTTCGTAGTGTCTAAAGTATGAAATCGACCGAATTACAATGTTATCACTAAGATGAGTGACTCGATACTGCGTCCTCTATGTTTTGATATTACATGGTTGGAGGTAGTTGAGTTACTTAGACTAAAGGTGAAACTGGCAAAAACTAACCGATAAAATTCTATCAATACTAAGGGATTAGAAAAACTTGATGTTGGTCACCGCTCATTAATCAACTAATGAAGTCTCCTGACTCAAATAGCTCAGTGACAACCTCTTAGTCTGAAACTGAACGATCAAGGTTCGATTAATACGACGAGGACTATTCCCCTTAATATGATAGTCACATCTTTCTGACAGGCACTAATTACCACAAAATGAAGATCCAGGGTTTCCTCCGAATTATCTCGAACTAGATAACATCAGAACATAGTTCACCGTGTCGAGTAAGTTTACTGGTGACCAATGAAAATTACAATTTCACATTTTGTGTGTTAGTGTATTTCATTGATATTACTCGCATTCATAGACATGTGTAGATGATCACCAGATTGATTGATCGAATACTACTTTTCGCAACCGTTGTTTAACTAATCAACTAATTAGTTTTAGTCTCTAAATTTTCATATTTTGATGAGATTTATTTAATTCAGGGATAGTTTACTTCTGTGGTCCAAAACCATCTAGTGAATAACTAAAAAACAGAGAGAAACTTGTTAATAATTTTGTTTACACTCGGACCTCTTCAGCAGTTCAAAGGCATTCTTGAACACAATTCAACCGGAGTTAGGAACTGTGGACTATGGAATTCCGATTTGCCGGGACTCAAGAGCTCGATATTCTCTCTCTCTCCAAGTGAGGGCTTGCCTTGTGACTCAGTTGGGTGCTTTCCTCAATGTCCTATCCACTTCCATCGCTTCTTCCTGATTCCTTCCTCCGCTGAGATCTGGTTTGATCTCTCCCACATTAGGCTGCTGTTGAAATTGTCCGGTCAACGGATCCAAAGTATTTTGCGTAGACAACTGTTAATAAATATCTGTATCTTCTGGATGATGGTTTTCGTAGTTCTGCAAGTTTCCGCCACATACAGTAGAACTGTCTTAAAATTTGTACTGAAAATTCTGACTTTGGTTTTGGTTGACAGTTGTTTTGAATTCCAGGTGATCTTCATTTGTAGATATGGTGCTCTTGATTTGCCGATCCACGCCTTCACATCTGCATCATATCCACCGTGTTCATCAATAATGCTGCCCAGATATGTGGAGGTTTTGTTATAACTTGTGGCAGGTGTGCCCTGTTAATGTATAACGTAACGATACCACCAATTAGAGAGCAGTGAATTATCGATCGGACCAATGATGTATAAAATCCGTACGAGCAGTCCGACACCGGTCTTTACTTCGAACGAGTCTGTCAGTTGTCCTCCATGCACGATTCTGCAGTTTAACTCATCATAGGAATTCCGTATGATATTAACAATCTTCTGGGGCACGCCACAGTGTCGAAGCAGCCTCTATAGTGTTGTCCTGCCCACGCTATCAAATGCTTTCTCGTAGTCAATAAAGTTGATGTAGAGTGATGAATTCCATTCAATTGATTGTTCCACAATGATCCGTAGAGTTGCGATTTGGTCTGTACACGATCTATCCTTACGGAATCCTGCCTGTTGGTCACGAATTCGGGCGTCTACGCAGTCCTTCATCCTGTTCAACAATACCCTGTTGAAGACTTTTCCTGGTATTGAGAGAAGAGTGATGCCCCTGTAGTTATCACACTTGCTGAGATCGCCTTTCTTCGGTATTTTGATCAGTAGTCCTTCTTTCCAGTCTTTTGGTACTTGTTCCTCATCCCAAATCTTGCTGAACAGAATGTGGAGTATCCTTGCAGTTGCCGCTACGTCTGCTTTTAGTGCCTCTGCTGGAATGTTGTCCGGTCCTGTTGCTTTACCACTCTTGATTTGTCTGATGGCCATGCTGATTTCTTCAATCGTTGGTGAGCCAACATTGATTGGAAGGTCCGTGGGTGCTACTTCGATGTTGGGTGGGTTCAGTGGAGCTGGTCGATTTAAGAGTTCTTTGAAGTGTTCTACCCACCTGTTTCGTTGTTCTTCAATGTTGGTGATTACCTCGCCTTCCTTGCTTTTCACTGGTCGTTCTGGTTTATGGTGATTTCCAGTGAGTTTCTTTGTTATGTCATACAATTGTCTCATGTTTCCTTCTCTTGCAGCCTTTTCCGCCGTCACTGCTAGATCTTCCACATATTTACGTTTGTCGGTTTTGATGCTCCTCTTCACTTGCTTGTTTACTCCTGTGTATTCAGCTTGTACCTTGGCTTTTTCTACTCTTGTTCGGCCGGTATTGATTGCTGCTTTCTTGTTCCTCCTTTTTCGAATCTTATCCAGTGTATCAACAGTGATCCATTCCTTGTGATGGAGTCCCTCCAGGGGCTACTGCCGGTCTCAAACCCGGATAGGAGAGAAGGGTTGGGGTTAGAGTCCTTCATTCTGTTTAAGAACACCCTGTTGAAGACTTTTCCTAGTATTGAGTGAAGAGTGATGCTTCCATAGTTCTCACAGTTACTGTATCTAACTGGTAGCAGGAAGAATGTATGAAGAAAGTGTGCATTGTTCACTAAATTCAAAGTAATAAAATAATTACCTTTCAAAATATAATCAAGTAATCATATTTTATGTTTTATTATGAAAACTACTTATCAACCATGTACAAATGATTTCTTAATCATACCCATTAATCATCAACATCATCATCATCACCATCACTATCATTGATGAAGTCATTCATGTAAAGGATTGTTCTACTGTTTGACTTCTCAATCTATCATTATGTTTACATGTATAACTGTCATAAATCATTTAAGTCTTTTTTTCTTTTCATGTAAAGAACAATGAACTCCCACATTCAGAAGTAAAAATCCTAACGATATATGTCATTTACTAAAAACAGTGAACAAATGACCCTTTCAATTTAAGATTCACTATATTCATATATACATTCATTAATATTAATAATAAATAGGTTTGTTATTCAATTGAATTTGAAATGCCTCCTACATGTCTTATCTTAGTGAATTAGTATAGTAAAACAAATAGAATACATACTTACATATCCACTTATGTACATGTAATTACAAATGAAAGGTTTAATTAGTGAATGATTGTCATTGTTCTTATGTTCAAATTCATTAATTAAGTTATGAATGATAGTAATTTAGTAGTTAATCGTTCGTGTGCGAGACTGATAGAACCTGGGTTCAAATCTCATGAGGCGGGATTGTGGATGAACACTGATGAGGAGTCTCAAAATAAGACGAAATGGCTGTCCAGTGCTCCTATGTTTTCCACGGTGGTCAAACTTCAATTGACTCATGATCTCAACTATTGAAATGATTATAATATCCACAAAAAACCCATTCTGATATTGTGAACGATAGGTTGATAAATACGATATGATATGTAGATCATAATTTAAACAATTGAAATGGAAAATTTGAACTACATTTACACATACATGTCAATCTGTTTATAAGATAATGAAACTGATTATTAACATAGATGATACTGATTGTAAAATATAACGTTGAGTTATGATTTGGTTAAAATCAATCAACCTTCAGAGTAATTTGTTGATTTTTCACTGCTTGAACTAAACAAAAAATGATGAATTCTTTTGGTATAGTTTACTTGAATCTTCCCATTAATACTTAGGACTGAAATTGATCAGTTGATCTCTTATTGGCATATGTGCATACTGTGCCTATTTCATCGATATTGCCTTCATTCACAAGCATTATAAACAAAGATGGATTAAGGTATTAACGAGGTAATGCGCACATGATGCACATATGCCAACAAGAGACTGATCAATTACAGTCCTAAATAACGATAGGAAGAAACAAGTGAGTAACATCAAGTGAATTTAACACTTCACCCGATTGCACAAGCAAGTGCCTATTAGGACTCAGTAGTTAAGTGGATAACGTGATAATGTTTGAAATGAACGGTACTGCGTTCGAGTCCTAGAGTGAACATCAACTATGGAATGGAGGTACATCCAGCTGACGAGTCCCAAAAATAGATTCCACTGCTAACCACTATCCATCTTTGCTTCTAAAACAATGATGATTTTAACTTTAAATATATTGCTTACATCATTATTAGTAAGGGTTTGAATTGTTATGTTGTTGATAATTCAAAGAGTTTTGTTTGATCTTTGTAGGTTAGCCAGACTATCAATCAGTATAATCTTGAATCATGAATCCTCACATGAAACCACCCAAGAATTTCGGAAGTTCAAACCTACAGTAATATCAATAAACTAGTTTAAAAATTTAGAAGGATATTCTTTTCTCCTACCAATTATATACGTTCGTAGTATTAATTGACTAGACTTGCAATTACCATCAAATAGAAATTGACTATATTGAGGAGATCCAGAAAACTCCTCGAAAAAATGTCAAGAAAGGATCTGAAAATATTGAGAAGCATCTTATCCAATCAGTATTCACTAGAAGTTTTTCCAGACACATCTAGAAAGTAAAGAAGTACATGTTGAGTTTCTGATTGGATGATTATTTATAGTGCTACTATGTTTAGTAGCATTCCAAAATTTTTCGGAAGTTCAAAGCCATCTAAAATGCTATAAAAACGAATCTTTAAAGTAAAGCGTTTTCTTCCAAATTTCGCGCCTTTTCTCTCATGTTCAACTCGCTGTGTAGATTTAGCCTGGATGTTATTAGATGAGCTTAGGAAACTGAATCTAGCATTCAATTAGCAAGACTTATCAAACTGTATAGCTTAAAGATCATGCTCTCATTGCTACATTTGAAACATCTGAGTTTTAATCTACATATATTCCTCATTGATGTATATTAACTTGCTTGATAGTCTCAGACTAAGACTAAACAACTGTTCACGTCAACATCTAGTTTCTTCAACAACAACAACAGAAAAAACAATCTTTCAACTTGTCCAAATTTTCAATTATCTTCTTGACATAAGAAAACAAATGGTTCAATAAATAAATAAAGTAAAAAACTACTGACAAAATATGACCAATCAATAAGGAATAGGTAAACAGTTGAAGTCAATATACAAACAAACAAACAACTATGACGACTTTGTATAAAATGCGAATGGAAAATAGTTATAATAATAATAATAATAATAATCAGAGAGGGGTTTTATGGATATTACAGTAATTTCAATAGTTGAATTCATGAGTCAATTGAAGTTAGACCATCATTGAAAAACCAGGAAGCATTGGACGGCCGTTTCGTCCTATTGTGAAACTCTTCATCAGTGCACATCCATGATCCCGCCTCACTAGATTCGAACCTGCGCGAGCGCTTAACTACTAGATCACTGAGACGGCATCCAATGGTGTTAATGTCTAATTTCAATAAATTCACGAAATCGAGTTATACATCCACTACAATACACCTAGATCTTGTAAACAAATAGCAATTTTGACATTTGATAAATAAAGAAGGAATGAATCGAATGAAGAAATTTCTTTTCATTTAGTTTTTCTCAACATTCATCTCTTGAATCTGATATAACTACTATACTACTGATAATTCATCAAAATATCTTGTTAGTTCCTTCTTCTGTATTATATATTATGCAACGTAGTAACTGCTAGATTTTCGAACAATTACTTTGATCATTATTAATCCTCTTTCTTCCAATTACTCAATGTTAGTTTATGATCGATATGTCATTATATTATTATTACTTAACGTGTCTACTCGATAACTATTATTTCATTATTTCATTTGTATAAATATATGAATTATTTTTCCTGGTTAGCGGTTTTTTAGCTAGTTAGTTTTTTACGGGATGGGGTCGCTAAACCCATTCCCAACCCTCCTCCTTTACCCAGGCTTGGGACCGACAGTAACTGTAGAAGAGCTGCAGGCGGAGTTAAATACTTACTTACTTACTTATTTACGCCTGTTACTCCTCGTGAAGGAGCATAGGCCGCTCACCAGCATTCTCCATCCAACCCTGTCCTGGGCAATCCTTTCTAGCTCCGTCCAGTTGTAATTCATCGTTTTCACATCTGCTTCTATTATCTGACGTAATGTGTTCTTTGGCCTTCCGCTTTTTCGCTTCCCTTCAGGATTCCAAGTTAGGGCTTGCCTCGTGATGCAGTTTGACGATTTGCGTAATATACGTCCTACCCATTTCCATCGTCTTTTCCTAATTCCCTCTTCAGTTGTAAGCTGGTTTGTTCTCTCACACAGAAGGCTGTTGTTGATGGTATCTGGCCAATGGATGTTGAGTATCTTGCGTAGACAGCTATTTATAAATACTTGTACTTTCTTGATTGTGGTTGTTGTAGTTCTCCAAGTTTCAGCTCCATACAGTAGAACTGCCTTGACGTTCGTATTGAAGATTCTCACTTTGAGATTGGTTGAAAGTTGTTTTGAGTTCCATATGTTCTTCAATTGTAGGAATGCGACCCTTGCTTTGCCGATCCTCGCCTTTACGTCTGCATCTGAACCTCCTTGTTCATCGATGATGCTTCCTAGGTATGTGAAGGACTCTACATCTTCCAGAGTTTCGCCATCAAGTATGATTGCACTGCTGTTCTCCGTGTTTTATTTGAGTACCTTGGTTTTTCCCTTGTGTATGCTGAGGCCTACTGATGCTGAGACTGCTGCTACACTGGCTGTCTTCATCCGCATCTGTTCGTATGTACGTGATAGGAGGGCTAGGTTATCTGCGAAGTCCAAATCGTCTAATTCATTCTGAGCTGCCCATTGTATTCCATGTTTTCCTTCAGATGTTGAGGTCTTCATAATCCAGTCGACCACCAGAAGGAAGAGGAAGGGAGAGAGTAAACAGCCTTGTCTTACTCCGGTCCTTACTTGGAATGCATCTGTCAGCTGTCCTCCATGCACTACTTTGCACTGTAGCCCGTCGTATGAGTTCCAGATAATATTGACAATCTTCTCAGGAACTCCGTAGTGTCGAAGAAGTTTCCATAATGTCCTCCTATCTACACTGTCGAATGCCTTTTCATAATCAATGAAGTTGATGTATGGTGATGAGTTCCACTCAACTGATTGTTCGACGATGATCCGTAGTGTTGCAATTTGGTCTGTGCACGACCGATCCTTACGGAATCCAGCTTGTTGATCTCGAAGTTTGGCGTCTACTGCATCCTTCATCCGGTTCAGCAACACTCTGTTGAAGACTTTCCCTGGTATTGACAGTAGTGTAATGCCTCTGTAGTTCTCACATTTGCTCAGATCTCCTTTCTTTGGAATCTTGATGAGGTGCTCTTCTTTCCAGTCCATTGGCACTTGTTCCTCCTCCCAAATCTTTTTGAATAGAAGGTATAGCATGTTTGTGGTTGCTTCGATGTCTGATTTCAGTGCTTCAGCTGGTATGTTGTCGGGTCCTGCTGCTTTCCCGTTCTTGATTTGTCTGACGGCCATTCTGATTTCTTCCGTCGTTGGTGGGTTGACATCTATAGGAAGATCTATGTGTGCTGCTTCGATGTCCGGTGGATTCATTGGAGCCGGCCTATTCAGGAGTTCCTCGAAGTATTCAACCCATCTGTCACGCTGTTGTTGAATTTCGGTGATTGGCTTGCCTTCTCTGTGTTTGACCGGCCTCTCTGGTTTACTGTATTTCCCTGCTAGTTTCTTCGTTGTATCGTGAAGCTGTTTCATATTTCCTTCTCTAGCAGCTTTTTCTGCCGTCGTTGCTAGTTCTTCCACGTATTTCTTCTTGTCGGCTTTAATGCTCCTCTTCACTTGTTTGTTTGCTTCTATGTATTCAGCTTGTGCTTGGACTTTCTCTGCTCGTGTTCGGCTGTTGTTTATTGCTGCCTTCTTGTTCTTCCTTTCTTTGATCCTGTCCAGTGTTTCTGTAGAGATCCATTCCTTATGATGGTATTTCTTTAGACCGAGAACCTCTTGACACGTTGAAGTTAATGCTTCCTTGATGCCTTTCCAGTTGTCCTCCATACTAGTTTCTTCTTCTTTCAGTAGATCTTGAAAGGCTTGGAACCTGTTGTTGAGAGCTATCTTGAATTCACTGAGTTTGTCAGTATCTCGAAGGAAGGCTGTATTGAACCTTTGTATTGCTGTTTGTCCAGTTGTCCAGTTTTTCTTTAGCTTCAGTTTTAAATTGGCTACAACTAGGTGGTGATCTGAAGCTACGTCAGCACCTCTCCTGATTCTCACATCTTCCATTGTCCTTCGGAATTTTTTGTTGATGCAAATATGATCTATTTGGTTCTCTGTAGTGTGGTCCGGTGAGATCCATGTAGCCTTGTGTATACGCTTGTGTGGAAATATTGTGCCTCCTATGACCAATTTGTTGAATGCACATAGATTTGCAAATCTTTCTCCATTTTCGTTCCTCTCTCCCAGTCCATGTCGTCCCATAATATCTTCATATCCAGTGTTGTCTATTCCAACTTTGGCATTTAGATCTCCCATCAGAATAGTTAGGTCCTTTCTTGGGCATTTCTCAATGATTGACTGAAGCTGCTCGTAGAACTGATCTTTAATGTCGTCGTTGCTATCATTGGTGGGTGCATAACATTGGATAACATTCATTAAGATCCCCTCCTTCTTTGTTTTGAATGATGCTTTGATGATTCTGGATCCGTGAGATTCCCATCCTACAAGTGCATTTCGTGCTACTCTGGACAGCATAAGAGCGACTCCCTGAGTGTGTGGAGCATTGTCCTCTTCGTGACCGGAGTATAGCAGCGTCTCTCCCGTAGCTAGCCTTTTCTGTCCAGCATGGGTCCAGTGGGTTTCGCTGATTCCCAGTACTGCTAAATGGTATCTCTTCATTTCCATTGCTATTTGACTGGTCTTCCCGGTTTCCCACATTGTTCTAACGTTCCATGTACCTATAAAAATTTTTGCTCTGGTTGTTAGAAGTGGCATCGGCCTCGTGGCTTCCGAAGGAACTCGGCTTTCACCATGAAGCGTCATAATTCTTCTAAATGAAGACCTTCTAACTCCCAGGGCAGAGTTAAAATGGTTTGGATTATTTTTTCTGGTAAGCGTTTTTTTAGCGAGTTAGTTTTCTACGGGATGGTGACGCTAACCCCATGCCCAACTCTCCTCCTTTACCCGGGCTTGGGACCGGCAGTAACCCTATAAGAGCTACAGGCGGAGTTGGAGTTATATATATATATATTATTGTAGTTTCCGACTGTTGCTGGTAACTTGATGTGGTCGTCAGGCTTGACTATCGTGACGAACCAATCGAGTTATAATGGCTGGAACAATCGTTCCTCAAGGTCCTACCATGCAAGGCAGGTCGGTTAAAGAGCGGTGAGATTAAAAGCAGCAATCCCAAAGTCCGAAGGTGAAGTCGTACTTCTGACTGTACAGAGATGTGACGTCAGTAAGGTGTTTCCTTCAGATAACCAGCATAACAGAAATGCTGCCTTCCTACAAGAAGGGTAGGGTTAGAAAAGGTCGACCCTAAAAATGTACATCTCACATTATCTCAAGGATTTCCGTCTCTGGCGATAAGGTTCCAATAATTACGGAGCTAACACAAACTTACTCACAAAAATGTCGTGTGTGATCAAGCACTTGTCCCTTGGGCATTGTAATCACGCTCTCAGGTCACTAAGACCACCTTTAATCCAATTTCCTTTTTAGGTACCCCTAGAAGAACACTTCCACGGTGCAGGCAACTGGGAAATGACAACTGCCCTCATACCTAGAACAGTATTCAGGATATTAGTGTAGAGCCATGATGAAAACCTAAATGAAAATAAATTTCTTCCCTCGATTCATTCCTTCTTCAAATACCCATTATCTTAACAAGTATTAATATCGGACGTTGTCAGAATAAGACGAAACGCGCGTCCTGGACTCCACTACTGGCCACTATCCATCTTTTCTTATAAAACTTGTGACCTAAAGCAATATCGAGGCAGTCCACACACGATGCACATATACCAACAAAAGACTGATTAATTATAGTTCCAAATAACAACGGGAAGATACAAGCAAATAATACAAAGTGAATTAAATACTTCACCCCATTGCACAAGCAAGCGGCTATCAGAACTCAGTAGGTAAGTGTATAAAGTGATGGTGTTTGAAACGAACGGTACTGCATTCGAGTTCCAGAGTGAACATTACCTCTGGAATACAGGTACATCCAGCTGACAAGTTCCAAAAATAGGACAGAACTCACATCCTGGATTCGACTGCTAACCACCATTGTTCCAAATATTCTTCAAAATCATAATTAGTAATTTATATACATGTAATCAATCTGTCTGAGAATGATAAATCTTATTTAATTCTTTCAGAGCTATTTTCTTTAAAATTTATAAATGATAATTATAAACGACTATAACAAACGTGTAATTTTGATAAATTTGTTTTTATATTATTAACTTGATTAGACTGTCATTTTGTTTTTGACAGGAAGTAATTAAATTGAAAAACTGGTCTCATGTTCTAGGTTATAACTATATGTTGTTTTACTACTCTATAGTCTGATTGGATTTGATTAGTCTCTTAGAATGGGGATTTATGAAGACTGAAGTATTATAACAGTTGAATTTATGAATTGATGTAAACTAGATCATCAGTGAAAACCTAGAAGCACTGAATGGTCGTTTTGAACTAGTATAGGACTCCTCAATAGTAAGCAATCCACAATCCTACAGAGGGACTCGGACCCAGGTTCTTCGTTCTCGCAAGTGAACACTTAACCTCTAGACTAGTAAGCCGACATACAACGGTGTTAATATCTAACTTCAATCAATCCATAATCTTGAACAACCATTTATCCATTGTCTGAGGTAGATAACTATCTCCATCTGACACAAATCGAGTTCCACTGGTCATGGATTCTCACTAGAACTCCAACAAATCCATTACTAAATTAGTCATCAGTGAGCATGTGATTATTATTATTATCAGAATGGGGATTTGCAGAGAACGATTGCATTCATAAGTCTATAAATCAAGCGTTTGTGCGTGAGATCGAAGATTCTGTGTTAGAGTTCTTTTGTTGTGAAATCATGGATGTGTGTTGCTTACGAGTACCATACTAGATTGAAATGACCGTTCAGTGTTTCCAAGTTTTGATCGGTAACCTAGCTTAGATTGACTCATGAATTCAACTATTAAAATTACTACACTTTCCACAACTCGACGCGCTTACAAACTCATGATAGTTCATTTTCGTAATCGATGACGTAGAAAAGATAATGTAACGTATAGTTTGTTAGTCGAATTAAGTAATGATGAACACGGTGATATTATTTAATAAGAGTAGCAAACAGTAAAATCTGGTTTCCTCTTGGAATTTGGTCACAGAGAAAATTGTAGACTAAAGAGCAACCTTTGGAAAAACTGCAGATCCTAAACGCACTCGAAGCCAGTTTGTGAGTTATGTAGATTGACTACAACAAAACAGTGAGAAGCCATGACCAGTGGAGTTCGACCTTGTTAGGGGTAAGGCAGTTTCTCACTAATGATAATGCAGGATGGTCGTGCAACATCGTGGATTGGTTGAAGCTAGACATTAAAACTGATGCATGCCAGTTAAATGCTCTAGATGTTAGGCGTTCCCGTGAGACCGTAGGTCCTGGGTCCGATTCCTGGGTGCGGCATCGTGCGTACACGCTGCCGAGGACTCCCTTACCAGGTTTTCGATAGTGTTCTAACATCTATCGGCTTATGATCTCAATAAAAACTCGACAATCTCCCCAACTCTATACTGAGAATATAAATAAACATCTGTGGCGATTTAAAACGATAGAACATAACATTTTTTAATTTTCTCGAAGTCATATCTAAAATTGATACGATTGAATGTACTAAAAGACTTTCCTCTTCTTCCATCAGCGCCTTATCACCTTAATAACGACAACTGATCTTCAAATGAAATGAATTTTTATTCAATAATAATAAAACTATTTATACAATGGCTTTAAGTAAACTAAAACTGTAGTGTATGCTACTTATATCGATATAAGTAGTAAATAGCGCCAATCAGAAAGGAATGCCTGGCTGCAGAAGGATTGTAAGATCGAATTGAGGAGAACGGGAGTCAATTAGTCAGTCAGCAACAACATAGAACTTCGTACGTACGTACATCTGATGAGTCTTGCTAAATGAACGCTATATTCGGTTCCTAAGCTATTCTCGTAACCCCAAACTAGAACTATACAGCCACCTGAACATGAGAGAAAAGGCGCAAAGTATGCGAGAAGTACTTTACTCCAAAGATTCGTTTTAATACAGAAAATATAGGGCTTTTATAGTATTTTAGACGTCCTTGGGTTCCCGGGAAATTCTGGAATACTACTAAACATAGTAGCAGTATAGTAGTCAGCCAATCAGAAACTGTACATATGACTTTCCACTTTCTTGATGTTTCTGGCTAAACTTCTAGTGAACACTGATTGAATAAAATGCTTCTCAGTGTTTCCTGATCCTTTCTTGTCTTTTGTGAGTTTTCTGGATCACCCCAATACATCTCAATGGAAACAGAGAGTGATTGTTATGGCAACGAGGGAACGATGAAGTTTGAGACAATCGTTGGAGGATTTGCAAATGAAATACTGAACGTATGGTTTTTTTATCCTTTCAAAGAACTGCAATTCTGTGTTAAAATGTGTTGGTTGTCCCTACCTGTGTGCATGTTCACTACAAAACTATCACAGAAAAATGTTTGAGTAGAGTACTCCGATTGGTGCAACAATCTAATAAACTATCCAATAGGATTACTCAAACTATGTAACAGCACAAATCAAAGTATGAATAAGAGAAATCGTGTATCTCAACATCCTCTTCTAACAAGCATACGGGTTATGGAGCTCTACGTCATTTCCCCTACATGATAAAAGTAAGACAGACTTTAATGGTTCCCTAAGTACTACAAAAAATGTCTGGTAATAAAAAGAATAATTGGTAAATCGAAATATTTTACTTAAATATGCATGTAAATCAATAATAGTGCTCATAAATAAAAGCTAAACAACTGCTTTGTTTAAGTAAAAAGCTTTTGACAAGAGAAATATCAGGACTTATTAGCTAAATGGATAACGTAATGGTGTTTGAAATGAACGGTATTGGGTTCGAGTACCGAAGTGAACATCAACTCTAGGATGCAGGTACATTCAGCTAACGAGTCCCAAATAAGACGAAACGCGCATTCTTGATTCCACTGTTAACCACTATCCATCTTTGCATATAATCCTTGTGAATTAAGGCTGTATCGAGGCAATACGCACAGAATGCACATATGCCAATAAGAGACTGATCAATTACAGTCCTAAACGTCAATGGGAAGATTCAAACAAATAATACAAAATGAATTATAATTATTCTATAGTTTAAATTGTGAATTCATTTGAGTTGGCCAACCAGTGATAACCGAGAAACAATACATACATGTTTGATTGTTATGTACGACTTCCTGTTAGTTCACGTATTCGACTTGGAAGTGGATCGAACTCAGTATTTCCAAGTTTTACTGAGCCTCTCCGAGTTTCACATCTTGAACTTTTGTCTATTCACGATAGTAGGAGAAGATCGCCTACTGTAATTGGTGACACATATCTTATCTCCAACATGTTTAAACTCTACTGATCACAGCTTCTCACACTAGACTTTTTAGAATTAGTCTAGTAGTTAGTCACTGGTATTAGAGATTTTTTCAAAGATTGTTTAATTCTTAGTTCATATCCACAGATCGATGACCAATAAAGTATTGTTGGTTAATAAATTGATTTATGTCTAGTTGTATGATCCGTTAACTGCTATTATCATGATAACGAAGGTGATGAGTGAATGGTTCGGTTTCATACAAACTTGTCTATGCACAATAATAATAATAATAACAATATGAGGTAATTCTCTTCCGATAGATCCTGAGTTCGAATCTTGCAGGACGGGATCGTGGATGAGCAATTCTGAGGAATCCCATACTAGATTTATTTATTTATTTATTTATTTGGACACATGAATATTGGTACAAGAGAGCGCCAATATATATGCGCCACACAAAACAATGAAAATTCGAGAGGAATACAAAGAAAGAAAAAAAAGCTAAGGAGCGCAACAAAAAAAAAGAGAGAACAATAACGAAGAGATTGGTGTAAGGTAATGTGCTAGTAATCAGGGAACGCAAAGGTACAATCAGAAGAAATCCTTCAGGTAAGGGAGACACAACCAATTTTTATGAAGAAAGTAGAAGAAGGTTACAGCAGGATCGCCACTGGCTTCTATTCTGAGCCATATCTGATAACGTCTCTAGCCACTGTGTTGCACCATCTCTCAGACCCCAACCAGGGAGTCGTGAAGGACCAACACAAGCCAGTCCTTTGCAGCTTTCTTTCATACCACGACACCATGTCAAACACTGACCACCTCTCCGCTTCTCCCAACCAATCCCAGAGTCGGCAAATAATGCACGACGTGAAATTCTCTGGGACGACATTCGGAGAACATGTCCAAGCCACCGAAGTCGGTGTTTCAAGATGGTGACACCAATTGAATTATCATCTCTGTGCCCGAAGACACGATGCCGAACCTCTGCAATACTGACATGGTGTTGCCACTGAATGTCAGCAATCCTTCGGAGACAGCGATGATCAAACACAGAGAGTCGTCTAACGTCCTCAACTCGGAGAGCCCAGGTTTCACAAGCATAGAGCAAAACTGCTCTCACCGACGCGTTGTAGATCCGACCTTTTACAGCCAGACTAACATCACGAAGGCGCCAAAGATGGACCAGATTGGCATAAGCCGCTCTGGCTTTCACTATTCGTGCATTGATCTCATCACTCACACCCCCACCAGCACTTATGCAGCTACCCAGATACACGAACTTCTCGACTACGTCTATCTGTTCACCATCCAGGGTGAGTACAGGATTGGAATCCTGCCAGTCTTGTAGAAGTACTTTGCACTTCGAAGGTGCAAAGCACATACCATACCTACGGACACTGATAGCCAACTGATTAAGCGCAGATTGCATGCCTTGGGAATTATCGCACAGTAAGACAATATCGTCCGCATACTCAAGGTCGAGAAGTCTTTCTCCAGGCAACAGATCCACACCACCATTACCTACATTCATCAGAGCTGTTTCCAGAATGTCATCGATGGCAAAGTTGAAGAGGAATGGTGAGATTGGGCAACCCTGCCTAACCCCACTACTCGAATGGAACAATGGAGAGAGGTGGTTGTATGCCCTCACTCTGCCTGAGGTGTTTTTATATAGGGCTTTTAGGATGTTAATAAAGTTCTCAGGCACACCCTTCTTCAATAGACAATCCCAGAGGACAGTCCTGTCCAACGAATCGAAGGCAGCCCTGATGTCAAGAAACACTACGATTGTTGGCCTTTGATAAGTATGGCGATGTTCTAACATTTGGCGGAGGGTGAAGATATGATCAATACATCCTCGACCAGAACGAAACCCAGCCTGCTCCTCGCGAGTCAATCTTTCTCGGGTTTTGAACAACCTACGAAGTATGACGGAAGCCAATAGCTTGGACGCAATCGGAAGTAGACTTATCCCCCGATAGTTGTTGCAGGAACGACGTGAACCCTTTTAAAGATAGGGACAACTATCGACTCATTCCATGACGTTGGTACACTCTCTAGTTCCCAAACCTTTGTAAACAACGTCGTCAATTCCTTAGTCAAAAAGTCACCACCATCTTTAAAAAGAGCCGGAGGTAAGTCATCTGGGCCAGGTGATTTGTAACGCTTCAAGAGTTGGAGTTCCTTGCGGACTTCCTCCTCATTTGGTGGATCAGTCGTCACCGGCCATGGAGGGCAGGACAGTCTAACCGATGTTGCCGGAGCAGCAGGCCAGTTGAACTGCCCTTCGAAAAATTCTGCCCATCGTCCAAGACGTCGATGGATGGTAGTGATTGGCATCCCATCATCCTCGCAGATTGTTTCACTCACACCAGACTTCTTGCTGCCAGTGGCTCGGATGAGCTGGAAGAGCTTCCGGTAGTTACCAGATGCAGCTGCTGCTTCCAGCTCATTAGCACGCTTCGACCACCAGGCTTCTCGGTCCTTACGCAAGCTTTGCCCGATTTCCTTACGTAACATCCTTCGTTTATGGTCAAACTCACGGTCACCCGGAGTAGACCAACGGGCTTTAATGAGTTGTAAGGAACCAGAAGAAACCCAGTGATTAAAAGCGGGACGTTTCGCAAACCCACAACTGACTGTTCCCGCCATTTTCATGGCGTCATGCAATTGCAACCAATGCTCATCTATACTTTTCGGTGGAGTGGTAGCTAGCCTAGAGGCTAGCTCGGTTCGATACTTACTAGCAACAGAAGTTGCAACCAGCTTGCTAATATCAATCCGTTGATGGCGGTCACTTCGTTGTCCACTGAAAAGTAAGGCAAGATTGGCGCAGACCAAGGCATGGTCAGAGTCCAGATAGGTACTCCAAAAGGAGCGGCAGTCTTTTACACAACCACGCCAGCGGTAGCTGATCGCGATGTGATCAATCTGAGTCCAGGCTTGGGATGCAGAGGGAGGACGCCAGGTGGCACATCGGCGATGACTGTGCCGAAAGTTAGTGCTAGCCAGAAACAGGTTGTGGTCTGTGCACAGGTGCAGTAGACGGTCCCCGTTATCTGACCTGCGACCAACGAGTCCCCATCGGCCACCTAAACGACTCTCTTCTGCGCCTAGACGCCCGACCTGAGCATTCAAGTCTCCGGCTAGTACTACAATATCTGTCGAACGCACTTTCTGGAGAAGAACAGATAACTGGTGGTAAAACTCATCCTTGATTGCATCCGGGCTGCAATCTGTCGGGGCATAGGCAGAGATGACGAAAAGACATCGTTTCTCACGCCGATTTCTTCTCACTTTGATGGAACTTTCTAATCTAACAGCACATAACCGACTGTTAATGGGGATCCAATCGACTAGTGCTGCCTCAGCTCTAGCGCTTAGTGCGACACCAACGCCAGCAAGACCAGACGAAGATGCCACAGGGTCCCCGGATAAGCGCACGTAAAACAAGCTTTTTGAAGTGACAGATGGAGATCGAATTTGTAGTACATCACCAGAGTCTTGAATACGGGTCTCGGATAGACAGCAGACATCAATATTAAGACTTTCCAAAGACATAGCCAGCCCTATCTGTTGACCAACCTGCATAAGTGTGCGAACGTTGAAGGCAGCCAGTTTGAATGGTGCACGTGGTTTCAGAAAAACTGCTTCAGTACTCATATTCGATGGTAACATACAATTTTCAACCGGACAGTGACTCGAGAACGTTTAGATACAGTCGAATTTCCACCAAAGACGAGCCGCTGTATAAGTATAAAAGAGGGTGAATAATGTGGAAAATCATAATAATAATAATAATAATAATAATAATAATAATAATAATAATAATAATGACAGTAATAGTAATAATAATAGTATTAATAATGACAATAATAGTAATGATAATTATTTGAATCGATTGATTGTTTTTCGGAGCGAGAAAAGCAGTTGCCATAGACATAGAGTTCATCGTTTGTGTGTGGGCTGTGATACTGCCCGCGTGCTCAAACCGAAGCAGGTGGTTATCTTAGGGGGCCACTCCCCGAGCCTTTGACCTAAAGGTCTAACCCACAAGGCAGTGGAGCATCGTAAGGAGATGCAGTCCCATGGTAGCCGGTGACCAACAATTGGTTCATACGCCATTTGTTCCCGCAGGATACTGGAGCTCATGTGCACCATTGGTTTGTGATCCGGTTAAAGCGCCGGACATTCGCTTTTCGTCCTCTCATTTTCGTAAACAACACCCCCGCCACGAGAAGGCAATGAGTAGGACTTCCCTGGCAGAGGCTGTATACGCGCGGCCGTGTGAGAGTATTTCGAGAGGGAGAGCGGACTCACCCCACTCTCGGCCGTACCAGGGCATTCGGGGGCATCCCATACTAGAACGAAACAACAATCTGGTGTTTCCAGGTTTTTCATGGTGGTCCAACTTTAATTGACTCATAAATTCAACTATTAAAATTAGTACAATCTCCATAAAACCCCCTTCTGATAAGAATTTCATTTTAAATAATTCTACAATTTTCACAGATTGAAGTCATGAGTCAGTTGAAGCTAGACCACCATGGAAATCCTGGAAGCACTGGACGGCCGTTTCGTCCTAGTATGGGACACCTCAGCAGTGCGCATCCACGAACCCGCACCCCACGGGATTTGAACCCAGGACCTACTGGCTTCTACAATGTCAATTGTTATTAATGTTCACGTTATCAATGTCTTAAATTGTTCTGTTTTTGTATATATATATATATATATATATATATATATATATATATATATGTGTTTAAATTAACATTTTAGTTCAAGGGGGATGATTAACCATGTTTGTACTTCCCTCTCATGTATATGGATGCATTTGTGTGTTTACATATATTCATGCACTGAAGTGTACATGTGTTGTGTACATGTTTACCACATCACAATGTATACAGCTTTATAACTAATTTAACAAAGTTGTACACTTCTTTGAAATATACAGTTTTTTGCTTGTTTATATTCATATTATAGAATTATCATAATACCATAGGTCGAGAACACATGAAGATACACCACAAACATACTAATACTTCTAGTAAAAACTTATTTCACAAACTCTTACCATTAAATCTTTATTCATTATCTTTCTTTAAAAGCATAAATCACCATCATCATCATCATCACAAACAGCATTGTGTTGCATAAATCATGATATTATCGACTATATCAACTCTATACCCAACCTCTGTTTCACCTAACCTTCATAGGTACAATCAACCCACTCCAGTGTATATATAAAGCATTAATACATGTTTATTAAATGTTTCTATTTAAGAAATAATAATCATTTTAATTTATTTTTCAACTTATGCCCCTGTAAAAAAGAAGAGTATTGCATATTTCATGTACACACATGTTAGACATTATCTTGAATGTAATTTATCATTATTAACTGATATTAGCTATTAATGAAATCTTGGATGAATGTGAAATCATTCGAAAATGAAATTTATTATGATTACCATCATTGTTCTTCTTCTTCATCATCATCTTCTCCTCCTCCTCCTCCTCCATCTTCTTCTTCCTCTTCTTCTTCATCTTTTTCGTCTTCTCCTCTTCCTCCTCCTTCTTCTTCTTCGTCTTCTTCTTCATCTTCATCTTCTTCTCCTCCTTCATCTTCTTCTTCTTCCTCTTCTTCTTCTTCTTCCTCTTCCTCCTCCTCCTCCTCCTCCTTCTTCTTCTTCTTCTTCTTCGTCTCATTATTATTATTATTACTACCAACTTATGTTGTCACCTATTATCAACATTTAACCATAAAACTGTGAGCTTATGTTTAATCAATCATTTGGTATTTCTTTATTATATATATATATATATATAAATATATATAAGTACTATGTAACGATCCTTTTGTTTAAACTTATCAACACTACACTTAGGATTATGGTAACCTTCATAACTCGCCTCATTTGTTTTTGTATAAACAAAGTACAACTTGGTACTACTAGTACAAGGAATACAAAGCATATGGATTGCGAAGATATACAGTTTTTTTGGTAAATGAGAAGAATAATGATATTGTTTTAATGAATATACATGATTTTAATAGTTGAACTTATGATTCAATTGAAGTTGAACCATCATGGAAAAAATGGAAGCATTGGACTGTTGTTTCATACTAGTATGGGACTCCTCAGCAGTGCGCACCCACGATACCGCCCCACAAGATTCGAACCCAGTCTCGCGCGCAGACGCTTAATCTCTAGACCACTGAGCCGACCGGTATCTAACCGTGTTAATGTCCATGAAATTGCATCACCGTCCAATAATAAGTCGTGGGTTCAAGTTTCGCGAGACGGAATCGTGGACGTGCACTGTTGAGGAGTCTCATACTAGGACGAAACGGCCGTCCAGTTCTTCCAGGTTTTCCATGGTGGTATAACTTCAACTGACTCATGAATTCAACTATTAAATTACTATAATATTCACAAAACCCCTATCTGAATATACGTGAATTGTGTAGAAAGTCTAAATTTACATTGGTATTTATATTGAAAAAAGACTACAGTAGAGTACTAACTGATCAGCAATTAGATATAAACATTATGATTGTCACTTCATTAACATAGATTGAACTCTATGTATTCAATAGCTCATGCGTTAAGAAGTTTGTCACAGTTCAAATGGCTCATTACTAAATTTTTCCACTTATTGTACTGCGCAACGCTGGTTCCAACCTCACAGTAAATGTTGACTCATTCGACTTAGAAGATAGATGTTTATTTTTTCGGAGGCCTGCTTGAATATTTGGATACCTGTTCCTTCCATCTAGATATTTCAGCAAGTCAACTTCTTATTTGTTTTAATTCATCATTATGTTTATTAATCGCATAAACTATTCAGGCGCGCTTACGCAAGATTACAACCTTTCTCTGTACAAGTTACAAAAAAGTGCAATCAGAGACATCGTGGTTGCTGATAATATGCATCGAAAACAATTTACATTATTCAGATGTCGATTCCTGAACTGCTAACATGTAACTGACGACCACTCACTGCTTACCGTCAGGATCAATCAAGAAATGTGAAAAGGAAACTTATTGAAATACATTGTGCTGAAAATTCTTTATTGTACCAAAAATATAATATTGAATAGAGCCATTAATAATAATAGGTTCCTACTAGTGAGGAACCAAGGTTTAGAAGAACTCCGTGTAGATTGATTCCGACCATTTAAGACTAAAAAGAAGAATCAGTGAATTAACTGTAATCAAATATGAGTTTTCTGTAATGTGCCGTACTATTAATAGTACTCATTAACGTCCATATTCAATAAAGCAGTTAATTAGTAGTTATAAATATGAACATACCGATAAATGTCTGTTCTGTGCCGGAGGGGCACGCAAACAGCTTGGAAGAGAGAGGGATAAGTAAAAGAGAGAGGTGATGGCTCAGTAAACACATAAAATCCACCTACGTTTAATAATCCGATCAATTATACACACAGACTTCAGATTAAGACAAGCTGACAATTGTAACTAGAACTCGCTGGGATGAGATTTTGAATCTGCTACATGACAAAACATTATCCACAACCTCCCATTCTAATAATAATAATCACATGCTCACTAGTGATTGGCTTCAAGATGGATATCTAGTGAAAATTCGTGACCAATAAAATCCAATTCATGTCGGGTAGAGACAGGTATCCACCTCCGGCAATGGATGTTTCCAAATTCAAAATTCACATGATTATAAGCACTGCATAACTTCAACATTTAAACAATGGATTTATAATTACTGAAATAAGGTACGCGTCCGTGAATTTGTAGCAAATTCATTTTCCAATATTCAATATATGTGGGTTGTCAAGTATTATTATTATTATTATTATTATTATTATTATTATTATTATTATTATTATTATTATTATTGAAGCAAGATCCTCAAATACAACATGGAAGACACCGACCAAACCAGTCACACTCAATGGTAAAACTCTGGAAGATGTGGAATCCTTCATGTACCTGGACAGCATCACCGACGAAGAACGAGGATCGGAAGCAAGCGTAAAGTCAAGGATTGGCAAAGCAAAAACAACATTCCTACAGTTGAAGAACACATCGAATTCAAAACAATTGTCTACCGACCAATATCAAAGTCACACCCTTCAATATGAACAATCAAGACAGCCTTACTATATGGAGCTGAAACTTCCAGAACTGCTACTGTAATGAACAAAACACGAGTGGGGACAAATCGAATGTACTTAACACAAATTACAGGACTTGTTAATAAAGTCTAACAATTATAAAGTAAATGCTTAATTTGCAAACTGTCCACCAATTGTCTTAAAATGACTCAGACTTCATTGTTCCTGCATTTTCATACAAATCGCATCCTGTTTCCATTCCTTACTGTTCGATCATCTTGTCTTTCTTCTCCCAGACCTTCTGTTCACGACCAACATCATATACTACTTATGTCAATATAACTAGCACACACCACACTACAGCGATCATCAAGAAGGTACAAGTATTTATAAATAATTGTCCACACAAGATACTCATCATCCATTGGTCGGATACGATCAGCAACAACAGCCTACAGTGGGAGAGAACGAACCAACTTCGAGGTGAGGAGGAAATTAGGAAAAGACGATGGAAATGGATTGGATATACATTACGCAAATTACCAAACTGCATCACGAAGGAAGCCCTAGCTTGGAATCCTGAAAGGAAGAAGAAAAGCGGAAGACCAAAGAACACATGTCGGTAAATAGAAGCAGATATGGAAAGGATGAATAAGAACTGGAAAGAGCTGAAGAGGATTGTCGAGGACAGAGTTGGATAGAGAGTGCTAGTGGGAGGCCTATGCTCCTCCATGAGGAGTAACAGATGTAAGTAAGTAAGTGTTATTGGGCGTTTTATCACTCATTTATTCAGTTAGTGCTGAATATAAGCGCATGATTTTCACTGAAAATTTCATTTTAAATGTTAACTTTCATTGTGTTTGTTTTCTCATTCAGTAAATTGAGTTAAACTATATTGGTGTGTTCATAGAAAAGAAATATCGATAGATTTACATGATTAAAATGAATTCCCTAGTGAGAATCATGTTTTTATATTTCATACTTACTCACTAAATGATAATGAAAAATACTACCATTTTACTGAACATAGAAAACATAGTGGATAAACCTTACATGAATTAATTAATAGTAGTTTGTGAATAATAGAAAAATACGGCGATACTTATTGCGTCAGATGGAAGTTTACAATTAGGACAATATGGAAATACTATAAGTGAATTTGAAGTTTCACACTATAAACTGACTTCGTTTAGGCAATATCATGAATTAACCGAAATTAGCAATCTAAATTAGTGAATATTAACTCAGAAGATTTGAAGACTAAGTGCTCGCTACATCTGAAAGTTCTCAGTTATATCATCGATATACATTGCTGAAGTGTCCCATGTTAAAACTTAATAGCTATTCAATGAGATCATGAGTTAATTGAAGCTAGACCACCATGGAAAAAATGGAAGCACTAGACAACCATTTCGTTCTATTATGGGACTCCTCAGCAGTGAGCATTCACGATCCCGCCTCACGGGACTCGAACACAGGACCTGTCAGTCTCAGGCATGAACGCTCAAACTCTAGACCACTGAGCCGACTGGTATCCAATCGTGTTAATGTCTAGCTATTCAATCCTTTCATCAAATACAATCTATAATGAAAGTAATCCCAATTCAATAATCCTTAATAATAACATAAACCAATTGCTTAATAAATAAACATTAAAAGTACATATGCTAGAATTTCAAATGATGATTTATTTAATCAAAGTTTTATATTTTCACTTATTCACCCTGTCTTAACAACTATCTAACTATCTAAATGAAATACAACAAAGTCACCCCTACCATCACCCCACCACCCCGTTTGAAAATAGGATTATGGTGGCGGGGGGGGGGTTAAAAAAAGAAACCACTATCAATAAACACATTTACATAGACTTAACAACATACCTCCATTACAACTTTGCTTTATTTATTTTAAAATGAATTCTGTTTAGCCTATTAATCATTCTAAGCAAGACATAAGAAAAAAATGACTGTATAATTTACATTTTGATAAACATTTTAATCCTTCATGAAGGGTAATAGGCATAAGAAAACATTTAATGCCTTACAAGACTATGTCATTCCATAAAAAAACATAAATATATGTGTAATGTGAGTCATACTACTTCTTTGTTTTGTTGTTCAAATATAATCTTTGTTGAAATTAGTTTTGTCATTAAAATGAATTAAACTATTATTACATAAGCTAGTGACTATTTGAATTCAATAGCTAAGTAGATAATGTGATGTTGTTTGAAGTGAACAGTACTAAGTTCAAGTTCCAAAGTGAATATCAACTCTGAGATGAAGGTACGAGTTGCAAAAAATAGGAAGAAACGAGCGTCTTGAATTCCACTGTTAGACGCTAACTATTTTTCACAATTGATTGATCACTGGGTGGTATCAATGTCATGTATGTCAAGTCCTTCTTAGTGCAGATCGAATGCTATCGACCAAGTTGCAATGTGGCCACTAGTCTAGATGACTCGACATTGTGTGCACTATGTTGAGATTAGATGGTGATTGGATGTCGTCAGTCAGTCAGTCAGTCAGCTACACCGAAGGACCAGGCACATATATGCACCTCATTTACACAACAACAAGATGAACACCGGATTCATATAAGTAGTTAATTTGGTGGTGGTAATATATAAAAGAAAGATTGTGTATAAGGATATAGTACAGGAAGAAAGAATTAGTTCGTAGAAAGAAAGATATGAAGCGATTTTAATCTCTTAGTTTAAGGGAAGACAGAGAGTGTATACACCGACGCCATTGTGATCGATTCTGAGCCATATCACCAAGAGTCTCTAACCATTGGTTACGATTGTCACGCGGACCCCAACCAAGTAGTCTGCATCTACCAACATGCCTCAGACTAGAAGTTAGTGTCTTCAAGCACTGATGCCACGTTTTGGTTTGGCCACCCCTAACTTTCTTCCAACCATTTCCATCACCGGTTAGCATTGGTTGGATGTAGTCAACAGGAAACCCTGGATCTAGGTTTCGTACCACTTGCCACTCGTCAACAAGATGTACCTGTAATCTTGAGGGAACTGATTCTCCCTGACGGATTCGATCCCATGTCACCTAGCTTCACAGTCAGAAACGTTAACACTGGACTATCTGGGCTGCGACTGACCTCCTATAGGACTGAGATGTATTCACAATTGATTGATCAATGTCATGTGTGTCAGGCAGCACGGGATCGAATCCGTCAGAAAGCATCAGTTCCCTTAAGACTACATATACAACTTGTCAATAAGTACTAAGTAGCACGAAACCTAAACCCAGGGTTTCCTGTTGATTAGCTCCAACCACTATTTTACTATCGATCATTTAAAAAAATAAGGCTTATTTTCACACATTTTAAATGTGGTTATATATTTCAACAGCAACAACAACGACAACGACAACAGCAAGAACGACAAGTTGTTTATTTTAGATAAATAAATGTATGAATCATAAATGTTCCAATAAGTAAGATTATATTAAGCGTAAAAATGGATTTGTTACATAAGTTGTTTATTACTATTGGACTTTACATTATCCTCCTACATGGTATTTTTCAGTTATCCGTCTCTATTCAAATTATAGAGTAAACAATATAGTTTGTGATGGATAGACACAATGATATAGAAAGTGACAACATGTATGTGTGTGTGTGTTTGTTTTGGAAACGAAATTGTCGGTATTATTCATACTACGTGAGTAAGAGGGTGTTTTTGTTTTATAGGATGGTTGTTTTCTACAGGATGGGGTTGCCGACCTTATATTGCCTAACCCTCCTCTCCTTTATGTGGGTTTAAAACCGGTAACAGTGTTAGAACAGAGCTACAAGTGGAGTTACATGAGTAAGAGAGTGAAAATGAATTGGAAATTTAATTTTTTTTCCATAAGAAAACTGTTACAGATCATGTATGTATGTATAAGTAAAACTGACAAGTAATGTAAACACAATTAATCTAATGTAGACTTTCCATTTCATATTTATGATAATCAAAATGTAACGTTTATTTGTCTGTCGTCGTCGTCGTCGTCGTTGTTATTATTTTAAATACTCACGCCATCATGAATAGATTAGTAGAAATAATTTAATAAATAGTGTGTAACAAAACAATGAAATATTGTTTGACAAGTCCCCGAGTGAACATCAAATCTGAGATGCAGGTACATTCAGCTGACGAGTTTCAAATAGGACGAAACGCACGTCCTGGATTCTACTGTTAACCACTATCCATCCTTGTGAATTAAGGCTATATCGAGGCAATACGCACAGTATGCACATATACTAATAAGAAATTGATCAATTACAGTCCTAAACATCAATAGGAAGATTCAGAAAAACAATTTCAAATGAATTTAAGCTTCATCTTATTGCGCAAACAAGTGGCTATCAGGACTCAATAGCCAAGTGGATAACGCGATAACGTTTGAAGCGAACGATACTGAGTTTGAGCCCCAGAGTGAACATCAACTCAGATTCAGGTACATCCAGCTGACGAGTCCCAAATAGGATGAAACATGCGTTCTGGATTCCACAACTAGCCACTATCCATTTTTGCATGTATTGTATGACAAGTTGAATACTCACTAAGATCACTTTTTGTATGTGTATACAGACGATGGCAGACAAATGATAACCTTATTTTTACTTAAGCTATATTCTAGTTAGTATGACTGGTTATGGTATATCTACATAGGTTAGGAAACTGGTTAGCCTTTCGGAAATTGGAATTAATACCACTTAACAGCTATAGTTAGAGACAGTACTATTGAGTTATTTTAATCTCTGACTGAATTACTTAAAGATTGTGTTGAGGCTATAATTTATGGACGACCTTTGACTGACGCTAGACTGATCTTCAGTGTCCACTTAATAACCAGGATCAAATGAGAGTTACAAACCTGTGTGAGGAATTAGAATTACGAATTACAGTTGATGATTAAGCTTAAGAATTCGATTTCCGGTTTTCATCAAGGACTGACATCAGCTATAATACCGAAATAGTATTTAGTCAGATGAGTGAATGAATTTCGCTCCAAAATCCGAGACCAAAACGAGCTTACAGGATTTCACTGTTAGACACAATCTGTTTGTTCTATGAAAATATGTGTCAGAATGACTACGTCAAGGCATTCAGTACAGGGTGTATATATAACTTCATACCTGCTGAATAAGCTAGATGCTGTTTAGTCTCATAAACTTAGTGAATAATGTGTTGGGAATTTGAAATGAAAGGTAACAACTTCGAGATTCAATACGAATATCAACATTGGAAAGCAGGTAACAACAAAATATGGTGTAATATGATGTCAAATATCTTATATTAATGATTATATTTGTAATTTGATGGACAGAATTCTGTCAGTACTAATATCTAAACAAACATAACCATAGTTATTTACTATTTGGTGATTAAATGATCTATTCTATTTGCACTCTTAATATTTAAACAATTGATAAGGACCTAACGAAATAATATAGACACTTACTGTTGTTTACTTGTATCTTTCCATTGTTATTTAGGACTGCAATTGATCAGTCTCTTATTGGCATATGTGCATCCTAAACGGACTGCCTCGATATTGCCTGAATTCACGAATACGTCGAAACACGCGTCCTGGATTCCACTGTTAGCCACTATCCATCTTTGCTTATGAAATAATATAGAGTTGTAATATTCTATTCAAGTCGATTTTCCTAATTTAAGGTACTTTCATTTGTGTGGGACCATTTGTGTGAGACTCTCCAGCAGTGCGTAGCCTCGACCTCACGATCTCAAACCAAGTACTTTCGATATTGAGCGCGAACGTTTGAACTCTGGAACATTGACCTATTATCCAACTTCGACCAATCCATGACATTATTAAACCTTCATCCACTACTTGCAGTGAATGTCTCACTCTCTACACGAATTGAACTTCACTGGTCACAGCATTCCACTAGAACTTTAGGAGTTAGTCACTAGTGAGTACATATGTTTATATGTATATATGATGCACATATTTCTGTAGTAAGACAGAAACTTAATACAATTCATAGGTCATTTCCACTATAGACTAAGATAAAAAAACAGATAATTTTTTTCAGTTAGGACAGGACAGGAGGTTAGATAGCCTTTCGATTGAGATCATGAATCAATTGATGTTAGACCACCGTTGGAAACCTGGAAGCACTGGACGGCCGTTTCGTCCTAGTATGGGACTCTTTAGCAGTGCGCATCCACGATCCCGCTCTCTGCGAGATTCGAACCCAGGACCTATCGGTCTCGCGCCAGGCGCTTAACCAACTAGACCACTGAGCCGGCATCCAATGGTGTTAGTGTCTAACATCAACCAATCCACGAAATTGCGCGACCAACTTCCATTGTACTGAGGTAGGCACCTGTCTCCAGGTTTCTAACGGTGGTCTAACATCAATTGATTCATGATCTCAATCAAAAACTTAACAATCTCCACAACCCCTATACTGATAGATAGCCTTTTTTAGTCTTGGCAATGATGGTCTCTCGACAGATAAAGTCTTAATCACGTGTTGAAGCAATGAATTCCATTCGTTGATGATTCAATGGAAAAGTCAATATTCAGCTGACAAGTAATTTATTCTGGGCTTGTGAACTTTTTTTTGCATTGTCCTCATAAATTCTCTGTTTTGGAAGACAAAAAGAAAATGAGGGCATATCAAGTGTAAAATTATTACTTCAAATAACGTAGAAACCTACCACAATACATGAAATTGAATTCAGCACAACAATGTGCGGATTCGATCAAACCGACTGTAAACACAATAACCTCACAGTAACTTTTGATGAGTATCACACTTCATATATGTATTTAATTACTTACATATATGCGTGTGGTAAATCATTTAAGCAAAATATACATATCTTTTGCTAACATACATCAATAACATATGATATATATATATATATCTTCCGCTTTTGATTGACCCCTAAATCAGGTCAGTAGAACAGACAAACAAAAAAGAAATAGGTGAATGATGGGAAACAACATTGATGTACTATCACTCTTTTATTAAGTTTGAAATATTCGACTATATGATTCCTGGAAGAGGACCACAATGGAACTGTATATTCAAGTGTTTGTGTATTTATCTATCTGTTTGTGTGTCCATCGTGAGAGAGAGAGAGAGAGGGAGACGGATAGACTGGTAGAGAGATAGTTATTTAAGTAAAGGATTGAAGAGAAACTGACTTTACTCAAGATTCATACTACGACTATTATTATTATTTCAACAAGATTAATGATTGTTTACAGAAAGGAAGTGTTAACAGTGAATGAATGGAGCGAGCAAATAAAGTAACATAAAAAAAAAACAAACAAACGAATAAGAATTCATGTAAAACGAGGGAGGGGGGGGTAGTGTGAAAGGTAATGGGAAGAACCGCAAGAGAATTTTCAACTTACACTTAATCGTTTACGATGTAGATTCCATTGTCATTATCTTATCTCTTTTTCATATAAACATAATACATTTTTAGACATAGAAGACAATGTTTATATTCTTTCAAGTGTACTATAATCTTTTGTAGTCTGTATTCCCGTTTTCATGAATGACAGTTTTGACAGGAATGATGAATGATCTAGAGAAGAGAAAAAAAAACTGGTTATTTGATAAACAAAACAAAAGATAAATAAATAGATGCCTTATTCCTAATATAAGTGAGGAAGAAAAAGAAATCTTTGGAAATGTATTTATCTTCATAATCTTGTTGATTTATCATGGATTTATAGAGATTGTAGTCATTTTTTTAATAGTTGAATTCATGAGTCAGTCTAAGCTAGAGTACCGATGAAAACTTGGAAACACTGAACGGTCATTTCAATCTAGTATGGTACTCGTAAGCAACACGCATCCACGATTTCATGCCAAAAGGATTCTAACCCAGAATCTTCGATCTCACGCACAAACGCTTGACTTATAGACTTATGAATTCAATCGTTATAATACTTCATTCTCCACAAATCCTCATTCTGATAATAATCATCATCACGTGCTCACTGATGGATGACTAGCTTAGTAATGGATTTGTTGGAGTTCTAATGAGAATCCATGACCAGTGGTACTTGGTTCGTGTCAGGTGGAGACACAATGGATTGATTGAAGTTAGATATTAATACCGTCGTATGTCGGCTTAATGGTTTAAAGGTTAAATTTTCACTTGAGAGACCGAAGAACCTGGGTCCGAGTCCCTCTGTGGGATTGTGGATGCTTACTACTGAGGAGTCCTGTGCTAGTTCGAAACGAACATTCAATGCTTCTAGGTTTTCGATGGTGGATTCAATTTGTTGAGTGAATAAATTCTATGGTAGTTGTGTGGATATATAATTTACACTAAATGCTCACTGAGTAGTAATTACCAGTGTAATGTTTGTCCAGTCATTTAGTGCTGCTAACCGAATTCTAATGACTATATCTTAAATGTGGTCAGTAGTTTAAGTGACCCGACATCATGTGTATTATGTTTTGAAGGTAATCAGAGAGTAACTTTGAACCTAGATTTCAGGCTGGTTAGAATTCGCTAACAAGATCTACCAGTATTCTTGAGGGAAATTGTTCTCCCTGGGGGTATTTGAATTGATGTCATTCAGCTCCATAATCTGTAACGTGATGACTGAGCTTTTTGTGTCACTATTTACTGAGATATTTACAGTTGACAGATCAGTGAGTTGGAATCCCACAAGTAATATTAACTCCTTCAAGATGGTTCTTGCTGACATGTGTCAACTCGTATGAAACCTAGACCAAGTAGTGTTTTCTGTCTATTATCTCCAACTACCTAATATAAATCCAATATTAGATTACTAGAAGCAATTAGTAAAAAGCTCAGATTTTATACTAATTTTCATTCATTACCAGAGTGAACTGGTTTGCTCTGTGAGAGTTTTAAATTAATGTTGTTCAATCTCACAGTTTCTCATGACACTACTGAACTATCCTGATCAGCGACTGATATTTCTTAGAATTTTTTTTGTATAAACAAGAATACGATAACATTGAATAAAGGGGATCCATTCTATTTTTTAAAAGACATCTCATTAGCTGTAAACAGGGCGAGACTATAATTTATGGATGAACCAACTAGGTATAAGATAATAGGTCTCGGATTTTGGAGCGAAATTCATTCATCCATTTGGATAAATAGAGTTTTGGCATTATAGTTGATGACAGTTAGTGATGAAAACCCGAAATCTAATTCCTAACCGCAACCACCAACTATATATCATAATTATAGTTTCTCACACACTGGTTTATAACCCTCATTTGGTCCTGGTTATTAAGTGGACACTCTCAAGGTCAGTCTAGCGTCGTGCAAAGGTCATCCATAAATTATAGTCTCACCGATAAGTGTTCTAGAGTAGGATATAAAATCATAAGATCAGGAAGAAGTTTCAACTATTTTCCTATGACATTTTACTATCACTATGATTTTAAGTTTTGTATTTAGAAGACCACTTTCAGCTTCACTCACCAAAGTACTACAAAGGTTTGCTTCTGATTGTATTATTGTTGTTACGACTACAGTATGAATAATGTTACAATTTAGAATCTGAGTTATATTTCTCTAACCCGCATATACTATTTAATGAATAGCTTAGAGTCCGAAGCTTCTACCAATGATACACTTCGACTGGCAAGATTAAGATTAAGTTGACACCAATACAATCTTAACTCCTATTAGTCCGCTGATTTTTGTACTTTCTTCTGTACCCAGTCTTGAGTACAAATAAGAGAATAGAGCAACCAAGCTTTTGTTATTATGTTTCAGGCACTCAATACATCTAAATCAAACACTAGTGAGTTATGTATATGACAATAATTTAGAAAAACTAACTCTACTGTACGGAGCTGAAACTTGGAGAACTACTACAACCATCATCAAACATGTACAAGTATTTATAAATAGTTGTCTACACAAGATACTCAACATCCATTGGTCGGATATGATCAGCAACAACAGCCTTCTGTGGGAGAGAACAAACTAGCTATCAGCTGAAGAGAAAATTAGGAAAAGACGTTGGAAGTGGATAGGACATACATGAAGGAAATCGCCAAACTGCATCACGAAGTAAGCCCCAACCTGGAATCGTGAAGGGAAGCGGAAAAGTGGAAGGCCGAAAAACACATTGTATCGAGAATTGGAAACAAACATGAAAAGGATGAATAAGAACTGGAAGGAGCTGGAAAGGATTGTCGAGGACAGAACTGGATGAAGAGTGCTGGTGGGAGGCCTATGCTCCACCACGAAGAGTAACAGGCGTAAGTAAGTAACTCATATAACAATAGTTAATAGGTCCAATGAAAGCTTATCATATAGTGATTATAGAAGTACAATTACTCAATCATCTTATAATTGTATAGTGAAAATATAAACAATAATAGTTTCAAAGCTCCAATTTCCTTAATACTCCCTTTATTACAATAACTATCTGTAACTTAAGGAACTGTTCGCAGTTTATGTGAGGCATTGATAATAGAATGAATTTATCTTAATCAACAAGTTGTATTCTTTGAATTTTATTCAAATTTATCTAAGGAAGAAGTTATATGAAGATTTCTTTATCTCCATTAGACTTAAGAACTTTCAATACATTTTGAAATCGAACACCAAGGCACCAACTATATAACCGCTTCCAAGTTTCTATAAGTCTTCAACTCTTGGAACTAGAGCAGAAAACAAAAGGTGAGAAGTATAGAATGAAGCTTTTTATTTCGAAGTTTTGTTAATATTTAGAAAACTAATGTATTTCTATATGTAACTATGATACGTGGAATAATTAGTAACGGAATCGGTAAGTATCCTATTATCATGACATTATCTATTTCTGAAATTCTTTCAAATAGTTATGAAGAACACGGATTGAACGAAACATATTCAAAACCTTTCTGATTTATGAATGCCTTTTTAAAAAGGATTATCAAGAGCTCCTATCAATCAACAATTCTTATTTTAGAAAGTTATCATCTAGACAACTGGATGAATGCTTCATTGATTATATTGAATGAAACAGTAAAACAAACTATTGATCTAATACTCTTTTCAGTTACTGGATGATTATCTAAATGTTAACAAACCATGATAGAAATGAATCTGTTACCGGTAGTAAAGGGTAAAAGGTTTTAGACCAATTATTGACATCTTCTTAAACATAAATAAATCCATGATAACTAATCACAATTGGTTGATCACTGGGTGGTGATCAATGTCATGTGTGTCTAGTCCTTATTTAGTGCAGATCGAATGCTATCGACCATGTTGCAATGTGGTCACCAGTCTAGGTGACTCGACACTGCGTGCACTGTATAGTGAGATTAGATGGTGGTTGGAGGTAGTCGACAGGAAACCCTGAACCCGGGTTTCGTGCTACTTGGCACTCGTCAGTAAAGTGTACCTGTAATCTTGAGGGAACTGGTGCTCCCTGGTGGATTTGATTGCAACATAGTCGATAGCATTCTATCTGCACTAAATAAGGATTAAACGCACATGACATTGATCACCACCCAGTGATTAATCAATTGTGATTACATCTCAGTCCTATAGGAGGTCGGTCGCGGCTCGGATAGCTCAGTAGTAACGTCTGTGACTGTGAAGCTGGGTGACACGGGATCAGATCCTCCAGGGAGCACTGGTTCCCTCAAAATTACAGGTACACCTTGCTGACGAGAGCCGAGTAGCACGAAACCTAGATCCAGGGTTTCCTGTCAACTACCTCCAACCACCATTTAATAATAAGTAATATCACAATTGTGAAGGCGTTTTACATTGTGATAAGTAAATGTTCACAAAATGTCTTTCGTTCACTTATTTATATATATTTTGTTAATATTGGTACTTTAGTTAACAAGTGTAGTATGTCTTATTCTATATGATTGGTATGTTTTCGGTTAGTAGCTGTATTAAACAATTTTACGATCAGTAGTGAATAATCTACAACGTATAAAACATAGTAGAATCATCATAAGCTGAGATACAGTAAGATCATTTAAGTTACTTACATTGGTGCCCTATCAAGTTTAATAATCTCTATAGAAGTGTATGTAAATGATCTAATTCAGTGAATCTTTAGAGATAATCTAAATAAAGAATAATTATACATTTAACGTTGAAAGCTGTGATATATAGGGTTTATCAGAAAGGGGGTTTAATGGATATTATAGTAATTTCCCCTTTTGATATTAATCAACATATGCTCACTAGTAACTGGCTAAAAGAGGTATTTCCTGGAGTTCTATTGAGAAGCAGTGACCAGTGGAGTTCAGCCAGGTCTATTGTGAGATAGTAACTCACCGAAGAAAATGGTGAATGTGTCGCTCAATTTCATGGATTGGTTGAAGTTAAACACTAACATCGTTGGATGTCGGCCAGCTCAGTGGTCTAGAGTTTAAGTGTTCATGTGCGAGACTGATAGGTCTTGTGTTGGAATCTCGCGAGGTGGGATCTTGGATGCGCACTGCTGAGTAGTCAGTCAGTCAGTAACAACGTAGAACTTCGTACGTACATACGTACATCAGTTCAAGTTGTCACACCACATTAGCACACAAATACAATTGTCCATTCAAATCCCATAGTGGTAGAGGTAGCAAAAGTATAAGCAGTAATCAGAAAGATTAGGGTTTGAAGATGTTATTCAACAAATATAATTCAGTGAAATAAATTTGGAAAGAGAAAATGAAAAGGGACATGAAAAATACAGAAGATTAGAATTTGGGAGAACACAAACAGTGGATGCACATGTGCCATTGCAAACGATTTTGAGCCATGTCATTCAGGGTCTCTAACCATCGGTTGCCATCATCTCGCGGTCCCCAACCAGGTAGTCTACACCCACCAACATGTCTCGGTCCACTTGTCAGTGACTTCATGGATTTGTGCCATGTTCTGGTTTGACCGCCCCTAATTTTCTCCCAACCTACTCCTACACCACAGAACATCGCTCGTCGGGGTATTCGGTGATTGGGCATACATAACACGTGTCCCAGTCATCTCAACTGATGAATTTTCACTACTTCACCAATTCATTTGCCATCCTCACCTATTACCTGTATCCTAACAACTGCATTATTTACTCGGTGGTCCCAGGATATACGAGCAATGTTTCGAAGACACCTATGTTTGAATACTAGTAATCTACAAACATCCTCTGCTCTTAGCGGCCATGTTTCACTGCCGTAAATTGGGACGGAACGAACTGCTGTACAGTAAACCCTTCCTTTGGTCGGTAGACGGATGTCACCTACGCCATAAATGACACTAGTTTGCAAGAGCTTGTCGAACCTTCTGTATCCGTGCTGAGATTTCGTCACACACCAGACCACAATGGCTGATGAGACTCACAAGAGAAGTGAAGCGATCGACACGCTCAACTACTTCACTCCCTATGATTAGTTCGGGTGTCGATGCAATGCAATTCTGAAGTATTTATGAGGAGTTCCACAATAGGACGAAACGGCTGTCTAGTGCTTCCAGGTCTCCCATGGTGGTCTAGCGTCAATTGACTCATGATCTCAACTATCAACTAAGTGTAATAATTTAAAATATTTGATACTTTAGCAGTTCTTTAATTCAGTCCTCTCTTCACTAGCAACTAAGAAGGCAAAGGAGTTAAATCATGATAAAACGATTAATTTAATCAGGTTTTCCGTGTATATTACGATACGCGATACATAGTTACCAAAGAAATTAGAGAAGTAGAAATAGTAAAGACCAACCAGAAAAGAGAAAAAGTTGTAGATTACCAACGTAGATGATCTATGCCGAATGATTGGGGGCATAACTAAGTTAGACAGGAATGGTGTGACCAATAGCTAACTTCAGGGTCACATATCTCAGTCAGCATCTAACGTGGATTACCCCTTCGTCGTATCAAGATACTAAGACTCCTTTGGAGATTGTACAACACAAAGTACGTTATTACAGAAATATATTAGTAAAAGTAGGTACAAAGGATAGGTTGCAACAACCATCGCATGGGCCAGTCCATGGAGTGCAATTAATTTATACAAGTTAGTTGTCCTTGGTCTTGATGCGGATCTATGAACTGTTCGACATTCAGTGTCCCAACTGACGGATGATTTGGCTAGGACTCAATGGCATTTCACTGGTCGTACAAGGTTATGTGAAAAATGTGATTTGAAAAAAAATTCTTTGTTTCCGTTACTAGTTAGACTCTAACACTGTTAACAAAAAGTAAGCTATTCCTGTGATAACCTTAGCAAAATAAAACCTAGAAAGTTTATTGTAACTTAAACTGATGATTATAACCTGTGAAATAACTTGAGAACCTTTCTAACGATCAACCTTCAAGGTTGGCTGGGGTTTCGGTTTTCTTACCGAAACCGACCCTCTGACAAAAAATGTACATTCTTGTGAAGCTTCAAATGAGAGCAAAACAATTGTTGACTACACATTTACTACACATAATTTTTAAGATTTTTGTTATGCATAATAATACATCAGCAATAGCTTACTGTGAAAGAGAATAAACCAGCTATCAGCTCAAGAGGAAATCAGGAAAAGACGTTGGAAGTGGATAGGATATACATTACAGAAATCGCCAAACTACATCACTAGACAAACGCTAAATTAGAATCCTGAAGGGAAACGGAAAAGAAGAAGATCAACGAACACATTGCACCGAGAATCGGACCAACAAGGATGTTAGACTGCTCATACTGGTCAAACATCATTGGTTTCAACACAGTACACAAATTGAATAAGTTGAACTTCGATTGTCGAATAAATCACGTGATAATTATCCGGACTTAAAAGCAATAACATTGTAATTGTTTTAATTGTGTATACTAACATATTTATCTAACATTTAAATATCTTAGTAGTTGAGAATATGAGTCAATTAAAGTTAGACCATCATGAAAAACATGGAAGCATTAGACAGCCATTTCGTCCTATTATGGGACTCTTCAGTAGTGAGCATCCACGATCCCATTTCACGAGATTCCAACTCAGGAGTTATCAGTTTCGTGCGTGAACGCTTAACCACTAGACCACTGAGTTGACTGGCTACCAATGGTGTTAATGGTCTAACTTCAACGAATATTTCTTATATGATAGGTGAGATATGATACTATATTCAATCAATAATGAACATATACATCTACTCTTTAGTTACGAGTAATTAAAAAAAGAGAGAATAAGAGAGTAAGCCAGAGAGAGCGAGAGAGAGCGGATAATTTGATAACAAGAGAAAATGTCTTTCATTTAAACAACTTTTCTCTCTGTTGCATTAATTCTATTTCTTTTCTTTTCTTTCTTTTTTCTTTCTTTTTTTTGATAAATAGTCGTTAATGTTATTGTCGTTAGTTCAGTATGTCAATTGTTGTATAGGAATATTTTAAAATAGCAGGAAAAGGGAGTAAACTAAACAACAACAACACCAACACAGGTAACAGTAGGCTATACTTGTTCCTAGAATAATAAGAAAGGAAAACATTTTAACATCTGTCTCATAGAACATGATTCATACAGTGAAATGAAGTATAAAGTTATAATTCAATAGACTGTTATAAGTGAAGAAGATTTATAGGATCAGTTGAATGATTTCTTTATGGATGATTTGATCGTGAAGTTTTCATCATTCTTCATTTGAATGGTATCAGATAAACAGTACAAACCTCAGGTAGTTAATGAAGCGTTCAAATTTCTTTATAAATAAGTAAACAATAATAGGTTAAAAGGGCGAGACTAATTGATGGACGACCTTTGAACGAATCTTCAGTGACTTTGAGAAATATTAGCCAATCAGCAAACAGTCAGTATAGAGTAAAAACATGTTATACAAAACCAAGGAAATAAAGTGAATACACTTCTTAGACGTGGTTCAAAAATTAGTCAAGGTTAGAAAGAAGTTCCGAGGTAGAGGAAATCATTAATATGGCTACAGAATAGTCGATCTCTCATGCCACGATAGGGTCGTAAGAACTCCTCTAGCTTCGACCACATAGCCTCAATATTGTTAAAGTGCACTCCTGTTGTTTAGTGCACAAAATGCTACTTTCGGATAACGACACGATACACATAACCAAGCCTATGTAGGAGTCTGTACCCTCTCCAAACATCCGTACTTATTGTAATACTCGGCTGCAGCCAGTGTTATTGGTGCTTTTATTGTCCAGTTCGCGATAATTGTATGAAAGGCTTTCGCGTTAAAATCCGAGATCTATTATCTTATACTTGATTGATTCGTCCATAAATTATAGTCTCGCCATTTTATTTGTTATAGTCGCTCAATTATCACGTTTTGTACAAAATTACCTGTGAACCGATCGTACATTAGCATTGAGCACTGAAATTGGCGCCGTAACCTTGAAATCCTTCAAACACCTCTGATTGGTTCGTCCATACATTAGAATCTCGCCGTTAAAAGTTAATAATAACTAATCAACATCGAAGATTACAGAACGAATAGTGAGTCATATGTGAAGAAATTTAAACACTTCATTTCTACTTAAAGTTTGTGCTATAGATGACGTTGTTCAGAATAACAACGAAATCTCTATGATCAAACCATTCAGTTCAAAGAATAAAACTCCATGAAAATTGTTTTTTTAAACAACTAGTCATTAACATTTCGGTATCTATACTTAAATGATGAATAAAGATAAGTAATGAAATTCAATATTATCACTGTTTAATTTGTCTGTTAAATATTAATAACTTGGAATGTTTAATTATTAGCCTCTTGAAAAAAAGGAATTTTCATCACTAACTGAGACCAACAGGCTGGATTCCATAGGGATCAATCATGTACAGAATAAATTGCGACACTATGGATCATCGTCGAACAATCATTTGAGTGGAACTCGTCACTATATGTCAATTTCATTGAATATCAAAGCTCGACAGTTTGAATAGAACGTTATGAAGACTTCTTTGACAGTATAGAGTTCCTGAGAAGATTGTCAACATTGTCCGGAAATCATACAATGGACTACTGTGTAGAGTAGTGCATCGAGGACAGCTGACAGACACATTCCAATTGAGGATCGGAGTCAGACAAGGCTGTCTACTCTCTCCCTTCCTCTTTCTTCTGGTTGTTGACTGGATTATGAAGACCTCGACATCTCAGGGAAAACAAAGAATACGATGGACAACTCAGAACCAATTAGACGATTTGGACTTTGCATATGACATAGCCCTCCTATCGCATACACACGAACAAATGCAGATAAAGACAACTTATGTAGCAGAAGCTTCTGCATCAGTAGATTTCAACATACACAAAGGAAAATCCAAGATCCTCAAATATAATACAGATAACACCAATCAAACCAGTCACACTTGATGGCAAAACTCTGGAAGATGTGAAATCCTTCAAGTCATCGATGAAGAAGAAGGATCTGATGCACACATAAAGGCAAGGATTTATGTTAGTAGCTAAATTATGTCAATGAAACTAATCAAACCACCATTTGATTTTCTGTCTTGCTGATTCCACATCTTAATTGTGTAATAAACATAATTCACATGAAAAAGAATTAGGTAAATAAGTCCAGTCGCCTATAAATGAAGTGACATATGGATAGAAAGCATTCAAATATACGTTGAAATATGCGTTGAAATCATTAAATCCCGATGCTATAATTACGCCTATCAAAGTTTTAATTTCAAGTATTATGGATCATAGACTTCCTATTCTTGAGTGTTGTAATTTGTTGATTAGAAACGTTAAATCTTCAAACATAAATTGTGAATTCTTTATCACTGATTGTAGACCATTTATCATGGGTCTAGAAAATTTAAGAATGCTTCAAGGATAGCTTTCCTTATCGACCATTGAAGACGGTTCCAATAAAGTGATTGATAGATTGTTAACTAAGGAAACAAAGTGAAAAAAGATCACTCACGACTTCAAAGTCCTCCGCCTTCTGATGCGCAAGCAAGAAGGCTCAAGACCTTGAAAACAATCATCAATTCTATTATTGCTGCAAAATTCAAAGACTCGGAGAGGAGAGTAGATGAAGTCTTTCAGCGCAGAATTACCAGAGTGTACACAAAAAAACAATGATGAAATTGCTTTAACAAAATCTTCGTCCAAGAACTGATTTTTCCACAATCTACGAAAGGTCTATTAGAAATAATTGATAAATCTATGGGGTGAGACTATAGTTTATGAACGAATCATTCAGGTATAAGACAACAGGTCTCAGATTTTGGTGCGAAATTCATCCATCCATTTAATTAAATAGAGTTTTTGGCATTATAGCTGATGTCAGTCCGTGATCAAAACCATAAATCTAATTTCTAACCTTAATCATCAACTGTAAATCGTAATTCCAATTTCTCATACAGGTTTATAACCCTCATTTGATCCTGGTTATTAGGTGGACACTCTCAAGGTCAGTCTACGGTTGCTCAAAGGTCATCCATAAATTATAGTCCCACCTCCGTTATTAATTCTAATATCAATGAGTACATTTTAAATCATACAGAGTCTATACCTAATACACAACCAGATAGACACATATTATCGAGCTAAGAATAAGACACACAACGTATTACAGGAATCCGGATGTTCATTTACGCTGTGACGGTTGTGGAATTTTGTACGAACTGATGATTCCTTTGTACTTGATTTCCTACTAATTACGAATTCCAATTGTAATACATTCATTTATGTTCATCTAGTTCTACTTATCTTAAATTACACTAGTTCACGTATTCCTACTTAGTACAATACTAATTCGAATACTTCTAATTTGTTATGACAATCATATTACTATTGTTAGTTGTCTATATAAACTTTGCTAATAATTATGAATTGAACTGTTTTACTATGAATATATCACTCAGTTAATCTTCTATTAATCAATTTATGTTAAACTGTCAAATGATTGAATTTGTTCTCTGATAAAACTTGTGCATATCTATTATACATAACTATACTACATTATTTAAATGATTAGAAGAGATCTTTTAATCATCTATATTATAGAAATATTGTGGTGCGTGCTACTTATATTGATATAAGTAGTATATTATGCGAGTCAGGAATGTATTGTCTGGCAGCAAAAAATGAGGGAAGATCAAGAAAGCAAAAGCGGAAATAGGATGCAATTTGTATGAAAATATAAGAACAATGAAGTCTGAGGCATTTTGAGACAATCAATGGACATTTTGCAAATTAACAATTTGATATATGGTTATCAGATTTTATTGAGATGCTCTGTAATTCGACAGTTCCGACATACGTTTCGTCCCACTTTTGGGGCTCAGAGTTGATGTTCAACCCAGGACTCGAACTCGATGCCGTTCGCTTCACACACCATCGCATCATTCACTTAGCTACTAAGTCCTGATAGCCACTTTCTTATTACAGTGAGGTAAAGTTTTAAATCCACTTGCTATTGTTCACTTGAATATTCCCATTGATATTTAGGACTGCAATTAATCAGTTTCTTATTGCAGTGCTTAACATCAATTGGAAAATTCAAGTAAACAATTTATATTATAGAATGTTTACATAACTATTAGTCTTAATTGGTGTCATGAGTGCTTACCGTTGGAGAGTTCCATACTACTGAAACTCCAGTAGCTATTCAGTGACTCCCAATTTTCAATAAGACTGTAAATGAAATCAACCTGTGTTGATTACTAGCCTAAACAACAATGAATAAATTGTGTTATGATCTTTATGTAAAACATACTACTAATAAGAAAATTATTAGTATGTACAAGCACATACGAAAATATTTAGAATGTTCACGTGTGTGTATCCATGTGAATGAATGCATGTATACATACACTCACACAATATGTATATATATATGAGTTGAACTGAGAATTACATCCGATATCTAAATTGATTTAAATGAAGTGAATTGGAAATGTTATGAAAGAAGACTTGAAATCAACCCAGAGGAATTATGTATAATTGTAAGCACAATATTTTTCATATGTATATCTATTTGTATGAAGGTATATTTAACAAGTTGTTTTCACCGAATCTATAATCACTGACATACTAAATATCATTAGAATGCATGAATTAGTTGGCTGGAGGTAGTTTATAGAACATCTTGAATCTAGGTTTCGTACTACTTAGTAATTATCAGAAAGGTGAATCTGTAATCTTGAAGGAGATGGCGCTTCCTGGCGGATCTGATCTCGTTTCGCCCTCCCTCCAGCTTCACAGTCTGAGATGTTAATGAGATGTTATTGAAGCTTCAACTGGCCTCTTGTAGGACTAGGATGTATTTACAATTGGACGAATCACTCAATTGTAACCAGTGTCATATTTATTTAATCCTTTAATTGTATATCGAATTCTATTGATCAGATTTGTATATCACTGGTCTAAATAACCTGACATCTTATGCATTATCTCTGCATTACAACTCAATCGACAGAATTCAATCACCACCAGGAAACTAGACATACATAACACTGATCTATATTTAGTGATCAAAATATTTCTTAGAAGAGATATTCTCTGATCATTAAATTATGTTGTTATCTTGACCAGAGCTAAAGATTAAATAAACACGACACTGATCAACATTTATCAGTCAATCAATACGAATATTACATTTCGACAACAACAAAACACACCCAGTAGTAATGACCAGAATAGTTCTACATTGATGTCTCTAGTTATGACACTGGATTACATGCGTTCGAATTCGATAAGATGCATAATTTGTTTCAAGATTCCAAATATTCCTACCCTGACAGATAATAGATCGTACAAAACCTAGATAAAATAGGTTTTGATGGTGACTGTCAACAACCACCTTAACATCTATAAATTGCCAATATATATATAAATAACTTATGACAGTAAGTTTACTCCAGTTATTACTCTGAAATTACAATCACCTATGCTTGACTGCTTTATATATAAAGTCCAGTGGTGATGAAATCATAATTAAACGCCTTATATTCAACTAATAATGAAGGTTTAGGCTAAGTGTAGTATCAACAAAGCTCTATTCAAAATTGCACAATTTTAGTAGATCATCTAAACATCGATGAGAAAACCCTGAAGTTATTGATTTCAAATACACAGATAACCTAATTCTCTTTCAGTTTAAGTTAACATCCATGTAGATTTATTGAACAAAGTTCTATCCTATAGGCTACATTATAAAATGACTTCACTTGGAAAATAAAAGAAAACGATTAAGCACTGGAAACTTATTTTGTCATAGTATGGTACTTCTAAACAATGCTCATGCATCATCATATAGAGGATTAAATTCAGAGTCTCTAGGCATCTCGGAGAATGTGTAACCATTAGACCATTAAATCTTAGTTTTCAATGATTTTCTAGGATCATTTTATCATCTAAACTACAAAATTTAACAATCACCTCCAACCTTTTTACTCTCACAAGACACTATGCTTAAGAAGTTTTGATGAGTAAGACAAAATAAAGGAATTGTTATTGCTATCCTGTCATTATTTTTGACATGGATAATGCTAATTGGTTGATTCTGTAAACTTTTGAGTATTATTATTTGTTGTATTGGAGTAACCTTAATGAAAATGTAAGTGTTTACAGTTATCTTCTTCTGAAAATATGACGAAATCTTCAGTAGAGTTTTCATTGTCAGTGACTGGTAATTGTAGACTGTTTTTCAATACTGTTATAATTTGTGGTTTTGTGCCTTTGGTTCTTTGTTTTTACCCCGTCATCAATAGTTATAACTTGTGTCGTGTGTCCTATTAATGTATAACGTAATGATACCGACAATTAGAGAACAGTAATTTATCCACCGGACCAATAATGCATAAACCCGTATGAGCAGTCTAGAGTCTTTATCAGTTCTTCATCCTGTCTAGCCCTGCCTGTTAAAGTTCAGAACACCAATCTCAGCCTCCGAGATATGTATCATGTATTTCAAACATATCGGGTTTATATACCAATCAGACGGACCACACTGTATCATAAAAGAGGAAACAACATTTGTACAAGATTTAGCCAAAAGTGGCTGTGAAAGTGAGAGGTAGTAATTGATAGACTGGGTATAGCTCAAGAATGGTAAATCGTATAATAATAGTTAATAGGTCAAAATGAAGCTTATAATAAGAGGAATATGAATATGCATAGTTTAGTTATTTAATAATTATACAATAGAAATATACTCATAGTATTGGTCTATAAATGGATTCCAAAAGTTACCATTCATTATTCTCGTCGGAATATAACGACTACTAAGATTATCTTTTTAAAGTTAATTATAAAATGTATGACACATTACATATACTATGTTCACAGTTCACATGAAGTAAAGAATTACAGATCTATATTCTAAGCTCTGTAACACAACCATACTTAGGGAGTTGTCTGTTTAGACATCGATAAGTAACGTAGAGTCCTAACTTGTGACTTATCGGAATCGTCACTTGTTTTCATATGATAATCAGAAATAACCAGTTTCAGTAATGTCTTATTTGTACTCAACTCGTTACCTAATGACCTGTATCGACGAAGTCAAAGAGAACACCATGAGAATCATTGCATGTATTGTATTTGAAATTGTAATCAGCTAAGAAATTAGGTAAAAAAAAAAAAGAAGCATCAGTTCGCGCAAACATTACAGTTTATTTATATCCTTAGTGATGTTTTAAATAAAACTTAACTCTAAGGTACGTCATTTCAGATATCATTGTATATCCATTAAGCTAATGAACTAAAATAGCTGCCACAACCAACATCAATCAGTTATTTACTCATTAAAAAAACCATACAACCTACCTCAAATAAACAACGTTCCACATTGTTACACTTCAAGTTAGCACTTAGACAGTTGATTTATCAAATGATAATCAACGGAGTTGAGATAACAGTTGTATTAATAATAGTAATGAAAGAAAACTAGAAATTATATGGACCAACAGTAAAACTTAAGATATTATAACTGTAAGGACATCCTCGGAATGAACTCAAGGAAGCTCTAAGAGGCTCAAAAAAAAAGTCGAAGATATTCCATTCAATCTTCTTTTGGAAGAACATTCCAAAATCTTGAATACATACTAAAACCACTGTATGCGGAGTGGATAACTGTAATGTTGATTTCATTTTTACCCAAAGTTTTTAAATACCTGAGAGCTTTGTGCTATATTTCACACTGTTTAGAATAACATTCCTTCTTACTTATCTTCTGTTTTCTAACTTGTAACCTGAAGGATTCTAGCATTCAAGTGATCAAGTAATACACGGTATAGCAAGAATCTAAGCTCAAGAAATAACACTAGCAAAGCATAAAATGAATTCATCTCTAGCATTATGAACAATTTCAAGTTATATTACATAACATATCCAAATATTAAGATTTATTTAATAGAGCTGATTCGTAGATAATTCAATGCTAATGATGAACTGATTCTCATATTTGATATTTTATAATATAACACGACTGTACACTTGATATTGTTTACTTGAATCTTTTCATTGATGTTTAGGACTGCAACTGATCAGTCTCTTATTGGCATATGTGCATACTGTGCGTATGCCCCGATATTGCCTTAATTTACAAGCATTATAAGCAAAGATGGATAGTGGCTAGCAGTGGAATCCAGGACGCGCTTTTCGTCCTGTTTGGGAGTCGTCAGCTGGATGTACCTGCATCTCAGAGTTGATGTTCACTCTAGGACTTGAACTCAGTACCGTTCGCTTCAAACGCCATCGCGTTATCCACTTAGTTACTGAGTCCTGATAGCCAATTGCTTGTGCAATGGGTGGAAGTTTAATTCACTTGATATTGTTTTACTTGAATCTTCCCATTGATGTTTTTGGACTGCAACTGATCAGTCTCTTATTGGCATATGTGTATACTGTGCATATTACCTCGATATTATCTTAATTCGCAAGCATTATAAGCAAAGATGGGTAGTGGCTAGCAGTAAAATCCAGGACACGTGTTTCATCCTATTCGAGACTCATCAGCTAAATGTACCTGCATCCCAGAGTTGATGTTCACTCAGGGACTTGAACCCAGTAACTTTTGCTTAAAATGCCATCACGTTATACACTTAGCTACTGAGTCCTTATAGTCACTTACTTATATAATGAGATAAAGTTTTAACTTCACTTAGTATAACTATTATTGATCAATTATTGAGATTTCCCTATCTTTCATTAAACTTTATACCCAAAGGTTACCATACTAAATCAATTCATTATCGAAATATTAAAAAATTCAATAGAATCATTTCCATTTTTCTATTTGGTATCATAATTGGTTGGTGGAGTCATAGTCAATCTGAAGAGAAATTTCAACCAAATAATGATCCAAGAAAAAATAATTTTATATTTATTGGTGGACATGAAAGTAGCGGTAAGTGATGATTGTACTGAGTCCGCCCCCCCTCCACTTTTTTATTTTTTTGTTGTATACAGTTTATATTGATTGGTGATTTGTTGTTGGAGAATGCTGGTCGGCGGCCTATGCTCCATTGGGAGTAACAGGCGTAAGTAAGTAAGTAAGTAGGTGATTTGTTGTAACGTGTGGAGTGCAGGTTAGATGCACAGCGTTTTATTGATCGATTCAGTGACACGTAAACACGAAATGAACGACCTAGAGTCCCGATTGACCCTGCTCCGTTGTCTAGCCCAGCCAGATGAGTTCAGAACGCAAGTCTTAGCCTCTGTGCATCTAACCTGCACTCCACACGTTACAACATGATTGAGATCCAATCTATCAATGATTAATTTTCAGGGAATACTTAGTTACAAATATATATTCTTTTACTATAATGATATTAATTAATTGTTTCCTCTAATAATGAGTTTATGATGAGATTAAAATTTATAGAAGATATTTGAGTAACCTTGATAATCTCCACCTAGTAACTAAGATTAAAGGTTATAAAATAGTATGAGAACTTAGAATTATGATTTCCAGTTGATGATTAGGGTTAAAAAGTCGATTTAGGGTTGTGTTTTTTTTAATTATTATCACGAATTGATATAAGCTATAATACCGATGTTAACTCTGGGGAAATTATTTAATAACAGTGATCTTGAAATATGATCACTGCTAGATGTTCAGTTTACAAATAAACATCAAATATACTTATCGCTATGTTATAATGTATGACAGTAACAGCATTAAAGACAGCTTTTTGCACATTTCCAAACAGACTGATTTGAATCAGTGTGCTCATTAAAAACAGGCAGCTCTACTTACTAAAATGATCTATTTCATTACATGTTTCAAGCACTATACTTATTGTATAGTATAATTCTATCGACTAAACTGAATTATACAACAACCAAGAATACTAAACTAAGCAGATGTCATAATTATTGTTTCTTTTGTACAGACATGTTATTCAAAATAGTTAAATGTACATAATTAAGCCGATTAACTCAAAACACGAACTATAAGCAAGTCAAACTTAACTAACAGAAGACAAAGGATAATGTTTTGAGACTGAAGACAACAGACGTTTTCTCATAGAAACATGGTTTACAGCACAGCAACAATTTTTTTCAGTATCATTATTCACTGACGGTGACTATGTGAATAAACTTACTATGACTTGGGATATCATTCCAGCACGCGATGAACGTACAGTGTAACACAGTCAGATGTGGCGAATAAAAATTACAAGCAGAGCGAAATTCATAGCATAATCTAATTATTTAATAAAAAAATATATTATAACATGACAAATTTTATGATTACATGAACGTAGACATGACCGTTATTACACGGGGCGATACATTAGGTTTACGTGGAAACGTTGCGTATAAATCCACCCGTATTTAGTCAGATGAGTGAATGAATTTCGCGCTAAAATCCAAGACCTATTATCTTAAATCTGATTGGTTCACCGAGTTCACTGATACCCAAAAAACTATTACTCACTAAGTATATTAATATGAATTAGCTTACATAACTTCTTTCTATCCATATGTTAGCTGATTTGAATAAGAGAAAAGTTAGGTAATTTACTTTGTCTCTTATATAATTCAAAAGTTACATAGGATTATATACATTGAATACAAGATCATAAAGTACTAAAAATAAGGAATGACAATCTACGCAAAACTAGAGTAACTGTGGTACATAAGTAATAATCTGTAATTAATGAACATTTAAAGATTTACAGTGTCAATTGGAAATGGATAGGACATACATTGAAGAAGTCATCAAACTGCATCACGAGGCAAGTCCTAACTTCGAATCCTGAAGGGAAGCGGAAAAGAGGAAGGCCGAAGAACACACTACATCGGGAAATAGAAGCAGATATGAAAAGTATGAATAACAACTGGGAAGAGCTGGAAAGGATTGTCCAGGATAGGGTTGGATAGAGAGAGCTGGTGGGCGGCCTATGTTCTTCCACGAGGAGTAACAGCACTAAGAATAAGTGTCGGTTACTATGTTAAGCTCGTATAACTTATTCTAGTTTCCGAACTGGCCAATTTATTCATCCTTTTTGAGTCACATTTTGACCTTTTTAATCATTCGCTCATCAACCTTGACTGGTTTTACATGAGGGCATATGTGTGTGTATATCTTATCTTACTCATCACATATCTGTAGATTATTTTTGTGTGACTATAAATATTGATGGACGCTTGATTAAGTCGAGTTGGCACACCCGCCATCTCCACTGGGTGTCATTTCGCTTCACTCTCTTTCCTTTGCTTTCATCGCTTCGTCCCTCTGATTGTTTGTTCAGATCAATGAATGTACAAAATATATGTATTCGAAACTCCATTCTCATAATTGATTTATTTAATTCCGTTATTTATTAACGTGAGTTAACTTGATAATTATATACGACGATTGACGATACGTATATTTCAATAACAATCATTCGTATGATCCAAATCGAATTAGATCCTGGGTCACCAAAGATTTTTTCACAGATAATAAGTTGAATGAACAATTACAATTTAGGCAATGTAAAAATCCTGAAAAAAGGTAAACAAAATATTTGGTAAACACATAACAAAAATGTTTATAATACTATACTGTAGAATGGGTTTCAAAGTTCCACCTTTTTCATTTATTCCCCCCGCCCATATCTAACAGATCGTGAACAAGATGGTTTGTTTCATAAGAGTTGCCTATCGATAATAGGACAACTGAAAACTAAGAGGTGTGCCGTGATCTGAGTCTCTATGACTTATCACGTGACAATATCACCAATATGAATATTGACTTCTATGACCTTGTCTTGATGCCAAATCAATGACACATCAACCAACACTAAAAACCTTGAGTTATCTATGGATCCGTATTGGTCCTCGATATAGTTGTTTTTCGACTAGCCCTAAATGTTGAGTCCAGAACATAATATCCACCTCCACTCTATGAATAATATATGTTTCAGATGTACATAGTTTAGATGCATACAGACTAGACCATATCACACTATAAAATAGAAGATAATAATTATACAAGATCAAGCCAAAAGTGGCTGTGAGTATAGAAGACTGCAATTAATACATTGGGAATAAATTAAGATATATATGTATAATAACAGTCTATAAATAATTTCCGGGAGTTACCAACAGTTTAATCTTGTTCGAACACGCCAAAGTGTTTGTGAATAGTCATTTTGTACCAATCTCAAAAAAATTCTCTTCAAAAGAGTATACGAACAAATTACACAAGGAGCCAAATTCAATCCCTTCAGGCTTTTCACTGAATTAAAATCGAATGATTTGCATTCCTAATTTCATTCAGTATGTGATGACGTTTGACAATCACCAGTGTACACAAATGATTTACTTCGAAATGAATTATTTAGATTCTAATGAAATATAATCTGTCTAAGCGTGTACGCTTAGACTCATGTGATAGACTACGCATATATCTCTCTAGATTAAATGCTGCTCGATGAATCGTTGTCTTTCCCATGTGTAATGTACTCGAATCCTATTATTAGGTATTTTGATTGAGTTTTGTTCTCTGAGCTGGATGGTTTGGTCGTGGAGTTTTCATTGTTCTTCTGAATGACTTCTATCTGAATTTTGTGCTGATGTCGTTCAGAAGAACGATGAAAGCTCCACGGCCAAACCATCCAGCTCAGAGGATAAAGTTCCATCAAAATCATCCACTTGAGCTACAAATCTTCTCCACCATTTATTATTAGTCTTTGCTTTGTCTAGCTGAGCTTTATTCGACTTGATTATAAATTCACCTCTGTATTTGCTCGCATACAGACATTCGCTTCTCTGCTACAAATTCGCTTGATGTGCTTGTAGATCTGTTATCCGTGCTATCCGCTAATAAACTGTAGTCGCCACTTATTACTGCCTTCTGAATTCAAGCAGCGTTTGGATTTATATAAAAACGGTTATCGAGGTGATTGATCAACGAAACTAAGCCACCATAAGACTTGACTAGATTCATTAATTATGCAATATTCTTACCGTTAGTTATTTGTAAAATGGGAATTTTCTTGTAATTCTATTGAGAATTTTGGTCTATACCCAAATATATGGCATTGAGTAAAGCGAGTATTATTATTAAATCTTCACAGATTAAAATAAACTCTTTATCTGTTCTATAACATTTCCTGTTATATCCCGATGAGAATAATGAATGCTAACTGTTGGAATCTATTTCTGAAATATTACTATACACATTTTCTAATTGTGTAATTGTTAAGTAACTAAACTATTCATATTCATGTCCCTCTTATTATGAGCTGCATTTTGACCTATGAACTATTATTATACGATTTACCATTCTTGAGTTATGCTCAGCCTATTAATTACAGTCTCCCACATACACAGCCACTTTTGGCTAAATCTTATACAAATGTTATTTTCTATTTGATGGTACGATGTGGTCTGTTTGGTTTGTAAATAAACCCAGTGTGTTTCAAATATATGATTCATATGCAGGAGGCTGAGATTGATGTTCAGGACTGTAACAGGCAGTTCTAGGCGAGAAACAGGACCGATAAGGACTCTAGACTGCTCATACGGGTTTATGCGTCATTGGTTCGGTGGATAAATCACTGTTCTCTAATTGTTGGTATCATCACGTTGTACATTAATAGGACACACGACACAAGTTATTACATTTTCCACACAGTTTCATACATATAAACTAATAATTCTAGCTTGATTTAAAATTTTTGAACGATCTTCATATGTTTGAAGTCTATCAACAAGAAGCTCTAGATTTAAGGCTTTTAGCTAGTTGTTACTCGTCAACTAGACTTATTTTGTTATCTTGAAAGAATGAATGTTGTGGTTCCTAACGCTGCCATATAGTTTCACAGACAGTATTATTGAAGATTAATCAACAGTATTCTGTTCGTACTAAAGACTAGACAATTGTCACATTGATTAGTACAGTATGATAGTTAAACAATGTTTTGATGCTAACAAGTTTGGCGAGACTATAATTTATGGACGAACCAGTCAGGCATAAAACATCAGGTCTCGGATTTCGGCAAGAAATCCACCTATCCATTTGGCTAAATAGAGTTTTGGCATTATAGCTGATGTCAGTCCGTGATGAAAAACCTAAATGCAATTCATAACTCTAACTATCAACTGTAAATCATAATTCTAATTACTCCCACTGGTTTATAACCCTCATTTGGTCCTAGCTATTAGGTGAAGACTCAAAGTCTTTTTAGCGTCGCTCAAAGGTTGTCCATAAATTATAGTCTCACCACAAGTTTTTTTTAAAATATGCTCAATAAAGTATAGTCAATCGTTTGGAAGACAAAAAATTGTACATCAGTTGATATGATAAACAAGGTGTTATCTGATCGTGGTACTAGTGACATATGAAACTTGTATTTCTGATATTTTGTGACAATGTAAGTCACTTCTTCAGAGTAAATAAATAATCGAATTAAATTGACATAAGTTTAAATTTGGTTATTTACTAACCCTGAAGAAGTAGTTTACATTAAGTTACGAAACATCAGAAATACTATTTTACTACTGATTGGAATGTAACAGAAAAATGTATTTATGATTAACTTTCTACCCAATACTCAATTTATTTGAAACTATCAAGTATTGTTTAGTTTAATCTATACAAATCTGACCATTATTTAGTGTAGATAAAAAAAATTATACATGAATTAGTTTATTCATCTATTTGTTCGGATTTATGTTCGGTGTTAAATAAATCAGTGTACTTCCACGATCCCGCCCCGTCAATGCGCACGGCTAAGGAATCCTATACTAGAACGAAACGGCCGTCCAGTACTTCCAGGTTTTCTATGGTGAGCTAGCTTCAATTAACTTATGAACTCAACTATTAAGTTACAATATTATCCACAAAAACCTCTTTCTGATAATAAATTCTCATCGAATAACTTCGTGTTCTTGTTTGTATTGTGCGAGTAGTAGTCAATACCAGTTATCTACTGTTATAACGAATGTTGATATGATTCAAAGACTATGTAATATAGATCACAATTGATTGATCACTGGGTGGTGATCAATGTCATGCGTGTCTAGACCTTATTAGTGCAGATCGAATGCTATCGATCATGTTGCAATGTGGCCACCAGTCTAGGTGACTCGACACTGATTACATCTCAGTCCTACACGAGGTCGGTCGCGGCTCGGATAGCTCAGTGGTAATATCTCTGACTGTGAAGCACGATGACACGGGATCGAATCCGTCAGGGAGCACCAGTTCCCTCAGGATTACAGGTACACCTTGTTGACGAGTGCAAAGTAGCATGAAACCCGGGTTCAGGGTTTCCTGTCGACTACCTCCAACCACCATCTAATTTAACTATGTAATATAGATCTCTATCTCTACCAATTGTCATTTTCTGGGAATTGAATGGGGGGGTTCCTAATTTCCAATGTGCAACTGTAGTGAACAGAACACGGGTGGATACAATCGAATGTATGTAACACAAATTACAGAACCTGTTAATGAAATTTAACAATTATAAAGTAAATGCTTAATTTGCAAAATGTCCATCAATTGTCTCAAAATGACTCAGACTTCATTGTTCTTGCATTTTCATACAAATTGCATTCTGTTTCCATTCTTTACTATTCGATCCTCTTATGTCTTTGCTACCAGACATTCTGTTCACGATTAACATCATATACTACTTATGTCGATATAAGTAGCACATACCACACAACAATCCTTGTAATTACAACAACAATTTACACTATATTATAAGAATACCAATTTATTAGTATTCATAACTTAACGAAGAAGAATCCATTGAACTTATTATATTCTATGAAGATTGTTTTAAAGAAAGATTTATCCAATAAATAGTTCTCAAATTACTTTTCATACATACATACTACTGAAGTTACATTTGAAATGATCCCTTCATATAATGTATCATGAATAGTGAAACAAATCAGTCAAATATGTCATAGTTTATGTCATTCTGACAATATGAAATTGACAAATTGAAAGGCGTATATTTTTTTATTTAAAATTTTAATATTATTTCTCATGATCTTCATTATTGTTACTAAGATACAATTAAATTTCATTTAAGAAAACAAAAAAGAAAAGAAAAAGAGGAAAGTTTATTGATTCATTTAAACAATATCGATTGATCAACTAGAAAAAAATTCAAAAAAACAATGACAGTGATTACATCATATTTGTATTGACAATTTTAATTTGGTAATCTTGAATTTTCAAAATCAGAAATTTACTCAAAGATGGATAGTGACTAGTAATGGAATCCAGAACATACGTTTCGTTCTATTTAGGATTTGTCAGCTGGATATACCTATATCTTAGAGGTCATGTTCATTGTGGGATTCGAACGCAATACCATCTGTTTCAAACACTATCACGTTATTCACTTAGCTAATGAATCTTATAACTTTGCTTAAAATCTTTGTGATTTATGTCGCTATCGAAGCAATCCTCATAGGATCCACATATGCCAACAAGAAACTGATCAATTTCAGTACTAAATAACAATGGGAAGATACAAGTGAATTTAATAAGTTTACTGTTTATCAGTAACATACAGAATAGAGGTTGTAATTGTTTGGACTAGAGGATAGTTATAGAAAAAAGAAGAAAGGGTGAGACTATAATTTATGGATGAATTCTGAGAGATTTGAATTGATTTTAAGAAAATTCACTTACTTACTAAGGTCAAAAGAGGGTTATAAATTAGTATGAATATTTTGAGTTAGAAGTAAGGAGTCTTCTTTTCGGAAATTTAAAACAATTAGTCTTGATCCCTCCCAAAAACAAATGCCGACGAACTGGAAAGAAGGATACTTCATCATGATATCAAAGAAAGGAGATTTGAGTAAATGTGTGAACTATAGAGGTATCACACTACTGTCAGTACCAGGGAAAGTTTTCAACAGAGTGTTGCCCAACCAGATGAAAGACGCAGTACATGCCCAACATTGAGATCAACAGGATGCATCATGTGAGTATCGGTCGTGCACAGACCAAATTGCCACACTACAGATCATCGTTGAACAATGAGTTTAGTGAAATTCGTCACTATATATAAACTTTGTTAACTATGAGAAAGAGTTTGACAGTTTGCATAGGAGAACATTATGAGAACTTCTTCGACAGTATGAAGTGTTTAGATGAGAAGGTCGTCAACATCATACGTAATTCATACGACGGACAACAGCGCAAAGCGGTAGATAGAGGACAGCTGACAGACGCATTCCAATTGAGAACCAGAGTTAGACAACGATGCTTACTCTCTCTCTCACTTCCTCTATCTTCTGGTGGTTGACTGGATTATGAAGACATCGACATCAAACGGGAAGCACGGAATAAAATGAACAGCTCCGAATCAATTAGAAGATTAGGACTTCTCAGATGACATCGCCCTTCTATCCCATACACACGAACAAATGCAGATCAAAACAACTAGTGTAGCAGCAGCTTCTGCATCAGTAGATCTCAACATACACAAAGGAAAATCCAAGATCCTCAAATAAAACACGGAAAACACCAACCAAGCTAATCACAATTGATGGAGAAACTCTGGAAGAGGTGGAAACTTTCACGTACCTGGACAGCATCACCGACGAAGAAAGAGGATCTGATGCACACATAAAGGCAAGGATTGGAAAAACAAGAACACCATTCCTACAATTGAAGAACATATGGAACTCAAAACAACTGTCTATCGACCAATATCAAAGTGAGAATCTCTGATACGAACATCATGATAGTTCTGTTGTACGGAGCTGAAACTTGAAGAACTACAACAACCAACATCAAAACAGTACAGGTATTTATGAACAATTGTCTACGCAAGATACTCAATGTTCGTTGACCGGATACCATCAACAACAGCCTACTGTGGGAGAGAACGAACCAACTTCGAGCTGAACAGGAAATTAAGAAGAGACGTTGGAAATGGATAGGACATACATTACGCAAATCATCAAACTGAATCACGAGGCAAGCCCTAACTTGGAATCCTGAAGGGAAACAGAGAAAAGGAAGACCAAATAAGACATTACGTCGAGAATTAGAAGCATATATGAAAAGGATGAATAGCAACCGGAAAGTCTTCCCAGTACAGGCTTGGATGGAGAGTGCTTGTGGGCGGTCTACTCTCCTCCACCATGGGTAACAGACGTAAGTGACCCCACCCAAAAAGGAGATAAAAATATTAAACTAGTAGATATATCATCATGGATAAACGTTTTATTGTTCCTGTTATTGATATTGGGGATCAAACTTTTTATCAGTCTTTGTTAGTGTATGTGATTCCTGTGTTCATTTTCTGGATATGAGCATTTCATCATAAGTTTTATAGAAAAGACGGATCGCGGTTAACAGTGGAATACAGGAAGCACGTCTTTTGCTGTCTAGGACTCATCAGCAGGATGTGTATGCATCCCAGTGGTAATATCCACACTGGTACCCGAACCACATGTCTTCAGCTTTAAATATCTAACGAGTTTTTCACTAAGCCATTAAGCTCAGATAGCTATGAACTTAATCAACAAGTATAAAGTAATATATGTGTAGGGACTTTGGGTTGCTTTCACCAAATTCTCTTCCTGAATCACCTTACTAGCCATAATCCATCTATTCTATTGAAATGGCTAGTTATTTATATGTTCAAAGTAATATGTTGGACAGAAGCTTAACCTGATTGATTAATTTTTATGACCTCCACTTGTTTTCCTTATTCATTATTGACTTCCTGATAAGTAACCCCTATATATAATAACTGCCTCTCCACGTATCTAGCGTAGATCCTATTCACATTACTACCTCATAGAGATACTAAAAAAAGTATCAAGATTTTCGTGTTAACATTCCTCAGATTGTCACCATATAACATACATTGCTTAATACAACTATTTATGAAGCAATAAACACTCAAACGTAAACTGATCTGTTCTCAAATGAATTAGGTTCATTGGTAAAACTATTCTGATTTTTAAAATGGAAAATCATCATTTAAACTTAAGTTATATCATATATTTGTAGCAACCTACTTTTATGAAAAGAACGCGATTGGTATAATGGAAACAATTATTATTATAATCAATTGTACCAGTGATTGTTTTACTAAGAACAGACATTCTCCCGTTGACTGTAACCTTGCACAGACTTGCGTACGCCTAGTAGTCCCACTTGTAAACTTTGGCACGATCTCGGTATTATTTCGATACTACGAAATTGCCAACAAATACATCGTATTACAACTATCAACTGCCTTCTGGTTTTTGACCCACAGAGGAACCAACCTAATAACTGGCACGTAATCTTCCTGTAGTGGTGATCATAGTCAATCGCGATTCGACGTTACACTACATATTTAACATCACATTCTTGATTCAATTGGTCGGTATTCATTTTCCTGTAAAAAAATCAAACAATCTCTAGATCAGAAGGGGTTTTGTGGATATTCTAGTAATTTTAATAGTTGAAATCATAAATCAATTGAAGCTAGATCACCATCGAAAACCTGGAATCACCGGATGGGCGTTTCATTCTATTGTGAGACTCCCTTACAGTGCTCATCCACGATCACACCTCGTAAGATTCAAACTCAGGACATATTGATCTCGTACAAGAACGCTTAATCTCTAGACCACTGATCTCAACTATTAAAATTTCTAAATCATTTTCTCTCTTTCTCAAGATCAACAATAAGCAGAAATTAGTTGCCATGGTTATTATAAACCGTTTTATCTCCATGTATTTAATTGATTACACTTTATTTATTTATTTGTGTGCATGTAAATCCATTATTTTAAGGAACTGGTCTAATGAGAATTCTTCTTGATGTTCATCCATTAATAAGATGTGGTCCAGAACCAATAATTACAACATCATTATTACAATTAAAACGAATGTATGAACGTAATCCTAAACAACTTTATGCTGCTGGAATTTATCCAAATGTATATAATCGTGCGATAGCTGCATATTTTAGTGAAATTATAATTAATATGGGTCAATCAGCTAAATATTTATGTCATAAACAACCATTTACATTTTATTATTTAAATTATTTAAATGAAATATTTATCAATGCAAAATTTATTCATATGGTACGTGATGGTCGAGCTGTAATTGCTTCTTCAATTAAGTAAGTCAATGAAATAATGATTAATGAATAGTAAGTTTGTAACTGTTATAATCCGTCCGATAAGAATCATGAATGGTAACGTTTGAGAACTATTTATGGACTAATACGATATATATGTATATATATTTCTAATAGTTGAGATCATGAGTTAATTGAAGCTGGATCACCATGGATTGCAATCGCAACAACAAATGCAGGAGAAGACGAATAGTGTGGCAGCAGCCTCAGCAGCAATAGGTCTCAATATACACAAAGGGAAAAGCAAGATTCTCCGATACAACACAGAATGCACCAATCCAATCACAATTGACGGAGAAGATTTGGAAGATGTAAAAACCTTTACATATCTGGGCAGCATCAATGATGAACACGGTGGTGGATCTGATGCAGATGTGAAGGCGCGGATCGGCAAAACAAGAGCAGCATATTTACAACTGAGGAACATCTGGAACTCAAAGCAACTGTCAACCAACACAAAGGTCAGGATTTTCAATACAAATGTCAAGACAGTTCTACTGTATGGGGCAGAAACCTGGAGAACTACAAAAGCCATCATCCAGAAAATACAGGTGTTTATTAACAATTGTCTACGCAAAATACTTCAGATCCGTTGGCCGGACACTATTAGTAACAACCTACTGTAGAAGAGAACAAACCAGATCCCAGTGGAGGAAGAAGTCAGGAAGAAGCGCTGGTAGTGGATAGGACACACATTGAGGAAAGCACCGAACTGCGTCACAAGACAAGCCCTCACATGGAATCCTCAGGGTTAAACGAAAAGAGGAAGACCAAAGAACACATTACGCCGGGAAACGGAGATAGACATGCGAAAAATGAACAAGAATTGGATGGAACTAGAAAAGAAGGCCCAGGACAGAGTGGGTTGGATAATGCTGGTTGGTGGCCTATGCTCCATTGGGAGTGACAGGCGTAAGTAAGTAAGTAAGGATCACCATGAAAAACCTGAAATACTAGACGGCCGTTTTGTCTTACTGTGGAACTCTTCAACAGTACGCATCCATGATCTCGCCTCGCGAGATTCGAACCCAGGACCTATTGGTTTCGCTTGCGAACGCTTCACCTCTAGACCACTGAGCCGGCATCCCATGGTGTTAATTTCTAACTTCAACTAATCCACGAAACTGTGCGACACATTCACTGATGTCTTCAGTGGGTTACTATCTCACTATTTTCATCGTATTATTGTTAAGCAACTGTTATAGCCCAAAGCCGCCAATCAGAAGCAGTGAATTATCGATCGGACCAAGGACAAGTAAAACAAGTGCGAGCAGCCTAGAATTCTGATTGGTCCTGCTTTCCACCTAGCCCAGCCAGTTAAGTCCAGAACACCAATCTCAGCCTCTGCAATATAAATGCTTATAATTCAAACATACTGAGTTTATATACCAATCAAACAGACCACAACGTAGCATAAAATAAAAAATAACATTTGTACAAAATCTGGTCAAATGTGGCTGTGAATATGGGAGATAATAATTAATACACTGGGCATAACTCAGGAACAGTAAGTCGTATAACAGTAGTCTATGGGTTAAAATAAAGCTTATAATAAGAGGAACATGAATATATCGTTAACGGATTGACTGAAAAATGATGTTGATTTAACAGACGCCAACATCTATAAATACCTATGATTTTCTGTACAAAAATGAACCTTGGGATAAAGTATTTCCTCTCATACTTGTGTCTTCTCTCTGGTGTTCAAGTCGCCGTGTAGTTCTAGACTGTGGGTTATCAGAATAGCTTAGGAAAACGAATATAGCGTTCGATCGACAAGACTTATCAAAATACTTATTGAAATTTCTTTTCCCCTCTAAAGTTTTAAGCGTTTGTCAATCTTCTTATCAACTGATAGATGTAATTAGTAATTTGAGGGATTATTATTATTATTAATTGCTTTATTCAATATAACATGTTTGGTAAAATATAGAATTCTCAACACAAAGTATTTCAACAAGTTTTCATTTCTTAGTTCTTGGTTAATCCTGACGATAAATATTAAGTGGTCGCCAGTTAAAAGTTAGCAGTCCAGTCAATCGACATCTGAATAATGTACATTATTTTCGCAACATTTTGCCAGCAACCAAGATATTTCTGATTGGGCATCTTGTAACTTGTACAACAAAAGGTTGTACACTTTTCAGAAACGCACTTGAATAGGTTGTACGATTAATAGCTATAATGATGTATCCCGTGGGCAGGATCGTGGATGCGCACTGCTGATGAGTCCCACAATAGGACGAAACGGTCGTCCAGTGTTTCCAGGTGTTTCGTGGTGATTTAACTTTAAATGACTCATGAATTCAAATATTAAAGCAAACAAAACTAGATAACTTTTTGAAATATCTAAATGGCGGAAACAGGTAACCCAGACGTTCTAATTTTTCCTGATCTTATTTATGTTGCTATATCAAGAATTCGACATCAATGCATGAAGTCACTAACTTCTAGTCTAAGCTATGTTGGTAGATGCAGACTACTTGGTTGGGGTCTGCGCGACTATTGTGACCAATGATTGGAGACTCTTGGTGACATGGCTCAGAATCGATCACAATGGCGTAGGTATATACACTCTGTCTTCCCTTAAACTATGAGTTTAAATTGCTTGATATCTTTCTACATACTAATTCTTTCTTCCTGTACTATATCCTTATACACAATCTTTCTTTTATATATTACCACCATTGAATTAACTACTTCTATGAATCCGATGTTCATCTTGTTGTGCTAATGAGGCATGGCAACTTGGACCGATGTACATATGTGCCTGGTCCTACGTTGTAGCTGACTGACTGAAGAATTCGACGTGTTTTTTTTTGTCTCTTATGTCGCTACAATTATTTACATATATTAATACAAACAGTGAAGTCTGATAACTAAATGACGTTTCTACAAATAAAACTAAGAGTTCCAACACTTTGAAATACATACTGGTGATTTCAACTATAAGAATAACAAAATGTTTAGTATTAAATTATCCGATTTAGAGAACTGGATACAATCGAAATTCTTCACTTGAATTATCCAACTTTCACTACTATCAAAACAATAATAAGAATAATAATATGATGTATGAATATTTGTTTAAGTAGACTAAAGTATTCTCAATGTGTCAAGATTCAATCACTACCAATTGAGATTAAATAGACAGAAGTATATGTAATTAATTATTGATTATCTGGTAAATAAATCATTGCCAAACTATACAGATGGCAGCTTTGATTCAGTAATTAAGTATTCAGTCAGTTTATCAGGGGTCTTACTGATTGACAACTACTTACTTTGAATACAGTTCTTGTTTCTATGTGTAATCAGCTCAGTCAGTCGAGTATTTCATCCAACACTTGTGGTGAATCACAAAATATTACTAGTTATGTCAGAAACATCTTAGCACAAACAAGTTTTCACATTGTGTATAGAATTTATTAAAGTATTGAACTATGACTTATAAGTAGTTATGTAAGTAGTTTATTACAATTAGTCAATCACGTACTGTAATTACAGATTTCATGATTATCAACTATCACTAGAAGTAACTCCTAACTAACCAGGATTGTCATAGGAATACATATAATGGTTACAGGCCGTTCAGTAGATCATGATACTCACCTTTATTTCATGATAAATGGAGAGCCCACCAGAAATCAGTAAATCTGACATGAAGTAAACTTTCATTCTTTGTAACTTATCTTAAACTGTGAGTTAAAAATATTGATAATATCAAAAAACCAACCATATTTGATTGTTGAACACAACCAAATCATCCAGCTCAGAGAATGAAACTCCATCAAAATCATCCAACTGAGTTACAAATCTCCACCATCTCAAAATCATATGAGTGTAGTACTCTTCTCGTTGTTCGAAAATAGGAGCATTTCGCCAAAAGACAGGCTTCCACTCAAGAACAACTGTATTTTCTCCACGAATGTCTTCGTCAGCATGTTCTACCAACAAGTGTAAGATACAGACACGACCAAACCATCCAGCTCACAGAACAAAACTCCATCAAAATTGTTGAACAAAAAAATACCCATTTTATCAAGTTTGAAACTTCATTATCCTATCAACAGGTTACTCTATAAGATGGGAAATATGTATTACCCTCATTTTGTATAACATTTCACGTAGATTAAATATCTTCACTTTTCTACCAATTTCAAATCCGATCTTAGTTGTATCTGAAACAAATCCTTCCACACAAAAAAACTTTATATCTGGTTTCCTAAAATCTCTCTCTCAATGATAATCGATTGAGTACCGAGTTCAGTTGAGAAGATATACAAAGTGAGTTGGTATCTTATATATTTAAAGTTGGATCGAATTGGGACGAAATACTTTCTATTAGTGTCTTAACTGAAACATTTCCACTGTTAGTATTGAACAATATAATCTGTACTACTAATAACATAATGATAATACTATTCCTATTCACATATATGTATCTGCCTCTTTTGTTTATGATGTTCATTTCAATAATAATAATAATAATAACCCTTATTATTAGGCGTGCAGTTAATCCAATCTATGTTTCGGATAAACCATATTTGGCATTTGAATATTGGGAAGTTATAACGAGAAAAATGTTAGAAGATTGTATACAAATTGGTCCATCACGTTGTTTAACTATACGTTATGAAGATTTAATATTGAACACATTGGAAGAAACTAAGAAAGTTTTCAGTATGTCCTCTTTTTTTACTTTTAATATCTAAGCATTAACATATATATATCGGATTTTCTGTTCTAGACAACTAGACAACCAAACAAATAAGCCGCTATTATGAATATTTAATGTATATTCAATTGGTATTGATTACTTGAATCTTTCCATTGATGTATAGGACTGCAATCGGTCAGTTGATCTCTTATAGGCATACTTGCATACAATGAGTATTACCTCAATACTGCCTTAATTCACAAGCATTATAAGCAAAGATTGATAGTGGTTAGTAATGGAATTAAGATAATAAAGAGGCAATACACACAGTATACACATATGCCAATAAGAGACTGATCAATTTCAGTCCTAAACATCAATTAGAATATTCAAGTAAACAATACCAGGTGAATTTAAACTTCACCCCATTGCACAAGGATTGGCTATAAGGACTCAGTAGTTCAGTAGATAACGTGATGGCATTTGAAGCAAAAGGTACTGGGTTCAAGTTACAGAGTGAAAATCAACTCAGAGATATATGTGCATACAGGCAACTTCTAACATATTTTACCACTAAACATTGATTTATGAGCAATTGATATTAATCTGTAATCAAGAATTAATTGTAATTATTTTTGATTGAGACCGTGAACCGATCGGTGTTAGACCACCTTTGGAAATCTGGAAGCACTGGATGGTCGTTTCGTCCTGTTGTGGGACTCCTCAGAAGTGCGCATCCACGATCCCGCTCACTGGATTCGAACCCAGGGTCTTCGGTCTCGCTCGCGAACGCCTAACCAACTGGACCACTGGGCCGGCATCCAATGGTGATAGTGTCTAACATCAACCAATCCACGAAATTGCGCGACCAACTTCCGTTGTACTGAGGTAGATACCTGTCTCTACCCGACATGGATTAGCTCTACTGGTCACGGCTTCTCATTAGAACTCCAAGAATTCCCTCACGAAGCTAGTCACTAGTGAGCACATGTTGATTACTGGTATTGTAATTAGATGAACTCTAATTAGAAATTATAATATGCACAAATATAGCTAACTTGGTGATAGGTTTCTCAAAGTTCTTTTTCAAAACTAACATTGATAATGTTCAAGAAAATCGTGAGTGAAACAAATTTCATGTTTAACACTTGGTGATAATTACGTCATTACAGAAATTAATTTAAGTTGGACATGTAACTACTGAATCCCAATTCAGTAATATGTTTACTGTAAGACCTAAAGTTCTTAACCTTCATCAGATATAGAGTTTGTGGACACCCACTATTGTGAGACTTTAAGTTAGGTCAAAACATTTCTTTGATACTCCCTGAATTTTACAAGCATTTACAAGATTCGATATACTGACTTTAAAAACAATACCTTTTAGCTCCATTTGGATTACAATGATTTAAGCTTACTGTATACTGCTTATTTAAGTGATAATCAAATGCAACCCTGAGGAAAGTTAGATTAAAATTGGATTAATAATTATATTTGATGGTTCACTTGATGTCAGGTTACTGAATGTAGCTAGAAGGAAACCATTCATTTAAGGTTCACGCTTGCTGGTACTCGGTAACAAGGTATACTTGTAATCTAGACGCTACTGATACTCTTTATAGGATTTTAACATCGTAACCGAGCTTCACAATCTGAAATGTTACCACTTAGCTATTCGGGCGATAAATAACCTTCTTTAGGACTGAGAGGCTTAAAATTAATCCTCCAGTGACCAATGTAATATTTGTCTAGTCATTTAGTGCTGATCAAATCCTATCGATCAAGTTGCAATATGATCACCAGTATAAGTGACATGATATTACGTGTACTACATCGGGGTGCTAGATGGTTGGAAGTAGTCAGTAAGAATTCCTGAGACTAGGTTTCGTGTGAGTCAATGTTCATCACAAAGGCGTGCTATCTGTGGGACGAAAAAAATCCAGGACAATGACATAGTCACTGGTTAGACACCTAATACAATCGAAGTTACCGTTCAGTTTAACTGATTACAGCATTAACAATATTATCTGATAATTTAGTCCACTACTTCAGTAATAGATTCAAATACGCTTCTCTTTATACAAGCTTCTTTTAAATTCTTTATTCCAATTCCGCTCTCTTTTATATGTCTGTCTAGGATTTCTGAATTTACCTTGGGATCCGATAATTTTAAAACACGAAACTGTTATTCACAAGATTTCTAGCCTAAGTCCGTAAGTGAATAGTTTATTTTTTCATGAAACAATGTTAGCAACAACTAGATTTTATAACTGTGCTCAAAACAATTCATCTGTTACTACGATGGTATATTGACTTTATTTCTTCCAAGTCTCCTACGCTACGCAAAACTGCGTCAACTAAATTCGTCGGTATAACGTCTAACGCTATAAACCTTGTCTAATATAATACTTTAATCTCATTATAACTCAAAAGAAATTGACAAATCACATTTTAGTAAGGGTATATAACTTTCCACCTCTGGTATATCACTGATGATATCTACCTCATATCCGACATAGTTGAACTCCATTGGCCAGTCAGGCTGAAGTTATAAATGTAAAAAAAGTGATTCCCAACTCTGTTTTCCGAAAGTTAGACAGATCCGGTTCCTGATGGAATTGTAGATGAGCCATGTCGAGTAAAACTATATCAAAACGAGGTAACTGACCAGTGATCCGAGGTTGTCATTTATTATCCAACTACAATTGTCACATGATATGCTAAACCTATATTACATCAACTGATTACTAACTCAAGCTATCTCTAATCAAGATTTAAAAAATCCTTTCCAGAAGCAATAGTTTTTTACAGTTTTCGAAGTAAAAGTAGAATTTAGTAAATGCTTAAATGATCTATTATAATAACCCTTGTATCGAATAGCAGCTATTCGTAGTCTGATCAGTTGTTTTTTTGTTTTGTTTTAATGATACGAGTTTCTGTTAAGTGAATAATTTAATCAAATGCTTTACATTGGAACTAAGTTGATTCGATTGCTAATACCATGAGGATATCAGTTATTCCAAGGCTGTATATATATAATTTAGTACAGACAAGCATCAATCAATATGAAACTCAGATCATGTATAATTTGTTGTCAATTGCCTATCATTAAGGAAAAATGTACCACCTCAATGTTGATTCAATTAATTAAGTTTCCTATACTATAACTTGATAAATAAGATCCAATCAACATTAAGGATTAGACAAACATGACACTAATTACTATCCCTCCTTCATCATTTCACTTTCAGCGAATAAATAGTAACATTATTGTTATTATATGTGATAAATGATCAGTGAATACATTCATAAAGTTAATATTTCAAATGGATATCTTACAATACTGTTTTAGTAAAAATTCATAACAATTAGTGTACTAGATGATATGATTTCAGATCAGTAACTATCGAAACTGTATAGGCCATCGACAATTTTATTTTAGAATAAAATAAGAACAATCAATTCAGCAGAATAATGTGAATTCATGTATTTCATGGATTCTCGTCAGTTGCTTTCAATCCTAGAAACAATTGTCTATCATCGATTTACACACTTTATGTTATAATGCTGAAGATTAGTAGAATAACAACAACAGTTATGAAAAGGATTATAGTGTGTTAAAATGGATGGATATTTAGTAACTATTCAATGCCCCTAAATGCCCTGGTACGGCCGAGAGTGGGGAGAGTTCGCTCACCCTTTCGAAATGCTCTCACATGGCCACGCGTATATAGCCTCTGCCAAGGAAGTCCTACTCACTGACTTCTCACAGCTGGGGTGTTGTTTACGAAATTGAGAGGACGAAAAGCAAATGTTCGGCGCTTTAACCGGGTTGGTGGGCACGGAGAGTCCATCTAGGGGAGTTGGAAAACCCTGATTCCAAACTAGTGGTGAACATAGGCTCCAGTATCCTGAGTGAACAAATGGCGTATGAACCAATTATTAGTCACAGGCTACCATGGGAGTGCATCTCCTTACGATGTTCCACTGCCTTATGGATCAGACCTTCATCTCGAAGGCTCCTGGTGTATCCCTCTAAGAAGACCACCTGCTTCGATTCGGGCACCCAGGCAGTATCACAGCCCTTACACAAATCAAATGAGATTTCTGTGGCGCATATGTATTTGGTGCCTCCTTGTGCCAATATCTATGTGTTCAAATAAAATAAATAAAATACAATGTTAAAACTCTAGAAGAAAAGTTTTTAAAAATATGGAGATAAGTATCTAGAAAATAAAAATTACTGTAAGTTACGTAATGAGTAGAGCTTGAAAAGAACCATAAACGTATCTCCATATTCAGCGAGGGGTTCTGTGGATATTATAGTAGTTTAATAGTTGAATTCATAAGCCAAGTGACTGATAGGTTCTGGGTTCGAATCTCGCAAGGCGGGATCGTGGATGCGCACTGCTGAGGAGTCCCATATTAGGAAGAGACGGCCACCCAGTACTTCCAGGTATCTCTATATGTTTTGAAACCCTTCTTATGGAATTTTAACATTGAATAGTCATTAAATATCCATCCATTTTAACACACTATAATCCTTTTCATAACTGTTGTTGTTATTCTACTAATCTTCAGCATTATAACATAAAGTGTGTAAATCGATGATAGACAATTGTTTCTAGGATTGAAAGGAATTGACGAGAACCCATGAATTCACATTATTCTACTGAGTTGATTGTTCTTACTTGATTTAATTTTATCAGCGAGAAAAATTATATGAAATTTTATCTTTGTTAATATTCGTTATGAATTGATCTTAGTTGGAGTAACATTAGAAACTAGAGAGTATTGGAAATTCAGTCAATCAGTCAGCTACAACGTAGGACCAGGCAAATATATGCATCGGTCCAAGTTGCCATATTTCATTAGCACAACAGGATAAACACCAGATTCATAGAAGTAGTTAATTCAGAGGTGGTAATATATAGAAGAAAGATTGCATATAAGGATATAGTATAGGAAGAAAGAATTAGTTCGTAGGAAGAAAGATATAAAATAATTTTAATCTCATGGTTTAAAGGACGATAGAGAGTGTATACACCGACACCATTGTAATCGACTCTGAGCCATGTCACCCAGAGTCCCCGACCATTGGTTACGATAGACGTACAGACCCTAACCAAGTGATTTGCATATACCAACATGACTAAGACTAGAATTTAGAGGCTTCAAGAACTGATGACATGTTTTGTTTTGGCTACCTCTAACTTTTTTCCAACCGTCTCCAACATCAACCAGCATTGCACGTCGTGGTAATCGGTGTTCGAGCATACGTAACATGTGGCCCAACCATCTCAGTCGATGAAGATTCACAACCTAGTCAAGTGATTCACCATCATTCCCTAATACCCTATGTCTAACCTCATTATCACTTATCCGACGATCCCAGCACATGCGGGTAATAGTTCTAAGGCATCTGTGGTCAAATACTAGTAGCCTACGAATATCTTCTACTCTTAATGGCCATGTTTCGCAGACGTAAAGTAGAACAGAACGAACTGCCGTGCAGTATGCCCGTCCCTTGATTGATAGACGCATATCTCGCCTTTGCCGTAGGTAACGTAAGTTGGTAAAAGCCAAACGAGCTTTTCGAATCCGTGCTGAGATTTCGTCAGACACCAACCTATTAGGGTTTATCAGACTTCCAAGATAAGTGAAATTGTACTGGACAGTAGTGTCTTCCTAATATGAAATTCTTCAGCACTATTCAACCACAACTATCCTCCTGACAGGAATCGAACCCAGAACCTTCAAGTTTGGTGACAAACGATGGGCTGTCAGAACCATTTGGTTGGTATATAATGTTGCTCACTTCAAATTCTAACTAATTCATGATATAGCAAGACGATCATCCAACGCCACTGATAATAAAAATTTCACTCCCAACATGTCTGAAATCTACAAGTTATTAACATTACTACACCAGACAATTAACAACCAAGAAATCCTGAGCCTAAGACACATTTTTCTATTGTCTTTAGTAATACTCTGAAGAAGAAAATATCAAGCGAATTCCCAGATTTACATTGTACTTCCTTCAAGTTAAAGTTTAGAGCATCGATTTTATGTAGCAGAAATACCTAAAACCCACGTACCTCTTTGATTAGCTTCAGAAATTAATTATTAAATAAAATACATTTCTCGCAGTTGTAATTCTATATGACTTTTAATTAGCTTGTATGAATTTGTAAGATATTTTGTGAAGGTTAAAGAATATTGAGTTTACTGGTTCGATTTTTGACAAGGTAAATCTGTTATATCCCGATGAGAATAATGACAGCTAATTGTTGGAATCTATTTCTAGTCTAACACTTTACGTATATTTTTATTGTATAATTGCTAAATAACTAAACTATTCATATTCATGTCCCTCTTATTATGAGCTGCATTTTGACCTATGAACTATTATTATACGATTTACCATTCTTGAGTTATACTCAGTCTATCAGTTACTACCTCTCACATTCACAGACACTTTTGGCTAAATCTTGTACAAATGTTGTTTCCTATTTGATGGTAAGATGTGGTCTGTTTGGTTTGTATCTAAACCCAGTATGTTTCAAATACATGATTCACATGGAGGAGGCTGAGATTGATGTTCAGGACTCTAACAGGCAGTTCTAGGCGAGAAACAGGACCGATAAGGACTCTAGACTGCTCGTAAGGGTTTTATACGGCATTAATCCGGTGGATAAATCACTGTTCTCTATTTAACGGTATGATGACGTTATACATTGATAGGGGCACAAATCCACAAGTTATAACAAAATCATTCCACCTGTAGATGAATAAATAGATAGATGGTAATTATTAAAAACACAATATTTCCATGTTTTCTCGTTGTCTTCACAACGATTATCAAATTAACATCGGATCATAACAGGAACTTTATTATACTTAAATATTTATGATCATCAAATAAAACACTATTGATTTCTTTTGTTTTCTACAAATATCTAACTTGCAATCATTTACATTGTTATCCTTCTTTTTTTTTAAAAAAAAACCCTATCATATATATATATTTAATTGCCTTGACAACAACCTAAAAAGATACGAAGCAAGTTCAAAACAAGTAATCAATAAAATTAACCGAAATTCTTTATTATCATGGTCATATAATAAATCAATTCTCCCAAGACAATTAATTGAAAAGGTACATTTACAAAGTAAATTATTACATCGATTAGGTTATTCACAACTTGGTTTTCCACCAAATTATTCTTTATTAAAACCATTTGAACAAAATATATTAAAATAATGATCTGGGTTACATATTGTTTGTTTGTTTTATTTAATTCTATGTTTATTCGAATGATAAAATATTGAAATAAACTATACAATAAAGTATTTATAACTTTTGAGATTATATTACATGAATACATAATGAAATTTATTATTATTCGAAGGGGTTTTGTGGAGAGTTTAGTAATTTCAATAGTTGAAATCATGAGTCAATTGAAGCTAGACCACTATGAAAAACCTGGAATCATTGGAGAGCCGTTTCGCTCACATGCGAGACTGATAGGTCCTGGGTTTGAACCTCACGGGGGGCTGGATCGTGGGTGGGCATTGCTGAGGAGTCCCATACTAGGATAAAACGACCGTCCAGTGCTTCCAGGTTTTTCATGGTGGTCTAGCTTCAATTGATTCATGATTTCAACTATTGAAACTAATTATGTTAGATAGTTGGAAGTAAACGATAGAGAATCTGATCACCATACTGGATAATAGTTATTCTAGCTGAATAAGAGAAAAATTACTATTTACAATTGATTGATCACTAGGTGGTGATGAATGTCATGTGTATCAGGTCTTTCTGAATGCAGATCGAATCCTATCGAACGAGTTGGAATGTGGCATGAGATCGAATCCGTCAGGGGGTATGAATTCGTTTAAGATTACAGGCACACCTTGCTGACGAGTGCTAAGTAGCACGAAACCTAGGTTCAAGGTTTCCCATTGACTACCTCTAACCACCATCTAGTTTCAACCGAGTGCACGTAATGTCTAGTCACCTAGATTGGCGGCCACATTCCAACTTGGTCGATAGCCTTCGATCTGCACTAAGAAGGACCTGACACACATGACATTCATCACCACCTACTGATCAACCAATTGTAAGTACATCTCAGTCCTACAGGTCGGTTGCGGCCCGGATATCCCAGTGGTAACGTCTCTGACTATGAAGCTGGATGAAATGGGATCGAATCCACCAGGGAGCATCAGTTCCCTCAATATTACACGTACACCTTGCTGACGAGTGCCAAGTAGCAGAAAAATTACCAAAGTTGAAGACTCCAGATACACCTTCATGATGAGTGGGTACCAAGATCTAAAGTTTACTACTGATTGACTCCCCCTAAAAACGAATAGTGTTTAATTAAGCTACTAACGGTTCACTTGGTATATAACCAATATATCCGTCCTTTTGATAGATGTATTAGAATTTGTTTGAATAATATGAGAATGGCTTTAACTGACGACATTGAGAACAGTTAGTACCGTGTTTAGATTACTATAATTCGAACCCTTCAATTGATATACTCGCGACAACAGTGAAAATGTTTCGCTACATTTCACCGTCAAGATACAGCAACCCGCTTCCTTTCTAATCCTGAAAACTTCATTACACAAGTATCGTAAGAAAGATTAATTTGGTAGAGACCAAATAAGATTAATTCGAGTTCAATCAATTATATACCGATTACATACAGTGATTATTAGTTAAACTAAACTAACACTACATAAGTGATAAATCACTCTGAATTAGTTGACACAAATGAATATCCACTTTAAGTTACATGATAGAATATTCATACTTCGTATCTGGGGACTTAATATTCCCATCATAAATATATTTATAGATACTGATGATTTTCAATCATACGAGTTATCCAATAATATAAACGTTAAACATTAAATTGTATATTAACTCATTCATATCTGAAGTATTTCATTACCTATTTTATTTTTGCCTGGAGCCCTTCTAGGGCTACTTCTGTTCCTAAACTCGGATAAAGAAAGAGAGTTGAGAATAGGGTTACTAACCCCATTCTGTAAAAAAAACCCATGCTAACAAAACATTTTGCATGTGTATATCTAGAAAGACTGTTTCTCAAATGAAACTATACTAATAATTTATAAATGAGTTATACTTAGTTAATTGTTCTAAGGATCATTGATCAACAAGCTCCGCCTGGAGCCCCTCTGGGGCTACTGCCGGTCCCAAACCCGGATAAAGGAGGAGGGTTGGGCTTGGGATTTGCAACCCCGTTCCGTAGAAAGCTAACTCGCCAAAAAACGCTAACCGGAAAAAATTATTCAAATCATTGGTCAAAACAGCTATATAAAAAAATTTTGAACTATGTGAAAAACCAAGCATTCCAAGGTAAAACCGAACTAATTAAAACACTGATTAACCTAATAGTACAAAAAATCTGGCCGGTGTTTGGATTATTTTTCTATGGAATAAATGATTACTTATTAGTTATTTTAATCAGTAATACCTGTAGTGATACAAGAGTCAATAATTCCCAAGAGTACTTTTCTGTTTAAGCAAGCATCAGGACCTGAATAACTTTTCTCACTTAATTGTATGTCGGAAACAATCAGCTGTAATGCTCATTTTCAAAGAAATTGTAGTTTTCTAAGAGTTTGACATATTAGTAACCAAAAATCAAAGTGGAGCAAGTGATTTGTTTTAGCATGTAACCTGATGTTTGAATTCAGAGGACCGCAAAATCGTAAACCTATCATAATTATTATAAATCATTATTCCCATAAAAGTTGTATATTAACATAAGAACCTTACTTATTGTCTCAATGCCAACAGTATTACCTGACTGCTCAACCCCTAGCAAAATAGGAAGGAGTCAAGACTTATAACCAACAGATTGAATCTCCCGACCTTCTATGCCTTAAATATTCGCTATTATTCTATCCTTAGACATAATGTTGATAGCTAGTCGTCAAAAACCACTCTATTAATTGTAAAATGTTTAGTGCCAGGAAACGTTATCTCTAAAATATAAGTGTGCTCCGACAGGTGTTATTTGAATCTGCTTAAGTAATAGTTTAATGGTAAAGTAGTCAGAAATTTCGAATTAACCATCTTAAATAAGCAAATTGAAACCAATATATTACAAGGCTAATGGATAGTTTGCTAACTATGTGCTCCATGTATTCTTGTCTGCCCTTCACCTACTTCCTAAATTCAATAAGAACCCTTCCCTGGACTCATTCTAAAAGATTTACACCTCTGTACTGAACGAGCTACTAAGAAGACCAGAGATCTATTTTAGGTAATCACATAATAGTATTCGCCGATTGATCTGTTGGAATTTATAGAGTCGACAAAAGAAATAAGTCCAGCAAGCTAAATAAAGCCGTTGTTATTATCTTATAGACCTTTGTCTCGCTAGAAGTATTTTTTAACTCAGTATACGTACTGTCAAGATTTCTTTGACTAGCTTTTATTCATGTATGATGGTTAATATTCTCTAGCTGAGAATTTACAGTAAATTAGACCTGATCTTCTCTGCAGTTTTCAGAATAATCAAAATGTCGCGGTATTGTAGTGAAGAACACAGATGAGGACAACCGGATTACGTCTAATGCAAAATTACAGTTACTTGGTAAAATAGAAAAACCATACTATAATACTTAATTTGCAAAATGTTGAATAATTGTCCCCGACTTCATTGTTCTTGCATTTCCATGTTAATTGCTTTCTATTCCCGTTCTTCCTTTCCTGATTTTCTCAATCTTCTGCTGCCCGACATTACATTCCTGAATCGCGTTATGTACTACTTATGTCCATATAAGTAACACACATCACAGTACTTTTGGTTGAAGAACTCAAATTACAATTACTGAGTCATGAGTATTAACATTGTCCCACCTAATTTAGTCTGGGTAATCAAGTAGTACCACTAACTTTCACACACAAAGCGCAGGTCGAAATAAAGTACTTGATTAATATGTCAAGTTTATTAATTGGGTTATTTTTGAGAAAAAAATCTCACTAAATACTGATATAAAAACTTGCAGGTGATCCTAGTGGTCAGTAATGGACCCCCAAGTTTCCAGATGATTTTTCTTATCAATATAAAATCGAAGAGACAGACTTCCTGGAAAGTTTACATTCAGTAAAAACTGAAATACGGAAAGACTTATTGTTTCTTTCTTATGAGATATGACAGATTTTAATATTGTTCACTTAAGAAAAGCTGATTCCTAAATACTCTCAAGACAGAAATGAGTGAAGAACATTGGATCATCTTAAAGTAACCTATTTAAAACACATTTGAAAACTCAGTGTATAACTCTCATCAATTAGAGTTTCAATTTAATAGTGTTATCAAAAGCTATCATCATTATTACCATAAATAACAAACAGAATGTTAATCGATCGAACAGCAGGATTTAGTGATGACTCCTCACGAAAATGGATCTAGTAACTTTTTACACTCACTGACAGTATTATACTGAAATGCTGGGCGCACAATCATAATGATATTCTTTTTTTAATGAGATAATACACGTTTTTATGTGGAAAAGCATTAACATCATAACCATGATTTATTAGATCATTGAAAATCCAATAAGTTTAGGACTTTGATCTTTTATCATTTGTTTGTTCTTTATGAGAACAATATGTGTTCTCTGTTTGCAGTTTTTTAAAAATAGCCTGGTACTGAAATCAAACTATACATTATTCTTAATAAATAAAATAAAGAGATGGCATGTATATAGAATAATCATAGTTTTATATTGCTCACAGAACTATCAGAAATGCATTTGCCAGTAACCAAATTTATAAAACTACACTGAGATTTATTAATATACTATAACTAAACAACCGTTAAAAATAAATGGCAACACTTGCACTAACCAATGATAGTTTGCCACTGAATTCTAGAGGTTCCCGGTAGCAAGAAAAAGATGAAGTGATGATTATGGCTATAGGTCTTGACATTATGAGTTATCTTGTAATTTCTACATTCAATAAACAGACTGAAATATAGTATGTCACATTAGGATGTTGGTAACAGTATGAACGATTACCTACCTTTGTTATTACACCGACGCGAATGAGCTACAATGAACATACATTTTATGAGACTTTAACATTACAGAAATGACAATTGAAAAAATATAAAACCAGGAGATCATGTCACACTATAAAGTACTGTGTTATAAGAGCAGTAGGACAAAGTGTCTTCAGTCATCACTATATAATTATGTATTTCCATAATATAACTAACTACCAGTGAAGAAATAAAGCTATCAAAAGCCATCTCCCAAAACTGTACACTGAAATGACTTACACATTCCACCATTAGGAATAAAACTCACTTACACTTGTTACCCCTCATCAAAAAGCGTAGGCCACTCACCAGTATTCTCCATCCAACTCTGTCCTCAGCAATCCTATCCAGCTGTTTCCGATTGCTATTCATTCTTTTGATGCCTGCTTCCATTTCTCGACACAATGTGATCTTTGGTCATCCTCTTTTCTGTTTCCTTTCGGAATTCCAAGTTAGCGCTTGTCTCGTTATACACTTTAATGACTTCCACAATGTACTTCCTATCTACCTCCAGCGCCGTTTTCTAATTTTCTCTTCAGATAGAAGCTGGATTGTCTTCGCGTGTATTACCCGGCCAAGGGTCATTGAGTATCTTATGTAGACAATTGTTTATAAATACTTTGCATTTTTGGTGATGGTTGTATTAGTTCTCCAAGTTTCAGCTCCGTACGACAGAACTATCATGATGTTCGTATTGAAGACTCTAACTTTGATATTGGCTGAAAATTGTTTTGAGTTGCATATGTTGTTCAACTGTCGGGATGCTACCCTGATTTGCCAATCCTTACCTTCACATTTGCATTAGATCCTCCCTGCTCATCGATGGTGCTGACCAGGTACGCGAAAGATTCCACCTCTTCCAGAGTTTCTCCATCAAGTGTGATTGAATTGGTGTTCTCCGTGTTGTATTTCAGGATCTTGTTCTTTCCCTTGTGTATGTTGAGGCCTACTGATGTAGAGGCTGATGCATTAGTTTTTTAGACCTGTATTTGTTTGTGTATAGGATAGAACAGGTAGGTCATTTGCAAAGTCCAAATCGTCTAGTTGCATCCGAGTTGTCCATTGTATTCTGTGCCCCCCCCCTCAGACGTAGTCTTCATAATCCAGTCAACCACCAGAAGATAGAGAAAGGGGGAGAGTAAGCAGCCTTGTCTGACTCCGGTCCTCACTTGGAAAGCATCTGCCAGCTGTTCTCCATGTACGACTTTGCAGTGCAGTTCTAAATGATGTTGACGATCTTCTCAGATACACCATAGTGTCGAGGAAGTTACCAAAAGGTCCTCCTGTCCATACTATCAAACGCCTTCTCATAGTCAAGGAAGTTTATATATAGTGACGAGTTCCACTCAACTGATTGTTCAACGATGATCCAGTGTCGAGATACGGTTTGTGAACGACCGATCCTTACGGAATCCGGCCTGTTGATTTAGAAGCTAGGTGTCAATCGAATCTTTCACCAGGTTCAGCAACACTTAGAAATGATATAACGGGATAAAAAAGCAACATTAGATTCTTTTACTCATTGTGATTTTTGTCCAATAATACTTCCGTTTAAATTCACTGTGATAATGACTCAGTGTAGTATTTGTTTTGTTTTCCCATATGATATTTTATTCTGTATAACATACGATATCCTTATATTAAATATTAATTGAACTATGATCAGAATGTGATTTGTTATAAGTATTTTTCATATATGTGATTTCAACCTAATTATTAGTCAAAATGAGTGTATAAATCAACATATAAATGAGTGTATTTTCGACTAGGGTCGTCGTCGTATTTGGGGTTGATAAATCACTTGTACCAGTCTTGTGTTCTTACTTTCGCATCGCGGGAATTGCAGTGGTTCGTCGTTTTACAAGCATAAGTGACAAGCGATTCCGACATAATAATTGACGACGACCAGATATAACAATTACCGAGGCAGCCATAACAATTGACCACCAGTCATAACAGGAAACTTTTTCTCGTACCAATAGTAGTGTGGTTCCTTTTTTGTTCTCGCACCTGCTGAAATCTCCTCCCTTTGGTATGTTGATGAGGTATCCCTCTTTCCAGTCTTTCAGCACTTGTTCCTCCTTCCAAATCTTCTTGAATAGAACATGGAGCATCTTCGCAGTTATCTGTCTGACTTCGGTGCTTCAGCTGGTAGGTTATCAGATCCCGCTGCTTTCCCACTCCTGATTTGTCTGATGGACATCATGATTTCTTATTTTGTTGGTGGTGACAACTATAGGAAGGTATGAGTGTGTTGCTTCTATGTCTGGTGGGTTCAGTGAGGCTGATCTACTCAAGAGTTTCTCAAAGTGTTCTACTCATCTGTTCTTGAATCTCAGTGATTGTCGTGCTCCCTTTGTCCTCAGGATAAAACAGTGAGAATAAAGTACGATAAACCACCTCAGAGATAACAAGTAAACCATTAAATATCTCCAACAATCGCGTCTATGTGCCCAATTAACAAACCAGCAGTGATTCAAAGAAGGTTAAGTACAAAACTTGACCCCGCCATTTTTCCGCTAGTATGACGAAATCCAAACGTAAGTGAGAAAGCAAATGAACTCATTGACTAGGTACTTGAGTATGAGTCATACTCTACATACAAAGGTTCTATTCAGTTGACCGAACCGAAGTCAGTGGAGAGAGGTTCAGAACCGAGACTTAGTGGCTGAAAGTCAAAAGTCTTAACTGGTAAGCTACAGCTATATATATAGGTCACTTTAAGCAATCGAGTAGTATCAGTAGCTCAAAACCGAATGCCCTAACCTGTACATCTCAAATGAATCACAATAAGTAGTGTTTACATACATGCGTAATTGCAGAAAGTACACACTCAGTTAGGATTTTAGATTTTAAAGCCTACTTAAAACGAGAATAACTCACGTGTGACTTGTCGCGTGGAACTGTACTTTTCCCTTCGTACCCATATATAGCTTTTTAAGTGTCTTCCTCTTATATCAATTTTTATTGCCTTTATAGTGATGAAAATAATATCGAAACCTCGAGAATATCATTGTCACTTGTCAGATCATTTACGTAAAGTAAGAAAAGAGCCTAGGACTGTCCCTTAGAGAAATTTCTATGGTGATAAGACGCCGTTCACTCTCGCTCAGTCAGTCAGTTAGCTACAACGTAGGACCAGGCACGTTTATGCATCGACCCAAGTTGTCATACTGCATTAGTACAGCAAGATGAACATCGGATTCATAGAAGTAGTTAATTCAATGGTGGTAATATATAAAAGAAAGATTGTGTATAAGGATATAGTACAGGAAAAACAAATTTGTACGTAGAAAGATATCAAGCAATTTAAACTCATAGTTTAAGGGAAGACAGAGTGTATATACCTACGCCATTGTGATCGATTCTGAGCCATGTCACCAAGAGTCTCCAACCTCTCTCGCTAGTTTTCCCCTATCACTGAGAAAGCCAATTATCCAGTTTCCACAACTGAATCCAAAATTTCCTAGTTTAAAACCTAGGCGAGACTTCATTGAAGGCTTTAATTATATCTAAAAATTGTATCTACCGGAATATTATTCTTACCTGAAGTAAGATCTCTCGCAATGAGAAGACTAGTTAAACATCAAAGACCTTTTCCAAGACTATGTTGCTTGCTCTTTAAAAGATTATTCCCTTCTATGTGACGTGGAAAAGTGGGTCGGATAATCCTTTCTATCAATTTGATAACCATACCAGTTGAACTAAATATACGCCAATTATTGACTACGCGTAGACCCCCTTCCCGGTCTTGCAAACTGAACCAATAATAGCGTTCCTCAAGTCTCTCAGCAGCTTCAACTGCTTTAGAGACATGAAACATCATTCCCAACAGTCCTACAACAATACCTTCCCTAGTTCCCATGATTCCAGGACGAATATCATTAGGAAAACAACTTATCCAGTTTAAGTAGTCGTAGGATAACTGTCTTCTCAATAAATAGTTTATCAAAAATAGGTCATTGTCGGAACTAATGTCTATCGACTCGACTTTTGAAGTAAAAAAAACACGAAAATATTTCGATGCTTAAGCCTTATCAAGACCAATACTTGCAAATCTGAACAGATTTACCTGGAGCAGAAGTGATGGGATTTTATCACTACTCTGAGTTTATCTCTTTATAAAGGGATTTTTGAGAAACCCAGGCCAGTTGTTTGAAATAGGATAATTCAGCTTTATTTATCAATACTCTGCATGCGTCCCCAGACCTACAATGAGTGGATCTTAACTGTTTGGACCCTGTAGAGATGAGCATGTTTCACTGTTTCTCCTTATATCTAAGTTTTGACCTGCTTTGTTATTTATGGCTGTGTACATTTAAATAAAAAACGTTTCTTCTGCCAACGAGCTAGTAATAACCGACCAATATGTTGCTAAATCACATTCCTAAGTGACCGAAATGTTTCCTCGCCACATACCTGGTCGTTTGTTATGTCAAAAACTCGGGACGTGAATGACAAAATCGCATGATCTCTATTACCTAGCGGTGGCAGAACATCTAGACAAATGATATCCCCAGCTTCATGAGCGATTACAAAATACAACGCAGAAGATCCTTGAGTTGGATCGAAATGTGTAGGTTCAGAAACATGCCGTACCACATGACCAAGAGTTAAAATTTTCTTGATTTTACATCAATTTTCCGGACTAAATATCTTTTTTTTCCTAAATCGTGTCCATATATATCATTAGGATCAGGATCATCTGTCCCGATCAAATTGCTAACAATATTATTCGATAATTTTGTTGTTTGATTATATTTCCCTTGAAAAAGCTTGGACCAGATTGCCAGGCGAAACGTTGGATTTACTTAAAATTCATTCGCTGAGATTTTACAAATATATTCTTCTTTTCAATGTCTCAAATTAACTCGGCGCCCAAATATTGTGAAACTATTCGTTCAAATTTAGACGAAAGTTCTTATTTAATATTGGAGTAGGTACCAATGCCAAGGTTGGACTTGACAGTTCCACACGGTTAGGGACAACCAAAAATACAATATACCACAAAAAGGGGACTTTGAATAGTACGAACTTCAACTAAGATAGTTTGAATTAGTTTTTAAAAAACATACCTTTAAACTAATATGATCACGATAGCTAAGTTAATCCACCCTGGGAATCACTACCTTGATAAAATACCCAGTTCGATATGCATAACTAGAAGACCTGATGACAAGCTGGCAGAATCTTTAGTTGCTTAAATTTAATTGCTGGAAATGGTTAAAACACTAAAAGAAATTAAAGAATACGTATTTATTTGCTGTAGCTAAATCTAATTAAGGACGTCGGTTAGACATTGCAAAATATAGTGAAAAAGTTGACTACAAGCGGATAACAATACAATTTCATTCTTCTCCCTTCTGTTCCATGGAAGCCATAACATCCTTAAACAGTAACTGATAAAAAGTCAAAATTAACATTGGCAGTATGACATACCCCTTTGTTTACATTGTAATATATCCTGTCCAGACCGTTGAAAAAAAGAAATTCAAAGGCGAAAGCAGATACGACAGCAGCTCCGGCAAAGTGTGACGGATAACGCAGGACCTTATAGTAAAAGTACTTCAGCATTTTAGGCAAGGTATAAACGGTAATCCCTTTCAAATCTGTCCGCCGTTTCGTTTCAACGACCTTGAACGCGCTGACTGGAAGCGGGCATTCCGTATTTCAATTGCCGTGTGTGTGTTGGGTCCTATGAGTATTAAATGTTTCCATATATAAGTCATCTTTTGATGCATAATAAACACTAAATAACTGCTAAGAGCATTAACTGAGTATTTTCTGTTTTGTAGTGCACACTCTAGCTCTGTTGTTCCTTCGAAACTTGATCTGTGGTCCTAAGTGCTGTAGTGAAAGTCAACAGCTATATATAATTTGTTGATAAGGTCCGGAAAACAACGTAAGAAAGATAAAATAACGTAAAAGGTTATAGATGCGCATAGTTTTTGTGAGTTAAGACGAAATGTCAACTGAAGGGTAAGTCCTAAATATTTGTTGTTCTTCCTTCAGTTAGTTTTTTTCAAGGAATAACCTTTTTTTAATAGCTATTGTATGTTGTATCTAGTGCTTCATGCTCAAGTGAAATTTCAGTGAACGTAAGCGACGCGTTCCAACGTATTATGCTGAATAAGAGATTCGGAAGCTGGATTGAATTAGATAATGCGCTAAAGGATTTCCATAAAGTATGATGGGATAAATCTATGTTTTCTCAGATGACCCATACACACTATGTTCACGCAGAAAGTAGATTGTTGAAGGATGTGAGATATAAATACTTGTTCGTAGTGTTTCGTTGCACGTTTGGTCGTAAACGTAAATCAGAAGGTCTGAATGTGATTAAAAACCGTGAGGACTCTAACTAATGTGTTACCTTTAAGGTCTAAATTTTTAAATTGCCAATCGATGTTTCGCGTAAGATTGGAGGGTCAACAATACGTTATAAAATCTTACAACATGACTCACAACCATCCGTGTACAAGTTCGTGGATGGTTTGTGATCCGTTGAGTAGACGATTGTCATCAGAAGAAAAAGAAAACTTGAAACCAGTTATATTGCACTGTCAGTCGACGGACGAAGTTATCGAAAGTATTAAGGGAAGAACAGGTAAGTAGGTGACCGCTGCTGATGTCAAAAATATGAAAGCTGAACTCTCCACTGGTAAGTGTATATAAATATATTTCAGGTTGGACTCGGAAGCAGGTATTGCAGATGATGCGACAAAACGGTCAAGTTAGAGAGCATGCATACAATTATGATGCTCCACAGCGTCTTATACCCTTGCTGAACATGTTGACCCCATTCGCAAGATCCAAAGTGTTATACGAACTAAAAAGAATGCGTTTCGTTAACTTAGAATATGAAAGCGGCGAGTGGTTGTTTATGCTTGACCGCGGACAACATTACGAAGTAGATGTAAGTATTTGTGAATGCAATTGTAGCACGTTTAATATGTGTCGATATCCGTGCCGCCATCTCCTGCTGGCATATATTAAAAGACGAAGTCTAACAGGTAAGCTATTTAAATTATAAAATATAAACTGCATAGCCCATCAACTTCTTAGGTGTTGCTGTAGATGGAAATTAGACAATACGCACAATTTACAAAACAACACAGTAATTTCATTACGGAGACGAAGTAAAGAATATATACAACTTCAACGGCTCCAAAGAATGTGCAAACAACGAATTGTTGAGAAATATGGTGAACGCTTCGCGAATCAGGTGGAGAGAAGGGTCTACAATTTTTACTTAAGAATTATAAACAGCTAGACAGCAGGTTTACGATTAACAGTTCTTTGTGGCTTTATTTTATACCACTATTTATACAACTTGTAAACTTATCTTTCCACTTTAGTAGTCATGAAAAATCAATAAACTTTTTCTCATTTTTTATTTTAGTCTTCTTCATACTTTCATGGGGAGGTTTACCATTCGCTTTAACGAATAATTGTGTGTGAAAATTAAGAATTTGTACTACTGTATTAGTTACGAACTGTCGTTAGAACTTAGCGTTATATCGTTGTTCATTGTCAGGAATCAATGAGTCAAATAAAACAATAATGCGACTTCCACGTAAAACCTTACAGATTAAACAACCGCCTTACATATTTTCCGTTGTCAGATTACGTCCATTATCAAATTAGTATTAGTATGGAACTAGACAATTTCATGCAGCTAGTTCCTTGATAAGATGGATTACGTAACCCTTAGACCACCCTTCCACTCACACTTCTTTGCTAAATTATGTTAACTCTTCAGATTGTCTTCACTTATCTTATTAGTTCTTAATTCAATGATTTATTCATTACATCTAGAATTATCACACAATTTATCTTATATGCTTCTGAGCTTCACTCGACTATTACACCACCCATCCTTTATGTTCCCTTAAGTCTAACACCAAATGACCTTTGACCTGTTCAAGCATATACATATGTATAGTTATTATTGATAACCTAGGTCATTCCAATTCTTTGCTTTCTATTATCTTTCATACTATTTCTTCCCTCAATCTTAAATTATAATGCATATTCAGTTGTATGCAACTTGTGAGAAACCACGAAATGTAATGCAGTCACATGATTGTGCGTCAATATTTGTTTTGGCTTTATTTAGACCATAATTATACTAACTTACAGGATTTATAATATAAAACACTGCGTATGGTTGTTATATTTATATTTAAATAATTCATTAGATGAATGAGCATAGCAGTAGGCAATATAAAACAGTTATCGTAAACTTGTAAACCGGTTTTCCACACGATCTTCCGTAATCCTAAATTCCATAAGCTTCATACTATTCTGAAAAACAACAAATCCGTTTTGAGACAAACAATTAAACTTTGTTCTCAGTATCATATTCAATAAGTTATTCAAATAGCAAGTAACAGACTGTGCCTATAAGTCTTTTATTAACAAGTAGTGACATTCATTCATAACTTCCTAAGTAACACAACAACTGTATTACCGAAACGGAGTGAAGAGTATATAATAACTCATTTGTGAACCCTATAACAGACACGTCACAAATCAGTATTAACTAAAAACATGGTTGTGTCACCATTCTCACAAGAAACACCGATCGTTTTATTCATGAAGATTTTGTTCCTACTTGATGTGGTGTTATACACTATTACTGCAGACATTCAGAAAGCCGCTGGACAACACTATAAACGTCAATTGTTACTCACATAATTTTTCTCAGATACGTTACATAATTATGTCACTTCAGTACAAAACAATGGTACCTCTAATGGATATAACTTTTTATGGCTAAATACAAACAAGTTATATAATATTCACAATTAGGTTAACGCTTTATTGCTTCTACTTACATTTTATAAACAACTACCGACATCCATGTTCACCGTCACCGCAATCAAGGAGGTGAACCATATGTAAAAGATTTTACGGTTCATTTTCATGAAAACTCAATCTGTGATGTATTTTTTGACTAGAAACACGGTGAACTTTACTTGCTTGAGTTTGTATTGTTACAAATAACTATATTAAGCTAACTTCAGATTTACTTACGTGGTGAGCAAGAAATACGTCAAACTGCCAATAAATTGGAATAAAAACTATGTTACAAGCACTAGCAATACAGAAATTGATGTGTCATGCAAAAAGCCTGTTAATAGCTGATAAATAACGACACAAAAATCCACGACAATATGTAACGTGTGCGCGAAAATCCCTGGCTTACCCGCTAGTCCGTGCCGCATTTTAAGGTGACGGCAAAAAGTCAGGCGCGCCCAGAAACGCCCGCCGTCTCGCTTGGACGACCTTGAAAGGCCCGACATGAGGCGATCATTTTGTAGCGGTAAATAAATCCCCAAAATAAATAGCTCTGTAAGTTTTCAACATTGGATGCTGACCACATTAGTTTTAGTGGACTCACCTAGCTGAAGGCGCTCGGTTATGCATCCACACCAGATCACTAGTGGGAACGCCGTGCTCAACATCTACTGCAATCGCTAGCCAAATGGTTCAAATGGTTCAAATGGTTGTGGACGGAATAGAAGAAGCTTTCGCTTAACAGGCTTCCGTGTCTAGTAGCAGGGGATCACCAAATCCTCCAGGCAGGAACCTAGGTATGTCAACAATAAAAAAGGAAAAGAAATTGGTAAATCATAATGTGATGCTGTCCTTGGTCCTTAAGAATAGGTCAAGTTGCCCCTTGAAGGACTCCTGAGAAGTCGCTTGGACTAGCTCGGCCGGCAGCGAATTCCAGCTTTTGACAACTCTTAAGGAGTAGAAGTTGTGTCTACATTCCGTCTTGCTATGTTGTGTTTCCAGTTTCTGGGTGTTACCCCTTAGATTATTATTCGAACTAAGCTTAAGTAGGTGTTTAAGAGGATGTCCAGAAGTGTTAAGAATACTATAAGCCATTAGTAAACCACCTCTAAGACGCCTATATTCTAGTGGGTAAAGGTCTAGTGAACGGAGGCGTTCTTCGTAAGGCTTAGATTTGAGTCCTCGAACTGATTTCGTGGCTCGCCGTTGGATACGCTCCAAAGTGACCTTGTCCTTATGGAGTGAGGGGGGAGTACTATGTTTCCGTACTCTAAATGGGGACGGATGAAACTATTGAAGATTGTATGGAAAGTTCGTCCGTCAAACTGTCCAAAAATGCGCTTCAACGTTACCAGTGCAAGGTTTGCTCGGAAGGCATTTTTGTCACAGTTAGCGTAAGACTTTAAGTCATGGGGCACCAGGACTCCTAAATCTTTTTCGACTTGGGATACTACTAGAGAGGAGTTTCCTAAGTTGTAACTGTAGTTTGCGACATGTCGCAGATGGACTACTTTACACTTTGAAGTGTTAAAGGTAAGTCCGTTATCGTCTGCCCAACTTTGAAGTCGCGTCAGATCCTCCTGAAGTGCCTGTGTATCGTCTTGGTTGCGTATCTCTCTCCAAAGTTTCACGTCGTCGGCAAAAAGTAGTAAGTCTGACGTTGCCTGTTGAGGAAGATCATTTATGTAGATCAAGAAGAGAAGAGGCCCTAGTACTGAGCCCTGGGGGACCCCGCTAGATCAGACAATTCCGATATATTGGCAGTCGTCAAATACAACTTCTGATCTCCTCGATTCTGTCTTTTGATTTCTCTTGGTGAGTACGAGTTATATTAGGTGTTACTGGTGAAAGCATTGTCAAACACTGAATACCTATGCCATCTTCAATTTCGTAATTCAATTAAGTGGGTAGTTTTAATGTCAACATTGTCACGTAAACCTGATGTATCGCCAAATAGAATAGCGCCCATGTTTTCAGTCTCAGATTAGAATGGACAGTAGGCTATATAGCCTGTGTTAGTCCTGGTAGTGGTCTCAGTTGCTCTAACTTCCTTTTGAAAGCGTCTACAGAAGAAGCTATTGCACGGCAGTTTATAGTAGCTTTTAAGTCTTGTCTAACGATCACTCCTAAGTCATTGTGTGTCTGGACAATAGGTAGCTCAGAGTTATTCATCATGTATGTATCTGTGCCTTCATGACAAGTATGCATCATAATATACTTTGAAGTATTTATTGGCAACTGACAAGTTTGAAACCATTCAGATAATTTCTCCATGTCGTTTTGAATCTCTGAGCTATCACCTCAACTTTTTATCGCTCTTCATATCTTGACATCGTCAGTATATAGCAAGATCAATGATGATAGGAGAGGAGGAAGGTCATTTACACACAAGAGGAATAGCACTGGCCCCAAAACTGTACACTGAGGCATTCCACTAAGCACAGTTTCCCAGCTAGATAACTTTGAGTTCACCCGTACTCTTTGTTGACGCCCAACTAAGAAGTCTTTTATCCACATCAATAGATTGCCTCCAATCCCGACATTTCTTAACCTATATAACAGCCGGTTGTGCGGAACTTTCTCAAAAGCTTTGCTGAAATCAATGAAGGCTACGTCTGCAGGTAACTTTTGGTCCTTAAGAGTGCACCAGCTTTCACGAGCCATTAATAAGTTAGTGAGACAAGAATATCCTATTCTGAAGCCGTGCTGCTTCTCCCAAATGATCCGGTTTTCATCGAGATACTTAAACAGCGCCTTCTGAATAACCTTTTCTAAGATTTTAATAACCCCACTAGTTAGGCTAATGGGTCGGTAATTCTCAGGTTTATGCTTCTTACCTGTTTTGAAGACAGGACTTACAATGGCGTTTTTCCAGTCTTTTGGTAAACAACCTCGGGTTACTGATAGATCAAAGCATATACTTGTAGTGACCTACTTTTATCAAGAGAACGCGATTGGCTTAATGGAAACAATCATTATTATAATCGATTGTACCAGTGATTGTTTTACTGTGCATGTTTGTTTAACTGTACCAAAGACATCCATTACTCCTCCATTATTGTTCCGTTGACTGTGACCTTGTACGCTCGCACGTTCGCCCATTGATTCCACTTGTATTTCCTTTGGCACGATCTCGGTATACTTTCGATACCACGAGACCGCCGACGAATAAATCTGGTTGCAATTTCCTTTCGCCTTCTGATTTTCTGGTACGCGCTCATCTTGTAGTGGTGATCATAGTCAAACACGACTCAACGCCTCACTACATACTTAAAGGGTTCGCAACGACTTTAGATAATTCCTTAAGTAGCCTAGGATGCAATTCATCGGGCCCCGTGGATTTATTTATGTCAAGCTTGTTAAGCAAACCAAAGACATCGAGTTCTTTAATCGTCACACTGTCTAGTGTTTGTGTGGGGGAATTTGAATGGACTGACGAGATGGGTGTTTCTATGGTATATGCATTGCTAAAGTAGTCTGGGAATACTTGAGCCATACCAAAGTCGTCTTCCACTAATGATGAGACAGCACTGTCTCCTCATAGTTCAGGAATATTTCCTCTTCTTTTTGTCCTTTGGTTTATATACGAATACGAGCATTTAGGACATTCTATGGATTCTGTGACATTTTTCTCCTTGTACAACCTTCTAGACTTCTCGTGCTTGTAAGTAACCGTCGTGTTATTGATAGAAGAAACCAGACACGTAGTGAATAGGTCTTTATTTAGATCTTCACGCAGTCACAGTCGAGAGTGGGATCACCTGTTCAAAAAACAAAGCCTCTCAACATTCAATATAAGATGATAGGAAATATAACGCCTATACAAAATAAGGAAGTGAATGAATACTTGAACTCTATTGTTTTGAAATGTGCTTAGTTGTTTGAGGTCAACTTTTAATCAATCAACCTAAGCTGTTACATTAGCTTCCCCCCTAGAATCGACTTCCATAGGAACGTCGGTTCGATTAACCTATCTATCAAAAACACCTTAGTTCTGTTTTCTCAGCCCAAGGGAAAATTATCAACTCGCTCACTGTTTGACTTCCAATCAATGACGACTAATTCAGTCATCAATCAACGATAGTCCATAGATGCATCTTCATTCACTAGCTTATCATTTTATTTTGTAGCATGTAATTTCCTCTACAATTATCGCTGACGGTTTGTTACGTGCTCGCAAGAGAATAAGTGTGAGAAAACGAAACAAGAATATCTAAGGAAGTAGCGCGAGCGGTCTACCCAACACCATGTCGGTGAGGTACGATTTTTTCATGCTCTGTCCGGCTATCAGGGGTTTACTCACCTGCCTCTTGAGTCGCCCCCAAGTAAAAAATAAAGAAGAATCCATTTCAAAGTTAATGATGAAAACCAATCAAACCTGTAGGAACTGTTCCACTGCCTGCATAAAATAATAAGGTACAAAATGGAAATACATAAATATAACTGATAATTGTTTGGTTCCACGTAAGTGATTGGCCTCTAGAATGGATCGGTAATGTGGAAGGAAATAGACGTAGTGTAGACATTTTGTGTACGAAAAAGTATGAACTTACTTACTTACTTACTTACGCCTGTCACTCCCAATGGAGCATAGGCCACCAACCAGCATTATCCAACCCACTCTGTCCTGGGCCTTCTTTTCTAGTTCCATCCAATTCTTGTTCATTTTTCTCATGTCTATCTCCATTTCCCGGCGTAATGTGTTCTTTGATCTTCCTCTTTTTCTTTGGCCTTCAGGATTCCATGTGAGGGCTTGTCTTGTGACGCAGTTCGGTGCTTTCCTCAATGTGTGTCCTATCCACTACCAGCGCTTCTTCCTGATTTCTTCTTCCGCTGGGATCTAGTTCGTTCTCTCCCACAGTAGGTTGTTGCTAATAGTGTCCGGCCAACGGATCTGAAGTATTTTGCGTAGACGGCTGTTAATAAACACCTGTATTTTCTGGATGATTGCTTTCGTAGTTCTCCAGGTTTCTGCCCCATACAGTAGAACTGTCTTGACATTTGTATTGAAAATCCTGACCTTTGTGTTGGTTGACAGTTGTTTTGAGTTCCAGATGTTCCTCAGTTGTAAATATGCTGCTCTTGTTTTACCGATCCACGCCTTCACATCTGCATCAGATCCACCACCGTGTTCATCATTGATGCTGCCCAGATATGTAAAGGTTTTTACATCTTCCAAATCTTCTCCGTCAATTGTGATTGGATTGGTGCATTCTGTGTTGTATCGGAGAATCTTGCTTTTCCCTTTGTGTATATTGAGACCTACTGCTGCTGAGGCTGCTGCCACACCGTTCGTCTTCTCCTGCATTTGTTGTTGCGTTTGGGATAAAAGGGCCAGATCATCTGCGAAGTCCAGATCGTCTAACTGCATCCTAGATGTCCATTGTATCCCATGCTTCCCTTCAGACGTTGATGTCTTCATGATCCAGTCGATCACCAGGAGAATGAGAAAGGTTGAGAGTAAGCAACCTTGCCTAACACCGGTCTTCACTTCGAACGACTTTGTCAACTGTCCTCCATGCACGATTTTGCAGTGTAATCCATCATATGAATTCTGTATTATATTGACTATCTTCTGAGTCACGCCACAGTGTCGAAGCAGCCTCTATAGTGTTGTCCTGTCCACGCTATCAAATGCTTTCTCGTAGTCAATGAAGTTGATGTAGAGTGATGAATTCCATTCAATTGATTGTTCCACAATGATCCGTAGAGTTGTGATTTGGTCTGTACACGATCTATCCTTACGGAATCCTGCCTGTTGGTCCCGAAGTTGGGCGTCTACGCAGTCCTTCATCCTGTTTAACAATACCCTGTTGAAGACTTTTCCCGGTATTGAGAGAAGAGTGATGCCCCTGTAGTTATCACACTTGCTGAGATCGCGTTTCTTCGGTATTTTGACCAGAAGTCCTTCTTTCCAGTCTGTTGGTACTTCTTCCTCATCCCAAATTTTGCTGAAGAGAATGTGGAGTATCCTTGCAGTTGCCGCTACGTCTGCTTTCAGTGCCTCTGCTGGAATGTTGTTCGGTCCTGCTGCTTTGCCACTCTTGATTTGTCTGATGGCCATGCTGATTTCTTCAATTGTCAGTGGGCCAACATTAATTAGGAAGTTCGTGGGTGCTGCTTCGATGTTGAGTGGGTTCAGTGGGGTTGGTCGATTCAAGAGTTCTTTGAAGTGTTCTACCCACCTGTTTTGTTGCTCTTCAATGTTGATGATTACCTCGCCTTCCTTGCTTTTCACTGGTCGTTCTGGTTTGTGGCGATTTCCAGAGAGTTTCTTCGTCGTGTCATACGGTTGTCTTATGTTTCCTTGTCTTGCAGCCTTTTCCGCCGTCGTTGCTAAATCTTCCACATATTTACGTCTGTCGGTTCTGATGCTCCTCTTCACTTGTTTGTTTATTTCCGTGTATTCAGCTTGTGCCTTGGCTTTTTCTGCTCTTGTTCGGCTGGTATTGATTGCTGCTTTCTTGTTCCTCCTTTCTTGAATCTTATCCAGTGTATCAACAGTGATCCATTCCTTGTGATGGTGCTTCTTGTGACCCAGGACCTCATGACATGTTGAAGTGATTGCCTCTTTGATCCCCTTCCAGTTGCTCTCCACAGTAGTTCCTTCTCCATTGAGTAGATCATGAAAGGCCTGGAACTTGTTGCTGAGGACTATCTTGAATTTGTTGAGTTTGTTAGTATCCTGAAGAAAGGCCGTATTGAATTTTTTTGTGATATTGTCCTCCTCATTGTTCAGTGCTTGTTGAGTTTCAATTTCATCTTGGCGACCAACAAGTGATGATCTGATGCTATATCAGCTCCTCTCTTGGTTCTCACGTCTTCCACCGTCCTCCTGAACGTTTTGTTGATGCAAATATGGTCGATTTGGTTTTGTGTGGTGTGTATGCGTTTATGTGGGAATATGGTGCCGCCTATGACCAGCTTATTGAAGGCACATAGGTTTGCAAATCTCTCAACATTTTCGTTCCTTTCTCCCAGTCCGTGTCGTCCCATGATGTCTTCATATCCAGTGTTGTCCGTTCCAACCTGGGCATTGAAATCTCCCATCAGAATGGTCAGGTCCTTTGTTGGGCACTTCTCGATGATTGACTGCAGCCTATTGTAGAATTGATCTTTAGCGTCTTCATTGTAGTCGTTGGTAGGCGCATAGCATTGGATGATGTTCATTGAAATACCCTCTTTCTTTGTTTTGAACGAGGCTTTGATGATCCTTGGTCCATGAGATTCCCATCCTATAAGTCCATTTTGCGCTTGTTTGAACAGCATCAATGCAACTCCTTGTGTATATGGGGCATTTTCTTCTTCATGGCCGGAGTATAACAGGAGCTCTCCTGAAGTTAGTCGTTGTTGTCCAACTTGTGTCCAATGTGTTTCACTGATCCCAAGTACCTCTAGGTTGTATCTTCTCATTTCTGCAGCAATCTGGAAGGCTCTCCCGGTGTCTCACATCGTACGAACATTCCATGTACCTAAATAAATGGTCGCTCTGGTTGTCAGAAGGGGCATCGGCCTCGTAACTTCCGAAGGAGTTCGGCTTTCATCATGAGGCGTCATAGTTCTTTTAAATGAAGACCTTCTGATTCCCAGGGCAGAGTTTAAAAGGTTTGAATAATTTTTTCTGGTTGGCGGTTTTTTAGCGAGTTAGTTTTCTACGGAATGGGGACGCTAACCCTATGCCCAACCCTCCTCCTCTATCCGGGCTTGGGACCGGCAGTAGCCCCCGGAGGGACTCCAGGCGGAGTTAAAAAGTATGAAAACAAAATAAAATACTGTTTTAGACCACATATATGTAAGTGTGTGAAGTTGCCAGAAGTTGCAATCTTCACCTAACCCGATCGAATGTATGACCTTGAGTCTATGATGACCGCCTTTCATGACCACGTACGTAACCGCAGTTGCATAAGAGTACTTTTCAACCCGGAAAAGTAGAACATACGGTTAGGGAGGAAAAGAAAATTATAGAGAGGTTGAGGATAGTATACATCTGTGCCAACTACCATCTGATGGTTTGATGTAGGTATGCATGATATATTAAACCTACACTTATTTAAGTCATCTAGGTAACAAGTTGATCTGTAACTTACAAGTGTGTAAGTTTTACTGGTCAGAATTATTACGAATGATTAATCAGTGTAAGTAAATACTATAGATATGTCCACTGTATACCGGTGTGGTCTATTGACTGGTGTACAAATGGTGATTATCAGCGACTGAATATAGAAACCGTTCCCGATTTTTACGTCTAGTCGCACATCCACGACCTAACAACTACCTTAAAATGTACAACCGTTTTCTCAAAATATGGCTTGGTTTAAGTGTATAACCAAATTCACTTAGTTGCTAACGTCACCTCCAAAACCGCTACCATCACTCCTTTTCGACCCTACGAATTTTCGCGCGTTCTATTCGGTGTAAGAAATGCTGCTCACATTTTCTAGAAACTATTAGGCAACGTCTTTCGAGATCTCAACTTTGTACATGCGTATGTTGATGACTGCATGATGAACTGTCCGGACAGAGAATCATATCTATAGCATCTGAACCTTGTTTTTAAACGACTGCAAAAACACGGCATTGCGGCAAACATTCAAAAGTGTCAAATAAAAACCAACCCCCTTAATTTTCTCGGACACACGATTGATACTAAACGCTACACCTCATGAGATGTAAAGTGACGGTCACTCTTGATTACCCAGGACCAACTGCAATAAGGCGATTACTCCTCAGTGCGAAGCATGGAAACTGGATCCCTTGTTGTTCAAAGGAATTAAACGTAATCTTATCTTACTTTTCAAAATTTTATATGATAAAATCACAGTAGATCGTGACACTTAAAGATTTGCAAAAGTAGTAACTATAACCTTCAGAACCAGGATTTTGTACTAAAGATATCGAGAACATCAAGCAAATTGAAGTCAACTTTATTTATTACACGCTATGCTAGCCTCTGGAATAGGTTACTAGTAGACCTCCAGTCATGTCAAACGCTTGCTGAGTTCGAATCTTTCCCTAACTGCTTTATGGACCAATTCGGAGTTTCGCACATGCTCGATGGAGCTTACCCATGCCAAGCTGCATTTAATGATCGTTCATCTGAAATCTAACCGATTGGCACCTGATGGATGTGTCATAACTTGCAATAATTCGACCTCTGAATAGCCTCTGTAATTTGACATTTGACATGTCGCAGTCTAAACAGTGCTCTATTCGTTTTTTTATTAGATGCTTCATATCCCCTACTTGTAGCTATTGAATAACTGTATTTCTTGGGTTTTCTTTTAATTTTTACAACTATTAGGGGCATTAAGCACTTTGGGCGTCGGAAATACCTTGAGCCACGACTAAATAAAACGTAATCCAACTAGAGAGTGCATAGGTGGAAAATCAGAAACCATCTGATCATAAGAAGCTCAGAAGATATCCCAAATTATTGTGAGTTCCTTCTAGCCCATATTATACCAGTACACACATGTCATCATTGTTAGCATTCGAACATTGATTTTTCCTACTTACTTATCGTCTTACTAATAAATTTCTCGACCTTAAATTCCTCTTGCATATTCTTTGATCAGTTATCTGTCCTTACATTTATATATATATATATATATATATATGTAATGTGACCAGTATCTTATAACTTGTACCATTAGTTATCTTCAGTGTGATATACTAAATGTATGTCTAACCCACAATACAAAAGCTCTAACCATTGGTTTCATTTCCTACCAAGAAATCCTATTGCAAACAAAACTGCTCAATTGCGCAAGTATGAGTCCTTTGATGGCTCTACTAAAGTTGTAACAGCAAAAACGAGTTACAATAATTTTGATGAAAAAAATCCAGTCGACATTCAAAGGCTGTATTTTCCTTACTAAATTTTAGAAATACACATAATCCTAAAACTTCACCTCCTTTAAACCCCTTATATTTTTACATTACCTTGTTCATTCAACGCTATACTGTGGGTTGTTCTCTTCAACCTGATGAAAAATAATTACTTAAAAATTTACCTTATAAAAGAGAATGGGTCTAAGTAGTCACACCCTAATTGTTCCATCACAAATGACTAAACTCCACTAGCCATGAACACTATCCGTCCTGCTTCTCACCCTCCCTTTTTTTCTCTCTTCTCCGTCACCCTCATGATATACCACCGAAAGAATTTGTGGAACATACGACTTTGTCCTGAGCCATCACTTGTACCCCTAGAATTTATCTGGGACCACTATCAAGAAGTATAAATTAATACGTTCAAATTGATGTCTTTAACTGACTGCCCTGGACTTTGATCTTATTAATTCTCGACCACCAATTGCTTGTCGTAACGCAACCCCCACAAGTACTCCAACTCTCACATTGGACATAAGAACATCAATGTTAATGACTCTTATATATGAAAATGTACCTTCTGTTTATATTGCACATGTGCCTTATAACATAATCGAGTAGCTGAGTGAAGTAAAGCCTATTGCATTTGTAAAAAACTTGACCTTACCTATAAACCGGCATACCTCATTTGACATTTTTATCTGGGAATATACCATTATTATTGTTACTGTGCGTATTATTATTGTAGGGCTAGTGGAATCCCCAGCCAAGTCATCTGGAAATCGAGTCACTGAATGTCGGACAGTTCGTCGATCCTTGTCAAGGTCAGCGAATCTAGTGGTACTGGGCCCTATCCACACAATCCTCGAAAGAAAAGACATTACAGAATAGTCCGTAGTTTAAAACATAGTGAAACGTTAAGAAACAATATGAAGAATCAGGTCCAGATAACCATTCAGTCCTTGCTGACGTTGCCAGTCAATGTCAATTTATGCCATTTAAAGACCACATTTTCTAGAGCTTGATGTTTTAACAAGTTTATCTACTGAAGCATGCAAATGCTATTAAAGCTTGCTAATAAACCACCGCAGCTAATAATTGATATAGATTACCTGTTATTGGTATCGACTGAGCTAGTAGGTTATGAGTACCAATCAAAATTACAATATGATAACACAGTTTAGCATTAATCAGAGGACCAATAGAATAATGGGCTAACATAAATACAAATCTATCAAGAAAGTGAAAGTGGAAATAAGGATTAATGGTAATAGGCTGCGTTTCTTTAGTCGAGGTTACCAATGTAGAATCATGGTCTACTTCGTTATTAGTACTGCTCTTATAATAATTATAATCCCAAAATTGTAGATTTGTCATGTTGTAACTAACTCATATATATGAGATCTTACGTGGGAGTCACATAATTATCTACACTGATTCCTCGTATCGTAACAATTACCAATATGTGGTGGAGAACGCATTCAGGCTAGAGATATAAAAATATGTTTGATATGAGTAAAAACAAGTCATAGAGAATGACAACGCCTGAAAGGCTGAGCCATGTCACTCGATTGGATTCAAATTAACCCCGATTTCCCACTTTTTCCGTAGTTTAAAATTTTCCTGCGTTAAATGTTGAATATCTAATTCCCCAGATTACTCGTGTTCAGCTTTGGGGATTGTGTGGTTAGGGCTCAAAGCCACTACAGGACAACCAACGAGCATGAAGTAAGTACACGTCATAAAGTGAACCATGAAGCAGTGGTCGCACTCTGTTTCCTGTAAGTAATCTTACTAATACATTTCTGTAATAAATCCGTTTGTGTTGTATGGTCATCAGAGCAGCCGTAGTACCTGGATACGACGAAAAAATAATCCGCGTTGGGTACTGACCGCGATGTGTGACCTTAGCGTCATCTAGTTGATCATACCATTCCTCTCTAATCTAAGTAGGCCCCCAATTATTCCACACAGATAATCTACATTAGTGATCTACAATGGTCATTGTAGAAGCATTCGGAAAGACCCTTCAATAAATTAGTTTCCACATACTGAACACGTTCAACCGTAAAAACATCCTGAATACGATATGGACAAGCAGCTCGGACGCAATACTCCAAGTGAGGTCCCATGTGGGTCGGGCGTAGAACCCGAAGCATATCTTCATTGAAGCATTCGAATGCTCGGTGAAGAGACCATAGAACATCAAAACCTTTGGAAACGGCTGCATTACAGGGCTCATTTGCTTTCAAACCATGATTCAATATTACTCCAAAGTCATTCTGTTCTTCCACACGTGGAGACGAAATGCCGTTCACAGTTTACTGGTAGCGATTCCCGTGCACGATGTGCATTAACACATTCTTTCCATAGTTAATTTTCAAATTAAAACTTTAGGACCATCTGACTAATTTGTCTAAACAAGCTTGGAGATCAAGATAACCTGCCGTACAGTTTCTCGTCGCGACAACCCTCGCTAGAGTTACCCGTCAGAACCCGGCATCTTACCAAGTGTAAAGTTACTAGATAATTGAAAAAAACTTTCATCACAAGCACTGGTCACTTAGCTGATATCTCAGTAAGATGGCTACAAAAGATGTCGATAACAACACCCCAAGTATAAACTTTGCTGAAATGGTTCAACGAAATCGCGGTTTTGGTTATATCTAATTCAGTCTGTATATCTGAATTTTCATCTGATAATACTGGAAGAACTCCATTTTTATTTGATGTACGAAGACAATCGTTTCTGGCAAGTACATTTAGTATTTACCAAATTTTTCTACCAAGTAGTGTGTCATTTAGCTGTGATCGTTTTATATATACTCCAGATGCTTTTATGCTTACACTGAAATAATTCATGACCCGTTGTTAAGACCAAATCCTAAAACGTTTTCCTGCACCATAGTAGCTATAAGATCCTCCTGTAAATCCATGGAAGGCTACGAGATAACCATGTGATGAACAGCGGTATTACGGCTTCGAGTGTAGTTTCAAGCTTACTCTATTCGTTTTCAATAGATCAATCTACGTTGACCAACTAATCTGTTTATACAATAGTCCCTAACTGTCAGAATAACAGCCTGCTGGATATCGAGGCAAGGTGAGGTAGATAAATATCGCATTCTGTGTCCGAAACCTAACGCAAAATACAACGCGATCACCTATTCACTACTTGACTGGTGTCTTCTATCAATAACACAATGGTTACCTACAGGCACGTAAAGCTTTCAGGGGTAGGTACGGAGCGCCGGTAATGTCATCAAAGTGGTGAGCGTATATTCAGCGACCTGTTGGTTTGACCAGTTCGATTGAGCAAACTGATTTTCCACAAATATAAATCTTCCACCCAATTTCGTATACTACATCTAAGCAAACTCCGTTGAGCAACAGGTGTAATAGGAAGCCAAATATAGATTCAGTAGAATGGATTAATTACGGGCGAATACTGGAGTGCGAAGCGGTAATGAGAAGCAAGCGGGAGAAGGAGAATGTTTTAACTTTCTTTAACCACCAATTACAAGCGTTGATATGGCATAAAATAGACAATGATTAGTATGATAATGAGACAGACGTTAGACAAAATGATGAGTGACAGACATACAAACATGTACACGCGTGGCACATAAACTTAGATTCACAAGGACACAAATAATAGACGTATATTTACTGCAAGTCACGATCTCTCATGGAAATAATAAAGTTACTTTAAAGGTAAAGCTGACCCAATATTTGTATGCTGTTTGGGTTATTCAAGTCTGTCCAAAAGTTAGGACGAATTATTTGAGTGTGTAGTTGTACTATTCACTGCAAAGACAAGGCCCACTAATGATGGTTCATGTTCTGAGTCGATATGTGTCAGTTTCGGGATTATTGTAATAAGTAAGGTTTGAGAACATCATAACTATACACATATTTATAACGTACGTTTGTAATTCATAAACTGTGGTCCAGTTAGAATGGGATGACGTTTAAGCTTAGTAAGATTAGTCTGATAAATTCTGGAGTATATTTCGCCATTAAACTTTCATGAATATACACATATAATGTGAATTATATATACAAGAAATCGAGAGTGTACTAGGGATAAACTCCACAGTGTTAGATAGTCAGTTTACGAATAAGGGAGGTCGTGACACAATAGAACCTTAGAATAATTAAATCAGATCTTCCAAGTCCAGTACCCAAAAGAAAAACTGGGTGGAAAACAATGAGGCCTTCATTGTGATATACTCGCGATGCATTGCAGGATGGAACCCGCGTCATAGGTTCCAACGCTAGCCACTATACATCTCTGCTTATAAAACTCACATTTCTTCATTCAGTGAAACTACACCTTCATAAAAGCCACATATTCCAAGGGTTTAAATGGATCAACCAATCCATAATCCTCATTTTTAAACTTTTCTCCTTACGCTTGTTACTCCTCAAGGAGGAGCAAAGGCCGTCCACCAGCACTCTCCATCCAACTCTGCCTGGGCAATCTTTTCCAGTTCTTTCCAGTTGCTACTCATCCTTTTCATGTCTGCTTCCAATTCTCGGCGCAGTGTGTACTTCGGCCTTCTATTTTTCCGTTTCCATTCAGGATTCCAATTTAGGGCTTGGCTCCCCCTCCCTGCCGCGCATCGCTCCATTTTCCAATCTTCCAACGGCATATCCCTTGACTAAGTATAATAAAAGAATATCTAAGTATCCGAAAAATATCATCAGTAGCTTGCACATTTAATGAAACCTCACTAATATATAAGTCATTTCAATATCATAAGCTTAGTCTGCAATCCAGGAGGATAAACAAACGGCCTTGAGAGCAGCACTGGACCAATCGTTTTGTAGATCACTTTTCTGGAGCTTCATTTGAAATTGCAGCAAATGGTAAAAAATGTCGGTCCGGGTTGGCTCTCTTAAGACATATATAGCCTATCGGTACGTCTTAAGTAACATGACCCGCACTGTCCTTTATTTTCCACCCAGTTATTTTGTTTCTATTAGCACATTTTCGTTTGTTTATCATCAGAATCACTACTTTGGAAAGATGTGTAAATAACCAGGATCTTTTCCTAAAATATATCATAATATACTGAATGCTGTATCGTTCGGTTCTATCATCTTGAAACCAGATTCTGTGAGTGCATCAGCATCATACTGGTAGACTAGAGTATGTGGTACGTAAGAGCTTTAGGATTGTTCTATTTGGTATTTAATTATTATAAAGAGTTCTGTACGCCACAGAATCTAGAGGACTTGTGGTATTTTCCCAATTTATAGGACCGAACACAGGTTGTTTGGTATTATCAAAGTAGGCCTGACGTTTACAATAGCCACAAATGAACCGTGACATTTACATATAGTTATTATACACACAAAAACTAATGTCAACTAAAAACCATGAAATCCACTGAAATTCAAGGCGTTAAAAATAAAACCAGTGCTTAATTCATTCGTCCTCGTGTCTCTTGACTCTCATCAAGGTTTCCCTACCATCGGTATTCTAACAGACGCCACGAAAACTTTCGTCGATGTTTTTGTAAAGCATGAGTTCTGACAAATATCAATAGTCGTAGTTATAAACGTAAAGACTTTTTAAATGGGTAAATATTGAGATAAATCTCACAGTCCTTCATCATTCATATCAGTTGTCCAGACTCTCCATTAGGCTTAACAATGTCTAGTAAAAGATCTAAGTAATTGTAAAAAAAATGACCTGGAAACTTTCGAACTCACTGGGATGACTGTCAGATGCAACTAGAGTCTTGAAAATGAGTCAAGTCACTAACAACTTTATGAAGGGGCCTGACAAAGTCATGATAGATTCTCAAATGCAATATTGTGAGTCTAATTGCTAATTTCAAAGGGTTTTATGTTTTAATAAAACCGTTGAGGTAAATTTCATGTAATTAATGAGTTGGTATTCCTTACAAGTCTATATTGAATAAAAAGCAAACTGTCATAGGACTTGTAAGTGGTAGCAATGTAATATAGCTAATTCAACCTATATTCTCAAGTCCCGCTGGGCTTGTAACAATGATTTAAGTACTCTACTTATGATCAATTTTTAGTGGACAAAACTCTCCGCCCACTAGAAGTTAAATAACTCTGAATCATGATCACATCTCACTTATTAGTTATGATTGGAAGCACTATATATAAACCTTATTAATTTAACTATATTCTAGGTCGAAAAGTTTAACACCATAAATCTCTACTTTCATAGAAAGAACAAAGTTTACGTCAAGTGGCCTGTACTTCTGGCCCCATAAAACTAAAATTTGGTTGGTGTTGACTTTTTTTAGTGTTAAACCATATCACTGCGACGGACAGGTTGTGGTTGCCAACCTTAAGTAGTATTCTTCAAGACTGACCACTCTCCTCATTTCTGCTTTGCTTCGTCATAGACATCCTTCCAATCAGTTAGTCAGCTACAACGTAGGATCAGGCACATATATGCATCGGTCCAAGTTGCCACACCTCGTTAGCACAGCAGGATAAACACTAACTTCACAGAAGCAGTTACTTTAATGGTAGTAATCTATAAAAGGAAGATTGAATTTAAGGATATAATACAGAAATAAAGAATTAGTTCGTGAGAAGAAAGATATAAAGCAATTTTAGTCTCATGGTTTAAGGGAAGACAAGGAGTGTATACACTTAAGCCATTGTAATCGGCTCTGAGCCATGTCACCCAGAGTCTCCAACCATTGGTTACAATAGTCACATGGACCCCAACCAAGCAGTCTACACCTACCAACGTGACTCAGACCAGAAGATAGTGACTTCAAGGACTGATGCCATGTCTTTGTTTGTCCACCCCTAACTTTCCTCCATCCGTCTCCAACACCAATCAACATTGCACGTCGTGGTAGTTGGGGGTTGAGCGTGCCTAATATGTGGCTCGACCATCTCAGTCGATGAAGATTCACAACCTCACTAACTGATTCACCATCATTCTTTAATACCCTACGTCTAACCTTGCTATTACTTACTCGGTAATCCCAGCAGATGTTAGCAATGTTTCTAGGACATCTGTGATAAAATACTAGTAATTTACGAGTATCCTCTACCCTTAATGACCTAGTTTCGTGGCTGTAACTCAAAACAGAACGAACTACCGCGCAATATACTCGTCCTTCAATTGACAAACGGATATCGCCTTCGTCATGGGTGACGTAAGTTGGCGAAAGCCAAACGAGCTTTTTGAATCTGTTCAGAGATTTCATCAGACATCAACCTATTGGGATGTTGAGACTTCCAAGATAAGTGAAGTTGTCGACGCATCAGACTACTTCACTCCCTATCCTTTGTTCAGGTTTCCACGCAGGCCAGTCCTGAAGCGACAGTTTGCATTTAAAGAGGGAGTAATGCATCCCAAACATCCTGGCATTGTTACTCAATGCTACTAAAAGACTGTATTCTATCAGCGTCTTCACCAAACAGGACTAAGTCGATAAGTAGACCTTCTATAAAGAGATCAATTCCCGAAAATTCAGACGGTGAGAAAGTTATGTCCAGCAGTAGATCTATGGTTAAACTGATTAAAATGGAGGTAGTGGACAGCCTTGATGGGCATCGCACGATGTTGCAAAATCAGATGACAGTTCGCCATAAGCTGTGACTCAACTGCTAATTTCCGGGTAAAAAGCTCTTAAAATGTTTATGTACTTCTGAGGTACACCGTTCAGTGACAGACATTGCCACAGAACCTCTTGGTCTACAGAGTCAAGTGCTGCTTTTAATTCAAGAAAAACTATCATCGTAGGATGTCGACAAGCATGTCTGTGTTCTAGAACCTGACGAATGGTGAATATGTGGTCGATTCAGCCACGACCAGGTTTGTAGCCAGCCTGATTTTCTCATGTTTGCAGTTCACGAGTCTTTGTTAAGCGCTCGATAATTATTGAGGCTAGTATTTTAAGTGTTATATAAGTCAAGCTAGTCCCTGTATGGTTATCACAGGACGATTTTGATCCTTTCTTACATATTGGGACGATCAGTGATTGTGACCAGTCAAATGGGATTACATTCAGTTCCCAGATTTTAGTTAAAATGTTAGTCAACCTAATCGCTAAAATTGGGCCACCATCCCTAAAGACCTCTGGACTTAATACATCTAAACCAGCTGATCTTCCTCGTTTCGGGTTAGCTGTAGCTTTTTGAACTTCAACAAGAGTCGGGGGCTTATACCAACGTTCCATTCAGGCTAGTTGTTTACATTAGAATTACCCTGATCACTTACTAGTTCAAAATCGTTTAATTCTAACTGGCTGCAGCTAAATGGTGTAGTACTCTAATCCATAGGTCCCTTTAGAAAGACATTTTAGAGAGGCTGGGCCCTCTGAATATCTTATGTAAAGTCTTGGGCATGTTTAAACTGTTCTCATTTTCCACGCGTAAAACATCGCTCCAGAGAATTATTATCTGAAACTCAAAATCAACCAACAAGTTACCTTTTTGACACTAGCTACAGCATTTGTTATTCATATGTTGACTACGCATGACATAGTTGGAATTTGTCTTTATTTCGTCCTGTCGCGGGGTATCTAGACGTTATGGAAATCGTCTGGTACGGCCGAGAGTGGGAAGAGTCAGCTCTCCCTCTCGAAATGCTCTCACATGGCCACGCGTATATAGCCTCTGCCAGGGAATTCCTACTCACTGCCTTCTCGTGGCGGGGGTGCTTTTTACGAACTTGAGAAGACGAAAAGTGAATGTCCGGCGCTTTAACCGGATTGGTGGACATAGAGAGTCCATCTAGGGGAGTTTGAAAACCCTGATTCCAAACCAGTGGTGCACATGGGTTCCAGTATCCTAAAGCAACAAATGGCGTATGAAACAATTGTTGGTCACCGCCTACCATGGGACTGCATCTCCTTAGGATGCTCCACTGCCTTGTGGATCAGACCTTCATGTCGAAGACTCCAAGTGTGGCCCCCTAAGAGAACCACCTGCTTCGGTTTGGGCACCCGGTCAGTATCACAGCCCTCACACATATCAAATGAGATTTCTGTGTCGCATATGTATTTGGTGCCTTCTTGTACCAGTATCTATGTGTTAAAATAAATAAATGAAAATTGTCTAATAATCTCAATTGTTGATAGTCTTACTCAAGTATTCCGACTACTGTACTGTGTAGTTAGATTATTTGATCTAATTGCTTGCTCAATGTTGTTGCATGTTTTTTCCTGAAAGACCTCTGAACAGGTAAATGTCTGTAGTTTGCACAACAATTTGACGAGTGCTCAACCATATAAAATGGTATATAGCCTCTAGACCATCCAACCATAATGAGAATAGTCCCTCAAACCTGCCCATCATCACTCCTTAGTGTATTTCACTGTTACAGTGATTGTGACTTACAGTGGGATCCAAGACGCACTTTTTATTCTAATTAGAACTCTTCAGCTGGATGTACCGACTTCCCAAGATCAATATTCACACTGAGCCCTTAACCAGAAGCCTTTCTCTTTAAATACTCAACTCGTTATCAACTAAACATCCTGGGTTCGACTGCTAGTCACAATCTAAATATACCAAAACTTGAAAAAAAAACGTCAAAACCTCAACATCTGCTCAGGATGCACACTTTCCACCAGCGACGGATCAGTTGAAATCCTAAATATCAATAACGAAAGATTACAAACTCCTATAAATACCATAGTTATTACCTAAGAATTTCTCCTAGACTCCACTGACATCTGATCAAATAACTATCTATAACTTCACATTACCTTCTCTGTGTTCTTCTGGAAGTTTTACTGGGTATGGATTTGTACCTTTAACTAATTAAGTCATATCATTTATGGATGATGTTGAAACAACGAATTTCACTCTCCTGTTGTTTTTCCTTTCTAAATTTTATACTACTGTAAGTAGTATATCTTAAACTAACAAACAACTAAACTTTGTTGACTGAATATTTATAATTCGTAGTCGATTCACATTGTAAAGTTGACTTATTGTTGTTACTTTTAAAGATCATGTTTAACACCATTCTTTCTATTAAAATGTAATATTTACTATTAAAACCGACCGTTGTTGCTACCTTGGCGTGGTGGTCGGGCTTGCCTATCGTGATGACCCAACCGAGCTATACTGGCTGGAACAACCGTTCCTCAAGGTCCTACCATGTCAGACAGGTCGGTTGAAGAGCGGTAAGACTAAAAGCAACAAACCCAAGGTCCGAAGGCGAAGTCGTACTGCTGACTGTACAGAGGTGTGACAGCAGTAAGGTGTTTCCTTCAGACATCCAGCATGACAGCGATGCTGCCTTCCAACAAGGAGGGGTGGGGTTAGAAAAGGTCGACCCTAAAAATGTACACCTCGCCTTATCCTACGGATATCCGTCTCCGGCGGTAAGGTCTCAACAAGTACGGAGCTAACACAAAAATTTCCCATAAAAAGGTCGTGTGTGACCGACCTCAAGCAGTTGTCCCTTGGGCACTGCGATCACGCTCCCAGGTCACTAAGACCACCTCTAATGCGATTTCCTTTTCAGGTACCTCCAGAAGAACCCTTTCACGGTGTGAGCAACCGGGAAGTGATAACCGCCCTCATACCTCTAACAGCATAAGCTACTCGACACTACACTTGTTAGATTATTGGAAATCTCTGTTCCTAGACATCCATATTTAATAAAGTTGTTTAGTTAGTTGGATGATCAATCTCTCCTGTATTAACATCTGTAAAACTAAGATAAATTATCCAATAACAGTATTTTTTGTGACACATAAGTCTTAGTAAAGTGATGTTCTTATTAAATTAAACTAACTCCTTTACCAAGTACCTGGGTATGACCTACATCCCGTATGAGGGTTAACTAATACGATGCTGCTCACTTGTTCAAATCGAAATAGGTGGAGTAAGGTTCGAGTCTGGAACTTAGTGGCTGTAAGTCGAACACCTTAACCATTCAGTCACCGCTCCACCAAAGTGTAGATGCTTCCCATTATATATATTAAGGTCTCCTGAGAGAAATTTCCTTAGAATTTCAATTTCAAGGTATTAACTTTTATACTGCAAAATTTTGTTCTCAGGTTGTTTCATTGAGGCATTATGGATAAGTGGAATATATTAATAATGGGATAACTCCTAATTCAATTATTGCTTCAGTTCTGTAAACCACCTATAACATTATGTATAATTGAATCACTCCATATGCGATAATGGCTAAATAGTCAATTTTATAAAAGGAAATATCACATCGAATAATTGGGATCAAAAATTTTTCAATGGATGAGTTATTCTGTAATGAACGAAGACGTGGTGGGGATAATCAATTTATTGTTTAACATAAAATTACAGAATTCCTCTGTAAAATGTGAAAACTACACACCAAACACTTCATTTGCAAATCTCCCATCAATCGTCTCAAATTGCATCGTTCCTTCACTGCTATTACAATTACTCTCTGTTTATATTCTCGTTCTCTTCAATTCAATCTTCTCAACCTTCTCCTATCAGACATTTCGTTTCTGATTAGTGTTACATAATATTTACATCTATCGACATAAGTAACATCCTCCACAATTCCACCACAGAAATTAATGCTACTTTCAGCTGTCACTTTCTGATAACCATCAACAACAACAACAACGAGAAAAAAACATGTAGCACAATTCCTTCATACTGTGTAAAAAAAATTCCAAGTTTTCAAGTAAAATCATTATCCTGAAAATTTTCAGACCATCACATTTTTTCATTTGAAAAGAAGAATCAAAGCGATAAATTCATACTACTTTCTATGAAGGTATGGAATTTACGGCATGTATATCAATACAACCATTATGCAGAAGTGGAATATTCGCATTGAAATAATTTGTACAGTCCTACAAATGGAAGTACATTATATTATATATGATTGATCACCCATGAGGTTTATAAATTGATTATCATTCCTCTATGTTTCAAACGGTGAGCAGTAATAATGTATAGTCCATTCTTACTAGTTTGATAATTACATGTTCCGCTTGTGTGTTTTTTTAAATCCATTTATCTGTTCAGTTTTTTGCTATAATGAAGGTGATTTCATTTGGTTTCACCTTATTAATTTATCTGTTTATTTGACTAATATGAGAATTTGCAGTGAAAAAGTAGATAGATACAACGTTAAGTCTATTATCATCATTTATCGACCTAACCTACCATAAAATGGTTGGATAAAGACCAACGGCTTGTGACTGTTTCTTACAAACTCATACGGACTCAGTAGTTCATTCCGGTCCTCTCTTAATAATGAGTAGCAAAAGTAGCTTAAATGTCGATCAATAAGGCATATTGATGGTTTTAATCATTGATGAACACTAAAAGCAATTGAGGTGTGAGATTGGTCAGTGATCCACCATCAGATGATCAGACAACTGCAACCGAAATGGGTTATTTACTCTAAAGTAGTGGCCTACATCAAGTCACGAAATACAGTTATGACAAAAAATATAATTATCATTAACTCTGTACTCAATTTATTTGAAACTATCAGGTTCAACCTTGGCATTGATACCTATAAAATAATTTGATTTATTTTTATTATTGTTTCGAACTACTTATAAGTAGCCAAACGCAGCTCTTTAAGGATATTTAGTTTCACATCATTTTTGAGTTTTTAATTTTCTGAATCTCACTACTGTTCTACTCTATCATATAATGCATGCATCAAACTCCTCTATAGATATATGAAATTATCTTGTTAGTTTATGTATTTATTTATTTGAACACATAAATATTGGTACAAGAGGTCACCAAATGTATATGCGCCACACATAATTATCGACAGTTCATCATATTTGTATGAGGGCTGTGATACTGCCCGGGTGCCCAGACTGAAGCAGGTGGTTTTCTTAGGAGGCCACACCCCGAGCCTTTGACCTCAAGGTCTAACCCACAAGGCAGTGGAACATAGGGAGGAGTATATTCACAATTATCGAAAATGTGTTATGGTCTATGAGTTTTAATAATGATATACGTGGTTTTAGGTTGTTACGATGTTAAACACATGAAATACAGCGTAGAATTCTCTTTTCAATGAGTTTATTATCATACTTTATTTACACTATAATCTAACGTTAGCTTATTAATTTCTAGGTACTTCCTCACGTACACAGACCCTTTTTAGTTACTATTTACACTATGTAACCTAGCACTAAAATCTATCACACCAACGTGTCTTTTCACTGGTCATTTTCCCTTGCAGAAGTAATGCTTAGAATTTCATATGTATGTACGATTTTACAACTCGATAGTAAATTTTTTGAAAAGAGAGTCCTCTCTTAAATTCCGTGTTTTTAATGTTTAAATGAAGCTCAGAAATTTCTTGTTATAATGGATGGATTTAATACTGGTCAATAGATGAAACTCATTTAATTAATTTAGCTCATTAGACCTCATTCTCTACTCAAACCCTCTAAATAAACTCATATCAAATAATAACACAACTCCCAATGGAAGAGTGAAATGAAATACGTATACAAAAAATATAAGTTACAAGATAAGTATTAGATTAGATGTTATACATGGATTTCAGAATGAGTTTGGTAGATTACTTCAGTCAGTCACAACGTAGAACCTGTACGTATGTACATCGGTTCAAGTTGTCACACTCCACTAGCATAGAGAGATGAAGCTGTCAGGCCAAATCTAAGGATAGTAGAGGTGGCAATAGTAAGGATTTGGGCATCGAAGGTACGTCTTGAAAGTATAAATTATCGGAATAAAACAAGGTTATGATATATTTTAAAATCTCAGGATATAGAGGGGTGACAAAAACTGGATGCACCTGCGCCATTGCAAATGATTTCAAACCATGTCATTCAAAGTCTAACGTTTGGTTATAATAATCACGCGGATACCAACCAGGTAGTCTGTACCAATTAACATGGCTAAACCCGATTGTCAGTAACTTCATGAACTGATTCTAGGTTTTGGTTTGGCTGCCCCTAGCTTTCTTCCAGCCTACTTCTGCACCATAATACATCGCCCGTCGAGGTAAGCAGTGGTTTGACATACGTAATACGTCCCAACCACCTCAACTGATGAACATTTATTATCTCATCAATCTGTTTGCTTTCTTTACCTGGTAATCTATTCCTAGCCTCAGCATTGCTTACTCAGTGGTCCCAAAATACACGAACAATACTTCGTATACACTTATGAATAATTACCAGTAAACTACGAATATCTTTTACTCTTAATGGTCATATTCAACATCCATAGAGTAGAACGGAGCAAACTGCCGCTCAGTGAACTCGCCCTTTGGTTGAAAGATGGGTATTTCACCTACGCCATAAGTGACACAAGTTGGCAAAAGCCAATCGAGATTAGATTACTTTCATCCTAATGAACTGAAACTGAATTGTTAGACCAGTCATATCAAATATAGCTTATGCCTACTAGGTCATCTTGTACGACCGTAGAACTGATGCATTCCACACAACAACTAGTTTTTTTTACGTCTAACCTTGCTGCTCTGAGGTGATTTATAGTAATTGTTTGATATTTAACTTCAGAACAGGTCATCATATTTACTAAGTGATGTTAGGTTTCCTTTCAGAAATTTTTCTTTTCCACAAAAACCTTAGTATTACTTCTAATTTCCTAAGGGTGTGGTAATCGGTAACGTAGATATCAGTCGTTATCGTTTTACTTACTTACTTACTTACACCTGTTACTCCTCGTGAAGGAGCATAGGTCGCTCACCAGCATTCTCCATCCAACCCTGTCCTGGGCAATCCTTTCCAGCTCCTTCCAGTTGTAATTCATCCTTTTCATATCTGCTTCTATTATCCGACGTAATGTGTTCTTTGGCCTTCCTCTTTTCCGCTTCCCTTCAGGATTCCAAGTTAGAGCTTGCCTCGTGATGCAGTTTGACGATTTGCGTAATGTATGTCCTATCCATTTCCATCGTCTTTTCCTAATTTCCTCTTCAGCTGGAAGTTGGTTTGTTCTCTCCCACACAAGGCTATTGCTGATGGTATCCGGCCAATGGATGTTGAGTATCTTGCGTAGACAGCTATTTATAAATACTTGTACCTTCTTGATGGTGGTTGTTGTAGTTCTCCAAGTTTCAGCTCCATACAGTAGAATTGCCTTGACGTTCGTATTGAAGATTCTCACTTTGATATTGGTTGAAAGTTGTTTTGAGTTCCATATGTTCTTCAATTGTAGGAATGCGGCCCTTGCTTTGCCAATCCTCGCCTTTACGTCTGCATCTGAACCTCCATGTCTATCGACGATGCTTCCCAGATATGTGAAGGATTCTACATCTTCCAGAGTTTCGCCATCAAGGGTGATTGGATTGCTGTTCTCCGCTTTGAATTTGAGGACCTTGGTTTTCCCTTTGTGTATGCTGAGGCCTACTGATGCAGAGACTGCTGCTACATTGGCTGTCTTTATCTGAATCTGTTCACGTGTACGTGATAGGAGGGCTAGGTCATCTGCGAAGTCCAGATCGTCTAATTGGTTCTGAGCTGTCCATTGTATTCCGTGTTTTCCTTCAGATGTCGAGGTCTTCATAATCCAGTCGACCACCAGAAGAAAGAGGAAGGGAGAGAGTAAACAGCCTTGTCTGACTCCGGTCCTTACTTGGAATGCATCTGTCAGCTGTCCTCCATGCACTACTTTGCACTGTAGTCCGTCGTATGAGTTCCGGATAATATTGACAATCTTCTCAGGAACTCCGTAGTGTCGAAGAAGTTTCCATAATGTCCTCCTATCTACACTGTCGAATGCCTTTTCATAATCAATGAAGTTGATGTATAGTGACGAGTTCCACTCAACTGATTGTTCGACGATGATCCGTAGTGTTGCAATTTGGTCTGTGCACGACCGATCCTTTCGGAATCCAGCTTGTTGATCTCGAAGTTGGGCATCTACTGCATCCTTCATCCGGTTCAGCAACACCCTGTTGAAGACTTTCCCTGGTATTGACAGTAGTGTAATGCCTCTGTAGTTTTCACATTTGCTCAGATCTCCTTTCTTTGGAATCTTGATGAGGTGTCCTTCTTTCCAGTCCATTGGCACTTGTTCCTCCTCCCAAATCTTTTTGAATAGAGGGTAAAGCATGCTTGTGGTTACTTCGACGTCTGATTTCAGTGCTTCAGCTGGTATGTTGTCGGGTCCTGCTGCTTTCCCGTTCTTGATTTGTCTGACGGCCATTCTAATTTCTTCCGTCGTTGGTGGGTTGACATCTATAGGAAGATCTGTGTGTGCTGCTTCGATGTCCGGTGGATTCATTGGAGCCGGCCTATTCAGGAGTTCCTCGAAGTATTCTACCCATCTGTTTCGCTGTTGTTGAATTTCAGTGATTGGCTTGCCTTCTTTGTCTTTGACCGGCCTCTCTGGTTTACTGTATTTCCCTGATAGTTTCTTCGTTGTATCGTAGAGCTGTTTCATATTTCCTTCTCTAGCAGCTTTTTCTGCCGTCGTTGCTAATTCTTCCACGTATTTCTTCCTGTCGGCTCTAATGCTCCTCTTCACTTGCTTGTTTGCTTCTATGTATTCAGCTTGTGCTTGGACTTTCTCTGCTCGTGTTCGGCTGTTGTTAATTGCTGTCTTCTTGTTCTTCCTTTCTTTGATCTTGTCCAGTGTTTCTATAGAGATCCATTCCTTATGATGGTGTTTCTTTAGGCCCAGAACCTCTTGACACGTTGAAGTCAATGTTTCTTTGATGCCTTTCCAGTTGTCCTCCATACTAGTTTCTTCTTCCTTCAGTAGATCTTGAAAGGCTTGGAATCTGTTGTTGAGAGCTATCTTGAATTCATTGAGTTTGTCAGTATCTCGAAGGAAGGCTGTATTGAACCTTTGTATTGCTGTTTGTCCACTTGTCCAGTTCTTTTTTAGCTTCAGTTTTAAATTGGCTACAACTAGGTGGTGATCTGAAGCTACGTCAGCTCCTCTCCTGGTTCTCACATCTTCCATTGTCCTTCGGAATTTTTTTTGATGTAAATATGGTCTATTTGGTTCTCTGTAGTGTGGTCCGGTGAGATCCATGTAGCCTTGTGTATACGCTTGTGTGGAAATATTGTGCCTCCTATGACCAATTTGTTGAATGCACATAGATTTGCAAATCTTTCTCCATTTTCGTTCCTCTCTCCCAGTCCATGTCGTCCCATAATATCTTCATATCCAGTGTTGTCTATTCCGACCTTGGCATTTAGATCTCCCATCAGAATGGTGAGGTCCTTTCTTGAGCATTTCTCTATGATTGACTGCAGCCGCTCGTAGAATTGATCTTTAATGTCGTCGTTGCTATCATTGGTGGGTGCATAACATTGGATAATATTCATTAAGATCCCCTCCTTCTTTGTTTTGAATGATGCTTTGATGATTCTGGATCCGTGGGATTCCCATCCTACAAGTGCATTTCGTGCTACTTTGGACAGCATTAGAGCAACTCCCTGTGTGTGTGGAGCATTTTCCTCTTCGTGACCGGAGTATAGCAGCATCTCTCCCGTAGCTAGCCTTTTCTGTCCAGCTTGAGTCCAGTGGGTTTCGCTGATTCCCAGTACTGCCAAGTTGTATCTCCTCATTTCCGTTGCTATTTGGCTGGTCTTCCCGGTTTCCCACATTGTTCTAACGTTCCATGTACCTATAAAAATTTTTGCTCTGGTTGTTAGAAGGGGCATCGGCCTCGTGGCTTCCGAAGGAATTCGGCTTTCACCATGAAGCGTCATAATTCTTCTAAATGAAGACCTTCTAACTCTCAGGGCAGAGTTAAAATGGTTTGAATTATTTTTTCTGGTAAGCGTTTTTTTAGCGAGTTAGTTTTCTACGGGATGGGGACGCTAACCCCATGCCCAACCCTCCTCCTTTACCCGGGCTTGGGACCGGCAGTAACTCTAGAAGAGCTACAGGCGGAGTTAGTCGTTATCGTTACATGTTGAAAAAATGTTTTTTTTTATCGGATTTTTTACTGCTATCATAGTAGTTCCTTATCTGACTACTTCTCCAAAGAATTGACTTTTTAAGAACCATACTTCAAAGTGTATACGGTATTCTCCACAGACTTCAGTCGAGGATAGTAACAGACAATTTGAACAATGACCAATTTTATAATACTGTTGTTTAGAATTTATTACTACCATATGAATTATTATCGAATATAATTAAATATCTTTCCAATATCCTGCAAATTCAGATGTTGAATAAACACAAATTGATTTGTGAAAAAAAAGCTCACTAACTTCATTTTGTTTCCGTTCACCTCCACAACATTAAATCGACTATCGATTAGAAATCATTATTCATTGTACTATAATTAACATTGATTGAAGTTTAATAATTAAAGTATAAAATATAACGACCAAATCTACGTATTGGTGTTAGATTATATGGATTAAATTAGCACAATCTAGATTTTAAGCATCTTGAATAACTTATTTGTGACAATTGGATAGCTTGAATTGGTAAATTAAACAAATTTCTTATCCAACTTCATTTCTGTATAGTTCGTTTGACTTTGTAAGCAATTTCGAATGAACATTCTCATGAAAATAAATGACAATACTAATTATGTTCTCTGTTAATAATATGTTTAATAATTCTCCTAACACATTGTCTTGGTCTAGTGATTCATGTACTTGATTTTCAACCGTTGTGCCACAGGTTAAAGCTTTCTTTGTTTACATTGACTTGAACAACTAAATAGTCAATCAGTCAGTTATAAGCAACATGGAAACTTGTATATATTTGTATCGATTCAAGCCCCCACATCGTACCAGTATATCAAGATCAAGTCATCAAAACAAATACTAGAATAGATGTGGCAAACGTATCAGTGCTAATAGAAATAATAAGAGATGAATAATATGATTTGAGAAGAAAGAATCGATTTTTGAAACTCATTGATCCAAGGGAAGACAAAGAGTATTTATTTATTTAAACACATAAACATTGGTACGAGGCACCAAACAGAGATGCGCCACGTAAATCATTCGGTTTGTGTGAGGGCTGTGATACTTTCCGGGTGCCTAAATCGAAGCAGGTGGTTTTCCTAGGGGGTCACACATGAAGCCTTTGACCTAAAGGTCTAATCCACATGGCAGTGAAGCAGCATCAAGAGGTGCGGTCCAATGGTAGCTGGTGATCAACAATTGGTTCATATACCATTTGTTTCCTTAAGATCCTGGAGACCATATACACCATTGGTTTAAAATGAGGGTTTTCCAACTCCCCTATGTGACCCTCCGTGTCCACCAACCCGGTTGAAGCGCCGGATATTCGTTTTTCGTCCTCACAATTCCGTAAACAACATCCCCGTTGCGAAGAAGTAGTAAGTAGGACTTCCCTGCCAGTGGTTGTATGCATGCGGCCATATGAGAGCATTTTGAAATGAAGAGCTAACTCTCCCCACTCTCGGCCGTACAAGGGCATTTGTGGGCAAGACAAAGAGTGATTGTATCTATGTCATTTTGATCGATTCTATACTATGTTACCTAAAGCCTCCACAATAAGCTCATAGTCTCTAACCTAATAGCTTGCACTTAACTATGTGGCTCATTTCACAACGGCTTTATAAACTGAAACCGTGTTTCTATTTAGTCGATTTCTAGCTTTCTTTCAGCTAATATAAAAATCATATCTTGTTTTATTAATAAATAGAGTAAGTAGGAATTTACACTGTTGTTATGATTATTTACTGATTAAAACAACAACAACAACAACGAAAAAAAAATCGATCATCTCACATCATCGATTTTTACCTCATTCATATTTATTATTTTCTCAAATTCCATTCACATTCATCTAATGATCTCAAATGTATTTACTTCTAATTATTACTATTTCTAAACAATTACACACATAGTTTTTATTTTTTTTTAAAAAAATATGTGTGTGTGCTTATGTCACATGCAAATTAATCAATAAAGAATCATTTATTTACTAAAATTAAATCTAGTCAACAACAACAACCACCAAAAAAAAAGTGGAATGCTTGTATTTGTGTAATAATAGTTATCTATATCTATATAATCTGACCCGTATCTTGTGATTTGTGTTTTATAAACCTTTTATTTTATATAAGACTATTCACCACGTCAATCTTTAAACCACCACCATTTCGATTATTTATTTTTTTTTGCGAAAAAACAAATCACTATTTCATAGATATTATATATATATGTATATGAGGGTAACTTGTTTTATAAATTACTGAAAACAGTTTTGCATATATTGAAAATTGAAGCTACATTATCATATTAGTGCAATAAAATATCAACACTTGATGCATAGTAAAAAAAAAGCCCAGTTAAGGGATAGTGTACGTCTATAATTATGCAAGAGACTAAATATGAAAATATGTTTAGTGTGTGAACAGAAGAAATGAATTACTTATCTATTTATGCTTGTTACCCTTTGTGGAGGAGTATAAGTCACCCACCAGTATTCTCCATTCAACTCTGTCTCAAGCAATCCTTTTCATATATGCTTCTAATTCTCGACGTAATGTGTTATTTGGTCTTCCTTTTCTCTGTTTCCCTTCAGGATTCCAAGTTAGTGCTTACCTCGTGATGCAGTTTGATGATTTGCGTAATATATGTCCTATCCATTTCCAACGTCTCTTCTTAATTTCCTGTTCAGCTCGAAGTTGGTTCGTTCTCTCCCACAGTAGGCTGTTGTTGATGGTATACGGTCAACGGACATTGAGTATCTTGCGTAGACAATTGTTCATAAATACTTGTATTGTTTTGATGTTGATTGTTGTAGTTCTTCAAGTTTCAGCTCCGTACAACAGAACTATCATGATGTTCGTATCAGAGATTCTCACTTTGATATTGGTCGATAGACAGTTGTTTTGAGTTCCATATGTTCTTCAACTGTAGGAATGGTGTTCTTGTTTTTCCAATCCTTGCCTTTATGTGTGCATCAGATCCTCTTTCTTCGTCGGTGATGCTGTCCAGGTACGTGAAAGTTTCCACCTCTTCCAGAGTTTCTCCATCAAGTGTAATTAGCTTGGTTGGTGTTTTCCGTGTTTTATTTGAGGATCTTGGATTTTCCTTTGTGTATGTTGAGATCTACTGATGCAGAAGCTGCTGCTACACTAGTTGTTTTGATCTGCATTTGTTCGTGTGTATGGGATAGAAGGGCGATGTCATCTGAGAAGTCCTAATCTTCTAATTGATTCGGAGCTGTTCATTTTATTCCGTGCTTCCCGTTTGATGTCGATGTCTTCATAATCCAGTCAACCACCAGAAGATAGAGGAAGTGAGAGAGAGAATAAGCAGCGTTGTGTGACTCTGGTCCTCAATTGGAATGCGTCTGTCAGCTGTCCTCTATCTACCGCTTTGCGCTGTTGTCCGTCGTATGAATTACGTATGATGTTGACGATCTTCTCAGGTACACCAGTGTCGAAGAAGATTCCATAAGGTCCGCCTACTCACATTGTCAAGTGGTATGGCAACTCGAACTGATGTACGTACGCTTTCTCACAGTCACGGAAGTTGATGTACAGTGACGATTTCCATTCAACTGATTGTTCAACCATCATCTGTTGTGTTGCGATTTGGTCTGTGCACGACCGATCCTTACGGAGTCCAGCCTGTTGATCTCGAAATTGGGCATCTACTGAATATTTCATCCGGTTCAGCAACATTGTCGGAAACTTTTCCTGGTACCGATAGTAGTGTGATTCCTCTGTAGTTCTCACATTTACTCAGATCTTTCTTTGATACCTTGATGAAGTATCCTTCTTTCAGTGGCTCTTGTTCTTCATCCTAAATCTTCCTGAATGAAACGTGCATCATGTCTGCAGTTACTTCTGTATCTGACTTAAGAGCTTCAGCTGATATATTGTTAGGTCCTGCTGCTTTCCTACTCTTCATTTGTCTGATGGCCATCCTGATTTATTCGCTCATTGGTGGAGCAACATCTACAGGAAGGTCTATCTGTACCACTTCGATGTCTGGTGGATTCAACAGAGTTGGTCTACTCAAGAATTCTCCGAACTATTCTACCCATCTGTTCCTCTGTTCTTTAGTCTCGGTGATTGTCTTGCCTTCCTTGTCCTTAGCCGGTCCCTCTAGTTTACCCTATTTCCCTACCAGTTTCTTCGTTCTGTTATATAGTTGTTTGATATTTGATTCTGTTGCAGCTTTTTCCGCTGTCGTTGCTTGGTCTTCCACGTATTTCTGTTTGTCAGCCCTAATGCTCCTTTTCACTTGCTTGTTTGCTTTAATGTATTCAGCTTGTGCCTTGACCTTCTCTGCCATTGTCCAGCTGTTGTTACCTGCTTTCTTTTTGTTCTTCCTTTCTTGAATCCTGTCCAGAGTTTCGATAGCGATCCATTCCTTACGACGATACTTGTTGCCGTCCAGAACCTCATGATACGTTGAAGTTAGTGTTTCTTTCACCCTTTTCTAATTTTCCTCCATAGTAGTTTCTTCGGTGAGTAGATCTTGTAAGGCTTGGAACCTGTTATTAAGAGTTATCTTGAATTTGTTGAGTTTGTTAGTATCTCGAAAGAAGGCTGTATTGAACCTTTGTAGTGCTGTTACCTCAGTTGTCCATTTTTTCTTTAGTTTCAGTTTCATCTTGGTCACAACCATGTGGTGATCTGAAGCTATGTCAGCTCCTCTCCTGGTTCTCATGTTTTAAATTGTCCTTCTGAATATTTTTATTGATACAAACATAATCTATCTGGTTCTCTGTGGTGTGGTCCGGTGAGACCCATGTAGCTTTGTGTATGTGTTTGTGTGGGAATATTGTTCCGTCTATAACAAGTTTGTTAAGTGCAAATAGGCTTGCGAATCTCTCCCCATTTTCGTTTCTCTCTCCCAGTCCATGTTGTCCCATGATATCTTCATATCCGGTGTTGTCCATCCTGACTTTGACGTCTAGGTCTCCCATCAGGATGGTGAGATCTTTTCTTGGCACTTCACTATGATTGATTGCAGCCTCTCATAAAACGTCTTTATTGTCGTCGTTGCTATCCTTGGTGGGTGCGTAACATTGGGCAACATTCATCATGATTCTTCCCTCCCTCTTTGTTTGAAGGATGATTCTGAATCCATGAGATGGGATGGGATTAATGATTCCATGCTCAACCCTCCTCCTAGAGTAACTACAGTTGAAGGAATGAATCGGCGAGATAGAAATTAGGAAAGTAGAAAATCAAAAATTAATCCATCTACCCCATTACAGCCGACTTTAAGTTGTGTTGCCCAAGGTCTCCAATTATTGACCATAATAATCCTGTTTATCCAAACGGACTAGTTTGCACCCAACATACTGCACAAACTGACAGCTTATAACTTAATTAATTGGTCATTTACCTTTGTTTTAGCGTCTCTAGCTTTCTTCCAACCCACTCTCCTATCCCACCCATCATTCCATATCTAGCAAGCCAGTGGTTGGGCGTAACTAACGCAATACTCAGATAGTAATAATAGGCCCTAAAAAACTTGCAGTAAATAGATTAGGTCATGACGTCAACTCTCAAATTCATTGGCTGTTGATTGGTTAAACGATGAAAGGAAATAAAAGTCTTTGAGACATCCGGAACTTAGTGGTTGGCAATTTTCTGTGACAGTTTGAAAAGCCCGTCCACAAAGTAAATGATTGCCAAATCTTAGACCTTACTTTCCGTTTTGTTAAGTTGATCTGAATCACAGTAATTTATATAAACGTTTGTCATTTTATGTGTGTACTAGAAAGGTGAGGTGTTAGTATTTAAACCCGATCGTCATATACCACTTTTTGTAAAAACACAATAAATGGATTTAGTTCCTTATATTCAAGAAAGTAATTAGGCTAACAATAATTATTGTTAAATAGGTTGTATTTATATTCCTGGCGTTTTTATATCAGATTATGGATTGGATGTATGCATTCAACCCATTCAATCATTTATAGTTGATTAGTGTTGGTTTTATCAAATACACACACAATCTTGTTCCTGCAGTCTATAAGATGCATCGGTAAATCCTTTCGGATGTACTTTTGGCATCTTTCCTTATCTGTATATTTCTGAATCTGTTTGTTCTCTTTGTAACAGTCATTTATAACTAAGGGGTGAATGTTAGTCATTAACTTGCTAGATAAATCCCATTTAGTCTTTTAATTACCAACTTGGTAACCAATTTAAACAAGTTTGTTCTCGAACTGGTTTATCGAAGAGCTGAATGCACCCACTCATGTGTATACTATCTTTCGTGGGACCCTGTTTATTGATTACTATTTTTTAAACTGTATGGGCCAATAAATGGGGGGGCATGATTATCGTGCAACTCGATAGTTTACGATGTCACCAGACACACCTCAAAATGAAAATCAGTGGCGATCCTGCTGTTCATCACAAACATCAAGATGCCTTTCTTACTAAACGAAACCTGCGTTTATTGTGTCCTTACTCAAACTATGCACTTTAACACATGCTAGCCCTACTTTTCTAAAGGTTATTTATTAGTTGTATGAGTTTTCTCTCATCTAACTTCTGAGTACGAATTCCTGAAGGTTGCCTGGCTACTGCTAACCTGAGTTGCTTTTGGACTAGGCCAAATGTCCATCTGCCAACAAAAAGGCTAGTATACTGAGCAGCAATCCGCTTTATATTACTCTATGTCTGTGAAATGTCTCCTTTAAAAGTAAAGAACATTCATAAATCAATATTACTTATTTATAGATTCCTTCTAAGCATTGCTTGCGTATACTAGGACCGCTGAGCTAAGCAATGCTGAGATTAGACGCAGCTTACTAGGTGAGAATTGCAAATCGATTTATAAAGTAGTGAATCTTCATAGACTGAAGTGTTACGTAACCCTAACTACTTCCTGTCTGGATTTCCTCCCATGGCTGGTGTAGGAGTAAGTCGGAATAAATCTGAGGACGGCCAAACGAAAACTTGATATCAGTCCATAAATTAATTGACCGTTAGTTTTAGTTGTGTTGGTAAGTCCTGATTAGCTGGTTTGAGGTCCTCTGAATAGCCATATTCAGACTTTGGACTCTTCAAATCCATCCACTCCTTTAGAATAGCATTTCCTTGAGTTTTTTTTCTCACTGTTACTACCATTATTTTGACTTTCTTATTATTTGTTGTGATATGACAACTTGGACTGGTACTCATTTTTGCCAGCTTCTATGCTGATAGTGACTGACTAACTTTTTCATATCAAGGTTAACAAAAATAATTTAGCAAGCATTATGAGTAAAATACCAAACGTTTATGTACCCAAGATCCATATTTTAAATCCAATGCAGTTTAAATTGACTAAAAAAATGATTGACCGAGTTAGACTGTCTATGTATTCTAAGATAAACAACAGATTATTATTCAGAACTATTATCTCTGAAATCATTATCAACAAATACTTAGTAACGGTCATGCATTTATCTAGATCTACTCCACTTCTCTTGCAATTTCAAAAGACTGTATACAGATTGTCTAGTATTTTATGAATTTTCGCACCGAAAGCCATTCAAATGATCTACACGTATTATGTTCAGTGTACAAACAAACGTTTTCTGTTTATTACTTACCTTTTTCTTTAAGTTGATCTGGTTCCGTCACTAATTATACTACTCTGGGATTTGCTTTGATAATTTTATCTCCATGCTAATGTGGTATGACGAATAAACAGATGCACATATGTATCAGGAGCGAAGTCTTTAACTTATATTGAATGTTAGTTAGCACTCGTCAGCAAAGTATGTCCCGTGTTCCTACGGAAATAACTATCTTTTTGGATCCAAACAGACGTCATACAGTTTCATATTCATGGACGTTTCTACTGAACGGACTCTGTAAAACTGATTTGTCATCCCATCGATCGCAACTTAGTAGTGACTGATGCCACTTTTTATAGTTTTTTTTTGGTACTGGTCGATTTCTATCCACCAAGTTTGGGCGCCCGGGCAGTATCACAGCCCTCACACAAATCAAATGAGATTTGTGTGGCGCATATGTATCTGGTGCCCCCTTGCACCAATATCTAAGAGTTCAAATAAATAATAAATAAATAAGTTTTTGTGTGGTCACCAACCTAACTAACTTGACACTGCAATGCTGACAAGTGTCAACTAGCATGGAGGGACTTCTATCGATCTCTTTCAAGATGTCAAATAACAATGGTCATCGCAATATGATTTCATCTAATAGAGTTTTCTTTGTTATTTATTTATTTGAACACATAAAAAGTACAAGGGGGCACTACATACACATGCATCACATAATAACAATGAGGTTGTGAAGAGATAAAAGGTAAAGTGTGTCCAATAAAAGAACAACAACGAACAGAAATCAGTGTATGAGAGGGAAATAATAATACTGGGAGGAACAGTTCAGTTAGCAAAAATATAACCACCGACTGCCCCGACGAGGGATGTTTTATGGTGTAGGAGTAGGTTGGAAGAAAGCTAGGGGCGGCCAGACTAAAACGTGGCACGAATCCATGAAGTCACTGAAAAGTGGACTGAGCCATGTTGGTAGGTGTAGACTACCTGTTTGGGATCCGCGAGACGATAGCAACCAATGGTTAGAGATCTTGAATGACATGGCTCAAAATCGTTTGCAATGGGACAGGTGCATCCACTTTTTGTGTTCTCCCAAATTCTAGTCTTCTGAATTCTCCCTGTCTCTTTTTTTCTCTTTCCAATTCTATTTCACTAGATAATACTCTTTGGATAACATCTCCAAACCCTAATCTTTCCGATTACTGCTTATACTTTTACTACCTCTACCACTATGAGATTTGAATCGACAATTGTATCTCTGTGCTAATGTGGTATATCAACTTGAACTGATGTATGTACGAAGTTCTACGTTGTTACTGGCTGAAATCTAATTTTATGAAGAAAGTTACAGCATGATCGCCACTGGCTTTCATTCTGAGCCTTGTCTGATATCGTCTCTAGCCACTATGTTACATCATCGCTAGGACCCCAACCAGAGAATGGTGAAGGACCAACAGAAACCAGTCCTGTGCAACTTTCTTTTATACTACGACACCATGTCATACGCTGACCACCTATTCGCTTTTTCGAACCGGTCTCAGAGTCAGCAGGTAATGCACGACGTGGAATTCTCTGAGACGACATTCGTAGAACATGTCCAAGCTACAGAAGTCGGTGTTTCAAGATGGTAATGCCAATTGTGCTATGAGTTTGTGTCCGACTTCTTATCACGTGATTTATCCACCAATCAAAATACGACTTATACAATCTTAACACTATACCAAACCAATGACGTTCAACCGATATGAGCGGTCTAGCGTCTTTATTGGCCCTATATCCTCCTAGCCCGTCCGCTTGAGTCCAGAACTCAATACCAGCTTCTGCAATATGAATCATTTATTTCAAACATACTGGGTTTATATATCATTCAAACAGACCGCAACGCACCATAAAATAGGAAATAACATTTGTACACAATAAAGCCAAAACGTGGCTGTGAACGTGGGAGGCAGTAGTCAATAAACTGAATATAGCTTAAGAACCGTAAATCGCACAATAATAAATTATAGGTCAAAATAAAGTTTATAATAAGAGGAATATAAATATACATAATCTACTTGTTGAATAGTTATACCATAAGAATATATAGATAATATTAGTCAATTAATATGTCTCAGAAGTTACTCGTGATTTAATCTTCGCTCGGATATAACAAATTGGATTATCGTCGCTGTTCCCGAACACACGATACCGAACCTCCGCATTACTAACATGGTGTTACCACTGGATGTCAGCAATTCCTCGGAGACAACCATGATCGAACTCAGAGTTGTCTAACATTCTCAACTTGGAGAGGTCAGGTTTCACAAGCATAGAGCAGAAGTGCTCTCACTGACGCGTTGTAGATCCGGTCTTCTACATCCAGACTAACATCACGAAGTTGCCGAAGATGACCCAGATTGGCACAAGCCACTCTGGCTTTCACTATACGTGAATTGATCTTGTCACTCATGCCACCACTAGCACTTATGCAACTACCCAGATACACGAACTTCCCAACTACTATCTGCTCATTACCCAGGGTGAGTGCAGGATCAGGGTCCTGCCAGTCTTGCAAAAGCACTTTGCACTTCGGATATTCAAATCACATACCAAACCTACGGGCACTAATTGCTAATTGATTGGGTGCGGATAGCATAGCTTGGGTATCATCGCAAAATAAGACAATATCATCCGCATACTAAAGGTCGGAAGTCTTTCTCCAGGTAACAGAGCCACAACACCATTACCTACATCCACCAGATCTGTTTCCAAAATGCCATCAATAACAAAGTTGAGTAGGAGTTGTGAGATTGGGCAACCCAGTCTAACCCCACTGCTTGAATGGGACAATGGAAATAGGTGGTTCTATGCCCTCACTATGCCTGAGGTGTTTGTATATAGGGCTTTCAAGATGTTAATAAACTTCTCAGGCACACCCTTCTTCAATAGACAATCCCAGAGAACAGTCCTGTCCAACGAATCGAAGGCAGCCTTGATGTCAAGAAACACAACGGTTGTTGGCCTGCAATAAGCATAGAGGTGCTCTAATATTTGGTGGAGGGTGAAGATATCATCGATACCTCCTCGACCAAAACGGAAATCAGCCTGCTCCTCACAAGTCAATGTTTCTTGTGTTTTGAACAATCTACGAAGTATGACGGAAGCCAATAGTTTGGACGCAGTCAGAAGTGAACTTATCCCTGGATATTTGTTGCAGAAACGTCATGAACCCTTTTTAAAGATACGGACACCTATCGACTCATTCTATGATGTTAGGACACTAACTGTCAGCAACTCAATTCCTTAACCAGAAAGTCACCACCATATTTAAAAAGGGCCGGAGGCAAGTCATCTGAGTCTCGTGATTTGTGGCGCTTCGAGGGTTGGAGTTCCTTGAGGACCATAGAGAGTAATCAATGTTGCCAGAGAAGCAGACCAGTTGAACTGCTCCTCGAAAAACTCTGCCCATCGTCTAAGACGTCGGTAGATGTTAGTGATTGACATCTCATCACCTTCACAGATTGTTTCGTTCACACCAGACTTCTTACTGCCAGTGACTCGGATGAATTGAAAGAGCTTCCGGCAGTTACCAGATGCAGCTGCTGATTCCAACTCCTTGGCACGTTCCAACTAACAGACTTCTCTGTCTTTACGCAATCTTTGCCCAATTTCATTACGTAATAGTCTTCGTTTATAGCCAAACACCAAGTGGCGCATCGGCGATGATTGTGCCGGTAGTTAGTGCCAGCCAGAAACAGAATGTGGCCTATGAGAAGCTGCATAAAACGATCACCGTCATCTGATCAACAAGTTTTCATCGGCCACCTAAACGACTCTTCTGTGTCTAGACACCCGTTCTGAGTATTCATGTATCCGGCTAGTACTACATTATCTGTCGAATGCATTTTCTGTTGAGAAACAGTTAACTTTTGACAAAACTCATCCTTGATCGCATGTGGGCTGCAATCTGTCTGAGCGTTGACGGAGATGATGAAAAGATATCGTTTCTCACACCGATTTCTTTGTATTTTGATGGAATTTTCAGATCTAACTTCACATTACCGACTGTTAATACGGATCCAATCGATTAGTGCTGCCTCAGCTCTAGCGCTTAGTGCGACATCTCCAATACGAACGTCAAGACAGTTCTATTGTACGGAGCTGAAACGTGGAGAACTACTACAACCATCATCAAAAAGGTACAAGTACTTATAAATAGCTGTTTACGAAAGATAATCAACATCCATTGGCTGGATACCATCAGCAACAGCCTTCTGTGGGAGAAAACAAACCAGCTGAACAGGGAATTAGGAAGAGACGTTGGAAATGGATAGGACATACATTACACAAATCATCAAACTGCATCACGCGGCAAGCGCCAACTTGGAATCCTGAAGGGAAACGAAGAAAAGAAAGATCAAATAACACATTACGTCGAGAATTAGAAGCAGATATGAAAAGGATGAATAGCAACTGGAAAGGATTGCTTGGGACAGGGTTGGGTGGAGAATGCTGGTTAGAGGCCTATGCTCCTTCATGAGGAGTAACAAGCGTAAGTGAGTAATTAAGTATAGCAATCATTGATTTGAGTGAGGTTTGTGTTACTGTATATGTGCCCAAAACGAAGCAGGTCATTCAATAATGTAAAGTTCCGTAACTAAACAATCGAAAACGTGTTTTAACTGAACTTTCTGTCAATACGTTTAAACTATAATCTTATGTTAAATAATAATTTGCATGATTTTTCTGCACTAATAATCATCGTTTTACCCAATACCATATACGTGATTATGTTGTGAACGAGAATACAGGTTGGGACGGCTAATGTGTTTTAATACAAACTTACAGAATATCTTGTTAAGATATGACAACCACGCACTAAACACTTCATTTGAAAAATTCCATCATTTGTCCTTCACATTCTGTATGCTTCTTCAAGTTTACAACTCTTATCTATTCTCCCTTCTATTCTTTTTAACACAAACTTCCCAACCTTCTGCTGCCAGGATTTCCACTTCCGGTCGATGCTATATACTACTTATGTCGACAGACATAAGTAGCATACACCACAATTCCAGAAAAAATGTACCGTCTTATATTCGTTCAACTTGTGAATACTGAAACGGAAATTTTATGTAATTGGTCTTGCATTAAGTTTCAAGCCTGACACGTGAGTACATACGTTTAGCATAGAGGAAATTTTTTGGTAATATTGACACCGTTTGGAAATAGGTGGCCGAGACGTTTGGATGGTTGCCAAATTATTTAGTTCTTGATACACCGTAATTCTTTATTCATTAAAAAATTTATTTGCATATTAAAAGTTAAGTGACACATCACAAGCAATACACTAATATGTTTTGTTAAATATTTGAAGGCATTTTCAGAAAGTCCTCAGTCACTTATTGTCAGCGTAAGGCCTGTGACGAGTGTGCATCAGTCCGAGTTGCAATATCACATAAAGTCTTGGGTCTTAATTTTACACTTGTCTGGAATTAAAACGTGAATCGGGTTTTGCACTTATCAACACATTATTTCTGTCAACAGTCTGCTAAAGTTTCAGCCCTTAGCCAAATGACTTGATTTAGTCAGGTTCTCGTTATACGACAGCTTTGAGATTCCAGATATCAGATTAGTTGCGGTTCTTCAAGCTTTTTCCGTTAGCTCAATTATTTTTAGACGGGCTGATTGCTTCCATGCAACACTCGAAATTTGGTTCAACGAACATTATACAATATCACAAAAGTTACTATATTCCCTTTATCTGGGAAGAGGTATCACCCTACATTGACTAATAATCATTAAAGTTTCCACGAAGATACAGAGGTGTCGAATGGTATTACCTAATCTACATCATCTATGACATCAGTAAAGCATCTAAATATCTACAAAAAAAGTCTCTCCTATGATATGTTCGTGAGATATGTTTTTTAATGTCGAAATGTTGAAATCAATATTACATGATAAACCCATCATCTTAGTCAAGAGGAACGAATCAGCCAGAAATCGCACAAACTAGAAACGGTTGAAATGAGTTAGATGTATATTATGTATCCAAAGCTTTTGTCCTTTTTACAAAAGCAGGAGTCTTGTCATAGTTAGTAAGGATTCCCAACTGTAAAGTTGTTCTCGATAAGCTCTACCTTTCGGTATAAAGTTATAAATCCATCAATATTATATCATAATGAACTATATAAACTGTAAATAGATTTGTATTGAATCAATCTGTGGTTTTGAACTACATTGCTTATAATTTCAATAGTCGCTCATCATTTTAGTTGAAATCGATTTAAAGAGAATTAATAATCTGATATTCTGAGAATCCGCATGATTTTCATTGTTTGCTTAAAATATATAAACACAACTATGAATAAAATATACATCTTAACGCTTGAAAAAAAAATCTTCATAGTTTAAACCCTCATATTTTCAAATTTATCTCGGTTATTCTATTAGTTTCGATACACAGTCTCAAAAACCACAACATATCCAGTGATTTAGGCAAACATTTGTGCTTTAAACTATAAATATTCCTACCATTATTTTGTATTTATCAATAATATTTTGCTTAGTTAAACTGTAGTCCATAAACAAAGGAGAAGAAATAATCTGACAGGCTGTTTCACATTAGGCCATGACCTTGAAATTATTGAATAACCTTGAAGCTAGCGCCAGATAACCAATAGACCAATCACAATATTTTATCGATCCGTTAAGCTTGCTAGGGTTATTCGTCCGCCCTGCTCTTATAATTGTTATTGTTTCTTGTCCTAGCCGGCCGTAATTTATTAGCTGTTCAGAGTTTTCTCTTGGAATTAAGCTATTTTATCCAATTTTGATTTGTTCGACTAGAACTATAGAATGAAAATATCATTCTTAATGTATATACCACCTACAACATGAAAAAGACTAGATTTTTGTGGATTCGTGATTTACCTGCAAAATGTAAAGATGCAGATTTGAGAAATGTTCTTGAAAGGTAAATTTTTAACGGCGGTTTTTTCTCTCTATTTTAATACGTTATTTCTATTTTTGTTGAGTTTTATATCTATTCAGTGAAACTTTTCTCAGTTAGTTTTGTTGCTATTACCTTTCATGTATATCAGTATATTGATTTTATAAATTTTAAAATATATTTCTCATTTAAAGGCATGGTGGTGGATCAATTCAAAAAATTCGACTATTTAAAGAAGGTCATATGCGTCATGCTATAGTGACGTTTGTGGATATTAAGTCAGCTGCAGCAGTTATTAATACAGAGAATAAAATTAATGATTCATTATTAAAAATGGAATATTGTAGTTCAGCTGATACAACAATAGGAATTATAAATCATAAAAATATCAATTCACATCGTAATAATACAGAAATTACAAATCAATTGCCGACATTTAATAATAATAATAACACCAGTAATCATAATAATTCGGATCGTAAAACAGAAAAGTGAGTTCACCGTATATTGATTGTTGTTATGTTCTTACTAGTTGTTGTAATTAGGTTTTATATTGTTTAGTGGTATTTTTATCGTCTGTCATCCTTAGGTTATTCTGATAATGTATTATGTGTGTTTTGGTGCAACAACATGGATATTCTGACTGATACCGACCTATTTTGTTAATGTTCTCAATGTCTTAACTTTGTGAATAAGTTTTGTATCATAGAAAAACTTATTGTTTGATAGATTTTGCCTATTTAGACTGGTACACTTCCATTAATTTTTCCTTATTCTTCTATAATCTAGTGAGCCAACTCAGGATACGTTTCTTTTTTTAAATTGAATTTCCCGTTACCGTTTGATTTTCGTCCTTTGGTATTTACTTTAGATGTTTTTGTGTATATATATTGGGGGAACTGTAGCAATATAAATTGATTTGGGTAAATCTTCAATTTTTACTGATTGTCTACTATCTCCAGTAAAAATGTCACTTTTTGTGATATTCCTAAGATGTTTAGGTTTATGTATTCTATGTAAGTTCTACTCATCTATCTGAATATTTCTATGGACTATAGCTGTTTTCATTCTAAAAATCATTATAAACGACAGGTAGGGTATCCGTAACATTAGTATGAATTGCATTATCTTAAATGTTTCTATTCTTCTGGTTGTGATAAGCTAAGGTACGTAGGTTATTTGTAGTGTTCTAGATTGATTGGTTAATATGAGGTGAAATTAAGCAGACTGTATAAGTGATGAATTAGTATATAAATTTGTAGAATTGTAGATTTTTTACATATTTAGGTTCGGAACGATGGTGATATCTTTCGCGTTATCAAATAGATAGGAACTTCATAAAATTTTGTATGTTTCTAATCTATATAATAGTTGTATTATTGTCTATTAGCGCTTCATTAATCAAGTCCCTTTATTTTATTTATTGTAATTACAGTAACAACAGTCTTGAACTCCTATTGTATTTAGAGATGTTTATTGTACGTGTTTTCTAATCATTTTATTTATGGTTGGTAAAAATATATGTACAACTCAGATTCATACTCTTTTTTAATTAACTGAAATTGATTTTCGTTAACTTTTGATTGATATAATATCATTTCTGTATTTTCTATGATGTTTAGGTGTAGTATGATTAGCGTTTGTGCCTTGTGGATCATTCCAAATATCGATTTTATACATGAATTCAATTTTTGTACAAATAGAAGTGTGTTCTAACGTACCTCTTTGTCTAGGTCATCCTTTCTTTAACCCCATAGTTTACGAATGTCAGTGTATTTTGTGTAATTCTAGAGCTTCGATACACGTATTTGTTTAGATTTGATAAAGGTTCAGTATAAATGTTTTTTTCTCTCTAAAGATAATCAATCAGTTTGTATGACAAGAATTTAATTCCAAATTGTTATGGTACATAAAATAGTTTCCTACGAAATACAAGTGATCGATCGGTTTTTAGGATCTAATCCATTATTATTCCTTGTAAATGTCCTTGTACACTGAGTTTTTCTTTTATGTCAATCAGTAATGTCTCTGTAACATTAGATCTAAGCATGAAATCATTCATAACCATAATTCTGATAACGTTCGTCTTCTCATTGAATTATCTAAATTTATCGAATGGACTAGTTATTTAACATTTAATATTTTGTTTTTATTCTTACTCCATTAAAAGACAGTTTATGTACATTCATTGTTAAATCAACTTCGTTTCATACTCTGTTTATATTATGACGCTTAAAGATTTCTAATGACATGTTATCCGATTTCTTTTTACTATTACCCTCATTTATGTTATTTATTCTCATTGATTTCACTGTTTTATTATCATTATTCTTTGTTTTGCAATTCCTTGATTTATATGAAAGAGGTTAAGTTTATAGCTTCGGTTTCCATAGCACCTCATTATTCCTGGTATGTATCCAAATCTTGCATAAAAACCACTATTTACTACTTTCTTAACTCCATCTTTTATTGTTACTAGTATTACTATAATATAACTTCATGTACAATGATAGAACACTTGACTAAATCTACTGGCGTTTAGTCAAATATTTAACATTTCTTTACATCACGCCTGACTAGAATTTAATTTAGGGTGTTTTTTAGTTTCATTTTATCGAACTATTTCTTACAAGCTGTATTCATATACTTATTATGATTTATTTTACATGAGTTAAGTTGATTCTATTAAACTTTACACCATTAATAATTTCCCATAGTGTTCTTTCTCTACAATAGAAATGATTGAGAATGTTTACAGTTATTAAAGTCATATACTAATGAATGTTTATTTAAGAAGTTCAAATCAAGTATTCCTTTACCATTACCAGTCAATAATTTATAAATTACAGCTATTCAAAATCTATTTTCACATGAAAACAGAATTACATAGTTTTTCATTCATATGACAGATAGTATTATGACCATTCAGTTATAACAGCTTGTCTAAATTGCAAATTAATAAGAATGTGGATTTTGGTTCAGACACTCAACTACCATGGAACTGCATCTCCTTACGATGCTTCACTGCCTTGTGGTTCAGACCTTTAGGTCAAAGGCTCCGGGTGCGACCCCCTGAGAAAACCACCTGCTTCGGTCTGGCACCCGGGCAGTATCAAAGCCCTCATACAAATGAAATGAGATTTCTGTGGCACATATGTATCTAGTGCCCCCTTGTACCAGTATTTATGTGTTCAAATCAAATCAATCAATCAAATCACTCTCAATAAATATGAAAATTTATACTTGCTCTACTAATCTCTATCTCTACGTTGAAATAAATGTTGTTATGTGGTTAATGAAAATATAATTTACACTCTGAAACTGGTTTATACTGAACTGGTAAACTGCAATTCAGTGGTGTTGTTTCATTATGCAGTAAGTAGTGAGGTTTAACCAAGAGAGGAGTTGAGGTCTTTAATTCGCAACAAGAATTTTGAGAAAACGAATCTACTTTGGTTATAATAGTAGTTTTGTCTTAAGTATTATAATTCAGGTAGGCACTTTCTGCTACGATAGTATCAGAACAATTTGCTGCGAAATTCCTTGAGTATTTCGTTTTGTAATTATTGTTATTTATCAATTCGTCAATCAGTTTGGTGTATTTGCATATCACAAAAGATTCTATAAGTAATTGATTATTCATCTATCAAGGGACGAGTTCTTAAAATGTTATTTATGTTATTCATACACTTGTTTTGTGCGTAGAAATTAGTTGGGTTTAAGGTAGAATAATTTCCCCGCTTGTCCCATCCACCCAACGTTTGTCTATCGCTTCTGTGCTTAATAGTATTCTGAGACAAAATCTTATCTACTCACTGAAGCTTTATATTTTCAGGCGTATTTGTAAATTAACTGAACCATGTCATTCAGGAAAATTATGCTCAAAATAATTGTTACTAGTACTCTTATTCTGGATTACTAACTCAAAAAAAATCAGCTTCATTGTTATTTCCAGTGATTAATTATTCTTCTATCCATTGCTTTTTTAAAAAATGATTCGTACATTATTATATGGAGTTTAGTTTTCATCAGATTATTCACAATCAGTAACGACAGTATTCTTTGAAATCAATTACACTATATACAATCTTAAAGATCACAGAATAATGTCATTGTGTTGGAAAAAAATTGTTATTTCTTTTACCATCTTAGTTCATTTGATTTCCACTTGATGTTCGTTGATTCGATCAGTTCTATTTTTCACCAAAATATATAAGTCTAAAAACTGTACCTTTTTTTGTGAGGCTGGGGCTTTTAAATCTTCATTGTTATTGTTATTGTTTGAATCTATATCATAGACTGGAAAAAAATTTTCTTAGACTTTTCTTAACCGACATGAATAATACGCTTATGATTAATGAAGTGACGTTTCTACTGATGATTAAATTTGTGATTTATGTTGTTTATCGATAGCTGAAAATGTCGAGTCACTTAAAATCTTTTCGTGTACTCGTCTCTCTGGCTTTGTTTTGATTAATTCTATAATGAATTTTCTGTTGTGTTATTGTTGTTCAAGTTTAGCAACGTAAATTTCTGCAGAAACGTCAAACTTCACGCTAGCGAAATTATCTAGTCATAATTCTTGATATCATATATTGTTAGTGACAATATCTAATCGGTGTCTATAATACGATTTTCATCTAGGTATTATGAATTCTAAACTCTGAAATATGTTTATTAATTTTACTCAATAAATAAATTTTGTAATCGCATCATTGTAGCGTAATAGTAATGATGTTTGATGATGTAGAGTTAAGTATTGTTATTCTTTTGATAAGAAATATCAAACCGTGTACGATTGAATATGGTTCTCAATATAAATAGTTCAGTAACTTCCATACTACACCACAGGAACTTTCTTAAACATGAGAAGTTGGAGAAATGCTTCTGTCACATTTTACTGTCAGAAGAGTGGTATTAGTTCCATAAATAAGGAGGTTCCAGAATTCATAAGACTGCTTAAAGTTAGATGTTCCTCAGTATCATATTCTCAGTGCTGACCGTACTAAATTCTTATTTTTGGCTTGTTATTTATGCATTAATAATTTGATTAGTTACCGATAAAGAAGCTTTAATTACGTTTTATCCATTTGCTTGTTTTTTTTTCAATCATTTATATTTGTAAATCTTTACAATCTGAATAAAATAATTAGGGAAGCTTCGATATTTATCTATCAAATTCATTCTGATCATTATCTCTGAAAAAGTTCCGAGGAAAGTTTGTTTTTCCACTATTTCCAAATATAAGATTTATTTCCATAATAGGAGTTCAGTTCTGTTTACCATTGTAACAGTTTACATCCGATGGAACTACTTAATATTTATTTGCTTACTGGTTGGTCACCTCCAACACTCCTTTGTAAAATTATTGTATCACTAATCTTCCAATCATGCTTAACTAACAATACAAAGATTAGTTGACTATGCTTTTATAATTTATTGTTTTAACTCAAAACTGTGTTTACACTATTTGTATTCCTAGACATAACACCTCACCAAAATCCTCCCGTATAAGTGAATTTTTTAATTGCTGGTAAAACAATAACTTATAATCAGTATTATGATTCAAATTTTTCCTAACTCTGCGTACACGTTAATCAATATAACTTATCCTTATACGTTCGTGTTCGCAAGATTGTAATTAGTCAGTTGAGACGGTGAGCATTCTTTCATGTTCATTCACTACTAATTGTGAATCAAGATAAAAGCGATTGATTAAATGATTATATTTTCTTCTCAGTACAACCTTGATGTAAAAAGTTTTTTCTTTTCACTTAATCCAACTAACCATCGTAATATATTCGAGTTGAAGATGTTACAAAAGTAGTCGTAGTGCGTACGAAGAACTAATAGTAACAAGCTAACGAAACCAAAGAAAAAAGTGTTACAACGGTTTGATCGTAACTCAAATAGTTTTACTATGCCTCTTAGTTCTCGATCGTAGGAATTTGTCTGACTCATGGAATGAGCTAATCTGAATAATTAACTATGACTTGGAACAAAAGGTCGTAATCTCTTGATTTAACTGTTCAAATAGTGGAGTCATCTTTTTGTGTTTCTACATAATTGTTTTTCATAACTTTGCTAAGTATTATTATTATTATTGTGTACAGTGGAATGATTGGTTTTGCTCATTTTCTCAGTTTTCTTTTAAAATCGGTTGTAAATGGTTGTTCTTCTGAAACAAATAGCAAAGCACATAGACAAACTGAATCTTTTATGTGGTTTGACAAATTTCTTTTAAATTATTTGGAGCTGTTGATGTTTATCTCTCCAACTTGTAATTTCAGTAACCTAGATTCCATGGAATTTGTGTGACTTATTAGTTAGTTTACTCTCTCAGAAACCTTAGTTTTCTATGTACTTCAAATAAATGTAAACATAGAGATTGAAAGTGTACATGATTTTTCACAATTAGTATCTTGCGTACACAATGTTTGCACTTATAAATAGTTGACATGTCTTTTTTAAAAGAAAGGAATGTATTAAATGAACGATAGATAGTAATGTAACAAATATTTTAATATGTAACTGATTATACTAGTCACAGTACCATAAAATAATACTTTTGGTATTAAGACTGTCGAATTCATGTGTGATGCTATGCAGCTGTTAACTGATTCACATATGTCAGGTTCTACGCTGCATATGACCGACTGATTAGTGTAGCCTTTAACATAAATTGTATGATGTTTAACAATACAATTATTTTCATGCTTACCATTGTCCCTACTTCACACTTCCCATGCGTAATTTTCAATGGTATGATTCTTTTTGTATTACAAAAACACTAATAGTGTTATTCAAAACCGTGACTTGTATTGGAATATAAATTTAGTTATGTGTTTAATGTTCGACAAAGTTCAGAATTTTGTATTACAAACAAATTATATCTAGGCCCCAAGATGTTGTTTTATAATGCCCGAATTTGTTTCATATTATGTAATAGTATATTCTATTGTCATTTGAATGTCCATTTCGATACGAGAATTTTCTCAGCTTCCTTATTTATGTTCGATGTATTTTCTCAGATATTTTCTTTTTCTAGACTTAGTCTGATCAAAATAATAATTCCTACTTACCTAAATAACATAATAAAGATGGTAACAGTGTCTGGTTTATACTATATTGTTTAACCTGTCGTACGAAAATCAATTGAATATTTTACCGGGATTATTTAACTACACATCCCTTTTCCCGTTTCTTTTGTCCTAGTAAACAAATGGGTCACAAGAATACCAGTTATTTCATAACAAGATTCGTTTTGTACACTTTGATGAAATGAGGTGGCTGAGTTGTTCACATAGTAATTGTTCATCCACAAACAACCTAGGTCACAATGAATCGGTTCACTTTTCCACAACGAGATTAAATTAACTAGATGTATATAAAAAAATGTCGAAGTAATAATAGTATGATTGGACAAATGACTAACCGTAGGAAATAAGATTTAGAAAGGAGTAAAGAGTTTCAAATAACTTTAAATCTAAGAATCAAATGAATGATATAGAAATAAGGTTTTTACACCACTTCTGCCGATTTTGATACACATCACCTTACGGTCTCCAAATATTCAATCACTCAGCACTCAACTAACCCTGTTCCTCTAATTTCAGTTTTAACCAAATAGTGAGTTGTCACTCAGTCTTATACAATCAATTTTAGTTAGAGCCAAGTACACGAATTTTCGCTTGATATTTGTCTCATTATTCATCCTGATAAAGAAAATAGGTCCATCATTCAAAATCTATACATAGTTCATATTTTTTTCTCTTCTCTCAAAACCAGTACTTTTTTAAAAGAAAGAAAGTATACCAATACTTCATGTATTATTTGTTTTCTTAAAGTAAATCATGTTTAAATCAGTAATATATTTCGTTCTACTTAGTAGTATATTATATGACAGCTATATTCCTTTTTCATGCATATACATGTTCTTTTCGCACTATTCACGTTCGATTATTGCTTTTTTTAACAAGATATTTAATATACCTTTAGTAAGTAATGCAATCGATTGTTTTTCTTCAGTCAGATGCATAATGATGCTTACACTTGATACGTTTACGTATATGTAGAAAAAAATCTATTTTTTTCCTTTTGGTAAAGCACTCCTACATATTTGTGTTAAACACCTTTTAAATGATTTACATTATTTAAAGAGTTTTGATGGCATTCTATAACTAAGTTGTTTCAAGTTTAAACTCATCAGTCCATTCAGCCAATTGTGTGAAACTCCAAATGTTTTCTTAATGTGAAAATAGCTAACTAATCAACGAGAAGGAACTTTCACATTTTTCGGATTCAATCTTTCGATCTTTATCTATTGAAAACCAGAAAACACTGGTCATTTGTTTCGTCCTAGTCTAGGAAATGTGCTTATCCACGATCACATCGAACCCGGGGCCTTCAGATCTCGCGGCGAGCGCTAAGTCTTTAAATCACTGAGCTGGTATTTAATGGTTCAGATGTATAACTTCAATTGATTCTCAATATATTTAAATATATATACGTATACTTAGTGCATTTAACTTGTTCTCATTCTACCTGGATATATAGAATTACCCTAATAGTGTCACTCATATTTTAGCTATTCCAGAATTCTCATCGTTTATTAAACCAATTTAAGATTCAAAGGTGTTTTATTTTTGCTCCTAAAATACGTTTGGTTTCAAACACAATACTTGCTTATTACATTTACCTTTGATCGATTTCACTGTGAAGTTTAAAGAGGAAAATGATGAATAACTTTCGAGAAAGGAGAATATTCCATTCCATTTTATTGCGTCGACTGAATGATCTAGGAAATCTTTTGTGCACCACCTACTGTTTGTTGCTAACTCACTTTGTAGTTATTTCATTGTTGTGATGGTAGCTTTGAAGTTATGAGGTATCATTGTTTGGAATTATACTTTCGAAAATGAAACGAACAGTCTAGTTGAGCCACTGTTGGCTATAAAAGTTGCATTAGTTAACGAAGCCTACCACCAAGTACTGATTTATGTAATTCATCCTATATATATATATAGAATACGCCTTACTACCGTCTTATCAGGATCACACTTAGTCTATGTTCTAGGCCTAGTTTTTATCACCAAATCCAAAAGAAACTTAGTTTTTTTCTTAATGATATTACTTGGTTGTCAAAACTTAGTACAAAACATAACCTAGTTTGGATATGTATCCTAATGGTTGAATGCGAAGTGAATGGTTTAATTACCAAGTTATCACCACCTAACTGTTTTTAAAACGTGGATACCCTCTTTTAAAATCCCCAGCCCAGCAATCACCCACTGTCTTCTCATTATTCCCAACCATAGTTTTATGTAGTTTAATATTAAAATTCTGATCAGACGAAGTTTCCTTTGATTTTAATCAAACTATTTTATATGTTCATGTACTTAAGCAGAGTATATTTCAAAAAGTTATTGGTTAATTTGATTGTATAAACTATTTCACATAATGACCAATGTAACTTTTTTAATGATGTAGTTACAATGACGAAATTGTATAACTCGATAGTTCAGTGATACTCGGTTTACATTCAGATTGAATAGGGTTGGTCACCACACTTGATTGTAGTTGTATTCTCCATAAATTCACAAGTACAATATTACGCAGATTTTCGGTTCAACCAATTAGCTCTTAACAATTCATATAAATCATGTGTTTCTGTGGTTGTATACAGATCACTTTGAGATGGGCTGGTAGCTTAGTGATTAAAGGGTTCAATTTACATTCTATAAGTTACTCGTTCGAACTACTCCTTACGTGTTATGGTTTGGACAACCAAACAATATCACCAGTACTCACACTCGAAACCGAGTACACTGCTAGGTACCCAGCTAATGAATTAAATAAATACATTTGTTTGAAATATTTCTGTACATTAGATTTAAATTCATCTCTTATCTATAAAATTTCCAGTATTAATAATATTGTCTTTAAAAAAAATTTATGACAGGGAGTTGAATACTAACGCTCTTCATAAAGGATCAAATGATTCACATCATTCACTTCCTAACAATGATCAACTGGGAAGAGGACCACTGATATTTAAACGTACAACTAACAACAACACTTCATCAAATATTGTTAACAATGTTCAGATGTTCAGTCAAGTATTACGTCCAGTTCAAAGTTCCACATTAACAACACGTATGTCAAATTCCTATCGTGGTTTAAAAATTAGCGATCTCCCACCTCCAAGTAAATTATCTGACGCTCATTTAAGACAAAGTTTATTTACTGAATTTCGACGATGTGGTCGTATCCAATCAGTGGTTCTACCTCCAACAAATAATGGTTCAACAAATACAACTAGGTTAGCAATTGTAACATTTCGACGTGCAGAAGAGGCCGAATGTGCTTATCAAGCAATTCAAGGTGGTGCTAAAATTCTATTCTCTACTCCTGTTTCAGTTGAATTACATCCAGGGTCAAATGGTAAGTGTTGTGTTGGCTTTTTCTTTACAGTTTCTTGTCTTTTTTTCTGTAATATGGATCAATGTAGCTTACAATAATTTACCGAAGCTGATCGTTTTTTAAAATTCTGATAATGACTTCGCCTTGGTGTGTTGATGTAATGTAGGGACTTGAATCTTTGCCTTTATGTACCTGATTTCATGTCTCGTAATCAACTAGATGTTTATCATTTTAGTTGAATGAAAGTGTTATTTTCTCCTGTATATTTGTCCGAAATGATGAGTTTTAACCATGAAGATTTCATTGAGGTCAAGAACCGATCAATATTAGGGACCACCATTGAAAACTTGGAAGAACTGGATGGCCGTTTCATCCTACTGTGGAACTCCTCAGTAGTACGCATCCACAACCCCGCTCACAGGATTCGAACCCAGGGCCTTCTGTTTCGCATGCGAACGCCTAAGCTACTAGACCACTGAGCCGGCATCCAATGGTGTCAATGTCTAACCTCAACCAATCCACGAAGATGCGCGACCATCTTCCATTGTACTGCGATAGACACCTGTTTCTACCCGACACGGATTAGCTCCACTGGTCACGGCTTCTCACCAGAACTCCGAAAATTTTCTCACGAAGCTAGTCACTAGTGAGCACATGGTAATTATCATTATAGGGGTTGTGGAGATTGTTAAGTTTTGATTGAGATCATGAACCGATTGATGATCCAGGTTTTCAATTGTGGTCTAACATCAATCGGTTCATGATCTCAATCAAAAACTTAACAATCTCCACAACCCCTAAACTGATAGTGTTGTAACGGGTCACCGTAGACTTAACACGATAATTATTGGTATATTTTTCCGACTATCCTAACAGATAGATACTTTATGTGTTGGATTCATTTCAAGGTAAAATGATAAAATTTTCTTTTACCCATTGCATTTTAGTCAATGATGAACTTTCTCTAAAACGTTCTTCAACTTCAAGTACATTGATTGGAAACACTACTAAGCCGAGTAGTAATAATAGTAGTGGTAGTAGTAATAGTAATAATAGTGACGCATTGATGAATTCACTGTCTACTTCTACTACCACTACTACTACAATACAATCTGGACTAAATAAAACTGTTAACTCTCATTCAACTGATGATCATTTATCAAATAACAGTCAAACAATAACAACAGTAAATAAATCACCAACACGAACACTGCATGTTGCTGGTCTTACTGTTGGACCTACTGGACCTGTTACATCTGAACAACTGACGACGGCGTTTCGTAAATTTGGTGATATCATAGTGAGTTTCTGATAGTTTATATGCATATATTGTAAAATTTTAAGTGTTGTTTTTTTGGTATCGGTATTAATTTACTAATCCAAACAATCATTAGAGAGAGAGAATAGAGAACAGTATATTTATGCTTGTGTTATCAGTTGTCTAAAAGAATATCAACGTTCGTACACTGAAAAGAGTCAGCTGTAAACGCTCACTTCTATTAATGTTTTAAAACAAAGTTGATTAGAAATTATGACCGATAGTAAATATCCCATTAGATGTTGGCGTCCCCAGGTTGTTCCCGTAAAATTCCTCAACTGTGTTCTTCACCACAAAATTTTTTCAATCTCATATTGTTTATTTTTAGGGTCGTTTAAAGATCCCCATCATAATAAAAGACTAATATTTGAATGCAGAATATTCTCCGTAAATTCTCTTCAGGTTCTACAATTATATATCCGAATTAATAATCCGAAAAATGGCCAGGTTAAGGGCAAAGTACATCGTTTGAAGCATATGAGTTTAGGATTTTCAAACAAAATAGAATAAAATTGTTAATGTTCATATGACTCATATAGAATATTAACTTGAATCTACATTCTTATTCATCCCTCCTTATTACGTCCTACTAATTTTTTCACACAATGTAGTCTTCCATTAAACATTTGACCGAATTGTAATTGCACTATTATTTCTCTCACCCTATCTGACCTATATTTTTAGAATGTTCAACTTAAACCCAGTTCTAGTTCAGCTCTTATTCAATTCGCTGAAATGCGTGGTCCCATTCGCGCAATGAATGCTCATGCTCGTGAACCGCTTCGTTTAGGTGGTCGACCACTCTCACTTGCTTATACACCAAGTACACCGACAACTAGTTTATGGATATCAGACCTACCACCTTCATTGGCTAATTTGACAGATGAAGAATTATTACATACGTTATCACAAATTGCTCCCGTTCAAGAAGTAAGTATTATTAATTTTCCCCATGTATATATAGGGAGAGTTACAGCTAAGTAACCCACTAGTATTGTAAATTATAGTTTCAATATGAATTTGATCGCAATTACCGAAATAGGGAAATCATGTAATTGTTTGACTATTTATTAGTGTAGTCTTTTTTTCGCGGGAATTCTAAATTTCATATATTTCACACAAAAATTTCTAAAACAAACCCATCTAATTTCACTGCTATGTTGCATGTATGTATGCGTATTTGTTTTCACCATGATTGTTTATGCTAAACTGTGCTATTTGCTTGTCTGTACTATGTACTTCGACAATTATGTTGATTACATAGTGACGATGATGTTGGTTCCCTTGTATATTATTATTATCATCATCAGATTAACGTCAAATTTGATGCATTTGTATACAATCAGAAGTTTTACATGGAAAAATTAGTTTTTTTCAACCATCATATTATGACCTTTTGTATCCACAGTAAAAACACGTTTACACTTGTAGTATGTAGACACTTGACATTGTTGTCTATAAATCTATCTTCACTACTACCTAAAATTGTATTTATCCCCTTACCCGTTTTTTTAAACTGTTTGTAGTTTACTACACCCACTCACATTCTTTCGCGTTTATTATTTCTTATGCGTACACATCAGATATGGTGTGTGTACGAAGTTAATTTCACTTGGTTTAAGTTATTGATGCGATTGAAGTTTGATTTTTCAGACCAGTTTTGTTTTTTGTTTTTACAAATCAGATTTTTAATTGTATGTATCATACATTTTTATATAAAGGAATTACTTTTCTATTCAGTTCACCGGTGTACACTTTTTGTATTATGTTTGATTGTGATCTGTAGACTGTCACAAGTATACTAAGATAATGTTCTGTTCGTATAGACACTACAATTTGCGTGTTACAGGAGACGTTTATAATTTCTTACGAATATGAAAACTGTCCAAAATAACGTATAATGTTTTCCCCTTTAAAAAAATCAAATTCCAAAGTTATTTCGTAGTTAACATCACGGAATAATCCTAGTTAAATAACCGTTGAAAACCAAGATGTACTGGGAAACTGTCTCTTGCTAGTATTGGCTCCTGAGCAGTGTGTATTCATGAACAAGCCACCAGACATTGAACCCAGAACCTTCGGTCTTACGCACGAGCACTTAACCTCTAGACCATTGAGTCGGTATCCAGTGTTGGCAGGATTGTGGAGTTTCATACCACTGTCCAGTGCTTCCGGATTTTCGGTGGCTGCTTAACTAAGACCATTCGTTTATGTTAAGTATGAAATTGAATAAATCTCTATTTTCCCGCCCCTACAGTAATTTTAAAGTTATTCCCAAGTTTATTATCTTCTGATCATTTGCAACCTTTCGTGTTCTTTACTAACTAATCGTAATGATTAAAATTCTTTTATATCCTTTCACTCCTTGGATTCTTTCAGAATTTTAATAGTGAAAAGTGTATTAATTTAGAAATTGTCTAAAACGTCCATGTTTCAAGTATGACTGTTTAGAGTGACATTCAACTCCGAGTTATTTAGTCTCTACATCAAGACTCATATATACTCAGATTTTTTTCTTATCCATCACTATAACTCTAACTCTCACTTGTTTTTTGCATAGAAAGTTGACAAAATGTTAGGATGTTATTAAACTTGTACAGATTATTCTAGTCGGTATATATTTTTCGCCTTGTTTATCATTGATTGATACATGCTCATTTGTACCAGTTCATACGTTTCATGAAGCAATTGATTCGTTTCCCACCTACATTTCTAACACACAGAGGGCGAAGGAAAATGCACGGTTTTTGTTTAGAGGATAAACATCGAAAGTGAAGCCTACTACTTTGACAGCTGTTTATTGCCTTGTTTCTTAAAAAAAGCTTTATAGATGAAAAGTAACAAACACGTAGTGTTAGTCAGTCAGTCAGCTACAATGTAGGACCAGGCACATACATGCATCGGTCCAAGTTGCCATACCTCATTAACACAACCAAGTGGACACCGAATTCATAAAAGTAGTTAATTCAGAGGTGGTAATATATAAAAGAAAGATGGCAGATAAGGCTAAAGTACAGGAAGAAAGAATTAGTTCGTAGAAACAAAGATATGAAGCGATTTTAATCTCTTAGTTTAAGGGAAAACAGAGATTGTATACACTGACGCCATTGTGATCGATTCTGAGCCATGTCACCCAGTCTCCAACCATTGGTTACGATAGTCACTTAGACTCCAACCAAGTAGTCTGCATCTACCAACATGGCTCAGACTAGAAGTTAGTGTCTTCAAGCACTGATGCCACGTTTTGGTTTGGCCACCCCTAACTTTCTTCCAACCATCCCGAACACCGGTTAGCATTTCACGTCGTGGTAATCGGTGTTCGGGCATACGTAACACGTGGCCCAACCATCTCAGTCGATGAAGATTCACAACCTCATCAGCTTTTCGAATCCGTGCTGAGATTTCGTCAGTCATCAACCCATTAGAGCTGATCAGACTTCCAAGATAAGTGAAGTTGTCAACGCGTTCTACTACTTCACTCCCTATCCTTAGTTCAGGTGTTGACGCAGACCAGTCCTGAAGCAACAACTTGCATTTAGAGGTTTAAACAATAAACCACATCTTCACTGTAAACCATGTGTAACTGCTAACATTGTTTGAACTATCCCCCCCCACCAACTTTTTCATTGATAATGAAGTTAACAGGATCTTATGTGTTGTTTCATTGCCTAAAAAAGGTTTGTAAAATGGTATAGTACCAGTACTATTTTTTTCTACTCCAAACATTATTTGCCACTCCCTATACTAATCTCTATATTTTATTTAAACTAATTCATCGATTAAAACAGTAAACATTTCCTTATCCTTTTAATTGCCCAACATATCATATCATAATAATATAACTTCCTGTCTCTATATTGATGTACATAAAACTAGAATAATGATAATTACATTATTATTACCTGCATACTTTTATTTGTCTAGTTCATAATGTCCCCTTTCATCAATAATGTCTGATCATCTTACTCTCTCATCATCCACTACACACCATAAATTCCATCTCAGTACTTAACTCTCTATCTATTTAGACTGCTATTCTGTGTATACTATATCTCTGATCTTTTTATCTTGTACTGGTGAAAAAACAATTAAAGAAGAGGGAAAATCAAAAATAACCTATTCCCAAATCTTTTAAAACATGTTTGTGTGTATCTGTCTGGAAAAAATACACGTTTTTCTAGTTTGTTTCGTCCCCACCAGAGTTTTATTGTAAGCTTTGTTTTATTTTCATCTATGTCTGACATGACCTAAGAAACAATGGCATTGTCTTTGCCGTCACTATTATCATCATCGCCTTTCAGTAATTGAAATGATCCCAGAGATTGTTTTCATAATTCCAAACGGAGCTATAGACATCATTATCAACGATTCGATTTAATAATTTCAAATAGACTGAACATTTGAATTTCTACAAACACTATTTGAATAATGAGCAATAGGATTTCACAACCGTCAACACAGAAAACAGACTCGTTGTTGTACAAATAATGGACATTGAAAAATCATCTTTGAAATTTTATCACTTACTCCTTAGAATATTAGCACCTACCTGACTGGTATATAACACAGTCCAACAATAAAAGCAGTTTCCTTTACAAGTTTATTCTGAAGATTATCAGCCACATGAAACAGATTACTATTCCAAACTATTATGTCATTTGATGAATTAGTGTTAGTTGTTAAACAGATAAATTTTATTCAGATTTTCACAATATTTTATCCAGTGTGTGTGTGTGTCGACTAAATCACTCTTACGCAATAAATCGCTTCTCATTATACTAGTTAGTTACTTTGATGCTTCTATTCTCTAAGTTTACTAAACTTATAACCACTGTTTACCTCATAACAATTGACATCCTGTTTGTATTGCATATACATATCCTGATATTCAAATGTCTTTGAAGGTGTTTTTTATTCTATTGGAAGTAAATAAAGTACTTTTAATGAATAAAGAAAATGTTTCCTTTGAAAGTTAGCATACATTAATAATTATTTATAATAATTGTAAATTTATTTTAGATTGCACTTATCAATCGTACTGATCAAAGTACACGTAATCAATCTACTCCGTTGATTTCTACATCTCCACCTCATTGTGCAGCTTATATAAAATTAAATTCAACTGAACATGCAATTCGTCTATTAACTGAATTACGCTGTTCCAAACGTTATTCATCTCCTACACCACCGATCACTACTACAGCTTCATCAACAACAGGAATTACAATAACTGGTCAGAATGTAAAAACTTCAACACGACGTCCTATAGCAGTTGATTTTGCTAGTCCTAGACAATCAAGTATTGTCACTAATCTACAGTTAAATGCGTCAAGGTATGTATGTATATATAAGCATTTGGTTTAGTTACTTCTTTTTTTAGGAAAAAAAGTGAATGTATTAAAACATTCTTCTTGAACAGTTTTCATGCTATTTACTCTCACTTACATTGTTTGCTAACAATATCATATCTATCATTCAGATTGTTTTTTTCTCCGGACTATAGTTAACTTGAGTTGGTGTTTCACAACTATCCTCAAGATTAGACATTTGCACAGATCCAATTTTCAAGGGTATAGTCTTCAAATGTTTCCATCATGGACAAAAGGTATATTAACGATTGGAAAAAAGAGTTAGATAACGTATTAAACACTAAATGATTGTTGAGTAATAGCTTATGTCTTATTTGTGCTATATAGAGATTTTACAGTAGTTATTAGTAATTGACTCCTAGTCTGAGTGTTTCAACATCACCTACGCTGTGTTTTGATATTGCAGAGTAAAATCGCAAATCACCTATAACATTCAAGTATTTCTAGTTAACAGTTATAATGAAAAAGAAAACAGTTAAACAGAATCTGGTCTTAAATGACCAATAGTGAACTGTTTCGCCCATCATTATTTCTTGTGTGCCTCTCTAAAATGCGTATTTCATAGTGTTAACAAATGTTAAATAAGAAGTTGATTTCCCCTGTTTGCTTCTTTAAACTGTATGTTCTCATTAGTTCATTATTTTAGGACTTAACCTTCCAAAAGTAACAACTTTAATCTTGCTTATTTTTATTTTATTTTTACCTATTCAAGATCATCTTTAAATTCTCATCGTGTTCGGATTATTTCATCATCCAACATTGTGGATCGATGGGATTCATCAAATAAAACCAGTAATTTTCAACCACCTACCGCTTCTACAGCAATCACGACATTGACTTCGAAATCGACTGATTGCAATAGTCTTAATTCTTCTCCCGGTTCCGTATACCCTCTCACTGTTCACTCAGCATTGAATACTAACACTAAGACTTCATATCGAACGTCAACGCAAACATTAACACATCACACCTCTGAACTAGCCTCTAATCATAATAATCAAAAAACCAATTTGCTTAGTCATCCTTTGACAGATGTCAATAAAGAAGTTAACGAGGTGAAGAATGGTAGTAATTTGTTTATAGAAAAACAGTCTGAAATAATTTCAAGGGAATGTTCCAATCGAAAGTCATCACGTTTAAAATTTACTAATCAATCGAATCAATTATCAGATCGTACTTATCACCATCGGTTAAAACGATCACATGATAGTAGCCCGAGTAGCTTTAGTACCAGTAGCAGTAGTAGTAGTAGCAGTACAAGTGTGAGTAGTGATAGTACTAGCAGTAGTAGTATTAGTAGTACATCAATATCATCCTCAGGAAGCTCTATAAGTGCTTCATCTGGAACATCTTCTAAATGTACTGGTTCATCAAGTCGTCTTACCAAGGCTCCGTCTATAAAAAGTAACCATAAATCAAAGTCCATCGATGCACATGACAACAAACGTTCAGCTAAACTATCGGAACGCAGTTCATCCTCAAATTGCAGTCAATTAAAAGTTCATAAATCTCTAAGTACTGGAAAACTCAAAGAAAATAAGTCCTGTAGAAAAACTGATTCGTCACACTCGTCAAACACACAAAGTTCAAAGTCTGCTGATTCATATTCATCGTGGCTAGCAGATACACCATCTGATTCGTCTTTTGTTCAACAACCTCTAAGAGTTATGACAGTCAATTCATCTGTTTTATCACCTATTCGTAGTTCGGCCGCTAGTAGCGGTGGCCTCTCTAGTCCTGGAGGATCTTCCTCTTCCATCATAGGAAATAATAATATCCGACGAACGCCGAATAATGGGTGTGAAACTCTACCTAACGGTTGTCAGTCCGAATTTATTGGTCCAGTACCTAATCATCATTCGTCTTTGAGATTATCGGCATCCGCACAACCACTCACTCATACGCCTACAGTTTTAACTATGAGCGAGTTTAGAGTTAGTCCAACTCCAACAGCTTGCTCTGTCAGTGCCAGCAGTGGAGTAAGCAGTGGTGGTCCTAGTTTCAGCAGTACAAATAGTAGTGGAGGAGGCAGCACTGGTAGTAGCCCATTAACAAGCAATAATTCAACAACGAATCACTTTCAATCTGTAGTCGTCTCCAAATCTAACTCCAATAGCCAAATTAAAGTTACTTCGTCATCTCCTTCATTGAAACGCAATGTTTCACAATCCAACGGTAATGATAATTCTCACTGTGGGAATACAAATAAATCGCGAACATTCAGTGACTCTCCTTCAAGCTTAAAACTTCATTTATCTTCTAACCCTGCATTGGCTTCATCCTCCCCAGGTTCAAATAGTCCCTCATGTACTTCATCTACAACACCGTTAACGGTTTCAATAAAACTTACTGGTATTAATCGATCGTCGCAGCCTAGTAATTTAATTTCTCCTTGTAGTCTTTCCGAAAATACTGAGTTGTTTATGTCAAACCAAGATAAACAAAGTAATGATTCACTGCCCTTAACTCCAGTTTCAGCTCCTCCGCTTAGATGTAAAACATCTCGACATACATCTATTGATCCTAGACGTTGTAATATCGGAGTAGAAACACCAACTGTTGGTGGAGCCACCAATGATATTACAGATTGGTGGAGTAGCGGGTCACCTGTCTATGAGTCGATGTATGATAAAATTAAGCGTCGTACAAATAAAGAAGCTGAAGAACGACGTCAACGACAACTTGAAAGTTTTTCTACCAGAGAGAAAAATAGTAAGAAACAAAGAAAGAAAGAACAATCAAACAAGTCTCCACCACAATCCAATATTAATAACAATGTTCCCATTTCTTCTCCAGATTCGTTTAGTAATGAGCAATGTGGTAAAATTAATAACACATTTTCATTAAGCGGAAAATCACATCATTCTATTAATTCAAAATGTAAATTAGATGCTAACCGTTCGTCTAACAAGAAGCATAGTAATCGTCAAAAAAGTGACACTGTTTCAATGCATTCTTTTCTCAGCGATAGTAGTCATCTATCTCAATGGCACTCAACTCATATACATACTGATAAAATTTGCAACGATACAAATGGGTCACATCTTTTTTCACGAAGAATGTCCAGAAATTTAAACTCGAGAAATAAACGTCGTCGAAGTATTGTCAGCTCTTTATCATCTTCATTATCAAGCGAAGGTGAATGTCACTCGAATTCTCCACCGGAAACTTTAACTCGATTAAGTTTGGGCATGCGATTCCCGGTCTCCGCTACTTATCATGAGTGTATTCGACCAAATAAACTTTCCACTGCTGCCTCCGCTGCTGCAGTCCCAAACCGTAAATGGTCAAATCACCACCTTAGTGATAATGATGATGATGATGATGATGATGGCGAAGATGACGATGATGATGCTTTAAGTCAGTTTAGTTCATCTTTATCATGTTCAACTAATGATAGTAAACTAGATCCATCAAATTTAACAAAACGAAAACTTCATTTTTCAACAAACAAGTTGAATCAGTTGAAAAATACAAATTTCTCAAGTTTTAATTCTTCTAATCCATTCAGTCGTAATAATAATAATTATGATATAGATCATCACCGATCTGGTGAACCGAACAAAAAGTCCATTAGTCTTTCAACTGCATTAGAATGGAAAGATACCGGGAAAAAATCAAAATCACACAATAAACAAAATAATAAATGTTCCAAACAATTACCTTCGACCAATGATAATGATAGACATAAGTCTTCAGAAAAATTATCATTTGTTAATAGTGGTTTGCTTAAAAGGCAGCGTAATGAAATTCTTTCACCAAGACCCACAACTACCGATCTACATCCTAATAAACGTAAAAGAGTTTTAACTACACTACAAAAAAATATTGGTGAAAATGATTGTTCTAACCAAATCTATAATCATACAAATCATCATCGACATTTCACCTCACCGAAACACCATCATTCAACTTATCGAAAACAACATCATATTCACAGTCCAAAACCGTACTTTTCTGATGATGGCACCATATTAGATTCTGAAGCAGAAGATGTGAAAGGCAGCTTTATAAGTTGTTCTGATTCAGTATCCCACACTACTGGTACAAGTGATCATCATAGTGTGAAAGATTCTTATCTTCATCATAGAGGAGGAGATAGACAAATGTCATCTCCTGTACATAGTGAGACTGATGAATCCAATGTATTCGGTTTAGATTCACATATTCACAGTCCTAATTCTAGCCGTTGCCATTCAGACTACATTAATAGAAAACAAAAAAAGTGTTTGAGTAATTTGTGCACCATGAATACCACTACTGCTAGTACTCTTCAATCTAGAGATGCAGATGGAGATTCTGCATTTGATGCTCTCCTGGATTCAGACCGTTTTTCTGCCAATTCCAAATCTACTATATCTACTGAGCCGATGGAACAATGTGAACTTGATGAAGATGATGATGACGATGCAAATAGTCCATGCTTGAAATTCACTGATGGTGAAGATGATGATGAGTGGCGTTCTGGTATTGCATCAAGTTCACCGAATCCAGTTCATTTAGAATTTGATGATGGTGACGATGATGATGACGACGACGATGAGGGTTGTGAATTACTAGATAGTAAACCTGAACCAAATACTGTTACTTATCAATCTGATTCATTTGTAGAAAAATTGTCAAATTCCATTATGGAGTCTTCAGATGAAGAGAAACCTCAAGATACTACTTTAAGGCTACAATCTTCTATCAGTGTGAATAATCAGCATTCTTTATCTTCTTGTTCATCATGTGGTACAGGTGAAAAGAAAGTTGATAGTAGTTTTAATGTATCCATTAATGATAACGATAATGATAATCACGACAAATTAAATCGATGTGATTCACCCACATTGTCGAACAAAATGTCTCCAACTGGTGGAGATCAACAACTCCACTCTGATGAACAACTATCAATCAAGCCAGAAACAACAAACAAGCAACCGTTGAGTTCTGTCATGATTGAAGAAATTTCAATCAAAGTTCCTTCTCCAAATCCAACTGAATCAAAATCTAATAAAGCAGAAAACTGCTCTCCTCCTCTCTTACAGACTATTGTTGTTTCTCAGTATTCTACTGTTCATAGTTTTGAAAGCAATAATGTACCGTCATTAAGTAATAATCATGACGATATTGATCATTCAAATGCAACAGGAGCCATCAGTTCCTTTAAACCTTCAGCTGAAAATGTTACAAATAATGACTCTTCTACTGCATACATTACATCTTTGAATAATACTGTAGATTCTCTAAAAACTAATTTATCTTATTCTACTCATTCAGAAATAACAGTAGTCAATGAAACAAGTCTTGCCAAGGAAATAACAACAAAATTATCTCCAAAGAATGATATTTTTCACCAAATATCTTGTGTTCCTACTTCTATTATTTTCACTCAATCAACATCATCTGTCTCACCACATGATTCAGTCTCTTTCAGTTCAGTATGTACATTTCCTAAATTAATTAATTCTCCCCTAATTCTCGACAATAAACCTGTAAACTTTAAAGCTTGCGAAAAATCACCTGAAACTGTCATTCAAGTAGATCATACAGTTCCACGTCAAACATGCTTGAGTAATGTAAAACCGATGACATCTATATCGTCTTCAATGTCATTGAATTCTCAACCGACTGAAGTACATGATATTACTCGTTATGTTCAAAGTGTTATTGAACGAGTTAAGGCTGAACGTGTTGAAGAAAATCAACAGGCAGCTGCGGCTGCTGCTCATTGTCACCATTCTACTCACCATCCAGCTACCTCTTCAATGTCGGTTCCTACATCAACGTTATCGACTATATCCATGAATCAAACACCTAAAGTTTACAATGAACAAAATACTTTGCCTGGAATGGCTTCACCTCATAATAGACGATCATACAGCGGTCAACGCCGTTCACTCCTTGTTACTGTAAGTACATGTTCTCCATCAAAAACTAATTCTTCGTCTAGATCTGCGAAGTTAGTAAGTCCTAATGCACATATGTCTGGTCATCCTGTTGCGACGTGCAGTGTTGATTTACCAAGTGTTCATGTCCCAAATCCAACTATACCCTGTACATCTGGTTTACTTCATCCTAAAATATCTTCTGATCTACAACTACCCTCTATTCCGGGAGTCAATGCTTGTGCACCCCTCAATTTACCTGTTGGTCAGGTGAATAGCACTCGTGTAACAAGGCAATCATGTGGTACGCTCGACGGTTCACAAACATCTTTAAAGCGATCTGATATTTGTCATAGCAATTTAGATACATCTACTGCATTACCCGTTAATCATGCAAGTCGTCGTCAAAGACGTTCTGAAAGTAAGGCAATATCAAACACTGTTCCTGTGTTAAAGGATACCACTGTGTTTTCATTTTCAACACCTACGGTTTTAACATCTTCAACTGTAGTTAATCCGACTTTACTTCCCGTTTCTTGTGCTCCATCAACTCTATCTACTAAATCAACGGAACCTATTATTCCAAGTCATTCTGTGATAACGACAAGTTGTTCCCAAATTGCGCATAGTGGTGCAACGTTGTCTTCGGCTGATTGTGTACAAAAAATGAAAAGCTGTAATATTCACACATCTGTTGATCCTTATGAACCGAATTTTGATGAAGAATCACCAGTTGGTTTCAATCCAGCTCAGTTACATCATCATCGATCATCTCCGTCATTATGTCCATCTCCTAATTCCACTCACCAAACTCGTAAAACGCCTTGTACTACAGCTGAAAACATGACTACCACAAATTCTCAATCTCTTCCTTCTACAACTGTGGTGGTTGCCTCGTCATCACCAATTAACTCATCACCAGGACTTGTAGTGTTAGATACGAAATCTATCAGACATCCTGAGATAATTTCATGCACCACTACTGCTCCATTATCTGTATCTGAATCTTCCGTGTTGAATGTACCACCGGCCACTTTCTGTGTTACTTCTAGCCAGTCTGTTGATACAGTAGATGAAGTGATTAGTGATGTATGTGCTGGTCATTTTGATGTTCAGAGTTATCTCAAAAATTGGTCATGTAATACTGTTAGTAGTCCTGCTACTACTACGATCGGAACAACTATTAGTACAAGTAATATTCAGTCATCTAAAATTTCCGTCAACAATCCATTACCACATGAATCTATATCGTTACCTAGTATTTTAACCAGTATATCAACGTGTACTCCAACCATTACTACTACTACTGCTGCTACTATTGCTACTACTTTCCCTACTATAAGTATTACAACTAGCCAGTCATTACAAACGGTTAATTCAACAATAGCAACTAATATATCAAATACCCCAACAGGAATACCATTTTCTCTTCCTATAACTAGTGAACCAATTGTAGCCGCTGTTACAATCCCGACTGGAAAAACTAGTAATTTAGGCAAGAATGATTCAAGAAATCCTATCAATATTGGAACAGGAAGTGCAGTTCTCAATACTCTTCTTGCTGCTTTACAACTTATACCAGGTAGTCAAGTAACAGTGACTGGTCCAGCGGCAGCAGCTGGAGTTGTTGGTAATAATAATTCACGTACAATTTCTGCAGCCACTATTACACTACCTGTGAATGCAGCTCAACAGGCTGCTGCTAATATAAAGGTTTGTTAATATTTGTTTTCATTTTATTTGAACTTTATTTAATTATATATTATCTACAGTCATTTCTATTCAAAATGAATAAAATAGTTAGATATTCTCAGACTTTAAACAATAATTTATCACTTTGATCTACTTTTTTTATTATTATTATTAGCTCTATTCAATATTACATTTTTGGTATAATAAAGTATTCTCAGTACACAATGTTTCAGCGAGTGGAGATTTGTAGCTCAGGTAGATGATTTTGATGGAGTTTTGTTCTCTGAGCTGGATGGTTTGGTCGTGGAGCTTTCATCGTCCTTCTGAACGACATCAGCACACATTAGGTATACCAAGCTGTGAACCACATATAGAGAAATTCGAACGCTTCACTTCTATCTGAAGTTTGTGCTGATGTCGTTCAGGAGAACGATGAAAGCTCCACGACCAAACCATCTAGCTCAGGGAACAGAGCCCCATCAAAATTTCAACGAGTTTCCGTTTCTTAGTTCTTGATCAATATTGAAAATAAATATTGGGTGGCGACCAGTTAGATATGAGCATTTCAAAAGTTGACATCTGAATAATATTCATTCTTTTCAATCCATATTGCCAGCCATCACAATGTCTCCGATTGTATATTTTGTAACTTGTGCAGCATACCTGAATAGGTTGTGCAATTAATTGACATAATGATCTGTTAAAACAAGCAAGGAAACAGATGACTTGTTGAAATATCTAGACAGCAGGAGCAGGTAGCCCAGATATTCAAGCAGGCCACCTTATGTGCTAACTTGAATTGTGACACACTTATTCCATTCAATAAGTTAGTCATCATGAACATGGGACTAAAGTGCATGTGATTTTAGACCGAATTGTTATAGCACATTAACACTGTAAGATGAAAATAACAAGAGTTAGAAATAATGTACTAACTAAATTGTGCGAAAGACTGAACATTTGATAACATAGTTAGAGAACACTGTAGCTGCTACAAAATAACGTAATGGTTAGGCTTTCAAATTATAGTGTTCCAATAGAACTATATTGGCTAGAATACGTGTTCTTTTAAATCCTGTCATCTCAGATATATCAATTTCAGAGTAGTAAAACTGGAAGCGACAAACTTGAGGCCCGAGAGAGTAGAGTAGTACTCCGTACCGTGCAGAAAGTTGTTGTGATATATATATATATATATATATATATATATATATATATATATATATATATATATATATATATATATATATATATATATAGTCCCCTATAAACAACTAGCATCTCTAGCGACACTGTCTTCCCATAACGGAAGGGAAAATGTTCGAATAGGTTGTTTATTGAAATACTATAATTCGCCTTGTTACAACCACCTCCATAGTTTAACAGCACTCGGAATCTCTTTGTTCACATTCTAATACCTTTCATACCTATATTGACTATGACTGATCGTTTATTTTAAATATTTAACTTCCAACCACACTGTCCACAGATTTTTAAACCTGGATCCCGCACACATATTGCATAGGCGCGTGCTTCAGCTTAATAATTGATGTATGAACATCCAGTCGGTCGTTGAGTTACATTATTGTCTACCAATTTCAATGAAAATGTTATTATTAGTTTCTCCAAAAATGTAGAACAATCAGTTTGTATGTGTATTCTCGTGACCATATGATATATGGTCATAGAGTAGTATCGGAATTTTAACTCCAAAGTAACTGATAATGAAAAGCAGTTGTGTTTTCCAACTGGTGATTACAACCAAAAAGGGCTTTACTTGTTCTCGTTTTTCTTTTTTTGAAAAAAAAACTATGTCAATATTTTATAGTTGAATGTAATTCACCTCAAAATGCTCACAATAATCATGCTATTCTATGTTTTCCATGGTTACATTTGTTTGTTTGTTTTTGTTGTTGTTATTCATTTCCTAAAACCGTACAGGCGGCTGTTTTATCTGTCACAAATCCGAACAATAATCAAGGGAAAGCAGCTAACATTAACTGGAACCAACAAGATTCATTGAATATAAACAAAAACACGACTGAATCTACTCACAGTGAAACTAAAGTTTCACATGGAATTTTTACTCCACCAATTTGTGTAACCTCAGCAAATTTAACCAATACTGCACATAATAATCGTTTAACTACTGCTACTCATCAACTCAATACTACACCAGTAGTTTCCACGTGTTCAGTCGCTCAGTTACCGTTTAATAATAACATCTACGTAAACAGTAATATAAACAATATATCTTATCAACATCCTAAGATATTGCAATCTGGTTGCACAATGAGTGAATCAGTCACTTCGATTACAACAACAACGTCTCAACTTTATCCTTTACAAACGGCAATGGAGTCTGCACCCGTGAGACCACATTTGGCATCGGCTACTACAGTTACCAATAGTACTATTGCTAGTAATAGTAATAGTATTAGTACTACATGCGATCAATTATTGAATAGTGCGCCCGTATTCGCTTCGTGTGGTAAATACACTAGTGTTACCCCGACACCAATTTCACAACATTCCTCTTTGGTGTCTCATTCTCAACAAAATAATAACATATGCACAACAAAACAATCATTCGTTCCACCTTCATCACCAATCGTAACTAACGGTACTAGTCATCCTCAGATTACTTCAAGAACTGTCTCAAATGCGCCACCTCCACCTACATCACCAGTTGTACTTGGTCGAAATTCTTCTGTTTCACCGTTAGCTAATCCTGTTTTGCAAACATTAATCGATCGGCTAGGTGGTAATGTTGAACCTTCTGTTGCTATTGCACTATTTCATGCAGCTCTTAATGGTTCTAATATGAGACGTAACCTTAATGATAATACAACCGATACACAAGTTAATCCTTATTTAAGACATGTAGCTCAACAGTTTCTTGATAATCGGTGTTGTAGTGGTCCTGTCAAACCATCGATTCCAATCAGTCATTCTGAATCTCAAGTTCACTCAGCTAGTAGTATATGTGCCAAAAGTTTGTCTCCATCGCTAACTATGCAGCATATTCCTGTGACTAATATCACTTACAGTTCAAGTCCTCATCGACCTCCAGCTTCGGGACTTCCTTTCGTTTCTCCTGTACTAATCAATCCTGTAGATCCTGACATAATTCAAGTTGATCCTAGTAGCAATAATATTATATCTCCACCGGTTGTCTCATCTCGTCTTCCAGGATCGGACCCACCTCCAATAAATAATATTACTACTAATTCTGATGCCCAATCTTGGAACACGCTTGGTTCAGTAAGTATCTTTGTGTAAACTTACCGTTGTTAACATAGTTTTCGAAGGGATTGCTTTTTAAATACCGATTTCACTTATCTTGAATATGGTTCTCAATATTCTTTTAAATGTCATGGTAATGCACACTAATAACTTGCACCAATCCACATTTCTTTCAGGTCCCTTGCTTGTTTATAACTAAATGACTAGAATGTCATCCACAACGCATCTTAATTAGGAAGTTTTAATGTGAATGTTACAATAAATAAAGCTAAAAGGATCAATATAACCTTTGAGAATCATAGTTGTGTTTCACAGTTGTATATTGTGAAATGTGGTCGAGTTCTATTTCTATGTTAATTATGGTTACCCTCTTCACTTGAATATTCATTAAAATAATCTGGTCATATAAAAAAATTCTCCAATGCAAATCACGGCTATATCCGCTTCTAAAGTTTCGATGTCTTTTGGTGGCGAACTTTGTAACGACGTTTTTTTACTGAATGACGTTACATCACTCAACGCACTGAAGTTAATACTTCTTACCACATTGATTCTAAAGATCAATTTGTTTTAGGCATCGCTTAGAAAATAAGATTTTTAACAATTTCCAACCATTCATTCAAACCTAATTAGTTTCGGTCTGTCTAGTTGGATTGTAACATTCAAATTCACAAAATTAGCATATCCCACAAGTAGTTGGACAAACTTGCGTTTTGGTTTATGAACCTATAAAATCTTTCATTGTTATAAGACGAAACGATAATTTTTTAATTACATTAACACGAGGTTTATTTAAATGTTTTTACAGTCCTATCCTTTAGTTTGGCAAGGTCGTTTATCTTTGAAAAACATGGAAACTCGTGTCGCTCTACATTTTATTCAAGGAAATCATAATTTACTTAATGCTTGTATGACGTTACTAGCTTCTGGAGGCGGCGGTCAACCACAATTCTCCTTAATCACAAGTGGTGGACCTTTACGTATAGTTCAAAGAATGCGATTGGAACCAGCACAACTAGAAGGTGTTCAACGTAAACTTAATCAAGAAGGTGCTTCATGTGCTTGTCTAGCGCTTCCTGCTGGCAGTAGTCCTGTTGAGTTGGCACAACAAACTCAAATATTAAATGAAAATTTCATTCGTTACATGCAAGAGAAAATGGCTGCTGGTATTATCAACGTCGGGCATCCAGATTATCAACAAGTAGGTTGAGTTTGATTTATTTCATTAGTTATTCATTTCACAGATTGATACCCTGTCTTCGCTATGTCACTCGTAGCTTCCCTTTAAACTACTCCTTCATTAGTTAACCACTGAGCAACAAATTAGTTCCTAGTTGGTTATACAGTAAAATAAATCTGAACTACCTCACATGATGACCAAATGATTTTTTCTTATTTACCTAATACTCTGTCTAACCTCTCAACGTACACAAGCAAAACTTCAAAGACACTTGTAATCAAATGCTCTAATTTTAATGGATATGTTTTGCAAATCGATGAGTATAATACACCGTCAACTTCTATATTGTAATCTCAACCTACTCGTCCTTTTTTTTAGATAAGAAACTACCTTGCTCTGATGATTATCAACGTGTATTGAACAAGTACTATAGGGAAACTGCCTTTTTAATAAAAATAAACTGTATATTTGTTTATTCTAATTCAATAGAATAATCTTGAATATCCGTTATATTAGTAATAATAATAATAATAATAATTGGCATTTCAAATTCTTGTTTCTTTTCTCTCCTTTCTTTTTAACTAATCTAATCATGAAAAATACTACTGCTGTATCTCGTCGGTATACCATTAACCAATTCATCAACTGATTTATTGATTTACTAAAGGCACATGATAACGATAAGGCTATAGGGCGATTACCTGAATAAGATGAAAGAAGAGGAGATAGGGTTTTATTATTTTTATTTTCACTATTCATTATTCTTTTTTGTTATGGTCGTTTTGCCCATTTACATCTGCCCGGGCAAATAGTATCGATCGATAAGATACTGATCTTTTTGGCCTATATATATACACTGGCATCATATAACCATTAACCATTGTCTCTACTAATCCATTTATGGACTGAATAAAATCGATTATATATTGATGCAGTCTGACCTATGCTGATTTATGATTGGTCGAATTTCATTCATTTATTTGTTCGTATTTTATTAACCATGTAACAAGAGACAGAGAAAAAAAATTACAGCCTAGGTTAGACACGACTGGCCTAAAATAAATTCTTTTTTCTAATCTTTGCCTTTTTTTAACGTCTCTCTCTCTCTCACACACACACATACTATATTTTCTTTCTGTCTCAGCAATTGTTTGTGTTGTGTACAAAGAGAAGAGATGTTGGAAAAAACTGCTTTGTTTTCAATGTTCTTTTGTTGGACTAAATTAGAATTATTATTATTATTATTATTATTATTATTATTATTATTATTATTATTATTATTATTATTATTATTATTATTATTCAGTCCAGACCATTGATGATGAAGATGATGATCATATATTAGGCGAATAATCGTGAAGCTTGCTGTTTGTTTGTTTGTAAAACAAGATTGAAAGAGGTGAATGATGATGAAATTGTGTCTAAAATGGAAGAATTCTATAGATTTTATTAAATAGTTTTCTTAAATATTTTATTGAAAACTAGTAAAAACATTTGGTATGGAGATGATGATATTTAATTACGTTGTATAGTTTATAATGAATAGACTGTTTTCTGCTTCTCAGTTCATGTCAACACTTATCTTCAGATGTAAATACACTTACTTTATACTGTTCATCTGAACCTTGTTGTGACAGGTTTGGATCTTGATGTTTACCATAACCAATGTTTGGAATCTAGATGACATGGTATAGAATAGCTCGAAATGTTCCACATACATTCATTCTTTGGTATCAAATCATATTGTCTATGTTTAGTGGCTTATAATATCACTAATATTGTTATTATTTCTCAGTCAGTCAGTTACAACGTAGGACCAGGCACATATATCCATCGGTCCAAGTTTCCATACCTCATTAGCACAAGATGAACACCAAATTCATGGAAGTAGTTAATTCAATGGTGGATTGCATATAAGGATATAGTACAGGAAGAAAGAAAGATATAAAGCAATTTTAATCTCATAGTTTAAAGGAAGGCAGAGTTTATACACCTACGCTATTGTGATGATCGATTATGAACCATGTCACCCAGAGTCTCCAACCATTGGTTACGATAGTCAATTGGACCTTAACCAAGTAGTCTGCATCTACCAACATGGCTCAGACTAGAGGTTAGCGATTTCAAGCACTGATGCCACGTTTTGGTTTAGCCACCCATAACTTTCTTCCAACTAGTCAGCATTGTGCGTCGTGGTAATCGGTGTTTAGGCATACGCAACACGTGGCCCAACCATCTTAGTCGATTGTTATTATTTCTGCGACGAATAATTGCTTGTGGCTTTTCTGATTTTATGTAACAATATGAACTTATGCTTATATGTAACAGCTTTTGATGACAAGTGAAAAAGATTGAATGAAAGAAATAACTTTCTATCCTTCATACTTTTTTATATCAGTAGGTTGCAGATTCAAATGTTGCTTAGTCGATTTTTAGTGAAGCTTTACATATTGTACTTCGTTTTTTACTTCTTTCGTAAAGTTTTTTTAATACACTTTATTAACATTCCATAATATAATGACTGTATGTTTCTTTCATATATTTATATACATATAGGGACTTTATGTTGTGCATATTTTTCCACCATGCGATTTCTCCCATGCACAACTTGGCCTAGCTGCTCCGGATCTTCATAGACGTGTTGTACAGGCGAATCAATCTCATTTACTAGTTGTTATAACAACAGTTTAAATGAATGTCTCATCTAATCATCAAACGTATTTTATTGGATAATATGTATACTATAACTTAATTTTTATGAAATTAGTTGAATAATTTATTGTCAGGTGAGTATATTCACAAATAAGTAATCTAATTTCAGATTTAATCATCTTTAAACTATTATAATAGTTGCATTCATTCTCTTGATTTTTTATAAATTCTGTTTGAAAATGTTACCATAATTCAAAGGTCATTATTATTGTTTATATGTTAACCATCTTGTTATCTAAATCTTAATGATCAGCGTACGTTCGCTTAATTAGCATTGTCTCCAATCTAATTAACTTCATAATTCATCGTTATCCAAATTATTCATATTGTTTGAGAACACGAATTGATCAATGTTAGACCACTATTGAAAACCTGGAAGCACTTGGCAGTCTTTTCGTTCTAGTATGAGACTCCCCAGCAGCGCGCATCCATGATCCCGCATGCGGGATTCCATCTCAGAACTTTCGGTCTCGCGCGCGAATGCTTAACCTCTAGACCACGGATCTGACATCCAACAGTGTTACTGACATATTGTGTTTGTCATTTACATTGAATTGGTATTAATATTAACAAGCAAGTTTCTCATGCTACGATTTAATCTTCCGACATAACTAAACATGTGACACTCATAAAAATGTGTTTTTTTCTTTCTTAACCGAATTATATTTCGTTATCTGCATTATAATTATTGGGTCCATTACATTCAACTAGTCTCGTTGATAGATCATTACCAATATCGGGAATGTATAATTTCTTAAATTTACATCTATGTAGCTTAAAAGTTGTTATATCCATCCCATTCTGTACCTGTTGCACAGAAATCAGACATATAAAAATCATTAGCTCTGGAGAATGATGTTTGCAATTTACAGTGTTTTACTCCATCCTTCACTTAGTGTATAGTAATTAGAATATATCTTTCTAGTCTATTCGTCTCGTTTTATACGATATCAATTTGTTGTAATCTCAGTGATTGTATGTTTTTTTTTTTGAGTGACCTATCAATGTTATGTAATACAGTTCATGAATTATCAGTCTCATGAAATTAATCAACTATAATGTGATCCTAACCTGCTTCGGTTTGGGCACCCGGGCAGTATCATAGCCCTCACACATATCAAATGAGATTTGTGTGGCGCACATGTATTTGGTGCCTCCTTGTACCAATATCTATGTGTTAAAATAAATAAATGTGATCCTAACACTAAAATTCAGTTGTTATTATTGTCATTGTTAAAAAAATTAGTCTATAAAATATTGATATGTCTAAGCCCTATTCTTTCATATAAGTGCCTTGTCGCCGTCACCATTAACAATGTATTCTTTATCATTGTTGAATATAGAATTATATAAATAGATCGTGGAATTGTTATATATTTATTATTTTTCATTCTGTTTTTCTTTATTTAGTCCTTCACACTCATACATATAAAATTTCATTGCACACACACCGGTGAGGCACTCGTGTTCATGCATAATCCTTTTTTGTGAACTAACAAACAAAGAAGAACTCTACTATTGGATTCTGAAATTTCTTGATATGTGGAATTCCTGTCTGGGCCTAATTCGAGAGAAAACACATCCATACATATGGGCAGCATCATCGTTTAATATATATCTTTTTTCTTTCAAATCTACATTCTTTTAAAGAAATACACAACATAAACTGCAAGAATAAGATTATTAAAATGTTTATTGTGTATCCTGTTTCGTCCTTTTTTTATTGATTCAGTTCATTTCCATTTTTAAACCATTCTACTGCACTGTACAGTTGTGTATACGTATTTCCTTCTATCTATCTATCTATCTATCTCTCTGTTTATATCTTTTTCTCTGTCTACTATATTAACTGTTGCTTTTCATTACTTTATGCACCTAGTTACTGCATAGTTTGTTTCTTTAAAAAAATTTCAGGGTATAAGTTGTGTTACATCGTTTATCATCCATACCCCATTTACATATTTCTTTCTTCACCATTATTCGCCTAGAGAACACGAGTTTTATTTATTCTAAATTAACCTTTAGTCATGTAAAACACATATACACACGGGTACAAGCGAATACACACATATATACACATACAGTTGGCGCCCTTGTTTACTATTTATGTGCAATAATTCCTGTTTATAATTAGATTGTGTTCGTTTCCCTTCGTGATTGTTTGTATCCAGTATCATATTTATATGTATATACATATAGATGAATAAATATAGGCATCTATATGTGTGAGTGGTTGTACTCCTTTGTTTTTACATCCCGGTGGTCATTTGTCTTAGTATCTTATTGCTGTTACATGGGTTATGTTACTATCCCGTATTTAATGAAACGTTACTTCAACATTAAGTCGTGATTATTATTATTATCACTTTTGTTACCGTTATTAAATCAGTGCTATTCGTCTCAATGTTATCAGTTTGATCCATCCAATGTTATTTAAAAGAGTATAAAAACTAATGGCTTTTTTTAAAATCACTACACATCAACTAAACCTGTTCTCTGAGGATGATTCTACCTAATACTACTACTACTACTACTACTACTACCACTGCTGCTGATATTGTGCTGTTAATATTCACCATTGTTACTACTGAAGTATTATTTTCACCATCAGTGATAACGACGACGGCTGCACAGATTTATTATCGTTGCTTCACTTCTTGTCAGTTCTCCATCAAATAACACTACATTGTACATTAATAACTATTATCGTATCGTGATAATCACAATATAAAATCTTCTTACAACTATTTATTATCAATATTATTCTCACTAATATTCGTCATTACCAACATCATCATCCATTTGAGTGATCCTAATTGAAGATGCAAAAATTCAACTTACTTAAACAAATAATGTTTGCGTGTGTACAGTTATGGAAATGTCGCTTGTTTGTTTGTATTTCTCGTTTCTTGTTGTATCACTCCTTATTTGATTTACTCTATTCACATTTTCATTAGTAAATAAGAACAAACATGTCCGTGTGTGTATACAATGAGTTTATATGAGCATAAATGTAACTGTGTGTGTCCCTAGTGGTTTCCTGTACATTATTTATTTGCTATATTGATCGATTCCTCGTGTTACTTGCTCTACTCTAGCTTGAATGCTGTTTGCTACTACTACCATTACTATTAACTCCTTTATGCAGACAACACTTGTACACACAGTTATTATATATATGCATATTCTTTTCCTTGCAACTTTTACATTAGAAACACGAATATATATATATATATATCCAGTAATTGTAGATTATCTTTTTTGTTTTATTAGGTGGTTACTTACGTGTGATTTTTTAAGAAAATACGATCGATCACCAGAGTATATATTTCTTTTCCCCAGTATATATATATATATATATGTTGAATGATCTCATACTTCTCTCTGTATTCGTCTCTGTTGTTATTTCTTCTAAGTGATACTTTGTTTTATCGTTTGTTCTTTCTTTTCTAGTTCTCCTGTTCATATAGTACGGGTTAATTGTAACTATTCTCTTTTTGTCCCGTTGAGTCCTACATATAACGCGTGTGTGAGAAAGTTTGTGTTGTTTCACACTGTTTTTACTCCTGTCTATTCCTCAATTGTTTTCCTTCGTCCGCTTGCACTCATACAACTGTCAAACTTTTTACTTATGAAACAGCACTGGTAAAACTCGAACAAATTTATCCAACTATCCCTTATTATTATTATTATCATTGTTATTATTACTATTAATATTATTGTTATTACTGGTCTCTGTATCTATCTATCCATCTATTCAATTTTATCTATTAGATAATTACTGTGTAGGCACACAACGCAGTCACATACACAGGCGCACGTGTTTGTATTGTATAAATTACGTTATCGAAAAAATGACCTTTCTCTTTATTTCTCTCACTCTCTAGATATATACTTCTCGTGAGATAGGTCAAACCAGCTTAGTTAACGGCAAGGAATGAGTAGCTTGCCTATGCTATTGCTGATATCGTCAATTCTGTTGACTTCGTAATTTTGGCTATGATTTTCTGTTGATTAAAAAAATTTTACATTTGAACAATAAGTCCTGTTGTTGTTCTTATTCTCTTACTGGTTGTAGCACTATGGTAACGAATATACATTGTAGTTTTCTAATTATTGGTACACAGCATTACGGTATCGTAGTACAGTGTTTTCTACACCTGTAAGTAAAGAATCGATAAGAGTTCCTACATGACCTAGATTTTATGATGTTGGATACATGGAAGGTCACAAATGAAATGTACTGTGCAAGATTTTTTATAGAATCATGTAATATGATGCATGGTGTATGTATCCATAATCTTGCTTAAATTCTTGGTAGATGATTGGTCAGATTGTAAATATAAAGAAAAGCGAGTTCAGATCGAGCTTTCGGAATAGTTCTTATTCTTCATTATAATATCATACCAAACTTGTAATCGAGAAATTATAGTTCATTCATGCTACAATTGAAGTGTTTCGTATATCATTTAAGCCAATTTCACAACAAAAGTCTACTTCTCAACAAAATTAGTTCTTAGTAACACCTCAGTTATCACAGAATCCTTCCAGTCAGTTTAATTTTATTGCATTTTTTTAGACAAAAAGCCTATTATCTGTTTGTTTATTTTTCAGTGTAACGCAGCGATAGTTCAATAATTAGGGAGCTTGACTTTCAACCATTAAGCCGAGTGTCCAAACCCTATTTCACGTATTTCGGTTTGGACAACAGGGTAGTATTGCTAGGCTTCACACTTAGAGTGCAGCTGAAACTAGAGTACGCGAGTCTATACCTGATAAAATGAACTTAAAAAATACTTCCTCTAAGTTATAAGTGCGAAGATTAGTTGTAGTCGAAAAAAACCAAAGTTCTTAGTTGTCCAGTCAATCACTATTGCCATAGCGATAAAAACCCAGTAACAGGACTCTAATGAATAAAGAAATTTACTGAAGTGTTTGTAACTGAGCGTTTATATGACCATCATTTCTGTCACTACAAACCTGTGGATATTTTTATAACTTATTGCTCGTATCTTCACGATTTATCGGCAGTACTGTTAATGTCGAAGGTTTCTGATTGAATCATGTGATTTCCAATCATCCTTGTGTGTTTTATCTGTTTTAATAGTGCTAAAGTTTAAAGTAATTAGTCATACTTTTATTTTCAATGGCACTAGTATTGACATATAATAATCCTGTCTAATAGGGCTGATTTAGAAAATATTTGACACTACTTAAATTCTAACATTTCACCAATATCAATATGACGTTGTTGATCGGTGTTATATCCCTTCCCTATGATTAGTCCAATTATTATCTCAGTCAGTCAGTAACAACGTAGAACTTCGTACTTACATACGTACATCAGTTCAAGTTGCCACACCACATTAGCACACAAATACAATTGTCCATTCAAATCTCATAGTGGTAGATGTAGTAAAAATATAAGCGGTAATCGGGAAGATTAGGGTTCGAAGATGCTATTCAAGCAGTATAATCCAGTGAAATAAATTTGGAAGGAGAAAAAGAAGAAAAACATGAATTCAGAAGATTAGGATTTGGGAGAACACAAAAGTGGATGCACTTGTCCCATTGCAAACGATTTTGAGCCATGTCATTCAGGATCTCTAACCATCGGTTACTATCATCTCGCGGATCCCAACCAGGTAGTCTACACCTACCAACATGGCTCAGTTCACTTTTCAGTGACTTCATGCACTTGTGCCATGTTTTGGTTTGGCCGCCCCTAGCTTTCTTCCAACTTACTCCTATACCATAAAACATCGCTCGTCGGGGCAGTCGGTGGTTGGGCATACGTAACACATGTCATAACCATCTCAACTGATAAAGTTTCACTACTTCAATTGATTTGCCATCCTTACCTAGTGCCCGTTTCCTAACAACTGTGTTACTTACTCGATGGTCCCATGATATACGAGCAATGTTTCGAAGACACCTATGATCAAATACTAGTAGCCTACGGATATCCTCTACTCTTACCGGCCATATTTCACTGCCATAAAGTAGGGTAGAACGAACTGCTGCGCAGTAAACACGTCCTTTGGTTGATGGACGGATATCTCGCCTACGCCATAAATGACGCAAGTTGGCAAAAGCTAGTCGAGCCTTCTGTATCCGTGCTGAGATTTCGTCACAAGGGCTGATGAGACTTCCAAGATAAGTGAAGCGATCGACACGCTCAATTATCTTCTAAACTTAGTTCTATTGTCATTATTTGTTATACTCAGTAAATTCAAGTATCTGTTCCATAAAATTGTATATTGTATAAAAACATTCACGAATACTATCCTTAAGTTGGATATTGTTGACTATTGGCATAAATATAGAATCATCATCAGGGTGATGATGAGACAATTCACTCTTCCAAAAAAAGTTACGGGCTCTTGACATCTTAGGATAAACTTTAATGTTTTGATTGGGTGAATACTTTTGTTATCGTTTATCAAAACATTTAAGAAAAAGAGAAAGTTTAGAGCATAGATTAACGCAAATTGTTAATTAGAAAGGCTGGTTTGTTTTAATTTCCACTATTCCTGATAATGTAGTAAAAAGAACACGGTATTTGAGAAATCTTTTGGTTTCTACAGTTATTAGTCCATGAATTTGTTGAGTCAGATAATATGTTAACAGATAAACAGACGGTTTCTGGTGCTGCCAGAAGTATGAGAGCAGTTGTTACCTCTCAGTCGATCACACTGTGTTAGGGAATTCATCAGGTTACTGGGATAATAATAAATATATCTTTGTCATATCCCTATGAGTAGAAAAATTGCATTTCTGACATTTCGTGACTTGGTGTAAATCACTTTCTGAAAGTAAACAAATGAACGAACTTGAATTCGGTTATTTATTTACTCGGAAGAAGTGCGTTACATTAAGTCATGAAACTTCAGAAATACAATTATTCTACTCATCAAGATATGAAAAAAATGTATTTATTATTAACTTTCTACCCAATGCTCAATTTATTTTAAACTATCAAGTCCAACTTTGGCATCGATACTTACAGGAAACTGGGATACTTGTCGGCTTTACGACCCTAAATCCCAAGGCACAACTGATTGAGGTAGGTTGTTATTTGTCTTTCTGTACATTGTTCTTGATTTTTTAGCTCCATACTTTTCAGCATAACCAACAATGGAAACTCATGGGGAAGAGTAAGTCGTCTTAAGAAGGTACCTTCGCATGAAAGAAACACCGTAGTTTTACCCAATATAGTTACCAGTGCGACTTCGCGGTCAGACATTGTCTGCCGCCTTAAGCCCGACTATTCCCCAACCGATAGACCTAGAAAGGCGGGAACAAGACAGATTGATCTCCCAACTATTATACCTCACATCAATATAGCAGCTAATGTCAGGAGTGCTTACGTATGACTCTAACGACGATACTAATCGGTGTTGTAAATTAGAAGTTAGTAGATCATACATAGACATCTCATTGGTAAAATTAAAAGCTCTATAGGGGTAAGAGCAAAAAACACATCAAGGTGATAAACTCCAATCAACTTATTAAAATGACTTAAATTATGGAGAAACAATCCAATTCCAATCCAGTAAGTATCAATATATAAAAGTCAATTATAAACCCTATAACAGCGTAACACATGACATAAGAATTTATAACTGTACTGCCTCAAGGAAAAATTACTAAAAATAATTATGCACTTAGACATTGTTTTCGCTTCATTAAACTATGGGAACTTATGAAGGAGACGGGTTGACCTCTATACTTATGTCGAAAAAATAAAAACCTCTCATAGAATACATATTCAGTAAGTACCTACTAGTTATTAGTTATCAATTAGTCATAATCACTATGGGTACTTGTGTATACGTGCACTTATCCTAGTTGCCACACCATAATGAAACGATCTGATCAAACCAATCAGATAAATAATGAGAGAAATCGAAACAATGTAGTAGTGATAAGAATAAGAATGACTGGAAGGAAAGGCATGTTTAGAGGAATACTGGGACTCATGATCTACAGAGATTAAGAGTGAGTGTATATTCTTTACTGAGATTGGTCCTGAAATATATCACATAACATCTTTAACCACTGATCGATGCTATCAAGTGGACCTCATCCAGGATTTGACAACAAGGCTCAAACCATTAGTCTGTGATTTCATGCAATGATGCCTCACTTTGGTTCAACCATCCCCAGCACTCTTCCAGCTTACTCTCACACCAGCTGCCACGGCCCACTAAAGTACGCAGTAGGATGAACAATAATGAGCATATTGTTGTTTTTTAATATCGGTGAGAACTGTTCTATTAGTAACACAGTTAAGCTCAACTAATTACAGCTTACCGCCACATTTTTAAGATAAAATTTATTCTCTCAAACTCAAAGATTTCGTGTTATATGAGATAATTCAGTTGTATTTCCGTGATATAAATGAATTTCAGTTCAATGAAATTCAGCCTTTTCCTATTTAAATTCATACGGTAAACTATTGTGTTTCGACGTATCCGTCATGTTTTTTTTTGTTCTTAATATATGCATCATATTATGCCAAATTAGAATATTATACAACATTGGCCGCCACAAAAACATTGTACCTGAGCATCTAACTAACACGTAAACAGAAACACTGACATAGTATATAGATAATTCAATTATATATAATCAATAATAAATTTTCACTTTGTAAAACAAGAAACCGCTGTTTAAACAACTGAATTCTCATGTCTTTACCAAAATGACTAGAAACTACACAAACTGAATACTTACATAACACAATACCTAACTCTGACAAATAGTTTTTCATAGTTAATACGTCAGCACTATTAATTAATGATGACAAAATTGTTTAGATATTGTATTTTTTTTTGACATGTTAAAGAGAGCCTAACTACTAGATTCCACATTTTTGACTTTGAGGAATGGATGGATAACCTCATAATCCATCATACCAAACACATTATTCCTCTGAGATGGTGAAGATTTGTAGCTCAGATGGAGTTTTATCCTCACAACTGGATGGTTTGGTCGTGAAGCCCTCATCGTTATTCTGAACGACATGATCCGTAGCACAAAATTCAGATAGAAGTGAAGCGTACGAATTTCTCCACATGTGGTTCACTTCTATCTGAAGCTCCATGACCAAACCATTCAGTTCAGAGAACAAAACTCTATCAAAAACATTATTCCTCAAACAAAACTGTTCAAAATCATAATCGCTTCCTGTTATTAAATGTCATTTGGAAACAAAAACTAGTCAGTCATTCAATAGTTACAATCGATTAATTGTTCACTCAGCTAATAAACACACACACACACACTTGATGAATAAATTACTAGACGAGGATGATAATTTAGGAATTAATAAGTCAGAATCAGATTTCATTTTATAACTAATTCATGTTAACACATGTCTGTGATGATGTTGACGATGGTGAAATTGATTATTATTATCATAAATACCGGTATTGGTATTGATATTATTATTGGTACTCATAATCAAAATTAGTAAAGGGGTTTTGATTAGATCGTTTTGTCATTTTCAGTATAGGCTGACCTTAGATAACGATTGTCTGACTAAGGTCAGTCCGTGATACAAACTACAATATTATTATCATTATTATTGTCATTATTTATTAATATATCCGTGTATACTTGATATATGGCCAGTTTATAATAAAACAAGTCAGTGAACAATCCAATGATCAGATGTAAGATGTATTCCTAAAAATATGTGTCTACATTGACTGTGTTGGCATGGTACATGTGTTATTCAAGTTGAATTATCACTATACTGTTTGATATAGGAATTAACTTGAAGAAAGATGAAGACTTGTCAGATCACAACATGGTATTTGTATATGAAGTCAATATTTGTATTGAACTGAGCCCTGTTGATAGGTGTAGACCATTTGGATAAAATCCATATAATCAGCACATTATCTATCAAGTGACAATGATTGAAATTGGTTGCAATATTAACATTCTATTCATTCTTTATCTTTTCTTATATCAATCGATATGTTTCATTCTTCAACTTCATTTATTCATTTCATATATATTCTATATTTAGCTTCCTAATCGAATGAACATGTATCATTATTTCCTATTTACTATTTTCTATCTGTCGCTTTGTCAACATGAGGTATAGTAGTCTAGGTTACTTCTCTCCTATTTTATGTTTTATTTTCAACATACTCTCAACGATCACTACAATACAAATAGATATTTCGATATTGCTTAATTAAAAAAACTGAGAAATGTAGAATGGAATGATTAACTTGAAAGTTGGTAATCATTATGAAAAGGTAGAATCAGTCTTAAATTAATTTGTATACATAATTTCCAGTCCAGTGATGAGAAATCTCAAACAAAGAAAAAACAGCTCTCCAATGCTCCCTGGTTTTTATTAGCACCTTCGGGTGGGATCATTATGTGATTAAACCAACTTGAACAAACTTCCACAAACAGAATATTATATTTAGATCACTAATGACCTACTTCAAAACTCCTGAAATTCTAGTAAGAAGTTGTGATTAGTGAAGTTCGGACAAGCTGAGAATGGAATAGTTATCATTTAAGTAATTAGACGATCATCTCACTGTACCATCATAAACTGATTGAAGTTGTGATTGTACCATGGAATGTCAAGCCAGTATTTCTAATGATTAGGTGTTTGACTCTTGACCTGAAGGTTGCTAGCGGGATCTTGTGTGTGCACTGCTGAGGAGTCCCATATTGAAATGAAACACATATCCAGTGGTTTCTGATTTTCACTGGCACCCCAAAACACCAGTTCTATGGGAGGTTAGTCATGGCTTGTATACTTCATTGGTAACGTCTCACACTGTGGAGCTGGGCAATCCAAATAATGACTCCATACGAATCATAAGTTACTCAAGATTACAGTTACGTTTTGCTATATAATGTCAACTAACATGAAATCTATGTCCTGGAGCTCCAACCGACTACGAGCAATTATGTAACAGCTCTAACCAATTTTCTTCAGCTAATTAACCAGCGATTCAGTTAGTGTCCAAATGTGACAACAGTTCTACACACCATTTCAAGTCGTTTTTTTTTCAATCCAACGATTAATCTTAATTAATTCATCATTAACAATCCAATATTGCAATTCTAGGGAATTTAAAGTCTCATCAAAACTACAGTTTGTAATTCAGTTGAAATGGTTAGAAATAATAACCTTTCTAGTGTGAGTTTCTCCCATCATATATCTATATAGACCAGTTTATAAATTTACAAGTGCATCCAGGTTTTCCATGGTGGTCTAGCTTCAACTGATTCATGATTTCAACCAGTGAAATTTCTAAAATCTCCACAAAACCCATTCTGATAAGTGCATAACCAACTGATTATTCAATCACCATTCATTATAAATAACATGATTAGTTTAAAATCATATGAATTAGTCTATGATGTCAATTACATAATATTATGCAATAATATTACAAGATAATAAATAATTTAATGATTAGTGACTAGTTATGTAATCAGTTCTACTGTACACTATGATACATATGGTACAATATATTACACGATGCTTATCGATTTATTCAAAATAGGTTAGTTCTTAACTTTGTCATGTGAATGGAAAATGACAGTTGACAATGTCAAACGAATTATTGCGTAATATAATGCTGAAATTTAAAAATATAGGGTTGTGTGGATTGTTTAGTTTTGATTAAGATCATGAACCAATCAATGTCAGACCATCATTGAAAACCTAGAAGTGATGGACGAACGTTTCATCCTAGTATGAGACTCCTTATTAGTGTGTATTCACGAGTCCGCATACGGGATCCGAACCAAGTGTCTTCTGTTCTGCGCGTGAACAGTTGACCACTAGACCATTGACCCACCATCCAAGAGTGTTAATGTTTAACTCAAAACAATCAATGTTATTGCGCGACCATCTTCCGTCTATTGCATCCAGGTTTTCAATCGTGGTCTAATATTTAATCTATTCATGATCTCAATTAATACTGAATTATCTACTTATTGTGTCTTGTTATTGAGGTTCAGTATGGCTTAGGATTTAGGAACGAAAACGATTGAGCTTCTCTAGTACGATTAGTTCTCTTCCGAACTGAAAATAGTCAATTATACTCAACACATCAAACCTCGACGGCTAAGACAGCAATGAGATGGAATTACAGGTAACTTGATATTGTGGCAAAACAAGCAACTCAAACGGAATTGGTACAAAAGTTGTTACTATAGTAGTAGAATATGTAGCAAGCTAGCGAACTAAAAGGCATGACAACCAATCAGAGAGCAAACGTCATGCGGAAAATCGAATTGGTGGACAGTATGAGAATGGTTATTGTTCCTGAAGAAATTTTATCCTTTCTAATAAAATTTGACTATTCTTAAGACCGCCTTAGCACTGTCTGACATTAGGAAGCTCTGCTTAACTTCGGTTCACTGCTAAATGACACCCGCTGTCAAGGTTTACCGAATAGAATTGGAAATATATTGACTTGTCAAATTCGTAGTTCACCCAGTTGGAGAATGTCAACTAATGGGAAACCAGGTGATGCGTTCCCCTCCAACTGACATCCAGCGTTTAGACTTGTGAATAAATTGAAACTTCATTGGGAAAATTTACTTATCATGAAAGAACTATATAAGTGTAGTCATAGTTATTATTCAGCAGTGATTAGTCAGTATGAAAAAAACACTAGGAAAACTATTGTTGAATATCAGGGGTAACAATATGCATTCATCCTTTCATGTAAAATGAAATGAGACCTTCAGATTATAAGACATATAGTAACATCAATTACGTGCTGTCAGTTTATTAGCATCATTTAAAATGTTATCAATGAGTATCTAACTTATTTCAACCTAGTTATATTATACTGGTCACAAATTCCCACTGAGAATATGGAAAAACCTAATTAAAAATTAATTTTTCAATGAATGTAGTATGATTACTATTTACTCATGTAGTTCCTAGAGGTTTGTGTAAACCCCCCTCCTAGAAAAATAAAAAAAACACAACACTAAAAGTATCCGTGACCTAAAAATATTGTAACAAAAAACAAACTCTTTATCGTAACTGTTTGTTGATAATATCGACCTTATTTTTTCTTTAAATGATTATCCTGACAAATTATTATTAAATTTATCCATATCTTTTTTGGAGAAAAAATTAAAGGCGTAAACATATTGAAATTAACAAATTCTATTTAAGTATATATATATTAGCAACAACCTACTGTGGGAGAGAACAAACTAGATCCCAGCGGAGGAAGAAATCAGGAAGAAGCACTGGAAGTGGATAGGACACACATTGAGGAAAGCACTCAACTGCATCACAAGACAAGCCCTCACATGGAATCCTGAAGGCCAAAGGAGAAGAGGAAGACCAAAGAACACGTTACGCCGGGAAATGGAGATAGACATGAGAAAAATGAACAAGAATTGGATGGAATTAGAAAAGAAGGCCCAGAACAGAGTGGGTTGGAGAATGCTGGTCGGTGGCCTATACTCCATTAGGAGTGACAGGCGTAAGTAAGTGAGTAAAGTAAGTAATATGTATATATATATCATATCAGAAGGGTTTTTGTAGATATTATAGTAATTTCATTGGTCGAGATCATGAGTCAATTGAAGCTAAACCACTATGGGGAACCTGGAAGCATTGGAAGGTCTTTTCGTCCTATTGTGGGACTCCTCAGCAATGCTTATCCATGATCCCGCCTCGCGTGATTCCAAACAAGGACCTATCAGTCTCGCGCACGAACGATTAACCTCTAGACCACTGAGCCGACCGGCATCCAACGGTGTTGAGCGACACATCCGCTATTGTCTTCAGTGAGTTACTATCTCACAACAGACCAGGTTGAACTCCACTGGACACTGTTTCTCACTAGAGCTTCAGGAGATACTTGATGAAGCCAGTCACTACTGAGCATGTGTTAATTCATATCAAAAGGATTTTTCTGGATATTATAGTAATTTCAATGGTTGAAATCATGAGTCAATTGAAGCTAAACAACTATGGGAAACTTGAAAGCACAGGAAGGTCTTTTCGTCCTATTGTGGGACTCCTCAACAGTGCGTATCCATCCATGACGGTCTAGCTTCAATTGACTAATGATCTCAGCTAATGAAATATATTTATATATAATTTGTTTTAAACAATGAAATTTTTTTCAGCAAAATTAAATAATTAAATTATGATTACATTAAAAGTTACAATAAATTAATTTTTAGAAAAATATCATTTATTAAATAGACATATTCATTTCATTTTTAAATAATATTTTGTCATTTAATTAATTAATTAATTAATTAAAACAAAAATTAATCTGCTATATTATTGGTTGTTATAAAATTGAATTTTATAATTGATTAGTCTTAGTGACCTACTAATTTAAATAATTACTCTTAGTAATAAATGTATATAATATACCAGGGGGTAGAGTGAGGGTAAGGTGGGTGGGTGGTTGGTTGGTTTTGGGGGTTCGGAGATTAGATAAGGCTCTAAATATTAGAATATTATTAAAAGTATTTAATTAATGTTTACTTTCTAATAACGATCAATTTTTTGTTTTTGTTTTTTTGGAATGTAAAAGGGTATAGATACAATAGGAGAGATCTGAACATTAAAATGGTATATAGAATCTTGTAATAAATTTTGTTTAATTCAACAATGTGATTATAAGAATGAATAACTGATATTCATTTTCAAATTGAAATATTTGGCAATTATGCTTTCATTTCTTTAAATACAAGAATGTTAATTTATGTAGATTGTTTTTCATCAGAAGAGAAGATTATACTAAAAACTGATATATCACCGATGGAATTTAGTAATATTCAACATAGTGATAGATTATTGGTAAAAGGTGAGCAATGAATCATGCTCTATATTCATTTCTCTGTTCCATTCTTCTTATCCAGGTTTCTTTAACTTTTCATAGGATTAATCTAGTATTGTCACGACCGGAATACCAATATCCGGTTTGAACGCAGAACCGATGAACCAAAATTTATTCGAATAGGCCAGACTACATTCTTCTGTATAACGTACCAAGCGTTTTTGAGATACTCGTATTAAATTATATCAAAACACAAACTCTGTGCTCAATTTAAACGGTTCTAATTTAGGAAATAGAACAAATTATATCAAAAATACAAAATACCTCGTACAGTATAACCTGTGCTATACAGTCAAAGGTTTCTCTAACACAAAGTAGCGCACCAAACAATGAAAGAAACAGTTAATACCAAAGGGTTCGATACCTGAGAATCAATAGAAATATTCCCAACAAGATGGGATCAAATATCTATCTGCAGGGATTTCAGCAATCCTCTCAAGCAGACAGTCAAAAGGTTAACCGTCGCACACTGAACCACCCCGTGACCTTGAGCTTAGTCAAACACGACCTTACTGTCAGTAGTCCGGTAAAATGCAGTAGAAAATTAGGTAACAAAAGATAAGTCTTTAATCAAAATCACATAATAAAAGCTCAGACGAGGATGACTAAAGAACAAATGATGTGGTTAAATGAGATCTGAACAAAGGTTAAAATACACGACAGGGAGAAGAAACAAATAAATGACAGTACTTTCCAACAAAAAAGCTGTGTATGGATTTTCATCGTTCTCTTTCGGTTACAGTCACATTCAATGATTTTACATGAAACTGTTAATAAAATCACGTTCTGATGATAATCACTAAAGAACAAACGGTTATACAGTTTAAAGTCGAGATGTCATACAATGGAGAACGAATTTCGCCTACCATAATATTCAGCGTACCAACTCTGGGTATTAGTGGATCGCATGTCTCGTACAAATGAATCGTGATCTCAATAATACTTAAATGTTGTTTTTATAAATTATTTTTAGATACAATAGTATAGATAGATTGAAAATACTAGTTAAGTTATTATAGCATTTTGGAATGCAACCCTAAACATCATGTCCAACAATCATTGACTAATGAATATCAAGTTACTAACTAAAGTTGAACTTCAGATTAAACTTTCAGTTGTAAAAGGCTATAAAACATGTGACTATATACTTTGAACGGTATAACCGTTTGTTCTTTAGTGATTTTCATCAGAACGTGATTTTATTAACAGTTTCATGCAAAATCATTCAATATGACAATACTAGGTTAATCCTATGAAAAGTTAAAGAAACCTGGATAAGAAGAATGGAACAGAGAAATGAATATAGAGCATGATTCATTGCTCACCTTTTACCAATAATCTGTCACTATGTTAAACATTACAAAATTCCAACGGTGACAAATCAGTTGTCAGTATTAGTCTTCTCCTTTCATAAAAAAAATCGTAAAACTAGCATACAAATCTGTTTATTATTATCAGAATGGGTTTTGTGGAGAATTTTTAGAAATTTCACTGGTTGAAATCATGAGTCAATTGAAGCTAGACCACCATGGAAAACCTGGAATCACTGGGCGGTCGTTTCGTCCTAGTGTGGGACTCCTCAGCAGTGCGCATCCATGATCCCGCCCCCCGCAGGATTCGAACCCAGAACCTACTGGTTCCGCGCGCGAGCACTTAACCAACTAGACCACTGAGCCGGTCGGCGTCCAACGGTGTTAATGTCTAACTTCAACCAATCCACGAACTTGCGCCACCGTACACCATTGTCTTCAATGAGTTCTTATCTCACAACAGACTTGGTCAAACTCCACTGGTAACGACTTCTCACTAGAACTCCAGTAGTTTTCCATGGTAGTCTAGCTTCAATTAACTCATGATTTCAACCAGTGAAATCTGTTTATCTAAAAAATTTTTTCAAAAAAAGAAAACAGTTGCATTCCAAAGAGTATGAATGGCAAATTTTTCAAACAAAATATTAACGACAATAACAGTTGCTAATGAAATAATCAATAAAACAACAACAATATAAGCGGTGAAAATATTCGCCTTTTTTTCTGTTGGCCAGTATGTCAATATACTAGTGCATGTGTGTGTGTGTGTGTGTGAATGTTTATTTATACGAAAAGGTATGGAATTCTATGTTGTCATATTGATTATTGTTTATTTGATTTTCTTTTTTACTTCGAAATTCAAATAAAACTATCGGTATGAGGGTTGTGGTGATTGTTGAGTTGTTTTGTTTTGATTGAGATCACGAATCAATGAATGTTAGACCACCATTGAAAACCTGGAAACATTGAACAATTAATAAATGCATATTATACTATAGATAAAATTGGAAAGATTTTTAATTTATTTAGAATACACACCAACAAAAAAATCATTTGAAATGATCGATTTGTCTGATTCTTAACAATACCCTATAGTAATAATCACTACGTATAGTTTAGAGCGTGGTTTCAGGAGACGAGGAATGGCGTTCCACGTACTTGAATGGTTTGCCCTAGCGGTGCGAGGTAATAAAGAGACGTGAGGAGGGTTAGTCGGGGAGATAAGAGAGGTATTAGGAGGTGTAGGAAGGATTTGAATGTGACCACCTTGGTCTCTTGTGCTGTTACGGGTATGAGGGCTGATGTCACTTCCCGGCTGCCCACACCGTGGAAGGGTATTTCTTGAGGAACCTGAAAAGGAAATCGGATTAGTGTTGGTCTTGACGACCTGGGAGCGTGACCGCAGAGCCCAAGGGACAACTGCTTGAGGCCGGTCACGCACGGCCTTTTTGTGGAAGGTTTTTGACGTGTTAGCTCCGTTCTTTAAAGGGCCTTACCGCCGGAGACGGAAATCCGTGAGGTAAGGTGAGGTGTGACATTTTTAGGGTCGACCTTTTCTAACCCCACCCCTCCTTGTGGGAAGGCAGCATCGCTGTCATGCTGGTTGTCTGAAGGAAACACCTTACTGTTGTCACACCTCTGTACAGTCAGCAGTACGACTTCGCCCTCAAACCTTGAGTTGCTGCTTTTAGTCTTACCGTTCACCAATCGACCTGCCTGGCATGGTAGAACCTGCAGGAACATATGTTCCAGCCAATATGGCTCGGTTGGGTCATCACGATAGGCAAGCCCGACCACCGCGTTAAGGTAGCAGCTTCGATCGGGGGTAGCAGCTTCGATCGGGATAGCGATAGGGAAAGACACCTAGGTGGATCTTATGGTGTCGTGGCTCAGAGAACAGATAATGGCGACCGTCTGTTGCAGCTATGTTCAGATAACCGCCTGTTCCTTGCAAATACTAACTTTAAGCATAAGGAAAAACATCTTTTAACATGGCGACCCCCTAATTCGTCCCAACGTTGGACCCAAATAGATCACATCGCTATCAGCCACCGATGGAGGGGCTCGATAGAAGACTGTCGCTCATTCTGGAGCACATGCCTAGATTCAGATCATGCTCTAGTGCGAGCGCGTATTTGCTTGCGTCTTACTGGACGTAGGAAAGACGCTGCAAGGAAACCTCTTAGGGGCCTACTTAATGATATTCAAGCTAAGAGTATATTTCAGGAACAACTAGGAAAACAGTTAGGCAGCCATGTATGTGATGCCCACCCTGATGCAGCATGGAATGATATCCGAAAAGCTGTGGAAACAGCAGTGATATCTGCTAGTAAGGTAAACCAGAAGGTTAGGGAGCAACACTGGATCTCAGCAGCATCTATCTCACTGATAGATGCTCGGGAACTCATTCCACCTGGCTCTGAACATAATGAAGAGCGGAGTCAGCTTAAGCACAAGCTGAGAAGAAGTCTAAGCAATGATCGCGAACAGTGGTGGGTGGCGAAAGCAAGAGAGATGGAAAAGGCAGCGGCAATAGGTAATAGCAGACAATTGTTCAGACTCGTTAAGGAAACCGGAATTAGGAACCCGACCGTTAGCGAAACAATCTCAGAGAAAGATGGACATATTATTCATTCTCAATCCAGGAGATTGGATCGATGGGCAGAACACTTTAGGGATCAGTTCAACTGGCCTTCAGCCACACTTCGGTTTCCCACGATCTCTAGTCAACCTGAATGGCAAGTTAATGTAGGTCCTCCGTCTCTTTACGAAGTTGAAAAAGCCATAGGAAATCTGAAGCGAGGGAGAGCAGCAGGCCCTGACAGGTTTACTCCTGAAATTTTTAAGGATGGTGGTTCAGTATTAGCAGTGAGATTAACTGAGGTCTTAGGTAGAATTTGGGAACTGGACGTAATCCCATCTGACTGGTCTCAATCACTGATTGTGCCAGTTTTTAAGAAAGGACAAAAGTCCTCTTGTGACAATCACAGAGGAATCAGTTTGACTAATATAGTGTCTAAAATATTAGCTTCAATAATGCTTCGACGCCTAACCAAAGCTCGTGAAGAGCAGATTAGAGAAAACCAGGCCGGTTTTCGACCTGGACGTGGTTGTATAGATCAGATGTTCACACTACGTCAGGTTCTAGAACACAGACACACATTCAGACGCCCCACAATGGTAGTATTTCTCGACCTTAAGGCGGCATTCGACTCTGTTGATCGTGAGGTTCTATGGCAGTGTTTGTCACTGAAAAGAGTACCAAAGAAGTACATTAACCTTATACAGGCTGTCTACTCGAACACAACTGGTAGAGTGAGAGCTTATGGCGAACTGTCATCAGAATTGATTACCTCAAGTGATGTTCGTCAGGGCTGTCCACTCTCCCCATTCTTGTTCAACTTTGTGGTCGACGTACTTTTAGAGATAACACTCTCCTCATCTAAATTTCCAGGGGTTGAACTTGTACCGGGAGGTTCACTTGTTGACTTAGAATATGCAGATGACATAGTTTTATTTGGTGAAGACGCTGACAAAATGCAGAGTCTTCTGACCACTCTAAGCAACAATGCAAGCATGTTCGGGATGCGATTCTCTCCCTCGAAATTCAAAATGTTGCTTCAGGATTGGGTTACATCGACACCCGAACTAGTGATAGGGAGTGAAGTAGTTGAGCGTGTCGACCGCTTCATTTATCTTGGAAGTCTCATCAGCCCTTGTGGTTTGGCGTGTGACGAAATCTCAGCACGGATACAGAAGGCTCGACTAGCTTTTGCCAACTTGCGTCATTTATGGCGTAGGCGAGATATCCGTCCATCAACCAAAGGACGTGTTCACTGTGCAGCAGTTCCTTCCGTCCTACTTTATGGCAGTGAAACATGGCCGGTAAGAGTAGAGGATATCCGTAGGCTACTAGTATTTGATCATAGGTGTCTTCGAAACATTGCTCGTATATCATGGGACCATCGAGTAAGTAACACAGTTGTTAGGAAACGGGCACTAGGTAAGGATGGCAAATCAATTGAAGTAGTGAAACTTTATCAGTTGAGATGGTTATGACATGTGTTACGTATGCCCAACCACCGACTGCCCCGACGAGCGATGTTTTATGGTATAGGAGTAAGTTGGAAGAAAGCTAGGGGCGGCCAAACCAAAACATGGCACAAGTGCATGAAGTCACTGAAAAGTGAACTGAGCCATGTTGGTAGGTGTAGACTACCTGGTTGGGATCCGCGAGATGATAGTAACCGATGGTTAGAGATCCTGAATGACATGGCTCAAAATCGTTTGCAATGGCGCAGGTGCATCCACTCTCTGTGTTCTCCCAGATTCTAATCTTCTGAATTCTTCATGTCTCTTTCTTTTTTCTCTTTGCAAATTTATTTCACTGGATTATACTCTTTAAATAACATCTCCAAACCCTAATCTACCCGATTACTGCTTATACTCTTATTACCTCTACCACTACGGGATTTGAATCGACAACTGCATCTCTGTGCTAATGTGGTGTGGCAACTCGAACTGATGTACGTACGTACGAAGTTCTACGTTGTTACTGACTGACTGACTGAATAATCACTATATGGTTACCAGTGACTTGGAGGATTGATTTTAGGAGTTCTAGTGAGAAACCTTAACCAGTAGAGTTCAATCTTATACGACGTCAAATAAATCTCAATCATAGCGATGAATGATCGTCTTGCAATGTTGTAAATTGATTGAAATAATAAAATATACGAACCATTGCCAAGCTCAATGATCTAAAGGTTAAACGCTTATTGGGAAATCCGAAGGTTTGGGATTTTATGTCTAGAGAGTTTGTAGGTGCACACTACTGCAGAGTTCCATAGTAGGAATAAACAGCTTCAGACGTTGTTCCTAGTTCTTATGACTATTCAATTAAAATTAATCACCTATGTAAACAATGGAATCCAACAGTCTCCATAAAACCATATGATAAGAATAGAAAAGATGACTGATAGACTATCAATAATTTTCAGAGACCTATATATAACAAGGGCTTTTAGCCTCGAATTGAAATTAATCATAGCAATCTTCAAGAAAAATATACATTTAATATAATTATCCACATATTAAATTCAGAGAATAAAGAAATACAGATAAATGATTACCTAAAATTGTAAAACCGATATCTTGACCCATTCAATACCTTGGTCTAATTTAATTTGCAAGCTCTTTAGAATATTATGTGAAATACAGACATATACCCCCCTATCAGTATCTGTTTAACTAGTATTCATGTAAATCAACAAAGCATTTGAAATGTAAATGTAAAGGCGATTTCAGTTAGTTCAGACAACGATTTGCTTTACATGGAGTCTCAAGCCTCTCAGGTGGATGAGTTCTATTCATTGAGGCATCTTTTTTCAATGGTTGATTTTTCTGATGACTTCATCACTTACATAATCGAACAAAAGTGATATTTTTGGAGTTGTCTCTTGACTACAAATGGTTATGTAGACATTATTTAACAGGTTATTTATGAAGGTTCTCGTTGGTTAAAAGGTCTCGAACACAACTGGGTAAATATTCAACAACACACTAATGTTGTATATCTGATGGTATGACATGGCCACTTGGTTAACTTCATATATCAGTTCATATTGCCTTATGTTACGCTGTTTTAAATAACTGACACAAAGTTTACTTGTTACGTTACGACTTCATCAAAATAATACAAATAGAACTAATGATTAGAAAAAATTTAAATTCTAATACAGTTCACAACAGCTTAGTAACATGATGTGTTAACCACCTAAGACTAATTCACTAACAATATCCACTCGACAACTAGTTATGAATTTTTGTCAAACTTTCGGATACGATGCGAAAAACTCATTTCCATAGCACAGCAGGGAACATAAACTCGCTACGCATTGAAGACTGATAGACCGATACATAAGTAGTGCCAGATCGACTAGTCACATTAAAATATTCTCCAATTTACCCACTGTGCTAAAGACTTACTTGACTTATATAGACTTATATAAAAATAAGCAAATAATATAATTTCCCCATACCCCCCCAACACAATCTCACTCATTTCTTATTTATGCAGTATATGCTTAATTCTATGGATAACTAAGTCTGGTTTTCTTTGTCAGCCTGTAAGAAATAAATTTTGTATACTATTTCGTTAAAATAAGCTAGGAGTCTTGGATACACAACAGGGAATCAGACAATAACTAGACGACGCCAGTACTTTACGACTTATAAAGCTTTTCATATACTGGTTTTTGAAAAAGTATTTTTATGAATATAGTAAATATCACACATACATTCTACGAGTGGGACCGGATAAAAAAATAATAACTTATCAAATTGAATACAGAACACTGCAGCCATTATCATTGAGTTGATTTGTAAACAATGAGGACAATGAAATGTATGACAATTTACGCAAGATAACAGCGAATAATTAAAACTAAAACTGACGTCATTATCCATAGATCATAGATGGATTCATCACTAGCTAAGGATATGTGTATATGTTTCCATAAATTGCAGAGTAGTTATCATGAAATAGGCAGTCATTATTCAATGACTGAGAATTTAGTAATGATACTAAAATTACAACTGACTATTCAACACATAATTAGATCATGCTTGCTTGATTAGTTGACTTTTTTTGGGGATACTTTGCAAGATATGCAGAGGAAATGAAGGGTTAGCGTAACAAATAGTTACACCATTGTGATATTCTTTTTGATGGTGTTTACGTCCTCTGAACTGTAATTGCTTTAAATATGGAATATCTACTACAATCAGACCTTCATTATAAGTTAGTTTAAACGTAGGAAAATTTTTTTACAGTGTGCTTAATCTATGGAATGAATGTAGTAACTAAAGAATAACAATAAATGATTTCAATTAAACTAGTCAGTTCAGAGAAGAACAAAATACTCAAGATTATAATACAAGAAATTGATGGTCATGACGTCATCAGGAGTGTAGTAAAATATTCTTCAATGCTGCGTAATTAAGCTACATGAACACAAAAACAACAGTCATCTACGTTTTAATGAAAACATATAATTGTTTTCCAAGTATCTTTAAACGGCTACATTCTACGCTTATAAATGTTAGGCATAAAACCGAGATAATGTAAATGTAGATAGATAGATAGATAGATAGATAGATAGATAGATAGATAGATAGATAGATAGATAGATAGATAGATAGATAGATAGATAGATAGATAGATAGATAGATAGATAGATAGATAGATAGATAGATAGATAGATAGATAGATAGATAGATAGATAGATAGATAGATAGATAGATAGATAGATAGATAGATAGATAGATAGATAGATAGATAGATAGATAGATAGATAGATAGATAGATAGATAGATAGATAGATAGATAGATAGATAGATAGATAGATAGATAGATAGATAGATAGATAGATAGATAGATAGATAGATAGATAGATAGATAGATAGATAGATAGATAGATAGATAGATAGATAGATAGATAGATAGATAGATAGATAGATAGATAGATAGATAGATAGATAGATAGATAGATAGATAGATAGATAGATAGATAGATAGATAGATAGATAGATAGATAGATAGATAGATAGATAGATAGATAGATAGATAGATAGATAGATAGATAGATAGATAGATAGATAGATAGATAGATAGATAGATAGATAGATAGATAGATAGATAGATAGATAGATAGATAGATAGATAGATAGATAGATAGATAGATAGATAGATAGATAGATAGATAGATAGATAGATAGATAGATAGATAGATAGATAGATAGATAGATAGATAGATAGATAGATAGATAGATAGATAGATAGATAGATAGATAGATAGATAGATAGATAGATAGATAGATAGATAGATAGATAGATAGATAGATAGATAGATAGATAGATAGATAGATAGATAGATAGATAGATAGATAGATAGATAGATAGATAGATAGATAGATAGATAGATAGATAGATAGATAGATAGATAGATAGATAGATAGATAGATAGATAGATAGATAGATAGATAGATAATTACTTTAGAAATGGTCTAATTAATGATCAAATATTTTGATATTAACTCGGACTTTTAAATGGCAGGAAAACATCGGATGTTTTAAGGATCTATCGATTGACTTAATTAACATATTTTTATCTTGACGTTACCGATTATATAAATATATGAGTATAAAAAACGGCTGATCATAATAGGTCAGTCTAAGTGTATTAAATCATGTATCTGTGTGTTTGAAAGCGAAATTGATTGAGGAAATCAATGAATTATCGTAACACATGTAAGATATTGATGATAGAATTGTTTCTACACAGTTTCTTTTCATATAGATTAGTAGGTATGGATAAACATATCGAAATTGATGCATATACTAATATATTGTTCCGATAATAATGAAAGCGATATAAGTACTCTGTACTTGTTCGATCTATTTATTAGATGTTTATAGTAATAATATTTACTTATATCCGTGTGAATATGTATATTTGAGTTATATCTATCGTTATGTATTGGTCAAGCCCATGTTTACTTGATTATCATACCTTTTTATAATTTAGTTATCGAAAGCTTGAATAGTTGAGTGATAGCTTATAGTGTTGTAGAATATTCCCATCTATATTGATTTATCCCTCCGGATAGTGTCAATAACCTTCTCGCATGTATATATAGATATACAAAATGTATCATACATAACGTCTGTAAGATATAGGAAGATTCATTGAAAACAGGTACATTCTCAATTGGTATTCTCTATACCAGGCATTGTTCAAATCTATCACAGTAAGAAAGATAACAAGACCTATGATATCAGCGAGATAAGTAATGGAGTGGATAACATTTATTATTACCCCATTGCTCTAGAGACTCAAAGATAAATACGCTATGTCCTATAATGACAGTCAGTAACAATCCTTCTAACTAATATTGATGCTCGGGACGAAGAAATCCATGTGAAAAATTGATGAGATGTATCTCTTAAAAGCATCATTACACTAAAAACCCATTTCTAGAAGACGTTTTGTTAAACAGTATATTAGTCACTAACCCCTCTAAATTAATAACTTTGTAAACACTCGACAATGATTCAGAGCTTATTAGTTTCATCAGTATGGGGTTATGGAAATTATTGAACTTGATTAAAATCACAAACCAATACTAGTTAGACAACTATTGGAAACCTGGAAACACTAGACAGCTGCTTCATCCTAATATGAGACCCCTCCGAATTGCACATCCACTATCCCATATATCTAAATCGAACTTAACACCTTCAATCGCACGGCCCAACTTTTACCGATAATGCTAGTTGAATGCATTTGGTCAAGCATTATGACCAACCAGCATGATATACTTCTCCCCATCGAAATAGTAACATTGAAACTCGTAGGTAGATTGTTTCTCCGATCAAACATCATGTTTATTGTTTTATTTTTAGTGATTATTCTTGAGGTATCTAAGTACTATCACAACCTGATACTATTGTATCCAGAATATCATATATGAAGCAACATATCCATTAAATATTTATTGATAAATAAATAGATAATATAAGCATTAATAATCTTTGCTTCGTATATTCATTTCGCCCTTAATTTGACCTCATTATACAAAATAGATGGAAAATTTTCTATTAAAACAAAAAATATTTCTCTGTTAGTGATTATTAGTATGATTAATATTAATTTTTATACAGAGAGTAGATTAATATTTAATTGGGTTAAGCTAAACATATGATGATCCTCATTCGATCTGACAATATATGTATATATAAGGTAAGGTGAAACGACTTAAAGTTTGCTTAATTTCCTTATAGTTAAAAACAGAAATATTTATGAAGCTCTAGGTTATCGTACCGTTGATACTCATGACTGGACTTAAATCAACCCTATTAGCATATGTAGACCCTAACCAAACAAGTCAATAGTATCTGTTTACAAAAAGTTTTTAACATAAATAAATAAAGCGAGAAATGGAACAGAGAATATACGTTCCGTTCCATTTGAAACTCATCAACTATCTATATAACTGTATCTTCGTTTTAACATCTACTCAAACGTCTAAATTTGGTCTCAATTGATTCAAACGGGAATGCATTATCCATTAAGCCATATAGTTCAAATAATCATTAAATAGACCAAAACACAATGAAATTATTCCTGTTCTCAAACTTATTAGTTGTATGCTAATGCATTTATTGTATTAATGATGTTAATCTGTTTAAACCTGAAGCTAGAAATTACTTCTTAAAATATGAAAACAATCTAATATTATTCATTTCAACAGGTTGCTGAATTGCTTCCCTTCTACCTGAAGTTTGTGCTGATGATGATGTCGTTCAGAAGAACGATGAAAGCTTCACGACCATACAATCCAGCTCAGAGAACAAAACCATCGAAATCATCCACCTGAGCTACAAATCTTTTCCACCATCCCACATTAAACACCACAAGCTGTATTTACCATAAATTGTAGTCTTAGTTTAATTTGAGTTATTGTATGTGGGGCATTTTCTTTTTCATGGCCGGAGTATAACAGAAGCTCTCCTGAAGTTAGTCGTTGTTGTACAACTTGCGTCCAATGTGTTTCACTGATCCCAAGCACCTCTAGGTTATATCTCCTCATTTCTGCAGCAATTTAGAAGACTCTCCCGGTGTCCCATATTGTACGAGTATTCCATGGTTGCTCTGGTTGTCAGAAGGGGCATCGGCCTCGTGACTTCCAAAAGAACTCGGCTTTCATCATGAGGCGTCATAGTTCTTCTAAATGAAGACCTTCTGACTCCCGAGGCAGAGTTTAAAAGGTTTGAATAATTTTTTTATGGTAAGCGTTTTTTAGCGATTTAGTTTTCTACGGGATGGGATCGCTAACCCCATGCCCAACCCTCCTCCTTTATCCGGGCTTGGGACCAGCAGTAGCCCCCGGAGGGACTCCAGGCGGAGTTAATTTGAGTTATCACAGCAGTGATATTGAAATTATCATCCTTTCAGTCGTTAACTCACAATTAATTGTAGTGTTCAACAGAAATAACAAACACTTTAGTGAATAAATCATTGAATATTAAATTGGATAATCAATACTCAATCCACTAAATTCAGTTTGATCAGCTGGATATTATCATCACGCACACAAATCTGTTACAGAAAATCGATCACACAAATTTGCACTTGATTTTAATCAGAATTTGAAACACTCATAACCGATATGAAGTGCACTATATTTTGTGAGTGTTTTAGTAAAGAAGCACACATACATCCGTCCTAGTTATTTTCCATTAATACTTATTGATTATATGATCACAATATATATACCAAGGCATTTGTTGATTACTATACTTTCATAAGATATATACTTTTACATCATAATAATCAATCACTAAGCAGTGACCAGTATCATATTTATCTAGATTTCAGAGCTACATCGATTTATATCAATCAAGTTGTAGTACAAGCTACTGGTTTTCATTGACTCTAGATAGCATCTACTAAATTTCAGTGTTATACAGAATTCAATATTGGTGGAGTTTTGTTCTCTGAGCTGGATGGTTTGGTCGTGGAGCTTTCATCGTTCTTCTTAACGACATCATCAGCACAAACTTCAGATAGAATTGAAGTGTTCGAATTTCTCCATATATGTTTCACAGCTTGTTCTGTGCACCTCGATGTTGATTGGTTCTTACTGACCTTAAAGTTGTCTTTGTTTCGGTTGTGTCCCCCAGAATTCAATAAACATTTACGGACTAGACAAATATAACGGTGATTACAGCTCATGGACTATTTAGCGAATATTAAAGTCCTACAGGAGGTCGTTCAGGACCTATCAATCTCTATGGTCGTAGTACTGTGTAAAGAAAGTTTCGAATCCCATAGAAACCACTATTCTTCTCAATATTATTGATACTCTTTGCTGACATGTATCAGCTAGTACAAACCACGAAGTTCATAGCCTTCACCCGATTGCCTCTAACAACCTAGTAATACTTTGAATTTTTTTTAATGATATACTTTCTCATTGAATGTTAACTCTTTAGTTAAGTTATTGAAATTGAAGTGTCATATGATACCTTATAGATGTATTAATCTATTATTACAAAGATTAGATAAGAAATACGAAAGTTTCGATTCGTTTCAATCTTCTAAGTATTAATCAACTTTCTTTTAAGCAATATATCATTCTATCGTTAATGTTCAATACTACGGTCTATGATTTAACAGAGGTCAACTATCAACAATTAATCTTTATTAGACAACTTGTAGAGCTTAACCTATAGAAATAAGAATGAAAATCAATAAATCTAAAGGAAAAAAAGGTTAATTATTATTTCATTGTATTTACTGTTGAAAATCAGGAATGACCTTTTAAGGGGTTAATAAATCATCATACCCTTTTTCCTGTGTGTAAAACAATCTGACAAGGAAGTTATTCTATGTGTTTATTTCAATTTTTAATGATGTGCATCACAAATGTGCAGATAAAAAAATCATGTCTGTGTGTGTGTGTGTACGGGCCAACAACTCATAATTTCTGTGCTCAAAAATGCAAAATAGGTTAGTGGTTAAAGACAATGTTTCTGCTAAAAAAAAAACAAAGAAAAGACTTCATTTCTGTCTTAGATACTATTATTCAATTTAGTTAATAGTATCTGTATTTATCACATTAGCAACAATGCAAACGGGACAATGATAATAAATGTTGCCATAACAATAAACCACCATTGTAGCAGTGTACAATTCACAACAACAACAACAACAAAAAGTTAAATTAACACAAAATGCCCTCAATATTCAATACTGATATATTTGTTTGTTGTTGTTGTCCTTTTTTTTATTATCTCAAAATGACCAATAAGGATAGATGAAAAAGGGTAAGAATGAAGTAAGAATTTGGGTCATCTGCAATGTTTACAATGTTTATCAAGTTTGTGTATGATATACAGAACATTCTACATATTACATTGTAATCTCCATAGTACATACTATACAAATGCCTACCATATAAATAATATACTAATGTAGCCCATCCCAAATGGCAGATGAAAACACACAAGTATATTAAAAGTTATGGCTTGAAATGAAATCTTCAGTGAAAATTACGTTTCAATATGCAATGTTCACTCATCAAATGAAAAGAAAAATAACTAAAAGTACAAGGTACAACACATTGTAGGGCCAGCGAAATGTCACTAAGCCCTAGCCAAATCATTCGGCAGTTGGGTCACTGAATATCGAACAAGTCGTCGATCGTCGTCAAGGTCAGGGACAACCAACGCGCATCAGTTAATCGTACGCCATGGACTGGCTCATGCGGCAGTGGTCTTACTTTCGCTTATATCTACCTTAACTAATATATTTCTGTAATAACGTCCTCTGTCTTGTATAGTCTTCAAAGCATCTATGGTACCTTGATACGTCAATGGGGTAGTCCACGTAAGGTGCTGACCACGAGGTGTGACTTCAATGTTAGCTAGTTTGTCACACTATTCACGTCTAACTCGAGTAGGCCTCCAATCATTTTCGACATAGATCATCTACGTTGGTGATCTACAACATTATAGAAAATTGAAAACGATACGGATCAATGCAACTCTCATTTCAAAGAAAAAAATCAATGACAACATACAAACAAATATGTGATGAATCGTGAGGGCATTTTATTGATTTTAAATTACCATAATAATGGTTTACTATCATGGTAACCACTTATTATCATAGAAAATGTTTCTAATAACCTTGGCCTTAAATGAAAGACCAAATCTCACTAGGAATTAAATCGATAGATATTTATTTCAAATCTTTCACTGATTACTTAATGAATTAGTGGAAATTTTCAAAATTTGTTAGAAAATATGACTGGATTAACTGTGTAATACTGAAATTGTAGGAACGTCATTTTACAAGAATAAGGATAAATCAACTGTTTCTCAGTTTGACATCCCTCTATCTAGTGGGAATACACTTATTCCATATTTATTTTCATTATCCAGAATACCTTAAAAATTAGGCTATGCAACTACCTTGTCTATTATTTTACTAGACGATCTTCTCAAAGTTAGTACATTGGCGATTATCCATACAATGAATTACAGATATAGAGTCAAAAGAAATCGTACACATCCAGTATAGTCAGCGACAATAAAGATCAATAGTTGTAATAACCTTGAATTATCCTAGAAATCATCACATCTTCCAATGAAATACTTGAAAACAACTGTTTTTTCAATGCATTAAATTCATAAACAATTCCGAATGTATCGTGAACATAATTCCTATAAGAGCGTTAGTTTTGTTAATCTTGTAGATATATGTCTCTGAAGTGTCAACCTGAATGAAATCTACGGTAGACGAAGACTGCTTTACATCTCTTCCAACAATCTATCACCAATATAAATTATTGAACACACAAAAGGAATTCTGTGAAAATTAAGTGATTTTTCTGCAGAGGAGAGCATTTCTAATAACCGAATAATCAAATTCCTTCAGAATAATGTGATAATATGATAGTAACCTAGGCAATATCATCATGGCTGAAATGTCTCATGTTCGAATGAAACAACTGTCCAGTACACTATAACTTTTAATCGTTATCTAGCTGAATTCACTTTGTGATAGAAAATATCTTAAAACATGGTCAAATCGTTTCAGATTTCAAAATTTCACTATGATTATTGAATGAGATCAAGCTGAACGTAAAGCCAGACAAAACACACAGTAATAGTTAGAACTTAAATTTGGATACAAAACGCATAATTTCAATTCTTTGTCTGGATTGTATCTCTTCACATTGTTCACATACATACATACCCACAATTTATGCATACAGATTCAGACATGCTTTCTTTATCCATCTATCCATTCCATTCTGTCAACTTAGTTTCGTGTTTCATATATTTTTGTGGTCAGCTAGACTTATGAGTCATCCCTCGTGGTCCAGTCAACCAACTGTGCACATCATGCTATTTTCGAAGACAAAATGGATTCATATCTGGAAATTCGTCGGTTGGTGTTTTAGTGTGTGTGTATACATATAGCACATGTAAACCGTATCGAATTCATATGCGCACACTCAACGCACAGATACACACAAACTAAGGAACATGATACTGACAACAGGAAAACTTAATAGAAAGATCAGGTAATATTTACATACTGTGGGTCTGTTTTGGTGTTAAAATGTATGTTTTTGTGTGCAGCCTAGACATCTTGACAAAGTTAAATGAAAAATGAAGATAAATAACATTGTTTTAAACATGATAAATGTTGCCATTGTCTCCACTTCGATTCACATATTCAGATTGAATATAACGTTGGTTTGAACATGAGAGACCATTGACCTTGTGTTAAATGAATCATTAGTGTGAGAGCTGATACCTAAAAACATTTCATATGTACACATAGTTAAAATAGATTTGTAGCTTGGTAAGAAAATTTTGGTGGTTTTTCGTCTCCGAAGGTCTAGAGCTCTAAAGACTTCATTGTTCTTTATCAGTTATCATTATCAATACACATCACAAAACAAACCGCTAACAATTTGTTCTAAATGGAGATTGAAAGCTACGCGCTTGAAAAATAGGGCTTATAGAAAGTCATACCAACATGAATGTTATATTGACGATAAAATGCTGATATTGTTAATCATTATTTAATAAACTTCTATGTGTTACTTATTCAACATAGCAAAAGTTGTATGTCTCGTTGCAAAGAATGGGGGTAGACTGTAGATAAAGATTTAATCACAACTGATTATAACAGTATCAAAATGTACGTCAGTCAGTCAGCTACAACGTAGGACCAGGCACATATATGCATCGGTCCAAGTTGCCATACCTCATTAACACAACCAAGTGGACACCGAATTCATAAAAGTAGTTAATTCAGAGGTGGTAATATATAAAAGAAAGATGGCAGATAAGGCTAAAGTACAGGAAGAAAGAATTAGTTCGTAGAAACAAAGATATGAAGCGATTTTAATCTCTTAGTTTAAGGGAAAACAGAGATTGTATACACTGACGCCATTGTGATCGATTCTGAGCCATGTCACCCAGAGTCTCCAACCATTGGTTACGATAGTCACTTAGACTCCAACCAAGTAGTCTGCATCTACCAACATGGCTCAGACTAGAAGTTAGTGTCTTCAAGCACTGATGCCACGTTTTGGTTTGGCTGCCCCTAACTTTCTTCCAACCATCTCCAACACCGGTTAGCATTTCACGTCGTGGTAATCGGTGTTCAGGAATACGTAACACGTGGCCCAACCATCTCAGTCGATGAAGATTCACAACCTCATTAACTGATTTACCATCATTCCCTAATACCCTGCGTCTGACCTCACTATTACTTACCCGGTGATCCCAGCAGATGCTAGCAATATTTCTAAGGCATCTGTGGTCAAATACTAGTAGCTTACGAGTGTCTTCTACTCTTAATGGTTATGTTTCGCAGCCGTAAATTAAAACAGAATGGACTGCCGCGCAGTACACTCGTCCTTTTATTGATAGACGGATATCTCGCCTTCGCCAAAGGTGACGTAAGTTGGCAAAAACCAGGCGAGCTTTTCGAATCCGTGCTGAGATTTCGTCAGACACCAACCCATTAGGGCTGATCAGACTTCCAAGATAAGTGAAGTTGTCAACGCGTTCGACTACTTCACTCCCTATCCTTAGTTCATAGGTGTCATTACCAAGGTTTGATTTGATAATTTCGAATAAATTGAGCATTTTATTTATCCTTAGTTCAGGTGTTGATGCAGACCAGTCCTAAAGCAGCAGCTTGCATTTAGAGGGAGAGAAGCGCATTCTAAACACTCCGGCATTGTTGCTTAGTGCGACCAGAAGACTCTGCATTTTATCAGCGTCTTCGCCAATCGCTGTTCGAGGAAATATATATCATTTGAGATATTTAATAGGTAAACTTGTCTGTATTGAACAGGTAGTAATTAACTTTAATCAATTATTAGTTCAATGAATGCACAAAATCAATTGATTTTCTGTTTTAACCAATAAATATTAATTTTTTAATAGTTGAGATCATTATTCGATTGAAGCTAGAATACCATGGAAAACCTCGGAGCACTGGACGGCTGTCTCGTCCTAGTATGAGACTCCTCAGTAGTGTGAATCCAAGATCCCGCCTCGCAAAATTCGAACCCAGGACCTATCATTTTCGCGCGCGAACGCTTAACAACTAAATTACTAAGTTATATACTCTTCTTCTTTCTAATAAATGTATTCAGTCATAACAATCGACAAACTAACTAATATAAATATAACTGCTAAATTGAAACGTTGGAAATGTTCGGAACAACATGAGATACCTGTTTTGAAATATTCCAATAGTTACTAGGTTAGTAATGAATAGTGGATTTTTGTTGATAAAGCTCTAAGTCAGTTTGTGCTGGTGGCCTTGTTTATATATTTAGTTATATTCAAAGTTTCCGTTGTTTTCACTTGTACTTTCAGTCACATTGATTGTCTTGCTTGTTTGACCTCTGACCTTGTGACTGATTGACATCTTCCGTATAGGTGAACATTGAATAAGGTTACAATTCAATATAAACTGAATTATTGAAAAGTCATGCACAACAAATATGTGCAAAATTCATCATCTGAAGATAACATACAGAGAAGTGAATAATGAATCAATTAATCTTTAAATCAATATTATAACAATGTACCCGGCTCAAATTTTCATCATACCACTCAAATTTTTATCGAATTATGAGCAAATTAGTCAATTTTAATAAGGGACAACGATTATTACGTTCTTGATGGAGTTTTGTTCTCTGAACTGGATAGTTTGGTCGTGGAGCTTTCATCGTTCTTCTGAACGACATAATCAGTAGCACAAACTCCAGGTAGAAGTGCTGATGATGTCGTTCAGAAGAACGATGAAAGCTCCACGACCAAACTATCCAGCTCAGAGAACAAAACTCCATCAAAATCATCTACCTGAGCTACAAATCTTCACAATTATTTCGTTCTTCATTTTTCAATAGCAAATAATCAAATAACCTCATGATTCCATTCATTCCGTGTGCAGCTAGTTTGGTTGTTATGGTATTGAAATGAAAGTCGAAAACAAACAATTTTAAGTACCGGTACATATATGCATCTATGTTTTCATATATATGAAACTTCAGCCATCTGTATATTCCTAAATAATAGTTCATATTTTCCAATCATTATGAATAATGAATTTACAGTATTGTAGTAACAGTGACATCGGTAGTAGGTGTACACACAAACATGGACATATTGGCGCGTACACACACACACACGTACACATGCATGCATCAGAAGACGGTAGTTCAAAATTGTAGCCACTCGTCTATCTTGTTAACAAATAGGGAACAAACAAACAAACAGACTAACGAGAGGAAAGTGATAGATATTCACGAAAAATGAATAATGTAATGCAAGAGTTTTTTCAGTCAAATCACATATGCACAACTTGGACATAGACGATAGTACTATAATGACAACCTAGAACTGGGACAAGTAAATAATTCGCTAAAAATGGATTAACTTGATAAATGTAAGATCAATTATACAAAATGATCGAACGGTTGAAAATTATTGACAAAGATCCCTAGCTGATGTATTTACTGTCGTTAACAATATTGAAACCTGAAATATAAATCCTTATCATATGATTTGTGTAGTCAAACAATTTAAAGTCAGTAACTGTACATTTTAATAAAAGATAATGTGAAAGGCGGCCTGCTTAAATATCTGGGCTACCTGTTCCTGACATTTGGATATTTCAATAAGTTATATGTTTTCTTGTTTGTTTTAACACATCATTATGCCAATTGATGGTATGACCTATTCAGGTGCGTTTGTGAAGTTCACAACATTTCACTGTACAAATTACAAAAGAACCCAATCAGAGAAATCGTGGTTACTGGTAATATGCATCGGAAAGAGTATAAACTAATCAGATGTCGATTCATGAACTGCTGACATCTAACTGGAGACCACTCAATATTTATTGCAAGGGTCGATCAAGAAATAAGGAAACTTGTTGGAATACTTAGTGCTGAGAATTCTATATTGTACCAAACATATAATATTGAATAAAGCCAATAATAATATATTGTTAAACAAATTTTATTAAAACTGAGTTTCTAAAATCTTGATTGTTAGAAGAGTTTTGTAATTTAGAGCTAAAACAAGCTGATAAACTATTGTCAAGCAGGAAGTATAGATCAATTGTTTCGACCTAGTTTTAGGGCTCATGGAATGTACACATCTACTATTCCGAATGATGAACTCAGAATATTTAGAATGCTCAGATCACTGATAAATGATGGTGTTCTAACAAGAGATTGATCATATCCCAAGATTCTAAGAGCAAAATGGGGGGGGACTGGATGGTCGTTGCATTACATACCGAATAAACTGGTATCGGAAATATCATAAAAGGTGAAATTTAAACTTAACAGATTCAAGCACACTATTCTAAACGTCATATCTGACGAACTGAAGTTTAAACTTTGAAGAAGCTGTGCTAATGAAAAAATCATTAATTAGGGTCTAATTATTCCTCAGTGCGTATTGGTTTCCACCTACTTTCGTCCTAATACCAGTTGATAATGGAGATTTACTCAAAGAGAATTTATTTCAACCAAGTTATAATGGGGTGATAAAATTTTATGTTACTCTGTGAAAAACGATATTTGAAAGATGAGGACATGGTTAACTCAACAATATTCGAAGGTAGTATAAAGACATTTCAGCGAAGAAAGTTGTCTTTTCAACGATAACATTTACTCAGTAGTTATTAACATCGTCGATAATAAAAAAGTCATTTACTTCCAATATAAACAATAAAATCACGAAGTTCATTGAATCGATTTATGTTTTCAACAAATTTATGTTTATTACAAAATATCATTATTTTATACAGGGTTCCTGCTTCAATTCATGCATAGACAGAATTTCTGCTGTTCGAACCACTTGAAAACAGAGAAATATTAGTGGTTCTGAATAAGTTCTATAAATAAATAATTCCATAAATAAACATGTGGATCAGTGGAGTGATTAGAATTGATTAAATTCTCAAGAAATGCAACTCCTAACTACTTTATTCTCACCCTTATACAACCACATTCGAACATGTTCTCGTATCCGAGTTGAAAACAAGATCTGACTACGTCCTACATCATATACATTGCTTCATAAAATCAGGTACACTGTCACATTCACATAGAGGCGACCAGATCAGACCACTCATCATTTACGAATATGGAAAACGAATTTCAATTGATAGACGTTGATCTCAACTATGAAGCATAGAACATCCTTCTTATAGTTGTCGACAAACGAAACTCCCTTTTTCAGAACTTATGACTCACTATTTCCTTTAAACAGGATGATCATAATGAGAGTGTTATTTGATCATATAGATTCTCTTTGACGTTTGGATTCGGATTTTCCTCAATGAATCTAGGTGGATGTCGATTGTTGTTCAGCATCTACTTAAGTTGAATATCGATGAAATTATCGGTACAGTTTGATCCAACCGTCGTTCATAGAGAATGGATCAGATTTCTCTTTCACTTCAATGGTATTAAGTTTGGAATTCATATACTGGTCATTCCAGGTTGTGTTTTCATGAATTTACTTCTGTAGTTGACCATCAGGTATCCTTGTTAACAAAACATTTAAACGTTATAATTGTGAATGTGACTAGTATTTGGTCATCGGTAAGTAATGGTGATATGAAACGTAAAGTATCCGGTTGAAATTGTTGGAGGTGTCACAAAATATCACTTGCCACAGTCTCTAGAAGTTCAGTAACTCTAGAAAACTTTTTATTTTGTTAGGGTTGAATAGAAGCCACACAGAAACATAAATAATGTGTAGAATTACATGCCATGGTTTTGAGTGAAAATTTATTAACACTGCGACTATTTTTCGAATAATTGTATATGTTTCCAGTGGCTCAAGATCATGTGTAACTCTGTAAATGCCCTCGCTTTTTCTGCGTGAAAACTAACCTTACAGCAATGGTTTTGCTCCCAATCCACATATTTTCTCTAGTGTTCCTTTTGACGTGTAGAAGTATTTGAAGTGATAACAAGCGCACTGGAAGTCAGTTTAGGCGTATCGGTAGCAAGACTTATTAATCAGTTCACTAGAACATAATTCTTCAGCGACTTAATGACCAGGACATATGTTACTCCGGTTTACTTACCTCAATGATTTGTCTTGATAATTTCATCTCGCTGTGCTCACGGGTAAGGCAACTTGAAGTGATATACACATGTGTCAGGTCCCAGGCTGTGTTTCACTTATTAATGACTGTCTGCTTCCATTCTCAATGTTAGCTAATTTAAAAGTATGAAAGCTGGGTACACCTAATCCAATAAAAGACATGGGACCAGCTTATAAGTTTACTGTTTGTTAGTTTGAACAGGATGCAAATATATAGATAATCTGTATAACTGCGCACTATGATCGTGATGAATAATTAAACACGTTGCATGAAGTCTCCTAGAACTAACAGCAATAGCTCAGAACTATCAATGCTTCATCTTCCCCAACGTTTCTAACATGTCAGTATTATATAATAACATTCTTTATTCCGCAAATCCACTTCTACTTTTAATGTAGGAATTTTCCCTTAGCAGTGCACGCTTCTTTAAATCCCACATTGTTTGACCTAATGAACGACTGATTTCAATTTTGTTGTGTTAAACACCAACCACTTTTAATGATAATATATAATTTTTATCAGAATATTCGTCACTGTATCCCTGAGTAGTGAAATTTATAGAATACGTTTGAATAGAGTCAACTGGGTGAATACTATAACTGGAAAAAACGGAAGTTCTCTCAAAATGTTTTGATAGTTTGAAGATAGTATTGGTAAAACATCCTAAACAGTACTCCCACCCTTCCTGGTCTTCAATTACAGTATAACTGAAGTCATTTCATGACGAATGCCATTTTCACATGAAATTAATCTCCACAAAATCATTTCATAAAATTAAGGTTACCAAATTCATTAAAAAAAACGCAAACATGCATATTATTATGCAACCTGAATGAAACCGGATATAATTAAGGGTAACAGAAGACAGCAAGTCGAAGACTAATCTGAAGAAGAAGAAGAAGAAGAAGAAACATTCCAGAAAATGAATAAAAAAATACTCGTGACAAATGAATCAAAGAACATATTCGAATATGATTTTTATCGGTGGATAGTAATAACAGAATGATGATAATTAATAAATACTATTTAAAATTGTGTTAATGTAATTCGGTTATTAATTTATTCAGAAGAAGTAGCTTACATTAAGTTACGAAACATCAGAAATGCAATTTTACTATTCTTTATTATCTTTCCATCCAATGCTATCAAGTCCAACTTTGTCATTAATACCTATAGAATGATGATAGGTCTGTTAGTAAAGAAAAAATGCATGTTTATCTAGTTCTTAATTGCTTATGGAATTTTATCGATTGAGTAACATTGTGTCCGTTAGTCTAAGTGACTTGACATACTATTGACTGTATTTTGATGATATATGGTCGAAAATTAAGAACGTACGACTGTTACACTCGTAGAGCATAGGTCACCGATCAGGATACACAAACTAACTCACAGATCAACTCTGTTTTCCAGTTGTCGCCAGCGGATATTCGTTTATTATATCATGTCTTCAATTTCCAATACAATGTGTACTTTGGTCGGCATTTCTTCTCTTTCCATTCAGAATTCCATGTAACTGCTTGCTTTGTGATTATGCTTAAAGGTTATCGTACGTGTATACTATCTATTGACAGCATATTTTTCTAATAACCTACCCAAGTCACATCTGGTTCGTCCTCTGAAACTGTAGGTTGTTGTTGATGATGTCTGGTCAATGGATATGGAGTATCTTCCGTTCACAGTTGTTTATATATACCAGTACATTTTCAGTGGTGCTGTCCAGACGTGTAGTTTTCCTATTCTCCTACATTTTCATCACCAAGTGTTATTTCATTGGCAGATGACTGTGCAGTGTACTGGGATGTTGCATTTTCCTTTATGTATGTTGAGGTCTACTATTGTAGAGACTGCTGCCACACTGTCTGTATTCACCTGAATTTGTTATTGTATGTGTATGGGATAGGAAGTGAAGATCATTTGAGAAGTCGAAATGCGTTCAGCATCTGCACTGAATTCCATGAGTCACCTGAGATATGATGGTCAACATAATCCAGTCAACAACTGAGAGGAGTAGAAAGGTCGAGAGTGGACAGCCTTACACAACACAAACTATTATTCCCTCGGAATGCATTTGTCAGCTGTCCTCCATTCACAGTCAATTCTGTCGCACGAGTTCTGTGTGATGATGACGGTATTCCTCGATACTCCATATTGTTGAGTAAGATTTCCAAATATTCCCTATCCACTCTATCGAGTGCTTTCTCACAATCAGAGAATCCGTTGTTTAGTGATGTGTTCCATTCATTTGACTGTTCAACAATGGTCAGGAATGTTGTAAGTTGGTCGGTACAAGATCTATCCTTGCGGAATGCAGTCTGTTGATGTGGAAGTTGTGTATCTATTGGATCTTTTATTTAGGTCAGCAACACTCGGTTGGGAAGCTTTTCTAGCAGTGATATTAGTGTGTTGGCTCTGTCGTTCTTATGCTAACTGTGATCTTTTCTCCACGAAATGTTGATAAGTTATTCTTGTTTCTAGTCTGTTGGTGTTTGTTCTTCTCCTCCTCCTGCTCAAATCTTTGTGAAGTTTGTAAATCCTTGTTGAGAGCTATCTTGAGATTGTTGAGTTTGTCAGTTTCTCGAAGAAAGTGTGCATCAAACATTGTGGTGCTGTTTCTCCAATTGTTCTGTGCTCCTTAAGTGTCGACCCTGTATCAGCCATCAACAGACGGTGAGTTAAAGCTATGTTAGCTTCTCTCTTTGTGTTCATGTGTCCTACTGACCATCTGAACTTTCAATGGATGCAAGTGTTATCAACTTAGTACTGAGTAGTGAGTTCCGATGAAGCTTATATAGCATTATTTATACGTTTGTTGAGGAATATGATGCCACCGATAACCATTTTGTTGAAAACATATAGATTTACATTAGAATGATTATACACTTTCCTCAACAATTTCCTATCATCGACTGGAGCCTCACATTATAAAACTGATCTTTATCATCTTCACTACTACCTTTAGCTCTGAGTGGCACTTACTGTCATTCATTCGTTCTTTGGTTTGAAGGATGCTATTGTGATTCTGGATGCCTGAGATCCTCGTGCTATAAGCTGTTGTTGTGCTTCTTTGAAGAGGATTAGTGCAATTTCTCGTGTGAGGCGATTTCCTCTTCGTGATCAGAGTACAGCAGCAACTCTCGTGAAGCTAATCTTTTCGGTTCAGTTTGCATCCGTTGGGTTTCACTTATTCTAAGTTCTGACAGGTTGTATCTTTTCATTTCCACAGATGTTTGAACGAACTTTCTGCCCTTGGAAATCATACAGACATTCCATATATAGCTATGATAATTGTTGGTCTGTTTGTCAGAAGAGAAATCGGTTTTTTGATTTGTGAAAAATGTTGGTTTTACAACTAGGCATGATAACTGTTTCAAATAAAGACTCTTGAGATCCAGGTGCAGAATATAGATGATCAAAACGATTTATTCCAGTTAGGGATATTTAGCAAGATTATATTGTATAGGATGGTTTCTACATTATACGTGCTTGAGACCGAGCAATAACCTTATACGAATGGTAGACAATGATGTACAGAAAATCTTGAATCTATGTTCATGCTTGTTGTCGTTCCTCAGTAGTGTGTCCTTGTAATCTTGTAGCAAGTGATTCGCCATGTGTTTGTTTAACATTTTTTGGTGAGTGCCAACTTAAATGAAACCTAATTACCCGGTTTCCTGATCATTACCTTTAACCATAAAAAATCAGAAATCATCGTTTCTAGTAGTTTAAAGAGCCAAAATCCAAAAATACTTGGTGGATTTGACTGACTTGACTGAATAAGGCTTCTGTAAGAATTCAACATAATATAACAACCCCTGTTCATGTCTGAAAAGTACATTTTTTTTAAAAATTCACTGAAAAATCAGTCATTGTTTTCATTTGAAGTTCATGTTGTTGTTTTTTTATAGTTTACAAATACTAATTATTATGCTTACAGTAATTAACGCAAAAAGGTATTGGGAGTAAACATTGAATATCACGATATATATTCTCCAGAAAAATATCCATCGAAAGATTAAACGAAAATATCAGATAAATCTTTTTTCCTCTTTAGTTACATTGATGAATATATGTTAGCCATTTCACACAAGTTCAAATATGGGTTCGAGTCCCGGAGTGAACATCAACTCTGGGATGCAGGTACATACAATCGATGAGTCCCAAATAGAACGAAACGCGCGTCCTGAATTCCACTACTAGTCATATAAATCTTTGCTTAAAAAGCTTGTGACTTAAGGCTTTAACGAGGCGATCCGCACAGGATGCACATATACCGACATGAGACTGGTTAATTGCGCTCCTAAATCACTGAAGATTCTAGACATTCCATGGATTGAGTCTACAATCATCCAGGATCCAAGTGAAATTCTATCAGCAATGGTTAGAATTATTTAACATGACTAGTCTTACTATTAACTGTTCAATCATACATGTGAATTAATGTTACTTGTTACACTGAATCATATTCACCTCCAACCAATCATCACAGTCACAATGATCTCATTTACTGCTCTACTTTCTATTCTGCGAGCACTATCTGTCAATGTGTTTTTATCTTTCCATATAAACCACTTATGATGTAATCTGTAGTAACCTGACGTTTCTAGTGTTAGCATTATGTGTATACCAGTTGAATTGTTTGTTGTAGTGTCCAAAGTTACTATTCTATTGATTATTCAGCTTATTCATGAACAATCTATACATCCAGATATTTAAACATAATTAATTGTGATTTAAAAGTTAAATTCCTTAAGTCAGTTAAAGTTAGTACACCATTGGAAAACCTAGAAGTACTGGACGGCCCTTTCGTCCTAGTACGGGACTCCTCAGCAATGCGCATTCACGATCCCGCCTTGCGAGATTCGAACCCAGAGCCTTTCAGTCTCGCGTGCGATCGCGTAACCAAGTAGACCACTGAGCCGACCGGCATCTAACAGTGTTAATGTCTAACTTCAACGAATCCACGAAGTTGAGCCACTGTCCATCCATTTTATTATAAACAATTATATTGTCTCTTAAAATTGAAAATAGAATCTGTTGTAATTAAACATCATTATTATGATTATTACATTTGTTTGTTGTGTCTAAATTGGAATAAATAAATCTGAATGAATTAATTATTGTTTACAATAATATTTTCCTAATCTTATAATCAATTTAGTTTGTTTTATTCAATATTGTTTATATTAAATTCGTACATCCGGTTTAGATATATATATAGAATGTAAACACTTTTAAATGAATATTTGATTGATTTTTTGATTTTCAGTACAAGGTTATGGAGATTGTTGAGTTTTAATTGAAATGATGAATTGATCCAAGTTAGACCACCACTGAAAATCTGGAAGCACTGGGAGACTGCTTCGTCCTAATATGGAACTCGTCAGCAGTGCGCATCTACGATCCTGTACAGAGGTTACGAAATAAGCACCTTCGATCTCGTGCGCGAACAATCAAACTCTAGACTAATGAGCTGAAATTCAACGGTGTTAATATTTAACTTCAACCAATCCACGATATTGCTCAACCAACTTTAATTTTCTTTGGTGGGTAACTGCCTCACACCCGACACGGATTAGCTCCACTAGTCACGGCTTCGCACTAGATCTCCGATTATTACCTCTCGGAGTTAGTCACTTATGAGCATATGGTAAATATCTATACAGGGTTGTGGAGATTGGTGCAACCATTTTTTTTGAAAAAAACTGTTTGAAGTTGTTTTAATAACACTGATTGCAAAATAACTAGTTTTTTAAGGAGAAAAGTGATATCTTTTAGGTTATTCTGTTGGTTGTGAACAGATTGTTTAATGGGAGATACTGAATTGAATAAAGAAGTTTGTATTTCATCTGGTTTCGTGTACTTTAATGTTGTATTTATGTATGCTATTATTGTTAGTTTGTTACATTATGTACTATTTAGAACAGTGATGAATATTGTAAATAGCACGTACATGTTTCCTAATTTGTTAGATGAATAGTTTATGTATGATGTGTATAAGTTAAGGATTAATTTCATTAGCTGTGTTACATTGGCGGTCTGTTCATATTTCTGGAACGCTATTTGTCTAAATATAGTATGTTGCCTGTTTTAAATGTATTTTAGTTAACCACTCATAATTATGCATTTTCATAGAAAATTTACAACTTATCACGAAGTTAATTACTGAAAACCTGTAAAATTACCATAATGGTCATTCTTACATACTCTCTATCGTTTTAAAGAAACGAGAAGTGATTACAACGGAATTCATACATCAAATATTTTAGGCTAAGGAAAGAGATACTATTGGAGCAAGATTGATCGTAAACATTTACTGATGAATATGGATAGCAGATAATTACTGTTTTAAAACTTTTTCTACCTTTTTCACAATGGTGGATGTGTCACTCAAATTCGTGGATTAGTTGAAGTTAGACATTAGCACTGTTGGATGCCGGCCAGCTCAGTGGTCTAGATATTTAGCGTTCGCGCGAGACCGATAGGTCCTGGGTTCGAATCGGGATCATGGATACGTACTGCTGAGGAGTCCCATAATGGTCTAGCTTCAATTCACTCATGATCTCAACTATTGTAATTATATTTGTTAATTATGCCACTTCCTAAGATCATACAACATTTGGTTGTATTCAGTAAATTATCGATTAATCTCATTAATGAATTCAACTAATTAGCTCTATTTTATTCAAGTTTAAGCTTTTAATCAATGTGAAATAAATCGATATAGAGAACTAAGTGCATTTAGTTAGGATTATGAAAATAATCACCAACGTTCTATTTACCTGTCTTTCTTTTTTAACACCATAACAACGAGATTGTGTGTGTGTGTGTGGCTTTCTGAATAGAAAAATTGTGTTGTATTTTAGACAAAGAAAATAATCTTTTTCTTAATTATCAAATAACAACACGGTCATGTAAATCAATATTTGATCGACATTTAAGTTAAAAACCCAAGATTAAAGAATGATTTATGAAGGCATACATACTGTTTCGTAGATATGTACACAAAATGTTGTGTAACTACATATTGTTTATTGAGATCACCAGAGTAATCTAAGAGTAACAATAGCATTGTTTTAGATAAGGAAAAAAGAAGACTAGATTTAAACCTTCTAGCGTCTATGACTTTGACAAAACCTAATGACTGAAATCATGAGTCAGTTGAAGCTAGACCACCATTGAAAACCTGGAAGCACTGGACTCCCGTTTCGTCCTAGTATGGGACTCCTCAGCAGCGCGCATCCACGATCCCGCACCCCGCGGGATTCGAACCCAGGACCTACTGGCTTCGCGAAACGGCCTTCCAGTGCTTCCAGGTTTTCAGTGGTGGTCTACCTTCAACTGACTCATGATTTCAATCTGTGAAAATTTTTAAAATCTCCACAAACCCCTTCTGATAAAAACCTAATGAGTTCAAAGTTACTTGTGTGTCAGTAATTTTGAATGATTCTGAAACCTCAACTTCATGTTTACTATCAAGTAAATGATAGAAAATGGAATTATTAAAGGAATGCTGATCTCAGTCACAATATTTGAGGAACATACTGAGAAAACAACCTTTAACTTTCCATTCTGTACTTCCAATGCATGTGCTTCGGCATGTGTATGTAAATTGGTAGACAGAATTAAAGGCAACATGAAGAAAGTATCTGTTCTTTTTTAAAAGTTTCAACAAACAGTTTGTTTGATATATTTCTATAAGTTTATAGGCTCAAAGCAGAACAAAAAGACTAATAAAACATGATGTTTTTAGCAGAATTGTATAGTGGCTAGAAATAGAATCCAGAGCACACATTCCATCCAAATTGGGACTCATCAGGTAGATGTGCCTAAAACCCAATGTTAATCTTCACACCGAAAATCGAACACAGTACCTTTCGTTTCAAAAATCAACACGTTATCTACTTAACTACTGAGTTCAACTAGTCACTGGCTCGTGCAATAGGGTCAACTTTAATCCAACTTTACTTAAAATACCTATAATCTAATAGCACTATTGACGTGATCCGCAAAGGATGCATACATCACTAAAAAGAGACTGATCAATTTTTCAATCTGTAACATCAATGGTACGAATAAATTAAAATCTAAGATTATTTCCTATCCTGTGATCAGTTCTACGAGAAATCCTTGGTAAAATCTCAGATCGTGAAACTGGAAACAAAAAAAACTTATTCAACAGTGATAACATTGTTCATAACCTCAGTTCATTATGTATATAGTAACGTTGACAACACAAAAATTGTATTGATTGTTTATTTACTCATAGATTTGTAATTCTATGTAGTACAATTCAATAAAATAATAATAATAATAATACTTATTATTATTTGCTTTCTAGTTCGGTTCAGTCAAATATTGATCGCTATGATAGAAGAAGAAAAAGAAAAGCAAGAAAGATATAATGATGATGACGTTGATGATAATGATTGGATAGAATATTAATATGAATGAAATAACAATAAAGTAAACACCTAATCAAATAATCAATCAATAATTGATATATGTGTATACATAAATGTCTGTATTTGTGTACACAGTTTGTTACCATAACAATATGCTTATTTCTAAGTGATGATGAGATATAAATAAATAAATTAAAAATAAATAAAAAACCCAATTATGATTGACAGTGCAAATAAAGTTCGTTTTTTTCGGTAGAAATAATCAGATCTCCATTTAAAAATAAATAAATAAGCTAATAGTAATGGTAATAATAATGATAATTGTAATTTTTTAGGTAAATACGTAAGTTCGTTAGTAAACAAGTAAACTGTCAATTAGGTGCACATAACACTAATAATAATATTAGTTATATTATTATCATTAATGGTAGTAGTAGTAGTAGTAGTAGTAGTAGTAGTAGTAGTAGTAGTAGTAGTAGTAGTAGTAGTAGTAGTAGTAGTAGTAGTAGTAGTAGTAGTAGTAGTAGTAGTAGTAGTAGTAGTAGTAGTAGTAGTAGTAGTAGTAGTAGTAGAAGAAGAAGAAGGAGGAGGAGGAGTATGATGTATGCTAATCAAGTAGTATTTAATATCAGTCAAAAGAAGGTTGAGAAGATTGAACTAAAGAAAAGCGGAAACATAAAGAAATTGAGAATTGGAGGAAACATGAAGAATGTTAAGAACAATTGATGGAAAATTTGCAAATGAATTATTTAATGCATAGTCTGTTTTTTACATTTTACATTACCTGAGTCTTTATTCACTACAGTATTATTAGAGCATGTGATCTATTTGTAAGCATAATATTTTTGTGCACTAAATTGATTCACTTATCTGATTACCAGTAGTGGTCTCAGATTTTATAATCATATTACACTTGTGCATGTAGGAGAGACAAAGAGAGAGAGAGAAATAATGAACTTTGTATTGATTTTTGTCAGAATGAAAAGTGGTCTCAATTTATCTACATAGAATGAAGTAAAGGATTATCGGGACAATGAGTGTGAAATTAAACGTTTTATGGTTCATAAACTATTTCTATGTACTGTGAACTGCTTTAAATTCTATGTAAAAAGACTATGTGTACCAAGGCATAGTGTTGTACTTTTAAAACTTTTGATGATAAGGAATAAATCTTCATTAATAAACATTTTTTAGATATATTTTACAAAATAAAATAAAAAAATCCGATATATTTGAGTACATATTAGTCTGGTTTACAATCAGACAATCATATATATTTAATAGGTGAGTTCGTCAGTCAATTGAAGCTAGACCACCATGGAAAAACTGGAAGAACTGGACGGTCGTTTCATCCTAGTGTGGGACTCCTCAACAGTGCTCATACACGATCCCGCTCGCGGTATTTTCAGGTGGTCTAGCTTTAACTGACTCATGAATTCAACTATTAAATTAATACAATCTCCACAAAACCTCTTTCTGATAATAATCACCATATGCACACTAGTGACGGTCTCTAATAGGTATTTCCTGGAGTTCTAAATATAAGACGTGGTCAGTGAAATTTAACCGGGTCTGTTGTGAGATAGTAACTGATTGAAGACAATGGCGAATATGTCGCTCAATTTGTGGATTAGTTGGAGTTAGACATTAACACTGTTGGATGCGAGCCGGCTCAGTTGTCCAGAGGTTAATCGTTCACGCGCGAGACTGATAGGTCCTGGGTTCGAATCGGGATCGTGGATGCGTACTGCTGAGGAGTCCCACAATAGGACGAAACGGCCGTCCAGTGCTTCCATGTTTTCCATAGTAGTCTAGCTTCAATCAACCCACGAACTCAACTATTAAATTACTATAATATCTACAAAACCCCTTTTTGATAATAACCGTATCTATGACCAAAAATGTGTAGACCATTGAATTATTTAGCGTTAATTTACAGTGGGATGTTGTATCATATGATGGTTACTTTATAAGTAACATAATTTGTTGATCTGTAGAAAAATCTATATTGTCAAATGAAATATTTAGTGTCACTAGTAGATACATTGGATAATGTATGATCCTCTTATGACGATTAAGCATTATTTAAAACTGTTCTTCAACATTATTTGAAAAGATTAAAAGGATCATTAATCACTGGACATCTATTTCATTATTATCCTTGACTCGTCAATAATAGTATTCAAAAATAACTGCAAGTAAAATTATCCCTCGATAACCTTCAAGTATCTCATCTAATAGGATACAAAAATACAGTCAGTCTGATTTCATAACGTTGATTATATATGTCCTTATAAGGATTACACAATACACACCTAATTTGTATGCATGATCATATTGTTGCAACAACATAGACGTACCCATTCAACAACAACAACAACAAATACCGGTATATAATTTGAAAAAATGAAATTATTCATTAAAACATTTTGACAAAACATTTATCACCGAGTTGCCGAATATGCAAAGAATATAATGAATATTTAAAAGAAAAAAAATACATAATCTGAATTAACATTTAAGAGGACAGTATTATATTCAAAATACATGCTGTAATGGTTAACCATTTAAATGTAGTGTTGTTATCTAATAAATAGTGTATGAAAGTAGAAATTTGCTATAAAAGAATAAGTAGCATAAATAGAATTTCACATACGATTTCATTGATTAAAAGAAGTTCAAACCAGGACAGAGTGAATTGTAGAATGCTGGTCAGAGGGCTATGTTACATTGGGAAAAACAAGCGTAAGTAAGTAAGTAAGTAAGTAAGTAAGTAAGTAAGCAAGTAAGTAAGTAAGTAAGTAAGTAAGGAGGTTTAGAGTGAAATAGTTATTTAAGTCAAACCTACTAGATTTTGAATGTAATTCATTGAAAGACAAACAAAAAAAGAAACAGGAATGGAAAGCATGTCAATATGTTTCTTTTTCTTTCTTTTCCAACCAGTTGAGGATTCCATATCCTTTGAATTTTAGCTTTAAGCCTTCTACTTACCATGGCTTCTGCTAAATTTAATAAGAACCATTTCGATCGCTTATTGATCACGATGAATCCACTCATTGCTATCTAAATCAATAAACTGACATAACACTCTCGTCATTGTTAGCTAAATTATTCCATTCAATTTCGTTATCCTATTCTGATTTAATACAATAAATTGTTTCAGTTCAAATAATCTATAATTTGATTGATCACATTGTTGCTTAATGCACATAATTCATAAAAGTTTACTCAGTTATATCATGCTTATCAAAATCGATATTGTAATATAAATAGCAAGCTATTTGAATTTCGATCACGTTAATATAATTTTTTAATGATTTAAACAATTAATTAATTAATTACGCATGTTACTAACTCTGTCTGGAGCGCTTCTTGGTCTACTGCCGGTCCCAAGCCCGGATAAAGGAGGAGGGTTTGGCATGGGGTTAGCAACCCTATCCCGTAGAAAACTAACTCGCTAAGAAAACGTTAACCAGAAGAAATAATTCAAGTTATTTAAACAACTAATTATGTACTTTATATTCGTGAGAATGGTTATCACATATAATTCTATGTGTTAATGTACCACTTGAACAGTGGAAACATCTCCAGAGTTTGAGAAATTTGTTATAATAGAGTTCGACCTAAGTAAATTAGTACCTGCGACTAGATATGTCTTAATTACTCATGCCTGTTATCCCCAATGGAGCATAGACTGCCGACCAGCAGTTCTCCAACCCACTCTGTCCTGGGCCTTCCTTTATAGTTCTTTCCAATTTTTGTTGATTCTTTTCATGTCTGTCGCCATTTCTCAGAGTACTATGTTACTTGGTCTTCCTCTTTTCATTTAGCCTTGAAGATTCCAGGTGAGGGCTTGCCTTGTAATGTGCTTTCCTCAATGTGTGTCTTATCCACTTCCATCACTCCTTCCTGATTTCTTCCTCCGACTAGATATGTCTTGTCATTCTATATTTAATTCCTTCGTAAAAACACTTTTGTGTTTAAAGGTTATTAAATGTTATATATAATTGTCACAATGGTAATTTTAATAGATTAATTTTGTTTTATAACGGTGAAATGAACGCTGAAATAACTGAAACATTTCAATATGCAAAATGTGTTCCTTTTTCGATATAAAAAATATACTATAATACCAATAGAATGTGGATTGTACAAAAATTGTCAAATCTAATTTTAGGATCGAGAAGTGTGAAAGCAGATGACTAGAAATGATAATACCGATTATAAAGGGAAGGAATATATTCTGAAAGGAATAAAAGATCTCTAAAGTTGAAAAGTATGGTGGAACACTTGACTTGATATATAGAGGAAGAGGAAGAAATAATTCAATTGCACAATTGCGATAGGTAGTAATTAGGGTCACGAAGGCCTCACACCACAAGGCATCTATCTCACCATGAGGATCAGACCAACAGTTAATGGCTCCATAACATTTGGGGGCAATTCCTCTGGTACCGTCGAGGGTGGGGAGAGTCAGCTCTCCCTCTCGAAATACTCTCACATGGCCACATACATACAACCACTGACAGGGAAGCCTATTCACTGCCTTCTCGCGGCAAGGGTGTTGTTTACAAAATTGTGAGGACGAAAAGCGAATGTCCGTTGCCTTAACCGGGTTGGTGGTGGGTACGGAGGATCCACCTGGGGGGGGTGGAAAACCCTGATTCAAAACCGATGGTGTATATGGACTCTAGGATCATGAGGGAACAAAAGGCGTATGAATCAATCGTTGGTCACTGGCTACCATGGGACTGCATCTCCTAATGTTGCTTCACTGCCTTGTGGATTAGAGCTTCAGGTCAAAGGCTCGGATTGTGGTCGGCTAAGAAAACTACTTGCTTCGGTTTCAGTGCTATGGCAGTATCACAGCCCTCACATAAATCAATAATAACTGCTACTGACCTTGTTGTTATTATGTGACGCATATGTATTTGGCGCCCCCTTGTACTAGTATTTATGTGTTCAAATAGTTCAGACGTTGGCTAATAGATTCCTAATACATATTTCAGTCATCTATTTAAGTAATGGGGCTAACTATTTGTACCCTTACTAAGTGTTGACATTTTGAATAATGCATAGTCAAGTAACTTAAGATATCTATTTATTGTACGAGTTTTGATTGAAATGCAAACACATTGAACTCATAACTCCTGAACAATTTGAAACGAGTAATAATAGTTTTCATTATCACTTATCCAATTTATCATCCTACGAGTTCCAAATCTGTATACCTAAATTCATGATCAAATGAAAATAGGGAATGATTTTTTATTAAAATCATGCTTCTGGATATACTCCATCACCTATAAGATGATGGGGAAGATTTGTAGCTCAATTGAATGATAATGATATGTTTTTTCTTCTTTGAGCTAGATGGAAGTGAATTCATCACTTCTACCTGAAGTTTGTACTACTAATGATTTTGTTCAGAAGCACAATGAAAGCTCCACGACTAAACTATTCAACTCCAAGAACAAAACTTCATCAACCACCTATTCATAAACATACAACTTTCTATTCATAATTCAAACTTGTATAGAAATAAGTACAGGAACAATATCGATTAATTGTATTCATTATCATTATATCCAATAGGATACTATATAGATTCCTTTTATTCATTCAACAATTAATCAACTGTAGCATAATTGTAAATGTTATATTATTAAATGAATCAATAAACCCTTATATCATTAATGTTATTATATCTGGGACACTGTTAGTATGTATTGTTAGTGGAATAACCATTCTGAAATTACTGTTACATATGTTGTATACATTGTATGTGCCAGCATATTATTCTTTCTTTTTTTGTTTGTTGTTGTTTTGTATCTCAGTATACATATGTGTATGTATATGGTTGTGTGTGTGTGTGTGTAACGTAACGAGAACTAGTTTTATGACATGTAGAGAGAAAAAAATAGCAAAAGAATTTAGTTATCACATGTTACTTAATCAGACAGAAACAGTAAATTTATCAGCATGGTGATCTAATCATGAATGGAAGAGATTCGAAAAAAATAAAATAAAGCCACTCAGTAAGAGTCCATTTTAAATTCTAGATAAGTTGATCCATCAAAAATAATAAAAAAACAAATATTCAATTGGATTGATAGATAACTTTCATAGGTTTAGGTTCATTGTAAAATAATACTGATCATAGGAAGAGATCAAAAACGTATTGAGATGTGCTGTGTTAGTATCGAGATTATTCCGAGGTGGTATGTCCAACCAACTAATTGCTTTAATCAATATGATGTAATATCGGTAGGAACAGTTTTTCACCATGCCTTCAAATTTTTCTTTTAGAATAGAGCTCAGAGAAAGAAGTTATCTACCGGTCTATGTTATCTACCGAATATAGATGATCAGAATTTAGCAAATGTTCAATGATAAAACTATTGACCTATTTCGATTCACTGTTAGATAATAATGCTAGGTAGTGTTCGAATAAACGTTTGGAAAGAGCATACATTGTTGTATCCTATAAAGGAAAAGCAAGTTCCTCAAATACAACACAGAGAACATCAACCAAATCACACTTAATGGAGGAAATCTAGAAGAGGTGAAATCTATCACTTACCTGGGCAGCGTCATCGATGAACAAGAAGGATTTGATGCAGACCTAAAAGCAATGATTGGCAAATCAAGAACAGCATTGCTACAGTTGAAGAACATATGGAACTTAAAACAATTGTTTGTCAAACAACATCGAATCCAGAATCTTCAATACGAACATCAACACAGTTCTACTGTACGGAGCTGAAACTTCCAGAATTACTATAACTATCATCAAAAGGTACAAGTATTTATAAACGATTGTCTACGTAAGATACTCAATGTCCGTTAACCGAATACCATCAGCAACAGGCTACTATTTGAGAGAACAAACCAGGTTCCAGTTGAGGAGCAAACTAGGTAGAGACTATAAAACTGGATAGTACATACATTATGTAAATCATCAAATGGCATCACGAGACAAGCGCTGACTTGGAATCTTGAAAGGAAAAGGAAAAAAGGAAGACCAAAGAACATATTGCATCGGGAATTGGAAGCAGGCATAAAAAGGAGGAACAGAAACTGGAAAGGATTGCCAAGACCAGAGTTGAATGGAGAATGTTGGTAGGCGATCTACGCTCTTCCACGAGAGGTCACAGGCAGAAGTAAGTAATACTACAGAGAAACAAGTAAACTGGCCCAGAGCACATTTTATCCCTAAAATATTTATGAAACAGTCATCTACAGGGGAGTATAATTTATTATATAATAATCATTGGTTTTGTGGAGAAATTAGTGCCGGAAACTAAGGCAGGAGGGATCTTTTAGGCTTCGGTCATTTTAATTTTTAAAAGCAATCACAATTGTAACAGGTCGAAATATTACGATGCTCCGTTTATCGTGTCACATAGACTAGGGATCAACTCGTGATTTGATTGATAAAGTTCGATCAACCCTAAAGAATCAAACAAATATGTTGTTCACTGATCAATGAATTGTAAATATCTCAGTTTAATGAGAAGTCAGTCTTTGCGTCAGTAATTTATTATTAACATCTCTGACTGTCAATTTGAATAATAAGACTTTGAACCCCACAGGAAGAAGTTTTTATAAGGTCTCAGTACGTCTTCCTAACGAGTCCAATCCACCATAAAACCTAGATCAAACACAGTTTCTAACCGACAACTTCCAACAACTTTACATTAAAACGTAAAACACGTCATATCAAGCCACTTGGATAGTTTGTCATATTGAAATTTGATTGATAAATTCGATCAATATTAAGGAACTGGGTAAACATACTACTCAATTATCAATCAATGAGAATTGTTACTCATTGAAAAAATGACTTAAAAGATAATGTACCTATGTTGAATTAATTGTACAATGATGATATAACATTTAAGATTTGGATGATGAATAACTCAAAGCGTAATATTTCTGTCGAAACTGAGTACAAGTTCTAGTTTTAACCAAATTTCGTTAAAATTTACCTCCATTGTTACTAAAAACATCAAAAACGTTATAATTTAATTTTATGTTAAGAGTAAATACCTTAGTATAAGGGCTGATCCCTAATCAATTGGACTCCTATCCACAAAACCTTAAGTCGGTAGATTCTAACTCCGCTGAACAACACTATAATTGATGAACCAATTGTCTATCATCCTTTGATTTTCATAGGTTATCTAAGAGATATCAATCTGTGATCTAAAGCATTTTTGAAAAATCTAAAAAATCTAGACTGATTCAAATAACAATTATTCTAGTTCAATACTAAACCTTACTTTTTTGTGACAAATTGTTGGACATGTTTAGTGTGTGAATGGGTCTTTCCAAACTGATCTAGATGAAAAGAAACAGGATTCGATGATTACTATCCAGAGGTCAAAGAAGTCAGACAACTGGAATACCATATGATAAATATTGGTAAACTATCAATACAGAACATTAAATACGATGGATGATGTCGACAGTTTCATTCTCTCAACTGTGTGGTTTATCCCTGAAGCTCTCATAGTTCTTCTGGACAATATTATTAGCCCAAACTTCAGATAGAAATGAGCTGTTCAAGTTTCTTCACATACGTTGGACAGCCTGTTCTATTAACCTTGATATTGATTGGTTGTTGTTGAGCCTTATCCTAGACTGGGTTAGTAAAACAAACTGTCATGTGTTGAGAAATGTGAGTAGCTTACTTTTGTATGAAGTTTATGCTGACAAAGTTGTCTGGAAAGACTATGAAAGCTTCACAATTAAACTATTCAACGCAGAGGATAAAATTCTGATAAGACACGAGCTATCCAAATTACAGCTTTTATTGAAAGTGATTAGAATCTGGGTTGATTTGGTAAATTTCGTTAAGATAAATTTCAGTATTGTCATAGTCAACCAATCAAACTAACAATTAACCGTTCCATAAAAGATCAAGGAATTATTAGTATTTTGAAAGCGCTAATTTAATTAGTAAAATGCTTGAATTTCAACGGAATACATCTCATACTTGAACGCTTAAACACCAACTTCCTAACCGTTTCACAATCCTCAAAAATTTTCTACTGTCGAACTTCAGGTAGAAGACTAAATGAAGGATGTATGGAATAAGTGTTATTTTAAAGGTTAATTTCTTTGTAGGAAACAATAGTACTTGTAGAATCATCTGGATAAATATCAGCCCTGAAAAAAACAAAATTGATATTTGTTCATCAAGGGAATAAAAATAAAATCCGTCTTTTTTCTAGAATTCTTCCATAAGTTTCTAAGGTATCCTTTTGGTCAATGTATTTCCAGTATTATCTCGTCTTCTGAAGAATTTTCCGAGATTTGAAGTACTCTCAGTAAAATCATTAGATTGTTGATTCGACTCTTTTTACATGTAATTCAGTCAGGTCATCCAAATAGTATAAGCAACTTGTGTATTTAATAAATAAACTATAATGACAATGGTAGGTGTGTTGCTCAATTTCGTGTATTAGTTGAAATTAGACATTAACACTGTTGGATGCCAGTCGGCTCAGTGGTTTAGAGGTTAAGCGTTCGCACACGAGACTGATAGGCTCTTGATTCGAATCTCGTGAGGCGGGATTGTGGATGCACACTGCTGAGGAGTCCCATACTAAGACGAAACAGCCGTCCAGTGCGTACAAGTTTTCCATAATGGTCTAGCTTTAATTGAATCATGATCCCAACTATTAAACTATAAACATTAAAAAGACTCCAGAATTATCTCTAACATTTATCTAAACTTTAATCGATAATTACTAGCATTTCAGTATTAACGAATCGTATTAGAATCATATTAATATTTAATTCACTTAATTTATGTATCCATCGACTGATAAATTCAAACACTTACACACACACACACACACATGTACATACACATACATCCTTATAGAGAAACTGAAATTTTCATTCTAGACTTTCGCCTACGTCAACTGTTACAACTAAGTCTTCTAACTAGATTTATTTATTTATTGTTGTTGTTGATGTTGTATTAGTTATTGGACATATAACAACTATCTTGTTTGTAATATTTAGTTGTCTCTCTTTATCTACCTATCTATCTATATCTCTATCCATTTGAATATTCCATCTTGTTACGTTCTTGTTCATTATCCACCATCATAATCACCACCATTCTGTTCATTTATTTCCCTTTAACAATTGAATGAAGTAAGAGAAAATCAATTTTAAGGCATTGATATTTTGTAAAAAAAACAACAAAAAAAAAGAATCTAGATTTTGTCTTCTCTTCTGAAAAAAAAAGAGGAAAACTATCGAGATTGGTTAAATCAGTTTTCAGGGAAAAAAATGATAGGGGGAAAGTTATTTACTTCTAATTCAATTTGATTAAATTTAAAGAGTTTTCTATGGTAAAATGAATGGAGTAAATCGATGTGGAGATTAAGATGTAATTTATTCATCTTTAAAATGATACCCTTTTTTTCTAGTCTAATATGATACGATTGACCTAATCTGTAGGTGAATACGACTGGGTAAGGATATGGTTGACTGATGATTGTAGCAGAATTCCATGGATTGTTCTCTCGTATTTATATCTCGAACTGATCTTAGATAACCATTGAAATCAGAGAGAATTGTTTCGTCCTTGTATGAGACTTCTCGGTAGTGTGTACCCAGAACCTCCAAGTTTCATGGTTAGCGTTTAACTTTCAAATAACTGAATTTTTATCTAATGCTTTATAATTTTAACTTCACTCGATTTATAATATTACCCAATCACCTCCCAATGTCATTGGTGGGCTACTGCTTCACATCAGACAAGGTTGAATAACATTGGTCACTGATTCTCACTACAATTACTGTGGATTGTTTAAGTGTTTATTGACTATTGATATTTTAAATATGGAGATTCAGAGCTATGATCTACAGAGGAAATGTTCAAGTGAAGTGCTTAACGTGATATATGAACCACATGTATCCGAGAGTGGGTGGCATCTCAAGCAGCGTCTATGTTTAATTTATTTTTAGACTGCATTGTTGGTAATTTTATTCCGAAAAATGACCAGTCGACAGTATCAGACGTGACACTCAGACTACAAGAGGATCAAAGAGAAAAAGAATCTCACCCTTGTCAGTACAACGAAATTCGAAGAGGAAGTCCTAATACTTAGATAGACGGGGTTGCTAAACCAAACGAGTTCATACAGATTACATCTTACTTCAGGACTAGGTAAATCACATTCCATTACAAGGATGGATGGTGAATGAAAATTGAAAGTTTGTAATAGCTTATTATGACTGTGGATTAATCATCTGAACAGATTCACTATCCACATACTTTCGTCTGGATTAATCCTATGTCATGTTTATATATATGTATAGGTTGTACATATATTTACTTTGCTTTTGGCATTAAAACTCTATACTCACTCTTATTCTCCCTATCTGTATACTAAGTTATGTAAGTGTTAGAATGGAACTGTAGAACTCAAAATGTTCACATTTATAAGTTTAATCAATTCTTGTTAATTGTTAATCAACAATATATGTGTATATTTTGAGTAAACTGATGGCCTAGGTGTCATAATATTTGGTTATCAACTGTTAAGTTTAACAGTAGAAGGCAACAAGATATACTTCTAAGGTTGTGAAGCTAGTTAGAATCATACATAAAAAATGGGATTCCGAACAAAGTACATAAGTATATGATTGGTAAATAGTCTATATATATATATAAACATATCTGCTGTGAACATATTTCCTACTTCGAAATGACACTATAACCTAAATCCTCTCTTGTTACAAGGTATAGTTCACAAATGATGCATTGATTCTCCCAGTTTTATTGTCAGACAGGGAGAAATTGAAGAAATAATTTCAACGGGTAAAGAAAAAACGCGACGACAACAATGACAACACAGTTATTGGAAAATGCTAAAAAAATATGATCAGTCTCGCCCCCTTCCATAAATATATGACAAACTTATCTGTACCGTTCAACAAGAAGATGATCGATTTTTCCATATAGAGAAAAAGAATACTGTGGAGAGGGGCAGGGGAGGAATAATTAGGAGAAGAAGAGTAAAAAGAAAATGATGTGAGACTAAAAGTGATTTAGTGATTGAGAATAGGTGACTTGTTTGAATGGAATAAAGAGAGAGAGAGAGAGAGAGAGAGAGAGCAAAATGCAGAGAGGAAGAACTACGCAATAATGAATTGAAGAATTATTGAACAATGAATTTATTATTATTATTGTCATCATTATCTGCTAACGAAAACTGCAGTGTTCATTCTGATCATCTTAAAATAGAAAATGAATTTAGATTCAGAGATGGCTGTAATGCATGATGCAAATAAACTGTGATTGTTTTTGATTAAATAGTCACTATACATTTATATATGTATAAATAACTAAGGAAGAGAGAAGATTCTATGTAATTTTATATCGAGTAGCCGGTCAGTCAATAGGTTGCTTGTTTGTAATGTAATACAATATATTCTGACAACATGGATAATGGTTATGGACAATTTAACCAGATAGTTTTGGCATAAAAGTGTACTCTTTAAATTCATGCACAATTTTTCTTCGTTTTTCCTTTGTTGAATATTGCCCAAGGGATCTGTAAAGAGCTATTCTTTATATTAATGTTATTTGCGACCTAGACCCACCTGGGATGTGTAAGTTACTGTTTATCTAACTCCTTTCCAGATGTTCTCCATAGTGGTTTCCTCTTATTCTAGTGGATCTTATAACGCTTGCAAATTATTGCTGATAGCTTTAAAAAACTCACTGAGTTTGTAAGCTTGTCGAGAGCAGGTTATATTAGACTTTGGTAATGCTGCTTGTGACACCTCCAACAATTTCAAACGGATATTTTACGTTTCATATCACTATTAATTACCCATGACCAAACACTAGTCACATCCTGAATTATAACGTTTAAATGTTTTGTTAACAAGGATACCTGATGGTCAACTACAGAAGTAAATTCATAAAAACACAACCTGGAATGACCAGTATATGAATTCCAAACTTAATACCATTGAAGTGAAAGAGAAATCTGATCCATTCTCTATGAACGACGGTTGGATCAAACTGTACCGATAATTTCATCGATATTCAACTTAAGTAGATGCTGAACAACAATCGACATCCACCTAGATTCATTGAGGAAAATCCGAATCCAAACGTCAAAGAGAATCTATATGATCAAATAACACTCTCATTATGATCATCCTGTTTAAAGGAAATAGTGAGTCATAAGTTCTGAAAAAGGGAGTTTCGTTTGTCGACAACTATAAGAAGGATGTTCTATGCTTCATAGTTGAGATCAACGTCTATCAATTGAAATTCGTTTTCCATATTCGTAAATGATGAGTGGTCTGATCTGGTCGCCTCTATGTGAATGTGACAGTGTACCTGATTTTATGAAGCAATGTATATGATGTAGGACGTAGTCAGATCTTGTTTTCAACTCGGATACGAGAACATGTTCGAATGTGGTTGTATAAGGGTGAGAATAAAGTAGTTAGGAGTTGCATTTCTTGAGAATTTAATCAATTCTAATCACTCCACTGATCCACATGTTTATTTATGGAATTATTTATTTATAGAACTTATTCAGAACCACTAATATTTCTCTGTTTTCAAGTGGTTCGAACAGCAGAAGTTCTGTCTATGCATGAATTGAAGCAGGAACCCTGTATAAAATAATGATATTTTGTAATAAACATAAATTTGTTGAAAACATAAATCGATTCAATGAACTTCGTGATTTTATTGTTTACATTGGAATTATATGTCCATCATCATAAAACAAGTCCTGATATGTAATCCCGAATAAAAGTCGTTGAGTGACAGATCAATGAACACATTGTACTGAGAATTGGAGGGATATATAAAAAGAATGAATAGTAGTTTGCCATAACCGGAAAGGTAATGATAATAGTAATGATAATAATAATCATTATTATTTATCAAATATTGCAGCTGATTAGATGAAAATTTACTGAAACTCAACAAATCCCTTCCCCATTCATATGAAAATCATTACAGAACTGTCAGTGTAAAAGAAAATTCTACATTCAGTACTTCAGTACTAACGAATACTAAAGGAGAGAGTGTTTTATGTAACAAAGAAAATATTATTATCAGTAGGTGGATTTGCAGAGACTGTAGTACTTTTACAGTTGGAATCACTAGTCGATCTAAGTTTCAAAATGTAGTTTCTGGAGTTATAATGAGAACCTGTTATTGGTGTAGTCCAATTCGTGTTGGATGTGAAACAGTTATTCAACTCAAACGATGGATGAAGGGTTGCACAAGATCATGAATTGATTGAAGTTAGACACTACTACCATTGGATCCCGGTTCAGTGGTCTAAATGTTGAGCGTTTGCGCAAGTCCGCGTACAGGACCGTGGATGCCCGCAGCCGAGGAGTCCCATACTAAGACGAAACAGCCGTTTGGTGCTTTCAGGTTTGTGATGGTGGTCTAGCTTAGATCGACTCGTGATTTCAATTGTGAAGATTGAATATGGTCTAATACATAAAACTGCCCAATACTGACCTATAATTCCACTCTGTTAAGAATGGTATCTGAAGCTGAAATCCGTTTGTTTGATTGTTACTCGATGCAAACCAGGATTACTTCGTCTTGTTTATTAATAGCTATACAACTAAATACAATTTGTGATCTTAAAGAAAATACAAACTTCAATCACCATCATCATCATCATCATCATCATCATCATCATCATCATCATCATCATCATCATCATCATCATCATCATCATCATCATCATCATCATCATCATCATCATCATCATCATCATCATCATCATCATCATCATCATCATCATCATCATCATCATCATCATCATCATCATCATCATCATCATCATCATCATCATCATCATCATCATCATCATCATCATCATCATCATCATCATCATCATCATCATCATCATCATCATCATCATCATCATCATCATCATCATCATCATCATCATCATCATCATCATCATCATCATCATCATCATCATCATCATCATCATCATCATCATCATCATCATCATCATCATCATCATCATCATCATCATCATCATCATCATCATCATCATCATCATCATCATCATCATCATCATCATCATCATCATCATCATCATCATCATCATCATCATCATCATCATCATCATCATCATCATCATCATCATCATCATCATCATCATCATCATCATCATCATCATCATCATCATCATCATCATCATCATCATCATCATCATCATCATCATCATCATCATCATCATCATCATCATCATCATCATCATCATCATCATCATCATCATCATCATCATCATCATCATCATCATCATCATCATCATCATCATCATCATCATCATCATCATCATCATCATCATCATCATCAACGTTACTACTACTACTATTATTATTATTATTATTATTATCACTTTCAAAATCATCACCCTGGGAACATGACTCAATCAACAAAACTACATGTAATTTCAGCTAGTATGAATGGCATTATACCACAATGCATATGATAGTCCGTGTAATGATTTATTCATTTTGATGTGACGTGAAAGAATTTGTATGCTTTCTTTTCTCTCTCTCTCTCTCTCTTGCACACATACATACATACATACACTAATAATTAAGGTAATGATCACATTAATGACAGTAATCATTCCTAGAATGATAGGAATGTTGAAAATGGTGCCGATACATTTTTTGAATATTTCAATTTTTAACATTTTCTTAAACTATCAAGCTAAGGAATGCGTGAAAACGTAATTGAAAAAAGAAAAGAAAGTAAAAGATGGATCAATAACATTGATGAATGGCATATGAAAAGCATTAGATACATCATAAAATATGGAGCATTTATATATTTTTTCTTGGATCATTTTATCAGTAACAGATTTTATTATTCTGTATCTTCTGAATTGAACGAAACATTCAGTCGAATGATTCAATATTTAGTAAATGAATTGTTGGTTGGATTTTTGTTTTAATTATACAATTGGTTGTGTGGTGTTATCTGGTTTCGCGTCTTCTGTAGAATCGAATACGACTGGATCTATTGAATCTTACTTGAGGAAGCTCTAAGAAGCTCAGAAAGAGCCGAAGATATTTCATCCAATCATATTTGGGAAGAATATTTCACAATTTCTACGTGTAACTTCCCTATTGGACAAATGCTAATAATCCCCTGTATGAGGATTGGAGGATTGTGATGATGATTTAGTTTTTACTAAAAACGATAAATATCTGATAGTTCTATACCATGAATGACACTGTTTGGAATAACATTCATTTTCACCTGTCTTATGTATTCTCATTTGCGACTTGGAGAGTTCTAACGTTCAAGTGCTCAAGTTATACGTGGCATATTAAAACTCTAAGTTCTAGATATAATACGCCCATACTACCGTAAATAGTTTATCTTCAGCCGTGAGGTAGTATCCTGCGGTATCCATGATACTCAAGCCATTATGAATGTGAACTAATATCAGCGAGTCTATACAAACAATCTATCCGATTCCATCTTGGATTAGTTGCATCAACTAAGAAAGCACTTCTCTTTTGAACTATCCACTATTAAGATAATTCCAATTCATATTTTAAGTTTAATGATCGTATCGTAAATAATACTTTGGGATCAAGGTACATCTAGTTGAGGAATCCCAAATCCTGGATTCCACAGTTAGCCACTATTTATCTTTCCTTATAAATGATACAATTGTTCAGTTAATCAAAAGGTCAGTATAGGGTTGTGGAGATCATTAACATTTTGATTGAGATCATCAACCGATTGATGTTAGACCACTGTTGGAAACCTGGAAACACTGGATGGCCGTTTCATCCTATTATGGGACTCCTCAGCAGTGCTCATCCACGATTCCCCCTCACGAGATTCAAACCCACAGCCTTCGGTCTCGCGCGCGTACGCCTAACTTCTAGACCACTGAGCCGGCCAGCATCCAATGGTATTAATATTTAACCCCAACCAATCCACGAAATTGCGCAACCATCTTCCATTGTACTGAGATAGATACCTGTCTCTACCCGACACTGATTAGCTTCATTGGTCATGACTTCTCAGTAGAACTCTGAGAATTCCCTCACAAATCTAGTCACTAGAGAGCACATGTTAATTATCAATATAGGGGTTGTAGAGATTACTAATTTTATGCTTGAGTTCATAAACAGACTGATGTTAGACCACTAAAGAAAACCTGAAATTACTAGACGGCCATTTCATCCTATTGTTGAACTCTTCAAAATCAAAATGTGTTCATCATCATAAATGAATTTCATTATTGAAATTTATCAAAGGGACTAATTACTTGAAAAATAATTCTTAAGCATCATTTTACGTATTCAACTATTCATTAATTCTGGTTATTTATTCAATGTCATATGTGTAGTATTCATCTCACGAAATGTAATTTAATCAATTCACTATTATTATTATTATTATTATTATTATTATTACTATGCTTTATATTAATGTAATTACTATTATACGTATATGGTTAGGTGACCTTGTTCTGTGCTATCGATCATTAGACTAAATAAACTTTATGAATATATAGGTTTCTTTGCTTAATGGACATATATAATGAAATCAATAGATTTCTTAATAGAATAGTTAATGCTATGGTTTTAATGTACATAAATAATGTCTTACGATTGAACACCATAGGGTCTCTATCTCTCTCACACACACATACACTCAATCGTATATATGTTCACTTGTTGGTAAGTATATATGTATATATCTATAAAGCACAAATCTATTCTATTGAACCAGTTATTGAACGGTTTACAAAAACATACACCTACATACTATCATTACATGGTAGTACATATGATCCATTTAGTTAGTAACAATGATCTAATCAATAAATGTATGTTTGTTTATTTTGTTGAATTCATTAAATTAACATAAAAAAAAACAAAAAAAATTGTTTTTTTCTCTCTATGATTATTTACCAGTTTTATTCAATTCAGAAAATCAATCAATAACATGGATACAAAAATTGTTGCTGTTTTTTTGTTGTTGGTTTAAATAGTTCATTATAAAACCCAATTGGAAAAAATGTATAGCAACCCAATAGATTACGGTTATTTTGTCTTTCAAGTGATGAAATTACATTGTCCGAAGTACAATTTTAAATTTACAAAAAAAGAAAACAAACTAAATTAAACTTTGTACTAATTTAAAAAGTAATATTAATTGGTTAATAATTTTTTTTTGTTTTAAAAGAACTATTTAAATCAGAAAGGGGGGGGGCATTTGTGGATATTATAGTAATTTTAATAGTTGAGCTCATGAGTCAATTGAAGCTATGGAAAACCTGGAAGAAGTGAACAGTTGTTTCGTCCTATTATGGGACTCCACATCAGTGTGCATACATGACCTTGCCTCACGAGATTCGAACTATTTATATTCTTATAATAACAATAATAACTCGCTGTTTACATTCCCTTCTATTCAATTCGGTCTGCTCAACCTTCGCATGCCAAACATTCTGCTTCCCATTACTGTTACATAATACTCACATCTATCGACACCACACTAAGTGTGCATATTATTGATCAGTTTTAATCAACTAAAACGAAATACATATCCAACGATTATTGATCTTCAATGATATCCCAAAAATAAAATCATTCCATGGTGAAAATCACCTATAGAAGATTTGTTGATCGATTCAAAAGTACATGAATATTGAGAGAAGAAAACCCAGACACCAAATAACCTTTTCACCCAACTTTATAAACTGGAAAATTCAAAGGTCAAATGAATGAATGAATTAATTAATTAATCCAAGCCTACTCTTACTGATAGTATTGAATAGCCTTACCTCTGCATAAAATAACCAATAGAAAGATATAAACATTTGTTTGAATTATTACTAACATGGAAATCCAACAAGAACATTTCATTATGTTTTAGACTCATCTGTTGAATGTGACCCTATATTATTGTCGATTTCAACATGAAGACTAGAAATTTACAACCTGTTCTTTCGTATCCCATCTTCAGTTACATAATAAACTGATGAATCTAGATGATCACTTAAATTCGTTATTAATGTCATATTGTTGAACAAGTTACCCTCATTCAGAACCGGTTCATTAATATACACCTCACTCGCTCTATGTAAGATCCAATTCCGAAGTTTTAAGTATCAATTGCAAGCATGATACCATTAATCTATTTAGCTTCATATACAATATTTCATAATTTCAAATTCAGTCATCTGTCTCACTGTTTATGATAAGCATTGTGAATTATGTATTAATTATTTACTTACTTACGCCTGTTACCCCTCATGGAGGAGCAGAGGTTAATCACCACCATTTTCCATCCAACTCTGTCTTGGTCAATCCTTTACAGTTCTTTCCACTTGCTATTCATTCTTTTCATGTCTGCTTCCAATTCTCGACAAATTGTGTTCTTCGGCCTTCCATTTTTCCGTTTACCTTCACGATTACAATTTAGGACCTGTCTCGTGATTCAGTTTGATGATGTCCACAAGGTGTGTCCTATCCACCTCAAACGTCTTTTCCTAATTTCCTCTTCAGATGGAAGCTGGTTTGTTCTTTTCCATAGTAGGTTGTTGCTCAGACTATCCGGTCAACGAACATTCCGTATCTTACGTAGACAATTGTTTATAAATACTTGTACATTTTTCAATGATGGTTGTATTAGTTCTCCATGTTTTAATGATGATCTACAGAAACACAGTCTCTAACTGATGAATCTAGATGATCACTTAAATTCGTTATTAATGTCATATTGTTGAACAAGTTACCCTCATTCAGAACCGGTTCATTAATATACACCTCACTCGCTCTATGTAAGATCCAATTCCGAAGTTTTAAGTATCAATTGCAAGCATGATACCATTAATCTATTTAGCTTCATATACAATATTTCATAATTTCAAATTCAGTCATCTGTCTCACTGTTTATGATAAGCATTGTGAATTATGTATTAATTATTTACTTACTTACGCCTGTTACCCCTCATGGAGGAGCAGAGGTTAATCACCACCATTTTCCATCCAACTCTGTCTTGGTCAATCCTTTACAGTTCTTTCCACTTGCTATTCATTCTTTTCATGTCTGCTTCCAATTCTCGACAAATTGTGTTCTTCGGCCTTCCATTTTTCCGTTTACCTTCACGATTACAATTTAGGACCTGTCTCGTGATTCAGTTTGATGATGTCCACAAGGTGTGTCCTATCCACCTCAAACGTCTTTTCCTAATTTCCTCTTCAGATGGAAGCTGGTTTGTTCTTTTCCATAGTAGGTTGTTGCTCAGACTATCCGGTCAACGAACATTCCGTATCTTACGTAGACAATTGTTTATAAATACTTGTACATTTTTCAATGATGGTTGTATTAGTTCTCCATGTTTTAATGATGATCTACAGAAACACAGTCTCTAACTGATGAATCTAGATGATCACTTAAATTCGTTATTAATGTCATATTGTTGAACAAGTTACCCTCATTCAGAACCGGTTCATTAATATACACCTCACTCGCTCTATGTAAGATCCAATTCCGAAGTTTTAAGTATCAATTGCAAGCATGATACCATTAATCTATTTAACTAATGCTCCCTGACGAATTCGATCCCGTCAGTCAAAGACGTTACAACTGAGCTATCCAGACCGCGACTGATCTCCTGTAGGACTAAGATGTATTTACAATTAATTGATCTGCGGGTGATAATCAATTTCATGTACGATAGGTCCTTATTAGTGCAGATTATTATTATTATTATTATTATTATTATTATTATTATTATTATTATTATTATTATTAGCTTTAATCGACATTATATTTTTGGTACAATATAGAATTCTCAGCGCAAAGTATTTCAACAAGTTTCCGTTTCTTACTTTTTGGTCGGTCCTGGCGATAAATATTGAGCGATCGCCAGTTAGTTGTTAGCAGTCCAGTAAATGAACATCTGAATAATGTACATTGTTTTCGTTGTATATTGCCAGCAACCACATTGTCTCTTATTGAGTTTTTTGTAACTTTGACAACGAAAGGTTGTACACTCTTCAGAAACGCAGCAGAATAGTATATGCGATTAATAAACATAATGATATATTAGAACAAACGAAAATAGATAACTTGTTGAAATATCTAGATGGCAGGAACAGGTAGCTCAGATGCTCAAGTAGGCTGCCACTAGTCTAGATGACTCGACATTGTGTGCACCTTGCTGACGAGTGGCAAGTAGCATAAAGTCTAGAGTTTCCTGTTGGCTACCTCCAATCATTATCTTATCTCAACAAAGTGCACACAATGTCGAGTCATTTAGACTAATGACCACATTGCAACTTGATTGATAGGATTCGATCTGCACTAAGAAGGACCCTGACATACATAACATTGATCACTATCCAGTGATCAATCAATTTTAAATCAGCTATCTTTGTGTATGTATGTGTGTACATATGAATCGAATCCGTTGATTACTAGTCACCATCATGCATAAAAAAGTACAAATATCTGGTTGAAATTAATTTTATTAATTTGTTGCATTTGTTTATATGCCCACTTTATATGATCATGGGACTGGGTGGTTTATATCTCAACAAAAAAAGGGGAAAAAAAGAGAAAACAATAATAAAAGAACACCTGGTCATTGAGCTATAGAACTATATTAACATTCTATATTCAAATTCTTTAATATCCACTAATGAACTTAATTTAATCTTATATAATGGTGTAGATGTATCACATAAATTAATTATTGTACACAATATGCTACCATGACAACAACAACAACAAATACATTTTAAAGGTCGAAATAAAACACAAAAAAATTTTTTTTTAAGTATTATAATGAAGTAATAATTAACTGGTATTCATCACAGAATTAAAATATCTTAAGGGTTAAGTTAAAGAAAGAGACCTAATGAAGCATACTAGTTATGCCAAGAATGAAGAGATAGAGTTGATGCTATTTAGGAATTCTTAAGAGTAACCAATCAGAATACGGTAGATGTGTAATGGTTAAAGGTTAAAAAAAGAAAAGAAAGAAGGAATGAGTCATCAACTTGAATTAACGATTTACATTAAGGTTATTAGGGAAATGTGAATAGGTCAGGCTTCTGATGCATAAATAAGTTACTGAATAAAGATTTAATATTATTTTGGGGTTTATTGCTTAGTGGTTTGTCTACAATCATATTAGAGACTGTGTTTCTGTAGATCATCATTAAAACATGGAGAACTAATACAACCATCATTGAAAAATGTACAAGTATTTATAAACAATTGTCTACGTAAGATACGGAATGTTCGTTGACCGGATAGTCTGAGCAACAACCTACTATGGAAAAGAACAAACCAGCTTCCATCTGAAGAGGAAATTAGGAAAAGACGTTTGAGGTGGATAGGACACACCTTGTGGACATCATCAAACTGAATCACGAGACAGGTCCTAAATTGTAATCGTGAAGGTAAACGGAAAAATGGAAGGCCGAAGAACACAATTTGTCGAGAATTGGAAGCAGACATGAAAAGAATGAATAGCAAGTGGAAAGAACTGTAAAGGATTGACCAAGACAGAGTTGGATGGAAAATGGTGGTGATTAACCTCTGCTCCTCCATGAGGGGTAACAGGCGTAAGTAAGTAAATAATTAATACATAATTCACAATGCTTATCATAAACAGTGAGACAGATGACTGAATTTGAAATTATGAAATATTGTATATGAAGCTAAATAGATTAATGGTATCATGCTTGCAATTGATACTTAAAACTTCGGAATTGGATCTTACATAGAGCGAGTGAGGTGTATATTAATGAACCGGTTCTGAATGAGGGTAACTTGTTCAACAATATGACATTAATAACGAATTTAAGTGATCATCTAGATTCATCAGTTTATTATGTAACTGAAGATGGGATACGAAAGAACAGGTTGTAAATTTCTAGTCTTCATGTTGAAATCGACAATAATATAGGGTCACATTCAACAGATGAGTCTAAAACATAATGAAATGTTCTTGTTGGATTTCCATGTTAGTAATAATTCAAACAAATGTTTATATCTTTCTATTGGTTATTTTATGCAGAGGTAAGGCTATTCAATACTATCAGTAAGAGTAGGCTTGGATTAATTAATTAATTCATTCATTCATTTGACCTTTGAATTTTCCAGTTTATAAAGTTGGGTGAAAAGGTTATTTGGTGTCTGGGTTTTCTTCTCTCAATATTCATGTACTTTTTGAATCGATCAACAAATCTTCTATAGGTGATTTTCACCATGGAATGATTTTATTTTTGGGATATCATTGAAGATCAATAATCGTTGGATATGTATTTCGTTTTAGTTGATTAAAACTGATCAATAATATGCACACTTAGTGTGGTGTCGATAGATGTGAGTATTATGTAACAGTAATGGGAAGCAGAATGTTTGGCATGCGAAGGTTGAGCAGACCGAATTGAATAGAAGGGAATGTAAACAGAGAGTTATTATGATAGCTATAGAGGAACAAGTAAGTTTGAGACAATTGATGGAAGATTCGGAAAGGAAGTGTTTAACGTATGGTACTCACATTTTACTAACGATCTCCGTAATTTTGCATTGAAAATAAATTGGTTGCCCCCACATGAGTTTTCGTTTACTAAACTACGACCATGACAGGGATCGAACATATATTCCTCAAGTCTGCACATTAAGACCATGATTAGAACCTCATTTCATTAATCTTTCAGTCCACACTGTCCAATTATTTTCAGTTATCTGTTTATATATATTTATATTGCCTACGTATTCTAAGATTTCTTATTAACCTAGTTGCTGAGTAACATAAGAGAAGTAACATTATTTCGGAAGCAATGTTTATTAGTCATTTAGCCAGGCAATAATCTGCCGGTCACAAATTCTAACTAAAGTCTAGAAAACATATATCGAAGGTAGTTACTGATGAGTTCGTGATTATCTCCTGATTAAGTGATTTGTGAAAGTTAATTTACTTTAGAAATAGTCACCTTTAAGGAATGATATTCATTCAATGCAACATAACTATCTGATGTTCCTTAGCATTATTAGCTTATTACATTTTTCATCATATTCAGAATATATTCCAAACACACTCAGTAGTTGTCATGGAAAGCATATCGGAATACATTGACTGATTATTGATTTTTTTTTTCAAAATTTTATCTTATTTTCCATTAACAAAGAAAATATTTAATAGTGGAATGAACTCACTTTTGTCTCATTAGAATACTGTTTTAATTCTATTCATTTGTATACGTGTAATGAGTTAGTTAATGAATGAATGAATGAATGAATGAGTTGGCTTAGAGACAGAAAGGTTTAAATCATTCATTATCAATAATATTCTACATTCTTTTATCCATAGACTATGATTTAATAATTGAATGAGAAAGAAAAGAAAACTGAACAATTTCTTTTCTAAATTACTGTATCTAATTAATTTTCATTCATAAATTGGGTTACCTAATTGATATTGATATTAGTAAGCATAGTAAGCATGAGATTTTCATTATGGTGTATAATCATTTAAAGTTCAGTATTATCTCTCCGGTTTCTTTTTTCTCAAATAATCTCTACTACACTGGAGAGGATACTACTTACAAGTAATTTCAATCATTCATATAAAGTTATAAGTAACTGAATAGTGTTTTCTTTAAAGGCTAAGACATTGACAAATCTATGCATTCAGCCTAGACAACAAATTCTGATTTAAGATTAATCTTATGACCTATCTCATCTATGTTTAGTAATGGAGGAAAAATAGGTGTTTGTCATGTTATTTGATCTGATTGATTTCTGTAGCCATTTTGGTACATGTTTAGATATTCTAATATGCAAATTATGATTAATCCTTCCGGTGTACATATGGCCACATACACCCACTCATGTAATTTGCTTAACGCAGTGAAATATGACTTTATCATTCAGATGCACTTTTTTTTTGTTTGTTTCTGAAACATGGACATTGACTAACAAACAAACTGTTTTAGATGGAATAGTCGTTTTTATGTGTATCATGTTTGCCATTTATTTACCATTTTGATATGATGGTATACTATGATATTTTGTATGAAATTATAATTGTTATGTATATATGATTATACAGTTTATTTTAATTCGAATGCAATTCTCATATTTACATTCACGATCATCACTTATACATCTGGAGTTACTAGTGTACGTTTTAGATATATCTGGGAATTTCTATTCTATATAATGCACACATTGTAGTGAAGGCGAACACAGGTGAGGACAACCGAATTATATTTAGCACAACATTACCATACTATATTACCTAATTAGCAAAATATTCAATCATTGTCTCGGACTTCATTGTTCTTGCATTTCTAAACTAATTGCTTTCTATTCCTGTTCTTACTTTCTTGATCTTTCAAATCTTCTGCTGCTAGACATTACATTCTTGACTCGCATTATATACTACTTATGTCAATATAAGTAGCACTCACCACAACATTACTATCATTAATTATATACATCTGATAAAAAAGTGAACTACATAACTAATAGATTGTCATTTAGAAAAAACTTCACTCTCTGTTGTGTTTTACCGTTAAACTAACATTCTCTTTAATGTTAATCATTCAATGAGAAAGTATCAAAATGATTTGTTAGAGTGAAAAAGCTTATCACTAAAATTGTACATCACAATAAAAAAGTACTATTTTATCCTGTACAAATTATTCTGTATATTATTTCGATAATGGGAAGATACAACCAGAGATGGAATCCAAGATGTTTAATTTTCTTAATGAACGCTAAACCATTAGGATCAATGAATTATTGTTTTGCAGTGTATATATTTTCAGTATCAGTTAATTTAGGATAATAGCTTGTAGGGCCAATGAAATGTCATTGAGCCCTAGCCAAATCACCGGCAGTTGGGTCATTGAATATCGAACAAATAATCGATCCTCGTCAAGGTCAAGGACAACCAACGCACATCAGTTAATGGTACGCTATGGACTGACCCATGCGGTGGTGGTCTTGCTTTCGCTTGTATCTACATTAACTAATATATTTCTGTAATAACGTCCATGTGTTGTACATATTATAAATTGTAGGCTGTTTACCCTGTTAATGTATACGTTAACGATACCGCCAATTAGAGACCAGTGAATTATCTGTCGGATCAATGACACGTAAAGCCCATACGAGCAGTCTAGAGTCCTGATTGGCCCTGCTTTCTGCCTAGACCTGCCTGTTAGAGTCCAGAACACCAATCTCAGCCTCTGCAATATGAATCATTTATTTCAAATATACGGGGTTTATTTACCAACCAGATAGACCACACCGTACCATAAAATATGAAACAACGTTTGTACAAGAGTTAGCCAAATGTGGCTGGGAATGTGAGAGGTAGTAATTAATAGACAGGGTATAATTCAAGAATGGTAAGTCGTATAATAACAGTTCATAGGTTAAAATAAAGCTTATGATAAGAGAGACATGAATATGAATAGTTTAGTTAATTAACAATCATACGATAAAAATATACGTATACTATTGGTCCATAAATGGATCCCAAAAGTTACCATTCACTATTCTTATTGGGACATAACAATACAGTCTTCAAAGAATCTATATTACCTCGATACGTCGATGGGGCAATCCACTTAAGGTGCTAACCGCGAGGTGTGACCTTGACGTTAACTAGTTCGTCACATTATTCCCGTCTTACTGTAGTAGGCCCCCAATCATTCGACACAGATCATCTACTCTGATGATCTACAAACTCAACAATCATCCAGTTCCATAAGTAGTAACTGTTTCTTCCAAATTTTTTTATCATAAAGATTGAATTAATTCCTCACAGAGAATGATGAAATAGGGTGCACATAAATGATATGAAAGTGATACATATTACAAGGTGAAAAAGTAAATAAGCTAATGAATATTTGTTTAATGTTACTCCATCCATAAGGCCAAATCTCATCATAGAAGAAATTCTATCATAGATGATCAGTGACGTAATTGTTCAAGCTTATCTATTTTGGCAATATGATGGAGTCACAATGACTGGAACACTTGTTTTTTAGGATTCTAGCACATCAGAAAGGTCATTCAGAGAGTGCTAAAACCAAAAGCATTAAATTAACAGTCTAAGGGTGAAGTTGTACTATTGACAAGTATTAAGGTGTAGTGGTGATGGTAATAAGATATTTCCTATAGATATCTATCAGCTCTAACAATGATGCCCTACAACAAGAGGAGTCATAAAATTTTGTTTTTTGTTAAAATTACCATACCTCAGTTTTCTTTAAGGACTCCAGTGGATATTTCTCAACGCTGCACTTTTTCATTACCACATAAGAAATTGTTGCCTACTATTACATTTTTTTAGTATTGATTGTAGTTATTTAAAGTTTCTTATAGTTATGTATGAGGTAGTGTAAGATCATTATTTTTCATAAGAATCAAAGAGTTTTTATAGTATAAATCACTAAATGATCTTAACTAGACATGTACATCATTGAATGAAGGCTCAGTAGTCTTGTGATTAAAAGTTCGAGTGCGAAACCGAAGGTCTTAGGCTTGATTCTCTACTGCGAGGTTGTGATTGCATACTCTCCAAGAGTCTCATGCTAAGACCAAATATCTATCTAGTCCTTAAAGGTTCTCATTCGGTAGTTTGGCTACAATTCCTTCATGAGTTAAACTAAGAGAATTCTTTTTTAATCACTATGACTCCCCCTAAATTAATAATTAAAAAAAATCGATGATATCATTACAGTCATTTATGTTAGGATGAGTCATCCAAAGCAACAATGAAATTCATTCCAACCTAAAAGAGAAAATAGTAAATGTTTATCGATTACTTTCTTATTACTAGTCTTAGTTTCTGTCTTTTTTTTCTCTAGAAAATTTATTCATGTGATATTGATTAGTAAATTCAACATGTTGGGTGGTAACATGAAATCAACAGAATAAATTGATTTATGCATGAAACAATGAAAAAAAAGAAGTGTGATCAGAAAACGATACAGTTAGGTACACAAAAATTCCTATTGAGTTTTCTCATGAGTAGATGCATATTCATTTGTACCATTTGATTGTGTGTGTGTGTGTAACTGGGTATATACACCTATTTATCATTTGGAATTATTCACTGTGTTTTTAACATGGATTGTTGAGATAAAGATGTATGGTGACGTCTTTTATATTAATGAATTAAAATTATGTGCTTTAATTTAATTTGAAAGGGATGCATGAATATCCAGCTAAAGAGTTCTAAACAGGGTGAAATGTATATTCTGGATCCTATTGCTAGCTATATCCCATCTGTTCTACTGAACTTAGTTGTTTCGGCTGGTGTAAACTATGTGGACAGAGTTCATAATACTTATATGAAATAAATGGAATGGGGATGGTATTTCATCTCGTTTGAATCTCGTCAGATGATTGTTCTTGCATCTCGTAATCGAGATTCACTCGAAGATTCGAATCAAGTACTCCATCACGTTATCCACTTAGCTACTGAGTTCAAATGAGTACTTACTTGTACAGTGTACATGGGTTTTAATTCAATTCGAAATGGTTTTGGATTATCCTCTTGTTTATATTTTGATTGAAATTTGATCATTCATAGTTGGTATATGTGCATCCTGCTAAGATTGCCTCAATATAATCATTATGATACAAGTCCTGGATTCCACTAATATCCATGTTGCATCTGTTCTATATAAACTTATATCATATTGGTTAATATAGAGGTCATCTTCACAGGATGCACATATACCCGCTAAGACTGATTAAATTCTAGTCAACATAGCAACAATGGAATGAAACAACCCATTACAAGTTAAATAAGAGTCCACATTAGTTTTAGAGCACAGGTAACATGACTCAAAATTGATGACAGCAGTGGAGCTGTATTTATTATTTGTATTTCACCACATACATACATACACACACCTTGAGTTTTAATATTTATACCCGATGGCTTGTTCATGCGTTTGGATCATTTATTTTTTAACTGTACAAACATTCCAGTTTGAATTTCTTGTTTCATGTTTGTTTTGATTGAATAATTATGAAATGCGAGGTGTATGTATTTACGAGCAATTATAAATGGGTTATAAGTTATTTTGATATTAAATATTGGAAAAGAAACACTGTCGTTTTGTCCCATTTTACTATCAAGTTGTGTAACCGCTTTCTTCTAACCCTTGTCGAACCATAATAGAGTATGTTCTTGTATCCGAATTGAAAGCAAACACTGATCACTGCCGGTGTACCTTGGTCCACAAGAGTACATGTGACAAGGTAGATGAAGATTCTGTTATTTCTAATTCATTGGTTCGTACCTTATTATTTTCTTCTTTTTTTTGTACTGATGTAGTTTGCCAAATGTGTACCAGGTCCAATATGTATTATTTTTATAACTTATAGACTAAGATAGAGATACCATGAATGTTCAGACTAGTGACTCACGTGATAAAGAAGGTTTACTCAAAGTTCTATTGGAAATCACAACATTGGTAGAGTTTGTCAAGTCAAAAGTGAGATATAATATTTACTAATAACATTCATTTAGGATGATCACGAAATTTGACTACAATTGGTGAATGTACACCAATGACCACTCAATCATATCATGGTGTTGTGCTAACTAAAAGACCTCTAGGTTTTCGTTTTTATGTCATGTGAGAGTGTGTTGTGTATTTGTTATCAGTCGGCAAGCACGAAAGATTAACTGAAAATCCGTTATTAACATTTTTTATATAATATTAGGATAATTCTCGTCATAAACTAGCGTCCTCAGGGAAGCCGGTGGAAATCAGGGAGCAATAGACATTTACTTCGTTTTGGGTAATAGCTCTATTTTGATAACTTGAAATGAACATGTCAAATCCTTGTTCTAATATCAGCTCCATCCGCCATAATAAATGAAATCTTACCATCTGTTTTTTTTTCAACCCTGGAACGTATATACTACTGCATTTCGATCAATACTAGCTTCCTATTCATCGACGATCATTAGATTGTCAACAGATTATTTTGATAAAGTGTATTGGAAGTCTGGTATCCGAATTATCACCAGATTCCCCCTTGTTAAAACAGGGCTTGCAACATTGGGAAAATTAATAAAGTCACAACCCACCTAGTTGTATCTCTTAGTTTAAAATATAACTTGTGTGGTAGTGCTTACACCATGGATTGATTTTAACTACACAGTCATTGCAAGGCACGACTCAAGAGATGTCTATTTCATTCAACTCCTGGCATGGATTGAACCCAAAACTTCAGATTTCATAGCTAATTTATGACCTGTAGATCACCGAAGTGGAATTTAGCATTTCTTATCTTCAAATTCTATTAACTTACGATATTGCCTGACTGTTCATTATCTATTGATTGAAATAGATGGAGCTAGATAATAGAGTTCCAAGTAATTAAGCAAACATCAGTTCCTTGATTATGTTGTTAAAAGCAATCATAATATGTAATATTGTATGGACATCCACCTAGCATAAGATTTGCTTTAATGCTCATGCTTCGAGTTTACATATGATTTACTTCTATTTAAAAAAGGTACAAAATTGAACTAGACATTCATGACAGTATGTTAACCAAGTATATTGATTAATTATTGATTAGTATTATAGTATACAGTGTTTTGGAATGCAGTACATATGATAAATACTAAGATGCTTTAATCATAAATAAGATAGAAGCATGTAATCCGTGTAATTTTTCCGTTAGTCATAAAGACAGAAACGTGCTGCTGTTATTGTCACATGTCGGTAATACTGGTGTTTTTTTTAATCCTTGGCATCGATTCTCAATACAGTACAACAGTTGATTCTTTGTGTATATGTTACTAATGATGATTATGTCACTTTGTCAGTAGAAAATATTGAATTTTCTACATCGGAAACACTTTTGTTTGATTTCTGCTATCTAGAATGACGTGTCTGTATTTTTTAACACTGCGTTAATGCCTACAGTGACCATTTACATATATGTGTGCATGTTTCTGATTCTAATTGAGTTACCATTATTAAGGTGACGATTTAGTTTTGATTATTAATTTACACAATGGGATAACTTTGCTATACTGTGGTTAGGTATAGGATACTGGGTAAGGTTGAGAAATCGATTGATGAGGCTATGAAACTTCATCGATTGAGGTATTTAAATATATATAATTCATGTTCCAACCTCGATTATCAGTGTTGGATCTAATAGATTGGAAGAAAACTAGGAGAGAATAATCAATATGTGGTATCAGCCTATAGAATTGGTGATTGTTATTACAAGTTATATTGGTAGTCGAAGAGTACTTTGTTGGAGTCTGAGTGATCAGTGGTTGAAAATGTTTGATGGCATGAATCGGAATCGGTAGCACTGAGTCAGATTTATTCTCACATTAACTTCGTGATACTGACTTTCAGTATTCTTCCATTCATTCGTTTTCATCCCTTCTACTCAAACCATACTCTCAATGTCCAGTTTTCCTAATTATCATTACTACTACACTTATTTCGACTTCTTTGGTGTTCATCTTCTTAGTTTTCATCTTGTCGAATTGATATGATATTATAAATTGAGCTGATATAGATATGGGCTAGGCGCTAAGTTAGCTAGAAAATTATTAAAAGCCCAGATGTATTAGATGACTATTTCGAAATAGTATATTATCCTCAATGGCAGTGGGTATTCACGAATTGAATGATGTTGGAAATGTTAAGTGCTAGGTGTATTCTAATGGTCTAAATGGTAGCATGGTTTCTACAAAACATGAAAGCCTTAACTTAAATTACTTATTCACTTTTTGTTACGCCTGGTGCTCCATGGTTCTCTGACCACGGATCTCCAAACAACTCTATCCTTTGCTCTCCTTTCCAACTGTTGCCGATTGTCAGTATAGGGGTTGTGGAGATTATTAAGTTTTTGATTGAGATCATCAACCGATTGATGTCAGACCACCATGGAAAACCTGGAAGCACTGGATGGCCATTCCGTCTTATTGTGGGACTCCTCAGCAGTGTGCATCCACAATCCCACCTCACGAGATTCAAACCCAGAGCCTTCGGTCTCGCGCGCGAACGCTTAACTTCTAGACCACTAAGCTGACTGGCATCTAACGGTGTTAATATCTATCCTCAACCAATCTACGAAATCGCGCAACCATCTTCCATTTTACTGTGATAGATACCTGTCTCTACCCGACACTGATTAGCTCCATTGGTCACGACTTCTCAGTAGAACTCTGAGAATTGCCTCACAAATCTAGTCACTATTGAGCACATGTTATTTATGAATATAGAGGTTGTGGAGATTATTAAGTTTTTTTATTGAGATCATAATATCATGTTGCCAATTGCTATTCATTCTTTTCATATATGCCTCTGATTCCCAGCACGATGTATTCCTTTTATCCTGAAGGTCCTAGTTTAATAAAAAATACAATGATAATAATAATAATAATAATAATAATAATAATAATGGCGGTTAGAGGCGTGCACTTTAGTGGGTTTTGACATGATTGCGAAACGGCTTTGCAGCTCTCCATTGATTTCCAATGTTTGCTTAGCTTAATTCAGCCAATAGTATAAACTAGATAATGTTGTCATGGCGACCGCTAAATCGGTTGTTAGTATTTAAATTTAAACACTATCTGATCCAACCTAGATTTAATCAGAAATTTTCGAAATTTAATACATTGTTGATTGAGGGATAGATACATTCAAGTGTTAGGTAATGTTGAGGCCATTCAATGTAAATGTTCTGGTAAAATTTTTTTAATGATTATACATCCACTAATGTTTTTAGGATGCATAGTTGCGATTGTAACGCATTCAAAAAACTTACTCAACTGAATTAAAGCTTTATTTACCAAATTGTCTTGACCTAATTCTCATAACACTACTCTAATTGTTACTGGTTGGATTCTGTGGTAGTTTTTGCAGAGGTTGACTCACATTTTCTTTGTCCTTATTTATATCAGTTTATCTCACATGTCGGTTTCTCCCGAAACTTACTTTAACTATAACGTGTACCCATTAATTAGACTGAAATTTATCACTAACCAGATATTACGTTATCAGAAGGCTTTCTACTTACAATATTCTGGTGTTAAAGTAACGTGACATTGAGCACTCAGAGATCAATCAACGTAAATATCTCAATCCATCAAGAAGCCATTTGTGACCCGAATAGCTGGGCGGTAAAGTATTCGATTGTTAAACTGGCTTACTGATGTTTAAGTCCATTAGAGAACCTCAAGATTGAAGATGCAGCTTGATGATGAACTATTTTTTCTGATCGTCTTTAATTATTCCCGGGAATAGTCTTCAGAATCCAGGGAAAATACTGAAAAACTTCAACGAACCAAAACTTTCCGGAAACTTTCAAGATAAATCTAGAAAACGGAGGAGTATATTTTCCTTAAGCTGATCGAAAAACTACAGATTTTGTTTCCCAAAAGCTTCTGAAGCCTCAGCGTCATACATAACATCATAAATACCCCGATTATTGTGTACCATCTCACTTTTGAACCGATGAATACTTTATTTGTTTGACATCCAGTTTTTTGTTCGGGGTTCAAGAGTAACCGACTTCTGTGGACGAGGAACCAGTAGAGAAGTTGAATGTCCAAGCTTTCAAAACCGAATGATTTCAGACTTTATTCCACAAATTTTGTTGTCTTTGCGCTGTTCAAAGTTATGGAGAGAACCAAATATATGAAAAATCATCAATTAATCTAATAAATATTCTTAAAATTCAAATAAATAGAAAAGTTTTACATTGATTGCTTCCGAGAGTTTACCATAAGACGTTAGAAAAAATTCATGGTACAGGCGGATGATTTCAATGAAGTTTCGTTTCCTGAACTAGACGGTTAAATGGTAAGGCTTTCATTGTTCATTATAACATCATCAGAATACGCTTCAACATCAAACACATATAAATATATCAATAGTTGTGATCATGAGTCAATTAAAGCTAGACCACCATGGAAAACCTGGAAGAACTGGACGACCGTTTTGTCCTTTTATGGGACTCCTCAACAGTGCGCATCCCTCATCACGAGATTCGAACCCAGGACCTATCAGTCTCGCGCGCGAACGCTTAACCACTAGAACACTGAGCCGGCATCCATGACTCATGATCTCAACTATTGAAATTCCTATAATATCCAGAAAAACCCCTTCAGACACAAATGTATGTTTGTGCAAATAATGTTACTTTATGCATGAATAATATCTCATCTCAGTTATATACCTACTTAGAACTAGTAAATAAACCAGAATAACTATTCATCGTTTTAAAAAATCAATCCTATTCAGTGAACCACCTAAATAAGGGAATAACAATTCACCTCTAGTGTTTACATACACACAATGTCTTAAAATGTGTATTTATCCAGTAATTAGGGAATAGTTTGACTTGTTAGTCGAAATACTTAAATTTGTTTAGGTAAACAAATTATACATTTATGATATTTACGAGAAGTTGACTGATGATTTATCTGATGGTATATTTCATTCAGTGAAAAATAGAATATTGGAAACTGGTCATGAGACATTTAGAAAGTGAGATTAGATGGTGGTTGGAGGTAGTCGACAGGAAACCCTTCACTGATAATTACTTGAACCACTAACGCGTCTTTTCACTTTTCACAGGGTTTCCTGTCGAATACCTCCAACCACCATCTAATCTTAATATATAGTGCCCGCAATGTCGAGTCACCTAGACTGATGGCCACATTGCAACATGGTCGATAGCATTCGATATGCACTAATAAGGACTAGACACACATGACATTGATCGCCACTCAGTGATCAATCAATTGTGATTACATTTAGAAAGTCTTTACTGTTAACCATTAACTACCTCGTACAAGACTAAACAGAAGATATTCACATAAGATGACAGCTATTGATCTAGGCATGAGGTTCAGCTAATATATATGTATTGTTCACCGATAAAACGACTACGTAATAGCATAGTTCTAGTTTAAGTTAGTTTAATTTATTTTAGGAATCATTTAGATACTATTCAAAACTATATTATTCCATCTAGTCAAGACAACGACTTGTTCAAAAAGCAAGAAATAATGATAGCTAATATCCATCTTAGGAATAGCTATACAGGCATTAACTTTATTTGGTGTTTAGTTCATTAAAGATTGGCAATAAAAAGCTTTTTTGTGCCATCATACAGTGAAACCAACATGGTTTTAAAGTGAGATTACACGAAATGAATAGAATGAACAACAATTGGATAGAAGTAGAAAGGAAGATAAAATTGTCCGGTAACAGTTAACAATATGAATCAATGATCTGAATAGGTTGTAATGTAAATATCCTGAGTTTCATCCTATCTGGAATCATGAAGGACTGAACTTTTTAGAAGCTTAAAAAGGTTATTAAAATCTTACCACATCTTCAATGGTTCCCCAAAAATATAATTTGATTAAATAAGAGAACCAAGTTAATCGATCTTCAGTTCTTCAGTTTGTAAAGAACTTAGTATTAAGTTTCATAAAGATTAGTCCTTACATGATCTAAATGTTGTATACAAAATCTCATCTATAAGTGACCTGGTAAAATGAGTGTTCTACATTCTAGAGAAGAACATGTAATCTAACAACAACAACAACAACAAAATAATATAGATCTATTTACTTTCTATCAATTTATTACCATTCAATTTGATTTGTTAATTCATGGATGATTTAGGTCAGTATTCTAATTTGCCACCAGATGATTAATTTCCATGCTTGATCATATGTTATCTTCATTTTCTTTCTTTCTTTTTTTCTTCTTTAGTGGAATCAATTCATCAACCCTTTTTATCGAAATACATTCATTCATGAATGTCAACTAGTTCATTCATTTATTGTCTATTCCAAATCATTGATTAAAACTGTATAAATAAATGAAAGATTGAATGTTTATTGGTTAATTCATGAATTATTCAATCGATTTTTTTCCTTTCTTTTCTTCTTCTTCTTCTTCTTTTTCGTTGTTATTGTGGTTGTTGCTGTTGTTGAAAGGAAAAAAACAAAACATAAATGGAAAAATAAAACAGACATATGTAACATACAACATAAGATAAATCACTTAAAAATCATTGGAAAATAATAAAAAAAAAGTAATTTCATCAATTGGTTACAATTTAAGATGAGAGAACATCCATACAACAACAAAAAATATCACTGTTCATATGTAAATACACCATCTGCTTATGTAGATGTAACATTCACCTTCTTTTTTTTTGTTTCTCTCTCTTATTTATAAATTCAATCAAATAAAGAAACGTGATTAATATGATTACTACAGTTACTACTATTATTATTATTACTACTACTACTACTACCCCACTACTACTAATACAAGGTAAAGAAAATATATTCAAGTTATGCTAAATAGGGAATTCTATTATTGGAAGGGAGGGATTTCCAGTAGAAAAACTACTACTACTACTAATAATAATAAGAATAATCACTAAGTCTTGTCCAATAATGAGGCGATTTGAACAATTCATGAATATAAATATTTCGATGCCTTTATGATAGATAGATAGATAGATAGATTGTATGGTGTAGATATATATCTGTATGCAGATTTAAAAAAAAGAAAGCATGAGGGTATCATCGATCTGGAGTCATATGGTTGGTTGAAGGGAAAGCATAATAATAATAATAATAATAATAATAATAATAATAATAATAATAATAATAATAATGTCTAATATGAATCACGTGATGTGCTGAAAAGAGGTAAATCAACAGATATGGACTAAAAATGTAGACCTATTGTAGGTGTGTTGTGTGTATATGTTTATATGTATGTCATTTTCAAAGTGTATAAGTTGTGTGTATGCGCGAGTGTTTTTATTTTATTTCAGAGAGTATGCAACCAACAAGGAAAAAATTAAAGGCGTAGGTAGTATGTTGTTGTTAAAGGGGTGAAGATTTTTAAAATGACGTAGTTTTCATTGAAAGGTATATATATATATATATATATATATATATATATATATATATAATCAGTTCTTGGTTAACTTTAGAGGTTGTGTTGTGATTAACTAATGTTGTATTTACTATAACCTCAGTTGAATGATTGATTGACTGCCTGACTGATTGACTGACTGACTGACTGACTAAATTGATTGAAGTAAATTTACTTACAATCCTGTAAAGTGTTACCATACAGACGTATACGCATACATAAATATACACGCGTCTATGCGTGACATTATTGTAGATTGATCTGAATTTCAGTTTATTCTCTATCCAAGGCATATATATATGTATATTTGAAGTTTCTAATTTACATTGAATTATATAAGCGAGAAAAAAAGTAAAACCTACTAGGTTCGAAAGATCGAAGTACATTTGTGATTTGTTTCATTTTACAAAGATTGTTGTCAAGGTAACTAATCTAATTCAATATTAAAAACAAGAGTTGATTATTGAATAAAACTGATGATCTTCACATTTTTGAAACTGTTTTGGAATTTGTACAATGACAGTAAGATTAATAATAAGATTTGTTTTAAGAAAATGGAGATTGTAGTAATTGAAATAATTGAATTCATGAGTCAATTGAAGCTAGACCATTATGGAAAACTTGGAAGCACTAAACGGCTGATTCATCCTAGTATAGGACTCCTCAGCAGTGCGTATTCACGATCGCGCCTCACAAGATTCAAACCCAGGACCTATCAGTTTCGCGAGCGAACGCTTAACTTCTAGACCACTGTGAGCTGGCTGGCATCCAACAGTGTTAATGTCTAATTTCAATCAATTCAAGAAACTGCGCCACAGTCCACCATTGTCTTAAATGAATTACTATCTCACAACAGACCCATTTGAACCAAATTATGATTTGTGATTTTTTCGTGTCAGTCGACACTTGGTAGAATTGGACTAGACGGACTTATATTTATTGTAGTATAACTGGAGGTATTCAAAATTTGTTGTATCTTTCACTATTAAATGTAAATTTTGTACAAATTACCAATATTTAAAGATATTCAGTAAAAACTTTTCAAAACATAAATTCTCTGAGTATTAAAGGACCGATTGGGAAAAAAACAGTTGGCTTGTCAATTGTTTCTTCCTAGTTTGTTACTCTTTAGTAGTGAGCGTCTATGATCCTGTCAGAAATGGAACTATTGGTTTTCAGATTTCACTTTGACAGGAACTTGAGACTAAGGTCTACAACATGTTAGCTTTCAAATGAGGTTTTCACTACTAATGTTCTTGTAAAGAGAAGTTTGAAGTATTTTTGGTAAGACTATTATTTGTGGGTGAACCAATTAGGTTCAAGATATAAGGCCCTCGATTTTGGAGCGATATCCATTCATTCATAAGGCTAAATATCATTTTGGTCTTGTAGTTGAGGTCAGTTCGTGATTAGAACTCTAACTCTGACTTCTAACCTTAACATTCAACTGTAAACTTTAATCATAATACCTCATATTAATTTATAACGGTCAACTTACCCTAGTAAGTAGATGGACATTATCAAGGCCACTTAAACGTCATCCATACATTATAGTCTCGCCGTCTTTTTGTCATCTGCTCTTTTCTTATAAGAGTGGGGTAATGGCTTACAGGCGATAAACCCCCGTCTTTCTAATGTTTAATTTGCTTCATCTACTTCAGTCCAGGAAAATTTATTGAAAATATATTTACTTCTTAAATAACAAAATGAATTTCTTCCGATATATTGACAAACTATTTCGTTAGTCATTATGATTAGGTATGAAAGATTGTTTACCGGTTTGTGTGCGAAAGTTGAGTCTTCATAACCTTTCTCTAGTTTGAAGACACATTTTCAATTTAGATATTTGTCAGTCTTGGAAGAAGTCCATTTAGTCTGTTTTTCAAGTTTTCTGATAGTCTTAGAAAACTAAAACATAAATTTACACTACTCATGAGTAGTCAAATTGGTAAACCAAAATCTTTGGGATTCAGTTTTTCTGTTTGATGAGTGCATCATACAAACAGTGATTGATTCGACAACTCGATTCTTGTTGTGTACTAACTGAGATGGATGACGCAAGTGTTCCCCATACTTAGGTACTCACATACTTAGTGAGGAGTGAATTTGAAACCATCATATAATTCGTTAATCTTGTCAGGGTGAATTTATACAGAAAACAATGTTTCATGCTTAAAAAGTAAGTTCTGTGTGAATTGTTCAATGTAAGGAAGATTGTAGTGTGTCAAAAAAGAGAGGAGAAGGTACAAATAATGTGTGGAGATATATCAAAATGGATACTTATTTACTTGCTTACTCCTGTTACTCCTCATGGACCACCGTAAAGACCATCGACCAGGATCCTCCAACAATCTCTGCAATACTTTCTCCTTTATAGTTCTTCGCAGTTCTGTTCGTGCTCATACGTCTACTTCCAATTCCTTATTCCATGTGTTATTTAGTCTGCCCTTCTTCCACTTCCATTCAGGATTCCATGTTACGATGTTGTTTGGTGGTTTTCCGTTTACAGCGTCATTTTTTGTGTCCTCCTCAATTCACATCTGGTTTGTCCTCTGAAATAGTAGGTTGTTGTTGATGATGTCTGGTCAATGGATATGGAGCATCTTCCATTCACAGTTATTCATATATATACGTGAACATTTTCAGTGATGATTGTAGTAGTTCTGCAAGTTTCAGTTCAGTACAATAGACCTATTTCAATGATGGTGTTGAAGATTGTGAGTTTGGTGTTCTCCGACAGTTAGTTATTATGTGTTCCAGATACTCTTCGATTGTATGTGTGCTCCATTTGCTTTGCCGATTCGTGCCGTCACATCTGCGTTGTATCCTCCTTGTTATTGGTTGATTCTGTCCAGGTGAGTAGAGGCTCCCACCTCTTCCACAGATTCACCATCAAGTTTCATTTGGATGGTGCTGCATTTTCACTCGTGTATGTTGAGGTCTACTATTGTAGAGACTGCTGCCACACTGTCTGTATTCACCTGAATTTGTTATTGTATGTGTATGGGATAGGAAGTGAAGATCATTTGAGAAGTCGAAATGCGTTCAGCATCTGCACTGAATTCCATGAGTCACCTGAGATATGATGGTCAACATAATCCAGTCAACAACTGAGAGGAGTAGAAAGGTCGAGAGTGGACAGCCTTACACAACACAAACTATTATTCCCTCGGAATGCATTTGTCAGCTGTCCTCCATTCACAGTCAATTCTGTCGCACGAGTTCTGTGTGATGATGACGGTATTCCTCGATACTCCATATTGTTGAGTAAGATTTCCAAATATTCCCTATCCACTCTATCGAGTGCTTTCTCACAATCAGAGAATCCGTTGTTTAGTGATGTGTTCCATTCATTTGACTGTTCAACAATGGTCAGGAATGTTGTAAGTTGGTCGGTACAAGATCTATCCTTGCGGAATGCAGTCTGTTGATGTGGAAGTTGTGTATCTATTGGATCTTTTATTTAGGTCAGCAACACTCGGTTGGGAAGCTTTTCTAGCAGTGATATTAGTGTGTTGGCTCTGTCGTTCTTATGCTAACTGTGATCTTTTCTCCACGAAATGTTGATAAGTTATTCTTGTTTCTAGTCTGTTGGTGTTTGTTCTTCTCCTCCTCCTGCTCAAATCTTTGTGAAGTTTGTAAATCCTTGTTGAGAGCTATCTTGAGATTGTTGAGTTTGTCAGTTTCTCGAAGAAAGTGTGCATCAAACATTGTGGTGCTGTTTCTCCAATTGTTCTGTGCTCCTTAAGTGTCGACCCTGTATCAGCCATCAACAGACGGTGAGTTAAAGCTATGTTAGCTTCTCTCTTTGTGTTCATGTGTCCTACTGACCATCTGAACTTTCAATGGATGCAAGTGTTATCAACTTAGTACTGAGTAGTGAGTTCCGATGAAGCTTATATAGCATTATTTATACGTTTGTTGAGGAATATGATGCCACCGATAACCATTTTGTTGAAAACATATAGATTTACATTAGAATGATTATACACTTTCCTCAACAATTTCCTATCATCGACTGGAGCCTCACATTATAAAACTGATCTTTATCATCTTCACTACTACCTTTAGCTCTGAGTGGCACTTACTGTCATTCATTCGTTCTTTGGTTTGAAGGATGCTATTGTGATTCTGGATGCCTGAGATCCTCGTGCTATAAGCTGTTGTTGTGCTTCTTTGAAGAGGATTAGTGCAATTTCTCGTGTGAGGCGATTTCCTCTTCGTGATCAGAGTACAGCAGCAACTCTCGTGAAGCTAATCTTTTCGGTTCAGTTTGCATCCGTTGGGTTTCACTTATTCTAAGTTCTGACAGGTTGTATCTTTTCATTTCCACAGATGTTTGAACGAACTTTCTGCCCTTGGAAATCATACAGACATTCCATATATAGCTATGATAATTGTTGGTCTGTTTGTCAGAAGAGAAATCGGTTTTTTGATTTGTGAAAAATGTTGGTTTTACAACTAGGCATGATAACTGTTTCAAATAAAGACTCTTGAGATCCAGGTGCAGAATATAGATGATCAAAATGATTTATTCCAGTTAGGGATATTTAGCAAGGTTGTTTTATATGGGATGGTGTGATGATTAGAAGTATTCGAATTATTGTACGAATTATGAATCCCAGAAATAACGCAATTTTACCAAGAAGAACTATGTGAGCACGAGCAAACTTTTTTGTATTTGGGATTCTAAATCAAGCAGTCATCAAGCACAAAGGAATCATTAGTTCATACAAACACCACATCTGCCACAGCTTAAGTGAGGATTCAAATTTCTGCAATTAATCGTCCCTCTTCTCCTTAGGTTCATCATATATCTGTCCGATTGAGTAGCGGATGTAAACTCTGTACGATCTAGAATATACTCATTAGTGTTAGAATTAACAACTGAAATCGGAACGGATTCATCTGGGTCCTGGAATTGTATACAGTCATTATGTCGGTTGTGTACTGAAACCACTGATGTGTAGAATTTGAACCATCGACTTTCCAACACTATCCTCCACCACGAAATAATTTTGGATCTTCATATCCCCAAGTTATAAATGATGTGACTTCATTTAAAATATATTTCTCACATTGACTAGAGTAAACATTAGAAGTGACTTCATGATAGGGATAAACAATATTCGATATGAAATCATTCGAATTGTAATCAAAATCGAGCTCATTTAGCACTGGTGATTCGCATTGAACAACTTTCCCATGAGAAACAAATGCATTATAAGGACAGATAACATTTAATATGACTTGATTCTTCTGAAATATTTTCCTCAAATTTATTAAGAATGTCATTAGAGAGTGATGGATCATTAGAAAAATCAGCATCTATCAAAACTACATCATATTTTTGTTCATAATTTGATTCATTCAACATATTCTCCTAGGATTTATAAAAAATACGTGAAGCGTTAGAACAAACCGTATCTGGCACAATAACATGAGAAATCTGATAAGAAGTTGATTGACTAAAAGCATTTGTCTCATAATGATTCTGAGTTTCGACGGTGGTTGGAGGTAGTCAACAGGAAACCCTGGACCCGTGTTTCGTGCTACTTGGCACTCGTCAGCAAGGTGTACCTGCAATCTTGAGGGAATTGGTGCTCCCTGACGGATTCGACCCCGTGTTGCCCAGCTTCACAGTCAGAAGTGTTACCACTGGGCTATTAAGGCCGCGACCGACCTCTTGTAGGACTGAGATATAATCACAATTGATTGATCACTGGGTGGTAACCAGTGTCATGTGTGTCAAGTCCTTCTCAGTGCAGATCGAATGCTATCGACTAAGTTGCAATGTGGCCACTAGTCTAGGTGACTCGACATTGCGTACAACTTGGTCGGTAGCATTCAATCTGCACTAAGAAGGGCTTGACATATATGACATTGATCACTACTCTGTGATCAATCAATTGTGATTCTGAGTTTCATTTAACTCTAGGCTGCTGTATGACTCTATACTGATTTTTGAAGTCGTGGATAGGGATAAATGATCATTAGAAGCATTCAATTTAATAGGATCGGAATTACAAAGTTGAGTATTAGTTGCAGCGAAATGAACAGTAGTATTACAAACTGCCTGTATGTATCCAATCTGATAACATTTAAGGCATTAAGAATTACGAAATATACATAGATTGCATGGGTGAAACTTGTTACAGAACGTACATTTACCAAACGTTTGCTCATCTTCGTGACCTGCTTCGCATTTCCTCAATGAATTGCCTGCATAGCCTTGAGTATGCATTGGATTGGAATGACGTAGTAATCTAGTGATATTCTTGATGTCCTGACAAATCGCTTTGTGAAATTTTTATCCCTCACAGCATTCGAAATTCGTACACTTTACACGGTCTAGTAGTAGTTCTTTGAGAGTTGCATAAAGAAGTTGTTATGACCTTGAATCGCTTTTACCCCGTGATACTTGTTATGACTTGACCTTGGTCGGTGTAGTCTAAATTATGACCTTGACGCGTTAGGCTGAGTGGCTTAACCTTGAGTCTAATATGCGTGAGTTCGATTGGGGTAGAGAGAACTATTCTAAATCCTGATTGGTTGGCAAGCACGCGAGTGAAAGAAGACAAGACAGTTGGAACACTAAACTCTGGATTCTCTGAATTCGGATTACTACAAAAATGTACATGAATAAATAAGTGCATATCTTGACCACGACGTAGGATAATTTGGAAAAATACAGTTATGCCCGAACAGGGAATTAGGGTAGAAATTATAGTGCAAAATATAATGTTTAAATTACAATATTTTTGGAACAAAAAAGGGTATGCTAGTGAATGATACATAGAACGAAAGCTCGTGTTATGTAGAATAAGATAGGGACAAAAATAAATATAAGTGTTTTACAGGTTTTGAATGAAATGCAATAACGTCCCAAGAAAGTAGCTTTCGTAATTGTCTGGGCTTCTTAATTCCCCGTTCATAACACCTTCCCCCTTTAAAAAAAAAGAAAAAAAAAATGGTTAGTTACTATATACAGGTAAGTGCTGAGATATCATCATTGATATCTTCCTTCGGAAACGTATGTTCTCCTCTTTGGGTCTACCTGTAGAATATCTGGTCTTCTGCGTTTCCGTGATGCTTTCCTAATAGGACTTTGTTCAGGTTGCGTGGTCTTCTGAGTCGCTGAGCATTTTATGTCAAAACTGTCCAGAATGATTCTCCACATTGAGTCTAATTTCTCGGTTTTCTGTGAAGTGCCAGCATTTTCCAGTATGTGGTTGACATGGCGTGTCCACTTCTGTCCTTCAACTTCCACCACATACATTACGTTCCCTTGTCTCTTAAGTATGCGTCCACTGGTCCATTGTGGAGGTGAATATCGGAAATCGCGGACGTATACTTTTTGATTTTTCTGGAAAATTCTGCGTTTCGCCCCATGATGGCGATCAAATTGGTTTTCCATCTTTCTGTTTCTTTTTCCGATGTCTCTTTGCTGTGGTTTCATGGCATCGAGGGCAGTTCTTACTTTTCTACCAAACATAATTTCTGCTGGGGACATTTGATTTGGTGTTGATGGGTTTGGAGTTGTTCTATAGACCAAGAGAAAGTCATCAAGAATCTCCTCTATCTTTCCCTCCCCTTTTGCCTTCAGTAGCGCTCTTTTGAAGGTATCTACAAACCTTTCGGCCTGACCATTCGATTGTGGATGGTACGGAGGTGAACGGACATGTTTGACTCCAAACCTCTTGCAGAAATCTGAGAAGATGGAAGAAATAAACTGAGTGCCGTTATCTGTCACGAGAACATCTGGAACTCCAAAACGGGAGAATAACTGCCGTAGCTTCATGATAGTCTGTTGCGAAGTGATTTGATTTATAGGAAAAATCTCCGGCCATTTTGAATAAGCATCAACACAAACGAGGAAGTACGTACCCTGGAATGGGCCAGCAAAATCAACATGTATACGCGACCAAGGTTCTTCTGGAGATGGCCAGGAATGTAGTTCAGCTTTTCGTGGACACTTAGAAACCTCAGCACATTTTCTGCACGCACGCACGAAATCTTCGATGTGTTCATCGATATTAGGCCAATATACATAACTTCGAGCAATAACTTTCATTCTTCCAGTACCTGGATGGGCTGTATGCAGTTGTTTCAGGACGAGTGAGCGTAAGTTATACGGAACCACTACGCGATCAGCAACCATTATACAGTCATTGACGATGGATAAAGATTGGCGTCGTTGATAATACTGTTTCAGTTCATGAGATGTTATACGTGGGGGCCAACCACGCTGGATAAATGTAGATAATCGTCTTAAGATAGGATCGCGGCGAGTGTGTTCAGCGATTCGAGCAGCTGTCACTGGAAGAATTTGTCGAAGATGGTTTATGTAAGATACGGACGACAATTGAGAGGAAGCAGAAGACTTTGATGTAGACATAACATTAGAAAGAAGTACATGAGATTCCGAAGTTTCACTAGCGCATACTTTGTCTGAAGTATTCGATTTGGAAATTTTATGAGAAGGTACTAAATCGGCGGTATTAGATTTGACATGGTGAGAACACATAACATTTGAATTGTTCGATTCAGAAAGATCATAAGAACATGTTTCATCAGAAGCATTTAATTCGTTAATATCCAGAGAGGATGATTCGTCGGAGACATTTGATTTAGAAATATCATTAGGGATTTGGATAGAATCATAGGAAACATTTTGAGAACATACCTCATCTAATAATTTATTCAAAGTATCAACATGTGCAATCCAATCTAATCCCAATAGATCTAAATCGTGTCGATTTGTTAGATAACAAACATCTGTAAATTTACTTCCCATAAGTTGAACATTGCATAGGACCTCTCCTGTCAACTTTACTATGTCTCCTGACGCATTTCGGGCGACATGTTCTGTCGGTCGGATGGATGGGCATCCTAACTTGTGCCATGTGTTCTTTGAAATCAACGTGACATCAGAAGCAGTGTCTAACTGAAGTCGTATAAGTTTTCCATTTACTAATAAATTTACAAATTTCCGCCTATTTTTAAATCCAACTTTAAAGGTTGCAAACGTGGTTTTAATCTGACTATTTGATCGTTGCTTTGAATTTTCACTACGATGTTTAGTCTTGCGTTTATTTAACGAACAATGACCTTCTTTGTGGCCAATGCGATGACATTTGCGGCATTTATGATTCTTAAACGGACAGAATTTTGCAAAATGCCATGCTCCGCAGAACCAGCATGGTGATGGGGGGTTGGCAGGTTTTTTCATGCTTGTACAGTTTTGTTTCGATGATTTTATGGATCGGAGCGCATTAATTGAATCAGAACCGGAAGGTTTACCCTTCTGTTGCACCATCGCAGTGTCATGCTTGAGATTAAGTAACCGCTGACATTCGGTTGTGACCATTTGTAATGTCATATTTGGTTCTTGTTCAATGCGTACCAACATTCTGGTACGGACATCTGCATCTTCTTCATTCTTTAGACCACATATGAAAATCAAGCATTTAAATTGGTCCGCTGTGATTTCGTTTATTTTGAAGCGTTCGCACTGTCGATTTACCTTCCCGGCATACGTGAGATAATCGTCCTCTGGAGATTTCGTTATTTGGAAGCATTTATAGCGAGTATTAAATAATGAGGACTGTTCATCGAAAATATCAGATAAAATCTGGACTGTATCTTTGAATGATACATCTCGTGGATTTTGCGGCAAGATAAAATTCACATATTTATTATATTCCTGTGTTCCCAGTCTTCTTAAGAGTAAGCGGACTTTTGCTGCGTCATCAAGATGCGAGCATTCAACGCGGAAAATATCTTCACAGCGGTGAAACCACGAACTGAAAATGACATTAGCTTCAGGATCATACTGGAATTCAGAAATAGAATTTATGATGCTTTCATGCTTATCTGATTGACAAGCTGAGGACGACTGTAATGAGAACATTCGTGCGAATGCATCCAAAAGCTTCGTCTGATTTGCCTCATTTTGTGCTTGCTGCATTTGAAGAATAGTTTTAAGGTCATCCAATGAAACAGGCATTTTGTACTGGATCAATCAATATAGGAAAGAAAAAAAATTCTCCGTCGCCAGTTGTTATGACCTTGAATCGCTTTTACCCCGTGATACTTGTTATGACTTGACCTTGGTCGGTGTAGTCTAAATTATGACCTTGACGCGTTAGGCTGAGTGGCTTAACCTTGAGTCTAATATGCGTGAGTTCGATTGGGGTAGAGAGAACTATTCTAAATCCTGATTGGTTGGCAAGCACGCGAGTGAAAGAAGACAAGACAGTTGGAACACTAAACTCTGGATTCTCTGAATTCGGATTACTACAAAAATGTACATGAATAAATAAGTGCATATCTTGACCACGACGTAGGATAATTTGGAAAAATACAGTTATGCCCGAACAGGGAATTAGGGTAGAAATTATAGTGCAAAATATAATGTTTAAATTACAATATTTTTGGAACAAAAAAGGGTATGCTAGTGAATGATACATAGAACGAAAGCTCGTGTTATGTAGAATAAGATAGGGACAAAAATAAATATAAGTGTTTTACAGGTTTTGAATGAAATGCAATAACGTCCCAAGAAAGTAGCTTTCGTAATTGTCTGGGCTTCTTAATTCCCCGTTCATAACAGAAGTGAAATAGGCTTTTCTGGAAATGCCAAAGTTTTAATGAGCTGTAGACTTCTTTTCCGATGAATGTAAGGAGATGAGCCACAATATTCGCATCCTTAACATCTTCCTTGGTCATAGTCCAGATTTCGAACCTTTTCATATAATCCTCAAAAGCAATAAAATTTGAATATATGTCCAACTGTTCCATCACAGACTCTATCGCGACGCCAATGTGATAATTAGAAGTATTTGAATTATTCTACAAACTAGGGATCCTAGGAATAACACAATTCAGACCAAAGAGAACTAGGTGAACACGAACGAACGTATTGTATTTGGAATTCGAAATCACGCAGATATCAAATACAAAGGAATCATTAGTTCATACAAATACCATAGATGGGTTTGTAAACCGTACACCCAACCCTTCACCATCCGTGCTTGAGACCAGCAGTAAGCCTATAAGGGATCCCCGGGGAGTTATGCCTAGCTACTACTGAATCAGAAAGTTCTTGTTTCCTGTAGGAATAGTATATGCTTCACTGGAGTAACCAGGATAAACATCTGCTTGTGATTAATTGTTTCGGACATGAGAGAAACTATAGGTTTGTTGAGTAGAGTACGGATGGTGAGAGAAATCGATGGCAAATCATTCCCATTGCCTTACATGTTGAGTAATCTATAAGGTTTAGATTTGTGAACTTGGTTAAGAGGCATTGTCCAAGTGTAAGCGTTAATGGTACTACTCGTCTTCCCAAACCGAAGTAGATGGTGAGGGTTTCGAACCTCTGGCTTGATGGCTAAAATTTGAATACATTGAAAACTGAGTCACAGTTCCACGGTACACTACACATCACCATTAACTTGTAAGTGATGTCTATGACATAATTGTATATTAATATAATATTAACCATTGGGGTGCACACTGCTGAGGTGTCTCAAAATAGATTAAAAACAAGTAGCTAAGGGTTCTTTTTCAAAAGGTTGTCCATTCAGATGATATCAGTTAGTTACGTACATTATCTTGAAATTTAACGTGAATCAAAGCATCATCACATATCAGTAGTTGAAATATGTTTTAGATTGAGATCATGAACCGGTTGATGTTAGACCACCATTGAAGACCTGGGAGCACTGGATGGCCGTTTCGTTCTTTTTATAGGACTCCTTAGCAGTGCGCATCCACAACCCCACCTCACGAGATTCAAACCCAAAGCCTCGCACGCGAACACTTAACCTCTACACCACTGAGTCGGCATCCAACAGTATTAATGTCTAACCTCTGAATCTCGTGAGGCGGGATCGTGGATGCACACTGTTGAAGAGTCCCACAATAGGACGGAACGGCCGTTCAGTGCTTCCAGGTTTTCAATGGCGGTCTAACATCAATCGGCTGATGATCTCAATAAAAAATTTAATAATCTCCACAACCCTAAACTGAAACATTTTCTAGCTGAAGTGTTTAGAAATTGGCTAAAATATAATTATTAGTTTTATTGTACAAATGATGTTGATTAATAAAATGTCTAATTGATCAAAACGTTTAAATCGATCTTTTGATCCTGACTGGCCGATTTCCGACCAATAACATTGTGCCACGAATGAATAATTCAATCGATCAAAATGAACTAATCTTGATATAACTGAGCGACTTATTATGATTAGTTTAATGCAGATACAGTTTCCAGGCATTGTGTATTCCACATATTGACAAATCATTGAAATACAATTCGAATTCAATTGAATTTGAGTCCATACTATTTCATTCCTGAGTAGGATTGAGTAGCTTTTCAGAATATGGGTTAACGTTGTAGATCGTCAACGTAGATGATCTATGTGGAATGATTGGAGGCCTACTCGAGTTAGACGAGAAAGGTGTGACGAACCAGCTAACTTAGAAGTCACAATTTGCGGTCAACAGCTAACGTGGATTACCCCTTCGACGTATCAAAGTACTATGGCTGCTTTAAAGACGGTATAACAGAAAGGACGTTATTAGGGAAATATATTAATAAGAATGAGCATAGAAAAGATAGAGAGACCACCACCGCGTGCGCCAGTCCATGACATACGATCAACTAATGCGCGTTGGTCGTCCTTGGCCTTGACAGGGGTCGACGATTTGTTAGATATTCTGTGACCCAAATGCCGGATGATTTGGCTAGGGCTCAGCGATATTTCGCTGGCCCTACAACGTAATGCTGATTATCACTATGAACAGATAAAGACTGTAACGTCATCCTCTGTATTCTTATCGAAGATCAAGACTTACTCTAAATGCTGATATTATTAAAACAAACAATTTAAATTGTTAAATTTTTAGTTAGTAACTCAACAGTCGGTACAATAAAGATTCGATTACAGTGCATTGGTTTACTGGGCAGTTAGCAAGCTTCTACGGTTGGATCCCTAACGGTAGAAACAGGAAATTAAATATATCCCTCATCACATGAATCCGATAAATTTCCATTCTTTATGTTGTAGGCAGAGAGTTTAACCTCCTAAGGAAATATTATCATCCGCATCGAAGCGTATTTTTCACTTTCTAAATTCACTCCACCTTAGCTTCTTTTGTGTACTATATACTACTCACTACTACTATTCAGTAGTTTGGGTGTTTAGATTATTTTAATGATCAGTATGCTGCTTTTGTCGTAGCAACAAAAAAATTGTTCCATCATTTTATACTGTTAGTTCTATGTTTTAGCCAGTTCTTTTGTGCCTATAACGGTATCATATCCCTTCCTGGCTACTCTACTGTTTGGATTTTTGCCCGTTTTAGAAGGTATTTTTCTAACTTTGAAACATTGTGTTTAATTTCTTTTCAGCAACTTCAACATTTTCACTCATATTCTAGAAATCCATCTTGAGTGAAGGGATACTTGAGTTTAATTAGCTCTCTATTATGGTCATACACTAATAAATAGCTTTAAACCTGAACTCAGAAATCACTGTCAATTAAGTGTCATCGAGTAGTTGGCTTACTCAAGAAGCTTGAGGAACCTCATAGCTGGTACGCCACACAACTCAATAAAAATCATAAAAAGGGCTGCAAAAATGGTTCAGTTTGTTAATTATTAAAACTGGTTACATAATAATGAAGATTTAAGAATCAGTTGGTTGTTTCCACTGAATTGTTAGTACTAGGATTTAAAAGAACATGAAGTTAGGCTTAGAAATGAGTTAGTTACTCGGTGTGATTACATAATAGTAAAGGTGAGAAATGAAAAAGGACCGTACAATTATAAGTTTAAGATAAGTACTCTATTAACTATTGCGGTCACATTATGGCATGGCAATTAAGATGAAAAATGAAAGAATAGGTTTTAAATTAATTAGACAGCTATGATAGGGAGCGTGACCTTATAAATGTTCTGTGGATGTGAAAGTTAAGTCTATTTAGATGAAAACCTATGGCTCCAGAGGTATGTGGGAAGAATCACGTAGAAGAACTGAATAAATCATATGGGATTTTATGGACAACTTTCAATGCTACATTTGTATAAACTTGAAGGTTCGTATCGAACAAGTTTACAAGAAGAAAGCTTCATACTTCTCTTTTCTGTCTTTTGTTCAGCCTCAGATTAATATTAAGGAATGCAGAAGCAAACTTGCCTTATACGTCCGATACAAACCGTTTATGTGTGTATTAGATGTTATTATTACTTATTTTTGTTAATCCTTTATACTCCCACTTGACGTACACATGTACTGTTTGCTATTTTATAGTCTATTTCGTCACTCGGTAATTATTTGTTGATACAAAGATCTCATGTTCTTATAAAAGTGACCTTGACAATGTAATTGGTGTTCAGAGACATCATGATTCGAGGTTTTTAGACTTTTATTGTTTTTCACAGTAGCATAGTGTTCTCGGGCTAATCTTATACTGACAGGATAAGAATTGTTGAATAAATCTCATAGAAGCTACATCATGTTAAACAGTAAGCACTTATGAATACCATTTGATAATCTTAGTAATCAGGCATGGGTGCAAAGTTTTAAAGTGGACCAATAATTTGTTTCAAATCAAAAACTGAGCTGGATAAAATAGAAGCTCCTAAACATCAGGAAGTCAAAATCGCTTATTGAATCCATCCAAAGATCTTGATCAGATGATTAAGTGACACATCAAATCTCAAAATTACAACAAAATTTGTCTTTAAAAAAACGGTGCCGTTCATATAAAATCAATATAGACAGTATGGTTTACAAGCCTAAACCATAAGGTATCTAATGCACTAATGACATTTTAGGTTAAAAGTTGAGGGAAGGTGAACCTTTTAAACAATTAACTAAGAAGTGATTTATAGAAACACAAGATAAATAGAGTACAACTACCAATTTGTGTCAAATCAGTAATGACAATTAACCAGTTAAACTACACAATATCAAATCTAGAAGCTTTTATGAATAAATACAAAATAAAAGTCAGTCAGTCAGTCGCAACGTGGAATCTTGTGTGTACGTATATCGGTTCACGTTATCATATGTCATTAGTACAGAGAAATGGAAAAGTCAGTCCAAATCCTAGAACAGTAGAGGTAGTCACAGTACAATTCAAGAAAATATGAAAACACAAAATAGATTTTGGTGGTGTTTTGTTCTCTGAGCTGGATGGTTTGGTCGTGGAGCTTTCATCGTTCTTCTTAACGACATCATCAGCACAAACTTCAGATAGAAGTGAAGTGTTCGAATTTCTCCATATGTGTTTCACAGCTTGTTCTGTGCACCTCGATGTTGATTGGTTCTTGTTGACCTTAAATTTATCATTGTTTACTTCTTTGTTTTGGTTGTGTCTCCCATTGGTTTGACTTTTGTTCCTATATTTATGCATGATTTTCCTGATTGATTGATAAATTGGATTGATTTCAATATGTTTGTTGATTGCTGATTGACCTGAGTGCCAAGCTTCTAAAAATTCTCTGGTGTTTTTGGAGTTTCCTCTGTCTAAGATTTCTACATTTTCCCAATCGAATGAATGTCCGTAGTTATCCACGTGTATTGATATAAGTGAAGAGATATCATGCCGTTTGACTGCTAATTGATGTTCATGTAGGCGTAGGTGGATAGATATATAGATATATAGATATTAGGAATTCAGGATTTGAGGGAAGAAAAAGGATGGATGCACGAGCGTAATTGCAAACAAATTTGCGATATGTCATTTAAAGTCTTTAATCATAAGTTACGATAATCATACAAACCACAACCAGGTATTCTACGCCTATTGACATGGCTCAATCTAATTGTCACTGGCTTGAGGGACTAACGTCATGTTTTGGTTCGGCTACCCTTAGATTTTCTACTCCTACTTCTACACCAGACAACATTCTATGTCGAGGTAAGCGGTGATTGGCATACGTGACACATGTCCCAACCACCTTAATTGGAGATTTACTACTTCATTAACTGGTTTTTCATCTTTGCATAGTACCTTATTCGTAACTTACTACTTACTACTACTAGCTTATTATGTGGTCCCAAAATACACGAAAAATTCTTTAAAGACACCTATGATGGAATACTAGTAATCTAAGAACGAAATGAAGACAAGCAATTAAGAATAGTATGAGTTTACAACGACAATAATAAAACGTCAAGAATGTATGTATCCACTTAAGAATATCAGCAAATTACAATGGAGACAATGAGCTCCACGTTTCAAAATGAATGGCAATAACATAAGCTATTGAATATTAGTAAGTAGTACATATATTTAGGTGGAGCTTTGTTCTCTGAGCTAGACGGTTTGGTCGTGGAGCTTTCATTGTTCTTCTGAATAACATCAGCAGCAGCACAAGCTTCAGGTAAAAGTTAAATGTTAAAATTTGACTTACAGTTTGTCCTATCGACCTCGAACTTAATTGGTTGTTGCCAACCTGTAACCTGTCATTGTCTAACTCCTTATTTTGGTTGTATATCCCTTTGATCTGATTCTTGGTCCTATGCTTGTCCATAGTTTTTCTGATTGATAGATTCCAATGTATTTGTTGATTACTGAATGGATTGGTTGCCAAGCTTCTAGAAATTCTCTGATGCTTTTAGTATTCCCTCTCTTCAAGGTCTCGATGTTTTTCCGGTCGAATGTGTCCATATGCATTGATATAAATGAAGATATATCATGGGGTTTGACCGCTAGTTTATGTTCGTGCAGACGAAGACCAAGGGGGCATCCACTTTTATAGACGATGTTTGGTACAGATAAATAGAGTTCGAAATTATAAGCAGAATAAATATCACCATCATTCTAGTTGGTGTCCATAATACAACATAAATCCATGGTTAAAGAGGAACGTTAAATGGTCACAATTAAAATTAATTGATGTGATGTAGATCTTATGCATTTTGTAATTCTATGGCTTATTTCCACTGTTTCCAGTTGTTTAATAATAGGCAGTCTTGTATATATTCTTAAATACTACTATTGTATCTTTTTATCCGCTTTGTAACTGATGTGAAAAGGAAATAAATCGAAGCAATGCACAACTACACTAGATCTTAAGATGTTTATACAAACTGATCAGATCATTTTAATTGAATTGGAAAATCTCTTGTTTTCAAAGTCAAGTTAACAATTCAATTGTTGGTTATATTAAGCCATTGCCAAAGAATTCATGAATATACAAAATTAGATTTTTACAAGCATTGGTTACTCTTTGTATTTCTACGAATTTTTCTATAATAAGCAATCTAGGTAGGGGTTGAATAGTTTATATTTTATGATCAACACATTGTATCTAAAACTGTATAAGACAGTTTATTCATTTTTTAAAAATTGAGAACCATTCGGGATTGTAGGAGAGAACAAATCAGCTTTTAAATGAAGAGGAAATTAGGAAAAGACAATAGAAATGGATAAGACATACATTGAGAAAATCACCAAACTGCATCATGAGGCAAGTCCCAACTTGGAATCCTGAAGGGAAATGGAAAAGTAGAAGGCCAAATACATTACGTCGGGAAATAGAATCAGATATGAAAAGGATGAATAACTACTGGGAAGAGCTGGAAAGGATTGCTTGGGACAAGGTTGGATGGTGAGTGCTGGTTTGCGGCCTATGCTCCTCCACGAGGAGTAATAGGTGTAAGTAAGTAAGTTTCAGCATTATGGGTCCATGAATTTTCCTGAGGTTTTATTATTAAAACGGAATTAAGGAAACATTAATTATTTTATTATTCAAAAGTTTTGATTTTAAGGGAGAAGTCGGATTGATTCACCGATGATAAATTTAAAGAGGCATATTTCTAGTAGATATACCATCATATCCGATAGTTAATTCACCAATATCATTAAATGATAAAATTCGTTTTAAAATACACAAGAAATATTTTCTCATAGGAGAGGAAAACCTTCCAGGTTTCCTTTTTTCATAAAGAATACGAAAGGTAAACATAATATAAAAAGTAATGACTTTGTCTATTGGAGTATGATTCTCATATGAAACACATGAGATGGCTGGGGAATGTGTTACGTATGCCCAACCACCGACTGCCCCGACGAGCGATGTTTTATGGTGTAGGAGTAAGTTAGAAGAAAGCTAGGGGCGGTCAGACTAAAACATGGCATGAATCCATGAAGTCACTGATAAGTGAACTGAACCATGTTGGTAGGTGTAGATTATCTGGTTGGGATCTGCGAGACAATAGCAACCAATCGTTAGAGACCTTGAATGACACGGCTTAAAATCGTTTGTAATGGCGCAGATGCATCCACTCTTTGTGTTCTCTTAAATTCGAATCTTCTGAATTTTTCGTGTCCATTTTTTCCTCTTTCCAAATTTATTTCACTCGACTATACTCCTTCAATAACATCTTCAAACCCTAATTTTTACGATTATTACTTATACTCTTACTACGTCTACCGCTATGGGATTTGAATTGACAATTGTATCTCTGTGCTAATGTGGTATGGCAACTTGAATTGACGTACTTACGCACGAAGATCTACGTTGTTGCTGACCGACCCATATGAAATTAATTGATAATCTATGACCAAATCATATTTTTGGAAGTAATTATATAAATTGTTCAATCGGTTTTAATCGTTGGTTATAGATGCTTAATTGCATGATATTGTAAATGTGTTCACCTAGTACGTTAGTAATTAGTTGATGATAAATACTATTCAATTAAAATTGTACGAATCTAACTGTAAATAGACCATATAAAACGTGGTTTATTTACTCATATATATCGTTTTGACTTATGCCCGAGATCAACCCGGTCTGTTGTGAGATAATAACTCACTGAAGACAGTGGTGGATGTGTCGCCCAATTTTGTGGATTAGTTAAATTTAGACATTAACACAACTGAATGTCAACTTAATGGTCTAGAGGTTAAGCGTTCGTGTGCGGGACTGATAGGTCCTGGGTTCGAACCTCGCGAGGCGGAATCGTGGATGCGTACTGCTGAGGAGTCCCACAAAAGAACGAAACGGCTATTAAGTGCTTCCATGTTTTCCATGGTGATCTAGCTTCATTTGACTCATAATCTCAACTATTGAAATAAATCATTGTTAGTTGTCTTTATGTTTTCAATATAGGTAATCGGATTTAGGATGTTCAGTACCAAACACTAGTCAGTTAATCGTTCAGCGGACATAACAATGACAAAATAAGGATCATAACTTTATTTGTTTGGAAATATTTGATCAGGATAACATTTAATCTTGTAAAATTGAAGGTATTGTAATAAAAAAAGAAAGAACTGTAAAACGGTAGTTTTCATCTGGAGACAATTATCTTTTATTTTGCATGCTAGTTTACTAAAACAACACACACACATATAGACTCATAGGTGGGACTTAAAATATAAGATTAAACTTAAACAATAATTAATCCTTCTGAAGTAATTTGTTGTAATAAATTGTACATATGTCGTTCACTTTGACGTCGTTTACTTTCCAACTCTTCATCTTTTACTTTTCGAGCAGAATCAATAAGTGGTTCAGAATATTGTGGATCTTTACTTGGATCTGTTAAATTATGTGTTATATTACTCAATGAGAGTGCTAATCCAGATTTCTGAAATTAAAGAATAGTAACAGAGAAAGAAGTTAATTATGGTAAAAGAAGAAAAAAAACCCAACCTTCTCATCATATCTGTGGCATAATTTCGTAAGATACAATTTGAAGATAATGTAATTGTATGTTAGTAATTGGCTATTGAACAATGAAGTAGCTGCTTCAATATTATTAAAGCTTCTAGAAGTTTCCATAATATTGTTAAACCAATTATTATGAACCATTCGACCTTTTTCTCGGTGTAATTCTAGGTTAGTTAAAATGTATTATAAGGAGTTATATTCATAGTAAATGATGATTATTCCTAGTCAAAGACCAGACTTGATCTAATATCCTAGCGGGTTAATAAAGGATAAAATGCTGTGGGATGGAGATGGAAGAAGGGATTGTTCAATTGTTCATTTTGAAGGTAATTAGTTGTAACCTGCAGATTTAACCGAATGTCATGTTACATGTATTTTTTGAACGAGCTATATCTTAAGCCTTAAAATGTCACTTGTTTTATGTTTACTAACGAATGATTGTATTTAGATAATCTACATTAAAGTATTATGGTAGGTGTTAGTTATTTGTAGAACATACTTGAGGATAAAGCAATATGATAATCATAGTACAAAAACAAAGGTGTTTAAAACTGTGACTAACAAACTCCCGGCATCGTGAAAATTTCCTGAAAATGTATTTATTGGGGGATCTATACTTAAAATAGTAAATAGTGTAGTGGAGATTAGGTTAAAATCAGATTTAGAGTGGCATCTATTATCATTCAGTGATTTGAAAACCCAACACAATCGAATTTCCACAGCATACTGTATTACAACTATGATAACTGATGAAGATAGAGCATTGGCTGCTCACCAGCATTCTCCATCCAACTCTGTCCCGAGTAATCCTTTCCAGTTCTTCCTAGTTGATATTCATCCTTTTCATGTCTGCTTCCAATTTTCTGCGCAATATGTCCCTTGATCTTCCCCTTTTCTTCTTCCCTTCAGGATTCCGAATTAGTACATGCCTCGTGATGCAGTTTGATGATTTCTGCACTGCATGCCCTATTCACCTTAAGTGTCTTTTCCTAATTTCCTCTTCAGTTGTAAGCTGATCTGTTCTCTTCCATAGTAGGCTGTTGTTGATGGTATCCGATCAACGGATAGTGAGTATTTTACGTGGACAATTGTTTATAAATGCTTGTACCTTTCGATGATGGCTGTGGTAGTTCTGGAAGTTTCAGATTCGTACAGTAGAACTATCTTGATGTTCGTATTGAAGATTCTGATTTCGATGTTGGTTGATAGTTGTTCTGAGTTCCATACCAAAATAAAATACGTTGTCGAATGTTTCCTGGTTATCAGTGGTTGTCTAACCAATATAATTTCTTGATGTAAAATATGGAAAGTAAGTAGTGAGACGACATAATTGATTACTTAATTAATTTATGACCTACTTTTCTCATTTTCTGGACCCATATGACTAGTGTCTGATTTCGGTTTTTATTCTATCTACGGGCCTTTTCTAATTACAGTACAAAGAAAACCTAGTGAACGGCACGCCTGGATCATACATAAAAGACACAATTAAGGAAGGCTATATAGTTTTTGCGAGTACTTTAAATTCTGAAGATGTATTTTATGGTATACTGATCAGCTCACATGTACCAATTGGGTTTAAATGATACGACTAGTTATAGTTTTTATATTGGATCCAATTGAGCAAATCAATGATAAACTCAACATTATATAAATAAAATGTTACTGATTGGTTTAACTTATGTCTAACTAGACAAGTCATTATGTTGTATATTTCATGAATATTAATGTGAATATAATTAAGATTATCAAATTATTTTTTTTAGATGATCAATGTTAAAAATAAAATTTTACCTGAGGAAATTTACTACAGAAAATATTTTTCCACATTTCCAATGGAGAATTTGCAGTAAGACGTCCTATTTCTATATTTTCATGTGGTGGTGTTCCTGAAATTTATAAAGCATTTTTTCACAAGGATTATGATTTAGTTTGTAATTGTATTTTAAAGGACACAATGAAGTAAACCAACAGTAGAGAATATTTAGACTTGTATTTACATACTACTATATTAAGATAACACCATAATTATTTTGCACGCAGTTCAAAGTGTACTGATTAATAACAAGTATTTTATTGTTAATAAGAAAAAAACTAGCAATACTTAGTCCTCAAAATGTTTAAAATTAATGAAAATATCTATTAGATAGTGCTTAAGCTAAATTACATAACACATTGCGTCAAAGTACTGAGTGTCATTCATTGGATAATTAAGTGTTTAGTGAATCTAGATAATGTTCTCCCTTTCCTCTGTCATTCTAAATCTTAACCCTAAGTTTCCCAAGTTTGTACACAGGAAGATTGCAAGGCATTATATTATAACTGATGCCAATTTGTATCGAAAACCTTAACTCCAACTTGTAAACCAAACACGAAAGTCATGTTTAATTCTTAATACATAACCCTAACCTTTTTGCATTATAACTGATGCCTGTTGGTGACGAAAAATGCATAGGGTGTTAACCTCAACTCGAAGTACCAGACTAACTCCTAGTATGTAGATGTAAATTTGCCGTTTTGTCTTCACTAGGAGGGATAATTTGACTTGTGGGGGTTAATTATTACGATAAAGCTGTTATTCCACTGTTATTTCATTACTTTGCATTGTTAATTGTTTTATAAGTAGGCCGTGTTTTCTGAGTGACTGATAAGTAACCCAAGGTCGTCGGTATATTATACTTTTATCTCATTTACTCCTGGAATATGTGATACATCATTTTCAAGCTATTTGGACTCATAATTTCTGTTTGATTTTTGTTTTAACTTTGAGGCCGAAATATTTACACATGATTGTCTGAACTTTCACCAGCTTAATCGTTGTGTATGTCTCAAGGTCATTGACGTCGCTCAAGGTTGTCCATAAATTATAGTCTCACCACTAACCGATATGGACTGAAATTTTACAAAGTTCTATTTTAGCAGAATAATACCTAAGGGGTTTTTAGTATAAATACATTAAACCAGTATCACAAACCTTTGACATGGAGTGAGATTAATTCTTAGAATTTTATTTCCTACAACAGTTGTCGATTTGGTTTTTGTACCAAAACACATTATAGGGCCAGTGAAATGTCACTAAGCCCTAGCCAAATCACCCGGATATTGAACCGATCATCAATCTCTGTCAGGGTCAAGGACGACCAACGTGCGTCAGTTAATCGTTCGCCATGGAATGGCCCATGGGGCGTCCTTTGTGTTGTACAGTCTTCAAAGAATCTCTAGCACCTTGATACGTCGATGGGGCAATTCACGTAAGGTGCTGACTGTGAGGTGTGACTTCGACGTTAGCTAGTTCGTCACACCATTTCTTTCCAACTCTAGTAGGCCCCCAATCATTCAACATAGATCATCTACGCTGGTGATTTACAACATTTACAAACGCTTATTTACCAAAAAATTACATAGCTGATCAAGTAATGATTACCGATATTTGAGAATGAGTCGACACCAACTGGGATTGCCAACGGTTTCCCTGTTTCCATTTGGACGTTGGTTATGTCCTTGCCATTGAAAGCGATGTGATTGAGAACAGCCCTTATTCTTTTAAGTATCCCATCTTCTTTGGTGGAGGAAAACTGTAGCATATTAAAAAGATGCTGAGCTTACATACATAAACAGACGCTCCATAAAAATGGCTGAGAAAGCGGATTGTTTTACAAATTAGATTCTGCTGTTCAGTGTCTCGGGTCTAAAGAATTTCAGTATGAAATCATTTTATACCATCAAAAGGTCATGTTTTGACCCCAGGAATGTGAGGGGCAAAGGAAAGGGGTTCAACAGTTCTATGTCAGGATGTGTTGGTGGAATTCGGTTTCTCCACTTTTCACCAAAAATATTTTGGATGCGCATTATGTTTTTTTGGTGGAGACGGTTTAGAATCTGATCAACACGAGCGGAAGCTGACTTCAACAAAGTGTCCACAGTATCCCAAAGTTCCTCTGGTTTGGATAGATCAATAACTAAAATCAGGTGAAGATTCCTTCAAGTGATAGAAGGAGCTATTAAGTAATTTAAAAGTAACAAACAAAATGTTATTGGATGTCATTACGACACCAATTAGATCTGAAAGTCTGGTACCACCCCCTAACTCCCATATATGCGACACAACTCGAGTCTACTAAGTCACGAATAAGTTCGCAAAAACCTAACATGATAATTTCCGGCACCTTTCCGTCCAAAATTATAATCAAGAGCTAGAGTAGATTTAGGAGTTTCGTCTTTTTCGAGAAATCGGTTGATAATTGTACTTTTCCCCTGTAAAGGGATGAAAACATGAACAAATATGCTAAATAATTATACTTACTGATCCTTTGTTCCCAGCAAAAATTAATGTGTTTTCTGTACCTATTTGTACTTTTTTATTAGTAAAGAGTATAGACTATGGAAAAGTACCTGACTTAGTTCTATTCTGCTGTACTGCAATTTCCCAAAGTGTTTCTGGCATTTTAAAACGCCGGGTTTAAATGTAAACAGCAACGACAACTGTTGTTCATTCTTCAATTTTTTAAAAAGAAACGGCAAGTACAATGTTTCATTTGTGAAGTATGCAAACTTTTAATTATATATCAAGATAGTGAGACCTTTTACCAATAATATAGAAGCTAAGAAAGTGTAGAGATCGATTACTGTGACTGGTCATAAAGTGTGTAATCTGAACATGATGGAGTCAACTTACTTTTTCTTTTAGCCAGCTATGGTGAGCCTGTTTTACGAGTCATGGGTTTTGCTACAGCAGAGTTGGCATTTACATTCGTACGACCTACTTAAGTGTGTAGAGTTTTGATCCAATACATACAAGTGACCTGTTAGCATGAGGAGGCTTTAATCGATACCTTTTTTAGTGATCACATTCTTTCTTGTAATGTACGAGTTGCCCCTTGAGTGTTTAGAGACTAGATGCATTTAATTAACCCAGGCTCAAAGAAATTTTGCGATCGATTTTCACACATAGGTTCAAGCTTACAACAAATATACCATGATAATGTACACACACTCATTCTATTGTCGATGAACTAATGGACAGTATTGGTATGGGAAACGAAAGTTGACTAAGCTACGGTAACTAAGCTTAAAGCTCTGAGGATAGCGATACCAGTCACGTCTGCGGTTCGCAAGTTGAACGACTTCGATATTTGGTAGCGTGACTTTAGCTGGTTACCTTTACTAAAACTATGTCGAGATCAGATGCTCATATCTACAGAAGTGCTTGCCGAGAGGAATTGCCTGCTTCGTGAACATGTTTATTTATAACTTTGAACTCAGACATTTTGGCTTCACACTGCTTGATTTGATATTTCAGAGGTCTTGCTTTGACCATATGATCTGCTCTTAAATCTGTTCTACTTATTTTTCGAGTGAGGTAAAGTTGAACTCCTTCAACTCCAATAAAGTGTGCTAATAGAGAGCCTAATGATCTCTAGGTTATTATTATTTGTGAAGACTTCTCTGAAACAATCCTTAACATTAGTCTGTTTCAACCCCTATTCAGCTAAACAGGTATCTCACGTCACTAGAATCGACGATCTTTATTACTTTGTCTTGGAAGTCGAGGTAGGCCAACTCACATCAATACCCGTTCAGTATCTTGGAAATTCATGTCGTAAACCGACCACCTTTTCTCTTTCTCTAAACAATCATGGTACCAACAAATAATGCTAATTTTATAAACCGTAGTAAGTAAGCCATTTCACTTAACTCTAGTTATGACCAGAAAGCCACTATAATGGAAATTTACAGCATCTTATCTTAGATATCAAAATACTTAATTTGTCAAAGTGTTAGATAGAGTTTTTTAAGCGACAGATTTTCTGGAAAAATGTCATAGGGCCTCCAAGAAATCCTCTTTTTTAGTATATTTTAATCGAGAAACTGATGTTCACTGGGAGTAGGATCCTGAAGATGGACAGGCTATACAGTACGGGAATCTTCCTTGTTACAAGAGATTTTCAAATAACTAATAGAATTTATGATGATATACAACTCCCATACACAGTCTGGATAGTCCCAGGATGTCCAGCAATATTCTAAAGCGTCTCATCTTTCTTGTCTTATCAAAAGAAATTATAATACTTGACTGTTTCTGACATTAAAACTTCTATGAAAAAGCTCGTGGCCGGAGCGAAAATCCTTTATTCTCCCTGGTAGAGAAATATCCTTACGCAGAAGCGATTTAGATCGCTCTAATTAACCCCGTTTTGCATGGTTTCTAAAATGTATAAGTAACACATTTCAATTAATTTGTTTAACTGGCACAATTATCTACCATTTCAAGTTATAATAACCAGCTGGGTCAACGATAGGTTATTAACTAAAAATAGAAACACAGTCGGAACAAATATGTTGTGGGCTAGGTGACCTACAATAACCGTAAATCCACACGAATGAAGGAGTTCAATCTGTACCCTATCACCCTATACAACCAAAAATGATCATCTCAGAATGTAGGCAACAAGACAGAACTAATGGTATTAGGTCCTCACTAATTATTGAATTTAGTTTTTCTGTCTGATGAGTGCGTCATACAAACAGTGATTGATTCGACAACTCGATTCTTGTTGTGTGCTAACAGTGACGGATGACGCAAGTGTTCCCCATACTTAGGTACTCACATACTTAGTGAGGAGTGAATTTGAAACCATCATATAATTCGTTAATCTTGTCAGGGTGAATTTATACAGAAAACAATGTTTCATGCTTAAAAAGTAAGTTCTGTGTGAATTGTTCAATGTAAGGAAGATTGTAGTGTGTCAAAAAAGAGAGGAGAAGGTACAAATAATGTGTGGAGATATATCAAAATGGATACTTATTTACTTGCTTACTCCTGTTACTCCTCATGGACCACCGTAAAGACCATCGACCAGGATCCTCCAACAATCTCTGCAATACTTTCTCCTTTATAGTTCTTCGCAGTTCTGTTCGTGCTCATACGTCTACTTCCAATTCCTTATTCCATGTGTTATTTAGTCTGCCCTTCTTCCACTTCCATTCAGGATTCCATGTTACGATGTTGTTTGGTGGTTTTCCGTTTACAGCGTCATTTTTTGTGTCCTCCTCAATTCACATCTGGTTTGTCCTCTGAAATAGTAGGTTGTTGTTGATGATGTCTGGTCAATGGATATGGAGCATCTTCCATTCACAGTTATTCATATATATACGTGAACATTTTCAGTGATGATTGTAGTAGTTCTGCAAGTTTCAGTTCAGTACAATAGACCTATTTCAATGATGGTGTTGAAGATTGTGAGTTTGGTGTTCTCCGACAGTTAGTTATTATGTGTTCCAGATACTCTTCGATTGTATGTGTGCTCCATTTGCTTTGCCGATTCGTGCCGTCACATTTGCATCGTATCCTCTTTGTTATTGATTGATTCTGTTCAGGTGAGTAGAGGCTCCCACCTCTTCCACAGTTTCACCATCAAGTTTCATTTGGATGGTGCTGCATTTTCACTCGTGTATGTTGAGGTCTACTATTGTAGAGACTGCTGCCACACTGTCTGTATTCACCTGAATTTGTTATTGTATGTGTATGGGATAGGAAGTGAAGATCATTTGAAAAGTCGAAATGTGTTCAGCATGTGCACAGAATTTCATTTTAGTTGTTAATATTTGCATTTAATTACAGATTTTATTTTTCAAAAGATCGGATTCCGCAAGAATAGATTGTGTATCGAGCAAAATACAATATTCCTGTAAGATCTATTTTGGATGTTTCGTGTGTGAAAATCCCTCCGTGTATACACTTGCAGTTTGTTCCTATTGATTCTTTTAGTTATACATTGTTAGCTGTAGTGACCGAACAGCCAATATTCGGTTGGAACAACGGACTGACGAACCCAAAATTTATTCGGTTAGACCAGACCAAGTTCCTCTGTATTATATTATATCAAGACACAAACTCTGTGCTCAATATAAACGATTCTAATTAAGAAAACAGAACAAATTACATCAAAAATACAAAATACCTCAAACGGTACAGCCTGTGCTATACAGTCAGAAGTTTCTCTAACGCAAAGTAGCTCGCTAAACAATGAAAGAGACAGTTAATACTAATGGGTTTGATACCTGAGAATCAACACAAATATTCCCAACAAGATGGGATCAAATTTCTATCTGCAGGGATTGCAGCAATGTTCCCAAGCAGACAGTCAGATGGTTAACAGTCACAAACTGAACCATGCCGTGACCTTGAGCTTAGTCAAACACAACCTTACTGTCAATAGTCCGGCAACATGCAATAGAAAATTAGGTAACAAAAATAAGTCTTTAATCAAAATCACATTAAAAAGGCTCAAACGGGGAAGACTGAGGAAAAAAGGCATGGTTAAACGAGATTGAAACACAGGTTGGAATACACAAAAGGGAGAAGGAACAAATAAATGAAAATACTGTTCAACAAAGAAGCTGCAGAGGGATTTTCACTGTTCTCTTTCCGTTACATTAGCCTTTTTTATTCCATTTGAGTTGTTAATATTTGTATTTTATTATAGTTTTTATTTTTCTTACGCCTTCACTAAGTTTCCGTGTCTCTTCCTGAACTACGTTTATATTGTTTTACTTGATACTTAGTCTTGGCGGCAGTCATATTGGTTTGTTCCTCATTTTGATTGCGTTGCTTGTATTGACTGGAGCTGTACATTTTTGATTATGAATTGAGGCACTCTTCCAGAATTGGAAACACTGTTATAAAGCAACCAAATATTATCTTTTGAACGAATCTGTGCGTGGTCTATTCGGACAGGATAGTCAGTCAGCTACAACGTAGGACCAGGCACATATGTGCATCGGTCCAGGATAGAACAACAATTATTTGTAGTGATTGGTAATTTTCTAGGTATGGAATTACCAAAGGCTGAATTCAGTTATGTCGACGGACAACCAAGAGGTTACTGGAAGTTTTTGAGAGAGTTTGAGACCTACGTAGAATCAAGGGTCATGGATGATAGTCAACGCCTGCTTCATTTGATACATTATTTTAAGGGTAGAGCAAAAACAGCCATTGGGGGGCATGTTATGTTGGATGCCTCTTCTGGCTACAAGAAGGCCAAGGAAATTCTAAAACGGTTGTTTGGACAGGCACATGTGATTGCTCGAAAAACTTTAGAAGACTTATTCAAACCTGCAAATGTTGATTACAGTGGTCCGGAGCAGCTGTCAAACCTAGCTATAAGAATGGGAAATTGTTCCATGGTCTTGAAACATATGAAGTATACAGCCGATTTAAATTCTTTAATTAACTTAGAGAGAATATTAAGGCTTTTGCCTCAATCTATGCAAGCTCAGTGGGCGAACGTGGTGGATAAATCGACTGAAGATGATAGAGAACCAACGTTTGACGAGGTCACTCAGTTTATAGCATCTCGTGCAAGAGTAGCTAGTAGTAGGTTTGATCAGTTGGCGAATCGTTCAAGAAAGGGACATAACATTAAGGCGAATTGTCACTTGCAATCGGAGCAGTGGAGTCGTTCGACAGACAAAACTAAATGCATCATGTGTTCCGATGACCACGCTGTTTATAAATATCCACGATTTTTAGCGCTTACATCTCAAGATCGATGGTCTCACACAAAGAGCAAGGGTATCTGCTTTGTCTGTCTTAGGCAAGGACATAAAGTTAATGAATGTAAGCTGACAAAGCACTGTAACGTTGATAGGTGTGAGAAGAAACACCACTCTCTGCTGCACAGCGATTCGACAACCAACGGCGCAAATGATTAACCTGGTACTCAGAATTGTTGCGGATACACGAAATTACTAAACAGTCAACTGTGTTTAGGAATGATTCCCGTGCGGGAAATTCCGAAATTGTGGGTTATGCTTTGTTGAATAACGGTTCTGATGTGACATTGATAAAATCAAACTGTTTGAGGTCTCTCGGGCTGAAGGAAGACCAAGCGTCAGTGGTAGTTGAGACTGTGGGTGGTGATAGAACAACGAAGGTCACTAATGCGCCTTTTGAGGTATATTCTTTAGATCGGTCTGAACACATTACGACTGAAGGAGCTCTGATTGTAGCAAATATACCAGGGCATAAGCCAACGAAGTCGGCAATGGACAACCTAGTTAAGTGGCCGCATTTAAGTGATGTACCAACAGATAGCCTAGACTCTATAGAAGTTATGCTGTTGATTGGTTGCGATGTGCCGGAAGCACATTGGGTGTTAGACCAGCGGTTGGGTGGAAGGAAAAACCCATACGCTGTGAAAAAGTCACTAGAGTGGACTGTCTTTGGACCTGCATCATGCCCGGAATTCAGGAAGAGAGTTGTTAATCGTACTAGTAAAGTACAGACATTGGAGAACCAAATACGTAAGCTTTGTATCCAAGTGATAAGTCAGTATCAGTAGAAGACAAGGCGGCTATAGAGATTGTGGAAAGGGGCACGCGCTTCTACAATGGTTATTTTGTAGTTCCTATACCATGGAAAAAGAATCCAAATATGAAAGTGGGGAATTATGAACTAGCAAACAGTAGATTACAGAGTTTGAAGCGTATGTTGTTGAAGGATGACTGTAAGATACAAACTAAGGTTTTGACTGAAGAATGGCTGTCTAGGTGGGTTAGACACGCGCCCTTGCCCGGTTGAAGCCAAAAAAATCAATGGGGTAAAATGACGGTTCTATAATTCATCATAAATTTAAATCTACATCGTTACCTAAACAAATACGACCACCCAGCAATCCAACCAACAACTGTTCAACCAATCAAATCTAAATTACAATAAATAAGGAAGTTGATATACGATGCGAGAAAATTACCAATCACTACAAATAATTGTTGTTCTATCCTGTCCGAATAGACCACGCACAGATTCGTTCAAAAGATAATATTTGGTTGCTTTATAACAGTGTTTCCAATTCTGGAAGAGTGCCTCAATTCATAATCAAAAATGTACAGCTCCAGTCAATACAAGCAACGCAATCAAAATGAGGAACAAACCATTATGACTGCCGCCAAGACTAAGTATCAAGTAAAACAATATAAACGTAGTTCAGGAAGAGACACGGAAACTTAGTGAAGGCGTAAGAAAAATAAAAACTATGATAAAATACAAATATTAACAACTCAAATGGAATAAAAAAGGCTAACAATGTATAACTAAAAGAATCAATAGGAACAAACTACAAGTGTATACATGGAGGGATTTTCACACACGAAACATTGAAAATGGATCTTATAGGAATGTTGTAATTTGGTCGGTACACAATCTGTTCTTGCGGAATCCAATCTGTTGATGTGGAAGTTGTGTATCTACTGGATCTTTCATTTAGGTTAACAACGTTCGGTTGAGAAACTTTTCTGTTAGCGTTATTAGTTTGTGGGCTCTGTCGTTCTCACACTAGCTGTGATCTTTTCTCCATGATATGATGAGTTATCCTTGTTTCTAGTCTGTTGGCGCTTGTTTTTCTTCAGAGGTTGATATTCATTGAACAATTATTATTATTATCATGGTTTAACTCCTTCACTGTGTTCATTACTTTTATCCCTCTTTTTTACTTCTTAATAAATATTATTCTTAAAATTACGATGCTTGTAATTAAGACAATAACTTGTGTTACGTTCAAATTAACTTCTCAGACTCATTTTATCTTCACTATGCATATATGACTCATACATATTGATATTTGGTTATCCTTTTCACTTAATTGGGAATTTCATAACATCACTCCAAACTATGACTACACAGACATCGATTCTAGCTTCATATCCTACTACATTAATAAGTTTCACAATTATTTTCTATTTCATTTTTGTTACTAATTTGGCGATAAATACATAGTCGTTTATTCTTTCTCTGTGGTGATAAACATTCTTATTAAACTGTAGTGACCTACTTTTACGAAGTGGACGCCATTTGTTTTGGTGGACACAGTTATTATTATAACCAGTTGTACCAGTGATTATTTTACTGTACTTGCTTGTTTATCTGTACTAAAGACATCGGTGAAACCAAAGCTGAAGCAGAATACGCTTGAAGATAGCTTTCTACTATGATAGTTGATGATGATCGATTAGTACAATTTATTGTTTCCTCCCACTATAGGCTGTTGTTGATGATATACGGCTGATGGATAGTGAGTATCTTGTGTGAACAGTAGTTTATGAATACTTGTACTGTTTTGATGTTGGTTGTGGTATTTCTTCAAGTTTCAGCTCCGTACAACAGAACTATCATCATGTTCGTATCATAGATTCTTACTTTGATATGTTCTTCAACTGTAGGAATGCTGTTCTTGATTTATCGATCCTCACCTTTAAGTCCGTATTGGATCCTCCTTATTTATTGATGATGTTGCCACTCAGGTGCACGGAAGTTTCCACTTCTTCCAAGCTTTCTTCATCAAGTATGATTCGGTTGGTGCTCGCCCTGTTGCATTTGAGGGTATGGTTTCTTCCCTTGTGTATGTTAAGGCCTTCTGATGTAGAGGCTTCTGCTGCACTGGTTGTCTCGAGCTACATTTGTTCGTGAGTATAGGATAGAAGGGTTAAATCATCTTTGAAGTCCAAATAGTTGCATTCAAACTTTCCGTACTTCCCGTCTGATGTCAAGGTCTTCATAATCCCTTCAACCACTGGAAGAAAGAGGAAGGAGGAGAGTAGACAGCTTTTTCTGACCCCGGTCCTTACTTGGGATGAATCTGTCAGCTGTCCTCCATGAACCACTTTTCACTGTAGTCTGTCGTATGAGTTTTGGTTGATGTTGATAATCTTCTTAGGTACTCCATAATGTCAAAGAAGGTCCCATAATACTTTCCTATCTCTATCGTGAAATGCTTTCTCGAAGTCTCCCACCAAATCATCCTGAATAGAGTATGAAGCATGTATGTCTAACTCCAGTGCTCCGGCTGGTATATTGCCAGGTTCTGCTGCTTTTCCCCACTTCATTTGTTTGATGACCATCCTGATTTTCTCTTGACGTCTATAGGAAGGTCTGTAGGTGCTGCTTTGATGTCCGGTGGATTCAGTGGAGCTGGTCCATTCAAGAGTTACTCAATATGTGCTACCCATTTGTTTCTCTGTTCTTGAATCTCAGTGATTGGCTTGCCATCTTTGTCCTTGACTGGTCTCTCTGGTTTACTATATTTCCCCACCAGTTTCTTCGTCGTGTCATATAGTTGTTTGATATTTCCTTATGTTGCAGCTTTTTCCACTATCGTTGCTTGGTATTCCACGTATTTCTGCCTGTCGGCTCTAATACTGTTCTTCACTTGTTTGTTTACGTCTGTGTATTTAGTTTGTGCCTTGATTTCCTTTGATCTTGTTCGGCTGTTGTTAATTACTGTCTTTTTCTTCCTTTCATGAGTCTTGTCTGGGAACCAGATAGAAATCTATTCCTTTTGATGTCTGTTGTGGCTCAGAACTTCTTGATACGTTGAAGTTAATGCTTCTTTCATCGCTTTCCAACGACCCTCCATCGTAGTTTCTTCTTCCGCAGCTATTTGGTTGGTTTCATAGGTCTACCATATTTTCTGGACATTCGATGAACCTATATTAATTGTTAGAAAGGGCGTTGGTTACGTGACACCCGAAGGATCTCAGCTTTTATCATGAGGTGTCATAATTCTTATGAATGAAGATATTTCAACTCCCAGGACAGAGTTTAAATGGTTTAAATTGTTTATTCTGGTTAAGGTTTTTTCGTAAGGTTGTTTTTTACGATATGTGGTTGGTAACCGTGCATCCAACTTTCTTCCTTTATCCAGGATTAGGAACAGCAGTAACACAAAGAGTGCTCCAGGTGGGGTTGTTAAAATGAATATTGGGTGAGTGTTTGCCACGGTAAACTAACTTCGATCAATATGTTTGAGAATTAGCCGAAAGAAGTGCAACTAATTCTGGACAAAATTCAACAGTGTAAGGTAATACCCAGGAGTATGATGATGAGGTAGTTCTGTGATGCGTGCTAATTATATTGATATAAGTAGTATATGACGCGAGTCAGGAATGTAATATCTGGCAGCAGAAAATGGGGGGAGATCAAGAAAGCAAGAGCGGGAATAGAATGCAATTTGTATGAAAATGCAAGGACAATGAAGTCTGAGGCATTTTAAAACAATTGGTGAACATTTTGCAAATTAACGATTCGATATGTGGTTCTCAGATTTTATTGAGATGCTCTGGAATTTTGTGTTAAATGCATTTGATTGTCCCCACCCGTGTTCTGTTCACTACAGTGCTACTCCCCCTTTTTAATACGTTAGTATTCTCAGTCCAATCCTTTTACGTGGTTTTGATAAGGAAGCAGGAGAAGCGGTTCACACTTATTCTTCATATCGTTTGCGTGGATTTTGAACTCAAAAATTTTATGGAGCTTTAAGTTGCCTTTAGTCATAAAGGTCTCTAATACACTGGATAAAAATATACTGAGACAGCATATTTTTACAAGAGGATGTTACTATACATCTGTAAATACGAATGTGCAGCTTAAGTAAATGATTTCGTCGAAAAGGAAATTTTCTTAGCCGAATCGTCTCTTTATTTTAATTAGCTGTAATATAACTTTGTCTATAAAAAAATGTCAGTTTTATGTGGAAGGATTTTAGACGTAATTCTGGTAATCTAATTTGCTACCATGGCTCAAGTAAAACAATGGGATATATTAGGTAATCAATGTCCGACATTTTGCCAATCTACACCTTTTCGTATTGAATAAGTGAAGGAATTTGCCTCCTTATCATGTGGCATATTGGGAAGTTGTATTTCTGTTGACGGTAACTTCCAATCTTGATGTGCTTTTAAACGGTTTTCTAATACCTCGTGATACTTGTAAGCTGAAAAAAAATGAAAAAAAACTAGTTTAACACGTTAGTACATAAACCTACAAGTTAATTTGTGAAATGTACATAAAACAAGCAAAAGTACAAGTTGAAATTTATCTGGTTAGTTTTAGAGATAGATGTCTATTACGCTTGTAGGCTGTTTTCATTAGCTGCTGATTTCAGACAAAAGATAAAGGGCGGCTGTTTTATCTAAATATAATAAGATGACAAGCTAGCAAATGAAGAGACACCCATGGACTATCGTTGATTTCTGACGGAGTTAGTCGTCATTGATTGAAAGTCAAACAGTGAGCGAGTTGATAATTTTCCCTTGGGCTGAGAAAACAGAACTAAGGTGTTTTTGATAGATAGGTTAATCGAACCAACGTTCCTATGGAAGTCGATTCTAGGGGCCAGTTAATGTAACAACTTAGGTTGGTTGGTTAAGAGTTCACCTCAAACAACTAAGCATATGTCAAAACAGTAGAGTTCAAGTATTCATTCACTTCCTTATTTTGTATAGGCGTTATATTTCCTATTATCTTATACTGAATATTGAGAGGCTTTGTTTGTCTAAATAAATAATCTCACGCTCGGTTGTGACTGCGTGAAGATCTAAATGAAGACCTATTCACTACGTGTCTGGTTTCTTCTATCAATAGCACGAGGGTTACCTACAGGCACGAAAGGTATGTGAAAGTCCTTCCATTTGTATATGTATTGAAATTGAATCCTCCAACTGACAATATCTCTTTGTTTAGTTTTGAATGTACAGTCGTTATTCTCAATGATTCCATTTTATGTGTTATGTCCAATGTTAATTACAGTGGATCTTATTTATATATTTATTTTACTAGTCGTTTTAGTTTTGTCAATGTTCCACTTTATTTGTACAGTGTTTATTGTCTGTATTAATTTTTTTTTCCTGTACATTATTTTCCGGCTGGCATCATATAAGTTTATCGTTCTTTGATTATCCATATTTGAATTTGTCGATTTGATCTATCCTTCAGGAATAAAAATATGTTTTCTGTTTGTTGGGAATGCCTTATATTGTTGCTAACTTTGATTATTCACCTTCAAAATAACTGAATCGATCTCACTAACACGAATAGAGCTACACTTCTTGCTTAATGTCCTTTTCTTATGAAAATTTGACTGTAGAAGGTTTTTGAACCAATTATTGGATGTATAAACTAAAATAAGCACTATTCAACATGTCTGTTATCAATGAATCATTATGTTTTAGCATATTTGAGTATTCAAGGGCATGATTGAAGGATCTACCATTTACACAGAATATTTAAGAACTCTAGAGTTTGCAGGATCTTTTTGCAGTTAACATTCTACATCAGGTAAGATCAACAGCACACATTTTTTGTAATGCTAACAAATATGGTCATCATTTCTAAACAGCGGCTATGAACATCTGGATTTAAGGAATTCGAAGGATTTAGTGATCTGTTCAAGTGCTCGAAGTTCAACTGAAAGCCACTTTTCTAATCGTTGAAGCAATCTAGACAGCGTGTATTATTGTACAATTATTTTTGACTCTAAAAACACAAGTAATTTTAAGAAGTAGTAAGAATCTATTTTGTATTTTAGGCGGTTCTAGCGCTACACCACCAATTACAGGAAATGAATGACAGATTATTATCCAGAAGAGTTGGTCTGGAAAATCAGAGAGAGGGAGAGGGGTGGGGCAAAAGTTCCCCAAACGACTTCGACATTCGCTTACGTTCATCTCTATAATATAACTCCTCCCAAACTATAGTATGCAAATCGCTTAAAAAAAACAACAACACTTACTCAATGGACTAGACAACCAAGGTGTTCCATGTATTTGCTGATAATCCGATTTCATTGTTGACTGGATTCGTGATTGTGTGCTGCCTGATTTACATAAAATATTTCTTTTGAATCCAGCCCAAAATGGTAAAATTTCATTGAAAGTTAACCTAACTGCTTCGTCAAATAAGTTTAAACTTATAGGACCTTTATGATCAGTTTGACGATGTATTCTCCCAACTAATCGATTAATAACTTCATTTGGTAGGCCAATCTGAAAATGAAACGGCATATTATAAAGTAAAATGGGAATGAATACATTATTATTTTTACTATTAGTATTTAGGAAGTTTACCCAATATGAAAGGTAGTTGTTAATGTAGTGGCATTGTTTCCTAACCACAATCCTCAAAGCTGAACATGAGATAACTGGAAAAATAGACTTTCAACATGCAACACTAAGAGAAGGTCAATAATGGCGAACGCGATAACATTCATTCGAAATTGAATTCATCGGATGGCATGGCTCGGCCTTGCAGGCGTGGTCATACTTATGTAAAATAATTTTTATCCATACTAAATATATTGTTCTATCTCCGGCCTGAATGTGTTCTTCATCATACATTGATGATTGTTACAATACGATGAGTCAGGGTAGACAATGATGCGACTTTCACGTAAGATCTTATAGATTAGGCGGTTACATAATGACGAATCAACAATTTTAGGATTAAGTCAATTATTAGAACAGTACTGATAACAAAGTAGACCATAATTCTACATTAATTACTTCTAGTTACATTTTGACCCCTTACCTGTATCAATCTACACCACTAAAAGTATCGATAAAACAGAGGGACATTTCTAGGAGAATGTTCTTGGATGTATACCAAGGAGTTGTGTAATTAAATATTTTAAAGTTTAATTTGGTTAAAGGTAAATACATCATTCACTCTGATAAGTTAGTAGTTATAGATGCAACTTTTAAAGCGATTAGTAGACAGAAGTACAGTGGAGTATTGGTTTTCTCATGAGAAAGTACTGGGTTGATTTTTATGATCAATTAGACTCCCTCTCGACAGCATTCAACAGTATCTTCTGGTATGAATTGGCAGTAGACAGTTATTATTATTATTACTAATGGCTTCATTCAATATTATATTTCGGTACAATATGGAATTCTCAGCACGAGGTATTTCAACAAATTTCTTTTGCAAATTGAAAGAAGGAAAGGGTGAAAAGAGATCTGAATCTGTACAACTTTTCAAATTAGAGACATGGTTAAGAATACAGGTTGTTGATTAGGTCAACTTTAACGACCTGTTCATCACAGAGTATATTTGCTAGATAAGGTATAGTAGAGCTTTTATACCCTTGCTTGAGTGTATGGATTTTAATGTATTGACATCTCGTTCTGCCAGAAGACATACAAGAAGAAAGATATGAATGAAGAGGATGGTTAGTATCTGATAAGGTAGCATCTGGCATCAGTTTACAAGACTTTAGATGTCTATTCACAATCATATTAATAATGCCCTCGAAAGATTACTCACACACTCTGCTAACTGCCTTCAGCACTCTCCACAATGCAGCAAAGTCTTTTCTCAAAAGTCGGGGAAAGAATAATGCAGAACAGTAAAGAATGATAGGTAATATGCAAGAATTGACAAATTGTAAAAGTAAATGTCGAGTAATCCCAGAAGTATGTAGCCTCTTTATGTAATGAGTCAGATGGATAACAGTAAAACATGAGAAGACCAAGAGAGTTCGGAGGAAAGGGTAACACTAAGATAATTGACCTTCGACACTGCGTTTATCAAAAAAATCTTCAATCGTACAAGCATTATGGGATCGCAACATGGTGTCTAGGTGGTGTTCATATCCTAGGCTAAAGTTAACAACTTGACATTTAGACGGATTAAGTATGAGACCATTACCAACAGACAAACAATCAGTACGAGACAAAAACCCATTCATTTTTATGAGATGTAGAGAGGTAGAAATCGGCATACATACAGTGAAATCGTCCTCATATTTCACAAAAATGTTTTCTGTGGAAGCTGGCAGATCATGTAGAAAAAAGGAGAAATGAAGAGGGGAAAGAACAGCTCCTTGTGGCACATCTTCATGAGACAGTAGAGACGTTGAACACTTACCTCTAAACATAGTGTACTGTTCTTTTCCAGAGAGGTAGGAAAATAGTCAGTTGGTTATCCAACTGTCAGTGTTGACGCTAATTAACTTATTAAGTAAAAGTTGTCTTGGGATAGAATCAAAAGCAAAAGTATAGTCCAGAAAAGTGCATCAAACATATTTCTTACCCTTTTCCAATCTGAACACTATATTGTGATGTAGAACAGTAACGGTATCTAAGGTGCTTCTTTCCATTCTCCATCACAATATAGTCAGGCATATGTGTACGTCAATTTAGGTTGGTATATCATTTCATCATAGTGATTTAAAGTTAACAAGAGCTCTTGCAAAAGAAAAGTACTTCATTTTATCATACACTTATAATTAATTGACTTACTTGAATTTGTGGTGGAAAAACAGATTCTAAAAATGTTTGCAAAATACATAAAACCTTTTTCCTTATTAAACTATGTTCAACATGACCACGATGAAGTTCCTATAATGAAATTAAGATATACATAAAAACTGTCATTAAGTAGTCTTACACATGTGTACATATAAGGAGAAAACATACAAACTATTTCATTGGGAGAATAGTTCTTATTGACTAATATCACATTTTGGAAAATCATTCGAAATAAGATGTTAACCATGAATTGCCAGTAGTAATACGCCCCATTTCCCTTTGAAATTAAATTCTTAACTTTAAGAGGTGAGACTATAATTTATGGACGAGCCAATCAGAAGCGTTTGAGGGATTTTAGGGTCACAGAGCAAAATTTTAGTACCTCATGCTCATGTACGATCGGTTTACAGAGGATTTTTAGAGAAAACGTGATAATTGAGCGGCTACAACGAATGGGACTACTAAGAAGTCCCTTTATTTGTGATTGTGGTAATCAAATGAACTATGGACCTAGTGTAGACTATCATGGTGATGTTTTCTTTCGATGTAATATGTGTTGGCAGAAGTAGTCTGCTAGAGTAGGATTTTTTTGCTCAATCCAGATTGAGACTAAGGCAAATGATGACATTTTTAACGAGCTGGATATTAAATGCACTAGTAACACTGGCTGCACTCGGGTACCACAGTATATAAGGATGATTGGAGAGCGTACATATGCCTACATAGACTTTGTTATGTGCATCATGTCGTTGTCCACAGGCGGCATTTTGTGGACCCAATAACCGGAGTGCACACAAACAATGTTGAAACGATGTGGTCGGGACTGTAAGAGTTTTCACGACCTTATCATGATTCCAGAGGCCGACTATTATGGAGCCATATGGATGATTTCCTTTACCATATGTATTACGATTTTAGAATATCTGAACCTATTTCAAACCTTGACAAGTTTTTCAACCATGTAAAAGAAATGTATCCACTTTAATTCTTTGATTTTGTGCAATATGTTTTTACTCTATACTAACTGCTTTCTGATTGGCTAATATTTCTCAAGGCCACTTAAGATTCGTTCAAAGGTCGTCCATAAATTATAGTCTCACCGAAGATTGAGATGTCATGCACCAGTTCATTGCTGGGTAGTAATTGTTTTCATCCCTGTAAACATCATTCCAGTATTTTGTGTACTACAATAATGCACCTGATATCAACTCTGTAAGTTATCATCAAGATAATCGATAGGCCAGGATCATCAAAAGGGACCTCCATAATCAAAATCCTCGACAGTTACATATAAAGATCGAACTCGACGAAGTTATATTTAATGATTAAAAAATATCACATTTCAATAGTAGTTAATGTCATTTAAACTTGAGCCCTCTGCCTAATCTTTTCGACAAATGCACGGACTAAGTTTTTGGGAACTTTCTTTTACAGAATTTAGGAGATGACTTCATGGCTTACCCAAAGTTCACGAACAAGGAACTCCATTATGTCCAATTCTGAATATGCTAAACTAATAGTACCACTCAACAGTAAAGTGGCTGGTTAAATCATTGGGACTGTTACATCGAAACTTAGTGAACCGCAGTGCTAAATATATATTTGAATATGTAGATTTAGTAAAAAAATATGAATCTCTGGCCAAATTCACATGTCACTGACTGAACCTGTCCCCAGCTTTCATTTTAACAGAGAGCAACTGAGTGAATGCCAATTCAGTCAAGATAGTATAACTTACCAAATGATAAATGGTTAATTAATCATTAAAATAAAGGTCACAGAACAACCGATGAGGTTTCACTCCTAGTCTTTGTATCATCTAATAAAAAAGATTTTAGCCTAAGTAATAGGCTCTTTCATGTATCGAATTACGCTAACGATAAACTAGTTTAGTGCATTTAGATGAATGTAACATGACGAAAATACCAGTAATCTTTAACTGAACAAACTTTCCTATTATAAGATAAGGGAATGAAACAACTTAATTTTCATTGAATGTGACTTTCTTAGGTTGAGTGCTGATTGTCTTTTTGTACGGAGGTTCTTAGTATATCTTTTATGAAACAATTTTACCTGAAATAAATTAAATAAGATTCACATTGTAGTTAGGCGTTTAAATGTTAAGTGTTGAGTCGGCTTCCAAGAACTACAACAGAGCCTCCAGATGCGCTAATGAAGCCGAAAAGTTTCCATCCAATTAGAACATGATGGAGCTTTCTAGAATACCAACGTGGCATGCTACTATTGGACAGTAGAATAATATGTCTCTTTACGGATTGGCCGAATTATAATGTTGATTTAATAAATGCTAATATCTATAAATACCCGTGACTTTCTGTACATTTCGATTCTTACCAAATAAACACTTCTCCAGCTTTTCTTCTGTCTTCTGATTTGCGAATGTGAAGTTTCAACATCCGAGTGTCATAGTCGTAAACCGTATTCCGCGTTAATCAAGTAGGGAACTTAACACTAAGATAGTACTCAACAACTTTTTTGCTCTAGTTTGAATATTTTACTATAAAAAAACATATGTTGAAGGTGAATTGTCCTCTTACTTCTTATGTGAGGGATTAAAATCTTTTTCTGGTACCATAAACAGTATAGAATAAAACATAAAGTTCAGGTATTTAACATACTTCGTACAATATTCATTGTCGAGTTCATAATGATTACTTAAACGATCTTTCAATTTTTGTCCGTTAAAGCGACAATAATCTGGGTTACAAGTGCTATCGACCGTTTTTTTTTACAAACAAAGGTGTATGTGAGATATTAAAGAGGAAGAATGTATTTGTATGTGTTTGAAAAGTAACTATACGGTTATAATAATAATAATAATAATAATAATAAATTTTGATGGAGTTTTGTTCTCTGAGCTGGATGGTTTGGTCGTGGATCTTTCATCATTCTTCTGGACGACATCATCAATACAAACTTCAAATAGAAGTAAAGTGAATTGCCCTCTTCATCTTTGCCTGAACGAACATCAATTAGCAGTCAAACACCATGACATGTCCTCACTCATATCAATGCACATGGACAACTGCAGACACACACTCGACTGGAAAAATTCGGACATTTCGGATAGAGACAATTCCAAAAACACCACAGAATTTTTACAAGCATCGCACTCAGCTCAATCAGTAATCAACAAGCACGTTCAAATCGATCCAATTTATCAACCAATCAAGAGAATTATGCACATACATAGGAACAAAAACCAAAACAATCGGAGATACAACCAAAACAATGAAGTCAACAATGACAGGTTTAAGGTCAACAATAATCAGTCAACATCGAGATGTACAAGACAAGCTGTGAATCACATGTGGGGAAATTCGAACACTTCACTTCTATCTGGAGTTTGTGCTGCTGATGATGATGTCGTTCAGAAGAACGGTGAAAGTTTCACGACCAAACGATCTAGCTGAGAGAACAAAACTCCATCAAAATCATCCACCTGAGCTACAAATCTTCCTCACCATCTCATAATAATAAATTTCGATAATGTAATAAGAAGACGAAGATTATCAGAACTATGTGGATCTATTAGCGCAATACATTTTGAACAATCTGATCACGCATACATACATAGGGAGGAGTAATTGTGATCTCAAAATTAGGGTGTGTGAACATGTACCTAAATGGTTGCATAAACAAATAAAATTAAATGATCTAATAAGAGTAGAGGATAAACATCCATCATCCTCAATTGAAACAGGCCATATGATTGATCTTAACTTTTGATATTGCACAAAGGTGTAAAGGGGCGTATACTAAGGTTTATTGAAGCCTTAGCCATACGGAAATTCAAACCCCCTTTCATGTATACAAAAACAGTTTGTTCTCACCTTAAACGTACCCTGCTAATATTAACTCATTATCCAGTATGATCAGGTTCAAGACTGTTTCCATATTACTTTCTTTATTATCTTTGTCTCCTTTTACCCTTCGTTTCTAGTCTAATTGACCTTTTATTTTTATGTAACAGACTGTTCGAAATGTATTAGGCTAATATATCACATAGTTCTGATAATCAATCTTCGTCTTCTTATTACACTATCAAAATTTATCAAAGGGACTAACTGCTTCAAATAATAATAATAATAATAATAACAACTTAATAATTGAATTCATGAGTCAGTTGAAGCTAGACCCCTTGGAAAACCTGGAAGCACTAGTGACTGTCTTCAAGAGTTATTTCCTGGAGTTCTAGTGAGAAGCCGTGACCAGTGGAGTTCAACCTGGTCTGTTATGAGATAGTAACCCATTGAAGAAAATAGTGGACGGTGGTGTACTTTCGTTGATTGATTACGCTTTGACACTAACACTGTTGGATTCTGGCCGGCTCAGTGGTCTAGAGGTTAAGCGTTCACGCGCGAGACTGATAGTTCGTGGGTTCGAATCTCGTGGCGCAGGATCGTGGATGCTCACTGCTGAGGAGTCCCATACTAGGATGAAACGGCCGTTTAGTGCTTCCGAGTTTTCCATGGTTGGTTTCCATAGTTATTATTACCGGTCCAAAGGTGATTAATTCAACTAATATAAGCTAACTTACTTCAAAACGTAAAATTTCAATATGAAATATCAAATCTTGATCAATTAATGGACAATTTTCTTTGAATCCATAATCAACTAAATACTGATAGAATAGTATTAATTTAAAATCAGGCGGTTGAAAAGCTGCACGTTTTAATAATTTTGATAATTCTTCTTTATCTTCTAACATTGGTCTCATTTTAATAGAAAATTTCTAAATTTATAGATTTAGTTAATAAATAAATATAAGTAGTCAATGTATATCAATGATCTAGTGTAGTTTGATATTTATACAAACCTTGTTATAATTGACATAAACGGTAAAAGTAATGGGAAATGTCAATCATTGAACGTTTGTCATATTATGCTTTGGGCGGAGGAGGGGGGTTGTTAACAGTGTTTCCTCATGACTCTAGAACTTGGGAGATTCACATTTTGCGAGTGTTTATTAACAGCTGTCTACACAAAATACTTTGGATCCGTTGACCGGATACTATCAACAACAACCTACTATGGGAGAGAACAAACTAGATTCCAGTGGAGGAAGAAATCAGAAAGAAGCACTGGAAGTGGATAGGACACACATTGAGGAAAGCACCCAACTGAGTCATAATACAAGCCCTCACATGGAATCCTCATAGCGAAAGGAAAAGAGGAAGACCAAAGAGTACATTACGCCGAGAAATGGAGACAGATATGAGAAGAATGAGCAACAATTGGATCGAGCTAGAAAAGAAGGCCCAGGTCAGAGTGGGTTGGAGAATGCTTGTCGGTGGCCTATGCTTTATTGGGAATAACAGGCGTAAGTAAGTATATAAGATATTTCTGATCTGATGAATTTATTCATACTACCAATAATGTCATAGTAATTTTACGAGTTTTAGTGATTTCATACCGAATTATTCTGTATATAATGCACGTTTACATTTTCGTTCTTCTGATTTTAGTACATAACTGCATTTCTATTGCAAAAGCCATGGAGATTAGATTTTTTTTAAAGAATGAATGTGACCTCTTAAGAATGGCTATAATAAAGTACACAAATGGGAGGAAAAATATTCAGTTTTACAAATTCTACTTGTTATAACTTGTGGCCTATTAGCCTTATTAATATATAACGTAATAATATCGACAGTTAGAGAATAGTGATTTGTCGACCGGACCAATGATTCGTAAACGCGTACGGGAAGTCTATAGTTTCCATAGGTCCTTCTTCATTCCTAGCCATGCCTGTTAAAGTTCAGAACACCAGTCTCAGCCTCCGAGATATGAATCATGCTGGGTTTATATACAAACCAAACAGACCACATCGCTCCACAAAATAGAAAAATAACATTTTTACAAGATCTAGCCTAAAAATGGCTGTGATTATGGGAGACTGTAATTACTAGACTGGGCATAACTCAACAATGGTAAATCGTCTAATAATAGTCTATAGGTCAATGTAAAGCTTATAATAAGAGGAATATGAACATGCATAGTTTAACCACTTAACAATCATACAATAAAAATATGTGTATCATATTGATCCATAAATGAATCCCAACAGTTACCATTCATAATTCTCATCGGGATATAGGTTGAATATTTTTTTTCTGGTTGGCGTTTTTTTAGCGAGTTAGTTTTCTACGGGATGGGGTCGCTAACCCCATGCCCAACACTTCTCCTTTATCCGGGCTTGGAACCGACAGTAGCCCCCGGAGGGACTCCGTGCGGAGTTCATCGGGATATAACATCATTCAGTACGTATTCAGTTCATGAAAATGTTTATAGAATCAAAAAGTTATGTAATCAGACTATAGACAAAGAGTTTTTAGCTGAAAATGTTCTGAATGATTAATGGACAAGAAATTGATGAAGATGACAGTGTTAAAGAAAATAAAATGTCTCAGGATCTACCAAAAAAATCAAGTCGTTTAGTTTGGTAACACTGATTAGAAATATTATGAAAACATTTCATAAATAAGAAATAATATTACCTGTTTTGTTTCTGAAGCCTGACTAAGTGTTTTTGGAGTTACAACTAATGGGGCTAATTCAATTTCAGGCATTTGGCAAAGTTGAGACACTGACAAACCAAGCTTTTTAGCTGTTACCTAAAGAAGAAAAAGATATTCAAAGATTTAGAACAGAAAAAGAACACTTGATGTAAACTCAATTTGATAGATCGTTAATAAAATGAGTTGAAAACTGGAGAACTACTACAAACATCATCAAGAAGGTACAAGTATTTATAAATAGCTGTCTTCGCAAGATACTCAACATCTATTGGCTGGATACCATCAGTAACAGCCTACTGCGGGAGAGAACAAACAAGCTTCCAGCTGAAGAGGAAATTAGGAAAAGATGGTGAAAATAGATAGGACGTACATTACGCAAATCACCAAACTGCATCACGAGGCAAGCCCTAACTTGGAGTCCTGAAGGGAAGCGGAAAAGAGAAAGGCCAAAGAACACATTACGTCGGGAAATAGGAGCATATATGAAAATTATGAATAACAACTGGAAAGAGCTGTAAAGGATTAGTTGGTACAGAGTTGGATGATGAATGATGTTGAGCGGCCTATGCTCCTCCACGAGGAGTAACAGGCGTAAGTAAGTAAAGTAAGTAAGTATTGGGTTGAAGATAGAAATGTCATCCTGCAATTAATCTTTATTTTGATAGAAAAGTTTACATTAATTAGTCATCAGGAGGTAATAGCTTACATCTGTAACTCCTCATGGAACATAGAGCACCGACAAGTAATATCTGGTCAACTCTGTCCTGCTCCATCCTTTCTAGTTGTTTCCATATCCTATTCATTCTTTTAACGTCTGTCTGCGATTCCCGGTGCAATGTGTTCATTGGTCTACCTCTTCATTTTACATTCAGGATTTCAAGTTTGGGCTTACTTTGTACTGCAGTTTCATTATTTCAACAATATGTGTCCTACCTAATTCCAGCGTCTTATCCCAATTTTCTCTTCAGGTAGAGGTTAGTTTATTTTCTGCTAAAGTACGTTGTTATTGACAGTGTCTGGCCAACGGATCTGGAGTATCTTGCATATACAAATGTTTGTAAAAACCTGTACTTTTTTGATAACCTAATATAAATTTCAGAACAAATAAATAGACAGCGGGTTTTTAGCTATCATTGCTACTTAATATTGTTTAAGTAGCATACAAGTGTGATCCAAGAAGCTCTCTGGGATTGATTTCTATTTGTTGTTACATGAACAACTGAAGATGATTCAAACAAATGAAATAACTCGTTGTATATATGTATTCATAGTGTAATTAGAGGCTTCATCGCTCGGGCCTAGATTGTGTCTATGGAAATAGAATAAATCAACTAGATACTGACATTTAGTTTGAGTGAGGTTTTATTCTTTACAAATGAATAAGTGGTTTTAATAAAAAAAAGTTAACTTACATTTAAAAATTCATTAAACAAGGAATAGAGATTGTTTAAATGATGATCTCGGAGGCCTTTTAATGTAGCTGATGTTGGACGATCTTTTTCTTGATCTAATCGTTTGACAAATTTTTCTGGCAATTCTATTGGCTTTTCACATGATATACGTAGATAATTACTAACAAATTATAACAAGAAAATGATTCGTTTTGTCAGCGTTATCAATCAGATTTTTTGGTTTAAAACCATATAAGGTTTACATTTTGAGAATTGGTGTGTAGCATTAGACGCTACCAGACTCAGAATTTATGAATGTTATTAGTTCATGCATGGTGTACCTAAAACATTAGTACAACAGACCATCCAGTTTATTGTTAACACTGGACGGCCGTTTCGTCCTATCTTGAGACTCCTCAGCAGTGCACATCCACGATCCCGCCAGTGGGATTCAAACCCAGGGCCTTCGACCTCGCGCGCAAACGCCTAACCTATTGGACCACTGAGCCGGCATCCAATGGTGATAGTGTCTAACATCAACCAATTTACGAAATTGCGCGACCAACTTCCATTGTACTGAGGTAAATACCTGTCTCTACCCGACATGGATTAGCTCCACTGGTCACGACTGATGTTAAACGCTATCACCATTGGATGCCGGCTCAGTGGTCCAGTAAGTTAGGCGTTCGCGCGCGAGACCGAAGGCCCTGGGCTCGAATCCCACTGGCGGGATCGTGGATGTTCACTGCTGAGGAGTCCCAAAATAGGACGAAACGGCCATCCAGTGCTTCCAGGTTCCCAAAGGTAGTCTAACATCAATCGGTTCATGATCTCAATCAAAAACTTAATAATCTCCACAACCCCTATACTAGTTATTGTTAACAATTGGATTTTGTAATTATGTAGGAGAAAATTCCCTCAGTGTTCAACTAGATTATTTTGTGATATAGTTGTTCAGTTAAAGAAAATTTATCAATTTGTCTACTTCTGAGCTAAAAACACCTAAGATTACTGATTAGGTGCTTTCTGAGAGATCTGAATGTCCTAGGTTTGATCTCTGGAGAGGTTATGAAAGCATACTGCTTGGGAACCTTATAACAGGACGAAATAGTTGTCTAGTATTTCCTGCTTTCTGATAGTTTTCAAGCGGATATCAATCTGTAAAAAATGAAACGGTTAAGTATACTGAAAGGTGTGAGATATAAAGTGACCCATTTAAGACTATCGAACACATGCAAATATATATATATATATATATATATATATATATATATATATATTTCAAATCCTAAAAACTAATCTTTGTTCATCTCAATCGCTTATTTGTGGCTCAGGAAAAAAAGATCTCGAAAATCTTAGCGATAAGCCTTGAATGTCAGCATCGACCATTTTGTCGATGAAAATAGGTACTTGAAAGCCAGTCTAAGGGATAGTTGGATCAATCTATCAAATATCGATCATTAAACCTCTCACGTTATTAAATTGTAAGTTTTGGAATGTAAGTAAGTACAGCATAGGGGAAGTACCTTTACTCGTGGTCCTGTCTCACACGGATCTTGGGGTGACAGTGAGTCATGATCTTAAGACCGGGGCTCATTGCCGGGAGGTTGCAGATTTGGGGTTTGCAACCCTATGGAATTTAAGACGAGTATTCATCAAGTAAGATACTACCATTTGACTACAGTATACATAAAATTAGTGAGAACCAAACTTGAAAACTGCGTTCAGGCTGCAAGCCCTTGTTTGAAAGGTGACTCGGATATCCTCGGAAAAGTAAAGAGGTCGGCTACTCGTGCTATTCCAGAACTCCGGGGTTTACCATACAAAAAAGTGGCTTTAAAAACTAGACCTCTTTTCTCTGTCTTATCACAGATTAAGAGGTGATCTGATTTTGATGCATAGAATACTAAGCAATGATTTTGAACCTAATATATTCTCTCTTTTTCTTCCCACTAGATCGAGACATCTCAGAGGACATGGCAGGTGAGTAGAAAAGCCAAGAATGAACAAACTACTCGTGAAATACAGGTTTTCACACTGAGGCATCAATTCTTGGAACCTGTTACCTGAAGCAGTGGTGTCCGCCCCTTCAACTAACTAATTCAAGAGAAGACTAAACACTCACAGAGGTATACTAGAAAAGAAATAACATTGGCTGTAGGCCTTCTGTCCTTACTACACAAATTTGAATTTGAATTTGAGATGATGGAGTAGATTTGTGGTCAGGTGGATGATTTTGATGGAGTTTTGTTCTCTCAGCTAGATCGTTTGGTCGTGAAACTTTCACCGTTCTTCTGAACGACATCATCATCAGCAGCACAAACTCCAGATAGAAGTGAAGTGTTCGAATTTCCCCACATGTGATTCACAGCTTGTCTTGTACATCTCGATGTTGACTGATTATTGTTGACCTTAAACCTGTCATTGTTGACTTCATTGTTTTGGTTGTATCTCCGATTGTTTTGGTTTTTGTTCCTATGTATGTGCATAATTCTCTTGATTGGTTGATAAATTGGATCGATTTGAACGTGCTTGTTGATTACTGATTGAGCTGAGTGCGATGCTTGTAAAAATTCTGTGGTGTTTTTGGAATTGTCTCTATCCGAAATGTCCGAATTTTTCCAGTCGAGTGTGTGTCTGCAGTTGTCCATGTGCATTGATATGAGTGAGGACATGTCATGGTGTTTGACTGCTAATTGATGTTCGTTCAGGCAAAGATGAAGAGGGCGTCCACTTTGTCCGATATAGTGTTGTTCGCAGTTGGCATAATTTATTTTGTAGATGATGTTTGATTTGTCTTCTTTTATCATTTCATCCTTTGGTTACCATAGGATTAATTGTGGGGATTTTGTTGGTTTGTGTGCAACACCTATTCCGAAGGATTTCAGCAGTCCTGTTGTCGTTTCTAATATGCCTTTTATGTATGGTAGGGTGATCCTTTTATTGATTTCTGTACTAGACTTTGTTTCTGATGATGAGTACGGCTGGTCAGGAAATTTATACAGGAATATTATGTACAAACATAGGAACAAAAATCAAAACAATGGAAGATACAATGAAAACAAAGAAGTAAACAATAACATCTTAAGGGTCAACAATAACCAATCAACATCAAGATGTACAGGACAAGCTGTGAACCGCATGTGGAGAAATTCGAACACTCCACTTCTATCTGAAGTTTGTGCTGCTGATGATGATGTCGTTCAGAAGAACGACTAAAGCTCCATGACCAAACCATCCAACTCAAAGAACAAAACTCCATCAGAATTTGAATTTGTTAACATTGTTTATCTAATTAGTCATAAACGATGACAACATCTTGAATTGATTTTGATATTGATTAATAAATAGTCCAAGTAACTTACTCATAAATACAATTTGCTTTATCGATTCTCTGTCTAAGTTTTTCCATATTTAATTGATTTTTGGTGATTGTTAAATATTGATTTACTTCTAAAATAAATGCTAAATTATTTGATGAATTATAATTGAATTCTGATTGGTCCAATGTTTTAAGCCATTCTTGAAACATTGAAATTAATCTGTGTTTATTGTTGCCATGGTAACATGTAAAATCATAGAAACACAAAATAGTGCTCAATATACCACAAAAAAAAGTTAGTGAACAAAATCGCAACTAAATTAATAATGTAGGTGTATGTTATGAGTTTGATTAAGACGGAATCTTGTAATGCTTGTGACAACACAATCATACTTCAGAATAGAGATAGGATATTATCATATAGTCAATTGATTAATCCAACTGGGGACACTAAATTGTTAGACTATTGTTCTAGATCATATGGTATACACGGATACAATATCCGATTGACAAAGAAGAATCAGATTATAGACAGAGAAGGAGTTCATGCACAATCAGTCCACAATAGAAACTGATAGGTCCTGGGTTCGAATCCCACGAGATGAGATCATGGGTGGGCACGGTTGAGGAGTCCCATAATAGGACAAAATGGTCGTCCAGTGGTTCCAGGTTTTCCATGGTGGTCTAGTTTCAATTGACTCATGAATTCAACTATTTAATTTATTGATATTTACTTCTATTAATTTTTTTTTTAAAGAAATACGTGTTTTATTGTTTTCAGTGTAATGGGATAAGAAGGTGAAATGACATTTTTAATTCATTGTGTTTTTTGCTTAAAATTAATTCCGTTTTCTCATTCAATATGATGATTGTTGAGGAAAATATTTGTTTTTGTTTTTCAATGTGATATTCTATTCGATAAAATGGTGAGACTATAATGTATAGATGAACCAACCAGATTTAAGAAAACAGGTCCAGGATTTCGGCGTGAAATTCATTCATTCACGTTGTAACGGGGTTAAATCATCATATATGGTGTTATTAATAGATTCTGTTTTCTTTCTATTTCAGGGCAACCAAGAATAAATGCTTTAGAAGAAGAAGAGCAAGCTCTGCATGCACTGAACCTACAGGATGACTCATAAGACTGTTTTGTAAACTAGCTCTCCCTTCTGTACATAACCCGCGAATTTTAATTTTCAAAATAAACGACTGGTGGCTTCATTCTGTGTTCTCTCTCTTGGTGTGAAGTGCTCGGCTAACATTGTGTGTTGTGCTTTCAGGTCTTCCCCGCCTGTCAGTGACTAATGATTACACGTGTTACAATTTGGCTAAATAGCGTTTGTGGCATTTTAACTGATGTCAGTTAATGATGAAAACCTCAAATCTAATGCCTAACCCTAACCATCAACTGTAAATCATAATTCTAATTCTCCACACTGATTTATAACCCACATTTAGCCCTAGTCAGTAGGTTGACATTCTTAAGGTCACTTTAACATCGCTCAAAGGTCGTCCATAAATTATAGTCTCACCATTAATTATTAAAATGGGTGTACGATCAATGTATAAAAGAGTGTATTTTCGACTAGGGTTATCGTTATGTCTGGAGTTTAATAAATATTCACTTTTACCAGTCTTGGTATTAGTACTTCGCATCATAGGTAATTGTAATGGTTCCTTGTTCTTTTAAGTATAAGAATGGTAGACGAGGATAGAGCAGAAATTTGCCATTATTAAATTATCATTTTGCTCCGTTTTATATCAGTTATGATTGAATTATGCACACACTGTAATTACTAACTTGTGTTGCTTAGCCGTCAGGTGTTCGATATATATTGTGATATGAATTTTGAGTTATGAATGTGTAGGGTAAAATAGAGTAATAATCTGCTCGCTGTCTTCATCTTTTGATTAAATGGGCCTCATAACTCAATGAGCCTTAAGATTCATTAATCAGTATTCACAATAATTGAGATATTGATTTAGAGAGGGTTGCTGCGATACTAGATAATGAGGTCACTGGTCCTATAGGAAATAGAGGCGATTAAGTCGATATTCTGACAAGGTAATATTTTGGTGCGTGTTACTGATCTCGACAGATATGTTATTTATTTTATTTTATTTAAACACATAAACATCGGAACAAGAAGGCAGCAAATAGATATGCGCCACATAAGTCATTTGATTAGTGTAAGGACTGCAATGCTGTTCAGGTGCCCAAACCGAAACAGGTGGTTTTCTTAGGAGGCCACAACCGGAGCCTTCGGCCTAAAAGTTTGATCCACAAGACAGTGGAGCAACGTCAGGAGATGCAGTCCTAATTGGTTCATACACCATTTATTCACTTATGATTCTGGAGCCCATGTACACCACTGGTTTGGAATCAGGGTTTTCCAACTCCATTAGGTGGATCCTCCATATCCGCCAACCCAGTTAAAGTGCCGTAAACAACAACATAGTCACGAGAAGGCAGTGAGTAGGACTTCCGTGGTAGTGATTGTATGCCCGTGGTCATGTGAGAGCAGTTCGAGAGATAGTGAGAGAACTGACTCTACCCACTCTCAGTCGTACCAGGGTGTTTGGGGGCAATCTAAAGTGAAATGCCTGGAGGCAGAAGGTTAAGTAGATCAAAGAAAAGACAACGAGAACTGAAGGAGAATAATATGGAAACGAAAGAACAATGAATCCTGAGATGATTGATTGACATTTTGCAGAAGAAACAGTGAAATCTGAGATGATTGATTGGCATTTTGCAAACGAAGTATTTACTGTATGGTTCTTAGAGTTTACTGAGGTATTCAGTAATTTTATATTCAGAAACATCCGATTGTCCCCATTTGTGTTCTCATTCATTAGAATATAACTACTCCCATAGTAAACAATCTGAAATAGTATTATGTACTAATGATCAATCTATCTAGTCACATTAAAGGATCATATCTTGTAATTTATATTCTGACCTATGAACTTTCTAAAAACAGAGAAATTACAATATTATGTTTATATACTACTTACAATTTATTATCAAGCATAGATTTCAAATTGAATACTTGATTTGATATTCTTCTTGATTGTGATTTTGATTGATTTTCTGTTTGTTTTATTAATCGAGTTTCTTCATCAGACTTAATTGTAGATAATAAAAAGAATTGTGAACATTAACAATAACAAAACAAATTATAATCAGAAAAGGGTTTTTGTGGATATTATAAGAATTTAATAGTTGAATTCATGAGTCATTTAAAGCTAGACAAACATGGAAAACCTGGATTAGTTGAAGTTAGACAATAACACTGTTGAATGCCAGCCAGCTTAGTGATCTAGTGGTTGAAAGCTCGTGCGCCAAACTGATAGGTCCTGGGCTCGAATCTCGTGAGGCAGGATCGTGGATGAGAACTGTCGAGGAATTCCATACTAGGACGAAACGGCTGTCCAGTGCTTACAGGTTTTCAATGATGGTCTAACGTCAATCGGTTGAAGATCTCAATCAATAACTTCATAAACTCCACAGCCCTATACTAACTAAAAATCTCGTTATTCTTCTAGTTGAAATCACCAGAATGTATTTCAAAGTGCCCGACCACTTAGTTTTATTTGCAGAAACATCAATTAACTATCATACTCCATTGTTTGTATTGATGTATGTGAATAATTTTAGCGACGTTTGATGCAAAAATGAACACGTTGAATTCTTGATATAACACCATAAATAAGATCAGGAAAAATTAGAACGTCTGGGCTACCTGTCACCACGGAACACCTGGAAGCACTGGACGACCGTTTCGTCATATTGTGGGACTCCTCAGCAGTGCACATCAACGATCCTGCTCGCGGGTTACATCATTATGGCTATTAATTGCATAACCTATTCAAGTGCGTTTCTGAAAAGTGTACAACCTTTCGTTGTACAAGTTACAAGATGCCCAATCAAAAATATCTTGGTTGCTGGCAATATGCAACCAAAAGAATGTACATTATTTAGATGTCGATCGACTGGACTGCTAACTTTTAACTGTCAATCACTTAATATTTATCGTCAGGATTGACCAAGAACTAAGAAATGGAAACTTGTTGAAATACTTTGTGTTTTTATTTTATTGCTGATATTCAAAATATCTAGCGGTGTAGTCTAAAATACAATGAACTAATCACTCAGATTTTTTAATGAGTCCACTTATTAACAAAGATTGATCAAAATTCACTCTTGAATATCAACAACATGAAAATAATCATTATTATAAGTGATAATTACAAAATCAATCTTGAAATGAGAAAACGGTAAAGGAAATCAGATTATTAGATGTATATCACCAGTATTATGTACAATACAGAGTAAGTTTAAGATTTCATATATCACAGGTAGACTATTCAATGAACTAGTAAAAATGTTGTACATGTTCATTCCCCTCCTATACAGGAATCTACTAGTATTCAAGATGGAAAAAAGCAGATAAAGATAATGAAAACATTAACATTAGTCTGCTAAGAAATTAACTGCTGATGTTAATAAAATTTATTCTGTATGAATACGGTTTACAGTGGCTTAAACTTCACAATGATCCAACGATTTATTATTCTAAGCGAAGATGGATAATGGGCAGCTGTTAAATCCATGACGCACGTTTCGTTCTATTTGGGACTCGTCAGATGGATTTATCTGCACCTCGGAGTTGATGTTCACTATGGGGCTCGAACTCAGTGCTGTGTTCTCCAAACGCCGTCACGTTATCCACTTAGCTACTGAGTCCTGTTATCCACTTGCTTGTGCAATGGGGTGAAGTTTAAATTCATTTGGTATTCGAAGGGGTTTTGTGCAGATTGGAGTAATTTCAGTAGTTGAGATCATGAGTCAATTGAAGCTAGACCACCACGGAAAACCTCAAAACACTAGGCAGCCGTTTCGTCCTAGTATGGGACTCCTCAGCTTTGCGCATCAACGACCCTGTACAAGAGACTCAAACCTCACACCTTAGATTTCTAGCACAAAACCTTAACCTTCAGTCTACTGAACCGGGATCCAACAGTGTTAATGTCTAACTTTAACCATCTTCCATTGCTATTGATGGGCATCTGTCTCACACTCAGTATTGACTAGCTCCACTGGTCACGGTTTCTCACTACAACTCCGCGAATTGCCTCTCAAGCATTATCATGGATTGGTTGAAGTTAGAAATTGGCACCGCTGCATTCAGGCTCAGTGGTCTAGAAGTTATGCAATCACGCGTGAGATCAAAGGTGTTAGGTTCGAGCCTCGTGTGCAGGGTCGTTGATGCGCAAAGCTGTGGAGTCCTATACTGGAACGAAATGGCTGTCTAGTTTTTCCAGGTTTTCAATGGTGGTCTAACACTGATCGATTCATGATTTCAATCAAAACCCAACAATATTCACATCCCTATACTAACAGCAACTGACCTTTTTTAGAAATGTAAGTCTGCCTGTCGGTTGTTTTCATCTACTACCAAGTATCGTATATACATATTTTAACAAGGAACATTTATTTGATAACCGGCAATTTTGAACCCAATGTCCTATCAGTGTTTAATTATCAATGTTAGAAAGGCATCGGATTTATTGAAAAAAAAAACCCAACTTAAATTCAAATAAAACGAACCTCGGTTAACTTGACCAATCCTGATAATGAGCTGTCTTGTTTCTGAAAATAAAAAACAATATTGAAACAAAACATTTATAAGTTATTGAAATAACTGATACTAATTAGTTGTTGTTGTCAAGTCACTAGTGCTAATAGTATTCTTATTTATCAAGTTGTAATACAACGTGCAATACTTGTAATGTTGAGTGATTAATCGTGGTACAAATCGCTGAGTTGTAACTTATACTGTGAAAACGGATGGCAAGGGTTTAAACATCACTGAGAGTATCAGTTCCATCAAAACTGATAATGCACCTTGCTTATGTTCCACATAATGCAGATATATTTATCTGACTTCATGATCAATCACTGTAAAACAAAATTCAAGAATAAAAAAATACCAGGTCTAGTTTTAAGGTTGTATTTTCTAGACTGACTTCAAAAAATATCTCGTTCGACTAGCAAAATGATCTTATCAATTTTTTACTACTAATTGGCTGACTCTACCAGTTTATTAATTTCACTCGTCTGAAATATATTCTCTGATTCGATTCTTGCAATTTCGGTCGTGCATGAACAATGTTGAGGAGTTTCACAATAAGACGAAACAGCTCTCCTGTTCTCCCCAAATGCCCTGGTACGGCTGAGAGTGCGAAGGGTATTGGACAGCCATTTTTTCCTAGTATGGACCTCCTCAGCGGTGCTCATTCATGACCCCACATGCGAAACTCGAACCCAGGACCTTTGGTCTCATGTTCTGGCATTTAAAAGTTAATGTCGGGATTATGGATGTGCATTTCTGAGGAGTCCCATACTAGGGTGAAACGGCTTTCCAATGCTTTTAGGTCTTCAGTGGTGATTTAACTTAGATGGACTCGTGAATTCAATTGTTAAAATACTGCAATCGCTACAAATCCCCATATCGATAATTTTAATTAAGTAATATTCTTATACATACAGTTAAATTATTAAGGTCTAAGAATGTAATATCATAAAAAATTATAAAGACATCTTTAAGTATATATATTATACTTTAGGTTTTAATGCTTCACGTTGACGTTTTCGTGCAGCTAGAACAGCTTTTCTTCGTTCTTTCTCAGTTATTCTAACTTGTTCTAATTTCATTCGAATACGTTCTTCTTTTTCGGAAGGTGTTAAATGATCCCAACTATGTGAACGTTTAAGCTGATCAGATGATGTATTTGTTGGTGGACTTGAGAAAGAAAACAGATTTAGGAATTCCGTATTATATGTTAATATATGTAAGCTCAATTTTGCAATGATAAGTAACAGTTCAATTCAATTCAAGTATACCCATTGAAAATATATGATTATATCATTGGATCAGTGGTAAAATACATTTACTACTGTTTGTTAATCGTTCATAACGGTTAGGGTATCCTAGATTTATGTTCTATACTAGTTGGCACTTGTTAACAATCAATATTTGTTAGCTTGAGAGAAATGATGCTCCTCAAGCGAAATATAGATTTTTAGGTAGAGATAAGGAACACTGGATTGTTCATTGGTTTGGATGCATATGCTATAGAGGCTAATATAGAAGCAGTTTTGAGAAAGATGACTTTAAAATGGAGGCATCAGACATGCTTAGGGTAAACCTGACTATTGGGATGAGCCAGTTGGGAAGGCACAGACTCTACGATCGATATGTGACAGATTGCTTAAGCTTCCAGATCATCATATTTATTCAGGCTTGTGTTTAAATTTATTGTCATAAATCCACCTATTTTAGACGTATTTTAGTTAGCGACATGAAGTTTGTGTTGATGATTTCGTTCAGAAAAACGGTGAAAGCTCCACGACCAAACCATTCATCTCAGAGAACAAAACTCCATCAAAATTATGTCTGCCAACAGGTTGTACTTACCTACTTTCAAAAAAGTTTACAACTTATCACAAATTTAGTTACTGGAGAACTCTAGGAGTATTAACAAGGTGATTCTGATATTTTCCTTTTTTTCCTTCTCTATCCTTAAAAGTAATAAAAGATGATTACAAAGGAATTCAGACATCAAATATTCCAAGATACACTCTTTGTTCTCCCTTAAAGTATGAGATTAAAATTGCTTCATAACTTTCTTTCTGTACTATGTCCTGATATGCAACTTGGACTGATGCACATATGTGCCTAGTCCTACGTTGTAGCTGACTGACTGACTGAAAAGAGATAACATAGGAGCAAGACTGGTTGTAAACATTTACGGATAAATATGAATAGCTGATAGTCACTATTTAAAAACTTGTCATAGATATTTCTCTGAATACTAATGTAGTGAACACGAACACCAGTGGGGACAATCGGATGTATTTAACACAAAACGATAGGACTTGTTAATAAAATCTAACAATCAAATAGTAAATACATAATTTACAAAATGTCCATCGATTGTCTCAAAATGACTCAGACTTCATTGTTCTCGCATTTTTATACAAATTGCATTCTGTTTCCATTCTTTACTGGTCGGTCCTCTTGTGTCTCTGCTACCGGACATTCTGATTTCATACATTTTATTCCATGAAACCATTTATTCTTCCGGGGGTTATACTTTCTATAGTTACTTCACAAGTAATATTGACATAATTATCACATTTCTTTTAGGTTTCCTCTTATTGTACTGATAAGAAACATGGAAACTTGCATCGATACAATGTACACCAAATCTTTTGTTATTGTTTATGATTCACAGAAGATACAAGTGTTTATTAACAATTGTTTACGCAAAATTCTTCAGATTCATTGACCAGACACTATCAGCAACAACCTACTGTGGGAGAGAACAAACTAGATTCCAGTGGAGGAAGAAATCAGAAAGAAGCACTGGAAGTGGATAGGACACACATTGAGGAAAGCACCCAGCTGAGTCATAATACAAGCCCTCACTTGAAATCCTCAAGGCCAAATGAGGAGAGGAAGACGAAAGAACACATTACGCTGAGAAATAGAGACAGACATCAGAAGAATGAGCAACAATTGGATCGAACTAGAAAAGAAGGCCCAGGTCAGAGTGGGTTGGAGAATGCTTGTCGGTGGCCTATGCTCCATTGGGAATAACAGGCGTAAGTAAGTAAGTAAGTATTGACTACATGTACAGTCGATTGTCCCCACTTGTGTTCTCGTTCATTACAATATGATAGTTAATAACTCGAACGAGAAGTTACACTTAAGACAAGATAAAAATCCCATAAATTATTTATAGCACAAGTTTTTAATTCCAGTCAATTTCTGATATGACGTGATGATCGTTAAAACTTATTGGTAACGTCAGTATTACTTATTACACTAAGTTCCACTGGTTGCGACTTAATAATAGAACTTCAAATACTCATCATTAACTGATTGTTACGAGGGATTTATCATATAACTCAGTGAATCGACTAATTTATTGGTTAAAGTAGTATAATCCTATGATAATGTATCTTATGTTTATAGATTAAGCTACTGACTACTTAGTGTCAAGTGTTACATAATTCAATTTATTATAATCTGACCATTGATCCATGCTAATAAAACAAATCAAAACCAATGTATTCAGGAATCTTTATTGTATCCTACATCTCCATCCGAAGTCTTTATATTATGTTCTTTACATTGAGTCATATCAGTTTTTGTTCAATTATCATGGCAAATCATTAGTGAGTGAGTAACTAATGTTTTAAATGTATTGTTTTGTGAAGATCACTTTATTCTGTAGGTATCATTGAATATCACTTCAAATCCATGACGAATACCGTCTACAAAATGAAATAATTTACTTCATTTGAAAAATAATGATGAACATGAAATACAGACAATATATTTTGATAGGTATCTATCATCTTACATTTCTATTGGTTTACGTTGTACTATTAAGTTAGAATTCTCATCCAACAGTACATCAAAATCATTCGATGATTTAGGCATCATATAATCTTCATTTTTGCTTTTATGTGAAGCACTGAAATTTTATAAACAAAACAAAAGAAAATAATCAATAACCGTTCACAAAATTTTCAGTAAAGTATCATTGTGCTGTATGCTCCGGATTTCGACAGATATAAGTAGTATGTATCATCAATCGAAAGTGAAATACCTGGAGGCAAGTGGTTAAGAAGATCAAAGAAAAGAGAAGGAGAACAAAGAATAATTGGTATGGAAACGAAAGAACAATGAAGTCCGAGACGATTGATCAACATTTTGCAAATGAATTATTTACTGTATGGTTCTCAGATTTACTGTGATATTCTGTAATTTTGCTTTTAATAATTAAATATCAAGTATGGTACGCTGACTAGCGTTGAGGATAGTTGGAAGAAAGCTAGGGGCGGCCAAACCAAAACGTGGCATCAGTGCTTGAAGTCACTAACTTTTAGTCTGAGCCATGTCGGTAAATGCAGACTACTCGGTTGAGGTCCTCACGACTATCGTAATCAATGGTTGGAGACTGTGGGTGACATGGCTCAGAATCGATCACACTCGAGTAGGTGTATACACTCTCTGTCTTCCCTTAAACTATGAGATTAAAATCGTTTCACATCTTTCTTTCTATCAACTAATTCTTTCTTCCTGTACTATATCCTTATACAAGATCTTTATTTTACTGAATTAACTACTTCTATGAATCTGGAGTTCATACTATTGTGTTAATGAGGTATGGCAACTTAGGTCGATGCACATATGTACCTAGTCCTACGTTGTAGCTGACTGGTTGAAGTATGGATTCAATGTATATATACATATAAGTAAGTAATAAGTGTTTTTATAATGATCAACCAAGTTATTGGTTGTATATAATAGGAGGATTCTGACAAGCAGTGAAGCCCAGGACTCGCGTTTCATTCTCACTGGGACTCGTCATTTGGATGTGCTTGAATCTGAATGCTGATATTCACACTGGAGATCAAACCCAGCAAACTTCGTTTCAAACGTCAACACATTACCCATTGAGTTATTGAATCTAGATAAGTACGAACCTGTTCAAAGTGTATGATGATGAAATTATCATTACTACATGTTGGAATTAGTTCAATGTTGATTTTCACGACAGAATTTTAGTCAGTCTTTTTTTGACTGAAATGCATCATTTGTGAATGGCCTCGAATATGGCATGAATTCCATTATTCTGAATTCCACTGCTAGTTACAATCCATCTATTCTATAAGACATTGAACAAAAAATACGATATCGAGGTAATACTTATAAGATGTACAAGTACCGACAAGTACTAATTTAAATTCAGTTTTGGGTTATCACCGATGAACTAATTCAAAATTCTTGTTAATAACATATCAAATTTGATACTTATTTAGTTATCAGAAGGGATCTAGTTGATTAAGCGCCTGGCGCGAGGCTGATAGGTCCTGAGTATGAATCTCATGGGGTGCGGGATCGTGGATGTGCATTGCTGAGGAGTCCCACAACAGGACGAAACGGCCGTCCAGTGCTTCCAGGTTTTCCATGGTGGTCTAGCTTCAATGGACTCGTGATTTCAATCAGTGAAACTTATTTAGTTGCTTAGTTCTGGTTTTACTCTTAATTCAGATATCATCCTTGTATAAAAACACACATAGGCCATAAGAGCTAAACCATTTTAGATGGCTTAATTATAGAAAAAAAGAATCATTTGAATATATTAGCGGGAACTGTCCAACTCAGATTAAAAATACAAAGAACTGATTGTTACATCATTTGTCGGTCGGATTAATAAATGCTAAAGATAACTGTCTACTTAAATAAAGGAGAGCAAAAAGGTAAGAATTAGCATTTACAATTTATAAAATTCAAAGGAGTGCTAAGATTATGAGAGAATAAGAAATTGAAAATGTCTCTTCTGTACTCAGAGTTTAAGTTTGAAATGGTGAATTACTATAGCCTCAATTAGAAATGTGTTCAAGAACTGAGCTGTTGATCGATTTTTATCTCCCTTTAGATAACCATGCAAGGTAGTGCTCAGATATTCTTTTACCAAATCCTTGCCTTGTAAGGTTAATATAACCTGCTCTACAAGAGCAAATAAACAGGTAGACGCACTCTCAGGTGGCCCAGACAGTCTATCCCTGACACTTCCTTGAATGAGTATCTGGCTGGAGAAAATACTTCGGAGATCTACTGAATAAAACGTCATTTTCAGATATTTGGATAATCCAATACTCATCTGAAGGTTCTTATTTGATTTCGGGATCTATTACCATGGTTTGACGAGTTTGCAAACAATGGACAGCAAATTAAACAAGCTGAGATCCGATGCCACAAGATCACTGCTATTCGAAGATGTAACGCTAGCTGATGCCGTTATTATGGATAGTTGGGGGGGGATAGTCCCTCAGTTACATTAGATCTACACGGTTGTCTGCACCGACGAATTGTAACTATGTCGACAACATTGTCAGATGAAAGGGTTTGACAGGGATTAACTGTTATCAAAACTAATCGTAAGATTGTTACTAAAATAACTTTTAAAGATAATCGAAGTTTAGCAACAAGTGGGTGGGAATGTTACCTTGTTTATACAATAATTTAACATCTTTATCACTAAAATATTGGATATATTTAGTAACATGATCAATGATTGTAATTTCATAAGTCTTTGATATGACGAATAAAAATTATTTAAATGTTTCAAAAGCAATCTAAATTAGATAAGCAGTACATTCCTTTGACTAAATGGAAACTTAGAACCACACAGTGATAACATCATTAACTGAGAGGATAATATACGTATCGGTTTGAATCTCTGAAACACTACGAAGTTCTCTGACGTTGTTAGAATATATCAGTGATTTATTCTCAAACATAAGCAATCTAGACTTTACGATAGTAGTGAGTTTCTTCAAAGTATTTTCTTCATGTTACTTGCACTACAATGATGAATCCCCGATTAGTTTATCTCACTTTCCAGAATAGTGATGATCTATTATTTGTGAGTGTACTTCCTATTGAGTGCAACCAAAGATTTAAAATCAAAATATCAAGAAGCTATGATGTTTGGCTCGATTGATACCTAGTTACATTGAGTTTTTATCTCCATCTGTTCATTACTGACATGTAGAAATCAATTTGGATTTTTGTACGATGTCCAAGTCTGATAGTGATAGGGATTTTCATTTATTTATTTAAACACAAACACAGGTACAAGGAGGTACCAAATATATATGCTCCACACAAATTAATCAGTTTGTATGAGGTCTAAAATACTTCCCGGGTGCCCAAACCGAAACAGGTGGTTTCCTTAGAGAGCCACACTCCGAGCCTTTGACCTAGAGGTCTTATCCACAAGACAGTGAGGCAGCGTTAGGAGATGCAGTCCCATGGTAACCGGTGACTAACAGTAGGTTCATATGTCATTTGTCCCTTCAGGATACTGAAGCCCATGTGCACGATTGGTTTGGAATGAGGGTTTTCCAACTCCCCTAGGTGGATTTTCCATATCCGCCAATCAACCCAGTTAAAGCGCCGGATATTCGCTTTTCTTCTTCTCAATTTCTTAAACAATAGTAATGCTGCGAGAAAGCAGTGATCAGGACTTCCCTAGCAGTGGTTGTGTGAAAGTGGCCATGTGGGAGCATATCGAGGGGGAAAGCGGGCTCTGCCCAACCTCGGCTTTAACAGGGAATATGGGAAAATTTTCTTATAAACTACCCCAACCAACTACTCTAGTAAAAAGGAAGCTTTTACTAATTAATCACATCCGGTTGTCTGTACGCTAAACTTGAGTGCAAATGTTTATCTCTAAGACAACTAACCCAACAATAATATTTGTCTCACATTTAGGATATGCAAGCCATTTCTTAGTTAGTCACGAGTACTTATAACTTGACTGATCGTTTATTGGCTTAATTTTTCACTTACTGACATACGTTAACAACCTTGAGCGAATTGACCCAATCTTGGAAATTCAGTCTATGTATTATACATTGTTAATATCTCAAACATTGCCATCAATTTATCGGATCAAGTAAAATAACTTCTTTCAAATCTTGAATCATGGACAACAGTGTAGCAGATAGATCTTTCATAAAGTAAACAATTAGTAGTTAATTTAAATAGACAAATACATAAAACTACCCATTTTGTTCATACTAAAATGCTTACTAAACAAATTGAAAAGCATCAGATTTCATATATTCAATCCAAAATGGATAGATTTCATTTAAACAAATATTTTTCACTGTGTCGAATATTTGAACAGGAGTTGTATCTTTTTTGGCTTGAATGACTTCAATGATTGATTTCACTAATGACAAATCAATATCTATTAAGCAATAAAATTAATAAGTTATCATTAAACTTGAAAATGGTATCTATGATGATTGTGTTTATATTTTTGTGAGTTCAATGCCGGATTATATAGTTCTGAACTTGATATTGAAAGAGTTCATAAGCATATTTTAGAATATATGCCAACAACGATTGGATAGAACTAGAAAAGAAAGCTCAGGATACAGTGGGTTGAAGAATGCTGGTCGGCGGCCTATGCTTCATTGGGAATAACAAGCGTAAGTAAGTAAATAAGTAAGTAAGTAAGCCTTTACCTATGACTATTAACTCATTTATTTTTAATTTAATGTTTACATCAAGCATTACCGTTGCTTTAAAGAAATAGATGATTGAATATTGAATGAACAATCAATTCATCACTTCATTTTAGAAATAATGCCATAAATCCATGAATTCACTGACAAGTGAACTGAGCCATATTGGTAGGTGTAGACTATCTTGTTGGGATCTGCGAGACAATAGCAACTAATGGTTAGAGACTTTGAATCACATGGCTTAAAATCGTTTGCAATGGCGCAGGTACATCCACTCTTTGTGTTCTCCAAAATTCTAATCTTCCGAATTCTTCGTGTCTCTTTCTTTTTTCTCTTGCTAAATTTATTTCGCTGTATTATACTCCTTGAATAACAACTTCAAATCCTAATCTTTCCGATTACTGCTTGTACTTTTACTATCTCTATCACTATGGGATTTGAATGGACAATTGTATCTGTGTGCTAATGTGGTATGGCAACTTGAACTGATGTACGTACATACGAAGTTGTTGACTGACTGATCAATTGTTATAGATAATAATCTTTCCAAGAAGTATTTTAAGAATCATAATGACAGTAGTATGTACAATTTGAATTTAATGAATACAATGTTTAAATAATAATAAAAAGAACTTACCTATACTCCAACGACTATTTGATCTTAGAAAATTATTTACAATATACCAAATTTTTGTTAGTTTAGTAAAACGATTAGCCATTAAACTTAAATTTTGTCTAGAATAATCATAAATAGCTTGTAAAAATCCAAGTATACGATTTTGTCTTTCTAAACCATTTCTGTGAATAAGTTTCCATATGAAATTAGAAAAAAGTAAGGTAATTATGATGTAATAATTAAAAAAGTTTATCATTTTAAACAAATAACATTGTGTAATGTATTAAAGGTTAAGCGTTTGTTCTAGATCGAAGGTCCTGGGTGCAAGTCTCAGTCAGTCATTTAGTCGGCTACAACGTAGGACCAGGCACATATATGCATCGGTTCAAGTTCCCATACTTCATTAACACAACAAGATGGACACCGAATTCATAAAAGTAGTTAATTCAGAGGTGGAAATATATAAAATAAAGATTTTGTATAAGGATATAGTACAGGAAGAATGAATTAGTTGATAGAAAGAAAGATGTGAAACGATTTTAATCTCATAGTTTAAGGGAAAACAGAGATTGTATACACTGACGCCATTGTGATCGATTCTGAGCCATGTCACCCACAGTCTCCAACCATTGATTACGATCGTCGTGAGGACCGTAACTGAGTAGTTTGCATCTCCCAACATGGGTGTATATCTAGGAGCCCTATATTAAAAAGAAACGGTTATCAGTGCTTTTAGATTTCTAATAATAGTGTAACGTTGATCGGTTCATGATCTCAATTCGAAATAAATGCCCTTAAAGTTTTTTTTATAATACTTTGTCGTAGTGATTGACTTTCAGTTTTGTATGTAGAGTTTTATGGTAAATTGAAACAATTTACTACCGTATATTATCCAGCTTTTCTCAACGTCTTTTTTTAATCAAATGTACTTCAAGTTTAAATATTATGGCACTTTCATAAAAATATAGCTACGCGTAGAGCCCCTTTGGGGCTACTGTCGATCCCAAGCCCGGATAAAGGAGGAGGGTTGGGCATGGGGTAAACGACTTTATCCCGTAGAAAACTAACTCGCTAAAAAAGCGTTAACCAGAAAATTATTCGTGAAAATATCTCTAACAGTTATTACCATCAACTGGTTTGCATTACTTGATCAGCAAGTAACAATCTTTATAAGCAAAGATGGATAGTGGCTAGAAGTGGAATTCAGGATGCGCGTTTCGTCCTACTTGGGACTTTTCAGTTAGATATACCTGCATCTCAGAGTTTATGTCTACTGCAGGACTCGAACCCAACACCATTCTCTTCAAACTCCTTCGCATTATCCATTCAGCTACTAAGTCTTGATAGCCACCTGCTTGTGCAATGAGGTGAAATTTAAATTCACTTGGTATTATTTGCTTGTATCTTATGGATAACGTGATGGCGTTTGAAGCGAACGGTACTGAGATCAAGTGCCGGAGGAGACATCAACTCCAAGATGTAGGTACATCTAGTTGACGAGTCCCAAATAGGATGAAACGCACATCCTGGATTCTACTGCTAATCACAATTCATCTTTGCTTCTAATGCTTATAATCTAAGACATTATCGAAACAGTTCGCATAGGAAGATTCAAGTAAACAAAATATCAAGTGAATATAAGTAATAATCTTTGTCATTACACCTATTCACAATCTTCAATATAACATGTATATACCTTACATTTATTTCAAATTTACGGCGAGACTCTAATTTATGAACGAACTTAGAACGAATCTTAAGTGACCTTGAGAAATATTAGCCAGTCAGCAAACAGAAAGTATAGAGTAAAAATATGTTATACAAAACCATGGAAATAAAGTGGATAAACTTCTTATACGTGGTTCAAAAACTTGTCAAGGTTGGAAAGGCGTTCAGAGGATCTAAAATCGTAATGCATGCAGTAGAAATAGTAGGCCTCCGGAGCCATGATTAAGTCTCGAAAACTCTTTCAGCCTCGACTACATAGCTTCAATATTGTTTATGTGCACTCCGATTGTTAAGTGCACAAAATGCTACTTGTGGATAACGACACAATGCACATAACCAAGCCTATGTAGGAGTCTGTACGCTCTCCAAACATCCGTATATATTGTAGTACCTGGCTGCAGCCAGTGTTACTAGTGCTTTTATTATCCAGTCCGCGATAATTGTCGTAATTTGCCTCAGTTAGAAATTATACATATTGGGTTTTCATCACGAACAGACATCAGCTATAATGCCAAAAATCTGTTTAGCCAAATGGATGAAAGGTTTTCGCGTTAAAACCCGAGATCTATTATCTTATACTTGATTGATTCGTCCACAAATTATAGTCTCGCCATTTTATTTGTTATAGCCGCTCAATTATCACATTTTGTATAAAATTCCCTGTGGACCGATCGTATGTTAGCATTAAGCACTGAAGTTGGCGCCGTAACCTTGAAATCTCTAAAACGCTTCTGATTGGCTCGTCCATAAATTAGAGTCTTGCCTAAATTTACCTTTCTAAATAAAATTGAAATGGACCACCAGATGCTGCATCACCATGTATTGCTATTAAACATTTTTTCTTTAACATTTCTTCCATTGAACTTTTCTTTTCTTTTGAATGTATGAACGAAGTTAGTTTTCCTCTATTTGAAGATTCCATCTTTTTCCTATTGATGAATTCTTGTTTAAATGATGATGTCATTTTATGATTCTCATTAGGATGATCATTATTATTTATTCCTAATGTAGATATCAATGAATCAATTATAATGGAATGATCATAATTGATTGAATTATTGATGATATCCATTTGTATCGAGGAGGAGGATAATAATTGACAATTATTGATTTTTTTTAAATGTTCCCATTTTAAACCAGGATATAATTTTAAACCAATCACATCATTTGGATCATAGGGTATTGTCCATGATATATTTAATCGTTTAAAGAATGGTATAGTTGATGTATATTTAGTTGGAGTAGTACTGGTAGAAGTAGTAGTAGTAGTACTACTTGACATTCGAGATAATTTTATATTTCTATGAGATGAATTCAATGTAGATGATGGAGCATATGATAATAAACGTTGTTTTGATATATTTCTTAATATATCTCTATTATGATCTGATTGAATAAGACCATTTTTTGTTAAAGCATTTTTAATAATTAGATCATAGATTTCTTTATTCCAGGATTTTTCATCATTAGATACCTTTATTGTTTTTTCAGTTGTTTGTAATGAACTATGACAATTTACAGAAGTATCATTATCTTTAATAACTTCATTAGATTGATATTCTTCATATTGAACAGTAGGATCATGATCATTATGATGATTGTAATGATCCATAAGATCAAGATCATTATCTTGTTCAATATCAGAACTATTTATTGATATATTTTCTATACATGCATTAGATGATAATGTATGATTTGATCTAATTAATGAACAATATGGTGGTATATAAAATAAATTAGAACCACCATATTGATTTGGTAAAAACTGACAATTATTGATTATTCTTTCCCAATGTAATAACCATCTTGGTAACCAATAATATCTTAAACGACGTAAACAATCATATTGTACACAATCAAACATCATATTACCAAGTTGATATAAATAGGATTCATTCGGATTATTATTCTTATCATGGCGACTTGTTAGAAAATAATCAGAAATTGTATTTATTGATGTAAATAATTTTTCACGTGCTTTAGATGTTAATTGAAGAAGGTAACGATCTTCAAGATCACTAAACAATAGATATCAAGAAAGAAAAACTGTAATGAAGGATCATATAAATCAAACGATAGATTTTGTTCACATAGTATTGTTTACTTGTATCTATCTTCTCAGGTACATTCAGTTGACGAGTTCAAAGTAGGACGAAACGTGCATCCTGAATTCTACTGCTAGCCACTTTCCATCTTTGCTTATAAAGCTTGTGACTTAAGGCAATATTGAGACAGTTCGTACAGGATGCACATATGCTAATAAGAGACTGATCAATTACAGTCCTTAATAACAATTGGAAGATCCAAGCAAATAATACTAAGTGAATTTAGATCTTAATTATATTTAGGTAAGAATATAATATAGAGATGAGATTGAGCAATTCCTAAAATAACGAAGTGATTTTGATCGATTTTCAAGGTCATTAAAGAAAGACATTAAAAACGATGATGAAGGATTATATAAATCAAACTATAGACTGTGTTCACTAGATGTTGTTTACTTGTATCTTCCCAAGTACATTCAGCTGACGAGTCTCAAATAAGATGAAACGCGCGTCCTAGATTCCAGTACTAGCCACAATCCATCTTTACTTATTTAGACTTTGTTGTTATTTTAGTTGATTTAAGTAGTTATGAATGCCTTTCGTCAGCTATGGTTTATAATTGAGAGTTTTTACAGTGAATACAGGAAACCTAGTTGTTAACTTCTATTCGATTAAGTGGTTCAAATAATAGTTAAGTGGAGTATAGCGCTCAATTTAACCATCAAATGTTTAGTTTAAATTATATTGGTGACAAGTGATACGGTGTTAAAATGTGAATATTTCATACATTTATTTGATTACGTAAACGCTCCTGAATAAAAAGTCTTGGTATTTAAAGTTGTTAAACAAATCAGATATAGTGGATAGTTTTTCTTTAATTCCTAGCTGGTTAGAAGACTGTTTATAATTAATGTTTTGGTGGCCCGTATTATTGGGACGGAGCATTTGACCAGCAACCCGCGTTGATATGCAGGTATACACGCCGGCAGGCACTCACCCAATCCACGACTTAATGTGCACCGTGATAGATGAAAAGCCGACCCTCGAACAGGCATAGCCACAGGATATCCCGTAGTCGCAATATGCGTTCAAGATGTCGATCAAGCCACTACCCGAGCACAACCCACCGCATCATTTCAACCAATTCATCTAGACTGTGAGAGTTGGCTCATACACCTCCACCGCGTGTCATTTCGCTTCGCTCTCCTCTCTTCCCTTCGTCCCTCTGATTTCCTGCCCAGATCAATGTATACAAAATATACGTATTCAAAACTTCATTCTGTTATACACTAACGCGAATTAAGTTGATAATTTTATAAGAGGATAGACGACATGTGTACTTCAATAACATTACTTACTTACTTACGCCTGTTACTCCCCGTGAAGGAGCATAGGCCGCTCACCAGCATTCTCCATCCAACCCTGTCCTGGACAATCCTTTCTAGCTCCGTCCAGTTGTAATTCATCGTTTTCATATCTGCTTCTATTATCCGACGCAATGTGTTCTTTGGCCTTCCTCTTTTCCGCTTCCCTTCAGGATTCCAAGTTAGGGCTTGCCTCGTGATGCAGTTTGACGATTTGCGTAATGTATGTCCTATCCATTTCCATCGTCTTTTCATAATTTCCTCTTCAGCTGGAAGTTGGTTTGTTCTCTCCCACAGAAGGCTATTGCTGATGGTATCCGGCCAATGGATGTTGAGTATCTTGCGTAGACAGCTATTTATAAATACTTGTACTTTCTTGATTGTGGTTGTTGTAGTTCTCCAAGTTTCAGCTCCGTACAGTAGAACTGCCTTGACGTTCGTATTGAAGATTCTCACTTTGATATTGGTTGAAAGTTGTTTTGAGTTCCATATGTTCTTCAATTGTAGGAATGCGACCCTTGCTTTGCCGATCCTCGCCTTTACGTCTGCATCGGATCCTCCTTGTTCATCGATGATGCTTCCCAGGTATGTGAAGGACTCTACATCTTCCAGAGTTTCGCCATCAAGTGTGATTGGATTGTTGTTCTCCGTTTTGAATTTGAGGACCTTAGTTTTCCCTTTGTGTATGCTGAGGCCTACTGATGCAGAGACTGCTGCTACACTGGCTGTCTTCATCTGCATCTGTTCGTGTGTACATGCTAGGAGGGCTAGGTCATCTGCGAAGTCCAAATCGTCTAATTGGTTCTGAGCTGTCCATTGTATTCCGTGTTTTCCTTCAGATGTTGAGGTCTTCATAATCCAGTCGACCACCAGAAGAAAAAGGAAGGGAGAGAGTAAACAGCCTTGTCTGACTCCGGTCCTTACTTGGAATGCATCTGTCAGCTGTCCTCCATGCACTACTTTGCACTGTAGTCCGTCGTATGAGTTCCGGATAATATTGACAATCTTCTCAGGAACTCCGTAGTGTCGAAGAAGTTTTCATAATGTCCTCCTATCTACACTGTCTAATGCCTTTTCATAATCAATGAAGTTGATGTATAGTGATGAGTTCCACTCAACTGATTGTTCGACGATGATCCGTAGTGTTGCAATTTGGTCTGTGCACGACCGATCCTTACGGGATCCAGCTTGTGGATCTCGAAGTTGGGCGTCTACTGCATCCTTCATCCGGTTCAGCAACACTCTGTTGAAGACTTTCCCTGGTATTGACAGTAGTGTAATGCCTCTGTAGTTTTCTCATTTGCTCAGATCTCCTTTCTTTGGAATCTTGACGAGGTGTCCTTCTTTCCAGTCCATCGGCACTTGTTCCTCCTCCTAAATCTTTTTGAACAGAAGGTAAAGCATGCTTGTGGTTGCTTCGATGTCTGATTTCAGTGCTTCAGCTGGTATGTTGTCGGGTCCTGCTGCTTTCCCGTTCTTGATTTGTCTGATGGCCATTCTAATTTCTTCCGTAGTTGGTGGATTGACATCTATAGGAATATCTATGTGTGCTGCTTCGATGTCCGGTGGATTCATTGGAGCCGGCCTGTTCAGGAGTTCCTCGAAGTATTCTACCCATCTGTTACGCTGTTGTTGAATTTCGGTGATTGGCTTGCCTTCTCTGTGTTTGACCGGCCTCTCTGGTTTACTGTATTTCCCTGCTAGTTTCTTCGTTGTATCGTGAAGCTGTTTCATATTTCCTTCTCTAGCAGCTTTTTCTGCTGTCGTTGCTAGTTCTTCCACGTATTTCTTCTTGTCGGCTTTAATGCTCCTCTTCACTTGTTTGTTTGCTTCTATGTATTCAGCTTGTGCTTGGACTTTCTCTGCTCGTGTTCGGCTGTTGTTTATTGCTGCCTTCTCGTTCTTCCTTTCTTTGATCCTGTCCAGTGTTTCTGTAGAGATCCATTCCTTATGATGGTATTTCTTTAGACCGAGAACCTCTTGACACGTTGAAGTTAATGCTTCCTTGATGCCTTTCCAGTTGTCCTCCATACTAGTTTCTTCTTCTTTCAGTAGATCTTGAAAGGCTTGGAACCTGTTGTTGAGAGCTATCTTGAATTCACTGAGTTTGTCAGTATCTCGAAGGAAGGCTGTATTGAACCTTTGTATTGCTGTTTGTCCAGTTGTCCAGTTTTTCTTTAGCTTCAGTTTTAAATTGGCTACAACTAGGTGGTGATCTGAAGTTACGTCAGCACCTCTCCTGGTTCTCACATCTTCCATTGTCCTTCGGAATGTTTTGTTGATGCAAATATGATCTATTTGGTTCTCTGTAGTGTGGTCCAGTGAGATCCATGTAGCCTTGTGTATACGCTTGTGTGGAAATATTGTGCCTCCTATGACCAATTTGTTGGATGCACATAGATTTGCAAATCTTTCTCCATTTTCGTTTCTTTCTCCCAGTCCATGTCGTCCCATAATATCTTCATATCCAGTGTTGTCTATTCCGACTTTGGCATTTAGGTCTCCCATCAGAATAGTTAGGTCCTTTCTTGGGCATTTCTCAATGATTGACTGCAGCCGCTCGTAGAACTGATCTTTAATTTCGTCGTTGCTATCATTGGTGGGTGCATAACATTGGATAATATTCATTAAGATCCCCTCCTTCTTTGTTTTGAATGATGCTTTGATGATTCTGGATCCGTGAGATTCCCATCCTACAAGTGCATTTCGTGCTACTTTGGACAGCATAAGAGCGACTCCCTGAGTGTGTGGAGAATTGTCCTCTTCGTGACCGGAGTATAGCAGCATCTCTTTCGTAGCTAGCCTTTTCTGTCCAGCTTGGGTCCAGTGGGTTTCGCTGATTCCCAGTACTGCTAAGTTGTATCTCCTCATTTCCATTGCTATTTGATTGGTCTTCCCGGTTTCCCACATTGTTCGAACGTTCCATGTACCTATAAAAATTTTTGCTCTGGTTGTTAGAAGGGGCATCGGCCTCGTGGCTTCCGAAGGAACTCGGCTTTCACCATGAAGCGTCATAATTCTTCTAAATGAAGACCTTCTAACTCCCAGGGCAGAGTTAAAATGGTTTGGATTATTTTTTCTGGTGGGCGTTTTTTTAGCGAGTTAGTTTTCTACGGGATGGGGACGCTAACCCCATGCCCAACCCTCCTTCTTTACACGGGCTTGGGACCGGCAGCAACCCTATAAGAGCTACATTCATACAATCTAATTGGAATCAGATCCTGGGCCACTAAAATGTAACTGAATGGAATATATTATTAACTAATAGATTACAGTGAACAATAACATACATATATAACGAGTAGGATTACTACACTTTGTGCTTTATTTCCCTCTGGGGAATAAGAATATTTGAAGACATTATCTGGTTTATGAGTATGGAAAAGTTATTACTTATGAATAATACAACTCTAACATCAGAAGCGTATTGATCTACTTTTGATTGGCTTAACGAATAACTAATGTTAGATAGTGAGAAAAACTGAACATTAGGAAAGCTTTTTCTCAGTGACATCCGGATTCGTTCATTAATTCTTCCTGAAATTTTTATTTCCTCTAAATAAAATATAGATAGTGATAGGCTTCCTGAAAACAATCGGTTGTCTATGACTTTTAGGATATTCCTTTCTAGATTTCAGAATAATTATTTTTGGGCATCCATTTTCAGATGGTTCTTTTCAATATCACCTCCAAATTCATATATGAATTTACGTATACCTGGAGAACCCTGTTAGGCAGCTTATGCTCGTCCATGGGGGGTAACAGGAGTAAACAAGTAGGTAAGTAAAGGGCAGCAGGTAAACACGAACGGCAGGAAAAAAGATTTCTACCAGGTTTTCTAATCAGTTTTCGAGTAACCTATGCTTAAAAGACAATAAAGCCTTCATAAATGCAATCACTATTCACTTGATAGAGAATAGAGATATAGTCAATATCAGATATACATTTAAAACAATTAAAAAACCAACCAAATATCTATTTTACTCAATTTTGCAGAGGTATCTGTTGTGTAACGTTAACAAGATCACGTTTATTTCAACTTCACCGACTAAAGTAAGTTAGACCTTTGTTTATAATTATAATCATAGTAGGTTTTGTAATTTCAGGCTGTTTCCAACTGATCAGAGGACCATTAAATAGAATGGATTCATTGTACTCTGCAAACCTTGTCGTTCTACAACTGTTTAGATTTATCAAGGAAACTGATTGTATAGAATTTTTGAAACGTTTTTTCTCTTTAATTTAAACAAATCGTAAACTATCAGTATAGGGTTATAAATAAAGTTAGGGTTTGATTGAGATGATGGATCTATCAATGTTAGACGACCATTGACAATCTGTAAGCTTTGATTTCAATGATCTGATCTTCATGGTATCAATAAAAATTCAACAATCTCCATAAACCTATACCAATACATATCATGTATTCCCTAGTGACTGGCTTCGGGAGGTAATTCTCGAAGTTCTAGTGAGAAGCCGTGACCAATGAATCTAATCCATGTCAGATAGAGACAAGTATATACCTCAGACAATGGAAGATGATCGCGCAATATGACGGAGTGGTTGAAGTTAGACATGTACACCGTTGAATACCGGCTCAGTGGTCTGGAAGTCAAACGTTCGCGCGCGAGACCGAATGTCCTGGGTTCTATTTCTGTATGCGGGATCGTGAAAACGCACTGTCGAGAAGTTCCATACTAGGACGAAGCAACTGTCTAGTGCTTTCAGGTCCTTAATAGTTGTCTAACATTGATCAGTTCATGATCTCAATAAAAAACAGATTTATGAATTACCGTAATAAATTAAATTTTAATTTAATACTTTCATAACTTGAATTCTGCATAGATGAAATCATTTTAATTGCTTCACAATCTAACCAAAAATCAACAAGATGTATTCCATTAGTTGTCACTAGAAAAGCCATAAAATCTTTCATTCCATCACGCTTGAAAGAAAAAACAGATAATAATATTTTTCATATAATCACTGAAATAAATGATTTCTGAAATGTAAAGAAAATATGAGGTGGTTACAAACAGAGTTGAATTTTATCAACTTCATGTTATACAGAGTTCATCCGGAGTTTGATATTAAATGTCAAAACATGTAACTACATACAGAGATTATCAATTCAGTAGTATCCAATATTTTTGTGCAGAGGATAGCTTGTCTAACCTAGATTAAGACCTTGACGAGATAGGCTGACTAGCTTAACATTGAAACTAGTATGCGTGAATTCGAAGTGACACCAACTACCTGGGGAGAGTCTGGTCTCCCTCTCCAAATGCTCTCACACGGCCACGCCTATATAGCCTCTGCCAGAGAAGTCCTACTCACGGCCTTCTCACAGCGAGGGTGTTGTTTACGAAATTGAGAGGACGAAAAACAAATGTCCGGCGCTTTCACCCGCTTGGTGGACACGGGGAGTCCACTTACCGGAGTTGGAAAACTCTGATTCAAAACCAATCATGCATATGGGCTCCAGGATCCTAAGTGAACAAATGGCGTACGAACCAATTATTGGTCACCGACTACCATAGGATTGCATCTCTTGACGTTGCTCCATTGCCTTGTGGATCAGACTTTTAGGTTGAAGGCTCCAGGTGTGGCCTCCTAAGAAAACCACTCGCTTCGGTTTGGGCACCTGGAAAGTGTACCAACCCTCACACAAATCGAATGAGTTATGTGACTCATATCTAATTGCTGCCTCTTTGTACCAATATCTTTGTGGTAAAATAAATAAAAATAAATAAATTGGGTAGAGAGATGAAAACTATAGTATATAGCCTGATTGGCTGACAAGCATGCGAGTGAGAGAAGACAAGTCAACTGGGACGCTACATGATTTATTCCCAATCCCAATCTGCTTCCCGATTTCAGATTAGTGTAAAAAGATACACGAATATATAGACAACTAACCAGACTGAAACTGGGAATCAGAGTAGAAAATAGAGTACAAAAGATTACGTTTAACGTACAATATCTTTGAAACAAAAATGGCTATGGCAGTAAATCATACATTAAACGACAGCTTATGTTCTGTAGAATAGACTAGGGACAAAAATAAATGTTACTGTTTTATAAGCTTTGAATCAAATGAAATAACGTCCCCCCAAAACAGATTCCTTAGTTTGTCAAGGATTCCTGTTTCTCTGTTCACATTATTTTTCGAGTTCATCAAACGGCGAGATTATAATTTATGGATGAACCAATTAGATATAAGAAAACAGATCTCGGATTTTGACGCGAAATTTATCCACTCATTTGGTTAAATACTATTTTGACATTATAACTGATGTCAGTTCGTGATGAAAAACCTTAAATCTAATTCCTAACCTTAGTCATCAACTGTAAATCATAATTCGAATTCCCCACACAGGTTTATGACCCTCATTTAGTTCTAGTTATTAGATGAACAGTCTCAAGGTCAGCCTAGCGTCACCCAAAGGTCGTCCATAAATTATAGACTCACCCAACAAACGAATAACAACATAATTTCAATAATTGAGATCATGATTCAATTGAAGCTAGACCATCATAGAAAACCTGGATGCACTGGACGGCCGTTGTGGGACTTCTCAACAGTGTACAAATACGATCCCGCCTCGTGAGATTCGAACCGAGGACCTGTCAGTCTTGCGCGCGAAAGGGTTCACCTCTACACCACTGAGTCGACTAGCATCCAATGGTGTTAATCCACGAAATAACAACGTATAAAAAAGACTAAATACTGATCTATCTATCTATATATATTCTAATCATACTTACAGATGATAATAATAATTCTTTTAATTGTTGCATCGGTATATTTTGTCTTTGTTCCATAGCTTGAATTTCATGAAATATATTCTTTTCATCGATTTCATCATATAAAATACTTTTTGTACTATCATTACTATCACCATTACTATTACAATTATCACTATTATTATCAATAGTAAATATGAGAGATTTTGATTTCTTACTACTACTACTATTATTATTATTATTAGTAGTAGTAGTAGTATTAGTATTAGTAGTTGGACTTGTTTTACTTGAATTTAATTTTCCCTCATTTAATTGTTTTAAACTTTGTTGAATCTGTTCAATAGTTTTGAATGGATCATTTTTAGAATAAGAATATGGATGATAATAATAATAATTCAATGATTTAATTGGTTCTGATTGACGTCGATATTTTTTGTTAATATCATTATTATTATTATTATTATTATTATTATTATTATTACTTGTAGTATGACTATTTTCATCACAACTAGTTTGTTCAATTAATGGACTTGGACGATTTAGATCATTCATTTTTCCTAGATTACATTCAAACATGGTTAATCTCCTGATTTAAAGGGAAAAAATAGTGAATGATTTATTGAAGTAAAAAAAAGTATAAAGTAGTGTTATGTCATTGATATATTCCGATGAGAATTATGAATGGTAACTGTTGGGATCCATTTATGGACTGATACTATATATATATATATATTTATTGTATAATTGTTATGTAACTAAACTATGCATATTCATATTCCTCTTATTATAAGCTTCATTTTGACCTATAGACTGTTGTGAGATAGTAACTCACTGAAGACAATGGTGAATGTGTCGCTCAATTTCGTGGATTAGTTGAAGTTAGATATTAACACCGTTGGATGCTGGCTCAGTGGTCTAGTGGTTAGGCGCTCACGCGCGAAACTAGTAGGTCCCGGGTTCGAATCTCGCAGGGAGTGAGGTCGTGGATGCGTACTGCTGAGGAGTCCCATAATAGAACGGGACTGCCTTTCAGTGCTTCCAGGTTTTCCATGGTGGTCTAGCTTCAACTGATTCATGATCTTAACTATTGAAACTATAGACTTTTATTAGACGATTTGCCATTATTGAGTTATAGGCAGTCTATTAATTACAGTCTCTCATAATCACAGCCATTTTTAGGCTAGATCTTGTACAAATGTTATTTTTCTATTTTGTGGAGCGATGTGGTCTGTTTGGTTTGTATATAAACCCAGCATGTTTGAAATATATGATTCATATTGCAGAGGCTGAGATTAGTGTTCTGGAAGGGCTAGGTACGAAGAAGGACCGATAAGGACTCTGAACTGGTTTTACGGGTTTACGAGTCATTGTTTCGGTCGACAAATCACTGTTCTCTAACTCATGGTATCATTACATCATATATTGATAGGACACAAGGCACAAAGTTATAACAGTCTTTATGCCTGAATTAATTATATCCCGTGATAATACCGCCAATTAGATACACTGACTTATACGACTACATTAATGATGGATACACCAGTACGGGCAGCCTACACTTAAGATTAGTCCTTTTTCCGCCTAGCCCTGACTATTACGTGCAGAATGTCAATATCAACTTCCGCGATACGAATCATGTATTTCAAATATACTGGGTTTATATACAAATCAAACAGACCACATCGTACCATAAAATGGAAAATAACATTTATACAAGATCTAGCCTAAAGTGGCTGTAATTTGGAGGAACTGTGACTAATAGATTGAGAATAATTTGAGAATAGTAAATCATATAACAGTAACCGGTAGGTCAATAAGGAGCTTATTATAAGAGGAACATAAATATATATATATTCACTTGGTGTTGTTTACTTGTATCCTCCCATTGTTATTTAGGACTGCAATTGATCAGTGTCTTATGGGCATACATGCATCCTGTGCGAACCGCTTTAATATTGCCTTAAGTCAAGCTTTATAAGCAAGGATGGATAGTGGCTAGCAGTGAAATCCAGGATGCATGTTTCGTCCTATTTGGGACTCATCGGCTGTTTGCACCTGCATCTCGGAGTGGATATTCACTTTGGGACTCAAACCCAGTACCAATCGCTTCAAACGCCATCGCGTTATCTACTTAGCTACTGAGTCCCGATCAAGAGACTAATCAATTTCAGTCCTAAATAAAGATGGAGAGATACAGATAAACAACACCAGGTAAATATAACTTCAACCTGTTCCATAAGCAGGTGGCTATCAGAACTCAGTGACTAAGTGAATAACGCGATGGCGTTTGGAGCGAACGGTACTGGGTTCGAGTCCCAGAGTCAACATCAACTCTGAGATGCAGGTATATCCAACTGACGAGTCCCAAATAGAACGATACGCGCGTCCTAGATTCCACCGCTACCTACTATCCATAAATATATGTTGTTTAGTTACTTAACAATTACACAATAAGAATACATATATAGTTTTACTATAATTACAAGTTAGATCATCTTTTTTTCCTAGAAATTGACCTGTGTTGATGTTGAGAATCAATGGAAGTAAACATGTATTGGAGATAACTAGCTAAATCATACTTCATTCATAGATAAGCTGACATCTAACCAGTATATGATGCTGGCTCAAATGGGATTATGTTTGTAAGAGGTTAAGGTTAATCAGAATTTGGTTATCGTTAGTTTCATTGCTAATTATCTAACGTATCTATAGTTTAATATTCGCTAAAACTAAGTTAGTTCAAGGTTATTGGTTGAAAATTATAGATTATTATAGTCGTTATCACATTAGGTTGAATCATAGAAAATTGCAAAATTTTGCAAAAGTACAAGAGAAAATGTAGGACAAAATAAAATGCAAATGATCAAAATATCAATACTTGTTATAATTTGTGGCCTGTGTACCCTGTTAATGTATAACGTAACGATACTGCCAATTAGAGAACAGTGAATTATTGATCGGATCAATGACGCGTAAAACTTGTGCAAGCAGTCTAGAGTCCTTATTAGTCCTGCTTCCTGACTAGCCTAACCAGTTAAGTCCAGAACACCAATCTCAACCTCTGCAATATGAATCATTTATTTCAAGCATACTGGGTTCATATATCAACCAAACAGACCACATCGTACCATAAAATATGAAGAATGGTAAATTGTATAATAATAGTTCATAGGTCAAAATAAGGCTCATAATAAGAGGCACATGAATATGAATAGTTTAGTTATTTAACAATGATATGATAAAATTATACGTATAGTACTGGTTCATAGATGGATCCCAAGAGTTACCATTCATTATGCTTATCGGGGCATAACAATACTGATCATAGAATGAAACGAGTCATGGAAAATATAGTTTGGCGAGACCATAATTTATAGTCGAATCAATCAGATTTACGATGACAGGTCTTAAATTTTGGCGCGAAGTTCATTCATTCAGCAATATAGAGTTTTGGCATTATAGCTGACGTCAGTTTGTGATGAAAACCCTATATCTTATTCCTAACCCTAACCCTGACTACCAACTGTAAATATTATTCCTAGTTCCTCACACTGGTTTATAAATCTTATTTAGCCGTAGTATGTAAGGTGGACATTCTCAAGGTCTCTTTAGCGTCGAAAAACAAATATCCGGAGCTTTAACCGGGTTGTTGGACACATATAGTCCACCTACTGCAGTTAGAAAACTCTGATTCAAAACCAATCGTGCACATGGACTCCAGGATCCTAAGGGAACAAATAGCGTATGAACCAATTATTGGTCACCGGCTACAATGGGATTGCATCTCTTGACGTTGCTCCATTGCCTTGTGGATCAGACGTTTAGGTTGAAGGCTCCGGGTGTTACCTCCTAAGAAAACCACCTGCTTCTGTTTGGGTACCCAGGTAGTATCTCAGCCCTCACACAAATCGAATGATTTATGTGGCGCATATCTTTTTGGTGCCTTCTTGTACCTATGTTTATGTGTTTAAATAAATAACTGATTAATTATTTCTTCATAAGATCTGTGGTTTGTTCAATTTGACATTCTCTTAATGACATAAATTTACTTACCTAGTTTTAAAATACTTTGAGTATTCACGACTTCTTCGTCTTTCCGACTTTAGTGTATCTAAAAGCAGTCAATATATATCTATATGTATGAACTGGTAGAATATTAGTACTTAAATAAATTACGTTAATCATATTAAAATGATCAGAATAAGGGTTTATGGAGGTTGTAGAAATTTTAGTAGTTGAATTCATGAGTCGATTTAAGCTAGATCACCATCGAAAACTTGGAAGCACTGGACAGACGTTTCATCCTAGTATGGGACTCCTCAATAGTGAGCATTTACGATCCCACATGCGGGACTTGAACCCAGGACCTCCAGTCTCACGCGAATGTATCAGAAAAGGAATTACCTAGAAGCTTATGTCTACATACAATCTTTGTGGTGATTTTTTGGAAATGGTTCACAATTTTATATATCTTGGTAGCTGCATAAGTACTGGTGATGGCGTAGTAAATGAGATAATTTAATCCAGAGCTTATGCCAATTTCATCCATATTAATGTGACAGTAAAAGCTCGGGTATGCAATATGTCATTTAAAATAGTTATGCTCTTATTTATCAAACCTTGGCCTTCAGTGAAGAGGGTGTTCAGAAACCTTATATGTCGTCTTCAAATGAGTTCTAACATCTATCGATAATGATAACTAAGTCATGCGGTGGTTGAGAAGTGCGTATACGGCAAAAATGATGATAATTTGATTGGTGTTACAGTTTTGAAGCGCTGGCTTCAGGTCCATAGATATTTTTCAAGAATATCATCCTGCTTTTTTTTGTATAGTATGTATTGTTTGCTGATGCTGGGTTTGCATGGAAACAGCGAAGACGTAGTCACCTTATAGCATGGAGTTGTAATGTAGAAGATAAAGGTATAAGACTGATAGATGTTGATCTAATGCAACTCCTTTGCCAGGGCTCTAAAGACCATTAAACTCTATAACATAGAAAGTTATCAAATGAGGTTCGGAATAGAAGCCCGTGAGCTGTCTGATATTTTTTTATCATATACTTTATAGAGTTAAGACGATCTTTAGCAAGTGAATGAAATTTATCTTGTTTTTACCGAAAATTGAACTAAGAACTCTAGTTTTTACTATTATCATCCATTTGTTCAGTGACTAAATGACTTTTCTTCATCTACATTATCAGTCCTTTTAGTGTCATGCATTATCTTCAGTGCCTCATTATGCTAAAATATTTATGTCATAAAAATAATAAAATGAAGGCATGATATAGCTCTTGTTCACGAAAGTTTTCCTACTAATTGTTTGGAGCTTTTTAACACTATCTGTTGTATAATGTCTATGAGGAACGTGCATATAACACGTCTCTTTATTCTTTCAAATAGCAAAACTCATGGTTTCACATTCATCTATCTGTGTATGTATGTGATCAAATGCATAGAATTTCTTCCCATTAGTATCATTTTCTCCTTTATTATTAACCAAAAGGTTAATCCATATTTTCTAATTGCAATGTGTAGAAGAGTTTGCTATCGTTCAGTCTCGCCCTATAGAGCGAGACCTTTGTAATTGATCAAAAGTAACCAACAAGGAAAACTGTTCGATCCAGATTTTGTGAAAATTTCATAGTTGATAAACCAATAACATTGAGATTAGATGGTGGTTGAAGGTAGTCGACAGGAAACCCTGGACCCGGGTTTCGTGCTACTTGGCACTCGTCAGCAACGTGTACCTGTAATCTTGAGGGAACTGGTGCTCCCTGGCAGATTCGATCTCGTGTCACCCAGCTTCACAGTCAGAGAATTTACCACAGAGCTATCCGGGCCGCGACTGACTTCCTGTAGGACTGAAATGTATTCACAATTGATTGATCACTGGGTGGTGATCAATCAATTGTGAAATCAATAACATACCTAACTTTAAGGAAATGGATTTAGTTCACAAAGGTATTTTCGTAGGCTGAGTGATTAATGAATTTCATATGTTCAAGTTAATTTCTAAAGGGCTAAATCAGTTAATTACCGAATACTACCTAGTGTCTTGTTATCTATGTTCTCCACGTGAACCAATTGAAGTTTATCGATTGATTATCTTCTGAGGACACTCTCAATTAATCGATACCAAACTCTTTTCATTGAGATTAGAATTTATTTAAAATCAAGTATAGATTCGGGCGTTAAACTTGACACTAAATATATGTTGTATGAAAACTAATGGTATTACCTAGCTGTTCAAACTGAATAAGAGATTAAGAATGGAACTAGATGATTGATAAGTTTTGTAAAATAGATAGATTGTAGTTAGTAGTGGAATCTAAGAAGTATATTTGTTCTTACTTGGGACCTATCAACTAAATGTTTTTAGATCCCCGCGTTAATGCTCAAACTGAGATAATGTGAACAAGATGGATGATATTCCAACTAAGACTGATTGAAATCCTGTCTTCCGAATATCATCAATAATCGGATGATTCAAACTCTTCATAATAATGGGACAAAGATTAAACTATTTAACTACTAAAGTGTCAATCAACTATCTACTTAGATAAAATCTAGTTACTACTGTGAACTAAAAAATTGTAACACTATTTATTGTCCAATGGTTACTGGGTAGTTTTCATCTTTTCATTACTTCTGTCTACTGGAAGAAGCCGGCTATCTGACGGCGACAACGACCCAGGACAATGGACGTGGTGCGTGTTTCGGGAGAGTGTAAAGTGTGACCGATAAACGAACTCACAAATGATAAAGTGAAACGCCCACCACCACATTAACTTTCTTCGACCTTGTATGACTATGTCTTGCATATATACCAATCACAATTTTTTATGTTCATTATAAAACAATATTAACTCCGCCTGGAGTCCCTCCGGGGGCTACTGCCGGTCCCAAGCCCGGATAAAGGAGGAGGGTTGGGAATGGGGTTAGCGTCCCCATCCCGTAGAAAACTAACTCGCTAAAAAAACGCTAACCAGAAAAAATTATTCAAATCTTTTAAACTCTGTCCTGGGAGTCAGAAGGTCTTCATTTAGAAGGATTATGACGCCTCATGATGAAAGCCGAATTCCTTCGGAAGTTACGAGGCCGATGCCCCTTCTGACAAACAGAGAGACCATTTATTTAGGTACATGGAATGTTCGTACAATGTGGGACACCGGGAGAGCCTTCCAAATTGCTGCAGAAATGAGAAGATACAACCTAGAGGTACTTGGGATCAGTGAAACACATTGGACACAAGTTGGACAACAACGACTAACTACAGGAGAGCTCCTGTTATACTCCGGCCATGAAGAAGAAAATGCACCACATACACAAGGAGTTGCATTGATGCTGTCCAAACAAGCACAAAATGCACTTATAGGATGGGAATCTCATGGACCAAGGATCATCAAAGCCTCGTTTAAAACAAAGAAAGAGGGCATTTCAATGAACATCATCCAATGCTATGCGCCTACCAACGACTACAATGAAGACGCTAAAGATCAATTCTACAATAGGCTGCAGTCAATCGTCGAGAAGTGCCCAAAAAGGACCTGACCATTCTGATGGGAGATTTCAACGCCAAGGTTGGAACGGACAACACTGGATATGAAGACATAATGGGACGACACGGACTGGGAGAAAGAAACGAAAATGGTGAGAGATTTGCAAATCTATGTGCCTTCAATAAACTGGTCATAGGCGGCACCATATTCCCACATAAACGCATACACAAAACCACATGGACTTCACCGGATCATACTACACAAAACCAAATCGACCATATTTGCATCAACAAAACGTTCAGGAGGACTATAGAGGACGTGAGAACCAAGAGAGGAGCTGATATAGCATCAGATCATCACTTACTGGTCGCTAAGATGAAATTGAAACTCAAGAAGCACTGGACAACGGGGCGGACAGTATCACAAAAGTTCAATACGGCCTTTCTCCAGGATACTAGCAAACTCAACAAATTCAAGATAGTCCTCAGCAACAAGTTCCAGGCCTTTCATGATCTACTCAATGGAGAAGGAACTACTGTGGAGAGCAACTGGAAGGGGATCAAAAAGGCAATCACTTCAACATGTCATGAGATCCTGGGTCACAAGAAGCACCATCACAAGGAATGGATCACTGTTGATACACTGGATAAGATTCAAGAAAGAAGGAACAAGAAGGCAGCAATCAATACCAGTCGAACAAGAGCAGAAAAAGCCAAGGCACAAGCTGAATACACGGAAATAAACAAACAAGTGAAGAGGAGCATCAGAACCGACAAACGTAAATATGTGGAAGATTTAGCAACGACGGCGGAAAAGGCTGCAAGAGAAGGAAACATGAGACAATTGTATGACACGACAAAGAAACTCTCTGGAAATCGCCGCAAACCAGAACGACCAGTAAAAAGCAAGGAAGGCAAGGTAATCACCAACATTGAAGAGCAACAAAACAGGTGGGTAGAACACTTCAAAGAACTCTTGAATCGACCAGCTCCACTGAACCCACCCATCATCGAAGCAGCACCCACGGACCTTCTAATCAATGTTGGCCCACTGACAATTGAAGAAATCAGCATGGCCATCAGACAAATCAAGAGTGGCAAAGCAGCAGGACCAGACAACATCCCAGCAGAGGCACTAAAGGCAGACGTAGCGGCAACTGCAAGGATACTCCACATTCTCTTCAGCAAAATTTGGGATGAGGAAGAAGTACCAACAGACTGGAAAGAAGGACTTCTGGTCAAAATACCGAAGAAACGCGATCTCAGCAAGTGTGATAACTACAGGGGCATCACTCTTCTCTCAATACCGGGAAAAGTCTTCAACAGGGTATTGTTAAACAGGATGAAGGACTGCGTAGACGCCCAACTTCGGGACCAACAGGCAGGATTCCGTAAGGATAGATCCTGTACAGACCAAATCACAACTCTACGGATCATTGTGGAACAATCAATTGAATGGAATTCATCACTCTACATCAACTTCATTGACTACGAAAAGGCATTTGATAGCGTGGACAGAACAACACTATGGAAACTTCTTCGACACTATGGCGTGCCTCAGAAGATATTCAATATCATACAGAACTCATATGATGGATTACACTGCAAAATCGTGCATGGAGGACAGTTGACAAAGTCGTTCAAAGTGAAGACCGGTGTTAGGCAAGGTTGCTTACTCTCATCCTTTCTCTTTCTCCTGGTGATCGACTGGATCATGAAGACGTCAACGTCTGAAGGGAAGCGCGGGATACAATGGACATCTAAGATGCAGTTGGATGATCTAGACTTCGCAGACGATCTGGCCCTTCTATCCCAAACGCAACAACAGATGCAGGAGAAGACGAACAGTGTGGCAGCAGCCTCAGCAGCAATAGGTCTCAATATACACAAAGGGAAAAGCAGGGTTCTCCGATACAACACAGAATGCACCAATCCAATCACAATTGACGGAGAAGATTTGGAAGATGTAAAAACCTTTACATATTTGGGCAGCATCAATGATGAACACGGTGGTGGATCTGATGCAGATGTGAAGGCGCGGATCGGCAAAGCAAGAGCAGCATATTTACAACTGAGGAACATCTGGAACTCAAAGCAACTGTCAACCAACACCAAGGTCAGGATTTTCAATACAAATGTCAAGACAGTTCTACTGTATGTGGCAGAAATCTGGAGAACTACGAAAGCCATCATCCAGAAAATACAGGTGTTTATTAACAATTGTCTACGCAAAATACCTCAGATCCATTGGCCGGACACTATTAGCAACAACGTACTGTGGGAGAGAACAATCCAGATCCCAGCGGAGGAAGAAATCAGGAAGAAGTGCTGCAAGTGGATAGGACACACATTGAGGAAAGCACCCAACTGCGTCACAAGACAAGCCCTCACATGGAATCCTCAAGGCCAAAGGAGAAGAGGAAGACCAAAGAACACATTACGCCGAGAATTGGAGATAGATATGAGAAAAATGAACAAGAATTGGAGGGAACTAGAAAAGAAGGCCCAGGACAGAGTGGGTTGGAGAATGCTGGTCAGCGGCCTATGCTCCATTGGGAGTAACAGGCGTAAGTAAGTAAGTAAGTAATAAAACAATATTCGCCTTGTTGACTAATTTTTCCTATCCTCCAGTTACTGTTCAAAACAGATAAAGTTTATCAAGCCAAATAGCTTGCTTTTTCTGACTTTGGCTAAACCAAGACTCTGTGCTTGACAGTCTAGAGAATAGCTTAGAGTTGCACCTGTAGAAAATTGCTTCCTACAACCTCATTGACAAAAAATGAGAAATCAAGAAAAGAAAACCTACCGAAAGATTCATAACTGAGAGATTCATTGACTATATTAGGAGTTTCATCATTTGACTGGTTACTGTTTATTGGAGTAGATTTACTATTCTATATAAGAATTCATAAAAAGAAAGTGAATCGAAGATGGAAAAAAATGATATTTACGTAAAGATAAGATCAGCACAAATACAGATAAGTTAATTTGAGTAATTAATCACCTTTACTCATTTAAACAAGACAATGTATAGCGCGATCTACATAGTTTCAACCTATGGTATATTATTCTTCAAATTATATGATCGATTGTTTGTCTAATATTACACTTTTATTCTTGGAAATACAAGTTGAGGAAAGAAATATATCTTTGCAATTAGTCCCTTATTAAAGTCCCGTGTGCAGGATCGTGGATCTGTGTTGTTGAGGAATCCCATACTAGGACAAAACAATTGTCTATTGCTCCCAAGTTTCCACTGGCAGTCTAACATTAATCAATTCATCATCTGAATAAAAAATCAACAATCTCCACAACCTTATACTGATAATTATTATGTGCTCACTAATGACTAGCTTCGTGTGGTAATTCTCAGAGTTCTAGTGTGAAGCCATGACCAGTAGAGCTAATCGGTGTTGGGTGTGAGGTAGTTACCCATCGAAGACAATGGAATATAGTCGCTCAATATCATGAATATTGTATTCAGTTGGTAAAGCAATGTTTGTAAAATTAGTCAAAACAAAAAAACCCTGAAAATTAGGAAGAAAAATGAATTATTATTATTCCGTAAAACATAATAGTAACTAAGTAGAAGATCAGGGTTAGTTAAAAGACTCTATAAACTTTTTCTTTATTCATAGTTTAGGTTTATTGATATATATATATATTCCTATGGTTTCTTGTTCTTGTTTGAATATCCAGCCTTGAATTTGTTTGAGTCTGTTAAATTCATTGTGAATTTCTTAACATAATCCGAGTTATTCATCAATAAAATACCAGTTTATTTATATGGTTTGATTTGTACTAAACTATCATGCTTTTATGGGATTATTATTTATTTATTAATTTTAACACATAGATATTGGTACAAGAAGGAACCAAATAGATATGCGCCACATAAATCATTCAATTTGTGTGAGGGTTGGTACACTGCCTGGGTGCTCAAACAGAAGCAGGTGGTTTTCTTAGGAGGTAACACCCGGAGCCTTCAACCTAAACGTCTGATCCACAAGGCAGTGGAGCAACGTCAAGAGATGCAATCCTATGGTAATCGGTGACCAATAATTGGTTCATACGCTGTTTGTTCCCTTAGGATCCTGGAGCCCATGTGCACGATTCGTTTTGAGTCCGAGTTTTCCAACTGCGGTAGGTGAACTCTCCGTGTCCACCAAGCGGGTTAAAGCGCCGGACATTTGTTTTTTTGTCCTGTCAATTTCGCAAACCACAGTAATGCCACGATAAAAAAGGGAGTCGGACTTCGGTGGTAGTGATTATATGCACGTAGCCATGTGAGAGCATTTCGAGAGCGGAAGCGTTGACTCTACCTACTCTCGGCCGTACCAGGGCATTTGGGGGCTTGGAAAAGTCTCTAGAAGCTTCTCATGCAAATACTATAAATATACCAACATATCTCTTATTGTGCTTCTTACTTCCATCTACTTTTCTTACTTGGAGTATAATTTCGTTCTTGTTCAACCGTTTTCTGATTTGAGGACTTGTCTAGTGAATTGGTGTCCAAGAATACTAAGCAATAGGAATAACTGGGTCGTAATTAAAGAAATTATAACTCATGTTTTATGGATTTAAGAAAAATAAAAACAAATCATTCATAATTTTGTGTAACTGCTTAGTTTGCTGCTTCTGTAGCTAATAAAACTGAACTCATTATACATTTTTTAAAGATCTTTATCAATAAGTATCCATTGTATGATTGTGTATTGGAGTATACTAGGCTAAGAGTAGATAAAGCGGCTATATTCTGGTGTAATATTTCTTTAGAGTAAATCATTGTTAGTGCAAATCATACCCCCAAATGCCCTGATACGGCCAAGTGTGGGGAGAGTCAACTCTTCCTTCCTCGAAATGACCTCACATGGCCACGTGCATACAATCACTTCCACGGAAGTCTTACACACTGCCTTCTCATGGCATTATTGTTGTTTGCGAAATAGAAAGGATGAAAAGCGAATGTTCGGCACTTTAACCGAGTTGGTGGACACGGAGAGTCCACATAGGGGAGTTGGGAAACCCTCATTCCAAACTAATGATATACATGGGCTCCAGGATCCTAAGGGAACAAATGGTGTATGAACCTATTGTTCGTCACCAGCTACTATGGGACTGCATTTCCTGAAGTTGTTCCAGTACCTTGTGAATTGGACTCCGAATGTGGCCCCCTTAAGAAAACTACCTGCTTCAGTTTGGGCACCTGGGCAGTATTCCAGCTCTCACACAAATCGAATGAATTTTGGTGCGCATATCTGTTTGGCGCCTCCTTTGTACTGATATATATGTGTTTAAATAAATAGATAAATAAAAATATACCATTCATGTCAGATAGTTTGCTGACAATATAGCTATCACCTATCAATAAACTTTGATTGATATTCAGGATTTGTACATAGGACGAATAATCGTTTGAAAACATTGTAAATAAGAGTTGAACCACCGACTGTCCCGACGAGCGATGTTTTCTGGTGTAGGTGTAGGTTGGAAAAAAAGCTAGCGATGGCCAGATCAAAACATGGCACAAATCCATGAAGTCACTAACAAGTGAACTGAACCATGTTGGTAGGTGTAGATTACCTGGTTGGGATCCTCGAAACAATAGCAACCGATGGTTAGAGACCTTGAATGACATGACTCAAAATAATTTGAAATGGCACAGGTGCATCCACTCTTTGTGTTCTCATAAATTCTAATCTTCTGAATTTTTCATGTCACTTTTCTTTTTCTCTTTCCAAATTTATTTCACTGTATTATACTCCTTGAATAACATCTTCAAACGCTAATTTTTACGATTACTACTTATACTCTTACTACGTCGACCACTATGGGATTTGAATTGACAATTGTATCTCTGTGCAAATGTGGTATGTCAACTTGAACTGATGTACGTACACACGAAGTTCTATGTTGTTGCTGACTGACTGACTGAATTATTTGAAAAATCTATCCATCTTACTAGTTACTAAATTTTTATAATGTTACGAAACATCTATAGAAGCTACTAACGTGTCTCGGAGTCATTATTCCGTAATTTAACAAAACAATACGTTATATATAAGTAATGTACATTGTTGATAAAATGAAAATACATCCATTTCTTTTAATATACTCAAATTGAGATTTTTAAGGTATAACTATTAATGAGAGTCATTATATGTATATTTTCACAAGAAATTTAGTTGTCAAATAACAGCAATAATGTGATGATAGTTGGCAGAGATTAGCAGGAAACTACTTTTGTGGTGTGTGCTACTTATATTGACATAAGTAGTAGATGAAGTTAGTCGTGAACAGAAGGTCTGGCAGCAGAGACACAAGAGAATCGAACAGTAAAGAATGGGAACAGAATGCAATTTGTATGAAAATGCAAGAACAATGAAGTCTGAGTCATTTTGGAGACAATTGATGGACATTTTGCAAATTAAGTATTTACTTTATGATTGTTAGATTTTATGAACAAGTCCTGTAATTTTGTGTTGGATACATTCGATTGCCCCCACTAGTGTTCTTGTTCACTACACTTCACCTAGATTTCATGTTAGCTTAGAATTCTTAGTAAGGCTTATCTACAAACTTGATGTAACTATTTATAAGCGTTTTTATACACTTATTATACGAAAACAAAGTACTTCAAAAATAATCAGTCACAATACAAGCACAACTAGGTTATTATTGACTAACAAAACTACAGACAGTTGTCAACTGAATATTCTCAACAGATTTTTATTCGCATTCTGTTGGGTTCACTTTTATAAGTATTTGAGTTCTAGTCAGTTCCGTCATACAATTAAATACTGCTGACTTCGAATTCTCTGTTGACGAATTGAATTCTATACTAATCTAAATCTATAGTCCTACCACATTTTAGAAACACATGGTAATAAGTACTATTCCATCTGACAATATCCTATACATTCATCGAGATGAAGTGTTTTCTTGCTTATTTAGAGACTAGGAGTAATCTATTGTATGTAATAAACAATACTACCAATTTCATTACGTCGCTCAAGTCCATTGGAATACTCAAGAGTATTTATGGACAATCGGGTCATATGTCTAGGAATGTTCACCTTCCGAACCTACTAGTTCTAAGCTAAACAAATAAAATTCACTTAGTATTGTTTTGTTTGAATCTTCCCATTGAGGTTTAAGACCGCATTGGTCAATCTCATGTTGGCATATGTACATCCTGTACAGATTGCCTCGATATTGTCTCAATTCAGAAGCTTTTTAAGCAAAGATAGATAGTGGCTAGCAATGGAATCCAGAACGTGCGTTTCGTCCTACTTAAGACTCATCAGCTGGGTGTACCTGCATCTCAGAATTCATGTTCAAAGTATGAAACTTATAAATTTCTGGCGAATTTCTAAGTATTTTTGTAGCAGAAACATAAGAGATATGTAAATGTGCAGTAACATATATTTGACGTTGAACTGGCAATAGTCTCTTTCTTATTGACATAATTCTGAGTAAGATAGTTATGAGTAGTAAGAGTAGTACAAAAGCTGGCTTAGAGTTAAAGCTACAGAAAATATCATGAATCATATCATAAATCAAAAATATACTAACTAATTCACTCAAAAATAAATGCTCAAGTTTCCTGATTGTCGTTCCTTTCCTTTTCTTACAACTGAGTACATCAGAATAATGTAATATGAGGGTGTGATCACACACTAACTTATTATGATATTTATTTAAGAGATACGAAAGACCGATTCAAGTTGCTAAGGTTAATAGCATTAGAATGTTGTCAAGATGCCAGTGTACCGTGGTAACTAGAGTATAGATCACTACAATGCAATTGACTATGAACTTGATTAATATGTGCGAATCAACTTTTCGACCCATTAAACGAAGAATATCTAAGTTGTTTGCTATTAACTAAATCACGAATTTTCGGGATTTGATGTAAGTAGTCCTTACTTTTTAACGATGATCTGATGTTTGATTTAATTAACAGTTCCTTTCTACGTCATTCCTCACTTTATTTGAATACAAAATACAATACTGTTGTTTGTGTTGACTGATTTTCTATGACTTGAATATTGTTTCATTCATAACTACTCAAGTACAAATCGAATAGTTCGGGTAATTGCTAGTTAGTATATCGAATTCGGCTACTAATTATCGTATTAGGGTCATGATGGTGTTAGCTCTTGGGTAATTGGATGCTAATTCAAGTGGGAAAGTTTTGAAAACCATATATAGTGATTTGAAATCTGATGTTTGATCAGAAAAAGTGTCAAGCATGATAAACTTTGCCCTCATTTCCTTGTATTCCTTAGTAAATATACATATAACCTACTCAAAAATCTTGATTTCCCGGACGATCCAATTTCGCTTCCAGAAAAATCTCTCGAACAATCATTTTTCAACCATCTTCAGTGAATTAATCTGAATGCAGAATGATCTAATTCCCATAAAATAGTGTTTTAAAATAGCCTGAAATTCTGTGGCTTCCTAATTGGAACTGCCAAAACAGGGTGAGAATTGAAATTTGAAAATCTGCTGTAAATTCAACCTCGTGGTAGTTTGATTGCTGGTATAAACATCCCGAAATTTGAAAGACATTTAATTTAAATACTTAAAGTTTCACTTCAAGAGATTAGAACAAGTCGTATTAATTTTACGGTAGTGAATGAACTTGACTTTCGGCATGTAAAAATCTCTGATACCTTATTCATTTTTCATAGTGAAAATCTGTTCTTAGGCTCTCTCAAATTCGTGGTTAGTTAGTAAGGACTTTCATTGTCGTGGAAACATAATAACTAATTCAACAAAGAATTTTAAAGAAGCATACAAAAGTGAGCATAATTTTGACAAGCGTTTATCTCGCGATTAACTTTCTCCTCGGAAATCCTATGCAATCTTGTGAAATTTTATGGTGAAGTCCCCACAATATATGGTGGTTGCACGTTAACATCGACCTCTTGTTTATTGAAGCAAACGCGCACCACGGTTGAGGCTGAAGATATTCTTAATTGACTTCGTGATCCTTAAGCATCCTTGAAAAATAATTTAAAAGATCCTTACCTTAGAATTCCCTTGTATCAATCTTCATTCATTTTAATAACGATTAACACTCCTCTTGATTTATTCAAATAGAACTACATTTCATTTCATTGAAGTTGTTCTCTAGCTATTTCTCAAGAACTAACGAATAACATAGTCGGTAATCCTAAAGGTATGAAGTTTATAAAGATAAACATCATCAGAGACTTATTGTCTCATTAAATCGTCTTCTTGAGCAGAATATTCCTGTATATTCAAATAAGTGTTTATTCTGTGTATCCGTCTTTAAATTTCTTGGATGTTTGTTTGATGACAGTGGTTTATAGCTAGGTCTAAAGCGGAAAAACTCGCTTACAAAGGAACCATCGTCACAATCCGTTACAGAATTAGACTCATTGGTAGGTCCCCTTTAATATTATCCCCGTTTAATTTCCAATCACTTATATTGTGTTTGCTGTCTATCTCAAATTTAAACATACAACTCATTTATATGCAATGTGGGGCAAAAGTTGTGCTAACAAAGTCTGCTAAGTGCTTTTCAGCGTGATGCACTTCTTTGAACTTTTTCTTATGGTATACATTCTTTACTTGTTATTGACTCGTCACCTGTGAGTATTGGTGGAGTTTCAAAGCAGGGAGGTAGACCAGTAATCTATGTTTCACGAGAACTTACTGTCGCTAAATAATGTTATTATTATATGTGGCGAGAAGCATTAGCTGTATTTTTGGCTGATAAACAACTTTGCAAACACTTATTTGGAAAGCAATTCACTTTTGTTCCGGGTTATTAAGTTTTAGAAATCATTTATCATCACGAAACATTTTTAGCATGTTCCCCATCCGCCATGGTTTAACGACAGTGTTACTACAAAAGCTTAAAACCAAACCAATTAGCACAAAAGTGCTGAATAAATTCAACACGTAGACTAGCTGTCTAGAAATTCGTCGCAAGATAAACCTATGAATACTTCTGACTTGATCAATACAGTGTTTAACGGTCAGCTATTCAGATCCTAGTGGAGAAACTCGTTCACTATTTAGAGTTCTATTTAATGCTATACAAAAAGATTGGAACGATAATATGAAACAGAGATTTCCTGTCTATTTCATCAAGATGTTGCACACCTGTGAGAAATGTCATAACTCAAAAAAGCATCCCTCAAAGTAGACCAGATGACCAGTATTATTTGAGGCCTGGGAGAGAATTCATGTAGACTATTATAGTCAATTTCTCGGCAAATATTATGCACTTGTTTTTACTAGTTCCTTTCTTAATTATGACGAATTATTTTTTATAATCTTAGCGAGCACTGACCTCTCAATCCAAGAATTTGGAAAACAGTTCAGTCGGAAAGAGGTTCTTATGATATTAGTGACTAATTGTGATTCTCATATTACTACAAATGAAGTTTCTACCTCGTTGGATGAGATAGGTTGAAAGCATCTCTTTGTTGCTCCCAAAGACACTCGTTCTGACGGTCAGAAGGACAATTTCGTCAAGGTGTTAAAAAATGTTGATAACTCCATTACTACCGCAACAATAGATAAACTAATGAAGAGTGTGAACACATTTTTGATGCAAAATAGGGATTCCAAACATTCTCCAACGAGACAGACTGCTCAAAAATTATTGGATGAGGGTATTTATTGTCCGAATATGAGATCCTTTCAGTTTGTGGGGGTAAGATGTTATCATGGGAATGACTTTCAACAGTCCACGGAGATTCTGGTGAAGAATGTTTGAATATGCATGGTACGGATTCTAGACACTAAAGATTTAGGAATGCACAACTTACATCTGATGAAGTACACTTTCAGGATTTCGATAGTACGAATTTTATGCTCAATCCGGAAATGGGGAAACACTAGATAAACTCACGGATAAGATATAGAATACATTAAGGAAATCCAGATTTTCAAATTATTTCTGTGCAAAAGTATTATTTGTAATCACTAGAAGTAATAATGATATATGAAATAATCAGGACAGCCATTTTGCGACTACGTAGCATTTTTCTTGCCTTATTAGTGTCCAAAAAATAAATAACTCTTCTTAGTTTAGATTTTTAAGTAATTTAGTTTGATGGTTGTGTTTGAGTTGGACTTCGTTATTGCCAGATTCTATAGTGATTACCAATTACATTTGACTGGGTGATTAGGCATTATGAAAGGATTTGCAAACGAAAAAAATCGTCTGAGTACCGAAGCTAATTCTTGACATGACACGGTAACACGGTGAAATCCTCTACCAGTGTTATTCATGAAAGCAACTAATACTTAGTCATTCAGAGGGAAAGTATGTCGTCACCGTACTAAAAGCTTAAAAAATAGTGCCAGGTATTTATTTTTAATAACGTATCACCGTAGGCTGAAGAAAAATTCCTTAAATGAGAGCTATTTCAACAAACTGATATAAACCTACGTAAAACTAACGAGTACTCGTTAGCTTTACGTAGGTCATCAGTATAGTTCATTAAAAATCACAGCATTTTCCTCATATATAAACTCGGACCAAGCAAAATTCACTAACTTTTTCAGAATTGTAATCATAACTGCTTTCTGTTTCATCATCATAAGTGCTGAGATCTGTCGTCCAGGAAGTATAAGTATGCCTACTAACTCCAGGATGACAACCTAAAGTGCTAGCTAAATCTGCACTGAACGGCTCCCAATAATCGATGAGATCAGTATTCATTTCAAGTGGGGCTATCAAGAACTTGCATAATAGTAGTTCCCTGTAAATATCGCTCCTGTTTACGGAAGTGTTGAAAATATCTTTACAAAGAGGTAAGTTACCGCATAAAGTATGGAAGACGTTCCGACTCAGCCCATTTAATAACGCGTTCTCGATCTTCTTCCGAAAGACCCAAACGTGATGACTCTTTGGTATCAAGTTCATGCGAATCCGTGAGGGTAAATTCACCACTTAGTCTATTGTACTGTAACTTAAGCGAAAAAACCTGTTATAAATATACTGTATATACTGAAAATGTATTTCTAACCGGAAGCGACAGGAAATAATTGAAGTAATTTTCGAAAAGATCATCGGATATTAAACACTCTTCTAAGTCATTAAAATTAGCAAGTAGATCCATCCAGCGACCTTGGTACTATTTGAAACAGTGCTAGTGGTATTAGAAACCAAACTGTAGTTCATTCAAAAGACGTTATGAATCCAATGCATATATTTCGAGATGACATTAATGATAATTCATTGCTAGATGAGTACCATGTTTATGCTTTAACTAGAACTGTTATTTTATAGTAATTCAAGTATTGGGTTAGGACATCGCGAACTACATCTTTTAGTTTCAGATCAGATTCAGATTTGTATAGTAAGGGCAGAAGGCCTACAGCCTATGTTACTCTTTTCCACTCTGTTCCTGTTAGTGTCTCTTCTCTTTAATGAGTCAACTGAAGGTGCGGACACCACTGCTCCGGGTAACAGGTTCCAAGAATTGATGACTCTGTGAAAACGTTCAAATGGTTCAAAAGGTTGTGGACGGAAAAAAAATTGGCTTTCGATTTACGGGCTTCCGTGTCTATTGGCTGTGGATCACCAGTACCTCCAGACAGGAACCTAGGTATATTAACGATAGTAGAGGAAAAAGAAATTGGTAAATCATGGTACGATATTATTCATAGCCCTTAGGAATATGTCAAGTTGCTTCTCAGAGGACTCCTGGAAAGTCGCTTGGACTAGCTTAGTCGGAAGCGAATTCCAGCATTTGACAATTCTTGAGGAGTAGAAGTTGTGTCTACAGACCGTTCTGCTGTGTTTTGTCTCTAGTTTCTGGGTGTTACCTCTTACGTTTGTATTAGAGCTAAACTTAATTAGGTGTTTGACGGGATGTACAGAAGTGTTAGGGATACTGTAAGCCATTAGGTCTCCTCTAAGACGCCTATACTATAATGGGCAAAGTTTTAGTGATTGGAGGCGCTCTTCATAAGGCTTGAATTATATTCCCTGAACTGGTTTCTTGGCTCGCCGTTGGATATACTCCAGAGTGTCCTTATCCTACTGGAATGAGGGGGAAATACTATGTCTCTGTACTCTAAATGGGAATGAACGAAACTTTTAAAAATTAGGTGGAAAGTTCCACCGTCAAACTGGTCGAAAATTCACTTCAATGTTACCAGTGTAAGGTTTGATCGAAAGGCAGTTTTGTCGCAGTTAGCGTAAGACTTCAAACCGTAGGGTACCAGCGCTCACAAATCTTTTTCAACTTGGGATACTTCTAGAGAGGAATTTCCTAAGTTGCAACTGTAGTCTGCAACATGTCTCAGATGGACTACTTTACACTTTGAAGTGTGAAAGATAAGTCCATTGTCATCTGCTCAATTCTGAAATCGGGTATGATCCTTCTAAAGTGCCGGTTTATCCTCTTGGTTGCGTGTCTCCCCAAAGTTTCAAATCATCAGCAAAAAGTAATAAGCCAGATGGTACCTGTTGGGGAAGATCGTTTCTATAAACCAAGAACAGAAGAGGTCCTAGTGCTGAACCCTAGGGGACCCCAATAGGACATTCCATAGCCTGAGAGAAAGTGGAGTTAACCCTGACCTTAAAATGTCGACTTTTTAGGGTATGAAGTGAGCCATTCAATTAGAGGTGGTCTGATACCCAATCGTTTGAGCTTAACGATAAGACTTATATGGTTGACCCTACCAAAAGCTTCTGAGAATTCAAGGCAAGCGACGTCAACGTTCCCCTTGCGATCAAGGGTGGTTGTTCACCTGTCCATAGCAGTCAGCCGGTTGGTTATACGAGAGTGACCCATCCTGAAACCATGCATGCCACTGGTATTTTTTTCGTCCGCTGATCTGATAGAAGAATAAAGAGAAGATATATCAGGGCCAGAATCATTCCTTAGTATAATATGTGTCGAAATCAGATCGCCTCTTAATCTGAGTTTGGATAGAATAAATAGGTCTGGCTTCTGAAACCGCTCTGTGTATGGCGAATTTCGGACCTATGGAATTGCGTGGGTAACTGCCCTCTTCACTTTTCCAGGATATTAGAGTCACCTTTTAATCAAGGGCTTGCAGCCTGAACGCAGTTTTCAGGTTTAGTTCTCACCAAGGTTGTATATACTATGGTGAACATAACCGTATCTTACTTGGCGAATATCCGTCTTTAAGCCCATAGGGTTCTAAACCACTAAGATGCAACCTAACAGCACTGAGACGTAGTCTCCAAGAGCGATCTATTTTCCGGCACCTTATGAAATGCTTTGCTAAAGTCTATGCAGATTTTCCATTATCTGGAGCCCCTATCCATTACTTTCTTTTATAAGGAGGTCTGTTGTGCAAAATACTCCTTTCCTGAAACCAAATTTATTTCTGTTTAACTAGTTGTCGGTTTCCAGGAGTGTCACTATGGGCTTTTGACTACTCTTTTTCCGCATTTTATTTACGACATCGGTGAGGCTGGTATGTCTGTAGTTCGCTGGAAGTTGTCTTGGTCCTGTTTTATGTATTGGAGCGACGACTGAATCCTTCCAGTCCGTAGATAACACACCCCGACCAAGTGACATACTGAATATCAGTCAGTGGGGCCGCAATATATTATGCAATTTGTCTCAAGATTTTGAGGTGTAGTCTATCCGGACGTGTTGACTTTTCCGTGTCTAGAGTGCTAAGGGCTCTAAGACATCTACACGAATGCACTATTATCCACTTTTATTGATTTTATCTATTTGACGACTCTACTTGGGGGAGCATACCGTGAGCCAACGAGTATTCTCATTTGTAGATTATACCTGTAAAATGTCATGTATCTGTCCTGGCAGAATTCTATTATTATTATTACATCGTCCCGATCGAAGTTCAGAGTGAACAGATGATTTATCAGCTTTGTATATGAATCTAGTTCATCATCTAGAAGAGGATCCTGAGTGAAAAGTGCTCCTCATAGGCCCCGCTTTATTCCGATCATCCCTTATCAATTTAGGTCCGCTCTCTTCCGTAATTAGGTTGGGGATCCAATGATGCGTCCTTGTTCCGTAATTTATACACGAGACTAGTCTCTTAGGCGGCTTGATTACAAATTGTGCATTTCATATTTCCTCTGAGCTTTCTGGATTACAATTATAAGCTTATTTTTCACTGACCTGTAGCATAACATCGTACTTGCTGTGCCAATGCTGAAGGCAACACTCCAACATTTCTTCTTTTGTCTTAGTAAACTGCGAATATCCTGGAACATCCAGGGATGGCCGTGCTGCTTCTCTGGGACTACTCAGGGTATAAATGATCGAGTTATCTGATTGCGTAACTGCCGGCAATGAATGGCGTGGTTTAACCTACTGACCTGGAAGAAGATATCTCACTTCTGACGAAATCACTTAGCTGACCGTCCTCACACTTTCGAGACCGAATGAACGGCGTTAGACAGATGAAAGCTGGGCCACATCACCCCAGTCTTCATTGGGGCTGAAACATCTATCCCTCAAACTACTGGGCGATAGCTATTCTATAAATGCCCTTAAAAGTCATAAAATCGCTGGTTTACGTCAATTCATAAATTTATTTTCGCTTGAGCAAGATGACTTTAGGCTGGGTCATTTCTGCACAGAGTATATTTTGAGCATAGTGGACTGATGAAACATTATCCCTAAAATCTTTGACAGGGTCAACCACGAATGTCTTTTAATTACGCGCAAGTTATTAGATAGTCATTCAGCACCGAAAGACAGATAGACCATTCAAGGCTAGTTCAAATCACTCGTTATCTCAGGTTTCAGGATGTCCAAATGATTTTTCCAAGGGTTCAGCCTAAGGACCTTCTCTGTTTAATTTACGTCAGTTACCCTCCCCAGAAAGTGTTCCCCAATTTATTATTCTCGGGTGGCGATTGCGAACTTTGAAGAGAAGTTTGCAACCAGGATGATCCTGGAGGATTTGACTTAACCGCAAAGTTGGGAAGACAATAATGTGGCTGAGTTCAAATCCTCGAAGTGTATGACACTTCATGTGTGAAATGCCGTAAATTACACACCCTAGTTAAATAGGTCCTCTTTAGAAGACTCTTCAACGGAAGAAGTTGAGTATATTGATTATTTATAATTAAAAATCGTATGAAGAATGTGACAAAAATTCTCATAAGTGAAACCATACACTGGTAGCCTTGAAGCACATTTCCATTAGTTTTACAGTGGAAAATTTCAGCTATTTTTTGATAGTTCTATTTCACTCTACTTCGAGTATGTAGACATAATGCCTCCTCTTCCATTCCGAAACAGAAAACTAATGTGGGGCTCTTAGGATGTAAACAACCTGGGGGTGACAAGTTAATGACTTGGAGCATCAAGAATATCTCTAGAAGTCCTGGTTTACTTTGTAGTGGCATTGGACCATAACCACACAATCCTCAAAGTTGAATACGAAATTACTCGGAAAATAGATATATTCAATATTTAACGCGGAGAAATACCTAACGATGGAGAAGGCGCGAACAAGGAATTGAATGAATTGGAGTTGGTCGGATGGCATGACTCGTCCATGCAGGCGTGGTCCCTCTGAATATTACCTTATATTTTCTATTCATAATAAATATATTATTCCTTCTCTAGCCTAACCTTGTTCTACATCATGTATTGGTAGTTGATACGATACAGTGAGTTGGTGTAGTCGATGGTGTGACTTCCACGTAAGATCTTAAAGATTAAGCAGTTATATCATGACAAATCTACAATTTTAGGATTAGGTCTATTATTAGAGCAGTACTAATATCGTAGTACACCATAATTCTACAACTTATCTACGTCCAGTTCAGAAACAAATGTTGCAGGAAATATCTGGAAACCAGAAACACAACAGATTGAGCTGGACAGCGGACAAAATTTCTACTCCTTCGAGTGTTCAGTTATCTAGGCTCACTTCCGATAACATGGTACAAGCTGATTCGCTGGAGCCCGTCAAAGAGGAAAAATTATGTAGTCTTCAGGACTGTAGTAATTCTGGATGTCGGTTAAGCTTTGATAATTCAGATGGCTTGTGAACGATCCTGTGTTACGGATAGATTAAAGCATATACTGATGGGGTTTGCGACAAAGTTAGTTGATTCCTTTAGTAACTTAGAATGAAGTTCATAGGTTTTCGTGAATTTTCCTTTGTCTAGCTGATTTAGCAGACCAACGACATCGAGCTTATAAGCGCTCGAGTTGTACAGTGTGTATTTTAGGGGATTTGTATCGACTGACGGGAAGGGCGTGTAGCGGTAAATAAATCCCCAAAATAAGTAGCTCTGTAAGTTTTCGGCGTTTGATGCTGACCACATTAGTTTTAATGGACTCACCTGGCTGAAGGCGCTCGGTCATTCATCTGCACCAAACCACAGGCGAGAACGCTGAGCCCAACATCCCGTGCAATCGCTGGCCTAACTAGACCAGGCGATCCATGGTATATTGATAGCCTATCAACTATGTCTTCGAACCTCCTTGTTTCTGTCTTCTGATTTCACTTGATGTGTACGATTCATATTAGGTGTTACTGGTTAAAGCGTTGTCAAAATTTCAAGTACCTGTTGCATCTTCAGGCGCTTCTACGGTATATATTTTACTAAATAAATTTGAGAATACTTCAGGTTTTCCAAAGTCAACCTCCACTAGTGATGAAGCATTACTGTCCCCCATAGCGCTGGAATATTTACAATTCTTTTAGTCTTTTGATTTACATACGAATACAAGCGTTTGTAGCATTCCTTTTTTTCTACGTACAACACTAGACTTACGAGGAGTCGAGGCACAAGTATTTCGCGCTTCTCAATTTTAAAATTTTGTTTTGTGGTGGACCAAAAAGTATACAAACCAAAAAATTAACAGTAAAGTTATTACGTCCAAAGGTTAATGTAACAATAACAACTTATAAATTAGTAACACAAATAAAAGTTCAGGGACGTTACTTAAATCAGCTAGTTGTCGCGCATTCCGTTGAGTTTTGGTACCAAAATCCACAATTATAAATCAGTAATAACTCCGATGAGGTAAATATGACCCCAGTAAGTTTCCTTTGACATGGGATGTAATAGTAATGGCACAACAGTCTAAAATGTGGATAATATTCGACTTAGAATGCAATTGGCTCGGTAACGAGTAAGAATAGAACAAGGAGTGTGTACGTAGTGGTGTATTTGCGAACAACCACAAGTGTGTCACGCTACGTCATCATTGCAACAGAAAGTGTTCAAGGTCATTTATTAAAACGACAGGTACAATCATCTAATGATAAACATACAGACAGTGAAAGATTGACAAAATAAACACAAACAATATTAAAAACTATTTACAAAATAAGCTTGTCAGACCTATCTCCACAGTCTCATCAGTATCCAGTTCATAAGAGGATTTAAATAATACTTTAGGCAGCCCGATTTCATTTTGTTTCAAGTTCGTATGGCTACCTAATCTATACCCCTTCAGCAAATTGACAAAAGCGCGCCGACTGACTGTTGCAGAGCAGAAGTGACTCTCAGAATATTATTGGACCGTTGCAAGAAACATTTAGGAAATGTATGTATATTTCATCAGTCGTACATAATTTAAAAGCATGTTGAAAATCAATTCCACAAGTTCAGGATAATCGCTTTGAATATATCCGGTGCAGGATTATCCATTTCCTAGTAGGTCGTAGGCAAAAAGTAAGAATAAATTCCAAGTGCTCCATCTGGAGACCAGTACTTAGTGGAGTACCCCAAGGTTCCGTCCTAGGTCCTTTACTTTTTATAATGTACGTTAATGATCTTACAAGTATAGTACAGTCTCCAATGTTATTATACGCTGACGATGTAAAAATTTGGCGAGTTATAACTGGAGACAAAGACGCATTTACTCTTCAGGCGGACTTAAATAATATGATAAACTGGTCTAAAGAGTGGCTAATGCCTATCAACTCGGAAAAGAGTGTCTACATGCACTTGGGGGATTCAAAGGTTAAAACGTACAACATAGGGGATGTGTCATTACCCATAGTCCGGTCTCATAAGGACCTAGGGGTGACAGTGAGCAATGATCTTAAGACGACGGCCCATTGCCGGGAGGTCGCAGTTAAGGGGTTTCGAACCCTCTGGGCTTTAAAAAGGACATTCACTAAGCTTGATACTACCCGGTTCACCACATTATACACATCCTTAGTGAGAACTAAGTTAGAGAACTGTGTTCAGGCTGCAAGCCCCTGTTTAAAAGGTGACTCAGACATACTAGAAAAGGTACAGAGGGCAGCTACGCGTGCAATTCCGGAACTCCGGGGTTTATCATATAAAGAGCGGCTTGAAAAACTGAACCTCTTTACTCTGTCCTATCGCAGACTAAGGGGAGATCTAATATTGATGTACAGAATACTGAGAAATGATTTCGGACCTAACTTATTCTCTCTCTTCCTTCCCACTAGATCGGGACACCTCAGAGGACATAGCAGGCGAGTAGAAAAGCCAAGAACGAACAAAATACCCGTGGCATACAGGTTTTCACACAGAGTCATCAATACTTGGAACCTGCTGCCTGAAGCAGTGGTATCCGCACCTTCAATTGACTCTTTCAAGAGAAGACTGGACACTCACAGAAGCATACTAGAAAAGGAATAACATAGGCCGTAGGCCTTCTGTCCTTACTACACAAATCTGAATCTGAATCTGTAGGTCGTTCAAGTGCGAGGGCTATTTAGAATAGCTTAACTCCAACCTGTTGTTTTGAAGGTTATTGCTTTAATTGTCGGTTGAATCAATATCCTTAATTGGACGATTATAGTCAGCTGGATACTAATTAAGCTAAGCATTTGTACTCGTCCTATTGGAGGACTGACCGATTTTTACACTACAGACTTAACGACCTTTCTGTCATTTGTCAGACGTCATCTTTTGCTGTACGTTTTCCGGTTAGAACTCAGTTTTTGTGAGAGTGCTTTTTAAGATATGACTGATGCAATTTGTTTGGTTATGACGTCCAGATCGCTGAAATCTTAATAGGAAAACTTAGGCTGCCAATCACTAGCACGCGTCAGTCCAGTCCAGACCCAGCGTCCGGAAAGCAAACATACCAGACATCATGCACTCAGCATCGTTAATAGATTGGACAATATACCCAGAGTTCTCCATTGAAACGGCCTGGGACGCATTTCGAAATTCATACTTAAAAGTTACTACACCTCACATCCCTTGCACTATACCGAAGGGGCCGAAAAACTCACCACCATGGTTCAGTAGGGAGGTCCGTATCCTTCTCCGTAAGAAAAGGAAAATGTGGGATAGATTTAGGTTACTGGGGACTGATGAGTCGAAATCTCAGTATCAAAAGGCTCCGAATACTTGTGCCTCGACCCTCCGTAAGTCTAGAAAATTGTACGAAGGAAAACTTGTTAAGGAATCCATATATTTTCCTAAACGCTTGTATTCCTTTATAAACCAAAGGACAAGGAGAAAAGGAAATATTCCTGCTCTATGGGGAGACAGTACTGCTTCATCATTAGTGGAAGACGACTTTGGTAAGGCTCAAGTGTTCTCGAACTACTTTAGCTAGGGAGCTCTGGATTAATGCGCTAGACAATGGAAACTCAGTGGATGTTGTCTACATAGACTTCAGTAAGGCTTTTGACAAGGTGCCAACTAACAGACTGCTATTGAAGTTGGCAAACCTTGGTATTGCCGGACCTCTTTTAAAATGGATTAAGGATTTCCTAGTAGGTCGTAGGCAAAAAGTAAGAATAAATTCCAAGTGCTCCATCTGGAGACCAGTACTTAGTGGAGTACCCCAAGGTTCCGTCCTAGGTCCTTTACTTTTTATAATGTACGTTAATGATCTTACAAGTATAGTACAGTCTCCAATGTTATTATACGCTGACGATGTAAAAATTTGGCGAGTTATAACTGGAGACAAAGACGCATTTACTCTTCAGGCGGACTTAAATAATATGATAAACTGGTCTAAAGAGTGGCTAATGCCTATCAACTCGGAAAAGAGTGTCTACATGCACTTGGGGGATTCAAAGGTTAAAACGTACAACATAGGGGATGTGTCATTACCCATAGTCCGGTCTCATAAGGACCTAGGGGTGACAGTGAGCAATGATCTTAAGACGACGGCCCATTGCCGGGAGGTCGCAGTTAAGGGGTTTCGAACCCTCTGGGCTTTAAAAAGGACATTCACTAAGCTTGATACTACCCGGTTCACCACATTATACACATCCTTAGTGAGAACTAAGTTAGAGAACTGTGTTCAGGCTGCAAGCCCCTGTTTAAAAGGTGACTCAGACATACTAGAAAAGGTACAGAGGGCAGCTACGCGTGCAATTCCGGAACTCCGGGGTTTATCATATAAAGAGCGGCTTGAAAAACTGAACCTCTTTACTCTGTCCTATCGCAGACTAAGGGGAGATCTAATATTGATGTACAGAATACTGAGAAATGATTTCGGACCTAACTTATTCTCTCTCTTCCTTCCCACTAGATCGGGACACCTCAGAGGACATAGCAGGCGAGTAGAAAAGCCAAGAACGAACAAAATACCCGTGGCATACAGGTTTTCACACAGAGTCATCAATACTTGGAACCTGCTGCCTGAAGCAGTGGTATCCGCACCTTCAATTGACTCTTTCAAGAGAAGACTGGACACTCACAGAAGCATACTAGAAAAGGAATAACATAGGCCGTAGGCCTTCTGTCCTTACTACACAAATCTGAATCTGAATCTGTAGGTCGTTCAAGTGCGAGGGCTATTTAGAATAGCTTAACTCCAACCTGTTGTTTTGAAGGTTATTGCTTTAATTGTCGGTTGAATCAATATCCTTAATTGGACGATTATAGTCAGCTGGATACTAATTAAGCTAAGCATTTGTACTCGTCCTATTGGAGGACTGACCGATTTTTACACTACAGACTTAACGACCTTTCTGTCATTTGTCAGACGTCATCTTTTGCTGTACGTTTTCCGGTTAGAACTCAGTTTTTGTGAGAGTGCTTTTTAAGATATGACTGATGCAATTTGTTTGGTTATGACGTCCAGATCGCTGAAATCTTAATAGGAAAACTTAGGCTGCCAATCACTAGCACGCGTCAGTCCAGTCCAGACCCAGCGTCCGGAAAGCAAACATACCAGACATCATGCACTCAGCATCGTTAATAGATTGGACAATATACCCAGAGTTCTCCATTGAAACGGCCTGGGACGCATTTCGAAATTCATACTTAAAAGTTACTACACCTCACATCCCTTGCACTATACCGAAGGGGCCGAAAAACTCACCACCATGGTTCAGTAGGGAGGTCCGTATCCTTCTCCGTAAGAAAAGGAAAATGTGGGATAGATTTAGGTTACTGGGGACTGATGAGTCGAAATCTCAGTATCAAAAGGCTCCGAATACTTGTGCCTCGACCCTCCGTAAGTCTAGAAAATTGTACGAAGGAAAACTTGTTAAGGAATCCATATATTTTCCTAAACGCTTGTATTCCTTTATAAACCAAAGGACAAGGAGAAAAGGAAATATTCCTGCTCTATGGGGAGACAGTACTGCTTCATCATTAGTGGAAGACGACTTTGGTAAGGCTCAAGTGTTCTCGAACTACTTTAGCTAGGGAGCTCTGGATTAATGCGCTAGACAATGGAAACTCAGTGGATGTTGTCTACATAGACTTCAGTAAGGCTTTTGACAAGGTGCCAACTAACAGACTGCTATTGAAGTTGGCAAACCTTGGTATTGCCGGACCTCTTTTAAAATGGATTAAGGATTTCCTAGTAGGTCGTAGGCAAAAAGTAAGAATAAATTCCAAGTGCTCCATCTGGAGACCAGTACTTAGTGGAGTACCCCAAGGTTCCGTCCTAGGTCCTTTACTTTTTATAATGTACGTTAATGATCTTACAAGTATAGTACAGTCTCCAATGTTATTATACGCTGACGATGTAAAAATTTGGCGAGTTATAACTGGAGACAAAGACGCATTTACTCTTCAGGCGGACTTAAATAATATGATAAACTGGTCTAAAGAGTGGCTAATGCCTATCAACTCGGAAAAGAGTGTCTACATGCACTTGGGGGATTCAAAGGTTAAAACGTACAACATAGGGGATGTGTCATTACCCATAGTCCGGTCTCATAAGGACCTAGGGGTGACAGTGAGCAATGATCTTAAGACGACGGCCCATTGCCGGGAGGTCGCAGTTAAGGGGTTTCGAACCCTCTGGGCTTTAAAAAGGACATTCACTAAGCTTGATACTACCCGGTTCACCACATTATACACATCCTTAGTGAGAACTAAGTTAGAGAACTGTGTTCAGGCTGCAAGCCCCTGTTTAAAAGGTGACTCAGACATACTAGACAAGGTACAGAGGGCAGCTACGCGTGCAATTCCGGAACTCCGGGGTTTATCATATAAAGAGCGGCTTGAAAAACTGAACCTCTTTACTCTGTCCTATCGCAGACTAAGGGGAGATCTAATATTGATGTACAGAATACTGAGAAATGATTTCGGACCTAACTTATTCTCTCTCTTCCTTCCCACTAGATCGGGACACCTCAGAGGACATAGCAGGCGAGTAGAAAAGCCAAGAACGAACAAAATACCCGTGGCATACAGGTTTTCACACCGAGTCATCAATACTTGGAACCTGCTGCCTGAAGCAGTGGTATCCGCACCTTCAATTGACTCTTTCAAGAGAAGACTGGACACTCACAGAAGCATACTAGAAAAGGAATAACATAGGCCGTAGGCCTTCTGTCCTTACTACACAAATCTGAATCTGAATCTGTAGGTCGTTCAAGTGCGAGGGCTATTTAGAATAGCTTAACTCCAACCTGTTGTTTTGAAGGTTATTGCTTTAATTGTCGGTTGAATCAATATCCTTAATTGGACGATTATAGTCAGCTGGATACTAATTAAGCTAAGCATTTGTACTCGTCCTATTGGAGGACTGACCGATTTTTACACTACAGACTTAACGACCTTTCTGTCATTTGTCAGACGTCATCTTTTGCTGTACGTTTTCCGGTTAGAACTCAGTTTTTGTGAGAGTGCTTTTTAAGATATGACTGATGCAATTTGTTTGGTTATGACGTCCAGATCGCTGAAATCTTAATAGGAAAACTTAGGCTGCCAATCACTAGCACGCGTCAGTCCAGTCCAGACCCAGCGTCCGGAAAGCAAACATACCAGACATCATGCACTCAGCATCGTTAATAGATTGGACAATATACCCAGAGTTCTCCATTGAAACGGCCTGGGACGCATTTCGAAATTCATACTTAAAAGTTACTACACCTCACATCCCTTGCACTATACCGAAGGGGCCGAAAAACTCACCACCATGGTTCAGTAGGGAGGTCCGTATCCTTCTCCGTAAGAAAAGGAAAATGTGGGATAGATTTAGGTTACTGGGGACTGATGAGTCGAAATCTCAGTATCAAAAGGCTCCGAATACTTGTGCCTCGACCCTCCGTAAGTCTAGAAAATTGTACGAAGGAAAACTTGTTAAGGAATCCATATATTTTCCTAAACGCTTGTATTCCTTTATAAACCAAAGGACAAGGAGAAAAGGAAATATTCCTGCTCTATGGGGAGACAGTACTGCTTCATCATTAGTGGAAGACGACTTTGGTAAGGCTCAAGTGTTCTCGAACTACTTTAGCTAGGGAGCTCTGGATTAATGCGCTAGACAATGGAAACTCAGTGGATGTTGTCTACATAGACTTCAGTAAGGCTTTTGACAAGGTGCCAACTAACAGACTGCTATTGAAGTTGGCAAACCTTGGTATTGCCGGACCTCTTTTAAAATGGATTAAGGATTTCCTAGTAGGTCGTAGGCAAAAAGTAAGAATAAATTCCAAGTGCTCCATCTGGAGACCAGTACTTAGTGGAGTACCCCAAGGTTCCGTCCTAGGTCCTTTACTTTTTATAATGTACGTTAATGATCTTACAAGTATAGTACAGTCTCCAATGTTATTATACGCTGACGATGTAAAAATTTGGCGAGTTATAACTGGAGACAAAGACGCATTTACTCTTCAGGCGGACTTAAATAATATGATAAACTGGTCTAAAGAGTGGCTAATGCCTATCAACTCGGAAAAGAGTGTCTACATGCACTTGGGGGATTCAAAGGTTAAAACGTACAACATAGGGGATGTGTCATTACCCATAGTCCGGTCTCATAAGGACCTAGGGGTGACAGTGAGCAATGATCTTAAGACGACGGCTCATTGCCGGGAGGTCGCAGTTAAGGGGTTTCGAACCCTCTGGGCTTTAAAAAGGACATTCACTAAGCTTGATACTACCCGGTTCACCACATTATACACATCCTTAGTGAGAACTAAGTTAGAGAACTGTGTTCAGGCTGCAAGCCCCTGTTTAAAAGGTGACTCAGACATACTAGAAAAGGTACAGAGGGCAGCTACGCGTGCAATTCCGGAACTCCGGGGTTTATCATATAAAGAGCGGCTTGAAAAACTGAACCTCTTTACTCTGTCCTATCGCAGACTAAGGGGAGATCTAATATTGATGTACAGAATACTGAGAAATGATTTCGGACCTAACTTATTCTCTCTCTTCCTTCCCACTAGATCGGGACACCTCAGAGGACATAGCAGGCGAGTAGAAAAGCCAAGAACGAACAAAATACCCGTGGCATACAGGTTTTCACACCGAGTCATCAATACTTGGAACCTGCTGCCTGAAGCAGTGGTATCCGCACCTTCAATTGACTCTTTCAAGAGAAGACTGGACACTCACAGAAGCATACTAGAAAAGGAATAACATAGGCCGTAGGCCTTCTGTCCTTACTACACAAATCTGAATCTGAATCTGTAGGTCGTTCAAGTGCGAGGGCTATTTAGAATAGCTTAACTCCAACCTGTTGTTTTGAAGGTTATTGCTTTAATTGTCGGTTGAATCAATATCCTTAATTGGACGATTATAGTCAGCTGGATACTAATTAAGCTAAGCATTTGTACTCGTCCTATTGGAGGACTGACCGATTTTTACACTACAGACTTAACGACCTTTCTGTCATTTGTCAGACGTCATCTTTTGCTGTACGTTTTCCGGTTAGAACTCAGTTTTTGTGAGAGTGCTTTTTAAGATATGACTGATGCAATTTGTTTGGTTATGACGTCCAGATCGCTGAAATCTTAATAGGAAAACTTAGGCTGCCAATCACTAGCACGCGTCAGTCCAGTCCAGACCCAGCGTCCGGAAAGCAAACATACCAGACATCATGCACTCAGCATCGTTAATAGATTGGACAATATACCCAGAGTTCTCCATTGAAACGGCCTGGGACGCATTTCGAAATTCATACTTAAAAGTTACTACACCTCACATCCCTTGCACTATACCGAAGGGGCCGAAAAACTCACCACCATGGTTCAGTAGGGAGGTCCGTATCCTTCTCCGTAAGAAAAGGAAAATGTGGGATAGATTTAGGTTACTGGGGACTGATGAGTCGAAATCTCAGTATCAAAAGGCTCCGAATACTTGTGCCTCGACCCTCCGTAAGTCTAGAAAATTGTACGAAGGAAAACTTGTTAAGGAATCCATATATTTTCCTAAACGCTTGTATTCCTTTATAAACCAAAGGACAAGGAGAAAAGGAAATATTCCTGCTCTATGGGGAGACAGTACTGCTTCATCATTAGTGGAAGACGACTTTGGTAAGGCTCAAGTGTTCTCGAACTACTTTAGCTAGGGAGCTCTGGATTAATGCGCTAGACAATGGAAACTCAGTGGATGTTGTCTACATAGACTTCAGTAAGGCTTTTGACAAGGTGCCAACTAACAGACTGCTATTGAAGTTGGCAAACCTTGGTATTGCCGGACCTCTTTTAAAATGGATTAAGGATTTCCTAGTAGGTCGTAGGCAAAAAGTAAGAATAAATTCCAAGTGCTCCATCTGGAGACCAGTACTTAGTGGAGTACCCCAAGGTTCCGTCCTAGGTCCTTTACTTTTTATAATGTACGTTAATGATCTTACAAGTATAGTACAGTCTCCAATGTTATTATACGCTGACGATGTAAAAATTTGGCGAGTTATAACTGGAGACAAAGACGCATTTACTCTTCAGGCGGACTTAAATAATATGATAAACTGGTCTAAAGAGTGGCTAATGCCTATCAACTCGGAAAAGAGTGTCTACATGCACTTGGGGGATTCAAAGGTTAAAACGTACAACATAGGGGATGTGTCATTACCCATAGTCCGGTCTCATAAGGACCTAGGGGTGACAGTGAGCAATGATCTTAAGACGACGGCCCATTGCCGGGAGGTCGCAGTTAAGGGGTTTCGAACCCTCTGGGCTTTAAAAAGGACATTCACTAAGCTTGATACTACCCGGTTCACCACATTATACACATCCTTAGTGAGAACTAAGTTAGAGAACTGTGTTCAGGCTGCAAGCCCCTGTTTAAAAGGTGACTCAGACATACTAGAAAAGGTACAGAGAGCAGCTACGCGTGCAATTCCGGAACTCCGGGGTTTATCATATAAAGAGCGGCTTGAAAAACTGAACCTCTTTACTCTGTCCTATCGCAGACTAAGGGGAGATCTAATATTGATGTACAGAATACTGAGAAATGATTTCGGACCTAACTTATTCTCTCTCTTCCTTCCCACTAGATCGGGACACCTCAGAGGACATAGCAGGCGAGTAGAAAAGCCAAGAACGAACAAAATACCCGTGGCATACAGGTTTTCACACCGAGTCATCAATACTTGGAACCTGCTGCCTGAAGCAGTGGTATCCGCACCTTCAATTGACTCTTTCAAGAGAAGACTGGACACTCACAGAAGCATACTAGAAAAGGAATAACATAGGCCGTAGGCCTTCTGTCCTTACTACACAAATCTGAATCTGAATCTGTAGGTCGTTCAAGTGCGAGGGCTATTTAGAATAGCTTAACTCCAACCTGTTGTTTTGAAGGTTATTGCTTTAATTGTCGGTTGAATCAATATCCTTAATTGGACGATTATAGTCAGCTGGATACTAATTAAGCTAAGCATTTGTACTCGTCCTATTGGAGGACTGACCGATTTTTACACTACAGACTTAACGACCTTTCTGTCATTTGTCAGACGTCATCTTTTGCTGTACGTTTTCCGGTTAGAACTCAGTTTTTTGTGAGAGTGCTTTTTAAGATATGACTGATGCAATTTGTTTGGTTATGACGTCCAGATCGCTGAAATCTTAATAGGAAAACTTAGGCTGCCAATCACTAGCACGCGTCAGTCCAGTCCAGACCCAGCGTCCGGAAAGCAAACATACCAGACATCATGCACTCAGCATCGTTAATAGATTGGACAATATACCCAGAGTTCTCCATTGAAACGGCCTGGGACGCATTTCGAAATTCATACTTAAAAGTTACTACACCTCACATCCCTTGCACTATACCGAAGGGGCCGAAAAACTCACCACCATGGTTCAGTAGGGAGGTCCGTATCCTTCTCCGTAAGAAAAGGAAAATGTGGGATAGATTTAGGTTACTGGGGACTGATGAGTCGAAATCTCAGTATCAAAAGGCTCCGAATACTTGTGCCTCGACCCTCCGTAAGTCTAGAAAATTGTACGAAGGAAAACTTGTTAAGGAATCCATATATTTTCCTAAACGCTTGTATTCCTTTATAAACCAAAGGACAAGGAGAAAAGGAAATATTCCTGCTCTATGGGGAGACAGTACTGCTTCATCATTAGTGGAAGACGACTTTGGTAAGGCTCAAGTGTTCTCGAACTACTTTAGCTAGGGAGCTCTGGATTAATGCGCTAGACAATGGAAACTCAGTGGATGTTGTCTACATAGACTTCAGTAAGGCTTTTGACAAGGTGCCAACTAACAGACTGCTATTGAAGTTGGCAAACCTTGGTATTGCCGGACCTCTTTTAAAATGGATTAAGGATTTCCTAGTAGGTCGTAGGCAAAAAGTAAGAATAAATTCCAAGTGCTCCATCTGGAGACCAGTACTTAGTGGAGTACCCCAAGGTTCCGTCCTAGGTCCTTTACTTTTTATAATGTACGTTAATGATCTTACAAGTATAGTACAGTCTCCAATGTTATTATACGCTGACGATGTAAAAATTTGGCGAGTTATAACTGGAGACAAAGACGCATTTACTCTTCAGGCGGACTTAAATAATATGATAAACTGGTCTAAAGAGTGGCTAATGCCTATCAACTCGGAAAAGAGTGTCTACATGCACTTGGGGGATTCAAAGGTTAAAACGTACAACATAGGGGATGTGTCATTACCCATAGTCCGGTCTCATAAGGACCTAGGGGTGACAGTGAGCAATGATCTTAAGACGACGGCCCATTGCCGGGAGGTCGCAGTTAAGGGGTTTCGAACCCTCTGGGCTTTAAAAAGGACATTCACTAAGCTTGATACTACCCGGTTCACCACATTATACACATCCTTAGTGAGAACTAAGTTAGAGAACTGTGTTCAGGCTGCAAGCCCCTGTTTAAAAGGTGACTCAGACATACTAGACAAGGTACAGAGGGCAGCTACGCGTGCAATTCCGGAACTCCGGGGTTTATCATATAAAGAGCGGCTTGAAAAACTGAACCTCTTTACTCTGTCCTATCGCAGACTAAGGGGAGATCTAATATTGATGTACAGAATACTGAGAAATGATTTCGGACCTAACTTATTCTCTCTCTTCCTTCCCACTAGATCGGGACACCTCAGAGGACATAGCAGGCGAGTAGAAAAGCCAAGAACGAACAAAATACCCGTGGCATACAGGTTTTCACACCGAGTCATCAATACTTGGAACCTGCTGCCTGAAGCAGTGGTATCCGCACCTTCAATTGACTCTTTCAAGAGAAGACTGGACACTCACAGAAGCATACTAGAAAAGGAATAACATAGGCCGTAGGCCTTCTGTCCTTACTACACAAATCTGAATCTGAATCTGTAGGTCGTTCAAGTGCGAGGGCTATTTAGAATAGCTTAACTCCAACCTGTTGTTTTGAAGGTTATTGCTTTAATTGTCGGTTGAATCAATATCCTTAATTGGACGATTATAGTCAGCTGGATACTAATTAAGCTAAGCATTTGTACTCGTCCTATTGGAGGACTGACCGATTTTTACACTACAGACTTAACGACCTTTCTGTCATTTGTCAGACGTCATCTTTTGCTGTACGTTTTCCGGTTAGAACTCAGTTTTTGTGAGAGTGCTTTTAAGATATGACTGATGCAATTTGTTTGGTTATGACGTCCAGATCGCTGAAATCTTAATAGGAAAACTTAGGCTGCCAATCACTAGCACGCGTCAGTCCAGTCCAGACCCAGCGTCCGGAAAGCAAACATACCAGACATCATGCACTCAGCATCGTTAATAGATTGGACAATATACCCAGAGTTCTCCATTGAAACGGCCTGGGACGCATTTCGAAATTCATACTTAAAAGTTACTACACCTCACATCCCTTGCACTATACCGAAGGGGCCGAAAAACTCACCACCATGGTTCAGTAGGGAGGTCCGTATCCTTCTCCGTAAGAAAAGGAAAATGTGGGATAGATTTAGGTTACTGGGGACTGATGAGTCGAAATCTCAGTATCAAAAGGCTCCGAATACTTGTGCCTCGACCCTCCGTAAGTCTAGAAAATTGTACGAAGGAAAACTTGTTAAGGAATCCATATATTTTCCTAAACGCTTGTATTCCTTTATAAACCAAAGGACAAGGAGAAAAGGAAATATTCCTGCTCTATGGGGAGACAGTACTGCTTCATCATTAGTGGAAGACGACTTTGGTAAGGCTCAAGTGTTCTCGAACTACTTTAGCTAGGGAGCTCTGGATTAATGCGCTAGACAATGGAAACTCAGTGGATGTTGTCTACATAGACTTCAGTAAGGCTTTTGACAAGGTGCCAACTAACAGACTGCTATTGAAGTTGGCAAACCTTGGTATTGCCGGACCTCTTTTAAAATGGATTAAGGATTTCCTAGTAGGTCGTAGGCAAAAAGTAAGAATAAATTCCAAGTGCTCCATCTGGAGACCAGTACTTAGTGGAGTACCCCAAGGTTCCGTCCTAGGTCCTTTACTTTTTATAATGTACGTTAATGATCTTACAAGTATAGTACAGTCTCCAATGTTATTATACGCTGACGATGTAAAAATTTGGCGAGTTATAACTGGAGACAAAGACGCATTTACTCTTCAGGCGGACTTAAATAATATGATAAACTGGTCTAAAGAGTGGCTAATGCCTATCAACTCGGAAAAGAGTGTCTACATGCACTTGGGGGATTCAAAGGTTAAAACGTACAACATAGGGGATGTGTCATTACCCATAGTCCGGTCTCATAAGGACCTAGGGGTGACAGTGAGCAATGATCTTAAGACGACGGCCCATTGCCGGGAGGTCGCAGTTAAGGGGTTTCGAACCCTCTGGGCTTTAAAAAGGACATTCACTAAGCTTGATACTACCCGGTTCACCACATTATACACATCCTTAGTGAGAACTAAGTTAGAGAACTGTGTTCAGGCTGCAAGCCCCTGTTTAAAAGGTGACTCAGACATACTAGACAAGGTACAGAGGGCAGCTACGCGTGCAATTCCGGAACTCCGGGGTTTATCATATAAAGAGCGGCTTGAAAAACTGAACCTCTTTACTCTGTCCTATCGCAGACTAAGGGGAGATCTAATATTGATGTACAGAATACTGAGAAATGATTTCGGACCTAACTTATTCTCTCTCTTCCTTCCCACTAGATCGGGACACCTCAGAGGACATAGCAGGCGAGTAGAAAAGCCAAGAACGAACAAAATACCCGTGGCATACAGGTTTTCACACCGAGTCATCAATACTTGGAACCTGCTGCCTGAAGCAGTGGTATCCGCACCTTCAATTGACTCTTTCAAGAGAAGACTGGACACTCACAGAAGCATACTAGAAAAGGAATAACATAGGCCGTAGGCCTTCTGTCCTTACTACACAAATCTGAATCTGAATCTGTAGGTCGTTCAAGTGCGAGGGCTATTTAGAATAGCTTAACTCCAACCTGTTGTTTTGAAGGTTATTGCTTTAATTGTCGGTTGAATCAATATCCTTAATTGGACGATTATAGTCAGCTGGATACTAATTAAGCTAAGCATTTGTACTCGTCCTATTGGAGGACTGACCGATTTTTACACTACAGACTTAACGACCTTTCTGTCATTTGTCAGACGTCATCTTTTGCTGTACGTTTTCCGGTTAGAACTCAGTTTTTTGTGAGAGTGCTTTTTAAGATATGACTGATGCAATTTGTTTGGTTATGACGTCCAGATCGCTGAAATCTTAATAGGAAAACTTAGGCTGCCAATCACTAGCACGCGTCAGTCCAGTCCAGACCCAGCGTCCGGAAAGCAAACATACCAGACATCATGCACTCAGCATCGTTAATAGATTGGACAATATACCCAGAGTTCTCCATTGAAACGGCCTGGGACGCATTTCGAAATTCATACTTAAAAGTTACTACACCTCACATCCCTTGCACTATACCGAAGGGGCCGAAAAACTCACCACCATGGTTCAGTAGGGAGGTCCGTATCCTTCTCCGTAAGAAAAGGAAAATGTGGGATAGATTTAGGTTACTGGGGACTGATGAGTCGAAATCTCAGTATCAAAAGGCTCCGAATACTTGTGCCTCGACCCTCCGTAAGTCTAGAAAATTGTACGAAGGAAAACTTGTTAAGGAATCCATATATTTTCCTAAACGCTTGTATTCCTTTATAAACCAAAGGACAAGGAGAAAAGGAAATATTCCTGCTCTATGGGGAGACAGTACTGCTTCATCATTAGTGGAAGACGACTTTGGTAAGGCTCAAGTGTTCTCGAACTACTTTAGCTAGGGAGCTCTGGATTAATGCGCTAGACAATGGAAACTCAGTGGATGTTGTCTACATAGACTTCAGTAAGGCTTTTGACAAGGTGCCAACTAACAGACTGCTATTGAAGTTGGCAAACCTTGGTATTGCCGGACCTCTTTTAAAATGGATTAAGGATTTCCTAGTAGGTCGTAGGCAAAAAGTAAGAATAAATTCCAAGTGCTCCATCTGGAGACCAGTACTTAGTGGAGTACCCCAAGGTTCCGTCCTAGGTCCTTTACTTTTTATAATGTACGTTAATGATCTTACAAGTATAGTACAGTCTCCAATGTTATTATACGCTGACGATGTAAAAATTTGGCGAGTTATAACTGGAGACAAAGACGCATTTACTCTTCAGGCGGACTTAAATAATATGATAAACTGGTCTAAAGAGTGGCTAATGCCTATCAACTCGGAAAAGAGTGTCTACATGCACTTGGGGGATTCAAAGGTTAAAACGTACAACATAGGGGATGTGTCATTACCCATAGTCCGGTCTCATAAGGACCTAGGGGTGACAGTGAGCAATGATCTTAAGACGACGGCCCATTGCCGGGAGGTCGCAGTTAAGGGGTTTCGAACCCTCTGGGCTTTAAAAAGGACATTCACTAAGCTTGATACTACCCGGTTCACCACATTATACACATCCTTAGTGAGAACTAAGTTAGAGAACTGTGTTCAGGCTGCAAGCCCCTGTTTAAAAGGTGACTCAGACATACTAGACAAGGTACAGAGGGCAGCTACGCGTGCAATTCCGGAACTCCGGGGTTTATCATATAAAGAGCGGCTTGAAAAACTGAACCTCTTTACTCTGTCCTATCGCAGACTAAGGGGAGATCTAATATTGATGTACAGAATACTGAGAAATGATTTCGGACCTAACTTATTCTCTCTCTTCCTTCCCACTAGATCGGGACACCTCAGAGGACATAGCAGGCGAGTAGAAAAGCCAAGAACGAACAAAATACCCGTGGCATACAGGTTTTCACACCGAGTCATCAATACTTGGAACCTGCTGCCTGAAGCAGTGGTATCCGCACCTTCAATTGACTCTTTCAAGAGAAGACTGGACACTCACAGAAGCATACTAGAAAAGGAATAACATAGGCCGTAGGCCTTCTGTCCTTACTACACAAATCTGAATCTGAATCTGTAGGTCGTTCAAGTGCGAGGGCTATTTAGAATAGCTTAACTCCAACCTGTTGTTTTGAAGGTTATTGCTTTAATTGTCGGTTGAATCAATATCCTTAATTGGACGATTATAGTCAGCTGGATACTAATTAAGCTAAGCATTTGTACTCGTCCTATTGGAGGACTGACCGATTTTTACACTACAGACTTAACGACCTTTCTGTCATTTGTCAGACGTCATCTTTTGCTGTACGTTTTCCGGTTAGAACTCAGTTTTTGTGAGAGTGCTTTTTAAGATATGACTGATGCAATTTGTTTGGTTATGACGTCCAGATCGCTGAAATCTTAATAGGAAAACTTAGGCTGCCAATCACTAGCACGCGTCAGTCCAGTCCAGACCCAGCGTCCGGAAAGCAAACATACCAGACATCATGCACTCAGCATCGTTAATAGATTGGACAATATACCCAGAGTTCTCCATTGAAACGGCCTGGGACGCATTTCGAAATTCATACTTAAAAGTTACTACACCTCACATCCCTTGCACTATACCGAAGGGGCCGAAAAACTCACCACCATGGTTCAGTAGGGAGGTCCGTATCCTTCTCCGTAAGAAAAGGAAAATGTGGGATAGATTTAGGTTACTGGGGACTGATGAGTCGAAATCTCAGTATCAAAAGGCTCCGAATACTTGTGCCTCGACCCTCCGTAAGTCTAGAAAATTGTACGAAGGAAAACTTGTTAAGGAATCCATATATTTTCCTAAACGCTTGTATTCCTTTATAAACCAAAGGACAAGGAGAAAAGGAAATATTCCTGCTCTATGGGGAGACAGTACTGCTTCATCATTAGTGGAAGACGACTTTGGTAAGGCTCAAGTGTTCTCGAACTACTTTAGCTAGGGAGCTCTGGATTAATGCGCTAGACAATGGAAACTCAGTGGATGTTGTCTACATAGACTTCAGTAAGGCTTTTGACAAGGTGCCAACTAACAGACTGCTATTGAAGTTGGCAAACCTTGGTATTGCCGGACCTCTTTTAAAATGGATTAAGGATTTCCTAGTAGGTCGTAGGCAAAAAGTAAGAATAAATTCCAAGTGCTCCATCTGGAGACCAGTACTTAGTGGAGTACCCCAAGGTTCCGTCCTAGGTCCTTTACTTTTTATAATGTACGTTAATGATCTTACAAGTATAGTACAGTCTCCAATGTTATTATACGCTGACGATGTAAAAATTTGGCGAGTTATAACTGGAGACAAAGACGCATTTACTCTTCAGGCGGACTTAAATAATATGATAAACTGGTCTAAAGAGTGGCTAATGCCTATCAACTCGGAAAAGAGTGTCTACATGCACTTGGGGGATTCAAAGGTTAAAACGTACAACATAGGGGATGTGTCATTACCCATAGTCCGGTCTCATAAGGACCTAGGGGTGACAGTGAGCAATGATCTTAAGACGACGGCCCATTGCCGGGAGGTCGCAGTTAAGGGGTTTCGAACCCTCTGGGCTTTAAAAAGGACATTCACTAAGCTTGATACTACCCGGTTCACCACATTATACACATCCTTAGTGAGAACTAAGTTAGAGAACTGTGTTCAGGCTGCAAGCCCCTGTTTAAAAGGTGACTCAGACATACTAGACAAGGTACAGAGGGCAGCTACGCGTGCAATTCCGGAACTCCGGGGTTTATCATATAAAGAGCGGCTTGAAAAACTGAACCTCTTTACTCTGTCCTATCGCAGACTAAGGGGAGATCTAATATTGATGTACAGAATACTGAGAAATGATTTCGGACCTAACTTATTCTCTCTCTTCCTTCCCACTAGATCGGGACACCTCAGAGGACATAGCAGGCGAGTAGAAAAGCCAAGAACGAACAAAATACCCGTGGCATACAGGTTTTCACACCGAGTCATCAATACTTGGAACCTGCTGCCTGAAGCAGTGGTATCCGCACCTTCAATTGACTCTTTCAAGAGAAGACTGGACACTCACAGAAGCATACTAGAAAAGGAATAACATAGGCCGTAGGCCTTCTGTCCTTACTACACAAATCTGAATCTGAATCTGTAGGTCGTTCAAGTGCGAGGGCTATTTAGAATAGCTTAACTCCAACCTGTTGTTTTGAAGGTTATTGCTTTAATTGTCGGTTGAATCAATATCCTTAATTGGACGATTATAGTCAGCTGGATACTAATTAAGCTAAGCATTTGTACTCGTCCTATTGGAGGACTGACCGATTTTTACACTACAGACTTAACGACCTTTCTGTCATTTGTCAGACGTCATCTTTTGCTGTACGTTTTCCGGTTAGAACTCAGTTTTTTGTGAGAGTGCTTTTTAAGATATGACTGATGCAATTTGTTTGGTTATGACGTCCAGATCGCTGAAATCTTAATAGGAAAACTTAGGCTGCCAATCACTAGCACGCGTCAGTCCAGTCCAGACCCAGCGTCCGGAAAGCAAACATACCAGACATCATGCACTCAGCATCGTTAATAGATTGGACAATATACCCAGAGTTCTCCATTGAAACGGCCTGGGACGCATTTCGAAATTCATACTTAAAAGTTACTACACCTCACATCCCTTGCACTATACCGAAGGGGCCGAAAAACTCACCACCATGGTTCAGTAGGGAGGTCCGTATCCTTCTCCGTAAGAAAAGGAAAATGTGGGATAGATTTAGGTTACTGGGGACTGATGAGTCGAAATCTCAGTATCAAAAGGCTCCGAATACTTGTGCCTCGACCCTCCGTAAGTCTAGAAAATTGTACGAAGGAAAACTTGTTAAGGAATCCATATATTTTCCTAAACGCTTGTATTCCTTTATAAACCAAAGGACAAGGAGAAAAGGAAATATTCCTGCTCTATGGGGAGACAGTACTGCTTCATCATTAGTGGAAGACGACTTTGGTAAGGCTCAAGTGTTCTCGAACTACTTTAGCTAGGGAGCTCTGGATTAATGCGCTAGACAATGGAAACTCAGTGGATGTTGTCTACATAGACTTCAGTAAGGCTTTTGACAAGGTGCCAACTAACAGACTGCTATTGAAGTTGGCAAACCTTGGTATTGCCGGACCTCTTTTAAAATGGATTAAGGATTTCCTAGTAGGTCGTAGGCAAAAAGTAAGAATAAATTCCAAGTGCTCCATCTGGAGACCAGTACTTAGTGGAGTACCCCAAGGTTCCGTCCTAGGTCCTTTACTTTTTATAATGTACGTTAATGATCTTACAAGTATAGTACAGTCTCCAATGTTATTATACGCTGACGATGTAAAAATTTGGCGAGTTATAACTGGAGACAAAGACGCATTTACTCTTCAGGCGGACTTAAATAATATGATAAACTGGTCTAAAGAGTGGCTAATGCCTATCAACTCGGAAAAGAGTGTCTACATGCACTTGGGGGATTCAAAGGTTAAAACGTACAACATAGGGGATGTGTCATTACCCATAGTCCGGTCTCATAAGGACCTAGGGGTGACAGTGAGCAATGATCTTAAGACGACGGCCCATTGCCGGGAGGTCGCAGTTAAGGGGTTTCGAACCCTCTGGGCTTTAAAAAGGACATTCACTAAGCTTGATACTACCCGGTTCACCACATTATACACATCCTTAGTGAGAACTAAGTTAGAGAACTGTGTTCAGGCTGCAAGCCCCTGTTTAAAAGGTGACTCAGACATACTAGACAAGGTACAGAGGGCAGCTACGCGTGCAATTCCGGAACTCCGGGGTTTATCATATAAAGAGCGGCTTGAAAAACTGAACCTCTTTACTCTGTCCTATCGCAGACTAAGGGGAGATCTAATATTGATGTACAGAATACTGAGAAATGATTTCGGACCTAACTTATTCTCTCTCTTCCTTCCCACTAGATCGGGACACCTCAGAGGACATAGCAGGCGAGTAGAAAAGCCAAGAACGAACAAAATACCCGTGGCATACAGGTTTTCACACCGAGTCATCAATACTTGGAACCTGCTGCCTGAAGCAGTGGTATCCGCACCTTCAATTGACTCTTTCAAGAGAAGACTGGACACTCACAGAAGCATACTAGAAAAGGAATAACATAGGCCGTAGGCCTTCTGTCCTTACTACACAAATCTGAATCTGAATCTGTAGGTCGTTCAAGTGCGAGGGCTATTTAGAATAGCTTAACTCCAACCTGTTGTTTTGAAGGTTATTGCTTTAATTGTCGGTTGAATCAATATCCTTAATTGGACGATTATAGTCAGCTGGATACTAATTAAGCTAAGCATTTGTACTCGTCCTATTGGAGGACTGACCGATTTTTACACTACAGACTTAACGACCTTTCTGTCATTTGTCAGACGTCATCTTTTGCTGTACGTTTTCCGGTTAGAACTCAGTTTTTTGTGAGAGTGCTTTTTAAGATATGACTGATGCAATTTGTTTGGTTATGACGTCCAGATCGCTGAAATCTTAATAGGAAAACTTAGGCTGCCAATCACTAGCACGCGTCAGTCCAGTCCAGACCCAGCGTCCGGAAAGCAAACATACCAGACATCATGCACTCAGCATCGTTAATAGATTGGACAATATACCCAGAGTTCTCCATTGAAACGGCCTGGGACGCATTTCGAAATTCATACTTAAAAGTTACTACACCTCACATCCCTTGCACTATACCGAAGGGGCCGAAAAACTCACCACCATGGTTCAGTAGGGAGGTCCGTATCCTTCTCCGTAAGAAAAGGAAAATGTGGGATAGATTTAGGTTACTGGGGACTGATGAGTCGAAATCTCAGTATCAAAAGGCTCCGAATACTTGTGCCTCGACCCTCCGTAAGTCTAGAAAATTGTACGAAGGAAAACTTGTTAAGGAATCCATATATTTTCCTAAACGCTTGTATTCCTTTATAAACCAAAGGACAAGGAGAAAAGGAAATATTCCTGCTCTATGGGGAGACAGTACTGCTTCATCATTAGTGGAAGACGACTTTGGTAAGGCTCAAGTGTTCTCGAACTACTTTAGCTAGGGAGCTCTGGATTAATGCGCTAGACAATGGAAACTCAGTGGATGTTGTCTACATAGACTTCAGTAAGGCTTTTGACAAGGTGCCAACTAACAGACTGCTATTGAAGTTGGCAAACCTTGGTATTGCCGGACCTCTTTTAAAATGGATTAAGGATTTCCTAGTAGGTCGTAGGCAAAAAGTAAGAATAAATTCCAAGTGCTCCATCTGGAGACCAGTACTTAGTGGAGTACCCCAAGGTTCCGTCCTAGGTCCTTTACTTTTTATAATGTACGTTAATGATCTTACAAGTATAGTACAGTCTCCAATGTTATTATACGCTGACGATGTAAAAATTTGGCGAGTTATAACTGGAGACAAAGACGCATTTACTCTTCAGGCGGACTTAAATAATATGATAAACTGGTCTAAAGAGTGGCTAATGCCTATCAACTCGGAAAAGAGTGTCTACATGCACTTGGGGGATTCAAAGGTTAAAACGTACAACATAGGGGATGTGTCATTACCCATAGTCCGGTCTCATAAGGACCTAGGGGTGACAGTGAGCAATGATCTTAAGACGACGGCCCATTGCCGGGAGGTCGCAGTTAAGGGGTTTCGAACCCTCTGGGCTTTAAAAAGGACATTCACTAAGCTTGATACTACCCGGTTCACCACATTATACACATCCTTAGTGAGAACTAAGTTAGAGAACTGTGTTCAGGCTGCAAGCCCCTGTTTAAAAGGTGACTCAGACATACTAGACAAGGTACAGAGGGCAGCTACGCGTGCAATTCCGGAACTCCGGGGTTTATCATATAAAGAGCGGCTTGAAAAACTGAACCTCTTTACTCTGTCCTATCGCAGACTAAGGGGAGATCTAATATTGATGTACAGAATACTGAGAAATGATTTCGGACCTAACTTATTCTCTCTCTTCCTTCCCACTAGATCGGGACACCTCAGAGGACATAGCAGGCGAGTAGAAAAGCCAAGAACGAACAAAATACCCGTGGCATACAGGTTTTCACACCGAGTCATCAATACTTGGAACCTGCTGCCTGAAGCAGTGGTATCCGCACCTTCAATTGACTCTTTCAAGAGAAGACTGGACACTCACAGAAGCATACTAGAAAAGGAATAACATAGGCCGTAGGCCTTCTGTCCTTACTACACAAATCTGAATCTGAATCTGTAGGTCGTTCAAGTGCGAGGGCTATTTAGAATAGCTTAACTCCAACCTGTTGTTTTGAAGGTTATTGCTTTAATTGTCGGTTGAATCAATATCCTTAATTGGACGATTATAGTCAGCTGGATACTAATTAAGCTAAGCATTTGTACTCGTCCTATTGGAGGACTGACCGATTTTTACACTACAGACTTAACGACCTTTCTGTCATTTGTCAGACGTCATCTTTTGCTGTACGTTTTCCGGTTAGAACTCAGTTTTTTGTGAGAGTGCTTTTTAAGATATGACTGATGCAATTTGTTTGGTTATGACGTCCAGATCGCTGAAATCTTAATAGGAAAACTTAGGCTGCCAATCACTAGCACGCGTCAGTCCAGTCCAGACCCAGCGTCCGGAAAGCAAACATACCAGACATCATGCACTCAGCATCGTTAATAGATTGGACAATATACCCAGAGTTCTCCATTGAAACGGCCTGGGACGCATTTCGAAATTCATACTTAAAAGTTACTACACCTCACATCCCTTGCACTATACCGAAGGGGCCGAAAAACTCACCACCATGGTTCAGTAGGGAGGTCCGTATCCTTCTCCGTAAGAAAAGGAAAATGTGGGATAGATTTAGGTTACTGGGGACTGATGAGTCGAAATCTCAGTATCAAAAGGCTCCGAATACTTGTGCCTCGACCCTTCGTAAGTCTAGAAAATTGTACGAAGGAAAACTTGTTAAGGAATCCATATATTTTCCTAAACGCTTGTATTCCTTTATAAACCAAAGGACAAGGAGAAAAGGAAATATTCCTGCTCTATGGGGAGACAGTACTGCTTCATCATTAGTGGAAGACGACTTTGGTAAGGCTCAAGTGTTCTCGAACTACTTTAGCTAGGGAGCTCTGGATTAATGCGCTAGACAATGGAAACTCAGTGGATGTTGTCTACATAGACTTCAGTAAGGCTTTTGACAAGGTGCCAACTAACAGACTGCTATTGAAGTTGGCAAACCTTGGTATTGCCGGACCTCTTTTAAAATGGATTAAGGATTTCCTAGTAGGTCGTAGGCAAAAAGTAAGAATAAATTCCAAGTGCTCCATCTGGAGACCAGTACTTAGTGGAGTACCCCAAGGTTCCGTCCTAGGTCCTTTACTTTTTATAATGTACGTTAATGATCTTACAAGTATAGTACAGTCTCCAATGTTATTATACGCTGACGATGTAAAAATTTGGCGAGTTATAACTGGAGACAAAGACGCATTTACTCTTCAGGCGGACTTAAATAATATGATAAACTGGTCTAAAGAGTGGCTAATGCCTATCAACTCGGAAAAGAGTGTCTACATGCACTTGGGGGATTCAAAGGTTAAAACGTACAACATAGGGGATGTGTCATTACCCATAGTCCGGTCTCATAAGGACCTAGGGGTGACAGTGAGCAATGATCTTAAGACGACGGCCCATTGCCGGGAGGTCGCAGTTAAGGGGTTTCGAACCCTCTGGGCTTTAAAAAGGACATTCACTAAGCTTGATACTACCCGGTTCACCACATTATACACATCCTTAGTGAGAACTAAGTTAGAGAACTGTGTTCAGGCTGCAAGCCCCTGTTTAAAAGGTGACTCAGACATACTAGACAAGGTACAGAGGGCAGCTACGCGTGAAATTCCGGAACTCCGGGGTTTATCATATAAAGAGCGGCTTGAAAAACTGAACCTCTTTACTCTGTCCTATCGCAGACTAAGGGGAGATCTAATATTGATGTACAGAATACTGAGAAATGATTTCGGACCTAACTTATTCTCTCTCTTCCTTCCCACTAGATCGGGACACCTCAGAGGACATAGCAGGCGAGTAGAAAAGCCAAGAACGAACAAAATACCCGTGGCATACAGGTTTTCACACCGAGTCATCAATACTTGGAACCTGCTGCCTGAAGCAGTGGTATCCGCACCTTCAATTGACTCTTTCAAGAGAAGACTGGACACTCACAGAAGCATACTAGAAAAGGAATAACATAGGCCGTAGGCCTTCTGTCCTTACTACACAAATCTGAATCTGAATCTGTAGGTCGTTCAAGTGCGAGGGCTATTTAGAATAGCTTAACTCCAACCTGTTGTTTTGAAGGTTATTGCTTTAATTGTCGGTTGAATCAATATCCTTAATTGGACGATTATAGTCAGCTGGATACTAATTAAGCTAAGCATTTGTACTCGTCCTATTGGAGGACTGACCGATTTTTACACTACAGACTTAACGACCTTTCTGTCATTTGTCAGACGTCATCTTTTGCTGTACGTTTTCCGGTTAGAACTCAGTTTTTGTGAGAGTGCTTTTTAAGATATGACTGATGCAATTTGTTTGGTTATGACGTCCAGATCGCTGAAATCTTAATAGGAAAACTTAGGCTGCCAATCACTAGCACGCGTCAGTCCAGTCCAGACCCAGCGTCCGGAAAGCAAACATACCAGACATCATGCACTCAGCATCGTTAATAGATTGGACAATATACCCAGAGTTCTCCATTGAAACGGCCTGGGACGCATTTCGAAATTCATACTTAAAAGTTACTACACCTCACATCCCTTGCACTATACCGAAGGGGCCGAAAAACTCACCACCATGGTTCAGTAGGGAGGTCCGTATCCTTCTCCGTAAGAAAAGGAAAATGTGGGATAGATTTAGGTTACTGGGGACTGATGAGTCGAAATCTCAGTATCAAAAGGCTCCGAATACTTGTGCCTCGACCCTCCGTAAGTCTAGAAAATTGTACGAAGGAAAACTTGTTAAGGAATCCATATATTTTCCTAAACGCTTGTATTCCTTTATAAACCAAAGGACAAGGAGAAAAGGAAATATTCCTGCTCTATGGGGAGACAGTACTGCTTCATCATTAGTGGAAGACGACTTTGGTAAGGCTCAAGTGTTCTCGAACTACTTTAGCTAGGGAGCTCTGGATTAATGCGCTAGACAATGGAAACTCAGTGGATGTTGTCTACATAGACTTCAGTAAGGCTTTTGACAAGGTGCCAACTAACAGACTGCTATTGAAGTTGGCAAACCTTGGTATTGCCGGACCTCTTTTAAAATGGATTAAGGATTTCCTAGTAGGTCGTAGGCAAAAAGTAAGAATAAATTCCAAGTGCTCCATCTGGAGACCAGTACTTAGTGGAGTACCCCAAGGTTCCGTCCTAGGTCCTTTACTTTTTATAATGTACGTTAATGATCTTACAAGTATAGTACAGTCTCCAATGTTATTATACGCTGACGATGTAAAAATTTGGCGAGTTATAACTGGAGACAAAGACGCATTTACTCTTCAGGCGGACTTAAATAATATGATAAACTGGTCTAAAGAGTGGCTAATGCCTATCAACTCGGAAAAGAGTGTCTACATGCACTTGGGGGATTCAAAGGTTAAAACGTACAACATAGGGGATGTGTCATTACCCATAGTCCGGTCTCATAAGGACCTAGGGGTGACAGTGAGCAATGATCTTAAGACGACGGCCCATTGCCGGGAGGTCGCAGTTAAGGGGTTTCGAACCCTCTGGGCTTTAAAAAGGACATTCACTAAGCTTGATACTACCCGGTTCACCACATTATACACATCCTTAGTGAGAACTAAGTTAGAGAACTGTGTTCAGGCTGCAAGCCCCTGTTTAAAAGGTGACTCAGACATACTAGACAAGGTACAGAGGGCAGCTACGCGTGAAATTCCGGAACTCCGGGGTTTATCATATAAAGAGCGGCTTGAAAAACTGAACCTCTTTACTCTGTCCTATCGCAGACTAAGGGGAGATCTAATATTGATGTACAGAATACTGAGAAATGATTTCGGACCTAACTTATTCTCTCTCTTCCTTCCCACTAGATCGGGACACCTCAGAGGACATAGCAGGCGAGTAGAAAAGCCAAGAACGAACAAAATACCCGTGGCATACAGGTTTTCACACCGAGTCATCAATACTTGGAACCTGCTGCCTGAAGCAGTGGTATCCGCACCTTCAATTGACTCTTTCAAGAGAAGACTGGACACTCACAGAAGCATACTAGAAAAGGAATAACATAGGCCGTAGGCCTTCTGTCCTTACTACACAAATCTGAATCTGAATCTGTAGGTCGTTCAAGTGCGAGGGCTATTTAGAATAGCTTAACTCCAACCTGTTGTTTTGAAGGTTATTGCTTTAATTGTCGGTTGAATCAATATCCTTAATTGGACGATTATAGTCAGCTGGATACTAATTAAGCTAAGCATTTGTACTCGTCCTATTGGAGGACTGACCGATTTTTACACTACAGACTTAACGACCTTTCTGTCATTTGTCAGACGTCATCTTTTGCTGTACGTTTTCCGGTTAGAACTCAGTTTTTGTGAGAGTGCTTTTAAGATATGACTGATGCAATTTGTTTGGTTATGACGTCCAGATCGCTGAAATCTTAATAGGAAAACTTAGGCTGCCAATCACTAGCACGCGTCAGTCCAGTCCAGACCCAGCGTCCGGAAAGCAAACATACCAGACATCATGCACTCAGCATCGTTAATAGATTGGACAATATACCCAGAGTTCTCCATTGAAACGGCCTGGGACGCATTTCGAAATTCATACTTAAAAGTTACTACACCTCACATCCCTTGCACTATACCGAAGGGGCCGAAAAACTCACCACCATGGTTCAGTAGGGAGGTCCGTATCCTTCTCCGTAAGAAAAGGAAAATGTGGGATAGATTTAGGTTACTGGGGACTGATGAGTCGAAATCTCAGTATCAAAAGGCTCCGAATACTTGTGCCTCGACCCTCCGTAAGTCTAGAAAATTGTACGAAGGAAAACTTGTTAAGGAATCCATATATTTTCCTAAACGCTTGTATTCCTTTATAAACCAAAGGACAAGGAGAAAAGGAAATATTCCTGCTCTATGGGGAGACAGTACTGCTTCATCATTAGTGGAAGACGACTTTGGTAAGGCTCAAGTGTTCTCGAACTACTTTAGCTAGGGAGCTCTGGATTAATGCGCTAGACAATGGAAACTCAGTGGATGTTGTCTACATAGACTTCAGTAAGGCTTTTGACAAGGTGCCAACTAACAGACTGCTATTGAAGTTGGCAAACCTTGGTATTGCCGGACCTCTTTTAAAATGGATTAAGGATTTCCTAGTAGGTCGTAGGCAAAAAGTAAGAATAAATTCCAAGTGCTCCATCTGGAGACCAGTACTTAGTGGAGTACCCCAAGGTTCCGTCCTAGGTCCTTTACTTTTTATAATGTACGTTAATGATCTTACAAGTATAGTACAGTCTCCAATGTTATTATACGCTGACGATGTAAAAATTTGGCGAGTTATAACTGGAGACAAAGACGCATTTACTCTTCAGGCGGACTTAAATAATATGATAAACTGGTCTAAAGAGTGGCTAATGCCTATCAACTCGGAAAAGAGTGTCTACATGCACTTGGGGGATTCAAAGGTTAAAACGTACAACATAGGGGATGTGTCATTACCCATAGTCCGGTCTCATAAGGACCTAGGGGTGACAGTGAGCAATGATCTTAAGACGACGGCCCATTGCCGGGAGGTCGCAGTTAAGGGGTTTCGAACCCTCTGGGCTTTAAAAAGGACATTCACTAAGCTTGATACTACCCGGTTCACCACATTATACACATCCTTAGTGAGAACTAAGTTAGAGAACTGTGTTCAGGCTGCAAGCCCCTGTTTAAAAGGTGACTCAGACATACTAGACAAGGTACAGAGGGCAGCTACGCGTGAAATTCCGGAACTCCGGGGTTTATCATATAAAGAGCGGCTTGAAAAACTGAACCTCTTTACTCTGTCCTATCGCAGACTAAGGGGAGATCTAATATTGATGTACAGAATACTGAGAAATGATTTCGGACCTAACTTATTCTCTCTCTTCCTTCCCACTAGATCGGGACACCTCAGAGGACATAGCAGGCGAGTAGAAAAGCCAAGAACGAACAAAATACCCGTGGCATACAGGTTTTCACACCGAGTCATCAATACTTGGAACCTGCTGCCTGAAGCAGTGGTATCCGCACCTTCAATTGACTCTTTCAAGAGAAGACTGGACACTCACAGAAGCATACTAGAAAAGGAATAACATAGGCCGTAGGCCTTCTGTCCTTACTACACAAATCTGAATCTGAATCTGTAGGTCGTTCAAGTGCGAGGGCTATTTAGAATAGCTTAACTCCAACCTGTTGTTTTGAAGGTTATTGCTTTAATTGTCGGTTGAATCAATATCCTTAATTGGACGATTATAGTCAGCTGGATACTAATTAAGCTAAGCATTTGTACTCGTCCTATTGGAGGACTGACCGATTTTTACACTACAGACTTAACGACCTTTCTGTCATTTGTCAGACGTCATCTTTTGCTGTACGTTTTCCGGTTAGAACTCAGTTTTTTGTGAGAGTGCTTTTTAAGATATGACTGATGCAATTTGTTTGGTTATGACGTCCAGATCGCTGAAATCTTAATAGGAAAACTTAGGCTGCCAATCACTAGCACGCGTCAGTCCAGTCCAGACCCAGCGTCCGGAAAGCAAACATACCAGACATCATGCACTCAGCATCGTTAATAGATTGGACAATATACCCAGAGTTCTCCATTGAAACGGCCTGGGACGCATTTCGAAATTCATACTTAAAAGTTACTACACCTCACATCCCTTGCACTATACCGAAGGGGCCGAAAAACTCACCACCATGGTTCAGTAGGGAGGTCCGTATCCTTCTCCGTAAGAAAAGGAAAATGTGGGATAGATTTAGGTTACTGGGGACTGATGAGTCGAAATCTCAGTATCAAAAGGCTCCGAATACTTGTGCCTCGACCCTCCGTAAGTCTAGAAAATTGTACGAAGGAAAACTTGTTAAGGAATCCATATATTTTCCTAAACGCTTGTATTCCTTTATAAACCAAAGGACAAGGAGAAAAGGAAATATTCCTGCTCTATGGGGAGACAGTACTGCTTCATCATTAGTGGAAGACGACTTTGGTAAGGCTCAAGTGTTCTCGAACTACTTTAGCTAGGGAGCTCTGGATTAATGCGCTAGACAATGGAAACTCAGTGGATGTTGTCTACATAGACTTCAGTAAGGCTTTTGACAAGGTGCCAACTAACAGACTGCTATTGAAGTTGGCAAACCTTGGTATTGCCGGACCTCTTTTAAAATGGATTAAGGATTTCCTAGTAGGTCGTAGGCAAAAAGTAAGAATAAATTCCAAGTGCTCCATCTGGAGACCAGTACTTAGTGGAGTACCCCAAGGTTCCGTCCTAGGTCCTTTACTTTTTATAATGTACGTTAATGATCTTACAAGTATAGTACAGTCTCCAATGTTATTATACGCTGACGATGTAAAAATTTGGCGAGTTATAACTGGAGACAAAGACGCATTTACTCTTCAGGCGGACTTAAATAATATGATAAACTGGTCTAAAGAGTGGCTAATGCCTATCAACTCGGAAAAGAGTGTCTACATGCACTTGGGGGATTCAAAGGTTAAAACGTACAACATAGGGGATGTGTCATTACCCATAGTCCGGTCTCATAAGGACCTAGGGGTGACAGTGAGCAATGATCTTAAGACGACGGCCCATTGCCGGGAGGTCGCAGTTAAGGGGTTTCGAACCCTCTGGGCTTTAAAAAGGACATTCACTAAGCTTGATACTACCCGGTTCACCACATTATACACATCCTTAGTGAGAACTAAGTTAGAGAACTGTGTTCAGGCTGCAAGCCCCTGTTTAAAAGGTGACTCAGACATACTAGACAAGGTACAGAGGGCAGCTACGCGTGAAATTCCGGAACTCCGGGGTTTATCATATAAAGAGCGGCTTGAAAAACTGAACCTCTTTACTCTGTCCTATCGCAGACTAAGGGAGATCTAATATTGATGTACAGAATACTGAGAAATGATTTCGGACCTAACTTATTCTCTCTCTTCCTTCCCACTAGATCGGGACACCTCAGAGGACATAGCAGGCGAGTAGAAAAGCCAAGAACGAACAAAATACCCGTGGCATACAGGTTTTCACACCGAGTCATCAATACTTGGAACCTGCTGCCTGAAGCAGTGGTATCCGCACCTTCAATTGACTCTTTCAAGAGAAGACTGGACACTCACAGAAGCATACTAGAAAAGGAATAACATAGGCCGTAGGCCTTCTGTCCTTACTACACAAATCTGAATCTGAATCTGTAGGTCGTTCAAGTGCGAGGGCTATTTAGAATAGCTTAACTCCAACCTGTTGTTTTGAAGGTTATTGCTTTAATTGTCGGTTGAATCAATATCCTTAATTGGACGATTATAGTCAGCTGGATACTAATTAAGCTAAGCATTTGTACTCGTCCTATTGGAGGACTGACCGATTTTTACACTACAGACTTAACGACCTTTCTGTCATTTGTCAGACGTCATCTTTTGCTGTACGTTTTCCGGTTAGAACTCAGTTTTTTGTGAGAGTGCTTTTTAAGATATGACTGATGCAATTTGTTTGGTTATGACGTCCAGATCGCTGAAATCTTAATAGGAAAACTTAGGCTGCCAATCACTAGCACGCGTCAGTCCAGTCCAGACCCAGCGTCCGGAAAGCAAACATACCAGACATCATGCACTCAGCATCGTTAATAGATTGGACAATATACCCAGAGTTCTCCATTGAAACGGCCTGGGACGCATTTCGAAATTCATACTTAAAAGTTACTACACCTCACATCCCTTGCACTATACCGAAGGGGCCGAAAAACTCACCACCATGGTTCAGTAGGGAGGTCCGTATCCTTCTCCGTAAGAAAAGGAAAATGTGGGATAGATTTAGGTTACTGGGGACTGATGAGTCGAAATCTCAGTATCAAAAGGCTCCGAATACTTGTGCCTCGACCCTCCGTAAGTCTAGAAAATTGTACGAAGGAAAACTTGTTAAGGAATCCATATATTTTCCTAAACGCTTGTATTCCTTTATAAACCAAAGGACAAGGAGAAAAGGAAATATTCCTGCTCTATGGGGAGACAGTACTGCTTCATCATTAGTGGAAGACGACTTTGGTAAGGCTCAAGTGTTCTCGAACTACTTTAGCTAGGGAGCTCTGGATTAATGCGCTAGACAATGGAAACTCAGTGGATGTTGTCTACATAGACTTCAGTAAGGCTTTTGACAAGGTGCCAACTAACAGACTGCTATTGAAGTTGGCAAACCTTGGTATTGCCGGACCTCTTTTAAAATGGATTAAGGATTTCCTAGTAGGTCGTAGGCAAAAAGTAAGAATAAATTCCAAGTGCTCCATCTGGAGACCAGTACTTAGTGGAGTACCCCAAGGTTCCGTCCTAGGTCCTTTACTTTTTATAATGTACGTTAATGATCTTACAAGTATAGTACAGTCTCCAATGTTATTATACGCTGACGATGTAAAAATTTGGCGAGTTATAACTGGAGACAAAGACGCATTTACTCTTCAGGCGGACTTAAATAATATGATAAACTGGTCTAAAGAGTGGCTAATGCCTATCAACTCGGAAAAGAGTGTCTACATGCACTTGGGGGATTCAAAGGTTAAAACGTACAACATAGGGGATGTGTCATTACCCATAGTCCGGTCTCATAAGGACCTAGGGGTGACAGTGAGCAATGATCTTAAGACGACGGCCCATTGCCGGGAGGTCGCAGTTAAGGGGTTTCGAACCCTCTGGGCTTTAAAAAGGACATTCACTAAGCTTGATACTACCCGGTTCACCACATTATACACATCCTTAGTGAGAACTAAGTTAGAGAACTGTGTTCAGGCTGCAAGCCCCTGTTTAAAAGGTGACTCAGACATACTAGACAAGGTACAGAGGGCAGCTACGCGTGAAATTCCGGAACTCCGGGGTTTATCATATAAAGAGCGGCTTGAAAAACTGAACCTCTTTACTCTGTCCTATCGCAGACTAAGGGGAGATCTAATATTGATGTACAGAATACTGAGAAATGATTTCGGACCTAACTTATTCTCTCTCTTCCTTCCCACTAGATCGGGACACCTCAGAGGACATAGCAGGCGAGTAGAAAAGCCAAGAACGAACAAAATACCCGTGGCATACAGGTTTTCACACCGAGTCATCAATACTTGGAACCTGCTGCCTGAAGCAGTGGTATCCGCACCTTCAATTGACTCTTTCAAGAGAAGACTGGACACTCACAGAAGCATACTAGAAAAGGAATAACATAGGCCGTAGGCCTTCTGTCCTTACTACACAAATCTGAATCTGAATCTGTAGGTCGTTCAAGTGCGAGGGCTATTTAGAATAGCTTAACTCCAACCTGTTGTTTTGAAGGTTATTGCTTTAATTGTCGGTTGAATCAATATCCTTAATTGGACGATTATAGTCAGCTGGATACTAATTAAGCTAAGCATTTGTACTCGTCCTATTGGAGGACTGACCGATTTTTACACTACAGACTTAACGACCTTTCTGTCATTTGTCAGACGTCATCTTTTGCTGTACGTTTTCCGGTTAGAACTCAGTTTTTTGTGAGAGTGCTTTTTAAGATATGACTGATGCAATTTGTTTGGTTATGACGTCCAGATCGCTGAAATCTTAATAGGAAAACTTAGGCTGCCAATCACTAGCACGCGTCAGTCCAGTCCAGACCCAGCGTCCGGAAAGCAAACATACCAGACATCATGCACTCAGCATCGTTAATAGATTGGACAATATACCCAGAGTTCTCCATTGAAACGGCCTGGGACGCATTTCGAAATTCATACTTAAAAGTTACTACACCTCACATCCCTTGCACTATACCGAAGGGGCCGAAAAACTCACCACCATGGTTCAGTAGGGAGGTCCGTATCCTTCTCCGTAAGAAAAGGAAAATGTGGGATAGATTTAGGTTACTGGGGACTGATGAGTCGAAATCTCAGTATCAAAAGGCTCCGAATACTTGTGCCTCGACCCTCCGTAAGTCTAGAAAATTGTACGAAGGAAAACTTGTTAAGGAATCCATATATTTTCCTAAACGCTTGTATTCCTTTATAAACCAAAGGACAAGGAGAAAAGGAAATATTCCTGCTCTATGGGGAGACAGTACTGCTTCATCATTAGTGGAAGACGACTTTGGTAAGGCTCAAGTGTTCTCGAACTACTTTAGCTAGGGAGCTCTGGATTAATGCGCTAGACAATGGAAACTCAGTGGATGTTGTCTACATAGACTTCAGTAAGGCTTTTGACAAGGTGCCAACTAACAGACTGCTATTGAAGTTGGCAAACCTTGGTATTGCCGGACCTCTTTTAAAATGGATTAAGGATTTCCTAGTAGGTCGTAGGCAAAAAGTAAGAATAAATTCCAAGTGCTCCATCTGGAGACCAGTACTTAGTGGAGTACCCCAAGGTTCCGTCCTAGGTCCTTTACTTTTTATAATGTACGTTAATGATCTTACAAGTATAGTACAGTCTCCAATGTTATTATACGCTGACGATGTAAAAATTTGGCGAGTTATAACTGGAGACAAAGACGCATTTACTCTTCAGGCGGACTTAAATAATATGATAAACTGGTCTAAAGAGTGGCTAATGCCTATCAACTCGGAAAAGAGTGTCTACATGCACTTGGGGGATTCAAAGGTTAAAACGTACAACATAGGGGATGTGTCATTACCCATAGTCCGGTCTCATAAGGACCTAGGGGTGACAGTGAGCAATGATCTTAAGACGACGGCCCATTGCCGGGAGGTCGCAGTTAAGGGGTTTCGAACCCTCTGGGCTTTAAAAAGGACATTCACTAAGCTTGATACTACCCGGTTCACCACATTATACACATCCTTAGTGAGAACTAAGTTAGAGAACTGTGTTCAGGCTGCAAGCCCCTGTTTAAAAGGTGACTCAGACATACTAGACAAGGTACAGAGGGCAGCTACGCGTGAAATTCCGGAACTCCGGGGTTTATCATATAAAGAGCGGCTTGAAAAACTGAACCTCTTTACTCTGTCCTATCGCAGACTAAGGGGAGATCTAATATTGATGTACAGAATACTGAGAAATGATTTCGGACCTAACTTATTCTCTCTCTTCCTTCCCACTAGATCGGGACACCTCAGAGGACATAGCAGGCGAGTAGAAAAGCCAAGAACGAACAAAATACCCGTGGCATACAGGTTTTCACACCGAGTCATCAATACTTGGAACCTGCTGCCTGAAGCAGTGGTATCCGCACCTTCAATTGACTCTTTCAAGAGAAGACTGGACACTCACAGAAGCATACTAGAAAAGGAATAACATAGGCCGTAGGCCTTCTGTCCTTACTACACAAATCTGAATCTGAATCTGTAGGTCGTTCAAGTGCGAGGGCTATTTAGAATAGCTTAACTCCAACCTGTTGTTTTGAAGGTTATTGCTTTAATTGTCGGTTGAATCAATATCCTTAATTGGACGATTATAGTCAGCTGGATACTAATTAAGCTAAGCATTTGTACTCGTCCTATTGGAGGACTGACCGATTTTTACACTACAGACTTAACGACCTTTCTGTCATTTGTCAGACGTCATCTTTTGCTGTACGTTTTCCGGTTAGAACTCAGTTTTTGTGAGAGTGCTTTTTAAGATATGACTGATGCAATTTGTTTGGTTATGACGTCCAGATCGCTGAAATCTTAATAGGAAAACTTAGGCTGCCAATCACTAGCACGCGTCAGTCCAGTCCAGACCCAGCGTCCGGAAAGCAAACATACCAGACATCATGCACTCAGCATCGTTAATAGATTGGACAATATACCCAGAGTTCTCCATTGAAACGGCCTGGGACGCATTTCGAAATTCATACTTAAAAGTTACTACACCTCACATCCCTTGCACTATACCGAAGGGGCCGAAAAACTCACCACCATGGTTCAGTAGGGAGGTCCGTATCCTTCTCCGTAAGAAAAGGAAAATGTGGGATAGATTTAGGTTACTGGGGACTGATGAGTCGAAATCTCAGTATCAAAAGGCTCCGAATACTTGTGCCTCGACCCTTCGTAAGTCTAGAAAATTGTACGAAGGAAAACTTGTTAAGGAATCCATATATTTTCCTAAACGCTTGTATTCCTTTATAAACCAAAGGACAAGGAGAAAAGGAAATATTCCTGCTCTATGGGGAGACAGTACTGCTTCATCATTAGTGGAAGACGACTTTGGTAAGGCTCAAGTGTTCTCGAACTACTTTAGCTAGGGAGCTCTGGATTAATGCGCTAGACAATGGAAACTCAGTGGATGTTGTCTACATAGACTTCAGTAAGGCTTTTGACAAGGTGCCAACTAACAGACTGCTATTGAAGTTGGCAAACCTTGGTATTGCCGGACCTCTTTTAAAATGGATTAAGGATTTCCTAGTAGGTCGTAGGCAAAAAGTAAGAATAAATTCCAAGTGCTCCATCTGGAGACCAGTACTTAGTGGAGTACCCCAAGGTTCCGTCCTAGGTCCTTTACTTTTTATAATGTACGTTAATGATCTTACAAGTATAGTACAGTCTCCAATGTTATTATACGCTGACGATGTAAAAATTTGGCGAGTTATAACTGGAGACAAAGACGCATTTACTCTTCAGGCGGACTTAAATAATATGATAAACTGGTCTAAAGAGTGGCTAATGCCTATCAACTCGGAAAAGAGTGTCTACATGCACTTGGGGGATTCAAAGGTTAAAACGTACAACATAGGGGATGTGTCATTACCCATAGTCCGGTCTCATAAGGACCTAGGGGTGACAGTGAGCAATGATCTTAAGACGACGGCCCATTGCCGGGAGGTCGCAGTTAAGGGGTTTCGAACCCTCTGGGCTTTAAAAAGGACATTCACTAAGCTTGATACTACCCGGTTCACCACATTATACACATCCTTAGTGAGAACTAAGTTAGAGAACTGTGTTCAGGCTGCAAGCCCCTGTTTAAAAGGTGACTCAGACATACTAGACAAGGTACAGAGGGCAGCTACGCGTGAAATTCCGGAACTCCGGGGTTTATCATATAAAGAGCGGCTTGAAAAACTGAACCTCTTTACTCTGTCCTATCGCAGACTAAGGGGAGATCTAATATTGATGTACAGAATACTGAGAAATGATTTCGGACCTAACTTATTCTCTCTCTTCCTTCCCACTAGATCGGGACACCTCAGAGGACATAGCAGGCGAGTAGAAAAGCCAAGAACGAACAAAATACCCGTGGCATACAGGTTTTCACACCGAGTCATCAATACTTGGAACCTGCTGCCTGAAGCAGTGGTATCCGCACCTTCAATTGACTCTTTCAAGAGAAGACTGGACACTCACAGAAGCATACTAGAAAAGGAATAACATAGGCCGTAGGCCTTCTGTCCTTACTAAACAAATCTGAATCTGAATCTGTAGGTCGTTCAAGTGCGAGGGCTATTTAGAATAGCTTAACTCCAACCTGTTGTTTTGAAGGTTATTGCTTTAATTGTCGGTTGAATCAATATCCTTAATTGGACGATTATAGTCAGCTGGATACTAATTAAGCTAAGCATTTGTACTCGTCCTATTGGAGGACTGACCGATTTTTACACTACAGACTTAACGACCTTTCTGTCATTTGTCAGACGTCATCTTTTGCTGTACGTTTTCCGGTTAGAACTCAGTTTTTTGTGAGAGTGCTTTTTAAGATATGACTGATGCAATTTGTTTGGTTATGACGTCCAGATCGCTGAAATCTTAATAGGAAAACTTAGGCTGCCAATCACTAGCACGCGTCAGTCCAGTCCAGACCCAGCGTCCGGAAAGCAAACATACCAGACATCATGCACTCAGCATCGTTAATAGATTGGACAATATACCCAGAGTTCTCCATTGAAACGGCCTGGGACGCATTTCGAAATTCATACTTAAAAGTTACTACACCTCACATCCCTTGCACTATACCGAAGGGGCCGAAAAACTCACCACCATGGTTCAGTAGGGAGGTCCGTATCCTTCTCCGTAAGAAAAGGAAAATGTGGGATAGATTTAGGTTACTGGGGACTGATGAGTCGAAATCTCAGTATCAAAAGGCTCCGAATACTTGTGCCTTGACCCTTCGTAAGTCTAGAAAATTGTACGAAGGAAAACTTGTTAAGGAATCCATATATTTTCCTAAACGCTTGTATTCCTTTATAAACCAAAGGACAAGGAGAAAAGGAAATATTCCTGCTCTATGGGGAGACAGTACTGCTTCATCATTAGTGGAAGACGACTTTGGTAAGGCTCAAGTGTTCTCGAACTACTTTAGCTAGGGAGCTCTGGATTAATGCGCTAGACAATGGAAACTCAGTGGATGTTGTCTACATAGACTTCAGTAAGGCTTTTGACAAGGTGCCAACTAACAGACTGCTATTGAAGTTGGCAAACCTTGGTATTGCCGGACCTCTTTTAAAATGGATTAAGGATTTCCTAGTAGGTCGTAGGCAAAAAGTAAGAATAAATTCCAAGTGCTCCATCTGGAGACCAGTACTTAGTGGAGTACCCCAAGGTTCCGTCCTAGGTCCTTTACTTTTTATAATGTACGTTAATGATCTTACAAGTATAGTACAGTCTCCAATGTTATTATACGCTGACGATGTAAAAATTTGGCGAGTTATAACTGGAGACAAAGACGCATTTACTCTTCAGGCGGACTTAAATAATATGATAAACTGGTCTAAAGAGTGGCTAATGCCTATCAACTCGGAAAAGAGTGTCTACATGCACTTGGGGGATTCAAAGGTTAAAACGTACAACATAGGGGATGTGTCATTACCCATAGTCCGGTCTCATAAGGACCTAGGGGTGACAGTGAGCAATGATCTTAAGACGACGGCCCATTGCCGGGAGGTCGCAGTTAAGGGGTTTCGAACCCTCTGGGCTTTAAAAAGGACATTCACTAAGCTTGATACTACCCGGTTCACCACATTATACACATCCTTAGTGAGAACTAAGTTAGAGAACTGTGTTCAGGCTGCAAGCCCCTGTTTAAAAGGTGACTCAGACATACTAGACAAGGTACAGAGGGCAGCTACGCGTGAAATTCCGGAACTCCGGGGTTTATCATATAAAGAGCGGCTTGAAAAACTGAACCTCTTTACTCTGTCCTATCGCAGACTAAGGGAGATCTAATATTGATGTACAGAATACTGAGAAATGATTTCGGACCTAACTTATTCTCTCTCTTCCTTCCCACTAGATCGGGACACCTCAGAGGACATAGCAGGCGAGTAGAAAAGCCAAGAACGAACAAAATACCCGTGGCATACAGGTTTTCACACCGAGTCATCAATACTTGGAACCTGCTGCCTGAAGCAGTGGTATCCGCACCTTCAATTGACTCTTTCAAGAGAAGACTGGACACTCACAGAAGCATACTAGAAAAGGAATAACATAGGCCGTAGGCCTTCTGTCCTTACTACACAAATCTGAATCTGAATCTGTAGGTCGTTCAAGTGCGAGGGCTATTTAGAATAGCTTAACTCCAACCTGTTGTTTTGAAGGTTATTGCTTTAATTGTCGGTTGAATCAATATCCTTAATTGGACGATTATAGTCAGCTGGATACTAATTAAGCTAAGCATTTGTACTCGTCCTATTGGAGGACTGACCGATTTTTACACTACAGACTTAACGACCTTTCTGTCATTTGTCAGACGTCATCTTTTGCTGTACGTTTTCCGGTTAGAACTCAGTTTTTGTGAGAGTGCTTTTTAAGATATGACTGATGCAATTTGTTTGGTTATGACGTCCAGATCGCTGAAATCTTAATAGGAAAACTTAGGCTGCCAATCACTAGCACGCGTCAGTCCAGTCCAGACCCAGCGTCCGGAAAGCAAACATACCAGACATCATGCACTCAGCATCGTTAATAGATTGGACAATATACCCAGAGTTCTCCATTGAAACGGCCTGGGACGCATTTCGAAATTCATACTTAAAAGTTACTACACCTCACATCCCTTGCACTATACCGAAGGGGCCGAAAAACTCACCACCATGGTTCAGTAGGGAGGTCCGTATCCTTCTCCGTAAGAAAAGGAAAATGTGGGATAGATTTAGGTTACTGGGGACTGATGAGTCGAAATCTCAGTATCAAAAGGCTCCGAATACTTGTGCCTCGACCCTTCGTAAGTCTAGAAAATTGTACGAAGGAAAACTTGTTAAGGAATCCATATATTTTCCTAAACGCTTGTATTCCTTTATAAACCAAAGGACAAGGAGAAAAGGAAATATTCCTGCTCTATGGGGAGACAGTACTGCTTCATCATTAGTGGAAGACGACTTTGGTAAGGCTCAAGTGTTCTCGAACTACTTTAGCTAGGGAGCTCTGGATTAATGCGCTAGACAATGGAAACTCAGTGGATGTTGTCTACATAGACTTCAGTAAGGCTTTTGACAAGGTGCCAACTAACAGACTGCTATTGAAGTTGGCAAACCTTGGTATTGCCGGACCTCTTTTAAAATGGATTAAGGATTTCCTAGTAGGTCGTAGGCAAAAAGTAAGAATAAATTCCAAGTGCTCCATCTGGAGACCAGTACTTAGTGGAGTACCCCAAGGTTCCGTCCTAGGTCCTTTACTTTTTATAATGTACGTTAATGATCTTACAAGTATAGTACAGTCTCCAATGTTATTATACGCTGACGATGTAAAAATTTGGCGAGTTATAACTGGAGACAAAGACGCATTTACTCTTCAGGCGGACTTAAATAATATGATAAACTGGTCTAAAGAGTGGCTAATGCCTATCAACTCGGAAAAGAGTGTCTACATGCACTTGGGGGATTCAAAGGTTAAAACGTACGACATAGGGGATGTGTCATTACCCATAGTCCGGTCTCATAAGGACCTAGGGGTGACAGTGAGCAATGATCTTAAGACGACGGCCCATTGCCGGGAGGTCGCAGTTAAGGGGTTTCGAACCCTCTGGGCTTTAAAAAGGACATTCACTAAGCTTGATACTACCCGGTTCACCACATTATACACATCCTTAGTGAGAACTAAGTTAGAGAACTGTGTTCAGGCTGCAAGCCCCTGTTTAAAAGGTGACTCAGACATACTAGACAAGGTACAGAGGGCAGCTACGCGTGAAATTCCGGAACTCCGGGGTTTATCATATAAAGAGCGGCTTGAAAAACTGAACCTCTTTACTCTGTCCTATCGCAGACTAAGGGGAGATCTAATATTGATGTACAGAATACTGAGAAATGATTTCGGACCTAACTTATTCTCTCTCTTCCTTCCCACTAGATCGGGACACCTCAGAGGACATAGCAGGCGAGTAGAAAAGCCAAGAACGAACAAAATACCCGTGGCATACAGGTTTTCACACCGAGTCATCAATACTTGGAACCTGCTGCCTGAAGCAGTGGTATCCGCACCTTCAATTGACTCTTTCAAGAGAAGACTGGACACTCACAGAAGCATACTAGAAAAGGAATAACATAGGCCGTAGGCCTTCTGTCCTTACTACACAAATCTGAATCTGAATCTGTAGGTCGTTCAAGTGCGAGGGCTATTTAGAATAGCTTAACTCCAACCTGTTGTTTTGAAGGTTATTGCTTTAATTGTCGGTTGAATCAATATCCTTAATTGGACGATTATAGTCAGCTGGATACTAATTAAGCTAAGCATTTGTACTCGTCCTATTGGAGGACTGACCGATTTTTACACTACAGACTTAACGACCTTTCTGTCATTTGTCAGACGTCATCTTTTGCTGTACGTTTTCCGGTTAGAACTCAGTTTTTTGTGAGAGTGCTTTTTAAGATATGACTGATGCAATTTGTTTGGTTATGACGTCCAGATCGCTGAAATCTTAATAGGAAAACTTAGGCTGCCAATCACTAGCACGCGTCAGTCCAGTCCAGACCCAGCGTCCGGAAAGCAAACATACCAGACATCATGCACTCAGCATCGTTAATAGATTGGACAATATACCCAGAGTTCTCCATTGAAACGGCCTGGGACGCATTTCGAAATTCATACTTAAAAGTTACTACACCTCACATCCCTTGCACTATACCGAAGGGGCCGAAAACTCACCACCATGGTTCAGTAGGGAGGTCCGTATCCTTCTCCGTAAGAAAAGGAAAATGTGGGATAGATTTAGGTTACTGGGGACTGATGAGTCGAAATCTCAGTATCAAAAGGCTCCGAATACTTGTGCCTCGACCCTTCGTAAGTCTAGAAAATTGTACGAAGGAAAACTTGTTAAGGAATCCATATATTTTCCTAAACGCTTGTATTCCTTTATAAACCAAAGGACAAGGAGAAAAGGAAATATTCCTGCTCTATGGGGAGACAGTACTGCTTCATCATTAGTGGAAGACGACTTTGGTAAGGCTCAAGTGTTCTCGAACTACTTTAGCTAGGGAGCTCTGGATTAATGCGCTAGACAATGGAAACTCAGTGGATGTTGTCTACATAGACTTCAGTAAGGCTTTTGACAAGGTGCCAACTAACAGACTGCTATTGAAGTTGGCAAACCTTGGTATTGCCGGACCTCTTTTAAAATGGATTAAGGATTTCCTAGTAGGTCGTAGGCAAAAAGTAAGAATAAATTCCAAGTGCTCCATCTGGAGATCAGTACTTAGTGGAGTACCCCAAGGTTCCGTCCTAGGTCCTTTACTTTTTATAATGTACGTTAATGATCTTACAAGTATAGTACAGTCTCCAATGTTATTATACGCTGACGATGTAAAAATTTGGCGAGTTATAACTGGAGACAAAGACGCATTTACTCTTCAGGCGGACTTAAATAATATGATAAACTGGTCTAAAGAGTGGCTAATGCCTATCAACTCGGAAAAGAGTGTCTACATGCACTTGGGGGATTCAAAGGTTAAAACGTACAACATAGGGGATGTGTCATTACCCATAGTCCGGTCTCATAAGGACCTAGGGGTGACAGTGAGCAATGATCTTAAGACGACGGCCCATTGCCGGGAGGTCGCAGTTAAGGGGTTTCGAACCCTCTGGGCTTTAAAAAGGACATTCACTAAGCTTGATACTACCCGGTTCACCACATTATACACATCCTTAGTGAGAACTAAGTTAGAGAACTGTGTTCAGGCTGCAAGCCCCTGTTTAAAAGGTGACTCAGACATACTAGACAAGGTACAGAGGGCAGCTACGCGTGCGATTCCGGAACTCCGGGGTTTATCATATAAAGAGCGGCTTGAAAAACTGAACCTCTTTACTCTGTCCTATCGCAGACTAATGGGAGATCTTGTTGATGTCACAGGTATTCAGTGTTTCACAACGCTTCTACCAGTAACACCTAATATGTTTCCTTCCCACCAAGAGAAATCAAAAGACAGAGTCGAGGAGATCGGAAGAGTATATTTGGCGATGACCAATATATCGGGATTCTCTGATCTAATCTGGCTAGCGATTGCGGTTGATGTTGAGCACGGCGTTACCACACGTGATCTGGTGCAGATGCCTGACCGAGCGCCTTCAGCTAGATGAGTCCACTAAAACATATGGTCAGCATCCAATGTCGAAAACTTAGTGCTATTTATTTTGGGGATTTATTTACCGCTACAGATCACTCCCCCTAGTGGGGCAGTGACGACCCTAAGACGTGGCCAGCCAGAAGTTTAAACCCAACGATTTTGTCGTTGGTAAACACTCTTCTGATAGCTTACTAAATTTAGCAGCGTCTGGTCGTCTTTCCTTACTATATGGGACGGAGGTACAACATAGTAAAAAGAAAATGTACAATGAAAATTTCGGATCCTCATAAACGTCATCGTTCTTTTCCAGCCGTCCTGGAAAAGAAAAAAGAAAATGTAAGTGCATGTCGAAATACACTCGTATGTGCGTAAAAACACAATGTCGGCGGAAAAAAATGGAAAATAAACTCATGAACACGTAATAGCATTAAAAAAATTGTTTTTTTGTTTTGTTTTTTTTAAATAGAAATAAAAATATATAAGCATATTAAAATTGTTTTTTTAAAAATAATATAAAATGTCGAGAAGTGCCTTACGTGCAATAGTCGTTTAAATGTTCTGGAAATCTCACCCTTCTTCCAGAACGCGTCGTTTTAAGTTTATTTTCGGATACTGTCGAGGTATCATCGTGTGTGTTGGTTGTTCGATGAGGTATTGTAAGTGTCGGAGTCGTGTCGTTCGATTGTACCGAAGGAAAATCGACGTGGATAGGGTTTCCTTCTAAATACGCTGCTTTTAAGCGATCGATGCTGATGCTATCGTTTGTTCCGTTCTTATCGACTATATAGTACTTAGATTCACGTTGAAGAACTTTGAAAGGTCCTTCGTATGCTGATTCGAATGGTCGTCGATGCGAGTCTCGACGAACGAAAACGTGTGTACTATATCGTAAGTCAGGTTGAACGAAAACATCAGTTGATTGAGGTCGAGTGGAAGCAGGTTTAACTGAACGCATTGCGTTTGTAAGCCTGTTCGTGTAGGAGGTTAGATCCATGTTCATCGAAGAGCACGAAGGATCCACGAATTCTCCTGGAAGTCGAAGTGTCGTTCCATAAACGAGTTGAGCCGCAGTATATCCAATGTCAGCTTTCACTGCATTGCGGATACCTAGTAAGACGAGTGGAAGAGCGTCGGTCCATTGTGAAACGTTTGCAGCTGATAGCGAAGCTTTCAGTTGTCGGTGAAAACGTTCTACCAACCCGTTTGCTTGGGGATGGTAGGCGGTCGTTCGGAAGCGAGTGATTCCTAAAAGTGTGGTCAGACGACGGAAAAGATCAGATTCAAACTGACGTCCGCGGTCTGTAGTGATGGTTGAAGAGCAACCGAAGTTTGCTACCCATCGTTCGACGAAGGTGCGGGCCACTGTTTCAGCAGTGATGTCCTTAATAGGTACTGCTTCTGGCCATCGAGTGAAACGGTCAACGCAGGTTAAGAGATAAGAGTATCCATTTGAATCTGGTAAAGGTCCTACCAAATCCAGATGAACATGGTCGAAACGGGCATCGGGAGTTTTAAACGAGCCTAAGGGACATTTATTGTGTCTGATAACCTTAGATTTTTGGCAGCTTACACAGGAGCGTGCCCACTCCCTCACGTCTTTATTCATTCCAGGCCAGCAAAACCTTTCTGCTATAAGCTTGATGGTTGCACGAACACCTGGATGCGAAAGTTTGTGCAATGTGTTGAAGACATTGCGTCGATAATGTTTCGGCACGATTGGGCGATCCCTACCTGTAGATGTGTCACAAAGTAAGGTTTCTTTACCTGTTCCCATCTGTTTGATGCGTAGTTTAAGGGTTGTAGACGATAACTCGTGCTGAAGATCACTGTCTTCTTTTTGAAGCTCGGCGAGTTTAAGAAGGTCGATTCCTTGGAAACTGTTCAAGGAAGTTATACGAGATAAAGCGTCTGCAACTACATTGTTTGCTCCAGAGATGTGTTGAATATCTGAAGTAAACTGCGAAATGTAGTCCAGTTGTCGAGACTCACGGGGAGAGTACTTGTCAGAAGGAGAGCTTAACGAGAAAGTGAGCGGTTTATGGTCCGTGAAAAGAGTGAATTCACGACCTTCGATGTAGTGTTGGAAATGCCGTACAGCACAATACATAGCTAGGAGTTCCCTACCGAATGTGCTGTACCTCGATTCGGTGTCTAGCAACCTTCTAGAGAAAAATGCCAAGGGTTGCCAGGAGTTGTTAACCCATTGTTGTAAGACTCCTCCGATTGCTGAGTCGGATGCGTCTACTGCGATGCTAATGGGTGCTCGGGTGTCCTGATGTGCGAGCATTGTTGCTTTAGCAATCAGTTCCTTAACTGTAGAGAATGCTTTTCGTGCGGTGTCGTCCAAATTAATGGATTTCGCATTTCCACGAAGTTGGTCGGTCAGAGGTTTCATAAGTAATGCGCATTTGGGTATGAAACGTCTATAGAAACTTACCAGGCCGTTGAACGTGCGTAATTGCTTGACGGTGGTCGGTTCTGGGTAATCCAGAATGGCCGCCACTTTGGTCCTAAGAGGTCGAATGCCTTGAGCATCGATAGTGTGTCCCAGAAAGTCTAACGAGTCGGTTCCGAATTGGCATTTCTGAACGTTTACAGTAATGCCATGTTTTTGAAGTCGTTCGAAAACAAGATCCAGATGCTTGAGATGTGTTTCTCTGTCCGGACTTGCGATTAGACAGTCATCAACATACGCGTGTACGAAGTTGAGACCTCGAAAAACGTCGTCTATGAATCTTTGGAATGTTTGAGCAGCATTCCTTAGACCGAAAGGCATTCGCAAAAATTCATAGAGTCCGAAAGGAGTTATGATAGCTGTTTTCGGTATGTCGTCAGTAGCCATAGGGATTTGGTTATACGCTTTAACCAAGTCGATTTTCGAAAAGACAGTTGTACCTTTCAAGGTAGCTGTCAAATCGTGAATGTGAGGCAACGGGTAACGATCGGGAATGGTTTTCGCGTTCAATCGCCGATAGTCACCAGTTGGACGCCAATCGTTGCTGTCCTTTTTAGGGACCATGTGCAACGGAGATGCATATGGGCTACTTGACGGTCGTATGATTCCTAAGTCCATCATGTGATCGAATTCGTTTTTCGCTAACCTTAGCTTTTCAGGAGCTAGTCGTCGTGCTTTAGAGAATACAGGTGGTCCTGTAGTCGTGATGTGATGTGTAACATTGCTGGTTACACACGGTAATCTCGGTTGCGTTTGTTGTATCCCAGGGTACTTATCGAGTAGTGGTTGATAGAGTGGGTCTATCATATGTTTAACTGTGACTGGGGATACTCTACAACCAGTAAAAGAAGTTACGCAAACGGACAAATTAGTGTTCCCGTCTACTAGCCTCCGTTTGCGCGTATCGATGATCAGATTGTGGTGTTGTAGAAGGTCCATACCAATGATTGGCATAGAAACATCTGCAACAACGAAAATCCAGTGAATGGGTTTGCGTAAACCCACGTTAAGGTAAACGTACCTTTTGCCATATGTAGCGATCGGTTTTCCGTTTGCCGCCTGTAAGTTTAGGGTCGATTCGTGAAGCCGGTCGTTAGGATTTGCTGGGAGGACGCTAACTTCTGCGCCAGTGTCGACGAGGTAGCGAACTCTCGTTGTCACATCTGTGACGAATAACAGACGGCTTTGTTCGCCGGCTACGGTTGCCGTTAACGCGTGCCGGCCTGGAAGTTTCCCGAATTGTTTCTCGAATCAGTCGGTTTCGTGTTGGGAAAATTGCAGGGTTTTCTGCAATTTCTGGAAAGCTTTCCATACTGGTTATGATACCAGCACCAGTCGGGGTTATCTGTCTCTCGTGGTCTAGAGACAGATCGCTCACGAGAAATGCTTCTACGTGGTGTGCGCGATCTCTTACGGTCGGTACGAAGACTAAGATAACGCGTGAGTGTGTGACATAAGTCGGTTATATCATTCTGAGTCGTGTGAGGCTTTTCTTTGACTGAAAATACCTCGGTAGTAGGTTTCGTAATTTCTAGAATGCGGTCGGCAGATGCAGCTAGCTCGTCTAAGCCGTTGTTCTGGAACGAGACCAGAACTGCTTGCACCTGTTGGGGAAGTTTTGACAAGAAGAGTTGTTTGAATAGACCTTCGTCGAAAGTTCTTAGGCCTATAACCTCTCTCATCCGTTGCAACATGTCCGTCGCAGAACCGTGTTGCAGGTCGATGTTATTGAAGAGTTGATCTAACCTTTGTCGATCGGTTAGATCTCCTCGTTTAAGAATCGAGCGTTTTAAGATTTCGTAAGGATCGGAAACATCACTAGTAAACATACTAGGTGTTACGTACCTGTTGAATTCGCGCGGTAGTGCCTTGACTACTGCGAGGAATTGTGCACGTGTGTCGATCACGCCGTGCTCGGAAAAGTCGGCTTCTGCGTAGCAAAACCAGGCTTCGATGTTGTCGGGCCAGAAAGGCATCAGTTGAAACGAAGGTGGGGACAAAGTCTTAAGCTTGAGTACTTTAGGTGTCTGTTCAGTCATGATGAAATATAAAGTACGATAATGAACGAGGGGAAAATATATATATATATATCCAAGAAAAAACACGAAAAAAAATCACAATGTTTAAAAAAAAATAAAAAATAAGGCAATGATATATAAAAATCCCAAAAAGGAACAGACTCACAGTTGCAATAAGGTGTACCAGATCACGACGGTCTCACCAATGTTGATGTCACAGGTATTCAGTGTTTCACAACGCTTCTACCAGTAACACCTAATATGTTTCCTTCCCACCAAGAGAAATCAAAAGACAGAGTCGAGGAGATCGGAAGAGTATATTTGGCGATGACCAATATATCGGGATTCTCTGATCTAATCTGGCTAGCGATTGCGGTTGATGTTGAGCACGGCGTTACCACACGTGATCTGGTGCAGATGCCTGACCGAGCGCCTTCAGCTAGATGAGTCCACTAAAACATATGGTCAGCATCCAATGTCGAAAACTTAGTGCTATTTATTTTGGGGATTTATTTACCGCTACAATCTAATATTGATGTACAGAATACTGAGAAATGATTTCGGACCTAACTTATTCTCTCTCTTCCTTCCCACTAGATCGGGACACCTCAGAGGACATAGCAGGCGAGTAGAAAAGCCAAGAACGAACAAAATACCCGTGGCATACAGGTTTTCACACCGAATCATCAAATTGAAAAATCTTGACCGCGCTTTTCGAACGGGAAGTTTAGTCCTAACGTGATTTGCATTTATCAAACTTTTGCTGTGTTCTTACGCAACAAAAGTACCATTTCAGTTCTAAAGAATCTATCCTGAGCTATACGTTCGGTAGATTACTTTTTTTTTTTGAGTTTCACTATATTTAATAGTTACCTGTGGTTTTGCCTCAGCTTACTATTCGGTTTTTTTTTGTTTTTCACGTATAGACTAGTTTCAGTTTATATCACTCGTTTTGTCCATTTTTGTCCGTTTTCAGTGTGCTTTTTAGTGTTTTTTTTAAAAGGTCCTAGGCTCTTGCAAGCATCTATAACATAATTTGCTTCAACACCGTCATGAAAAACTCATGCAAACGTCCGGGATGCCGTTTTGCTGTCACAACTGGCATGCAGTGCGACAACTGCAAAGGTTGGTTCCACGAAACATGCACAGATCTGACAGCAACTTCTTACAACAGACTCAGCAAGTCAGAGCAAAAGTGGGTGTGTGTCACGTGCAACACAGACTCCGTAGTCTTGCTGAGTAACATCATTGTCCTACTGACAAGTCTTCGGAACAAGTTGTCAGTTAACTTGGAATACGATAGTAAAAAAACTGATATACAAACAAGAGAGTGCAACGGACTCAAAAACAGGGATATCGATAGGTATTCCATCGATGGAGCATCCATCCACACTAACGACGACGTGTCGAGGCTCAGTACCATCATTACGTCGACGGTACTGAACTCCCTAGGCAAACTCGGGTCTCCCAGCTCAGGGTCCCCGAACACAACAGTGGTTGCCAAAAACCCTGCATGTGATTCGACCCACGTTAAGAGAGCCCAAAAGAACCAGGCATCACCGCCTAAGCCGAGCAACCCAAGAGTTGCTGCACGGAAAATAACTGGTAATTTAGTCGCACAGTCTACCCCCAAGACTGTTCGTCCGGTCAATAAAGAGCCCATGATTCATAAACGCACACTGACCTCCAAACAACAAGTTACTAAACCTGAACCCATCGTGAAACCTGGTAAATTAACAACAGTTCGTGACGATTCTCTCATTATCATGAACCTCGTTGACAAGCCTGATCTTCCTCTCAGTCTGCAGGACAAAAACGACAGGATGCTCTGGGGTGAATTGAACAAGAAGCTCGAACTTCCTAGAATAGAGCCTTTGACGGTCACCCGGCTCACTCGAGGAAAGGATTCTAAGCATCTAAATCACCCGAGGCTTCTCCGAGTAACACTTAAGGCTGCTACCGACGTAGAGGACGTCTTGCTAGCAAGCCACTTGCTGAAATCAGATGGTAACGTAAGAATACTGCCCGACATACCGTACTCTGAGCGCAGTATCATACGAAACGTCCCTAAAGAATCTCGTGAGAAGTTTTTCCGCGGAAGAAACATAATTGTCCAAGGTATACCGGAAAATGCAGACCCTACTCAATCAAATTCTGACATCAGGGAATGGAAATTCATCAAACAGTCCTTGAGGCTCAAACACATACTGACTCAGCATGTGACGAGACTAGCCAAGAAGGACGGTGATCTTAGACCCCGTCTAATGAAGATAACCTTCCCATCTTCCCACATGGCGGCTGCAGTTCTGGAAGCATTTCGTGCTAATAGACGTCGATTGCCACCTGGAATCCACATGCACCCGGATAGGCCATACGAAGTTTGGACCAAGAACAAAGACAAGTTGGAGCTGACCATTCCACTTGTGGACTGTCTAAACGATAAAAAAAACGTGTAAAGGACAGGGCCTACCACCTCGGCAAACCTCACATAGGTGGGCTACCTGTCCATTCACATAAGGTTCATACAGAAAAACAGGACGAAGCTCACGCGTTCCAAATTGAAAGCATAAACTGCTTATATATGAACGCCGCGAGTCTACCAAACAAACTGGATGAACTACGTGAACTAAGCAACGCTAATAAGGCCCATCTGATAGGAATATCTGAAACATGGATATCTTCTCAGTTCTCGGACCAAGAGTTAGCATTGCCTGGGATGACTTTGTTCCGCAACGACAGAAAAACAGGAATTGGGGGCGGAGTAGCCATATACATAAACTCTTGCTTGGAGGTGCACCAGGTTCACAACCTCGAGTTTAACAATCTTGAGGAATCCATATGGTGCTCTGTAAGATTGTCTAGTACTTCCAGGTGTCTAGTCGGAGTCATTTACAGGAAGCCAACTGCCGACACCGAGTACGATAGTCGTATGCTGGAAGGACTATCCCGCTCTATCCGTCTCGGTTTCACACACATCCTGATTCTAGGGGACTTTAATCTCCCTAGAGTCAACTTCGCGGAACACACGTACACTGGAGGCGACAACTCAATTGAAGCTCGGTTCTTCAACCTCATCGATGACTTGGGCTTATATGAAAATGTGAGGTCGGCAACTCGTTGGAGAAACAGTCAGACACCATCGCGCTTAGACTGTGTATTCACTAACAAAGAATTCCTAGTCGACAACCTCTCAATCCTGGCTCCTCTGGGAAAAAGCGATCATGCCGTCATAGCCTTCAGTTTTGTCATCAAAACTAAGCTAAGGTATCCCAACAATAATTTGCGTTGGAATTTTAAACGGCTGAATGTGCCAGCTCTACATGACTATCTACAACAGGTGGTTTGGGATGTTCACCCTCAAATCGATGTGGATGGTCATTGGGACTTCTTACTGCACACGCTCTTATGTGCTACAGACCATTCAGTTCCTCAAACGGTTCCCAAAAGCTTCAAGCCACCTACAGTAATCAAGAACCGTACCCTTCGCCTCCTAAGCCGCAAACGGCACTGTTGGGCGGAATACAAACGAACTAATAACGATGGAGCGTATAGGCAATACAAACATATCAGGAACACATGCACGAAGGCTATAAGAGAAGACAGGCTTCAGTACCAAACAAAGCTTATGGACAAATTCGCCTCTAACCCTAGAAGCCTATTCCGTTATGCAGCCTCTCTTCGTCAAGCCAAAACAGGAGTTTCTCAACTGCTAGGTCTTAACGGCCCGACCAACAACGATGGCGACGCCGCTAACCTTCTGGCGGCCCATTACTCTCAAACATTTCAACCGGCTGACATCAACTTTATTGACGACAGTCTCATCTCCAACTCCACAGGACTTTCTGAAGTGGACCTAAGCGCTGACTTGGTGTTCCGGAAATTGCAGCACTTAAGACTTGACACTTCTCCTGGCCCGGATATGGTTCATCCTGCCATACTGAGGGAGGCAGCCTCAATCCTGGCAACGCCGCTTAGCGTGATGTTTTCACACTCGCTTAGCCGAGGCAAATTACCGGAAAACTGGAAGTTGGCTCACATCACACCAATTTTCAAAGGTGGTCGACGCAATGAACCTTCAAGTTATCGGCCGGTGGCTCTTCTGTCATTACCTTCAAAACTCATGGAGTCCCTGATATGCGACGGTCTAAATGACTATCTACTGTCCTTAAATTTCTTCTCACCCCAACAGCATGGTTTCAGGAAGGGTTACTCTTGTATAACCAACCTGCTGACTGCGGTTGACAGATGGACAAGCATCCTCGATTGCAAGGGAAAGGTTGATGTCATTTACCTTGATTTCTCAAAAGCTTTTGATAAGGTTAACCACTTGTGTCTTATCAACAAGCTCAAACGACTAGGTATCAAACCACCTCTAATCGATTGGCTTACTTCATACCTAAAAATCGACACTTTAAGGTTAGGGTTAATTTCACTTTATCTCAGGCTATGGAATGTCCTAGTGGGGTCCCCCAGGGCTCAGTACTAGGGCCTCTTCTCTTCTTGATCTACATAAATGATCTTCCTCAACAGGTAACGTCAGACTTACTACTTTTTGCCGACGACGTGAAACTTTGGAGAGAGATACGCAACCAAGACGATACACAGGCACTTCAGGAGGATCTGACGCGACTTCAAAGTTGGGCAGACGATAACGGACTTACCTTTAACACTTCAAAGTGTAAAGTAGTCCATCTGCGACATGTCGCAAACTACAGTTACAACTTAGGAAACTCCTCTCTAGTAGTATCCCAAGTCGAAAAGATTTAGGAGTCCTGGTGCCCCATGACTTAAAGTCTTACGCTAACTGTGACAAAAATGCCTTCCGAGCAAACCTTGCACTGGTAACGTTGAAGCGCATTTTTGGACAGTTTGACGGACGAACTTTCCATACAATCTTCAATAGTTTCATCCGTCCCCATTTAGAGTACGGAAACATAGTACTCCCCCCCCTCACTCCATAAGGACAAGGTCACTTTGGAGCGTATCCAACGGCGAGCTACGAAATCAGTTCGAGGACTCAAATCTAAGCCTTACGAAGAACGCCTCCGTTCACTAGACCTTTACCCACTAGAATATAGGCGTCTTAGAGGTGATTTACTAATGGCTTATAGTATTCTTAACACTTCTGGACATCCTCTTAAACACCTACTTAAGCTTAGTTCGAATAATAATCTAAGGGGTAACACCCAGAAACTGGAAACACAACATAGCAAGACGGAATGTAGACACAACTTCTACTCCTTAAGAGTTGTCAAAAGCTGGAATTCGCTGCCGGCCGAGCTAGTCCAAGCGACTTCTCAGGAGTCCTTCAAGAGGCAACTTGACCTATTCTTAAGGACCAAGGACAGCATCACATTATGATTTACCAATTTCTTTTCCTTTTTATTGTTAACATACCTAGGTTCCTGCCTGGAGGATTTGGTGATCCCCTGCTACTAGACACGGAAGCCTGTTAAGCGAAAGCTTCTTCTATTCCGTCCACAACCATTTGAACCATTTGAACTTGGAACCTGCTGCCTGAAGCAGTGGTATCCGCACCTTCAATTGACTCTTTCAAGAGAAGACTGGACACTCACAGAAGCATACTAGAAAAGGAATAACATAGGCCGTAGGCCTTCTGTCCTTACTACACAAATCTGAATCTGAATCTGTAGGTCGTTCAAGTGCGAGGGCTATTTAGAATAGCTTAACTCCAACCTGTTGTTTTGAAGGTTATTGCTTTAATTGTCGGTTGAATCAATATCCTTAATTGGACGATTATAGTCAGCTGGATACTAATTAAGCTAAGCATTTGTACTCGTCCTATTGGAGGACTGACCGATTTTTACACTACAGACTTAACGACCTTTCTGTCATTTGTCAGACGTCATCTTTTGCTGTACGTTTTCCGGTTAGAACTCAGTTTTTTGTGAGAGTGCTTTTTAAGATATGACTGATGCAATTTGTTTGGTTATGACGTCCAGATCGCTGAAATCTTAATAGAAAAACTTAGGCTGCCAATCACTAGCACGCGTCAGTCCAGTCCAGACCCAGCGTCCGGAAAGCAAACATACCAGACATCATGCACTCAGCATCGTTAATAGATTGGACAATATACCCAGAGTTCTCCATTGAAACGGCCTGGGACGCATTTCGAAATTCATACTTAAAAGTTACTACACCTCACATCCCTTGCACTATACCGAAGGGGCCGAAAAACTCACCACCATGGTTCAGTAGGGAGGTCCGTATCCTTCTCCGTAAGAAAAGGAAAATGTGGGATAGATTTAGGTTACTGGGGACTGATGAGTCGAAATCTCAGTATCAAAAGGCTCCGAATACTTGTGCCTCGACCCTTCGTAAGTCTAGAAAATTGTACGAAGGAAAACTTGTTAAGGAATCCATATATTTTCCTAAACGCTTGTATTCCTTTATAAACCAAAGGACAAGGAGAAAAGGAAATATTCCTGCTCTATGGGGAGACAGTACTGCTTCATCATTAGTGGAAGACGACTTTGGTAAGGCTCAAGTGTTCTCGAACTACTTTAGCTAGGGAGCTCTGGATTAATGCGCTAGACAATGGAAACTCAGTGGATGTTGTCTACATAGACTTCAGTAAGGCTTTTGACAAGGTGCCAACTAACAGACTGCTATTGAAGTTGGCAAACCTTGGTATTGCCGGACCTCTTTTAAAATGGATTAAGGATTTCCTAGTAGGTCGTAGGCAAAAAGTAAGAATAAATTCCAAGTGCTCCATCTGGAGACCAGTACTTAGTGGAGTACCCCAAGGTTCCGTCCTAGGTCCTTTACTTTTTATAATGTACGTTAATGATCTTACAAGTATAGTACAGTCTCCAATGTTATTATACGCTGACGATGTAAAAATTTGGCGAGTTATAACTGGAGACAAAGACGCATTTACTCTTCAGGCGGACTTAAATAATATGATAAACTGGTCTAAAGAGTGGCTAATGCCTATCAACTCGGAAAAGAGTGTCTACATGCACTTGGGGGATTCAAAGGTTAAAACGTACAACATAGGGGATGTGTCATTACCCATAGTCCGGTCTCATAAGGACCTAGGGGTGACAGTGAGCAATGATCTTAAGACGACGGCCCATTGCCGGGAGGTCGCAGTTAAGGGGTTTCGAACCCTCTGGGCTTTAAAAGGACATTCACTAAGCTTGATACTACCATGTTCACCACATTATACACATCCTTAGTGAGAACTAAGTTAGAGAACTGTGTTCAGGCTGCAAGCCCCTGTTTAAAAGGTGACTCAGACATACTAGAAAAGGTACAGAGGGCAGCTACGCGTGAAATTCCGGAACTCCGGGGTTTATCATATAAAGAGCGGCTTGAAAACTGAACCTCTTTACTCTGTCCTATCGCAGACTAAGGGGAGATCTAATATTGATGTACAGAATACTGAGAAATGATTTCGGACCTAACTTATTCTCTCTCTTCCTTCCCACTAGATCGGGACACCCCAGAGGACATAGCAGGCGAGTAGAAAAGCCAAGAACGAACAAAATACCCGTGGCATACAGGTTTTCACACCGAGTCATCAATACTTGGAACCTGCTGCCTGAAGCAGTGGTATCCGCACCTTCAATTGACTCTTTCAAGAGAAGACTGGATACTCACAGAAGCATACTAGAAAAGGAATAACATAGGCCGTAGGCCTTCTGTCCTTACTACACAAATCTGAATCTGTATATACCATAGAAGCGCCCTTCCGTTCAACGTATACAGATCCCCCATACATGCACTGGATAGCGTAACGATTAGAGAACTCGATGTCTTCGGTCTGCTAAATAAGCTTGACATAGGTAAATCCTCGGGGCCCGATGGATTACATCCTAGGCTACTGATGGAACTATCTAACTTCGTTCCAAGTCCTTTAAGTACATGCTTTAACCTATCCGTTACGCAGGGTCGTTTACCGAAAGACTGGAAAAACGCCATAGTAAGTCCTGTCTTCAAAACAGGTACGAAACACAAACCTGAGAACTACCGCCCCGTTAGCCTAACTAGTGTGGTTGTTAAAATCTTAGAAAAGATTATTTGGAAGGAGCTGTTTAAGTATCTCGATAGAAACCGGATCCTCTCGGAGAAGCAGCACGGCTTCAGAATAGGTTATTCTTGTCTCACTAACTTATTAGTGGCTCGTGAAAGCTGGTGCGCTCTTAAGGATCAAAAGCTACCTTCATTGATTTCAGTAAAGCTTTAATGCTCAAGTAGGTAAACTAAGCGATAGGGAAAGACACCTGGGTGGATCTTATAGTGTCGTGGCTCAAGGAACATATCATGGCGACCGTCTGTTGCAGCTATGCTCAGATAACCGCCTGTTTCTTGCAAATACTGACTTTAAGCATAAGGAAAAACATCTTTTAACATGGAGGCCCCCTAATTCGTCCCAACGTTGGACCCAAATAGATCACATCGCTATCAGCCACCGCTGGAGGGGCTCTATAGAAGACTGTCGCTCATTCTGGAGCACATGCTTAGATTCAGATCATGCTCTAGTACGAGCGCGTATCTGTCTGCGTCTTACAGGACGTAGGAAAGACGCTGCAAGGAAACCTTCTAGGGCCCTACTTAATGATAGTCAAGCTAAGAGTATATTTCAGGAACAACTAGGAAAACAGTTAGGCAGCCATGTATGTGATGCCCACCCCTAGGCAGCATGGAATGATATCCGAAAAGCTGTGGAAACAGCAGTGATATCTGCTAGTACGGTAACCCGTAAAGTTAGGGAGCAACACTGGATCTCAACAGCATCTATCTCACTGATAGATGCTCGGAAACTCATTCCACCTGGCTCTGAACGTAATGAAGAGCGGAGTCAGCTTAAGCGCAAGCTGACATTTCTCTTTTTTTGTATTCGTTACTGTGTTTTTTTTGTTGCGTAAGCAACTTGTTGAAATAACCTGTGCTGAGAATTCTATATTGTACCAAAACTATAATATTGAATAAAGCCATTAATAATAATAATAACAGTGGTGGGTAGCGAAAGCAAGAGAGATGGGAAAGGAGCGGGAATAGGTAATAGCAGACAATTGTTCAGACTTGTTAAGGAAACCGACTGTTAGCGAAACTCTCTCAGAGAAAGATGGACATATTATACATTCTCAATCCAGGAGATTGGATCGATGGGCAGAACACTTTAGGGATCAGTTCAACTGGCCTTCAGCCACACTTCGGTTTCCCACGATCTCCAGTCAACCTGAATGGCAAGTTAATGTAGGTCCTCCGTCTCTTTACGAAGTTGAAAAAGCCATAGGAAATCTGAAGCAAGGGAGAGCAGCAGGCCCTGACAGGTTTACTCCTGAAATTTTTAAGGATGGTGGTTCAGTATTAGCAGTGAGATTAACTGAGGTCTTAGGTAGAATTTGGGAACTGGACGTAATCCCATCTGATTGGTCTCAATCACTGATTGTGCCAGTTTTTAAGAAAGGACAAAAGTCCTCTTGTGACAATCACAGAGGAATCAGTTTGACTAATATAGTGTCTAAAACATTAGCTTCAATAATACTTGGACGCCTAACCAAAGCTCATGAAGAGCAGACTAGAGAAAATCAGGCTGGTTTTCGACCTGGACGTGGTTGTATAGATCAGATATTCACACTACGTCAGGTTCTAGAACACAGACACACGTCCAGACGCCCCACAATCGTAGTATTTCTCGACATTAAGGCGGCATTCGACTCTGTTGATCGTAAGGTTCTATGGCAGTTTGTCACTGAAAGGAGTACCAAAGAAGTACATTAACCTTATACAGGCTCTCTACTCGAACACAACTGGTAGAGTGAGAGCTTATGGCGAACTGTCATCAGAATTGATTACCTCAAGTGGTGTTCGTCAGGGCTGTCCACTCTCTCCATTCTTGTTCAACTTTGTCATTGACGCACTTTTAGAGATAACACTTTCCTTGTCTAGATTTCCAGGGGTTGAACTTCTACCAGGAGGTTCACTTGTTGACTTAGAATATGCTGATGACATAGTCTTATTTGGCGAAGACGCTGACAAAATGCAGAGTCTTCTGACCACTCTAAGCAACAATGCAAGCATGTTCGCGATGCGATTCTCCCCCTCGAAATGCAAAATGTTGCTTCAGGATTGGGTTGCATTGACACCCGAACTAATGATAGGGAGTGAAGTATTTGAGCGTGTCGATCACCTCACTTATCTTGGAAGTCTCATCAGCCCTTGTGGTCTGGTGTGTGACGAAATCTCAGCACGGATACAGAAGGCTCGATTAGCTTTTGCCAACTTGCGTCATTTATGGCGTAGGCGAGCTATACGTCTATCAACCAAAGGTCGTGTTTACTGCGCAGCAGTTCCTTCCGTCCTACTTTATGGCAGTGAAACATGGCCGGTAGGAGTAGAGGATATTCGTAGGTTACTAGTATTTGATCATAGGTGTCTTCGAAATATTGCTCGTATATCCTGGGACCATCGAGTAAGTAAAGCAGTTGTTAGGAAACGGGTACTAGGTAAGGATGGCAAATCAATTGATGAAGTAGTGGAACTTCATCAGTTGAGATGACTGGGACACGTGTTACGTATGCCCAACGACCGACTTCCTCGACGTGCGATGTTCAGTCGTATAGGAATAGGTTGGAAGAAAGCTAGGGGCTGCCAGACCAAAACATGGCACAAGTCCATGAAGTCACTAACAAGTGAACTGAACCATGTTGGTAGGTGTAGACTACCTGGTTGGGATCCGCGAGACAATAGCAACCGATGGTTAGAGACCCTGAATGACATGGCTCAAAATCGTTTGCAATGGCGCAGGTGCATACACTTTGTGTTCTCCCAAATTTTGATCTCCTTATTCCTCCCTGTCTCTTTTTTTTCTCTTCCTAAATTTATTTCACTGTATTATACTATTTAAGTAACATCTCCAAAAACTAATCTTCCCGATTACTGCTTATACTCTTATTACCTCTACCACTACGGGATTTGAATCGACAACTGCATCTCTGTGCTAATGTGGTGTAGCAACTCGAACTGATGTACGTACGTACGAGGTTCTACGTTGTTACTGACTGACTTTGCAAAAGCTCCGGAAAGCGCGACTGCATAAACTCATGATGGAATAATAAGTTTTACCTTTTTGAATTCTTCCTTCATACTTAAGTTTAAAACTGTGTGAAGAAAGTGGAGGATGAGTCAATTGACCTTTTTTATGTAACTTCGATGTTTCTATACATTTTCCACTAATAAATCTGAAATTATGGATAGCTGATTTATACTTATCAAATCAGAAGCCCATTGTTTATGTGAAAATATCCGTAATTTCTATGTCGTAAGTAATTACAGTGGCCTGAATAGCAACATTGTAGACTTAATCGTATACTATAACACAGCTACTTTATAATTTACGAATGATGTTGTAGCATGTTATGGTTGACAATGCAAGAACTGTCATGTTATTATCGTCTTTACTTATGTATCAACGATCGTAAGCATTTAAATATTTTTGAATTATATTAACAACCACGATTTATATCTAATTGTCCGTATTTTTGGATCAAACCAGGTAAACTTATATTTGGTTACTTCTGTATGAAGTAAACGGGGAGTGGAAGCAAACTAAACCAGTTATATACCGAGTGTCCTCAAGAAATACTTCTATAGCTAAATAGTAAAAAGCTACTAAATGGGATCTCCAGTAGATTTAATTACATACAGTCCCGCTGCTGCACAACATAACCTTGCTTTGATTAACTACTGTCGCATATCTATCGCGGCACTTTCTGGATGTACAGTCGGGATATTAGGTTTGACAGGTAAGATTATTATTAATACCTTAATGCAATCTGCAGGAATCATGGGATTTATGTTTTATTTTCTGGCGCATGGCTTCCTATCATTGTTACTGTTACAAAAGGCAGGAAAATCGTGGAACAAATACTTTATTCAGCGTTCGTGTTTAACGTATGGAGGGGTTTTCGGAGAACTAACTACTTATATTTTATTTTGGACTTTTATTTATGGCATGGTTCATGTATATTAAACATAATCTAAATATATTGACCTATTTTGCTTAATCTTAAATATATTTTGAATAATGGATCATAGAAGGACTTCAGTATGTATAATATTTTAGTCTACCAAGAGGAACTCATTAAGAAAACGTCTGTTGATGTAAATTGTGTTTAAATGGACAAATACATAATAAATAGATGATTGGTTTTGAATTTCAGTGACATTGGCCAGTGTACAGATGCGTTTGGTCTCCATTTGTATATTGACCTCACTCTCAAACTAAGAGCTGAAGCATTACGAAAGGTCTCAATACTGAGACACGTAGGAAAGTTGTAGTCAAGCAAATATAAATTTCTGGCTATCATTAATGCACAAATCGAATGACAGTGTGGCGCATATATATCTGGTGATCCTTTGTACCAACGCTTATGCGTTCAAATAAATATCGCCACACAGGAGTAAGCCCGACTGATGTAGACGTTGAGGTGCTAGATTTCGTAATCATCTGGCGCTTGACTAGGATGCAGAAACAGTTGACCCAATAAGGCTAAACACATAACCATGATTATAGGTGCATTGACTAAAACGTTATACTGCATCAGATCCCCAGATAGACCAGTTCCCGCTCGGCTGTAATTATATTCATGTATCCGGAGTCGTTCAAATTCACTGATCGCGAGACATTGAAAGAGATACCAGTCACACACATCATTTCTGCTGAAGGCTATTTATTTGGACAATTGTAGTCCGATTAGATTTTGTACTCAACTAATATTTGGATCGATTACATTGCCGGGTATTAGCTTTCCCTTCTTTGTAGAAAATATTGTCATGGACATACTTCTAAAGGTAACACGTTTTTCTCCCAACTTCTGAGTATTTGATCTCTTATTGGAATTCACTCATAATAGACAGTAATCTTTTGGCGAAAAGGCTGGCAAATTAAGGTTTTATAAACACTTGAGTAATAGTACATGAATATTTGGGGTTTCAGGTGTTTAGAAATAGTCAGGAGGAACCTCTGATTCAGATGCTTTTTCACCATCCAGATGGGAATTCTCGCCACCTCATCACTGTCCAAAATCAACAAGATAGTCAAAAATAGCTAGAAACATTAATGGATCTTAGAACTTTTACTAGACCTGGTGACTTAACAACTGGTAGTGTGGTAACTTGGACCGACACACATTTTTACAAAGTCCTACGTTTTATTTGCTGAAATGATGGCTAGTTTGGCACAATAAGACTTGGAAGACCTGGGTTATTTTCAAACAAGGGGAACGACTGTCATTCAGAGGAGGTTAGGACGTAAATTTCATAATTTTATTTCTTCCTATCCGGAATGGTAAGCCCGACTAGCGAATTCACCTGCGTATGTCAAGATTATCCCCGAAGATATAATACGAAGTCATTTTTAAATTTAACACTTCAATATAATTTTGTACAGGAGAGACAAATGAAAGTACAGAACTTGGGATTTGGCACAAATGGATACTGATTTTAAGTTGCACGGTATTATATAAGCACAGCAACAATGTAAAGGCAGCATAAAGGACAACTAAAGAGTGAAGGAGATAAATAATAATACTAACAACGAACTCAAAGAATGAGGACGTCAAAAAGGAGGCAAGTGGAAATGAAAATCACAATAATAATATTGATAGAAAGACACAAACCACAATATACATGTTTACTTATGGAAAAAAATTCATTGAGTACAAAGTTAAGTAGAAGAACTAATTAGTTAATTATCGTCATCTTCGGAACTATTCGACTCGTCATCTGTCACAGGTTCAGGTATTGGGAAGCGCAATATTGCGGCTACACCTGATAGTTGGTTAAGCTCTACAAATTTTTATATCATCAAATTCAAAAAATAAAACAAAACGGTTATGACGTCAATTAATAATGAGAAGTGGTTTAATTATTAAACTTAATATTTGATATACGGAAATTGATAACTGGTGACATATAACAATTGGACAGAAACAGCTATTGTCACTTAAGAGAGAATGTCCCGGCGTTTTTATAGATGGGTTCAGAATAAGCGTTTCATTAATAGTTATAAACACCAGGAAGGTTGATAATAGACGATATACCCGTTTTCCTATTAAACGTAAGTATACTGCAGAGAAGATTGTTGTGTATTATCTCATGATTGTCAGAAGTGATCTTTAAAGGTAGAAAGCATGTCGTAGCTTGCTATTATTAGATCATAGACGTTTTCCAAGCATTGTCCGCATACGGTGAAGTTACGGAATGAGTAATATTAGGATTGAAGGAGGATTACAACATAAGTAGCGGTGAATATGTTGGTGACGGTTCAGAACTTCATCAGGTGAGGTGGTTGGGATATTTTATGCATGATCAACTACAAACACAGTTTAGCTCTCGCATGAACAGTACACAAAAATTATTATTACTATTATATTAGGTAAGAGTATGTAACAATAAAAAAAGAAACTTACGTTCACCAGAAACATGTAGGCTTGAAAATATGCGTACAATGCCTTGATTATCTTTAACTTGGTCAACTAACTCCACATATTGTTTTCTTTCTTCTAAATTACGTGAACGGAATAATGCATCAGTTATCAGTAGTGTATCAATAGCGCATGCATCAGCAGCCGTCTTAACATGTTTGTAACTGAATTTACGTTTGAATTAGATAAGTAAAATGAATAAAAAAGATTGAATGAATTAACTGAGAAAAACAAATGTAAGATAGTTACTACTACGAATATTGTTTATCCAACTGTTATAACTTGTGACCGCCGATTAGAGGACAGTGACTTATTGATCGGACCAATGACGTGTATACACGTGCGAGCAGTCTAGAGTCTTGATTGGTCCTGCTTTCCACCTAGCCCAGCCAGTTAAGTCCAGAACACCAATCCGAGCCTCTGCGATATGAATTATTATATTCCAAACGTACTGAGTTTATATACCAACCAAACAGACCACAACGTACCATAAAATAGAAAATAACATTTGTACAAAATTTGGCCAAATGTGGCTGTGAATGTGAGAGGCAGTGATTAATAAACAGGGAATAATTCAAGAATGCAAAATCGTATAATAACAGTTCATACATTAAAATAAAGCTTATGATAAGAGAGACATGGATATGAGTACTTTAGTTAATTAACAATTATACGATAAAAATATACGTATAGTATTGGTCCACAAATGGGTCCCAAAAGTTACCATTCACTATTCTTGTCGGGACATAACACCAACAAGCAAGGTATCAACAAGTTCCTAAGGGTATTTTCTAAAGATTTTAAAAATATATAGTTTAGAGACGGTAGCTATCACTTTCGAAATAGCCAACTCAGGTCATAGACTCCTACCAGGACCTAAACAGGGTTAGTCTCGGTGATTGGTCACCAATGAGCAAACGATTACTGGTTATTAACCTAGTTGCCCTGTAGAAATTTGTATTTCCTGTACGTCATAGATAGTTAGAGGTAGTCGAGAGGAAATCCATGACCTAAAGTTTCTGTTGGTTGGAACTCGTTAGGTCTTTAAGCACTGATGCTCACCGTGAGATTCTAACCAGAGTTACCCAAATTCATAGTCTGGTACATTACTACTGAACTATTCAGGGCACGATTGGCCTTTCGTAGAACTGAGATATATTGCTTGACCACCGAGTGGTGGCCAACGTCAAGTTTTTCTAGATCTCAGTGCTCATTGAATTATATCGTTAAGGTTACTATGAAGTGAGGATTGCTCCAAAGCATACATATATTCACTTAATTAAAAAATATGGATTACTGGATACCAACTCAGTCATTTAAATGTGTCGTGCTCTCTACAAGACTTGAAGGTCCTATAACAGTGAACGTGAACAATAGCTGGGACAACCAAATGTATTTTAACACGTTACTAAATTTCTTAGTAAAATCTGAGAACCATACAGTAAATACTTCCTTTGCAGAATATCCACCAATTGTCTCAGACTTTGTTGTCCCTTTTCCACACCAGTTATTCTCTGTTCTTGTTCTCTTTTTCTGATCTTTTTAACCTTCTGCCTTCAGGCATTTTACTTTCAATTGATGATATATACTACTTATATCTGTCGACATCAATAGCACACATCACACTGTGACTAAATCCTGTATGGATGTGCATTACTGAGTAGCTCTACACTAGGATGAAACAGATTTTATATGGTCAGTGATTTTGAATGGTTTACTAACTGATGACAGTTTATGACAATGGAAATAATCATACGATCATTGAAGTAGTCAGACTCTGTTTTGTTAGTCTCAAATATTTGACTTACTGATTGAAGTAATATGAATTTGTTATGAAATGGGCATTTTTGCATGGTTATCTTGATAATGTTATTGACCCTATTTTGATGGATAATACTGTCAAGTTTTAACATGACTAGAGCATAACTGAATCCCTTTTGTTATATTCAGGACTGTAATACTCTCAGTGTTCAACTGGTTTAGGCTTGATACACTGACATCCCAAATCCTATGACGTTTAGTGAAAAACAAAGACTGGTGCTAAGGATTTATTCGACCTCAGAAATAAACCAAAGTGGCATATGTATACACTACATTCCGTATGATTTATTTCGGCCGGATTAATTCAGATTAATGTAATTTGACTGAGTATTACACACCATTCGGTCAATAACTTGCTATATGGACTCATATTTGCGATATCATACTAATCGATTTTCGCAGACTTGATTTCACCCTTTTGACAATGCGATGTCACATCTAACCAGAGAATTACTAAATAATATTTCACGGTGTTGAAGTTGTTTACAGAGATATAGGTGTGCTAATAATTTTAGATATTGAGATTAAATTACAGACAGTAACTTTCTCAATTTGTGACTTTATTGACCTTTATTAGTTCAAGATAAATACTGGTTCATATATTTCTCAGGACATGGTTGGATGGAGAGTGCTGATAGGCGGCATATGCTCCTCCACGAGGAGTAACAGGCGTAAGTAAGTAATTGGTCCATATAACTATGTACAATTCACATCTACAATGGAATATCGATGTACGCATTTCAAGTGCAAGGGAAATTCTTTATGATATTAACATGAAATAGATGTCCGACAAAATATAAGCGGGATGTCAACTAGCATTGATATAATTTACTTACCAAGGACAAGTTTATTTACTCAGAGTCGAGTTAAATTTTACTTATATGAATGCTAGTAATATTACTCAGCTGTATAGATCAAGGTATTATAAAGTGAAGTTCAAACTTGAGACCTAAAGAAATCAAGTGCTTTAATCAATAATATCACAACTGTGCATTTTCAAGAAGACAAATGATCTTCCTGTGACAAAACAATTTATGAAACTAAACTGGTTGTGAAGACTTTAAAAGTTGCCTTAAAATTCTCTTCCTTATACATAAATCATACGACTATGTTCTACAAAATATAAACACACTAATGATTCCTAACAGGAAGATTAGTGAACACAACGACTCAATTACTATGAGAAATTTAAAGTGTATACATGTCAGAATCTTTCTGATATCTAAAAAAACACTTCCAAATGTGGTAATACGAGGTAAAGGACATATTTATACTGGGGTTGTCTTATGTTATCTACAATCGACTGACTGGCTGATCATTATATACTACAAATAAAAGGGAATATTGTATTATCACTAATTTATAAATGAAGTTTAGAAAATGTTTATACAATACAGCATACCCATAGAAGGCACGTGATTGATCTGTTTTAAGCATTTGATAAAAGTCATTTAATGCCGTAACTTCAGATGTTGCTTTTGTATTAACTAGTTTACTCATAACAACACTATCTGTGAGTACTTCTTTCAATGCATGTTTATGACCGGATGAAGAATGAACAAGCATAAATTTTGATTTATTTTCTAAGAATACACGTTTCTCTTGTCTTGTTGCTGTCTGGATCATAAATTCAAAAAATTGTTCACGTAGAAATCCAGGACTGGCTAATATGATACACTTGACGACTAAATTAAATTTGACAAAAAAAATGAAATTAAGGGTTTTGTTTGAGAAGCATCAAAGGATTTAGGTGCAAATAATTTGATCATAATATCTGGTTTGGTATCAAGATTTTTGTAGATAAGGACTGTAATTTTAAAGAAAGAGACTTTAGCGATAAATTAATGGTTCCGCCAACTTCAAAGACATATCATTCTAGTGGCTCATACATACTTTATACTGAATCATATATGTTTTGATTAAAGTTTCACTTGAACTGTGTATTTTAACACACGGTATTCTTAGTTTCTTAAAATTTCCTTACTGATTTTATCAGTTTTACTGTTATATTTACAAAATATTAACCTGTTGTTTGGTGTGGGGGATTTTATGTTCGATTGTACTATGGTTTTTGTGTAATAATAAAAACATAGTAGGATAGAAGTATGTGATTGGATACAGTCAGTAATTAAGAAAGCTTGAACTCTATTTCAGGTGCGTAGTTTTATTTAGGGACTTAGCATTACAAAGTTTCCAAGTAAATCAGCAGAGTTGCAAAATGGCCATTTGATCTTTGGTAACTTTACCTGGTGATATAGAATAGATGGAATGCGGCTAACGTTGGAATCCAGGACACCCAGCTGATAAGTCCCAAATAAAACGGGATGAGCGCCCTTGACTCATCTGCTAGCTACATTTCATCTGTTCTGTATCAACCTGTCATAATGGCTATATCGAGGCAATCCGCACAGAATGTCCACATACCAACTAAAAGTGATCAAATTTCAGCCAAAAATATCAATAACACGATAATCCAAACCATTTCAAATCGAATTACTTTACCTGTAGTGTAGGGATTCAGTCATTCAGTTATATGCAACATAGAAATTGGCAAATATATTTATCGATTCACATTAACACAACCAGATGAAATTGTCGAAGAGTAGAAGTAGTAATTGTCAATAGTAGTATCGGTGGCAGAAAAGACTAACTATAGAAAGAATAGAAGAAAGTATAGACTTTTCTGACTCTACATCTAAAGGTAGACAAAGAGTGCATGTATCTGCGCCGTTACGAACGATTCAGAGTCATGTTACCCAACATCTTCAATCACTAATTTTGATAATTATGCGCACCCCAACCAGGTAATCTCTACTTATCACTAAAACTCAGTCCAAAAATTCCAAAAATTTCATAGGCTGATGCCACGTCTTGGTTTGGTTGTTCATAGCTTTGTTTCACCTGAATCTTATACCAGGCAAAATCACCGGTTGAGGAAGGCGGTGGCTGTGGATATTTATTATTGCATATCCCAATCGACTCAGTAGGTATGGATTTACTACCTTACCAGCCGGTTTATCATTTTTAACTAGTGACCCATGCCTAACCTCAATATTCCTCACTCGACAGTTCAAACAGGTGAATATTTTTTCAAAGACACATGACTGCATCTTAGTAACCTAAGAACATCCCCTACTTTTAATGGTCACATTTCACACCTGTAAAGTGGGACGCCACAAATGACGCACGCTGGCAAAAGTCAACAGACACTTCTAAATATGTGTCGAGATACCATCAGATTCTTATCCACGAGAATTGATGAGAATTCTGATGTAAGTGAAGTCATCAATGGTCTTAAGGAAAAGAGCTGAACGACAGTTCGCTTTTTTTATATTACACTTGTCGTGGATGGGCTAGAATGTGGAAGACATACCTAGACTGTAAGTACTTGGTTACATGCGCCCTCAAAGTCTTATTTATGCATGTTGAATTCACCAAATAGGCAATGTTGATGTTGTATGCAGAACTACAAGTAAGTGATGAATTGGTTGATGGGATTACGAGGATTTATGAGCTGAGGCGATTAAGATATGCGTCACATATATTCAGTTGCTGCCTAGTTTAAAGCGCTATAAGGGTTATTATAGAAGTATGTTTAAAAAACCTTGTGATTGGAAAAACTAAGAAATAGCACCAATCTATGAAATTGTTGGCTGTTATTCATGTAAGAAGGTGCAGAGCACCTAGTACATATTCTACGTAGTTTTGTTTTATTTTATATATTTGTATTATCTCAGTATCAATATCTGATACTAATTCATGAATTCATTGACTTTTAGTTTAAGTCACAACTATGAGTGCAGACGTCCTAGTCAGGAATTGTACGGAAGTTGTAGTCGATAGTTTCAAATGTTAGGTTACATTAAAACAGACAGCAACAATGCAGTAAAATTAATTCTCTATTTCCTCTAAATCCTGACTTAATTATCATCACCCAACTTCCGTTCTTTGATCCTATATATTCCTTTCACAACAGTATCTTTCATGTTTCCATATTTCTATGATAATGAATATTCTCCCTCTTTCTTTTCGCTTTTTACTCTATCAATTTGTCCTAAGACCTACACAAACTAAGACTGACTAGCTGACTGAATTTATTCAGTATTAACTCATTAAATGATAGTTTGAAAAAGCGGTGAGAAAAAAAGTGACGGCATTAGTTAGAAACACAAATGTTATTCTTTTCTTTATATCCTTTTGAAACTAAATCTATTTAAAATTTGGGATGAATTATACAAAAACCATTCGATCGCTTTGAAATAACACTAATCTAAAATAAAACACACTACTAAGTATTAAGTTAATTAACCATTTATGATTCTTCATATTGAAAGGATAGGATTATTGATGAGGATTAGAATATCACCTAAGTTAACATTTAGTGATAAGTTTTGTGTATATATTCTGTAGGAGGGGAGTAGCTGTAGTTCAAATAGGAAAGTTATAATATCAAAGGATTTAATAAATTCACATAACTCATTCACGAAGTATCGGTCTTAGTGTATCAAGCTTTGAGCTACATTTCCTATGTAAGAGTTAATAATAGTGCTTAGGTGCTTGGATCGAAGTTGATGTGGCCGGGTTCCAGTAAAGAAGCCAATGTTTACGCTTTAACTGATTCAGCCACTACGAAATCATTCCACTAATATTTATAACTGAGGCAATAAGCAATATGATTTCGAAATCCTTGAACAGAAGGCAAAAAGGTATATAACACAAAAGTAAATGTAATGTGATGCAGAAGCTTACTGTCGAAACGAATGTGACGCTCTAGTGCTTGCATTATTTGTTCAAAAAAGCGTGACAGACCCTTTTCGTGCTGAGCAGTAGGTAAACCTGGACGTTTGCGTGGAATTGTAGTATCAATCTTCGCACGAACAATAGTTGTTGTACTTGTTATCAAACAAACATAAGCCAGGCCTTCATGCATGATAACTGCAGCAAGATCAGCTTGTTGTGTTGGGTCAGATGCCTGTTCGACAAGCATAATTGCAACACTATCCCATTCTGTTTTAGTGATAGTAAACTTTTCATCGATTCTAAGGTCTAATGTGTGGTAGGCGCCCATTTTGACAAACTGATTTTCTACCACATTGCGGCCTTTCAAGTGAAGTACTGAACCCTATTTAAGAAAAAATACTTTCAATATAAATTGCCAATATAATGTAGGCGATAAAAGACAAACATCAAAATGACCTAACGCAATCAGGAGATACGCTTAGGATGTGAACGCAAGACGTTTTGTTAGTTTTATAGAGCGAATGAGCATTTTGGTTGCAAAATGTAAACCTTACACTTTTTGGAACGGACTGTCAACTAATTCCATGAGATTCGAGTATTCTACCCGTATTTACCAAGTTTACTAACCACTACATTATTAATGATTACTAAGTGGTCCCACTTTATGAAAGCAATGTCTTAAATATAACAATGACCAAATATCTAGGACCAACGAATATTATGTATTTATTGGCCGTCATAAACTCGGCAATGAAAGCGAAGTCCTGATCGATGTGTAAAGCGGGACGAGGGTTTTAACACGGATAATTTAGAATCTTCTGAATTATTCTGTCATCAGCTAATTGACTATTCCGATAAGTTCAAATAGTAACACCTTTTGTCATACAACGCCGAAACGCCGTTTTGATCCTAATAACTTATTCGTTGTTAAGCACCATACATTTTGGAAATTACGTCAAACAAATTTACTTCGCAATGTTCTAACCATTTCAAAGACTTCCGCTGGTCTGAAAACAAAACCGTATACCTCATTTATTTCAAGATTTTGCTGTGAACATTGTTACTAAAAACTATGAAGAATGAATTGAACACCTAGTGTTAGCTGAGCCAAAGGAAAAACAAGGTTTCACGACAACTTCATTGTTTAAGCTCCCAGTCAAGCATATCAACCTCAATCCAATAATATTCTTCAATACCTGTCACTCATAGGTTTACACACCGTTAAAAAACCCTTGAAGTTCACATTTCGAATATCTGAATTTTAGACTTCACTGATTAATATAATGAGTCAAAATTCGATGAACAATGATGAGGAACACCCTTGATGCTCACCTGCAAATCGAAGTCAATTTTTTCTACCTCTATTGTTAGGTTGGTTCTCACTTGCTTCGTCTGCACGCTACCGGTTGCAGATTCATTCTGGACCTTTCTGACCGTAGAACATCTCATTTTATCTCCAACCTGGACTAAGTTGTACGTTAACCACATGTCCTCCTCATTTTCTGCAATAAGCGTAATATATCCAGATGAGTTTTTATTCAGCTCCCTGCCAATAACCTTCATCGTAGTTATCAAGACTTCACAACAAACTTGATCTGACCTTGAAAGCACAAACTGTGCGCCGAATTTTTGTCGTCAGTCTTCGGTTAAGGGCGTAAGTCAGTTAATTTTTCTACCTTTCATTCTTCAGTGAAAAAAACTTTCCTATACAATGGAATACATTTAGGAGTATGAAACATGTGTTGAATATGTCCTTTCACAGAAATTTCAAAAATCTACGATAGTGTTGAACACAGGTTGATACATTCTGTAAATTATAAGTTCTAATGTTGTCAGCGCTAACCTGAATAAAAAGGAAACTTAACCCATTATTACACGGCTTATCAGGCAAGCTACTAAAAGACTAAAGAGTAGTGCTACCGTCGAAATAAAAATTCTTATACATCTTTTCAAAGTCTAATTTTTTTGCACTTTATTACCAAAACTGATATAGTTACAAAACATTTGTTGAAAATCTCTGGTAACAGTATAGTTAATGACCAGAACTCGAAAGTATATCACTTTTGTAATCGTGATTTATGAATATGAGCTGATGCGATTAAGTTATGCGTCACATAATTCAGTTGCTGCCTAGTTTAAAGCGCTATAAGGGTTATTATAGAAATATGTTTAAAATATCTTGTGATTGGAAAAACTGAGAAATAGCACCACTGAGAAAGTGTGAGGCGGTGTAACTATATTTGTAGTGGCATTGGACCCTAACCACACGACATTTGAAGCCGAGTATATCATTACCAGAATCATTTATACTAAACAATTAACTCGAGGAGAAGGTTAACAATAGAGGACGCGGCAACATTCATTCAATTCAATCGTTTGGTATGGCTCAACCTTACAGGCGTGTTGGCTCTTGTGTAGCCTATCTCTTTTATTCATATCAAATATATTGTTCTATCTACAGCGTAAATGTGTTCTTCAGAAACGTCAAACGTTATATCGCTGATTGTTACGGTACGACGAGTCGGAATAGATAATGACGTGGCCTACACGTAAGGTCGTATAGATTAGGTTTTCACATCATTACGAATCCACAATTTACGATTAGGTCTATTATTAGTGTAGCACTGATTTCCGAAATAGACCGTTGTTCTGTACATTTGTAAACTTGAAATGCTGTCCACCTAATTTTGCTAGCTTTCAGAATAAATTGTTGACAGTTTAAACTTATGATTTCGTCCAAAACGCTGGAACATATGCAATTTTGTTTGTTACATACATTTACGTGACTCACGGCTTTATTTCATCTGCGCTGTTTGTTTCCGTTGATGAATTTGTAACAAATTAGGTTGATATGTTAAGAATTGACCTCAAACATCTAAGTATATGTCGAATCAATAGAGCTCCAGTATTCATTCAAATCCTTACCTTGTATGGAGATTATATTTCCTATTATGTCGTATTGTTTGTTGGAAAACTGTGTGTCTAAAACGGGTAACCTGGCGCTGCATTTTATCCTGTATCACGATTTAAGTAAAGGCCTATTCACTACTAGTCTGGTTATTCATATGAATAGAACGGGTGGTACATACCGACACGAAAAATTCACCGATTTTTCTGTTACTACTTTCAAAGGTTTGCTTTCATTTAGATATGGGGAATTTAATTTAAGTGATAGTAGCTTTCTTTCATCACTGTATCACTAAAATTCAGTCGATTTTCCCGCTCATTCGGATGTCCATTTAGAATTAGTTTTCATTAAATAGTGGCGTTGGAAAATATATGACTTATAAACGCACTTCGTTTTGTTCTGTTCACTGCATTATCAGTGTTCTACCCAGACTACATAGCAGGCTTGCAAAGGGCATGTTATTGTGTCAGGAAAAGAAAGTTAAATACATAAATTTATCAGAAGAAAATATCCAACATCTCAAAACATGCTTCATATGACAAGCTGGGATTAGTTTACAGATGACTCATTGGAAAACACTGTTGATGTCGCTTTTTGTGTTAAATTCTGCTTTGGTGTTTGTAATCCCACCGAAGCTATTTTCGTATGTTTCAATCGATTTGCGTTTCCAAAAGTAAAACCATTACGGAACGAAAATGAAACATTTTACACGGAGTACAAATCCATTAAAATTCACCAGCTAAATAGTTTGGTAAACCAAGAAATTGAACGTCCTAGTTCAATAATTACTGAGGAAGTTCTATCTTATTGGCGTAGCAGAGCCATACCAAACCGATCAATTGTTTCCATGTTCACCATTTCAAACTATCTCTATAATTTTATCTGTTTAATGCGGATCTTCTCAGTTTTGGCATCTTCGGCTTTGATGAATGTGTGGTTGGACAACAATGAAACTACATACATAGTATTGGACTCAGTTTGCTCCATCAAGTTAAGCTACCTCATCCATCATAGCTACAACATAGCCGAGTAATATTTTGTCGGAAGTTGTACGGAGCAATACACAACGAAACCAAATGACTGTACATGTGTTTGTCATTCAATACATTTTCGGTTAAGCTAATTGTTGGTGGTATCGTTTGTATGTCCGGATTTGAAACATTTATTCGGAGTTGACTGCCAATTATTTTGCCTTAGTAAACAGTTGTACTATGTCTAGTTTAATTGTTCATTCTGTCTCAACAACCTGTAGTAGGCATTTAACAGAATTATGTATTACGGAGAATATTTAAACCAAATAATCGTTAGAAGACCATTGACAAAGTCTCTAGACCACAGATGAATAGATGAATGTTATTACTTCTTGAACAGTAACGGTGCGTTTCAGAAAGACTTACCCCAGCCAGTGCACTCGTCAATCGTGTCATTCAACTCCTTGCCTCATCACGATTACTAAGGCTACTCCAGGCAACTCTTGAATCACCTGGCACGATAGTTGTCACCATCGAATCTTCGTATAGTTTCACGTCTCGAAAGGAATTACGTTCTGGTGATTTGAGTATGAGCGTAGCAACTTAGACTATGTATATAAACATTGCTGGCATATTACTTAAAGACATTCCTTTCAACACGATTCACGGCTTGACTGCAATATTCAGTGACTGTCTTTACCTCACTCGCTACCTAAACAGTAATGCAAAAGGGTAACAGTTGAAAAATCCATGGTTTCAGGGAGGTTATGCAGAGTAAGGATTATTTAAACTCCGGTTGCTGAACATATTTCTGGCAGAGGACTTTCTTTTGACGATTTTCGAGTGACTTCAACGTTCCTATTCTCTTCTTATCGGATGATAATTCTAAACTGGTTATTAGTATCAGGATCTTGGGAGAAGAATTTAGCTTTTCCGTCATACCTTCCGGGGGTCTAAGGGGTAAACTCCCAGTATAGATTGTATTTTCACAAACTTATGGATGGAAGCTTCCGACTTAAAATTCTCGAATCATCCCATCAAACAAACTTGTAACCACTAAATCAAACACACACTAGTGCTTAGCGATCTCATACTTGTGCTAATGATTTGGTGGTCAACTCTGTCAACTGCCAAACGAAAATATTGTTGGGTCATATGCACGGTACAATTATGTTCCACTAAGTGTTCAAATATTCCAGGTGGTCAACAGGCTTGAATTATATGATCCACCCGGGGGGAAATCCATGTTCACAGTTATATAGAATAGAGCATTCGAGTCATTAGAATCGAAAAGAATTATTTATAACCATTTCCATGATCCTCATAATCTCTGAAAACACAGAAATTAGTCTGTATTTAAACGTTTGCCTTCATCTTTCAGCATACTACCTGAATCCTTTTTGGAACTTTGCACCTACTTTTTGGCAAAAATGCTGGGCGTAAAAGGCCTAAACGAAAAACTTTTTCATTGAGCTCTTGCTTTTCTCGAGAACCAGTTGATCTATTTGAATACCTTGAATGTGTTTGTTAGTGTCATGACAATGAAAGCGCACGGTTCGCTGTACTGCTCTCCGTCCGTCTGCAAGCTCGACATTCTGTCCTTTCATTTCAATAGATTCCCCTGAATCCATTTTTGTACACTAATAATCTCCACGGTCGTTCTTGTCTATAAATGTGAGAAGTATTTGTGATATTCATTGAGATTTCTAGTATTCCTTACTTTGATGGACTACCTCCAATTTACATTTGTGTACTGTTACGTATTATCCATTCGTTATCCCCACCAAACTGGTCTACGTTTTCCTCTATTTTTATTTCAGACTACTGTGCCCAGTCTTTAGAGCACTGCAAGTAGAAACTTGCTTGGATCTTAGACTTTAACGTACTAACTGAAGAACATTCCAATCTCATGTCTCACCAAGGAGCTGCACTTCAGAACTATAATAATGAACTTGTTAAATGTATGGTATTTTTTGCTTACTTATTGAAATTTAAGGCTTTGAAGAGCTTTGTAAGAGACGAGAAGATTTACAGCGACAGATTCAACAAGATGAAACTGAACGCGCTAAACTTCAAAGGGAGATAAATGTTCTCAATGATAAGCTTACCAGAGTAAATGAATCGTTGGAGAAAAAACTATCCACACGGAATGAGTATGACAGAACGATCGCAGAGTCTGAGGCAGCTTATATGAAGGTGCGTAATATCTGTTTATCACTTTAGTTTTATTTATCAGATCCTGGAAAGTTCTCAGACTCTTTTAACTGTCCTAAAAAGGGAAGGTCAAAATATTGTCCAAAAGGCAACGGCGAAAAATGTTCCGTTTTAGAAACTGAATTCTCCAGTCATATAAACTTGCAATATGTTAATTATTTGTAAATACTGTATTATTTACTACTGAAGCTGTTCATATGGATTTTGTCACCGGTCGATATTTCAAACTTTCAGTGATATTTTCAAGTCGAATTATAGTCATTTTGATAATTTTTGGCCTTGGTTTTAATAATTGAAGTTGGGTCCTATGCTTATCGAAAAATGTCTTTTGAGATCAGTGCTTTTAAATATGACCTTGGTTGATAAGACTTTCACATCTTTTACATATAAATTAGCCTCTCGCGTATAAAATCTCGTTTAATTATCAAGTCCATGTTTGAAAATTCAATTCAATATGTAAACTTACAGTTTATATATTTGTGTTCTGAAGAGAATTTTTCCTAACCACTTTTACACTTTATTAGGACCATATCTGTCAGGTTTATTGGATGCTGGAATTACTTTATTTATATATGGTATTCGCGCTTATTTGTTTTTGGAAGGAGAAATGACTCAAAGTCTTCACGTACTTGCAAGGCCGAAATAGCCAAACAAGTCATTTAGGGTGGATATTGTGTGTGATGCAGTAGGGTAGAGTTAAAATTCCGTTGGAATCACTAACCTATAAATGAGGTTTTAAGAACTCAAAATACGTAGACATATATACATTCTTCATTACCACGGAATCCAGTCCAGGACATTTTTGTTCATATATCATCTTTCTTTATGGATGAATTTAAACCTTTAGGATGCGTCTCAAGCCGATTCTTGATCGTTTTTTTGTAGTTGAATTCAGAATAGGTGATTTTGCTGGTCTGTATGATGCGTAGATTCTACTCTTACGAGGTTAATTTGTACACTTACAACAGCATCCCGTAATAATTTCCAGATCATACTACAACATTCCGACAGAATGTATCCATCTAAAAGGTGTAGCGAAATGACCATTGTACTCACAGCTTCTAAAATTATCATCTTAACTTTGTAAAATTCGGTGGTTTAAGGTTTTCAAACTTGATCACTTAACGGTTTAGCTCGACCATCATTCATTTTCGCTCAACGATAACCATTCATACATATCGACTAATCATCTGCATGTGGCTTTTGAAATACCTTTTACCGACTTCTGATTCACTGGGCTAATAGTTGTGTGCTAATAAAACATAAAATTTGTAACTTTGTGCCATAAATGATTCTGGGTCTATCTCATGAGTAAGTTGTTGGTCCCGACCGTAGCTGCTACCTTGACGTTGTGGTCGGGCTTGTTTATCGTGATGAACCAACCGAGCTATATTGGCTGGGACATATGTTCCTGTAGGTTTTTCCATGCCAGGCAGGCTGATTAGAGAACGGTAAGACTAAAAGCAACAACTCAAGGTCTGAGGGCGAAGTCGTACTGCTGATTGCAGAGAGGTATGACAGCATTATGGTGTTCTCCTCGTGCATCCAGCATCTGCAGCAATGCTGCCTTCTCACAAAGAAGGAAGGGGTTGGAAAAGGTCGACCCTAGAAATGTCACACCTTACCTCGTGGATTTTCGTCTCCGGCACCACGGTCTTTTGAAGAACGGAGTTAACACGTTGGAAACTTTCCACAAAAGCCGTGCGCGACCGGCCTCAAGTAGTTGTCTCTTGGGCTCTGCGGTCACGCTCCCAGGTCTTTAAGACCAACACTAATCCAATTTCCTTTTCAGGTTCCTCAAGAAATACCCTTCCACGGTGTGGGCAGTCGGAAAGTGATATCAGCCCTCATACCCGTAACTGCACACGAGACCAAGTTCATCACACTCAAATCCTTTCTACACCTCCTAATAAATCTTTTATCTTCACGGCTAACTCTTCTCACGTTCCTTTATCACCTCGCGCTGCTAATGCCAACAATTTGAGTACGCGGAACGCCATTCCCGGTCTCCTGAAACCACGCTCTAAACAACATGTGGGAGCTTTTAACGTCCGAACACTGTGCCAAATACGACAGCAGGCTTCCTTAGCTAGGGTTTCAGGATTTCGCGCCATCAATGTATGTTGCGTCTCCGAAACGGGCATTCAGGATTCGAGTAGCATCATTCATTTGACCTCACCATATCAAAATAAAGAACCATCTGGAAGCCTTGGTGCTGCTTCCCGTAGCCTCGCTGGTGTAGGTATAGCATTGAGTCCTAGGGCACAACTAGCTCTCTTCGACTGGATCCCAGTAGACAGTCGCTTATGTGCTGTCCGACTAAACGGAACATTAAGGACTCGGAAAGATAGGGACACTCGTCGTTGCTTATTCGTCGTATCTGTCTATCCTCCCACTGACTGCAGCTCAGATGATGTTAATGATGAGTTTTACAGAAAACTTATTATAATTTTGAATCCCGAACAATTTTACTGTTATCTAGTGGGCTATACATTTTTGAGGTTTCACAGTATATTGGTATTTGAGGTGATATTTGTGACAGACTGACTTTCATTGAGAACACCAGTATAAATTGATGAGTATTCAACGACTGTTTCGTGCGCATCCAAGACCTCATTATTGGTTTAATGCAGAGTCTTCACGGGTCGCGGTAAGCAATCAGCCTTCAGACCGCTAAATCAAAGTCCATCTGTACTAATTTTCAATTGAGATCAGTGTTTACTGAAAATTATAAGGTAATTATACATGTTTAGCTGTGGAGAAGGGGTGGCGCTAGACGAAGAATTCATTGTATTCTGTAAACATAACCGTTCTGGCCTCGCAAAGGGAATGAAATATCATCATAATCTATGGTCGCTTAAATCGTTTGTTTCAAATTGTGATCAAATTGTTAGGAAAAGGAGAGAAAATATAGAAATATGAGACTCGAGTTGCTATCTTGTAGTGAAGTAGTTAGAATATATTAAACAATTGTTTAGTGATATGTCTATCCAGCTTTGTCCTTTACCGTTGATAGGTTACATTTAATTAATTACGGGTCAGCCTTTAGACTTTGCTTCGAAAATGCCCTAATTAGTGGTACATGTTGAGATATACTAGTTAGAATGCATTGTGACCCTGTATCTTATGAGTTTACGTAATTTGTGAGCTTGAATGAGTACACAGTCGTTTTGAACACTTATCTAGGTCCCAAGTGTCCTAACTGTAGGTTTAGGAATGTTTGGATTTATACGGCACTTGTGTTATATGGCGAATGCAGTGACTTAGTGGATTTACCACGATAAGTTCATCATTCCACAGTGTCCTGTGAAGATTACCACTTGATCATTACTCTTGTAACACTTTAATGCGTAAAATTGGCTGTATTCTGGAGATAAATAAATGAGATTTGTTGAAGTTAGACATTAACACCGTTGGATGGCGGCTCAGTGGTCTAGAGATTAAGCGTTCGCGCGCGAGACTGATAGGTTCTGGGTTCGAATATCGCGAGGCGGGATCATAGGTGCGCATTAGGGACTGAGGAGTCCCATACTAGGACGAAACGGCCGTCCAGTGCTTTCAGGTTTTCCATAGTGATCTAGTTTCAATTGACTCATGAATTCAACTACTAGATAACTAAATGCTTGAAGTATCAAATTGATTACAGTTTAAACTAGGTTCACATAGAAATATTTGACACAAATTGTTTTGCATAATAGTACTGGTTAGTAAGTATTAAAAATGCATTCGTTTCCACCACAGACCTACACCTGAATAGTAAATTCATATTTAACATGAATAAATTACGGATACCTACTATGTCAACGTTTGATTGTTAATATTGTTACTAATTAATTTACTAACACTAGTACACTACTTATAAAACATTAAGTAGTAGGAAACTTTTATACGAAAACTCGTAATACAAAAAATCTTCAGTTAAATAGTTTCGAGTTAGCTTATTAGAAATTCATCATTTTGAAAACTATAATCTAATGGGGAGTCTTAAACGGTAGAATAGCCTTCCCCAATTCTTTTAAACATTTTGTAAACATTGATAAGCTCAATTAACTTTGGATAGTGTAATAAGAAAACGAAGATTATCAGAACTACATGATGCATTCGTGCAATACATTTCTAACAATCTGATCACACATATAGTTGTTAAGTACATTTATATATAAAAAATAAAAGGTCTATTAGACAAATAGCGAGTAAGAGAAAACAAGGATAACGAAGAAAATAATAAGAGAAACAGTATGAAGACTCATCACGCTGGAAAATCATCTAACATTACCAGGGTAGGTTCAAGTGAGAACAAAAGGGGTTTAAATTTTCGTATAACTAAGGGTTCAATAAACTTCAGTATACTCCCTTTAACACTTCTGTACAACATCACAAAAACCATGTTAACTTTACTAATCTAAAAGATGAATTTCATTAATGGAAGTCATTTTCATTCTGGAAGTACTTCATGTAAACAATATACATTGGATATTTGCACCCTATTTGTAAACTATCTGACATTTGCTTTCTAAAAGATAGTCCCTACATATAACTCTTTATAAAGTGTACAACCATAAATCAATACAATTATTACCAATTTAAGACATACAGCTCTCTTATCACATCAAACCTTACAGTGTTAAAATTGTATGTGTTATTCTAAACTCCTTTGGATACAACAACTGATTGATATACTGTGGAAAGAAATCAATAAAGTTTTGTTGTTTTATGACTCTGTTAACCTTTATTATTCATTTCCTACATGATAAATTCTATTAGCTTAGATATTTTACACATAAAGGACAATTTTAATTGCTTAAAAGTATGAAATAAGATAGTTGGATATTGATTCTATCTCTTGATGTCTGTTTGGTTAGTCTTTGAAGGTTATTTGAAAGAACAGTATGTATAATAGTTCTACCGACTTAATAAATCTAATATTCATTAGTTAGTTATCTTATTCCAACGGTATTCTTTTACTAAAGGTTGAACAAAATTGTTTGGTCACCTAACTATTCATTCTCATTTATTTCCTATGAAGCATTTAAATACATTCTAAACATCCATTACTATTCATAAAACAATATAAGTTCAATAAATGCAAATAGCTAATAAGCACTAAGTGATACTAAGGAGTATCATGTACAATCCATTTTTCATTTAGATTTGTTTCAACAGTTGAGATCATGAGTCAATTAAAGATAAACCACTATGGAAAACCTGGAAACACTGAACGGCCGTTTCGTTCTGTTGTGGGACTCGTTAGATTTTATTGTTGTTGACTAAATGTTACACAGATCAATATCACTGAGATACTTTGTGAAAATGCGATCAAAAGCTTTGTACTTAAGTGTAACTTCTAGTATTTTCATCACGTAGAATTGTTATGACAGATAATTATGTGAAGATTATTGGTTAGTTATCTAGTTTTCACTATTATCTTTTGTTAGGCAACTTTTTAACATTTGATTTATATGTGTTTGTTGTTCGAATCTTCTCATTGATGTTTAAGGCTGCAACTGATCAATCGGGGTTTGAGTCCTAAAGTAAACATCAACTCTGGGATGTAAGTATATCTAGCTGACGAGTCCTAAATAGGGTGAAACGCGCGTCCTGGATTCTACAGCTAGCAACCATCCTTTTTTTAAAATCCGGTTTGTAGCTTATAGTCATACTCTTCTGGTTGAATATCATATATATAACATTTTTTCCGTTATATTTAATCTATGTACTTAGTCAGGTAACTATGGATGACATCATCTATATTCTGTCAGATTGTGGTTTACAGATGTATTATTTGAGGAGAATTCTCATTTTGGTCAGTTCAATTATTAAATTAATTTTACAAATCGACTAAGATATAGTAAAGGAAATACAAAAGCAAACCTAACCATAAGTTTTTGATAACTAGTATAATTTTATAGTAAGGGAGATATGTATATGGGTATATCAAGGAAATGAATTACATATGAGAAGTTATTAAAATTACCTTCATGTATAAAGTAGGTAAAATTGAAACTCGGATATAAGAAGCTTTGGTGAGACTATAATTTATGGACAATCTTTGAGTAACGTCAAAGTCACCTTGAGAGTGTTTACCTACTTAATATAGGGCTAAATAAAGGTTATAAAGCAGTTTGAGGAATAAAGATAATGATTGACAGTTGATGGTAAGGATTAGAATTTAGATTTATAGTTTTCATCACAAACTGACATCAGCTAAAATACCAAGAAGCTATTTGGACGAATGCATGAGTGAATTCAGCACCAAGATCCAAAACCTGTTATCCTAAATCTGATTGGTCCGTCCATAAATTATAGTTTCACCGAAGCTTAGTGGTTTTTATACAAACAAACAAAAAACGATTTGTATTTGTGAAGTTATTAATTTTTCTTCATGACTCAAATCTTAACTTTAGATTTACCGAATGAAATCTTGATGGCTGAGGAAATCAATCACAGGAGATGTTGTGTGACATAAACTTCAGTATTGAATATTTGCTCTTTCAATATTAACCATCACTTCATGAGAAATCAATGCTATATTTGTCTAGTTCCTAGTACTATCAAGTCCTAATTCGTCTATTAATACAAACGATTTGTCAACATCATGCAGCTTGTTTGATTTTGAACATTCAAATCGTAGGTTAATTGGTAGAATCTTATCCGTATTTATGAATAAACAATATGAAATGACTTATTTCTGAATGATCAATTCAAGTAAATATCTTAATCTTTCAAGAGACCAGTCATATACCAAATATCAGAAGAGGTTTTTTTATGTATATTAATAGTAATTTCAACAGTTAAGATCATGTGTCAATTAAAATTAGACCACCATAGAAAACTTGGAAACACTGGATGACTATTTCGTCCCATTTTAGGACTCTTCAGTAGTATACCAAATAGTTTAGTGACTTCAGTACTAGATAACATAGTTTAGAATTCTAACCCAGCAAATCACTTCATTCTAGGTTATAGATATACTTTACTGATAAATAACATGTAACATGAAAAACTAGGTCAAACAAAGTATCCTAGTAATTACTTCTCAATCAATAATAGACATGTACTTGATTGTTGTATTATAAAGGAAAATATTAAATGGATAATATGTAATGAAATATCAATAGTTTAATTAGTTGACCCCTTTTAATAAGTGGAGTAGTGTATATACACAGAAGAATGAAAAGATTTCCTGGTATATTTATTTCTATTATTATTATCATCATTATTTTCATTATGAGTAGTATGAGTAGTGTTATTCTCAGAGGTTTATTACTAACCATATAAAAAAATTTCAATAATGTAAAATATTTCACCGTTAGAAATGTTCATCAAAGAATTATTGATAACATTAATGGTGTTCTTTTGGGTAATGATGGTGTTGTTGTTGTTGAAGATGATGATGAAACATTGTAAATGACTTAATATTTGTTTGAATACTTTCGATACATTGGATGACGGTGTGGATGTTTATCTTTGTGTTTATGACGATGCTCGTCATCATCATCATCATCATCCAAGCTTGGTAACATTTTATCTAGTTTTTCCAGCCATCCATCTTTATAATATGAAGATGAACGATGATGATGCTGATGATGATGATCACGATCATGATGATCTTTATGACGATGATGATCAAGTGGAGGAGGATGTTGATGCTGATTCTGATGATGTCGAGGATTAGGATGATGATGTTCATTATGATCATTATGATAATAACTTGAATATTTATCATTATCTAAACTTTGATAAGATTCATGTGAATAAAATTTCTCTGTTCGTTCTATTTCTTTATGTCTACTTATTTCAAATTGATTATTCTTTGTTTGATATATAGTAGATGAATCTTTTCTAATTTCTTTATGTTCTACTTTATGTTGATGTTCCGGATGTGTATGATCATCTTCATGTTTTGTTTCTAATGATGTTTTATCAATTTCAACGGATATGATTGGAATTTGTTTCATATTTTCAGATGAAATTGATTCATAATGTTCATCATTTTTTTGTTTATTTGATTGCATTTTTAATAATTTCAATTGTAATTCTGTAACAAATTGATCTTCACAATTAATTTGTTTCTCATAGATACAAGTTAAATATTCTTTTAATTTATCATAGATCCATTCAGATGATATTGTCTTTGGATTATTATCTTCTTTAGAAGAATGTTCATGAGAATGATCATGATCATGATCATTATGATCATGATCATGGCGATCATGATCACGATGATGATGATGATGATGATGATGATGATGTTTATGTTTGCGATGATAATATTGATCATAATTTTTAAAATATTGTTCATAATTAACTTTATGTTTATCATAATGTTCATTTGATTTTGTTTTATATCCTTCATTATGATTCATTGAATTTGGTTTATAATCATAATATGATGAATCAGTCATTGTAAATGATGCTGCTTGAATTGCACTATGTCTACTTGAAGTACTATTTGTTATAGTTGATGTATTTGAAATATTTTCATGAGTAGAATTGGAATGTGTTGTTGTTGTTGTTGTTGTCGTCGTCGTCGTTGTAACTGTCTCATTCTTATTATCATTTACTGGTACTAGACCATAAACAATTGAATGGATCCAAGTTAAATATACAAACAATAACAAGAATGATCGTAAATGTATATGGAAACCATTGAATATGAACATTATTGAAAGTAACAACTTCAATTGTATATTAATGAAAAGAAGAAAAAAATGAAGAAAGAAATTAAATTATCTAAGGGGGGGATTTAGAAGTTTATCAAGTTAAAAGAATGAAATTTTATTGATTGGAAAACTATTGAGTTTGTTTGTTTTTGATTTACGCAAATTATCGACTTGATATAATGAAACAGAAACAAACAAACAAACAAAAAAATTAAACTTTTACTGTATCGATTATAAATGCACTTCGATGTCAGGGGGGTGATGGGGAATGGTGGAATAGTCAATTGTTAGTGCAATTTCTTTTTTTTTTTGTGGGTAACAAATTAATCGATAAATGATTGAGATTATGGATTCAATAGATTTTGTAATGTAAATATAATTTATTGTATCTTATTGCATGTTTTTTTTTTTAGTTTTTTTTTGGGGGGGGGGTTGTCTTGATGAACAAATAGTTTAGTAAACTATATTATCAGAAGGGTCTTTTGTGTGGAAATTACAGTAATTTTAAATCGTTGAGATTCATGAGTCGATTGAAACTAGACTGTAGATGCACACTTTTGAGGAGTCTTACAATAGAACGAAACGATCATCCAATGCTTCCAGGATTTCCATGAACGTTCAGTTTTAATTGACTCATGAATTCAACTATTGAAATTACTATAATATTCACAAAACTTTCTGTGATATTAATCAATGTATTCTCACTAGTAACTGGCTTTAAGAGGTATTTCCTGGAGTTATGGTGAGGAGTGACCAGTGGAGTTCAACCGGATCTGTCGTGAGATAGTAACTCACTGGTGACAATGATAGATATGTCGCTGAATTTCTTGGATTCGTTGAAGTTAGACATTAACACCATTGGGTCTCCAACTTAGTATAATTACAATGACAAAATACATGATGAAATCTTGAATATGATAATATTAAAGAGTAGATATTTGATTACTCTGAAAACATTAAATAAAGATTCGTGGATACTGTCAAATATTAGCTTATGTTCTCATGTTGCCGTTAAATGTGGTCATTAATGAACCGTTAATCTATGAGAATAAACGAAATCAGAGAGTGGGAAATGATCTAGTGTCTTTTGAACTTTAAGAAATTCTCTAGAAGTAAGTTTGTTTTAAGGAACTGCAAACATTGATTAGTATGATTGTTTTACATTGCACAGATAATCCGTTTACAAAATCTAATACTTAATTTCATTTATTTACCAAGTGCATATCTATGTACTTAGATCATAGTGAAGTAAATAAAGCGGTTTTCGAACCCAAATTCTACTGTGGTGTATACTACTTATGTTGACAAATAAAAGTAGTATATAACACCAATCAGAAATTGAATGTCTGTCAAAAGTAGGTTGAGAAGATGGAACTGAAGAAAACAAAAAGGGAAACACAAAGGAATTGAGAATTGGAAGAATCATGAAGGATGTAAAAGACATCTGATAGAATATGTGCAAATGAAGTATTTAGTGTATAGTTTTCATAATTTAGCAACACATTCTATAAGTTTGCATTAAACATTAAGTGGGTTATTCGCATCAAATCTTCGTTTACCACACTATTGCTTCAAAGCCGAGAACATTAAGTATTCAATTACGGCTCTGGTCAATAAATAATTGAGATTTTTACCTTTCTACTACTTTATAAAGCTTTGATTTATGATTAGATTGGCTCCAATTCTAGACGAATATGGTAGTGATGCTTGAGTTCTATCTGTCAAGTTGAATTATGACCACTAGACTAACGGATTCCATATTGTGTTCAATTTCATGCCTACCACTACCGACCATTTTAAATTTTTTTTTTTTATAAAAGAATAAATCCAAGAAGTTCTTAATAATTTATATAACTAAGATGTACAATCCAGGTTTAATACACTTTACCACCTAATCAGTTAAGTTTGTATGGATAGCTTGTTGGAATAAAGTCTTCATCATAACTTTATTATAAAATCTAGATCAGATAAATATAAAACTCATTATTAATGAGCGTGAATTTCATGCTACATAGGTTTAACTGGTAACTTCTTTGAATATCTGGGCTATCTATTCCTGTCATCTAGATATCTCGACAAGTTATCTGTTTTTCATTTGGTTTAACACAATAGGACAAAACGGCCGTCCATTGCTTCCAGATTTTCCAATGGTGGTCTAGCTTCAATTAACTCATGATCTTAACCATTGAAATTACTATAATATCAACAAAACCCATCTGATATTAATCAATATATGCTCACTAGTGATTGGCTTCACTCGGTATATCCTGGAGTTCTAGTGAGAAGTAGTAACCAGTGGAGTTCAACCAAGTCTGTTGTGAGGTAGTAACTCATTGAATGCAATGGTGGATGTGTCTCTCAATTTCATGAATTAGTTGAAGTTAGACATTAACACCATTGGATGCCGGCTCAGTGGTCTAGTGGTTAAGTGCTCGCACGCGAAACCAGTAGGTCCTGCGTTCGAATCTCGCAGTGGACGAGGTCGTGGATGTGTACTTCTGAGGAGTCCCATGGTGGGACGAAATGGCCGTCCAGTGCTTCCAGGTTTTCCATGGTGGTCTAGCTTCAATTAACTCATGATCTTAACCATTGAAATTACTATAATATCCACAAAACCCATCTGATATATCACTATATCTACGAATCTCATAACCCATTAGGGTGCGTTTATAAAAAGTTCAATGTACAAGGTATAATTAGAGAGATCGTGGTGGCTGTCAATGAACATTATTCAGATGTCAATTTCTAAACTGCTAACATCTAACTGAAGATCTTTAATTGGCTAAGTGGACTGTTTTCAATTCATACTAAGTTTAAACATATATCGTAATTATGGTGTAATCACAATTCAAGAATCGTGATTTGATGATTTACAAGACGATTGCTCAGTATCATTACAAAATTTCAATATTTGTCGTCGGGATCAATGAAGAAGTTGGAAATGGAAACTTGTTGAAATACTTTGTACTGAGAATTCTATTTCATACCAAAAATACAATACTGGATAAAACCATTAATAGTAATAATAATACATTTATTTGTCATCTTAATTGGTTAAGTATACATCTCTCAGACTTTATTGGATCTTATTAATAGTATGAAATTCCCATTGGATTATTGATAGAAATATTCAAAGGAATTTTGTAGATCTTAATTGGTATAAGACAAGCCGTCACTCGGAATCCTCAAGGCCAAAGGAGGGGAGGAAGACCAAAGAACACATTACGGCGAGAAATGGAGACAGATATGAGAAGAATGAGCATAAATTGGATAGAACAGGACAGAGTGGGTTGGAGAATGCTGGTCGGCAGCCTATGCTCCACTGGGAGTAGCAGGCATAAGCAAGTAAGTACGTAAGTAGTCGGCACGTAATTATGTTCAAGTTAATAGACATTTCATCACAATCTTTAACAATAAAGATAAGATAAAAATGAATGAAATGTAATGTAATGTTAAAGAAAATGTCAGTCTTCTTACTATTTCTTAATAAACGGACAATAAAACTGCTAAAAGAACAATGACTTTGATAATATTCACTTACTTACTGGGTTATAAATTAATATGAGGAATCAATAATAGAATTTTTATCTGTACGTTAGGGTTAGGAATTAGATTTATGGTTTTCATCATGAACTGACATCAGTTATAATGCCGAAACGATATTTAGCCAAATGGATAGTTGAATTTCACGCCACTTGTTCTCTTAAATTTGATTGGTTCACCCATAAATTATAGTTTTGCCAAAGTCATTAAACTAACCTCTTTATACAAGGCAGAAAACTCATTTGGACAATTTAAAATTCAGTGTATGTGTTCCCATTTTATAATACTGCTCATCATTTCTGTTAATTCATAGGTAACTATTGAAACATACAGAAAGATAGAAGAAAATGTAGGATTTTTATTGTATCTAAATCATTCATCATTACTTACTAAAGAACAAAATATAACAATGAAGCTATGTTGAGGCCTACTGATGCTTAGGCCGCTGATACACTAGTTGTCTTGATCTGCATTTGTTGATATGTATGGGATAGAAAAGATAGGTCATCTGTGAAGTCCAAATCGCCTAATTGGTTCTGAGATGTCCATTGTATTCCGTGCTTTACCTTAGATGTTGAGGTCTTCATTATTCAGTCAACCACTAGTAGAAAGAGGAAGGGGAAGAATAGACAGCCTTGTCTGACTCCGGTCCTTACTTGGAATGCATCTGTCAGTTGTCCTGAATGCACGACTTTGCACTGTAGTTCATCATATAAGTTGCGAATAATGTTGACAATGTTCTCAGGAACTCCATAGTGTGGAAGAAGTTTCCATAATGTTCTCCTATCTACACTTTCAAACGCCTTTTCATAATCGATGAAGTTCAAACCATAGGGAGACAAATGTGGACTCAATTATGCACTCAATTATTGTGTCCATTGTTTGATTCACTCAATTTCTTTCTTACAAATTTATTTGGAAATTGTTTCCTCATTTTATTTATGAGCTGCTTGTTTTACTCTGGAAATTATTTTGATTTTCTCTTATTTGAATTACGTAATTTATGAAGTGAGATTTTTTCCCTTTCGGTTCGCTTGAATTCTAATTGTCTGTTGATGATTCTGTGATAAAAGTTTGCAGGACTTATTTATTTTCATTTAAAAATGTAACATAAACCTGAAACATTCACAATTACACAAGAAGTATTTGTTCAGTTTTTGTACTACTCATAAAATTAAAAGTAGTTTAACTTTTGTTATGTAATTTCAATTCTGAGTAAGTAATTTTTAAACGATTTAGTTAGAGGAATGTGAATAAGATTGATTAGAAATGATAAAATTAGATCTTTTTCTGTGTGAAACGAAGATTCTTTCAATGGGTGAGAAGAGAATATCCCAAGTAAAACTAGTTTTCATGAATCTAGTTTAACTTAAGCCAATCCAATTCAGATGGGTTTTGTGGATATTATAGTAATTTCAATGGTTAAGATCATGAGTTAATTGAAGCTAGACCACCATGGAAAACCTGGAAGCACTGGATGACCGTTTCGTCCCACCATGGGACTCCCCAGCAGTGCGCATCCACGACCTCGCCTCCTGCGAGATCCGAACCCAGGATCTATATGCGGTGGGGTCATGGATGCACCCTGCAGAGGAGTCCCCTAACAAGGTGAAATAACTATCCAATGCTTCATAGTATTGGATGATTGTCTAACTAAGGTCTGTTTATGATGAAAACTGTAAAATTCAAAAATCTCCACAAGTTTTTTACATTAATAACTAACTTGGATCCTTCCATCATATTGAATGGTATATGCTTAGATTATGACTTAGTTTATAATCAGTCATTTATGCTTCCTGTTGATTCTAAATAATCAAGTGTATGTAGTGGTAGATTTTTACACTGAAGTTCAGAGATATACCTACCTCTTCAAAAATCAGTAATCTATCAACTAATTTTCTACGTTCAGATGGTCATTCACATATTCAAAAAGTATAAAGGTATTTGTAGGAGTTTATGTTATCCCATCATTAATATATACCGCGGGGTGCGGGATCGTGGATGCGCACTGCTGAGGAGTTCCATACTAGGACGAAACGACCATCCAGTGCTTCCAGGTTTTCCATGGTGGTCTAGCTTCAATCGACTCATGATTTCAAACTATGAAATTTCGGAATGAAGTTCAATTGATACTGTTGATATTGTATATCCTAAACTGATACTCATATGTTGTTTGCAACTACAAATTTTGGTATATTGCTGGATTATGATTGTCAGTGTAATCTAGAACATATTCATGAGCAAGCTAAACTTCAAGAATATCAACTTGAAATTGAATTAAAGTACTAGTTGATGATTATATGTAGTCATATTCAAGTAAGGTAACAAAAGATCACATGTACTCTGTTTAGTTATATAATAAGAACCTGCCATCTCTGAGGTATAGCTTTAGTAACCAATGAACTCCAGGAAATACCTGTTGAAGCCAGTCAGTAGTGAGCATATGTTGAATAATATCAGAAGGAGTTTTGTGGATATCATAATAATTTAGTAGTGGAATTCATGAGTTAATTGAAGCTAGACCACTATTGGAAAACCTGGAAGCAACGAAAGGACGTTTCATCCTATTGTGAGACTCCTTAACAGTGTACATCCACAATCCCAACTCGTAAGATTCAAATCCAGGACTTATCAGTCTCACACACGAACGCCTAACTTCTAGACCATTGAGCTAGCCGGCATCCAATGGTGTTAATGTCTAACTTCAACCAATCTGTTAATTGTCAATTATTCACAATAACTTTTGTATCATTCCGTTCAACTAAACCTTTCAGTTGTTATATTATCTAACATTTTCTCTATCGTTCATTTATTTCTTCTAGTTTCACCTTGTTTCTCATTATCGTGTTTATCTTTATTCTTTATTATTTCTCTATTTTTTTTAGTTTATCCACTCTACTTCTTGTTTCTTTTGATGGTTGTTTGTTGTTGAAAGATTCTAACTGACGTCATAATGATTATTAAATGATGATGGTGATGAAGGGATTAATGAACCATTTAACTCTTTTCAAGATATTTCATTGCCTGCCTATTTTATTCTTTTCTACACCAATTGGTTATTACTGTTGTTGTTATTGTTGTAGTCAAGTCTTATTTTTTTTTGTGTGTGTGAACTAGTTGTCCGTTGATTTGGCTACAATAAGAATGAATTGGATGGTAGGCGTATTTTTTTTACACCTTTTAAATACACTTGTACACAATCACATAAAATGAGAACATACATACATACATACATAGATATAATCTTCATTAGGAATTCTGACCATATTTCTTCTATCGTTGACTGATTTCACAAGTGAAGCGCATATGATAACATAACAATAACTAATCTGAATTTGTATGGATGTATAAGAAGGTGAGGGAGAACGAGGGAGAGAAAGTTTGTAAGTATACCATAAGAATAACATTAGGTCCTATGTCACTATTTTTATTGCTACTACTACTACTATTATTATTATTATTACTAGAATGTAATCATCTAGTTAGTTCAAGTGGCGCGTGGCCTTTTTTTGAGGATGCATTAAAACAAACGAATAAATGCACATACGCTTAAATAACTATCATATTTATTTAGTTCTGAGAAATGGTATATTCTATTTTCCTTTATTTAATCATTCAGTATAGTCTCTATTTTCAAAAGAATTAAGATATGATCATGAAAATTTATTATGAATAATCATATACTATCAAATCATATTAGTAGTATGTTTCAGTTAACATCAACACTATTCGTAGTAGTAGTAGTAGTAGTAGTAGTAGTAGTAGTAGTAGTAGTAGTAGTAGTAGTAGTAGTAGTAGTAGGAATAGTAAAGTGTGAAGACAAAGAATAAGCTTATCACAGTTATATTGATGATGGTCAGATTAACTAAGTGTTGAGATATTTTTTAAAGCCTTTAATACTTCATCACAAACATCTACTTACATAGAGATAAATGACAAAAGCTGAAAGAGAGAGCAAAAATTATTATTATTATTATTATTATTATTATTATTATTAATAACATCCCAAAGGCGAATAAATCTCCTTTATAACCTTAATGTGAATAGGTTGAGACATTTAGCCTTCTTTCTTTTTTTTTTCTCTAAAATATTGATGTATATAGAAGACAATATGTTAATGACATTCATTAAGTAACAAGTAGAGGTTGGATAGAAGGATTATGAAAAACGAAATAGTAATCAACAATTGATGAGAGAGAAAAAAAAAGTTATTGAAGACAAAAAAAGAATGAAAGAATTCGAGTCTCTTTCATATTCTATCCGATAGTAGCTGTGTTAAGCAGGTGGTGGTGGTGGTAGTAGTAGTAGTGGTGGTGGTGATAACGAATAAAAGCAATGAAAACAGTGAGTAGTATTCGATGAAACTAATGTTCATACTCATATACAAACATTAGATTTCTGAATAAACTATTGAGTAAATACTAATTATACATGCATAACATAATGATCTCAAGGGAATCTTATGAATGTATCGTTTCCCTGAAATAACGAACTTCACAACAAAAAAAAGAAAAGAAAAGAACTTACAAATTTGACATCAATCAATACAAGGTATGTTTATAAGTATGTCAATGTGCTTGTGTGTGTGGGGGTGGGTGTGCGTACATAAATATTCATGACCATAACTAATAAGTGATTGATGATGGTGTAACTTGTTTTGTACACCACCACCCCGCACATACACCTCCACAACCCCCCCACACACACATACAAAATGTAGTCATGAGTAAAATCTCAACAACAACAACAACAACAACAAAAAATAAATAAAATAAAATTTATCCTACAAGATCCATTAGGATTGAAAAGATTAACAAGGATTATTATTGAAGTAAACAAATAACCAGATGAACAAGTGTGTGAAAAATATTTGAAAAAAAAAACAAAAAAAATAGTTTTTCTTTTGTAAAATATAGAAAATCTAATAATCATGATAATAAGTAGTATATGAAATCGAATTGAATTTTTATGGCATTCTATACATTTATATGAATGGATATCTATTTGATTTGATTATCTGTTTATTAATCACCTTCTGTAATGATTATTAATATCATTGATCAGAATTAAATCTGTTATTAATAATAAGTGACATTATATTCATATGAGAAGGAATAGATAATGAATAAAGAGAAATTTTAAAGAAATAAGATCATAAATAGAATTTAAGAAAAAAATTATTTAGAAGATTGAAATCATGAGTCAGTTGAAGCTAGACCACCATGGAAAACCTGGAAGGACTGTTTACTAGTGACTGACTTCAAGAGATACTCGTGGAGTTCTAGTGAGAAGCCGTTACTAGTGGAGTTCAACCAGGTCTGTTGTGAGATATCAGCTCATTGAAGACAATGGTATACGGTAGCGCGACTTCGTGGATTGGTTGAAGTTATACATGAACACTGTTAGGTGCCTGCTAGCTCAGTGGTTTAGTTGGTTAACCACTTGGCACGAGATTGATAGGTCCTGGGTTCGAGTCTCGTGGTGTGCGGGATCGTGGATGCGCACTGCTGAGGAGTTCCGTACTGGGACTAAATGGCCCTCCAGTGCTCCCAGGTTTTCCATGGTGGTCTAGCTTCAATTGACTCATGATTTCAATCTGTGAAATTTCTAAAATTTTCACAAACCCCTTCTGATAAAAAATTATTGATTATTTATTTTATTGAAATCAATAGTAGGAAACATTTTCAATAGAGTGTTGTTGAAATTGGATAAAAAATTTAGTAGATGTTCAATTTTAAGATCAACACATTGAATACCATAAGGATCAATCGTGCATAGACTGAACTGTGACATTACAGATTAACGATGAATAATCAGTTGAGTGGAACTTGTCAGTAGATATTAACTTCATCGACTAAGAGAAGGTGTTTGACAGTGTAGATAGGAGAAAATTATGGAAACTTCTTCCACACTATGGAGTTCCTGAGAACATTGTCAACATTATCCGCAACTTATACGACGGACTACAATGCTACGTCGTGCATTCAGGACAACTGACAGATGCATTCCAAGTAAAGACCGGAGTCAGACAAAGCAGTCCACACTCCCCCTCCCTCATCCAGTGGTTGACTGAATAATGAAGACCTCAACATCTGAGGGAAAACACGGAATAAATTGTACAGACTGGATGCAGCTAGGTGATTTGAAATTCACAGATGACCTAACCCTTCTATCACATACTCACCAACAAATACAGATAAAGACAATCAGTGTAGCAGCAGTCTCTGCATCACTACACCTCAATATACACAAAGGAAAGAGCATCATACTCAAATATAACATGGAAAACACCAATACATTCACACATGATGGAGAAACACTGGATGAGGTGAAAAATTTCACCTATCTGTGAAGCATCGTCGATGAACAACGAAGATCTGATTCAGACGTAAAGGTGAGGATTGGCAAAGCATGAACAGCATCCCTACAGTTGAACAACATATAGAACCCAAAACATCTCTCAACAAACATCGGAATCAGAATCTCCAATATGAACTTCAGGACAGTCCCACTGTGCTGAGCTGAATCGTGGAGAACTGCCATAATCATCATCAAAGCAGTACAAGTATTTATGAACGATTGTCTACTCAAGATACTCAATGTCCGTTGATCAGATACCATCAGCAACAACCTACTGTGGGAGAGGACAAAACAACTTCTAAATGAAGAGAAAATTAAGGAAAGACGTTAGAAGTCGATAGGATACACATTGTGGAGACCATCAAACTGAATCACGAGACAAGTCCTAATTTGGAATCTTGAATTGAGACGGAAAGGAGGAAGGTCGAAGAACACATTGAATAAGGAATTGGAAACAGATATGAAAAGAATGAATAGCAACTGGAAACACTTGTAAATGATTGTTGAAGACAGAGTTGGGTGGAGAATGTTTTTTTTTGGGGGGGGGGCGACCTATATTCTTTGACGAAGTGTAACAGGCGTAAGTAAGTAAGTTAGTTAGTAAGTATGGTAAGTAAATGAAGTAAAGTATGGTAACGTAGGTAAGTAAGTAAGTAAGTAGGTGAGTACTGCTTTATCTATTCCTTATTGTTGACTCAATTCTATCAATAAAGTTTTCTAATGATAACTGTACTAATCGAGATGGGATACAACAATTGATTAACTTAATTGTCACATTTTTAAATATGACACTTGGTGATAAGTTTTTGAAACTCATAGAGGTAAAGAAAAAATTACTGTTATCAATTATACCATTATAATTTACTAATAAATGCTGGATCTGATGCAGATGTGAAGGCGCGGATCGGCAAAGCAAGAGCAGCATATTTACAACTGAAGAACATCTAGAACTCAAAGCAACTGTCAACCAACACCAAGGTCAGGATTTTCAATACAAATGTCAAGACAGTTCTACTGTATGTGGCAGAAACCTGGAGAACTACGAAAGCCATCATCCAGAAAATACAGGTGTTTATTAACAATTGTCTACGCAAAATACCTCAGATCCATTGGCCGGACACTATTAGCAACAACGTACTGTGGGAGAGAACCAGGGAAAGTCTTCAACAGAGTGTTGCTGAACCGGATGAAGGATGCAGTAGACGCCCAACTTCGAGATCAACAAGCTGGATTCCGTAAGGATCGGTCGTGCACAGACCAAATTGCAACACTACGGATCATCGTCGAACAATCAGTTGAGTGGAACTCATCATTATACATCAACTTCATTGATTATGAAAAGGCATTCGACAGTGTAGATAGGAGGACATTATGGAAACTTCTTCGACACTACGGAGTTCCTGAGAAGATTGTCAATATTATCCGGAACTCATACGACGGACTACAGTGCAAAGTAGTGCATGGAGGACAGCTGACAGATGCATTTCAAGTAAGGACTGGAGTCAGACAAGGCTGTTTACTCTCTCCCTTCCTTTTTCTTCTGGTGGTCGACTGGATTATGAAGACCTCAACATCTGAAGGAAAACACGGAATACAATGGACAGCTCAGAATCAATTAGACGATTTGGACTTCGCAGATGACCTAGCCCTCCTATCACGTACACACGAACAGATGCGGATAAAGACAGCCAGTGTAGCAGCAGTCTGTGCATCAGTAGGCCTCAGTATACACAAAGGGAAAACCAAAGTCCTCAAATTCAAAGCGGAGAACAGCAATCCAATCACACTTGATGGCGAAACCCTGGAAGATGTAGAGTCCTTCACATACCTGGGAAGCATCATCGATGAACAAGGAGGATCCGATGCAGACGTAAAGGCGAGGATCGGCAAAGCAAGGGTCGCATTCCTACAATTGAAGAACATATGGAACTCAAAACAACTTTCAACCAATATCAAAGTGAGAATCTTCAATACGAACGTCAAGGCAGTTCTACTGTACGGAGCTGAAACTTGGAGAACTACAACAACCACAATCAAGAAAGTACAAGTATTTATAAATAGCTGTCTACGCAAGATACTCAACATCCATTGGCCGGATACCATCAGCAATAGCCTTCTGTGGGAGAGAACAAACCAACTTCCAGCTGAAGAGGAAATTATGAAAAGACGATGGAAATGGATAGGACATACATTACGCAAATCGTCAAACTGCATCACGAGGCAAGCCCTAACTTGGAATCCTGAAGGGAAGTGGAAAAGAGGAAGGCCAAAGAACACATTGCGTCGGATAATAGAAGCAGATATGAAAACGATGAATTACAACTGGACGGAGCTAGAAAGGATTGCCCAGGACAGGGTTGGATGGAGAATGCTGGTGAGCGGCCTATGCTCCTTCACGAGGAGTAACAGGCGTAAGTAAGTAAGTAAGTAACTGTGGGAGAGAAGAAACCAGATCCCAGCGGAGGAAGAAATCAGGAAGAAGTGCTGCAAGTGGATAGGACACACATTGAGGAAAGCACCCAACTGCGTCACAAGACAAGCCCTCACATGGAATCCTCAAGGCCAAAGGAAAAGTGGAAGACCAAAGAACACATTACGCCGAGAAATGGAGATAGACATGAGAAAAATGAACAAGAACTGGATGGAACTAGAAAAGAAGGCCCAGGACAGAGTTGGGTTGGAGAATGCTGGTCAGCGGCCTATGCTCGATTGGGAGTAACAGGCGTAAGTAAGTAAGTAAGTAATTAAATCTAGTTCAAAAATGTTTGGGATGGTCATTACATAACGTTCCCCATAATGTTTACTGAAAAAAATCAGTAATTACAATTGAATAAGAGAAAAATAAAAAAATGACAGAACTTTGAGAGAGAAAAAAAGGGGGTGGGACTATAAATTATGGACGACCTTTGAGCAACAATGGACTAACTTTGTTAATGTCCACCTAATAACTAAGACCAAATGAGGGTTATAAACCTGTGTGAGGAATTCGAATTATGATTTACAATTGATGGTTAAGGTTAGCAATTATATTTCGTGTTTTCACCACAAACTGACATCAGTTATAATGCTAAAACTTTATTTAACCAAATGGATGAGTGAATTTCGCGCCGAAATTCGAGACCTGTTATCTTATACGTGATTGGTTTGTCCATCAATTTATAGACCATTGTAAAATACCAACCAAGTTTTATAAAAAAGAAAAGAGTAATTGTGATAAAAGAAACATGAAAGGAGAAGAAGAATTTAATTGAATCAAATTAAGAGTTAACAAATGAAAACTTATTTTTTTCTAAAGAAAAAAAATAGAGAAAATATGTGAAGATAAAAGAAGAAGGAAAAAAAATCACTTTCAACTGATTAATGAATGAATGAATAAATGAATGAGTGAAGGTACTTCATCTCCAGAAATCTTCTTCTGTTTCTTCTTCTTCTTCTTCTTCTTCCTCCTCCTCTTATTATTATTTTTATTACTATATGGGTTTATTGTTGCTGTGTCAATGAGTTCATAACTCATTCATTGATTATTGAAGTCGAGAAATGAAATGTTGAATAAGTCAAGCATAAAATAAAAATAATTTAAGGAGTGTTTTATTTCGATATAAAAGAATAATGAACCCTTCACCACCACCACTACCGCCACCACCACCATCATCATCATCACCACCACCATCATCATCATCATCATCATCACCATTACCATCATCACCACTACTACCACCAAAAAAGGCATTGAATTATAAATGTGATTGGTCAGTATGAAAATAAAAGTGTAATCATATCATTCATAATTGAGTAAAATCAAAGAGATAAGAAAGAAAAGAAGAACAAAAAAGGGAAAAGTGATAAATGATAATGATAATAATAGTAATAAATGAACATTCTACTAGAAGCGGGAAAATTTATTGAATTATAATATAAAGGAATATCTTATTCTTGTAGTGTAAATATTATTGATATTTGAACCGTGATTAAACTGAGTCACTTATTTATTTATTCAATGACCTAATGTAAAATACACAATATCTGTTGACCGGATAGCATCAACAATAGACTACTGTGGGAGAAAACAAACCAGTTTCCAGTTCAGGAGGAAATTAGGGAAAGACGTTAGAAGTGGATAGCATATACACTACGGAAATCATCAAACTGCATCACGAGATAAGCCCTAACTTAGAATCTTGAAGGGAGACGGTAAAGAGGAAGGCCGAAAAACATACTACGTCGGGAATCACAAGCAGATATGAAAAGGATGAATATCAACTGGAAAGAACTGGAGAGGATTGTCCAACACAGGATTGAATGAAGAATGTTGGTGGCTAGCCTATGCTCCTCCATGAGGGAAAACAGGTGTACGTAAGTAATGACTGAGTGGTACAATTTCACAAAGGAGAAATGTACAACGATAATTTTCGCTATGACTGATTAAATGACAGTTTATAATATAAGGGGTTTGAAAACCATTGAGTACTGGGCATCTTCTTTATCCTAGTATGGGACTTCTTAGCAGCATGTATCCATGACACATCTAGAAACAAACCTAGAACCTCAAGATCTCGTAGTGAGTGCTCAAACTCTAGATCACTGAGCTGGCACCCAGCGGTTTGTAATTAATGTTCAATTATGTCTGGTGTAAAGCATTTATACACCAATGAGATTAGATGATTAAGCAATATCCCGAATTGATAGGAGTTGAACATTATATCCACTGGATGACTTCCCAATAATAATAATAATAATAATAATAATAATAATAATAATAATGGGAACAGCAGCAAGTTGTGAAACCTAGCAACTTAGACTTTTAGGTTAGTCTACGACACTTCTTGTTAGTGTTGAGATGAGATTTTTAAATTCTTGAAAAGTAACTAGTTTCTTTGTAGTTTCCAATTACCCGGTCACTTTCATCATTAGCTATTAAGTGCGAAAACTTCAAATCTTCGTCACAAACTAATCTCATTTGAGGTACTATCGAAAACCAGGGAACAATCGATAGATATTTCACCCTCGTACGGAACTGCTCAGTAAGAAATACTACAAATTAAATCAATCTCCATAAAAACTAGATCAGTAACTATTTCATGATATTTCTGGAGTACCACTAAAAATTTACAACTGGTCGAGTTCAGATAAGTCGGGGTAAAGTAGTCACAGCTGGCTCTGGATGGTCATCGTGCCATATGGTAAACTGCAATCATTTCAAAGGACACTGGCTAATTTGATACTAAAAATTAAGAGTTCCCTGAGGGACCTTAAAATCCGAGGTTCGTTCCCTGGTTTAATTATGGGTACAAATTGTTGCTGAGTCATCTGTTAGGATGAAATAGCTCTTTGTACTTCATATTTCTCAATGATGCCTTAAATAAGATCAAGCTGTGATGTATATTATCTACAGATAGATATAAAAATTCCTTACTGCATCCCTCTCTCTCTGTCTATATGCAAATCTCTGATTTATTTTTTGATTGAGATCATGAACCGATTGATTTTAGACCACCATTGAAAACCTAGAAGCACTGGACGGCCGTTTCGTTCTATTGTGGAACTCCTCAGCAGTGTGCATCCACGATTCCGCTAGCGGGACTCGAACCCAGGTCCTTCATTCTCGCGCGCGAACGCCTAACCTACTGGACCACTGAGCAGGCATCTAATGGTATTAATGTCTAACCTCAAGCACTCCGCGAAGTTGCGCGACCATCTTCCATTGTACTGAGATAGACACCTGTTTCTACCCGACATGGATTAGCTCCATTGGTCACGGCTTCTCACCAGAACTCTGAGAATTTTCTCACGAAGCTAGTCACTAGTGAGCACATTGTAATTATTAATTTGGGGGCTGTGGAGATTGTTTTATATTTCACCATGGTATTTATGATCCTAGCAAACTGGGTTCATTACTCATTCTATACATTCTATTTCACTTATAATCAATAAAGTATACTCATTTCTAAAACTTTTATTGACCTTGAGCTTTCTTCTATTAACTATAGATTTATATCAAAAATATCCCATTTACTAATTTCCTTTATTCATACGGTAAACACGTGTTTAACACTGAAGAAGTTATAATAAGCTTATTAATGGCTATGGTGATTTATGTCTGATTACATAATATAACAACATATTACATTAGATCTCATTCAATAAGATTTTAACACTTGCGCAATAGTTTTTCATCTCTATATAAATATATAATTTTATGCTGAAAATATTTGTTACCATGGTAACAAATATTTTATGTTCATTTATTTATGTACATGATCAGAGCGGGGATGGGGTGGTGGTATTAAGCCCATCTTGCTATTATGTTCACCTATCACCTATCATACGCTTTAAATTATTACCATTATAATTATCAGTATATATGGTCAATGAATCTATTTTTCTATGTTCATTGAAGGTTGGTAACATAAAAAAAAAACTGATAAGTATGCAAACGAATCATCTGTGTGTTTGTGTAAAGAGAAGGAAAAGGATTAGTTAATTAGTGTAATGTTGTTTCTACTATGATCATGTTCATAATACGCAACATATAATATGGTTAGAATTAAAATCACCCTTGGGTTATGCAATACAACAACATAAGTATATGTATAAACTCAATTGTCATGCATAATGTTTAGAGATGAACATTAGAATATTATTGAATAAAGGGGATGAATGATTGTCTTGTTAAGTAATGACAATTATTTAACAAAATATAACAGAGAAAATGGAAACTATTGTATTACATAATTCATACTATAGTATATATATAATAAGAAACTAAACATAATTTTGTTTCTATGCTATGATATATTGTTTTCATATTATAAACAAGAAATTATTGAATGGTTGAAAGTAGAAGATTCTTCTACTTGATGTAGATTTCAAGTTAGTTAGTACTCGTTATAAATAGAAACTGTTATATCCTAGCAAAGATTAAATTACGATTAACTTCTGAGATCATAATTGATTGATCACTGGGTGGTGATCAATATCATGCTTGTCTAGTCCCTATTAGTGCAGATCGAATGCTATTGAACAAGTTGTAATGTGACCACTAGTCTAGGTGACTCGACATTGTGTGCACTATGTTGAGATAAGATGGTGGTTGGAGGTAGTTGACAGGAAACCCCGGATCCGGGTTTTGTGCTAAATGGCACTCGTCAGCAAGGTGTACCTATAATCTTGAGGGAACTGGTGCTCCCTGGCGGATTCGATCTCATGTCACCCAGCTTCACAGTCAGACACGTTAACACTGGGATATCCGGGCCGCGAACGACTTCCTGTAGGACTGAGATGTAATCACAACTGAGTGATCACTGGGTGATGATTAATGTCACGTTTGTCAAGTCCTGCTTAATACAGATCGAATGCTATCGACCAAGTTGTGTTCAGTTCATTGATTACAGTCTCCCACATTCACAGACACATTTTGGCTTGATCTTGTATAAATGTTATTTCCTATTTTATGGTGTGATTTGATCTGCTTGGCTAGTATATAAATCAAGTATACTTGAAATAAATGATTCGCATAGTGGAAGCTGTTATTGGTGTTTTGGAGTCAACTGAACCGGTTAGGCGAACAAGGGACCAATAAGAAGGCTAGGCTGCTCATACCGGTCGAACGTCATTGGTTTGGCACGGTAATAAGATTGAATAAGTCGTATTTCTGTTGACGAATTAATCACGTGATAACTAGCCAGACTTAAAGCCACAACAGAAACCATTGAAAAATTTTAATGATCATTAGAAAGTGTTTTAATCTTCATTAGATTTTACATTCATAAGTCTGTAATACAATAGTTAACATTTGCCAATATGATATTAGTTCCTGGGATAAGTAAATGAACCATTTTTTTGTAGATTTGGATAGATAACTACAGTCTTAATATTATACGTTTAAATCTGATCGAAAAAATATCTCAGTGATTCATAAATTATTTGCTTGATTTTGAAGCCACTTTTTAGCCAATAATTACACTTACGCCTGTTACACTTCTTCAAGGAATATAGGTCACCCCCCCCAAACATTCTCCACCCAACTCTGTCTTCAACAATCATTTACAAGTGTTTCCAGTTGCTATTCATTCTTTTCATATCTGTTTCCAATTCCTTATTCAATGTGTTCTTCGACCTTCCTCCTTTCCGTCTCAATTCAAGATTCCAAATTAGGACTTGTCTCGTGATTCAGTTTGATGGTCTCCACAATGTGTATCCTATCGACTTCTAACGTCTTTCCTTAATTTTCTCTTCATTTAGAAGTTGTTTTGTCCTCTCCCACAGTAGGTTGTTGCTGATGGTATCTGATCAACGGACATTGAGTATCTTGAGTAGACAATCGTTCATAAATACTTGTACTGCTTTGATGATGATTATGGTAGTTCTCCACGATTCAGCTCAGTACAGTGGGACTGTCCTGAAGTTCATATTGGAGATTCTGATTCCGATGTTTGTTGAGAGATGTTTTGGGTTCTATATGTTGTTCAACTGTAGGGATGCTGTTCATGCTTTGCCAATCCTCACCTTTACGTCTGAATCAGATCTTCGTTGTTCATCGACGATGCTTCACAGATAGGTGAAATTTTTCACCTCATCCAGTGTTTCTCCATCATGTGTGAATGTATTGGTGTTTTCCATGTTATATTTGAGTATGATGCTCTTTCCTTTGTGTATATTGAGGTGTAGTGATGCAGAGACTGCTGCTACACTGATTGTCTTTATCTGTATTTGTTGGTGAGTATGTGATAGAAGGGTTAGGTCATCTGTGAATTTCAAATCACCTAGTTGCATCCAATCTATCCTTTACATTCCATGCTTCCTGTCAGAGGTCGAGGTCTTCAAAATTCAGTTTCAACCATCATAAGAAAGAGGAAGGGAGAAAGTAGACTACTTTGTCTAACTTCTATCCTCACTTGGAATGCGTCTGTCAGTTGTCCTGCATGCACGACTTTGTAGTGTTGCCCGTCGTGTGAATTCCCTGATAATAACAGAATCTGTATAAATCAAAATTATTTCTTTATTGTTTGGTAAACCACTCATTAGATGGTTTCTTTACGAGTTTATTATAAATAAAGAGAATTGAGACAAAAACTGATTAATTCACATATTATGATAATGACAAGCATTTGATACGTTTAACATTGTCGGTTTAATTCTATGATGGCATGAATGTTCTGAGCACTGAGTATTTTTATGACTCATTTAATGTGAAGATATTCATTTGCTTTTGTATTTTGAATAGAAACACTAAAGTAGCAATCCCGATTCTGTCTGGTTCATCTCCTGACTATACTTTTACCAATATTCTTTTTCAATTAAGTTTGCATCAACATAATTTCATATCAGTAAAAGCTAACTGTATATCATAGTCTTTCTGAAGGATTGTCAATGTTATTTTTTATGGTTTGTCATCATTATGGGTATCAATAAAACCAGGGATTAATAGATAGAGACTTCATCCTACATAGGACTCATCACCAAATGAACATCAAAGATTATTTCAGGACGGTATGTTATCTAACTTTCCTTACTAACATTTTCAATATATCCGTTGATTTATGATAAGACGGATGAGAAATAAAAATAAGTAAGCATAAGTACACAGTCGGCGTTGATTAAGTAGGTGGGGTAAAGAACGAGAACGGTTTTTAAATGAGAAAAATTCAATTGGTTTTTGTAGATTACCTTTGATTTGGCAAAGCAAAAGCAACTTATTTACAACTAAAGAATATCTGGAACTAAAAACAACTGTCAATCAACACCAAGGTTAGGATTTTCAATACAAATGTCAAAACAGTTCTACTGTATGGGGTGGAAACTTGGAGAACTACGAAAGCCATCATTCAGAAGATACAGGTGTTTCTAGGCGACTTGAGATTGAGTGCACCATGTCAGGGAGCATCAATTCCCTCAAGATTATAGGTACACCTTGCTGACGAGTGCCATTTAGCACGAAATCCGGATCCGGGGTTTCCTGTCAACTACCTCCAACCACCATCTTATCTCAGCACAATCCATACAATGATGAGTCATCTAGACTGGTGGCCACATTGCATCTTGATCAATAGCATTCGATCTACACTAAAAAGAACATGATACACATGACATTGATCACCACCCAGTGATCAATCAATTGTGAAAATATACATGGTTCATATAGCTTGTTTATAACACTTTTCAAATGGTTGTTATTTGTTTGTGTTCAAACTATAGGAATCAATATTTCCGACTTGAACAAAATTATATTTAGTTAGTGGATCTAATAAAAATAAAGTTAGAAAATCATTCAAAATTAGTAAGAAGTCAGTTAATTCTAAATTGTAAAATAAACAAATAACTAAACATGTATCTTAATAGTTGAATCTATGAGTCGATGTAAGCTGGACCACTATTGAAAACCTGAATGCATTGGACGCACATATCGCCCCAGTATGGAAGATAGTAGTGCGCATTCCCAAACACCCATGCGGGACTCGAACTCAGCAACTTCGGTCTCATGCGCGAACGTTTAAAAATAGGTGAAGAGTTGTTCAAGATCATGGATAGTCTGAAGTTATACACTAATGCCGTAGTCTAGAAGTTAAGCATTCCCACACAAGACCGACAGGTCCTGGGTTTGAACTCCGCGGGAGGGATCGTGGATGCGCACTGTTGAGGAGTCTCATACCAGGACGAATCGGCCGTTCATGGTGGTCTAACCTCAGTTGACTCATGAATTCAATTGTTAAAATCACCACAATCTCCACAAAACCCCTTCTGATAAAAATATTATAACTATCTGAAGAAACTTTATGCCAGTCATATTACGACGCTTTTTGTTATATTAGTTAATCAATGTCCAAATTATGTTTTATTGGAATTCGATTATCAATATAATTTCTAAGTACAGTAAAAGTGCATGTGTTTAACGTTGAGAAACTATTTGAATACTTAACCCAATAAGAATGTCTATTCCATTAATGTTGATAAAAAAATATATTGATTACATTGTCATATTAACTACTTCTCTAAGTGACCTGACATCATATGCAATATGTTTGATATTTGACGAATTGTAAGCAGTAAGAAAGGAAGATATGAAATTATATTCCTTACTTGCTTACTTACGCCACCTGGAGCCCCTCTGAGGCTACTACCGATCTCAAGCCCGGATGAAGGAGAAGGGTTGGGCATGGGGTTAGCAACCCCATCCCGTAGAAAACTAACTCGCTAATAAAAGAAACGCTAACCATAAAAATTATATTCCTTACTAGTTATTAATAAGACAAATTTATCATCTTGAATATATTTGCTTTTATTGAGGATTGCATCAAACTTTCTAACAAGAATCCTCATAAGGCAATGAGCACTTTATAAATGATCACAAATAATCACAAGAATTTCAACCTCTTACAAATAGTAATCAATTCAATTTCTTAAGTTGATAACTATCTAGGATTATTAGCTTGATAAATAACTCAGTGGAGTATTAACGAAAAAAAGGGTACTAGATTCAAATATCAATATAAAACTACAATATTTGTACACACAGTTTCATCCGGTGTGGTGCGTGCTACTTATATTGATGTAAGTAGTATATGACGCGAGTTACAAAACGCAATATCTGGCAGTAGAAGATGGGGAAAGATCAAGAAAGGAAGAGCAACAACACAATGCAATTTGTAAGAAAACGCATGAACAATGAAATGTGAGACAATGGATTGATGTTTGCAACAGGAACAGTCCAGGTTGATATGATGGATTAATATTTTGCAAATTAACGATTTACTATATGGTTTTTCTATTTTTTCAAGTAATTCTGTAATTTTGTACCAAGTACATTCCATTGTCTCCACCCGTGTTCTGTTCACTACCCTAGATGATTAACTCTAAATACAATGAAACTCGTATCGTGAACTCCCCTATTAACTTTCATAAAAAAACTTATGATTCAATGGTGATATGAATTCAATCTTTTCAAAGTACATCTATGCTAATACAGATCAGTTTCCTTAATATAAACAAAAGTAATATACAATCTAATACAAATAACTAGATATTCAATGTTCAAGTTTACCTCCATTTTTTAAACAAAAACGACTATAAATAATCGCCCATTATCGCCACAGGTTATATCTATCTATCTATCTATAACCCAATAAGAGTAATATAAGACACTATTATATATAATAAAAATAATCTAAACCAAAAGTTAATTTCCTATTTTACATTTTACCTTAGTAACAAATTGATTAGATTTATATAATTAGATTGTTGTCTTTCTATATTTTTTTTCTTTTTCACCTCCTACATTCAATTATTGTTTATTCAATTTTATTATTATTTCACAGTACATATCTACTTTTGATAAAGTTTTATATCCTTACTAAAGTAATATTATTTGACATTATATAACTTTTGTTGCATATATATATATATATATATATATATATATATATATATATCAACAGGCATAGCAACTATAGATTCATCTAACATGCATCTCTATGCTAATGTGGTATGGCAACTCGAACTGATGTATATGCGGACGTACGAAATTCTACGTTGTTACTGACTGATTGATTGACTGACTAACAACATGTATATTGAACACATTGAATGAATAGAATATACATCTAACTATAAGATTGTACTGATTTAATTTAATTTTTGTTTGTTTATTTATTTGTTATCAATTTATTGACAATTTTCTTTCTTTTTTTCTTTTCTTTTCTTTTCTTTTTATTACTTTGATGATAATGATGATGATGATGATGATGTTTACTTTGTATTAGAAACAAAAAAGACTATCTAATTAATTACTATATTGTTCTGTTTTATTGAATAAGAATTGAAAATTGAACAAGTATCAATGAACTTATAAGTAAAAGATTACTTAGATAGCCTTAGGTTATTTTTATATAAAGATAGAAGTGAAATTAAACTTTATCTTATTGTATAAGTAAGTGGTTATTAAGATTTAGTAGTTAAGTGGATAATGTGATGGTGTTTTGAAGTGAACAGTAGTATTGAGTTCGAGTCTGAAAGTTTGATATCAACTTTGAGATGTAAGTACATCTAGCTGATGAATCGTAAATAGGACGAAACATTTGTCCTGGATTTTATTGCTAGCCACTATTCATCTTTGTTTATAATGCTTGTGAATGAAGGAAATATCGAAGCAATATGCACAGTATGCATATATGTCAATAAGAGACTGATTGATTACAGTCCTAAATAACAATAGGAAGATACAAGCGAATAACACCAATTGATTTGGAAACTTCGCCCCATCGCACAAGCAGTTGCTTTTCAGGACTCAGTAGTTAAATGGATAACATGGTGGTGTTTGGAATGAACGGTATTGGGTTCGAGTACCGTAGTGTGTTATCAACTCTGAGATGCAACGTACATCCATCCGATTACTTCCAAATAGGACAAAATCCGCATCTTGCATTCTACTGTTAGCCACTATTATCTTATAACATTAATAGATATTGTTGAAAATAAGAAGCTGATGAAGTTGTACTGAGTGAACTAGTAGAGACTAGTGTTGAAGATGATTAGTTACTAGTTTCTTAAAATGTATAATTAACACATAAAATTTAAAAATTATGCAAGTCTACGAAGTGAAAGCGTGTTTATTTTCCATAGTGGTATAGAAGATAAATATGCCCTCAGTACATATAGTTACTTTGGTAGTAGTATTCATAATCATAATAATGGTTTGAAACATTTTTTGATACTACCGTACCTGAATTAAGGTAATTAATGTTTCACGATTGGAATACACCATCATTCTTCCTTTCCGTTTTTTGATAGCGCCTAGCTGAAGAATGCAAGAAGTGTGTTTTGTCCCATTTGTAACCTATCAACTGAATATAACTTTGTCTTAATGTGATGTGCGCTACTGATATACACATAAGTAGTATATAACGATAGTCAGGAATAGAATATATTTCAGTAGGAGATCAAAAAGAAAAAAACGGGAACGGAAAGTAATTGATATGAAAATGCATGAACAATGAAATCTGAGACAATGGATTTATATTTTGCAAATATTCACTGTATTGTTCCCAAATTTTAGTGAGGTGTTCTATAATTTCGTGTTCAAATACATTCGATTGTCCCCGCTCGTGTTCTTGTTCACTACATTACTATTGATATTCTTCTTATTTTTCAAGATTATGTTGTGATGAAGTCTTGTTAATTATTATGCATTCCATTAGTCAAGTCTAGTACTCAAATATCAATTACACTTTAAATATGTGTATATCAGGTTGAGTTATATTAATTGACTACTTAAATCGATTCAGATAGTGCATAATTCGAACCTGTGTCCACTACATTATCGTAAGCATATAAGGAAGTTGGCTAGATGTTTACTCTGACTAACCTGTTAATTAGGTCTTGGGTTCGAATTTCGTGAGACAGGGTCGTGAATGCGCACTTCTGAGAATTCTCATACCAGGACGAAACGGCCGTCCAGTGCTTCCAGGTTTTTCATGGTGGTCTAGCTTCAACTGACTCATGATCTAAACCATAGAAATTAATTATCTGTTGAAAGTATAGGGAGAAAATTAATGAAACTAATTGTTGTTGGTTCGTAACTTTGACTGTTACTTCAGTTCATCATCATAAAACTCTAAACATATAAATGATATTAGGGTTTAGATATTACATTTATGTAAATTGGTTAAATCAACGATAGTGTATATAACTGATCGACTCGAGTTAACTGGACAGCTCATATTTGTGCATTGCCAAAGAGTTCAAACATGAGATGCAATAGGTGTTCAGTATTCAACTGATATAAACTAAGATATGCATACACAGAATTACAAGACAACCGATCAAAGTCAAGGATGACCAAATAAATTATATATGGAAGAATTTCAATAGCTTACTTCTATCTGAAGTTTCTACTGAAGTTACCTGGAAAAATAATAAAAGTTTCATTATTAAACTATACAGAATAGAGAGCACAACTCTACCACAAGTATTAAACAATGATGGAGTTACCTTCCAGTATAATTCAATAGTAGTTGTTTTTACAAATTAAAAATTCAGTAATTTTTACACAAACAGTGATGTAACATTACTCGGGAAAACATGATATTGTTCCGTACTGTTCGTCGATTGTCAATAGAATAACAGTTGTTTTGCGTAAAACTTTGTTCATATTACGTAATGCAGACGAAATGAATGCATCTGTATCATTGTAACCCACTTCTGAAACATATCATGTACACTTTCTAACCACTGATCACAGTTATCTTTAGAATCCCAATCTGATAGTCTGTCTGAACCAACATGACTCAGACCCGTGGAGTTCAATCCGTATCGAATATGAGATATTTATCCACTCTAGCTAATGGATAAACGGTTGCGCAATACCATATATTGATTGAAGTGAAACATTAAAACCATCAGATATCGACTTGATGATTTAGAGGTGAAGTGTTCGCACAAAACTGAAGGTCCTAGGCTCGAGTCCCGCTTGCAGGATCATGGATATACAATCCTGAATCTTATACAAGGATAAAACCCTGGTTCAGTGATCCTAGGTTTTAAGTGATGTTCTAGTTCAAATTGACTCACAATATCAACTATGAAAATCGTTCACTACATGGATCGATACCACATTTTAGTTTGATTCAGGTGTCGTATAATTAAATGTAAACTTGATAAATGAGTAACAATAACATTCTTCTTTTGATTTTATTCTATTGTTATCAACATTAGAACTAGAGTATCAAGATTAAATCAGTTATTCATTGACTTGTTCTTTTTAAAATCCTCTTTTGATAAGCAATGATGGATGGTGGGTAGTAGTGGAATCCAGGACGCGCGTTTCGCCCTATATGGGACTAATCAGCTGCATGTACCTGCATCTCAGAGAGTTGATGTTCACTCTGAGACTCGAACCCAGTACCGTTTGCTTTAAACACCATCGCGTTGTCCACTCAGGTACCTCCAGCTGACGAGTCCCATATAGGACGAAACGCGCGTCCTGGATTCCATTGCTAGTCACTATCCATCATTGCTTACAAAAAGCTTGTGAATTCAGGCAATATCGAGGCATACGCACAGTATGCACATATACCAATAACAGACTGATCAACTGCAGTCTTAAACCTCAATGAGAAAATACAGGCCAAACAATACCAAGTGAATCCCCTTTTGATAGTTTAATGTCATGATTATTATTTCTTTCACTATAAAAAGAAGATGAAAGATAAGGAAAATCCTAGTTAAATCTTAGTGGTTAGCTAAGTTGACCGATTGACTAGTTGGTTAGTTTAGTTACCAAAATAGAATTAGTTAAGGATTAACTGAAAGGGAGACGTATGTATATATATACATATACATACAAACATACATATATTCAGTAGAGAAATTTCTGCCTTATCTATCTCACATTTATTATTGCCCTATGGTTAAGACATTGTAACCTTTAATTTGAATATGATTGGAAGTCTTATAATAATCATAATAATCATAATACTTTCCATCTCTAATGTTGGTATGGTCTTTGTCATTTACTTTTCATCCCTTACCAGCTAACTACTGAAATCATCATCATCATCATCATTATCATCACCATCACTAACACTGAAAACAATCTCCTTATAATGTTAGTTGTAGCAGGAATGATATAAGATAAATTCCATTAAATATTATTGCCTTTCTGAGATGGCAACATCGGTATCATACTATTACTATTATTAGTATCACTACTGTTATTACTACTAATAATAGTCTCAGTATTTATTTAAAACCAGGGGTAATTTTAGAAGACAAAAAATAAACTGGTGATCAAATAAGATCACAACTAATTAATCGGTATGTTATTCAGATAATCGGTAAAAGGGTTCGACTATATCAACCTGAAACATAATAGATTACATTATGAATATTGATAATATTCAGTCACATACACATATAGACATAGACATACATTGTAGAATAATGTTTCTATGTGATTTTCTCTACTTGAATACTTACTTATTCTGGCCTGGATATATATGCATGTGTCTAATACCATTGATTATCATAACATAATTATCATTAATCACCTATTCACCCCTTGTATGTCTTTTATCACCAAGATCGCGATCCAATCCAGTAGAATAAACTTTATACACTAAATCCAAGTGGGAAGAGAGAGAGAGAGGGAGGGAGGGAGAGAATGCATATATGTGGTTACTTAAAGACAACTTATTAATAACAGTCTTCATTTCAAATACTATCCAAAACTAACATTATATGGCTCATTTAAACATATATATTTCTTGAAAAGATTACATCATCATGACAACATCGAATGAATCAAGAAAATGTGATTTTTCACCAATTTTTATTCCACGACCTCCACCACCAGATTTATTATTTCCACATTTATGGGGAATACAAAAAAATTGCAATCATTCATTGTCTTCATTATCTTCTTCAGTTTCCTCTTCCTTGTCATCATCCTCATCATCAACATCATCATCACCGTCAATGTCTCTATCCTCATTAATATCCACATCAGTTTATACAACTGATTGTTCAACATCTTATACATATTCAAATCAACATAATCCTATTACAAATATAAATAATTTATCAAATAAAAAGAGACTATCTGCATTTAATCCATTACCAATGAATTTAAGTACCAATATGAATATATTCAATAAACGAGAATTTCCTTTCAATAATAATCAAGAGTTTACTTCGAATTCATTGACTTCATATTGTAATCCTTTATGGTTAGATTATTATTATTATCATCATCATCATCATCGTCGTCGTGATCATCATGATCTTCATGATCCACAGAATCATTATCATTCACAATCGAATTATCATTATGAATTGAATAGACCAACAAAAGTATTTTTAACTAATGATAATTACAATAAATTAACAATGATTAATAATAATAATGAAGAAAATAATAATTCATTATACAATCATCAATCAAAACTTAAATTTATAAAGCATTTGAATGAAGAAAATATTAGTGCTACTACTACTACTACTACGACGACGACGACAACGACAACAACGTCGGTGACGACAACGACGATGACGACAACTACTACTACTTCCATTTCAACAATACCGATAATTGATACTACTCCTAACATATTTATGAATTTAAATGATAAATTTAATGTTAAAACATGTAAATCTACAAAAATTATTTCACAATTTAATAAATATGATCCATCTTTAAAATATCATAAATCAATAAAAAAACGGAACAAACAATCGATAATCGATAATCATAATCATAATCAATCTATACAAATGACTCTTGACAACAATGTAAACCGAATAGATATACATACAAATATTGATTATGATAATAATCCTGATCATGATCCTGACAATGATCTGATTCAAAATAATAATAATAATAAAGTAAAACCAATGGATGAATATTCAACTATAGACGATGAAGATTATGAATTAGATGATGAACAAGATGATCATGAAGAACAGCAACAACAACAACAACAACAACAATTTCATGATTATAATATAGAAATTCAATTAAAATCAAATCAATTAATGGAATGTGTTGTATGCGGTGATAAAAGTAGCGGTAAACATTATGGTCAACATACATGTGAAGGATGTAAAAGTTTTTTTAAACGTTCTGTAAGACGTCAATTAAATTATACATGTCGTAGTAATAAACAATGTCCAATTGATATACATCATCGTAATCAATGTCAATATTGTCGTTTTCAAAAATGTATACAAGTTGGAATGCGTAAAGAAGGTTTGAATCATTATAAATTTATTTTTCTTTTCTTTCTTTTAACTTCTAGACTACTGCCGGCTCAGTAGTCTAGAAGTTAAGCATCCGCGCACGAGACCGATAGGTCCTGGGTTTGAACTCCACGAGAGGGATCGTGGATGCGCACTACTGAAGAGTCTCATACTAGGACGAATCGGCCATCCATGATGGTCTAGCCTCAGTTGGCTCATGAATTCATCTATTAAAATTACTACAATCTCCACAAAACCCCTTCTGATAAAAATATTATAACTATCTAAAGAAACTTTATGCCAGTCATATTACGGCGTAGTTTGAATCATTATAAAATTTTTTTTCTTTTTTTTTCTTTTTTTTGTATTATGATGTATAACCTTTTACCACCTTTACCATCGATAAAAATCAATTTTCATGTTTAGTTAGTTGAAGGTAACTAATATGTTTATTAAAGTTTATAGTGGTTGAATAGTGACTAGTAGTGGAATCTAGGATGCGCGTCACTAAGTCCTATTTGGGACTCATCAGCTGGATGTACTTGCATATTAGAGTTGATGATCACTCTAAGACTTCAATTCAGTACTGTTCGCTTCAAACACCATTGTGTTATTCACTTAGCTATTGAGTCCTGATAGCCACTTGCTTGTACGATGGGGTGAATTTAAATTCACTTGGTATTGTTTGGCCTGTATTTTCTCATTGAGGTTTAAGACTACAGTTGATCAGTCTGTTATTGGTCTATGTGCATACTGTGCGTATGCCTCGATATTGCCTGAATTCACAAGCTATTTGTAAGCAATGATGGATAGTGGCTAGCAGTGGAATCCAGGACGCGCGTTTCGTCCTATATGGGACTAATCAGCTAGATGTACCTGCATCTCAGAGTTGATGATCACTCTAAGACTTGAACGCAGTACTGTTCGCTTCAAACATCATTGTGTTATTCACTTAGCTACTGAGTTCTGGATTCCACGACTAGCTACTATCGATCTTTGCTTATAATGTTTGCGAATTAAGGCAATATTGAGGCAATCTTCACAGTATGTACATATGCTAGTAAGTGTTAAACATCAATAGGAAGATTCAAGTAAGCAATATCAAGTGAACTTAAGTATGTTTATTGTTCATTTGTTGAAAGAATTTATAGAAGGACTCAATCGAATAAACACAAATAACTCCATCTTCTCAATATACTATTGTAACATAAATATAAATTTGTTAATAATTTTACATTACAAACTGATATCCTCTGAGAAAGCTGTAAAAGTCAAGAAGCTATAGGTTGTTGTCTTTTTTGATCTTTCAATCTTCACTAGTACTGATACTTCATTCTATATAGGATTAAACTTAGTAGTTCAATCAGTCAACTTCAACCACTTTACATAATGGAATGAAGGAACTGATGCAGGTCTATAACGAAAATTATCTTCGAGTTTAAACTGATCAGAGAGAGAGTCACATAGATAAATAATAACTGGAAATTGTAGCTAATATTGTGAATGCTTTTCTATCTATGAGAGACTTAATAAGCAAAGACGGATGGTGGATAAAAATGGAATCTAGGACGCGCGTTTTGTCCTATTTGGGACTCTTTAGCTAGATGTATCTGTATCTCAGAGTTGGTGTTCACTCTGAAACTCGAACCTAGTACTGTTCGTTTCAAATGCCATCGCGTTATCCACTTAACTACTGAGTCCTGATAGGCACTTGCTTGTACAATGGGGTGAATTTAAATTCACTTCGTATTGTTGACTTGAATCTTCCCATTGCTGTGTAGGACTGCAATTGATCAGTTCCTCGTTGACATATGTGTAAGTTGTGCAGATTACCTCGATATTACCTTTCGTCACAAGCTTTAAAAGTATCCAGCTGACAAGTCCCAAATAGGATGAAACGCGTGTCCTGCATCCCACTGCTATCTACTATCCATCTTTGCTTATTAAGCCTGTGCCTTAAGGTAATATCAAGGCAGTTCACACAGGATACACCTATACCAACAAGAGATTGATTAATTAAAGTCTTAAATAACAATGGGCAGATACGATCAAACAATACTACGTGAATTTATGCGAGTGAATTAGTTCTAAAATAATAGAAAAATGAAAATATCGAGCAATAGGCATCTACATGATCGATCAGACACCAAAAACTGTTGGTGTAAGAGATAAAGAATATACATTTTCATCAAATTTCGATTGTGGAACCGATAGTTGTTATATTTTTCCAGACACTTACTTTTACTTACGTCCTTTACTTCTCGTGGAGGAGCAAAGGTCAACCACCAGCATTCTCCATCCAACCCTGTCCCAAGCAATCCTTTCCAGCTCTTTCCAATTGTTATTCATCCTTTTCATACATGCTTCCATTTCCCTAAGTAATGTGTTCTTTGTCCTTCATCTTTTTCAATTCCTTTCACGATTGCAAGTTAGGACTTGTCTCATGATGCGGTTTGATGATTTGCCTAATGTATGCCCTATCGATTCCCATCGTCTTTTCCTAATTTCCTCTTCAGCTGGAAGCTTGTTTGTTCTCTCCCACAGTTGTCTGTTGTTGATGGTATCCGACCTTTTCAAAACATGAGTCTAGAATATTAAATAGATTCTGTAAGTGACCAGATGTTTGGATTAGCACTTCAACTGATCGTTAGGAACTTTAAGTCTTTTTACTTGTTTTAAGGGAAGTTGACTATTTTTGTTCACGTTGAACCAATCCTAACAACTCTTACTTCATATACTAGTCGAAATGATAATTTTAGTGAAATGATAATCTATAGGATTGTTGTTTAGATATAAGATTGACCTTGGTGTGAAATATATTGGGGTTCGGACGTTATACAATCATTAAAAAGTATTGTTTATCTATTATGATTATGATATATACACCAAAAAGATTTATCATTGAAAAATAACTCTTCGAACACATATTGAACAATACTGCTTTCATTTATTGAGATCATGAACCGATTGATGTTAGACCGCCATTGAAAACCCGGAAGCACTGGACGGCCGTTTCGTCCCATCATGGGACTTCTCAGCAGTGCGCATCCGCGACCCTGCTCGCGGTATCCGAACCCAGGGCCTTTAGTCTCGCGCGCGAACGTTTAACGTCTAACGTCTAACCTCAACCAATATAACTAGTTCATCAAGACCACCATCAGGTTTTTTTCTAGTATTCAGTAATATTTTAACGCATATATGAAAATATGAAACCAAATAAAGTGGTTTATGAGACTTTGTTAACAATGGAATGGATTACACAGTTAAATGTGATGATCGATAAGTATGAATTAATAGTGTGATGAAAGATACACTATTTTTGATCAGACTAATAAAGAGTTGACTCAATTTTTCATGATAGGAAGTTGTCATATTCATGTACATCTATGAATTAAACTGTGTCTGTGGGAAAAGCTGTGTTGAGTGTACAATCAAATCTTTTACTCACTAATTGGTTGCATTTGGTGAACGTCTCACTTCTAGGTTTTCAGTGGTGGTCTAAAGTCGGTCGATTCATGATCTCAAGTAAAATTCAACAAATCTCCACAACTCTATACTGATAATTACACAATTAATTCATACTTTTCACTTATTACATTTAACTGTGTAATCTATTCCATTGTTATCATTGACGCATAAACCGTTTTAATTGCTTTAATATTTTCATATATTCATTAAGATACTACTGAATATTACATGAAAGGCTTCATAAATTGAGTATACCTAGTCTTGGAAATTTGAAGAGATTTTTCAGTTCATGGTGTATAACACTGACTGTGATATACAATATACTAAGACATCTTTTGTTAACAATCATATGATTACTAGCGTATCATTTCAAGAAGAGAAGTTCTTGGACTTTTGATGCGAAATAGTGACCATTTGAATTTAAACATGTAAAGTGTTTAATTAATATCGCTAATTGTAGTAGATAGTTGTTGCACACTAACGTTCATTGATTAAATTTAGAAATGTAAACTATTACATAGGGGATCTCTGGTAGGTAGGTAGATTCAGTGTTCACCGGGAAACCTTCATATCCTGTCTCACTATAGTGTTGAGAAATCCTAATAATAAACTAAACACTTTACACAAATGTTAATCAGGATTAATAAAGAAAATACTGATATTTGATTTAATTATTAAAAGCAAAATACTTTCTCATCATTAGTTTAAAACTAATCCAATGACTGATTTTCATGAATGCACATACATTATGGAACTCTAGTGACTTTCAGATTTCTGGTATGAGTATATTACATTGTGAACTACCAAATCAATGTTAATTGGTACTTTGATACATGTTAGTGTTTGATTCTAACTATGATCTCCTCATACTACTGCTTAATACTACTGACTAGTATCAGTACACTTAAAATATTAGAATAAACACATTTGAAACGTATTTTTTATTGAAATAATGAACCAGTTGATGTCAGACCACCATTGTAAACCTGGGAGCACTGGACAGCCGTATCTTCCTATTGTGGGACTCCTCAGAGGTGCGCATCCACGATCCCGCTCGTGGGACTCGAACTCAAGGCATTCCGTCTCTCATGCGAACGCTTTATCTCTAGACCACTGACTCAGCATCCAACGGTTTTGATGGGTTCGAATCTCGCGAGGAGGGATCATGGATGCACACTGTTGAGGAGTCCCATAATAGGACGAAACGGACGTCCAGCGCTTGCAAGTTTTCAATGGTGGTTTAATATCAATCGGTTTATGATCTGAATCAGAAACATAACAATCTCCACAACCCCTTACTGATTTATTTTTATATTTAAAAGTCGATAAAATATCAATCACACAAACTTATACACGATTATATCAATTAATTAGTGATTGATGGTAGTATGTTCCGTACTCGCTTCGGCCGTATATATGTTAAATGAAGTTGGATTAGTAGTATGTTCTGTGAACAATTAGAAACTGAGAAATAGTTAGAAAAAGAGCATGATCGAACTATACACTTGTTTTATCACATCCAAATACTATTGAAAACTCTTTAAATACAGATAATATCTGGATGATGATTATTATTAATGGCTTTATTCAAAATTATATTTTGGTACAAAATAGAGTTCTCAGCACGAGGTATTTCAACAAGTCTCTTCTACAGGAACCCAAAAAACGATACAAAAAAGTAAAAAAAAGTCCTGAATCTGTACAACGTTTCAAATTAGAGGCATGTTTGAGAATACAGGTTATTGACTAGGTTAACTCTAACAACTTGTTCGTCACAGAGTATGTTTGCTAGATAAGGTATTATAGAACTTCTATACTTTTGCTTGTGTGCATGGATTTTAATGTAATTACGTTTCGTTCTATCAGAAGATATACAAGGAGAACGATATGAGTGAAGGAGATGGTTAGTATCTGATAAGATGACACCTGTCAGGAGTTTGCAAGACTTTAGATGTCTATCCACAACCATAATAATAATGACCTCAAAAGATTCATCACACACTCTGCTAACTGCCTTCAGCGCTCTCCACAATACAGCAGAGTCTTTCCTCAAAAGTCTGGGAGAGAATAATGGAGAACAGTAAAGAATGGTAGTTAATATGCAAGAATTGAAAAATTGTAGGAGTAAATGTCGAGTAATCCCAGAAGTATGTAGCCTCTTTATGTAGTGATTCAGATGGAAAACTTTCTTCGATAAAAGTGAAACATGAGAAACCAAGAGAGATGAGAGAAAAAGGTAGCATTAAGACAATTGAACTTCGACACTGTGTTTATCAAAGAGTCTCCAATGGCACAATCATGATGGGATCCTAACATTGTGTTTAGGTGCTGTTTATGTCTCTGAAGTGTTGACCATGAACGACATTAGGTTACTGAAATTTAAAAATGTAATATATTACATCATTTTTACTGACAGAAATGAACTTTATTGATCAAGTTAATGGTATGACAATCAACAAACATTTCTGATTTTCATGTTTATCATCACAAAATTTTCCATAGAGTGTCTATAAAAGTAAAGAAACACAAAAGAATCCTGTAATATTGGAATATGAGTTATTCAATATAATTTAGATCATGAGTCAATTGAAGCTAGATCACAATTGAAAACCTGGAAACACTGGACGGCCGCTTCGTCCTATTGTGGGACTCCTAAACAGTGCAAACCAACAATCCCACCTCGCGAGGTTCGAACTCAGGACCTGCCGGTCTTGCTCGCGAACGCTTAATTTGACCTCTAAACGGAAGGGATTCATAAGGCTACTGAAATTAGATTTTTTTGTTAATTGTCACTCGTCAATAAGTCATATATAAGTTACGAGGAGACTAGTACTTTTCAATGTAATTTAAATCTGTGTTATCAAGTATCCCATTATGAAACTTTATCACATGGGTATTTAGATCGTTATTCACCTCCTGTAGGATTGAAATATATGAACTAACTGATCACTATGTGGCAACCGATACTATGTATTTTACAGTTAACAGTGGGGTTATTATTCTAAGTAACTCATCATTATGTGTAGAGGAAACCATTTGTAGCCAGAATAATTTAACAATGCTATAATTGGCTATGTAAGTAGATGAAACGGGTTGGAATTTCACAAGTAATGTCAGTTATTTCACTATTACGTTAATGCCGTATTGATAAGTTCCAATTGAGACAAAGACTAGATCAAGTAGGGTCCGAGTAATTAAAATTCATTTGTGCTAGTGGGGACATTGTAACATGATTGATAGAATTTTATTAACACTATGGGCAACATGGATAAGCACAACATCAGTTATGACTGTGAGTGATTAATCATTGTAAACGATGACATTCATTAAAAACTAATCTACTCTATCAGTTTCTACGAAAATATTATTCAGAGGGACAAATAACTCTAAAGGGATCCCTGTAACTGGGGCATAAGAGTTTATATATCACTCAATTCATATTTTTTGAAATAAGGGTGGTAACCACACTAATTAATAGTCTCAATAGTTAATAAGAAACTAACAAGTGTCGAAACTATTCCTGTAGCTCTTCTAGGATTACTGTCGTTCTGAAGCCCGGGTAAAGAAGGTGGGTTTGGCATGGGATTAACAACCCCATCCATAGAAACAAAACCTTGCTAAGGAAACACTAACCTGAATAAGCAACAAGTGTCGATACTCTAGCATTTATATACCCTAATGTTGTAGCGTAATGAGACTGATTTGATCTTACTATAAATATTCAATGATTGGTAGTCAAGGTCACATTATTAAGTCCTTATTGCCCATCAAAATTTAACCAATCAATTTGCAGCGTGATTACTAAGTGGCTCCATTTGGTGTGAAGGGGATCTTGTGAAAACAGTAGACCTAATTTCATTTTAGTTAGTACTTACTTATAAGGTCTGTTATTAATCTTGAAGGAACTGATATGTCCTACTGATCCAGAACTCTTGTTACTCAGTGTTATAGATAATAAATTTGTCAGTGCTGCAATTGATTTATTATGAAACTGAATAATTTACAATAATAATCAGTCATTGAATAGTGTTTATACTTTCAAATCCATAATGCTGATGGGTCTCTCAATCAAGTGATGAACTAATTCTAATAAAGATTTCCATTGCAGTTCTAAACGATATGTGTTCGAATACCTGGAGTTGGTGTCACTGATTTCTGACAAACCTTGCAGATGAATGACATTTTCTAAAGAAATCTTGATACAAGATTTTATATCTGTTATCTCCAACCATCTGATAAATATCTTTTTAAGTTTATCCAATAGGATTAAAATGAATCAAAGGTCTACTGAAGAATGTTTTACCAATTAATCTTATAGACTATTGCTCAATGCATAAGAATTTCACTTACTTACTTACTTACGCCTGTTACTTCTCGTGGAGGAGCAAAGGTCAACCACCAGCATTCTCCATCCAACCCTGTCCCAAGCAATCCTTTCCAGCTCTTTCCAATTGTTATTCATCCTTTTCATACATGCTTCCATTTCCCTAAGTAATGTGTTCTTTGTCCTTCATCTTTTTCAATTCCTTTCACGATTGCAAGTTAGGACTTGTCTCATGATGCGGTTTGATGATTTGCCTAATGTATGCCCTATCGATTCCCATCGTCTTTTCCTAATTTCCTCTTCAGCTGGAAGCTTGTTTGTTCTCTCCCACAGTTGTCTGTTGTTGATGGTATCCGACCTTTTCAAAACATGAGTCTAGAATATTAAATAGATTCTGTAAGTGACCAGATGTTTGGATTAGCACTTCAACTGATCGTTAGGAACTTTAAGTCTTTTTACTTGTTTTAAGGGAAGTTTACTATATATGTATGAATCTTACACTTAGTGCTAATCCTTATGTTCACAGTAACTTGTTATATCCTTTTCTATGTTGTTTTTCTTGTCATTACAGCTGTTCAACAAGGTCGTTTGTCTACATTTCCATCATTATATCATTCATATTTTGGTTTATCAAATTTTCTTACTACTAATTCATTGACACCAATTCATCATCATATGATAGGATCAAATATTACGCAATTAATCAATATGTTATTAGTTGCTGAGCACCATTCATATCAATATTTAAATAATGAACAATTTATGTATTATCTTAATTTTGTTTTAAACAAATCGAAAACAATAACAGAATCACAAAAATGTAATCAACATAATAAATCTTTTGATATGTTTAACTTAACTACTTATAATGATATAAGTAGCAATAATGATAGTAATAATAATAATCATTCATTAATAGATTCATCTTCAATTACTTCAACAATTAAAGCTGTTGGAAAATCTTTATCAAGAGAAGAACAATCATTCATGACCAATATGAAATGTAATCAACAATCAACAATATTAAATGAAATAACTAATTCTACAATTAATTATTTATTAGTTATGATTGAATGGGCAAAGAATATAAGTTTGTTTACTGATTTACAAGTAAGTACTATATTAAGAACAGTTTATTTTGTATATTTTTAATGGTTAAATTAAATGAATTATTAAAATAATGAAGTACAGTTCAGAGAAAAGTAACTAAGCTGATACTTGGGATAGCGAAGCTTCTGTATGCTGCTGAACTGGCTAGAAACAATTGATTACATAATGAATAAACATTGATAGGAACATAGTGAGTAGAGTTCAGTTGAAAGATTATTAATTTTTTTAAAGATAGTTGAAAAAATAAAATCAATGACGTAATAAATATAAAAGATAAAATTAAAAATAAAAAATTTTTTTAAGCTGCAGCGGAAGAATATTTGTCACCAAGGCAGGGAATCAATTGTTTCTACCCCTTTAAACTGTTGTCACAATTAATGCTCTAGAATATTCTTTCACATTAGGTATATATTTACAATATTCAGCCTATTAATTTCATTTACACCCATGTCATACTTTACGAATATTTCTTAAATATAAACCCTCTCATGTAAGCAATTCAAACCCATTATGTAATTATTATCTTTTTAAATACTATAGGTTGTAAGCAGCTGACGAGAACCTACGAAATAAAATGAATTCATGTTATTCTGCTAGAATCTTTGTTCTTGCTCTTTTCAAAATGATAAAGGGAACTATGTGTATGAAATAAACTTATTCCTTTTGTCACATATCGACGAATTGGAGGTGATTTGATTAGAGTTTTCAAATTACTTGGTGATAAATTTGCACCTGATATACCCTCAATTTTCTTGTCACCCAAAACAGAGTATTTAAGGGGACACTCGCGAAAAAAGGTTCACAAGCTTAGAACAAATTACTTGTTAGCTGATTATTGACTTTCCTATTGAATCATCAATGAGTGGAATTCATTAACTCAGCACGTGGTTGAGGCTCCATCTGTCAACTCTTTCAAAAGAAAGTTGGATCAACCGAGAAACCACCATTGTCAGGACTAACATAGTCCATCAAGCTTCCTATCCTTTACAAACTGAAACTGATTAAAGAACACTTTTGTTTTTCATACTTATTTGATGTAGTTGTAGAGATTGCTGTACAATTTCAAGATTATTTAGACTATTGAATTACATCGATCGAAAGAAACACTCAATAAAATTAAGGAAATTTGGCTAAATATCTTCAATTCATCATATTTAGACTTTGACTTGTAGTGGGATGAACAGCTGAAAGTTCCGTCCTAATTTGGATTTGTCAACTGGACTAACCTAAATCCCAGTTTTAATATTTAGATTAATACTTGGGCTTAATATAAATTTCAAATTATTATCTACTGAACTTGTAACTATATGACTATACAGTAGGCTTTCGTCAACAAGATGTACCTGTACTCTTGAGGGAACTGATTTTTCCTGACTTGGTGCACACAATGTCGAGTCACCAAGACTAGTGGCCATATTGCAACTTGGCCGATAAGATCCGATCTTCACTAAGAAGGACCTGACACACATGACATCAATCACCACCTAGCGATCAGTCAATTGTAAATACATCTCAGTCCAACAGGAGGTCGATCGTGGCCCGGACAGCCCAGTGGAAACGTCTCTGACTGGATAGTTGGGTGGCACGTGATCGAATCCGTCAGGGAACATCGGTTCCCTTAAGAGTACTGGTATACCTTGTTGACGAATGCCAAGTAACATGAAACATTCTTCTTCGTACATCGTTATTTTAGAAGCGGTTTACTTTAAGTATTTAATGTAAATTTAAAATATGTTATTAATTAAATCCAACTTGGGTTCATATTTTAACTGGGCAGTTAAATATGCTACAAATTTCCTTTACTATAATAGTAACCTTATGATATCTATTGATAGAAATCTTGAGGTTCAATAATACACAAACCTTTAGGTTCAACACAAATTTACTTATTATTTTACTCTTTAGGGAAAGAGTTTTAAAAAAATATTCAAACAAATGTGTTTTTAATCCATTTATATCCGTTTCATAAGTCCGCGACTGCCTGGAATCAGTAGCTAAGTGAATAATGCGATGACATTTGAAGCAAACAGTTCTGGGTTCGAGTCCCGGAATGAATAACAACAGCTGATGAATCCTAAACAGAACGAAACACACAACCTAGATTACACTACTAGCCACCATCTATCTTTGCAATAAAATGTGTTATAATTCTTCCCATTCATTACATTGATAGATAACTTAATATATAGGCATCTAATTGAAGGAATATTCACCACAAAAAAACATAACTGACAAACCTTTGGGAAAATAAATGAAACAGTAGAATTATTATTATTGACCTTTTGTTATGTAACAGGCCAATAAAGTCAGAGATTAATTAGGCCATTCATCTTTTTACTCTTTATACAATTGATTTAATTTAATTAGAGTAATGTGTGATTAAACAAACATACAAGGGATCGAATAGTTTCATAGTATTTGGTCACCGAAGGGAGTATATAAAATGAACAAAATGGTGGTGGTGGTGGTGGTGGGGTAAAAATAGACATAAAGCATATGATTATATGAAACATACACACACACACAGAAATTTACATAATACTAAATGTAATGATTGTATCATTTATAGTTACTAACATGGAATAAGAATAATCAACTCGAAATGTGTATGAGATAATATGTTGCCTAAAGCAAAAAAAATTTTTTTTGCCTAGAATAATTCATGCTGAGAGTGTAAATTTTTATTTTCCGCCCTGTGTATTTGCGTGATGTTTTGTTGTTGTGGTTGTGGTTGATGGATTGAACACTGTCGTAAGATACATCATATTAACATGAGAAAATTTTTTGTTGTACAAAAAATTGGTGTAAGTAAAGGCGTTAGGTGTTGAGATATGGCGGAAAAAAAACAACAACATAACAACACAGTTTTCTTTCAAATTTATTTATGGTAAAATAAATTATTAAATTATTGGATATAAATTGGCCTTAATATTAAGGATTAATGGAAGATAATACTGATTTATTATCAGAAGGGGTTTGTGGAGATTTTAGAAATTTCACAGATTGAAATCATGAGACAACTGAAGCTAGACCATTATAAGAATCCTGGAAGCACTAGACTGTCATTCCGTCCTATTGTGGGACTCCTCAGCAGTGCGCATCCACGATCCCGCACCCTACGAGACTCGAACCCAGGACCTATCAGTTTCGCGCCAGGCATAACCAACTAGACCACTGAGCTAGCCGGTATCCAATGGTGTTAATGTCTAACTTCAACCAAATACTGATTTATGAATAATGTTGTCGTTTAAATTCATTAGGATATTTAGCACTGCAATTGATTAGTCTCTTATTGACATATGTGAATCCTGTGTGAATTGCCTCGATATTGTCTTAATTCAAAAGCCTTAAGATATAAGCAAATAATACCAAGTGAATTTAAACTTCACCCAATCGCACATACAGATGGCTATCAGGATTCAGTAGCTAAGTGGATAACACGATGGCATTTGAAGTGAACGTTACTGATCATCAACCCTAAAATGCAGGTATATCCGACTGACGAATCCCAAATAGGTCGAAGTGGCGCGTGTGGTGGATTCCACTGCTAGCCACTATCCATCTTTGATTATGATGTTGTCGTTTGTTTCGATGATTGTTGATGGTAGAAGGTAGATGTTAAAACAATAAAAGCATGTTGATTACATGGATAAAGTTTGATTGTATGTGGATGATAGAGACAGCTGATTATATTGATTAATATTGTCAGTTCTGATGAAATGTGGGTTTGTTGATTAATAGTACTAATTATTAATATACCTGTAAATCACTAACGTAGATGATCTATGTTGAATGATTGGGGGCCTACTGGAGTTAGACGGGAATGGTATGACCAACAGCTATTGTCGAAATCACACTACGAAGTCAGCACCTAACTTGGACTACCCCTTCGTCATGTCAAGGTACTATAGATGCTTCGAAGACAGTACAACATAAGGGACGTTATTATGGAAATATATTAGTACAGAGAAGATAGTGAGACCACCACAACACGGGCCAGTCCATAGCATAAAACTAACCGATACGCGTTGGTTGTCCTTGACTTTGACATGGATTGATGATTTGTTCAACATTCAGTGACCCGACTGCTGGATGATTTTGGTAGGGCTCAGTGACATTTCACTGGCCCTACAAACTATTCAGAAATTGTACTATTATCAGTCATTTTAAGCTTGAAACATGCTATAGCTTTTCTGGATGAATATCAACTAAATCAAACCTTTACAATTGACTGAATAGTGATAAATCTAATGCTTATCAAATTTCTTTAGTTATGATCGAGTTTTATTGTTCGGGTTATGGTGTAGCTGTTAGTTTTAGTAGTAACTCATCGACAAGTCATACCTATAATATTCAGGGAACTGAGGCTTCATTTGCAAATTAAGTATCTGTAATTCAACTTCCTAATCTGGGATGTCATTAGAAATCAGTCGCTAGCTGATTATTTCAATAGTGAAGTTTTATGAAATGAACCTTGATGATGAGGATTTCAAATATACAGAGAGCACCAATTCTCTGAACATTGAAAATATGCATTATTTTTAACTGTTAACTATCAGGAAACTTAGGTCTAGAGTTTCTTATCGACTACTTTGAACTATCTAGCAACATAAAACCTAGTTGAATCAGAGTTTCTTGACAACAGCCTTTGAATGCAATTAAATCTAGGAAGTTATTCATTACTATTTTGTTTTAAATCAATCTGTTTTCATTAATGTTTAAACCTAACTCTTTAATTAATTATGGTGTACTGACATTCAGTAAAAGGATTCCTATAAATCAGAAAACTGAACTTCTAACTAATACGTTAGACAATCGAAACAATTATCATACATTTTAATATAGAAAATTGTATAATAACACTACACTTGAAATGATGTCGAAGATTTGTAGCTCAGGTGAATGGTTTTCGTGGAGTTTTGTTTTCTGAACTGGATAGTTTGATCGTGGAGTTTTCATCGTTCTTCTGAACGAGATCATCAACACAAATTTCAAGTAGAAGTGAAGTATTCGAATTTCTTCAGATGTAGTTCACAATTTGTCCTGTAGATCTCGATGTCGATTGGTTCTAGTTTGTGCTGATGACGTCGTTCAGAAGAACAATAAAAGCTTTGCGACAAAACCATCCAGCTAAGAGAACAAAACTTCATCAATTACACTAGACTTTATACAAATAATCATATGCATCAGAGACAACTATCAGTATAGGGTTGTGAAGATTATTAAGTTATTGATTGAGATCTTGAACCGATTGATGTTAGACCACCATTGAAATCCTGGGAGCACTGGAAGACCGTTCCGTCCCACCATGAGACTCCTCAGCAGTGCACATCCACGATCCCACCTCGTAGAATTCAAGCCCAGGGTCTTCAGTCTCACGCGCGGACGCTTAACTTACTTGACCACTGAGCCGGCCGGCATCCAACGGTGTTAATGTCTAATCTCAACCATTGATGGTCTAACATTAATCTGTTCAAGATCTCAATCAGAGACAACTAACATAAAACTGTAATTGTCAAATAAGCCAATTAATAAATTGCTCAGTATAATCTATTAACTTCCATTATAATTTACTAATGAATTTTATATTGATTTTAGCCAAGTGATCAATTGATTTTATTGAATAATTCGTGGCCAGAATTATTTATGCTCTATTTGGCTCAAATTTATAATAATTCGCTGATTACGTCATCATTCAATTACAATAATAATAATAATAATAATAATAATAATAATAATAATAATAATAATGGTAATAATCAGTTCATTACATGGAACTTGGGGTATCAATCGAAAAAAGATTCCCCTAGTGATAATCTTTTCAATGGAGAATTGAAAAATTTTATTGATTTAATAAATTCTAAACAAACACAAATTGATGAAAGGGTTCAATTGATTAAAGATCCTTTAAAAGATTCATCTGATTTATTATTATTATTATTCAATCAACAATATTCAATGGAATTTCAAGATCAATTAGAACGAATACAACAATTGAATTTGGATCAATCTGAATATGTTTGTTTAAAAGCATTAATTTTATTTAACTCTGGTAAGCTTCCTTTTCTTTTTTTTATATCAAATGGATTGTTTCATTATTTTTACATGATAGTTTTAAGGGGATTCGATTACTTAAGTCGATATCAGATGAAGACTAACTCAGAATATGAGAACATTATTATATTTCTTTCATTAAGGAATGATGGTAAATCAATTGATGTGGTTGTGAATCTTCATCGACTGAAATGGTTGGATCGCGTGTTACGTATGCCTGAACACCGATTACCACGACGTGCAATGCTGACTAGTTTAGGGGATGGTTGGAAGAAAGTTAGGAGTGGTCAAACCAAAACGTGGCACCAGTGCTTGAAGTCACTAACTTCTAGTCTTAGCCATATTGGTAGATGCAGATTACTTGGTTGGGGTCTGTGTGACCATCGTAACCAATGGTTGGGGACTCTGAGTGACATGACTCAGAATCGATCACAATGGCATCGGTGTATACACTCTTTGTCTGCCCTTAAACTATGGGATTAAAATCGCTTTATAACTTTATTTCTACGAACCAATTCCTTCTTTCTGTTTTATATCCTTAAATGTAATAGTTCTTTTATATATTATCACTAGTGAATTAAGTATTTCTATGAAATTGGTGTTGATCTTGTTGTGCTAATGAGGTGTTGCAACCTGGAGCGATGCATATCTATGCTTTATCTCATGTTGTAGCTGACTGACTGACTTCATTATTCGTTTCGGAATTTTCATAAGTGAACCTTTAAAACCTTTATGTCTTATAACAAGCATGATACTTTGTGGGAATTCAATGGCATATGTGCTGAAAAATCCACGAATAGGGTAAATTATGTGATTGATACCCCTTTTAGTTTCTAACTGTTCACTAATTGATGTCAATTCATTATGAAAAAAATAGTTTCCTTAATGTTTGGCTATTTTGTCAAAAGAATCATTGTATCTTAATCAAATAGTTTATCTATTCTAAGTTTGTACTGACAAATCTGTTCAGATAGGCAATGAACACTTCACGAATGAATGACCAAATACAGAGAATACGATCTCGACAGAATAATCTTTCTCAGGTATAAATGTTTTTCAGTATTTCGAGATACATTATTACAGACCAAGATGTATCCATTTTAACTTCATGTAGCAGTATAATATTGTAGGAAGTGATCAATTAAGATATTTGTAAGCAAAGCATATCATATTTCTGGTTAGCGTCTTTTTAGGGAGTTAGTTTGCTACAGGATGACTTCGTTAACCCCATGCCCAACCCTCCTGCTTTATTTGGGCTTGAGACAGGCAGTAGCCCCATAGGGGCTCAAGGTACACATAAACATGCTCAAATAATCAGTAATTCCTCAATACGGATTTATCACAAATAGTTTAGAATAGAGTAGGAAATTCAAGCGATTAAAATAGAAAACCTAAATGAACAGACAAAAAGTTAAAAGCTTAGAAAATTACTAAACCATTTAATAAATCGAAATATTGATGACACAATAGAAATATGATAAGTTTCAGGTTCAATTCTAATGGAAGGTTCCTACTTCTGACGAGTTCCTATCTAATAATTTTTATTTTACTGTATAGGAGGTTTGCAGAGATTGTTACATTAAAGAAAGAAATTAAGATCGTGATCTGATCTTTTGAATAACAAGAGTCACTGAACATTGAGACTGAAAGATGATTGTGGAATATCGTGAATGGATTCAAGTTAAACAGATAAACTATACAGTATCATCACAGTAGTTTACAGGTTAGACGTTCTCAGATAATGTTGTAGGTACTCAGCTCAATCTCTTGTGAGATTATAGATCTGTACTGTTGAAGAGTCCCGTGTAAAGATGAAACAGTTGTCTAGTGCTTCGTGGTTTTCATTTCTTCTTTTTTTTGGATTTGATATTATCATTCAATGATCAACCTCGTTGTTTAGAATAATAATAATAATAAAACATGAATTAACTCCAGGGGATTCGGATACATAAGTTGTTTTAACATTTTCAATTGTTCTATTTAACTCGTTTTCTTCAACAACAAAAAAAGGCATTGAATAGTTATTGTCTTATTATTGTCTAATTGTTTCTACGTGTCTTTTGAACACACACACACACACATGGACACGGACACGGACATAGACAGATATAGAGGTGTACATTAACGAATACTGTATTGAGTATTTACCCCACCCCACCACCACCACCACCACCAGTAATGAATTTTATGTAATGAGAGATGAAACCGAAAATAAAAATCTATTCGTCTATTCACATGTGTAAACTATGAATGACGGGAAAAAGTAACCATTTCGACATAAATGTTACTAGATGAAAAAAAGCGTTCTATAACAATTGTCAGGTCTATTTGTTCAAAATAAACGAAAGGAACATCTAATATAAAATTGGAATACCTGCCGTTTTTCTAACATCTTGCTAATTAATGCTTTTATTAGGAATATACATTTTTCAGTAGTTACATATATACCCTCTGTAAGGATAAGTATAGAACTGGAGGAGGTAAGGGAATAGACAAGGGAATAGAAAAAGTTAGATGTAAAGCGTCAGAAGATAAAAGGTAGATATGTTAACTCATTTATTATGATTATTATTATAGACTAGTAGATTACATAATAAGATCTATGATTGTAATAATTTTGGTTACAAAACTAGACAACATGTGTCTTAGTTACATTCACATTTATCTTTATGTTTGCTTGTTCTTAGCTTCAAGTTCTCACTTGTAAACAATGGCAATGATATAAAACTTGTTCAGATTGGGGAAAAAAATTAAGACTGGGAAGAAAAAAATAACACAAATACAATTAGCTACTTCTAATAAATTATTATTAGTGTAATGGACAATAGAAATCTCATGAAGGGAATTAATATGAAGTTTAATTGACAAATTATATACTACTTACTAAATAGTGTTTTTATAACAGAATATAACTGACAGTTGTTAGACTACTTATTTTTGTTTGAGATTGTGAACTGGGTGATGTTAGATCACCATCGAAAACCTGGAAGCACAGGACGGTCATTTCGTCCTATTGTGGTACTTGTCGGAATCGCGCATCCACGATTCTGTTTGTGAGGTTCGAACCTAGAGCCTTCAGTCTCGCGCGAGAACGCTTAACTTCCAGACTACTGAACCGGCCGGGATCCGACGGTGTCTAACCTCAACCATTCCACAAAATTGCGTGTTCGAATCCCGCGAGCGGGATCGTGGATGTGCACTGATGGGGAGTCCCGCAATAGGACAAAATGGCCGTCCAGTGCTTCCAGGTTTTCAATGGTGGTCTAACATCAATCGGCTCACGATCGCAATCCAAAACTTAGTGATCTCCACAACCCTATACTGAAAGTTACTTATTATTAGCTTGTAATTAATAGAAAAAAAGAATTATCACATTGAATATTTTATATTTTGTGATGGGAATTTTACCAATGATATGTGTTACTGTGTTAAGCAATAGCAACCAAATATCTTCGACTTGAGACATTGTCGATAAGTTAAATTTTTCACATTAAACATCCGGCTAACTTCTTTTAATCATGAGAAAAAAATGTATTTTATATCTGTCTGCAGTAGAATGATGAAGATTAAATAGTCAACCAGTCAGTTAATCAGTCAATCCGTTTAACACCTCTCATCTACATAAATAACATTCGTTAGTATAACAATGAAGAAATAAGAGAAACTTCATGTAGTAGGAATAACCAAAAAACATAACATATGGAGTATATATTCTAGTTCATTTATGAATGATTCGCAATATAAAAGAAAAATTTCCTAAGTACATGAATGTATATTCACTTGGTATTGTTTGTTTGAATCTTCCCCACGTGGTGTTCAGGACTGCAATTGATCAATCTCTTATTGGTATATATATACATCCTGTGCGGATTGTCTCGATAATTCACAAGCATTATAAGCAAAGATGGGTAGTAGCTAGCAGTAAATTAAGGCAATATCGAGGCAATTCACACAGTATGCACATATGTCAATAAGAGACTGATCATTTGCAGTGTTAAACATCAATTGGAACATTCAAGTAAAACAATAACAGGCGAATTTAAGCTTCACTACATTGTACAATGAAGTGGCTTTCAGGACTCAGTAGCTAAGTGGATAATGCGATGGCGTTTAGAGCAAACGGTACTAGGTTCGAGTCCCAAAGAGAACATCAACTTTGAGATGTAGGTGTATCCATCTGACGAGTCCCAAACAAGACGAAGTGTCGCGCGTCCTGGATTCCATCGCTAGCCACTATAAATGAATGTAGTTATTTATATATAATTGAGTAGGAATAATTAATGATAGACAAGTTTAAATTAGATTTCACTCTTCAACATAAAATAGAATCTATGTAGAGACTTAGATAAATAAACCAGATTTTTGTGTTCAAAAATAGATGATGTAGTAATCCTTTTTTACCCTGATTATCTGATGAATATCAAACTTTATTTACAGTCTATATTTTTATGTTTATACTGAATTAGTTTTTATGATTAACCAATTGATCGGTGAAGACTCATGATTATAATCATATTATATATATTCTCGAACCATTTTACACAGTGAGTTGTTTGAACTTAGTCGGTAGGAAATCTTGGACCTAGATTTCTTGGTAGTTGATACTCATCATTAAGCTGTGCATGTGATGTCAAAGAAACTATCTCTTTCCGTGGGATTTAGACTGATGTCGTTCAGCTTCAAAGTTCGAGTTATTAACAATGAACAATTAGGATAGGCTATTGGTCACTAATTAATAAATTATAAACACGTATCATTCTTACAGGAGGTCAGTAGCGATCCAAGTAATTCAGTGGCAATATTTCAAACAACGAAGCTGGATGATTCAAATCTGAATTCTACGAAAAGCGTCAGTTCTTTCGATATTACATTTACAACCTAGCAACTAGCAAGAAATCTAGGTACGAAGTTTTCTGTAGACAACCCCCTAACATCTCAACATAATGGATATTGAGTTAACTAGAATGGCGGACATATCTCAAATTAATTAATAGAGTTCGATCAACTCTAAGGGACTAAATAATATGACATTGGCCAGTACTCGACGATCAATCACTTTGTATTTTTCCCGATATTTTATTAACACTTAATTTCAGTTGATTTGTGGAATTTATTTTTTCTCTTCAGAAGCTCCTGGTCTCAAAGATCAAAATCTTGTCGATTCTATTCAAGAAAGAATTCAGTGTGCATTAGAAGAATATGATAAATATAATTATTCTCATTATCAACCATTTCGATTTGGTCGATTACTTCTACGATTGCCTAAATTAAAACAAACTGTTTCGTCACCTGTATCATTACAATGGTTACAACAAAGTTTTTTTCCATCGCTTCATCTGAATAGTCATAAAAGTCTTGAGTTATTCATTGAAGAACTCATTGAAAAAGAACTTTATTCAAATAAATCTAGTTTATCATTAAGACATAATCATAATATGTTGAATACTGGAGAATATTCTCATACTTCACATTCATTATTACCATTACCATTTTCTTTACCATCATTATCATCTTTGTCATCATCACCTTTATCTTCAGAAAAATTAGAGAACTCTTCTATCCCACTGTTCACTTATCATACAGATTATCTAAATAAGTTTTCGCCTGGATTATGTCTACCGAAACATTCAATGTCTAAACCCTTTCCTCCTACTACACATATTGACAGTCCTATATACAATCGTGAACATAGAAATAACAATGAATTTCTTCATTTAATTCATAATTCTCCACAAAGAGATTCAACATTGTTTTCAAATTTAATAAAATCTACACCTAAGAATGATCATTGTACTGACAGAATTACCGAAACAATGAATCATGGTAACCAAAATGACGATACTATTTATAGTAGTATAAATAGGATAACAACAGAATCTTCATCATCCTCCTCCTCATTATCCTCATCCTCATCATCTTCGTTGAATCCTTCCAAATTAAATTTAAATAATCATCATCATCAAGCTTCAATGGAAAGCTTTAATAGAACAATGATTTCATTTCCTTTAAACAATATAGAACATATTGAATCTAATCATGAATTCAATCATTTATATAAAGATTATACAGAGTTATTTACGAATGATTTATTCAATTTATTATTAATAAATAAGAAAAATTCTAATTTACAGATTTATTATTCATTATTACGTAAACATTTGAATTCATTACATAATTGTACATCATAGTTACAAATAAACAAACAGATAGACAGACAGACAAACAAACAAACAGACATACAGACAGACAGATAGACAGACAAACAAACTGGTTGTAAATACTTGATGAATTGACTTTAGAATAAATAAAACATGAATCCATTGAATTACTGTTGTAAATTTTATTTATTTAAACACATAGACATACGTCATACTTCACCATTTGATATGTGTCAGGGTTGGGATACTTCTTGGACGTCTAAAGTGAAGTGGGTAGTTTTCTTGGGGGGCATACCTGGAGATTTCGACCTATAGGTCTAATCTATAAGACAGTGAAGTAACGTTAAGAGATACAGTCTCAAGGTAACCAGTGATCAATAATAGGTTCATACGCTATTTATTCCTTTGAGATTCTGGAGCTCATGTATACCATTGGTTTGGAATCAGGGTTTCCCAACTTCCCTAGGTAAACTCTCCATGTCCACCAACCTGGTTAAAGAGCCGGACATTCGCTTTTCATCCTCTCAATTTCGTAAACAACACCCTCGCTACGAGGAGGTAGTGAGTAGGACTTCCCTGGCATAGCCCTGTGAGAGCATTTCGAGAGGGAGAGCTGACTCTCCCCACTCTCGGCTGTACCAGGGCATTTGGGGACTAATCTGTAAACTGGGCCAGAGATGGTCTAGAAAAATTGCATCTGACAACGATATTTCACGACACCGGTGCGGAGTATGGGGAATAGTTTTCAACTAGCAATAACCGCACCTCAAATAAACTTCATTTGCTACGGTACCGCCACTACGCGTTTGAAGTGAGTGGTACTAGGTTCGAGTCCCAGAGTGAACACCACCTCAAATAAATGTACATCCATCTGACGAGTCCCATATAGAACGAAACTCACTTCCTGGATTTCACTGCTAGTCACTATCCATCTTTTTCCATACATTAAATATTTCATTTGAGAATCTTAATAAATTAACAGTCTCAAAGTTCATCGTTCCTTCATTGCTATTATTCTCTGTTTACATTCGTACTTTTAAAAAAAAGGCAATATTCAACTATTCGACTACTATCACCTATCTAATAGTATCATTGATTCATCTCATGTTACCAAGGCCACTTCGATTTGGTTTGATTTTACATGTTTTCTTTTAGAAAATTTTATTTACTACTGATATCGTATCAATTACCACTTGTTTCCACTTGACCATTTTATCAATTGGTTACAATCTATATTACTGTAAAAAAATGTATTTTCTTAAGTGATTTTAATCCTTAAGTGTACACAGGGACAAAACACACACACACACACGTACTGACATTCATAATGCTTTGTGAATGAGCTTCATTTGTATTCTGTATTCGTTTATTCATTCACTTACAGATGTGTACATATATATATATATATATATATATATATATATATATATATATACTAGTCAACCTAAAATTTGGGCTTTATTTTCTTCTTACAAATTAACAATCAAATGAATTTACTAAACAGGATTGTTCAATTGTTGTTTTTTAAAAAAAGTGGTGTAAATCACAGCATGAAACATGGTAACATAGGTTATTAGATAGGTGATAAGATAACAAGTTTATTATCAGAAGGGGTATTGTGGAGATTGTAGTAATTTCAACAGTTGAGATCATGAGTCAATTGAAGCTAGACCACCATGGAAAACCTGGAAGCAGTGGATGACTGTTTCATCCTAGTATAGAAGTCCTCAGCAGTGCGCATCCACGACCCTGCCTCGCGGGATTCGAACTCAGGACCTATCGCTCTCGTGCGTGGATGCTTAACCACTAGACGGTGTTAATGCCTAACTTCAACCAATCTACGAAATTGAGCCACCGTTCACCATTGTCTTCAGTGAGTTACTATTTCACAACAGACCCGGTTGAACTCCACTGTTCACTGCTTTCCACTAGAATTTCAGGATATACCTCTTGAAGCCAGTCACTAGTGAGCATATATTTAATAATATCAG